>NC_137582.1:60825569-62103485 GCF_963210335.1 Falco punctatus | reverse complement strand
ACAGTGTCTGCTACACTGCAGTAAAACTTCTTCCTGAGAGTAGAGCTACCTGCCTCAGAGACTCTGCTATTCCACACGTAATTTTGAAGTTATTCTTGTTTCAGACTGTCCAGTAGGTTCCCCCAAAATCACGCCAGTTGCCTTTAGTATCACTCATCCGAAGCAGCCTTAGACACCTCATTGCAGACCCAGGAGGCTTGTTAGCACTGCCACTTTATGCTAGTCTGCAGGCATTCAGCTCTCACAGGCCTTGGCAGTCAGAGGATGCAGCTGCTAGTACAGATGCCATGTATTTATTGCAGTTATGAAGTGGTGAAGCCTAGCCATAACTAGGCTGACTTGTTCTCTATATCGAAGTCAGATAATAACCTGAAGAGCATCGAATTCTTCCACATGTTCACATGATTTCAACTTCACTAGAAAATTACAGGTGTAGGTGTGATGTTAGCAGAAGGAATCCATCTTAAGGCTGCTCTGGGGAAAATGTTATGGGAAAATGGAGATGCAGGATGCTGCCCAACACTAGCAGGCATACCCCACTCAGGCCAAGTGGATGAAAGGCCCAAGTAATAGTATTACAGTAACTGTAGTCCACAATGGACAGATAAACATGTACTTTGGTATAAGGATTCAGAATTTGTTTATAACTGAACTGCAAGGATCTGAAAAACTCCAGCCTGGAACTGATGTTTCTAGGTAGTGACAAAAGTGACTTGCTCAGAGGTATCCCATTTCATCTGAGGGAAGAAAAAGAACTGAGAAAAAAATATTTTGGTATCAAGTTTGCATTAATTTCATTAAAAAAAATATGTATATGAACTTGGTAGCTTGACTCCTTTGCTCAGGAGCTATTTCTTTCCCACATTAAAAAAAGGGACATATGTATACATCTGTGTGACAGAAAAAGGAGGGGAGATATAACGCTCTGAAGAACTGAAACTTCTGAAGTAAGGGTAGAGACCATTCACAGGAAGAAGTAAGGTGGAGTTTTTGGCTTTAAAGAACATAATGTTTTCTCTTGGACAGGCTGTCCTACTATATATAAAGCTAGTATTAGCTCTATGAGACTTACTGGAGGCACTCAGGTACCTTATGTGCCATTAGGTCTGAGTTAATAGGGAGGAGATTCTGCAGCAGAGCATACAGGACCAGTGAGAAATGTGTTTAGTGGATCATGACTAATTGAAAAAAAAAAAAAAAAAAAAAAAGAAAGTTGGATGTTCCAAATCCATATTTACTACAATTACTGGATGACTAAACTGATATTCCACAGTCCATAGAGAAGAAAATTCCTCCATCCGTTAGGGAGTGTCTTATCCAGACTAATTTTTTTCTGGTCCAGACTTCTTTATGTGACTGGAATAAGAACACTTCCTTGCTGTACTTGTCAGAGCAAATAACTTTAGATTCTCAGACTTCTCTTTTAGAGAAATAGCTTGCAAGATGCTGAGATGATGATCCCTACCTTTTGAGGCTGGCCAGACTGCTACAGACCAGCTTGTAAAGTCCTGTAGCAAAAATGTAAAAGACCTTCCTAATATTCATCTATTCGTTGCTGTCATACTGAGGTGGAGACTTTCTTGAGAAGTCCTTGTTGTTCTGCTGCCTGTGAGCAACAGTCTGTGCTAGTGGAGTTCTGAAGATACTCAGTAATTAAAATCACATCTGCCAATCTATTTTTCCTGTACTTAAGATGCCATATCATCATAGTATTTGAGGATGTCTAATAATAGATTTTGAGCAGAATGTCTCATATAAACCAAGTGAAAATATGATTATATTAAAATCTTTAGAAACTATTGCTGACTAGGTCTGGAATTAAACATTAAAGTACAATTTTTTTTTTTTTTTTAATTTGTATTCCTCTTTTCCCATCATGGTTACCTATAGCAGTACCAAGTGTTCTGTATATGTTGATTTAGAAACAAAGTTTGCTTTTATGTACTTGCATCTCTCTTGGACTTGCTGCCTCAGGAAAGTTCTGACAAACAGGCAGTTGGCAGGAAAGCTGCCAGCCCAGATTACTTTATTCTGCCCTGTTGCTGTTAATTTCAGTGGTCTGGTGGTTTCAATAGCAAGAATGAAATCTATTAACTGTCTTTGTACTGGTCACATTTATGTTCCAGTTATACATCATGGCAACTGATCCAAAAAACTTGGGTTTAGAGCAGCATTTTGCCTCATACATGCACCAGAATGAACAAATAGTGTCTTCATTAGCAATTGGCATTTCCTGGCTTTACAGGCAGTATATTTTTTGCTTCTTTGGTAATGTTCTTCTGTGGCCCACAGTCTCAGAGAGAACAGATTAGCCACAGCTTTTTTCATGCTCAGTGAGCAAGACCTATGGCTGATTTAGATCAGTGACATACACATTTTCATTCCTGAATATCTGGTCATTGTGTGATGTTCAGGAAAAAAACAATTATCTTGGAGGCCTTAGGGCAGGTTTCTTAGCTGGAAATACAGGACATGTGCAGAAAGATCAGTTTTGCCAGTTTGTGTGCTATCATAGAACCATAGAATGGTTTGAGTTGGAAGCAGCCTCAAAGATCAACTGGTTCCAGCCTCCCTGCCACAGGCAGGAACACCTTCCACTAAACCAGGTTGCTCAAAGGCCCATCTTACCTGACCTTGAACATGCCCAGGGATGGTGCATCCGTGACATCTCTGGGCAACTTGTTCCAGTGCCTCATCACCCTCACAGTAAACAGTTTCTTCCTAATATCTGATCTAAATCTACCCTCTTTCTGTTTAAAACCATTACCCTTGTTCTATCACTGCACTCCCTGATAAAGAATCTCTCCCCATCTTTCTTGTCGGCCCCCTTTAGGTACTGAAAGGCTGCTATGAGATCTCCCTGGAGGCTTCTCTTCTCTAGGCTGAACAATCCTAACTCCCTCAGCCTGTCTTCATAGGAGAGGTGCTCCAGTCCTCTGATCATGTCCGTGGCGCTCCTCTGGGCTCACTCCAACAGGTCCATGTCCTTCTTATGCTGGGGGCCCCAGAGCTGAATGCAGCACTCCAGATGGGATCTGATGAGAATGGAGTAAATGGGGAGAATCTCCTCCCTCAACATGTTGTCCACGCTTCTTTTGATGCAGCCCAGGATAAAGCTGGCTTTCTGGGCTTCAAGCGCACATTACTGGTTCACCCCCAAGTCTTTCTCTGCAGGGCTGCTCTCAATCCCTTTATCCTCATGCTTGGGATTGCCCTGACCCATGTGCGGGACCTTGCACTTGGCCTTGTTGAACTTCATGAGGTTTACACTGGCTCACTCCTTAAGTCTGTCTAGGTCTTTCTGGATGTCATCCCTTCCCTCTAGAGTATCAGCCACACCACTCAGCTTGGTGTCATTGGCAAACTTCCTGAAGGTGCACTCAATCCCACTGTCCATGTCCCTGACAATGATGTTAAATAATACTGGTTCCAATATGGACCACCGAAGGACACCACTTGCCACTGGTCTTCATCTGGACATTGAGCCACTGACTGCAACTCTTTGAGTGAAACCAATGCCAGTTGTAAAGCCACTCCACATGAAGACATCTTATATCCTTTCTAGTTTGAATTTGCAGGACACACAAAATCTGTGTGATTTTTTTCACTCCATGATCATCAGGGTGATAGAGAAAATGAATTTCAGCATGACAGATGGAGAAATGTAGTATAACTGTTGAGATGCTATTCTATTTCATAGTGCTAAGTAAAAGCAAGAATAGGTCTCACATACTTGGTTCTATGTTGAAAGGTCTAACCATTATTTTGCCTGTGCTTTTTTAGTCTTTCCACCTGAGGAAAGAGAACAACGTAGAATTCTGTGTGTCCCCAGGGGTGCTAAACGCATTGGCACTGGATGAAGGCTAGGTTGGCTAGGTGTGTGGAGGAAAGCACTTATCAGCTTCTCAGGGGATGGTGGAAAGCATCCCAGTCCATCAGACAGCTTGACACAAGGGTGTACAACCTTCTTGCTAAGCTCTTTTTACAACAGTATAAGTATGCTGCTGTTTGTGTGCTGCATGCAGCAATTTAGATCTAAAAACATTGTACGGCAAATGAACACCACAGAAAGCCATCAAACCATTTCAGCTAGGTCCTCTTTTTGTAATAAACTAAATGGTGTGCTGATAAATTTCGATTTCTTTGTCCATAGGTAGCACCATTCACCAATGTATCTCTAGTATGTTATTTCCTAGATACCAGAAGTAGCTTGATACAAAATTATCATGTATCATAAATCTAATTCTGGCACTTGATGACAGTTCAGATTTAATAATAAAACATGAGGAAAGACAACAGATACTGAAAAAATCATCTGTCAAATTTTGGTATTTGTTTTGACAGGTGTTTTTTGGGTGAGAAGCTATTTATGACTGTCAAGACAATGCCATTTGCACATAAATAGCTAGTAGCTGGTCCTCACGCACTCTGAGAAGCTTCTTTGTTCACAATATTTGATGATATTGTGAAGAACTCTTAGAAGCCTTAAAAATATGAATTTAAAAATTTGAATTTGGCTTCTGTTAATGAACTTACATTGACAAGCAGGGCAAATAATATTTCCTTTGATGAATTAGCTGAAGTTTACAGTGTTTGGATTTGAATAATTTGTAATACGACTTGATTTTTACTTACAATGAAAAATATAGTTCACTAGAGTGGATTTTTTTCCAATGACTAAACTGACCTGGTAAATGCATTTTTGTGTTAATAGCTGTTTTAAACAGCAAGAGCCACAGATATTCAACTATAGCTGTCATACAAAGCACTGCACCTTTGAAGAGAATGCAGATTGCAAATGATTATTCTCCTGGTTAGTTAGGCCTTTATAATCTAGCTTTGATTTGAACAAATTACTTACTCTATGGTATTTTTTTTTTCATTCTTTTTCTTTTTTAAAAAGCAGTTTTTATTAAAGAATAAACAATATTAGTCAAGAGCATTTCTTAGATGCATAAGGAAAAATGGGAGTTTTAGGAAAAAGTTCTCTTTTTTTGTGTGTTGCTCCTATAAAGTTTTATTCATCTGAAGCAACAGAAACAAGTGTATTTGTACCTATGCATGCACTAGGAAAGCAAATGTTCTGATCTGAGTGTTCAAAATTTTAGAATATGTAACAATAGACTAAAAGTCCTATTAGAAAAAATACTTCTAACTTCATTGTTTGGATATCAATAATATCACAAACTTGATTCTCTCAAAGTATAATTTTAAATTCATACCATCAGTGGATACAAAAGACTCCTTTTATCAACAAGCTGTGTTTTCTAAAAATAGCTAGCACTTTATCATTAATAAATAATATACAAAGCCTCTACCAAAAGATGGAACAGTATGGCCTCCTTTATCCAAAACATGCTATTGTTCTGCCTCAAAATCTGGCTAGTTTCCTTGTGTGACTGTCTTACAAGAAAACAAATGAATTTTTTTACCACAGTGTTATTCATGGCTTTTTAAATGTCTGAAGTTAACATGACTGGAAGACTGATGAACTTGAATAATGAGAAAAATAGGAGAAGAGGTGAACAGAATAGCCTAACACTCAATCATAAGTATCTTAGGCAGGGAAAGTTACTTTACCTTATGGTTAACGTTGTGTATATCTGTTTACATGGCATGTGAAATGGGAGAAGGAACTTTCACTGTCACCTTGGTAGTCTGACATAAACCAGTGAACATATACATGAACTAAAGATGCAAGAATTGTCTGTGGGACTGAAAAGTGTACTGTGTATAGAGTTGAAGGGAAACTGAAAAAGGGAAGCTGAAGGGAAAGCTCTACAGAGGGATCTGGACAGGCTGGACCGATGGGTCAGAGGCCAACTGTGTGAGGTTCAACAAGGCTCAGTGCCGGGCCCTGCACTTGGGGCACAACAACCCCACACAATACTACAGGGGTGGGGAAGAGTGGCTGGAAAGCTGCCTGGTGGGAAAGGACCTGGGGGTGCTGGTTGACAGCTGGCTGAATGTGAGCCAGCAGTGTGCCCAGGTGGCCAAGAAGGCCAACAACATTCTGGCTTGTATCAGAAGCAGTGTGGCCAGCAGGACCAGGGCAGTGATTGTCCCCCTGCACTCAGCACTGGTGAGGCTGCACCTCAAATACTGGGTTCAGTTTTGGGCCCCTCACTTCAAGAGGGACATTGAGGTGCTGGAGCATGTCCAGGCTGGTGCAGGGTCTGGAGCACAATTCTTATGAGGAGTGGTTGAGGGAACTGGCATTTGGCCTGGGGAAAAGGAGACCTGGGGAGGACCTTACTGCTCTTCACAGCTACCTGAAAGGAAGTTATAAAAAGGTGGGGGTAGGTCTCTTCTCCCAGATAAGTGACAGGAAAAGAAGAAATGGCCTCAAGTTATGCCAGGATAAGTTTAAATTGGATATTAGGAAAACTTTCTTCACTGTAGGGTGGTCAAGCATTGGAACAGGCTGCCCAGGGAGATGATGGAGTCACCATCCCTGGAGGTATTTAAAAAACGCATAGCTGCAGTGCTTAGGGACATGGTTTAGTGGTGGACTTGGCAGTCCTGGGTTAATGGTTGGACTTGATGATCTCAAAGGTCTTTTCCAACCTAAACAATTCTATGATTCTATGATGGCAGTGAAGTGCCTGTAGATTCAGAAGTTCACCTGTTGCTAAAACTTATTATAGGCTGTAAATATCCTTTCTGTCCTCTTTCCATCGGGTGGAGAGTAAAGGTCATTCACAGGGTATGACTGGAGGAACACTGAATAAAGAAAGGAGGTTTCCCTATGTTTTTATATAAAGAAAATAGTACTGGACAGTGTGCATTACAGCAGAGCTTCATGGTTTTACAGTTCCAAAGCTATAAAGTATTTTAATACCTCAAGACTGTTTTTAAAGACTATTTCTCAAGACTGTGTTTGCAGTGTTAACCAATATGCATTTCCCCTTACAGCTTATAAAAAAAATATCAAATATATCAAAACAACAAAAAATAACAGCTTATAAAAACCTGTTATTATCACTGTTCTTTCTGACCTATTGGGCACATAATGACATTTCATGGCCTCTTGAAAGTGAGAAGTTTGACATTTGTTTAAAATATGTATTAAGGAAATGAGTTGTAATTCTGATTCGTATTTTTTCATCAAAACGGGTCATCAGTTTTTCAGATCTCTTTGAGTTTTATGGATGCCAGGCAGTGGAAGTCTGAGAGTGCTGCAAACATGAACATAGCTCCAGATAAGTGAGAGGCTAGGTAGGAAGGAGGAGGAGAGTTGTTATTTCAGCTAAAAAGCTCTGTTTATGTGACTTGCTAAAAGACATGCTAGAAATCAGCAGCATATCTGGAAACAGAATATAGTTATATTGCTTTCCAGTCTGAATACTATCTACTCCTGTCACTGTAAATCTTTCACTTGAGACTATGTAAATGGTTGTGTTCATACAACAGACTAATTTTGCTTTTGCAATGTTATTCCTGTTCTATTTGTTATTTTGAATGTAGGATATTTGGATTACAGTTTATCAAAATCTTAATTGTTGTTGTGATTCGGAATAGGATTAAAATAAATTTTGTCAATGCATACATTTTTGTAGCATAGATTGTGAGATAAACAGACAATAATTACTGTTAGCTATCCCTCTGTTTAAAATTATGAAAGAAAAAAATACGTCATTTTCTATCCCATTTCCTTTTCCTTTTTCTATCCTACTCAACCTGTTCCACTTACTAACATTTGCAATATGCAGATGTTTTGTACATATAACTGGAAACTGGTAGCTATTATACATTGACTAATGCTGTTACAAAATTGTGTTGAGAGCAACAGCTTAACAGGAATCTGTGAATCCACCGCAGAAAAGGAATGATTAGTGACAGCTGGTGCACTTAGTTAGCCAACATAATTGTATTTAGAGGAAGGCAGAGGAAGGCAACTAATTTAACAGACCCACCTGCTGGCAGAGCTCATCTGAACTGGAAGCGTGACTAGAAAAAGCATGTCTAGGTCAGCAGCCTAGGTCTAATAGGATTAGAGCCAGGAGTTCTTTTCACTCTTTTACAAGGAGAAGAAAGTAATGTCCACAAAAAGGTCAAGCTGAATTTTCATATTTTTCTGACTGCATGGAGAAAGCTCCTGTGGAGAAATCCTTGGTCACGGGACACTGAAAGAAGAAATATCTTGGAAGAGAGGCTCAGATGTCACACTGGGAAACAATGCTTAGCGTGGTAGTGTTTTAGACTGTGTGGTTTGGCCTCTGATGAACAATTCTTGCTGTAGAATGGGAAGTGCTATATGAATTGTGCTCAGCGTGCTGGCTTGCAGAAGAGCTGTGCTGAAGCTAACAGCATCACTTGTTGATGTCAACCATCTGTTGTTATGCTCTTAACCCAATGAACTGTACCACCAAGGCAGCTGTTACAGACATGCTTTGTGTTGCACCTCCAGCCACTGTAGACTAATGGTATATATAACAATAGTAATGGGTTGAGAGTATAAACCAGGCTGTAAATAATGGTATCAGTGCTAGAAAGAAACTTATTTTGGGGGATGGTCTTCCAGTATTGTGTCCTGTGGAATTTATTACTCCTTTCTCTCAAATGTCTGGTACTGGTCATAGCTGGAGGGCAGTACTGGAGCCAGCTACTAATCTGATCCAGTGTAGTTGTTCTGTAGTCTTACTGAGAATAAGCTGATGCACTATGAGCAACTTACTGTAATGTAGTTTTTATATTATTCCTAACTTTATAACATAATCCATTGTACTTAAAACACTGATCTTTCTAGTACCACTGTTCAAATGAAGCTTAACTGAAAATACACAGGGGCTCAACAGCATTATGAACTGAGCTTGACATAAATTAGGGAGTTCAGTAAAATTCTTGAACTGTATTGATTGAATTTACGGCAGGTATTTGTTCTCTGTGCTCCCAAAACCTAACTCTGCCCATAAAGGAAGTTCTATCTAGTAATATGAATTCTTCAATACTGCAGCATAATTAGCACTGTTTCTACTGTAACACCTTTCTCACTTCCTAAAACAGATATTTCTTTTCAAGTGATGCAACATTTTCTTGATGGTTACACACCCATCTCTGTTGTGCTGATAGCCCATTTTGCTGTTTTCCCTGGTGCTGCCTTCATGTTGGTTCTCATCTAACCCCATGCATTTCTGCTGTACTCTGGCTCCAGGTATGAGCTGTTGTGTCAAAAAAATGGGAATTGGCATGGAGATCTTGTGGGAATTGCAAACTGGTCATCGAGGAGTATATTCCATTTATGAAAAGGTATTTAGGGTAGTGAGTATCACCCCTGCATAGCTGGAAGTTCCAGTATTTACCTGTTGATTGAGCCTAAAGGCCTCCAAATCTGTTCTGCGTGGGGCTGGGGAGTTGAGGTGAAAGAGAGTGCAGGGTTTTTTTCTGGATCTCAACAAGAAAGGCCCAACAACAAATGTCTTAATACCTGCTTTAATAAGACAGAATAAGAAAAGGAATATAGACAGCAAGTAGATCTTACACCCCTTCAGATACTGGGCACTCCCTGTTTGTGCAGCTTCACATGGAGCCCAGATGAATTTTCTGCTGGTGTGTTGCACAGAGCAGTTCAGCTCTGTCTGTGGGGAGAACCTGTCCCTCTTGGTGCTTCAAGCGAGTAATTAATTTCCTTACAAGGAAACCACTTTCTTTCTAAAGGGTGTTATCACGAGAGCTTCTTGCCATGCTTTCAGATAAAGCAAGGCCACCCAGGTAGTGTAATAGCTGGTATCAAGTGGGAGCTACCTGCAGACTCCTCTGTTAAAATTAGCTGGGTGAGTTTAACCTGCAGCCAAGGAATCTGGGCAGCACAGCACAGGCCTACACCCACTCAAGTTAACTGTTCTGTGGATTGCTAACTCCTAAAAGTGCAACAGTTTCTCAGTCAGGATCAATACAAAGACCTACAGTAAGAATCAAAGAAGGAGATGTTACATGATGAAATCTGGGTTTTGGTTGCTCAGTTGCTCAATACCGAGCACATGATTTCTCTGTGACAGCTCCCACATCAGTGCCAGCTTGTGTGCTAGAACTGATGGGTGAGGGCACTGATGCCCAGTCTTTCACAGGCCTAGACCCTCAGCTGTCTTTCCTGTCTCTGGGCTGCAAAGTAATCTCTACAGGTTCTGAGCACCCCATACTTCCACCTTCTGATAGCTGTGCAGAGGGATTTGTCTCTGTTGCTCCCTTTTCAGTTTTCCCTGTATTTCCTCTCCTGGTACTTCAAGAGGCTCTGAGCAGATTCTTACCTTTATCTCAGTCTATTCTTACCTTTATCTCAGTCTCAAAAATTCTGTAGAAAACCACTGCAGGGGAAGCTCACTGTTTTAATGTCTTGCTTGCTCCATGTTTCAAGGAACCAAGACTTTTCTCAACAGACCAAGAAAATCATGGCCAAATATTTTCCTTGGAACATCATGGCAACAGGCTTGTCACACTGGGAATCTGATATTGCCTGTACCTGCCAAGAGTATGTAATGGGTTGAGAGATAGTGCACAGACATCTCAGATTTATCTGTCTTTCCTGCTGCCCTATGCCTCAGTTCTGATGGATGCACTTCTGCCAAATGGTTACCACCTAATTTGTTTGCTAGAAACAGGCAGGGAGAAATATGGGTCAAACTGGGAGTTCTCACTGTCTACCTGGAAGGGTAACCATGGAGGAGTAACTTGTTAGTGAATATGGAACATGAGGTTATATCAGCTGACAGTAATCCATAAGACTACTCATTTCTGGACAATTAAGCTCAGTTTGTGAAAGCATAGGGTGGCAGAAAGGGCCCTGCTTTATTTTTAGATGAAGAAGAGGTGATCTGAGAGCATTTTGGGTAGGGTGAGGTCACTTATTTTCAGTAACTCAGATAAGTTGGGACTCTCAAAGTATGATTCTGCCTGGCAAGGGTTACACATATTATTGAGGAGACAGTCATGTGATTCCATCTTGTGAGTCTTGAACTGAAAATGCCTTTAAATAGCGAATATGTCTGTGTTTAATGTGGTTTTGCATTGTTAGACTTGACATACAAACAATGAAATGAGAAGAGTATTAAATATAACTCAGTGCTTAGAACGCCATGCTTATGCAAGAAACCACACCAAACTGTGAGGGAAACAAGAAGAAAAAAAAGTCACAAGTATTAGTGGGAAACAAATGTGCTTTGGGGTTGCCAGCCAAAGCACACAGGGCTAATAAAACAAAAGGGATTTTGGAAAGGGAAAAAAGGCAGAGCTGAAACTGGGAGTCTCTTCTCTTGTTTCCCTCACCTCTCATTATAGGTGTAGAACAATGTAATATTCATGTCTGAAATGTCTCACAGATGTTCTGCGGGTGGAATGGGATGGGCATGTGTCAAGAGCAAAGTCCACATCCTGTTTATGCTCTCACTGCTTTCTGCCTTAAAGGCTTTCTGTGGCCTTAAGACAGCAACAAGACTCAACTCCAAGTTGAGTTCTTTCTAAAATGTATTAGCATATTGATATTTAATTAGGAATGGAAGTGCCCTAAATGTGTTGGTTTCACTACAGCATGTACAACTCATCACAAATATTTACCTAGCTATTGGGTACTTTAAGAAGACCTCTTTCAATCTCTTCCTTCTGCTGTGTACTTAGAAGTTGTAACATACCCTTTTTATAGCAAATGTGGTAATCCTCTAGGTTTTGTCATCCTAAATGTTCACCTCTGTGATTAAGGTCCTTCTAACCAGGGGCAGCCCTTGCCCTGGGAACAGTGGGATCCGTTCACACTAGGGGTTTATAACCCATGATAAAATGCTGAGACTCATTTCCTTGTGCTACACCAAGCCCAGCACCACAACACACAGGAAAAGGCAGTATGCTGCTGTACCTGTGCAGCAGCCCTCGGTGGGTATTTTCCCAGCTATTCCCAAAGCTGCAGGAGCTGCACTAGACTAAGTGTGAGAAGTGACACATGGGGATAGTATCCTGGAGTTTGTTCATGAGACAAGTGGTGATAATTTATTGTATAGTCCTTTGTTTCAGCCTTCCATTTAAAAATGACGTTGCACTAAGTTATTTTTGCATTACAGAGTCCTCATGCATTTGTACATTGGCACAAAAGACCTCAGTGGGGTTTTCGAGGGCTATATGCAAGCTACCATGCAGCAACTTAGGCTAAGTGTGAAAGGGGACACACAGGAGAAAGATGCAAAGGAGCGGCCATTTATCCTGTTTTCCACTACATAGACAGCTAGTGTTCTTGCCTCATTAGTATTATCTTGATAATGAATAACCTATGCCATTCTGGCTTTTAAAGTGTTTTTCTCAAATTTCCATTATTTTGTGTGCAG
This sequence comes from Falco punctatus, assembly GCF_963210335.1. NCBI lineage: Eukaryota > Metazoa > Chordata > Aves > Falconiformes > Falconidae > Falco > Falco punctatus. The sequence continues at coordinate 62,091,177 of NC_137582.1, read as the reverse complement.
ACAGGAACATGCATCTACTGTAAAGTTTTTGAGAAGACATCCACCAGCTGTAAAACATTATAGCTGCCACTGCTTTTAACTATTTATTTAGCAGCATTTAATTGGTAGAAAAAATTTTCTCTGATTGCACTTAACAATGATGAAACGCTTATTAGATTCCCTCTAACAACATTTTACATAGGAAAAAACCCCACTGCCCACACATCTTCTAACAAGGAGCATCCACTGTGTTTAATTAAATCACATAAATGAAAGTCCTGTTCTTAACCTACACAGCCTGCCCCTTCTTAAGCACCAGAAGAACTCAGTTTTAATGAATCTCTTACAAATTAATAAATTCAGGCTGTGATGACTGAAGTTGAGAAAAGTGTCAGGGACTTTCAGAAAAACTGTCCTGGCAGTAAACTCTTTTCCTTAAATTCAAGTGGCTGCACATGATGCATGGTGAACTCATTTGGCTGCTGTCAATGAATAGTACTAGAAGCAGCCACAAATAATATTGAGGATGAGGGTTGTTTTGTCTTTTTATTTCATTCCATTTGTTTTACATTATGCCATGACTTCTGAGGAGGGTGATGTAATACACCTTCTGTCCCCTGCCACATATGGAGAAATTTGTGAAAGAAACAGACTGCCATTGCACACAGGTAGTGGGAATCTGTTTTGGGTTTGATCCATGCTTCTGTAATGTTGGGAGAGAAATAATGAGGAATTTTTTTCCTTCAAGTAATATGTTTTGGAGAGAAGGTGGAATGACATATAAGGCTTTAATGGTTTCTGGAAAGCAACTGCTCTGTCAAGAGGAAAAAATGGTTAGAAACACTGCAGGATATGAAGCACTACTCTAGATCTTCACTTTTGTGCCTTTGCGGACCTGGAATAGTTTGGTTTCCAGAAAGAGGGGCACAGTTAGATCCTTATTTTCAGGGATCAGGTGTTCTGGTTGAAGCATATCCTTTCTGGTAAAATTTAAAGACATCTTTAACTCTGTGAACTTTTATCTGAGTTGAGTGGGAGCCATGGCCATGAAGTGACAGTATTCAGGAGAGAAATTTTGTCATTGGTCTTCAAATTTTTCCTTTCTATGAGTTCTCCTGTTTTCTACTCAGGAGTGTAACTTTCTGAGCCAAGTAATGATCTGTGCAGCTCTGTTACCAAAGAAATGTCCGAAGCAGACCGTACCATGAAAGATGCATAAAAGATGCAGAGTTGACAGATTTGCACACAATTTCAGTGTTTCTTTACTATGCCCAGAAACAGTAAGTACCTGTATCTAGAGACTTTGTCCTTGTAAAGAAGAATCATTGGGGATGGAAGAAACACATCTAGTCTAACACCTCCGCTCCAATTAGAGTAGGTTGCTTAGGGCCTTCTTCAGTTGGGTTTTGGTTATTTCCAAGCATGGAGACTCCACAACCTCTCTAAGTAACCCGTTCCAGTCATCAACCACCCTTGCAGTAAAAAAGGTTGTGTTTAAGTATAATTTCCTGGATTTTGTTTTGTGCTGATTGCCTCTTGTCCTGTTACTGGGCCCCATGGAGAAGAGTCTAGCTCTGTCGTCTTTACTCTTTCCCATCAGGTATTTATACACATAGATGAGATCCTCCCTGAGCCTTCTGCTTTCCAGGCTAAGCAGTCTCAGGTCTCTCCTTATATGTCAGATCCTCCAAGTCGCTTAACCCCTTAACCATATTTATAACCCTTTGCTGAACTGAATCCAGCATGCCCATCTCTCTCTTTTACTGGGGACCCCAGAACTGTACCCAGCCACTCCAGATGCGGTCTCACAAAAGGCTGAGGGAAAGGATCACATCCCTCAGCCTTCTGGCAATGCTCTTCCTACTGCAGCCCAGGATGCCATTGGGATTCTTTGCTGCAACAGGGTATTTTGCAGGCTTGTTGGCCACTCACATGTCCTTTTGTGCAAAGTTGGTGTCCAGCCAAGCAGCCCCCAACTTGTACTGGTGCATGGGGTTATATCTCCAAAGGTGCAGGGCTTTGTACTTTCCATTGTTGAACTTTATGAGATTCCTGTTGGCCTATTTGTCCAGCCTGTCAAAGATCCTCTGAATGGCAACACAACCTTTTAGTGTATGAGCAGTTCCTCCCAGTTTTGTCTGCAAATTTGCTAAGAATGTACTCTGTACCATTGTCTAAGACATTAATGGAGTGGTTGAACAGTACTGGCACCAGTAGTGATCCTGGAGGTGCACCACTTGTGACTGGCCTCCTGCTGGGCTTCATGTTGCCAATCACAACCCTGTAAGTCTGGTAGTTCAGCCAGTTTTCAGTCCGTGTCACCATCCACTGATCTAGTCTGTATTTTATCAGTTTTTCATCTTATGAAGATGTTATGGGAGACAGTGTCAACAGCCTTTCTAAAGTCAAGATGAGAAATGTCCACTGCTCTCCCTTCATCCATGAAACTACTCATCACATTGCAGAAGACTAATAGTTTTCTCAGTCATGATTTACCTTTCATAAATCCATGCTGACTAGTCTCAGTTGCTTTCTTGTTGTTAGCACATTTTGAAATTGTTGCCAGGACTACTTGTTCCATTGCTTTTGTAGGCACTGAGGTGAAACTGGCCAGTTTATAGCTCCTCACATCCTGCTGCTTGCCTTTCTTGAAGACAGCAGTGATGGTTGCTTTCTGCCAGTCCTCAGGAACCTCCCCCAGTTGCCATGACCTTTCAAAGATAATCAAGAGTGTCCTTGATAACAGGAAAAATAGGAAAATTAATCTAGCTGCTTTGGTTATGTGTTATCTATCTACCTGCTTGTCTTGTACAGCCATTTCAAACATAATCACTTGATTTTAAAGACACAGCTTTTGTATGAAGTTTTCAAGATAGGTTATTCACTTGTGTTAAAATGTGATGTGGCTGAATGTGACACTGCCTCTAAGATCAGATTCTTGCTGGTGCTGATCAGTATTGTCTACAATGGCATTACACAAATAAGAACACGATATAGGGGACAGATATTTATGTGACTATATTCACTGTAGATATTTTTGATTCTCTGGCAACATGCGAAACCAATCATCTGTTTCTTTCTCTGCAGTTGCATAAACACTGAACATCTTGACCCTTCTTTGTGAGAAAAGTGATGTCATGAAAATAGCCATCTGTAATATTAATGCTCAGCAGCTGTGATCTTTTTATGTACAAATAAAAATTAGTGTGTCCATCCATGATATCTGTGATATTTCTGGTACCTGGTTCTTTCAACAAGACTGTATCATGGGAATCTAAGAAACTCAGTTTCTTCCCAGCTTCAGCAGGCATTACATTTTTAAATTTAAATGACTTCTATTTTCCCTTAACAGCCTTGTCTCCCCCAACCTGGGCAGTTAAATAATTAAAAAAGAATGCATATGAGTTCTATTTTTAGTTCTCATATAAGCTTTTAAACCCATTATAGTTAAATACAAACTTATAAATTGTTTTGGGGAGTGTTAAGCATCTACAGCTTCATCATAGAATCATAGAATGGTTTGAATTGGATGCAACCTCAAAGATCATCTAGTTCCAACATGCTGCCGTGGGCAAGAGCATCTTCTGTTAGATCAGGTTGCTCAAAGTCCCATGCAGCCCAGCCTTGAATATTTCCAGGGATGGGGCAGCCACAACCTCTCTGGGCAACTTGTTCCAGTGCCTCACCACCCTCATTTCTTTCTAATGTCTAATCTAAATCTACCCTCTTTCTGTTTAAAGCCATTACTCTGTTTCCTATCACTACAATTGCTGATAAAAAGTCCCTCTCCATCTTTCTTTTAGGCCCCCTTTGGGTACTGGAAGGCTCCTGTAAGGTGTCCCTGGAGCCTTCTCTTCTCCAGGCTGAACAACCCCAACTCCCTCAGCCTGTCTTCATAGGAGAGGTGCTCCAGTCCTCTGATCATGTCCGTGGCCCTCCTCTGGACTTGCTCCAACAGGTCCATGTCCTTCTTATGCTGGGGGCCCCAGAGCTGAATGCAGCACTCCAGGTGGGGTCTCATGAGAGGGGAGTAAACGGGGAGAATCTCCTCCCTCAACCTGTTGTCCATGCTTCTTTTGATGCAGCCCAGGATAAAGTTGACTTTCTGGGCTTCAAGCACACTTTGCCAGGTCGTGTTGGGCTTCTCATCAACCAACACCCCCAAGTCTTTCTCCTCAGGGCTCCTCTCAATCCATTCTCTGCCCAGCCTCTATCTGTGCTTGGGATTACGCTGACCCACATGTAGAACCTTGCACTTAGCCTTGTTGAATTTAATGAGGTTTGCATGGGCCCACTCTTCAAGCCAGTTGAGGTCCCTCTGGATGTCATCCCTTCCCTCCAGCACGTCAACTGCACCACACAGCTTTGTGTCATTGGAAAAATTCCTGAAGATGCACTCAATCTCACCGTCCATGTCACTAACAAAGGTGTTAAACAAGTCTGGTCCCAGTACCAGTCTCTGAGGAACACCACTTGTCACTGGTCTCCACTTGGACATCAAGCTGTTGACTGCAACTTTTCGAGTGCGACCATCCAGACAATTCCTTATCCACTGAGCGGTCCGTCCATCAAATCCATGTCTCTCCAGCTTAGAGACACGGATGTTGTATGGGACAGTGTCAAATGCTTTGCAGAATTCCAGGTAGATGAGATCAGCTGGTGTTCCCTAATTCACCAATGCTGTAGCCCCGTTGTAGAAGGCCACCAAATTTGTCAGGCATGATTTGCCCTTAGTGAAGCCATGATGGCTGTCACCAATCATCTTATTTTCCAGGTGCCATAGCACAGTTTCCAGGAGGATCTGCTCCATGATCTTGCTGGGCACAGAGTTGAGACTGGCTGGCCTGTAGTTCCCTGGGACTTACTTTTTTCCCCTTTCTAAAAATAGGGGTTACGTTTCCCCTTTTCCAGTCAGTGGGAACTTCACCAGACTGTCACAGCCTTACATATGATGGATAATGGCTTAGACACTTCATCCTCCAGTTCCCTCAAGACCCATGGATGTATCTCATCAGGTCCCATGGACTTGTGCACCTTCAGGTTCCTTAGATGTTCTTGAGCCTGATCTTCTCCTACAGTGGCTGATTCTTCATTCTCCCAGTCCTTGCCTGTTATCTGTTAACTTCACTTGTTAACTGGTTAACGCCAGAGGAAGATAAATTTCTGTTAACTTCCCTCTCTGTTATCTGTTAATTTCAGATAACATTATTTGTGATGAACATGCATTTAAACTAGGGCTGAAGACCTCTTATTAGATAGCTAGCTGAAATATCTTAAATTAGTGGTCTTTCATTAACTTTTTGTTTAAATTTTATTGTGTCTCAGTTCCTAAACCAGGGACTTAGTCTAGTAATGCTTTATTCATTAGGAAGTATCTTGCAGTCCTTCAGAAATGTCAGTTTAAAAGGTGAAGCAAACAGCTACAAAGTATCAAGCAGCAGAAAAGGAGATTGTTTTCTGGAGAGAGAAAACTGGGGGTTTTCTACCTTAATAGTCTACAGTTTTAACCCTTTTGAAGAGTAATTTGTATTTATATAGAAAGCATAAAGAAATTTGTATGACATATTGCATTTTATTTCTCTAGGACTAGATTACATGACTAGTTGATGTGAGCAGGGATAACAAGTTGTTTCTGAAAGAGCAAACTTTAATTAAAAAATACCTGAGGATTTATACACGATGCATATATTCCGTGTAAATACTTATTTTTATAGTCAGTATCGAGTTTGATTCTGCATCAGAATAGTAGTCTTAGTTCAGTCAGAACCGATTAAAATCACTGATGAAACAATGAAATTTACTCAAAGTGCTTAAGGCTTGAGAAGAAATTAGTGTCTATATTAATGATACCACCAATGTTAATGGTGAGGTAATAAAATCAGTAGAAATGGGCAATGACCTTTTGTGTATTTAAAATCATAAACCAACATTTTTTCTTAAGTTCTGCCTGTGTTGTAGGAGGTGTCATGATTAACTGCATGAAGGGGCACTTTTGATCCTTATGGAAAAGAGATTGACTGAAAGGCTAAATACAATTTCTACAAACTTAAATCGGTTGTTTGACTGCATAATCAGCAGTAGAGAGAAGGAGACAAGTAAAAAGTTACTTAGGTATCTCAGTCTTTTAATTCTACTCTTACAAAAGGTACAACAAATTCAGAAGGAGATATTGGCTTAGTTGGCCCATGAGAAAGTGATACAGTGATGCATACATCTTCTGTGTGGTAGATTAAATAAGTGATAGTAGTTCAGCTTTCTATAGGGAGAAAAACCTGGAGCCACAGACATATTACTGTGCTGATAAGGTGAATCAAACTTTATGATTCTAAAACCTCAGCAGAGATTGAATTTTGGATGGTTTTAAAAGCAGTGACAGGTAGATTAGACAGGGTAAGAGCTCTGTTTTCTGGTGATTCTTTGGTAATGTTGTTCATAGTCTGACAGTTGTAATTTTCAGGATCTTGATGTTTTGCTTAGTAGTCCTCAGAAACAAGCTGTACATAATATATCTGTTCTCAGGTGTCCGGTCTCTTTGGAAGAAATATCTATTTTAGATGTCACAACATTTAAAGTAAACCTCAACAGCAATAAAATCTCCCAACCTGAGACCTCATGCTTTGGATGTTTTGCAAAATTACTTCTCTGTCTCTCAACTACCATTAAAATCTGAATATGCTGCTCACTTTCCATTTACTTGGGCCAAAATAGGTGGGATTTTTTTCTCATCATTTTGTATGAAGGACAACTATGGGGTATACTGTGTCTTTGATTGAACATAAACGTATTTGCATAACTTTTTTTGTGGCTTATGAAGGCACGGACTCAGGTTGTGGTGCGATCAGAGACACTATTGTACAGAGAAGCTCGTATTTATATCTCTGAGCCTGGATACAAATTCCAGCTGTGGGTACCACCAGGCTCAGGGCAGAAACCCTTCATGGAGTTACATAGCTATATATCACTACAAGCATGCAGACACCTTTTTGCTATTAGATAACCATGTTTATCTTTCTTACTTTCCTTCACAATACCCAGCTGTTCTCTCATCTCCTGCCAGATCAGACATTCTCCATCCTCCTCTCATACATCTCTCTTCAGACATTCTCTGTCCTCCTCTCCCACATTTTTTTTTATTTCAGTTTTCTAATATCCCATAGGGTTTTCTTTTGGATTTTTTTTTTTATTTAATTTGAATTTCTGTAAACAACCAAGCTAAAAACCCAATCCTTCTACCTGCTGTCCTTCTCTACCACCAAACCCAGCCCTCTCCAGATCAAATACAAATCAATCTGTGAGAAATTTAATGGTTTAAAATTAATTACATTTTTACAAATTTCACTAAAAGTGGCTATCTGCACAACACAGATTCTACTAATATTCCTACTGAGGGAGAAACTGCAGTAAGTTCATATTATTTATTGACTGTTGGGGTGTCCAGAAAGAAGAAAGACTTCTGGAGTTTTTTAACCACTGGAAAATACCATTTGGACTGCTTTGTTTTTTTGGAAGTCAAAGCTAGCTCCAGAAAAACAAATGCTTTTGTTCTGGTTTTATTTTTTAGCTTTTTAAGAAGAACAATTTTATGTTAGTTTCCTACTGTGGGTATTTATCTGGAGGTTTTATTAGAACTTCTGGTATCATCCAGCATGAGGCTTTTCAGAAAATTCATCAAATTATTTTATGAGCCCAAACAGTGATACAAATATCTTAAAAATTATTGATACTGTGGAAACTGTAAATTACAGTAGGTGAGATTTCTCTTATTCTTTTAGTTATTAGGCTTTGAACCTGCTTTAATATCTATTTTAAAGGAGCTGTGGTTTAAAGTGTTTGAATCACCTTTGAAAATAAGCAAATACAAATATTTCTGTCAAACACAAGTTGTATGCATGGTGGTCAAGCTGATCAAGCTCTGTTAAAGGTCAGATTATAAGCAAATGAAATAAATATAGCTTCCTCCTGAGATCTCATGTGCAAGTAAGGTACATTCAAGACACAAACTGCTGAAATAAAGTGAGAAACCATGGGGTATACAAACCTGAAGTTTAAGTCAAACCTACAGCCTGGATGACCCCTTTTTTTTGCCAAATCTTCTGGGCTTGCTACAGCAAAGAAGAACGGTATGGATGAATTTGAGGATAATAGTAAAGTAACTACATTACTGGGATAAGAACTGTGAGAAGCAAGCTGTAAGAAAGCATAAGGAACTGTTTGAGTGAAATGAACACGAAGGATGCTGGAGTCACGGTCTAAGCAGTTGAGTGTTTGTTGATTTAGGATGGAGTATGGTAGGTAAGGAGACAATAAATTTCCCTGGTAGCACACAGTGAGGAAAGCCAGAATGTGTGGCCAGCTGCCTATCTCCCTTTGTCAGAATGGTTCAAAAACTGCTGAGTTGTTGCAAAGGGCAGGGTTTTCTTGTTTGCTATTCATACAGTTCTTGATGAATACAAGTGAGGCAACTGGCCGTGCTTGAGCATGTGTGTGTGTATGTGTGTGGACAAGGCAACCTCCAAAGGTCCCTTCAGCCTAAACCATTCTGTGATTCTGTGAACAATGGATTTTGCAAGGTCAGAAAAAAAGATGTTGCAGTAAGAACACTGAATGTGAGTCTACTGAAGAATTACAGCCTTACCTGTGTAAAAAGTTGCATTTTCAGATGCTGTGTGGGAAGGACTTATTATGATATGTCAAAAATCATATCCACATCTCCAAGATAAGACCTGTTAGTGACCACCAGTTAGTGGCAAGATGGTGGTGCTTCTCTCCCTCAGTCAAAATAGATGTGATACAAACAGGAACTGATGCTATTTAAGAGAGCAACAGTGGGCAGAAAGTACTGAGACTAAGTGGTTCATGTGCTGTTGATAAAGTATCTAGGATAATGCTCAGGGCATCAGATTACATTATTAATGCTACACTGAAAGGGATATCAAGGGGCTTTTGTGGTTTATGAAGTAAACTGTTTTCACTTGGTGGTAAATACAAGATGATGATGCAGGCAAATAGTAATCATGAAACCACAGCAAAGAACCTTTAAAAATGCCAATGCATACACAATGAAATTAGAGGGAAAATTACTTATTTTCAGAATCCCTTATTTTCTATTTAATGCAAAATAAAGGCTTGATCGGAGGTGTATCTGGCTATGAGGTAAGTAGACTATTGCCCCAAAATATCAGTCATTTGTGGCTTTCTGTATTGGGAGAACCAACCCTTTTAGAATGATGTCACTTGCAGAAATGAATAGGTAGATTATAGCTGTTAGTCTCTGCCCACGTGGGACAAAGGGCATACTTTTCCCCAGGAAATGAAAGCTAGCACTTATTCCTTATGATAACTAATCAAAACCCTTTTAAGCAAAGAAAAGGAGGATAAAACACAGACACGTACATTTTTTGTCCTGCTACTGTGGTCTAGGTAAGAACTTGATAGTAGTCCAAATGCTTTCTCTGAGAAGGTTATGATGATAGAAGTTCAACTGCTCTGATTTTCTGTTTCCTTGTTGGAAGATGCAAAGGAAAACTTTTCTACTGGTTTTTTAAAACCAGGAAAAAAGGTTTTGTTTTTGTTTTCTAGGGGAAAAAAATAATTATCTTTATAGTAATGAGATCTTCTACCCTTTTATCCCTAAACCCTGGTGCTGGTGTTTCTGTGTATTGAAGCCAAAGGATTTATTGCAACATGTTCAGACTTGCTCCTTCTAGTGTCTGTGGTGTCCTATGCACAGATTTTTTTCCTCTCAGGTGTTAGCATTGTCTTTATTTGTGAGGAAACTGCTTCAAAGTTGACCATGTCTTTACCATTTTGCTATTTTTTTTTTTAAAGGCAACAATGATAAAAGTAATAAGAATAATAAACTCCTTGACTTAATTCAAACTTGAAACGCAAAACTTGACTAAAAAGACAAAGTATTATCACTTTGCTTATCTTGGAGGTCATTCCTGCAAGATACTTTTATTTGTTAGGGAAAAACCTAATACTTTAGACTCTGGAGCTCTGGAAACTTCCACATTTTGTACTTACTGTCTAAACTTCGAATGAGGTTTCTAAAATGTCTAAAAGCTTTGGAATGCACTTTAAGAATAAGCCATGGGAAGTATTTTAAATATGCTTATCATTTAGGAGCTAGATTAAATGACTTACAAGAATCATTCCTTATTAAGGTGCTATGATATGCTTTTCCATATATTTTATGTAGACCATATACATTACATACTTTCTCTGATTAGCTGCAGCAGTCTCTTAGTGTCTTACCTTATTTTTTCCCCATTAACTCAAAATCCTTATCTTTCTTACTACAGAAACGATAGCCAGTTCCTAGGTTTTGTTTTACTTGAAAGTATTCTAGAACAAGTTTGATATTCCTGTGAATAGACAGAATTCTGCAGCCCACTAGACTAAAGAGCTTTTGACATTCTCCCTGCCACTCCACACAGCACAGCTCCTCATTTATATCAAGCTGCCAGTCTTCCTTGTGGACCTACTATCCTAGGATCACCTTGTCTGTATACTTATTCAACAGCTCTCAGCTACTCATAAACTATTTTGTATCTCTTTCTACCACACGCTGGGTGTGCTAGTTATTAGCTCCATTTAGTGCTCTTTGTGAGTTTAGTCATGGCATGTCTTGGATTTTTGCCCTGTGGGAAGGGAATCCTTCCTGCACAGCAGTCAAGACCTATGAACTATCATAGCAAATGGCAGCAAGAATGTGAATTAGAGCAAATTCAAAGGTCTTCAGTCGAGTTATGGTTGCGTAACTACAAGTGACACTCCTGCTGTATGTACTGAGAGAAGGTGACTTATTCTGCAAGAGATATTGCCACCCTGTTCTGTCACAGAGTTTTGCACTGATGGGGGCAGGACCTTGAATCCAACTTGCTTTCCTCTGCCAACCTCTGCCTTCTGAGAAGGCACAGATCTACTGGACATCAGACTCTTGTCTGGCACATTGCATCTTAAAGGAAAGACCCATGTTTTCTAGGTTCTAGAACCCAGGTAGAGACTGCTGTGGAGCAGTTCTGCTGGAAGAATCAAGAGAAACTGCAATAAAATCCAGTAGGTGCACTTAATAAGCTAGTTCCAAATGATGGCCAGACACTTCTCTTTCTGGTGTGTTGGTCTATATGCCTCTTCATGCGCATAGTTTCTTACCAATGCCAGGTGTTTTATGTTTGCTTGTTAAAACTAGAAAACCAGCTATGCAGCTGACCAAGTGTGCTGCTTATTCATCTTCTTGTTGGAAGGCTTAATTTTTCTTTGGCTGGCTGCTTATCCCAAGACGGATGTAACCATCGGTATTAAATGCAGTGAATGGCATTATTGCTTGATTTCCAGAACTGCTTTTACAACAGACAAGAAAGCAAGGAAGGAAAAGTACTTTGGTTCACAGTTTGATCAGTGTTTTGAGCTCTGTATGCTTAATTTTGGTAGTTTGCCCTGAGACTGTGAATAAAACTCTGCATCTTGAAAGGTAATAATAACTATTAATTTTATTTTAATGAACAAGAGTCCTATGAAAAAAAGATAAGTCCAGATGTTCATTACTTCTTGTCTGCTTCCCTTTTGGTCTACTACTCTCACTTTCCTACTGGGAGTGCTCAGACAGAGTGAGGGTAAAGCAACTTGTGGCATAGATGTTTCTTCTAATTAACAGCTACATGGTATTATTGTCTAAGTAATCCAAGAGTCATGACCTTGGGCATGCTGGTGTAACAGCAAAACAGCTGGTTTTTATATATTTGGAAACTTTGTCCCATTGGAAGAATTGTGAATTCTTAGGTTAAAAGAATGCCAAGAGTTCTTCCCTTATTCTTAAACAAGCAACAGTCCAGCCTTGTATGCAGAGCAGAGTGGCCAGGGTGGTATCTTTTACACCAGGTACGTCCTTCAACAATGGACTCTTCTGTGATGAGGAAACTGTTTCTGGATTTTCATGATGCTTCACAACATCTCAGATTTCTCCTGGTAAAGAGTGGGGGAAAGAGGAAAAGGCAAATTAATGATGTCTTGTGAGATTAAATTCATTCTCTCTTTAATTTATCAGCTCTGGGTGTCAGCTTAATTGTGTAATTAAGGAAAAGAACAAACTTTTATTAGAAAATTTTGTCCATGTGCTAAGAAAGCAGAGGAAGGGATAGAGGAAAGGCTTCTGGAAAAGACAGAGAGCTTTCAGGCAGTAATCACATTTCGGGATGGTAAGTTGAACTGACATGGAATGCAGCAGCTCTGCTTGTGAACCTTGAGACACTATGTAAATACATGTTCTCCACAGCATATGAGGAGATATACCAGCTGCCCCTTTTTTACCTCTTCTGGATGATTAGCTGTAAAATGCCTCCTCTAGAACTGGAAGAGTCTCCTAAGGCTTTTTTAATGCATTGTTTATGAACACAGTGACTTGGATATGTCACTGTCATGTACTAAGTACATAAGTGTACACATCTTGTTGAACTTCAGTTTCATGTGTTTTAAGTCTGTCCTGTTGTGTCAAATCTCAGCCCAAATCAGCAATGACTAATAAATATTTACATAAAGGCAGTTAATTTCCTTTGCAGAATGCTTTCTGTCTTCCTACAGCCAGCATTTAAGGTGTGAGAACACCATCTCATCAGTTTGGGAGATTTTTAGATACATTATTTTAATGTGACTGGTAGGTTTATAAAGCTGCTTTCTTTCCTAGTTGTTAGAGAAGCTTTTTCACTTGCTCATAGAGTTTGTGCAAAGTGAGATCTTTGCTTCAAGAAGCAGATACTGGATTTTTCTAGTGGGATCCCCATGTTCCCTTTTAAACTTACAGGTCAGTTTTCAGCTAATTTAGTTAGGTTCTGGATAAACTTCTCTTTCTTATCTGTCATCTAGGAAAAGACAGAGTATGCTAAGCCTCTTGGAATGACATAAGTACCTCCACCATCCATACTGAACGCTGTGGATGTGGTAGCAAAATGCTCTCCCATTGTCATCAAGCAGTTGTGTCATTATTCATTACGCTTACTATTCAGAAACTATTCATTATGCTTAATATTCAGAAACTTTTCACAGCTGTCAAACAGGCCTTAAAAGAACCAGAAACACCTGCAGAATTTGTGATTGGTGCAAGAGGAAAGTTAGGTGCTAGATACATCAGATATCTTGTTTAAATGTAATTCAGATGATAAAACTTCAGAGACTGTGTTTCCTGTACAGTTCACAGGTAGATATAAGTCTCTGAAAAAGCAGGTAAGCAATCCTGAACTCCTTTACTATATAGCTGAAGATGACAGTCTGAAATAGCACTTCTAATACAGTTTAGTATCACTAAGTGTTGCTTGCCTCCAGGAAAATTGCTTGAAAGTTCTAGCACACTAAACTAGCTGTCAATTAGTGGTGGCTGCAATAGTAAACTTCCTGATTATATTGGCCACTTTCTTCACCCTGCTAAGGAAACAGCTTTTGTTTGTCTCCAACTTCTGTCGCTCAGAGTGAGTTTGCACTGGTTTCTAGAAAAATTACATTGTCATCACACCATTCCCCGCAGGTCATGCCAGGTCTGCATTACTATTATGTCCAAGCTGAAACCAGATGTGGTGTTCCAGTGAACAATGCTACTCTGAAAAAAAGTTATATGGATTTTACTTGGTCTTGTCTTCTCTGCTATCTCACTTTTGAAGTCTTCCAACTCATATGCAGTCAGCTGGCCTCATGGCTCCTAAGACCTATAAAACTGCTGATGGTAATGAATTGCAAGATTGTAACATCAAATTGCATCTTCCACATGTTGCTGTGCTGCTATCTAAAACCTGGACTGCACTGTTGAAGCAGATGATTTATGGAATACTGGCAGATATAAGTGAGAAAGTTGTTTCCTTTGTCCCTTTTAAGTCCTAGAATCCAATTAGACATTTTACACTGGGCTGCAAAAGAATTACAGTGCATACTGCTCACTGGAATGCTTTGTATCACAAAATTCCCCCCCCCCCCCCCCTTCAAATGTCATGCAGCTGTTCTAAAAGAGCACTGAGCGGTGTGGGAAACATGGAGATTAGCTTATGCCAAAACACAGTTAGACATACGTGGACACGGCTTTAGTAGAGAAAAATGTGCTTAAAAGTAAGATACTTAACAGAGCTAGGTTGCCTTTCCTTTGCTTTCATTACTGAGATATTTTACCACCTAAATAACTGTTGATGACTTTGGTCAAAGGTATTTTCAAATTAATTCATTAACTTCTAAATATTTCTGTAAAAAACAGGAACATGAAGAAATTAAACCCCCAAGCTTGGAGTTTAATGCAGTCCTGCACATCCATAGCAGCAGTTCCTGGAAGGCACAATGGAGCCAAAATATAGCCAGTGCTTTAACTGTTAAAAAGGTATCTGTGTCTTAAACCACATAAACTGCACACAGAAATTGGCATTTTTGTCCTTCTGGCTTCTGGTCTGGGCAGCTGTTTGCAAACCATGCCTCTGCAGTCAGAGCTGATGTGGCAGTAGAGCTATAACCCAATGAATCTTGCTCCCTTCTTGTTTTCCATGCTTTGTAACACAGAAGCAGAGGATTTGACCCTTGAAGAAGTACTGCAAAGCTTGGCCCATATGCCAAGAGAAGAAACACTGTCGCTGTTGGGTGGACAGTATGGGATTTTTTACTCTTATTGACAGTCATACTGTATTCCTTCTAAACCAGCTGGATCAGATGGGGGGTGGGAAGATTTTTTTTTCATGAAGGAGAAAGTTCTCAAGGCTCCTGAAGAGCATTGTCAGGCAGAGAAGTCCAGAGAGGACTCCTGAGAGGAGCAGGGAGTAGACAGCCACATCTTGGAGGTCATAAAATTCCTCAGTGACAAAAAGAAACTGAGTGGAAGTTGCTACAACTAAGAATCACTGATTCTACATGAGGAGATAAGACAAGACTAAAAAGATAGAATGACAGGGGAAAAATTGTCTTTCAATATTTCTTGGCTTTTGGTGAATGTTTTCCCATGCCCACCCCCAACCCCCACCCTTTCTTTTTATATTCATAAGTCTGTTTTCTTTGGGGATATCATGTCACTGAGAGAGAAGATCAAGGCAAAACCACCTCCTTGCTCCGGCTGACTGGTAACCTTGTCACAGATATCTGGCAGGAATGGAAGGCATTATACCTTCTGAGGATACTGATTTTCATGCCAGGAATCAACTTCAAGCAGTTTTGCTTACATGACGTGTTTTTGTTTTATAACCTTTTTACTCTTGTTCTGTTATGAGTTCTTTACTTTTGGCATGTGTAACAGCCAATGGTAGCTCTGATTTTCTTGACCCTGCCCTGTGATGATACCTGATCTCCAATACAATGACTTCTGGTGAAGTCCAGGGTTCAGCTGGCATTTTGCACAGCATGCTGATAGAGGTGGCTGAACTTCTGATGCAGCTGTGCCTGCCCTTAAACTATAGATGAGAAGTTCTTTACATAGAGAATCATGTTGTGATTCAGATTTGATTTCAAGTGAATAAACCAAAAAAGATTAAAATATAATAATCCAGCAGAAACAGATATGTTCAGTTTTTCTCAATCTTGTACTTTGGTCTCCTTGCAGTAACATTAGTTATGTTGGTTTGGGTTGAGTATTTTTTCCAATAATTATCTCATCTGAACAGTTATTAAAATAATTTTAGTAGTTCCACCAGTTAAACAAGAAGTATGTGAAAGAACTGATATATTAATCTGAAAACACTTGAGTTTCCCAGTGTGGGTTTTTTCATGTGGTTTTTCTGGTACTTTCTGCTGTAGAGTATCCTCCTTGGGAAATAATTCCATGCTCTCTGAAAAACATATTTCAGCTTCCACCTTTAACCAGAAGACTATGTATGTGAAACCAGATCCTTATTTTTTTTATTCAATTATGCTAATTATTCTGGAAAAGCTTTTTATAATGCCCTCTGGGAAATATGTGTTATATGAACAAGACATTTCCTGATATGGACTGAACATTACACTTGTATATGTCAAACAGTAAGACAAGTTACTTTATGGTGTCCCATTTCTCCTGAAAAATAAATAACACTTAGAAAATATTTCTACTAGATGAACTGAACTGGCAAGTGATTCAAATCCAGATAATTTGCTCAGGGCTATCACTTTCTTCCTTTCCTTCCCTCTCCCTGTGAAAAGCAGTCCTCAAGGATCTCTTTGAAAAAAGACTGATTTGTGGTGCTGTGCAGAAGGCTGCTTAAACGAACAGCAATCTTAGCATCTTGCTCTGAAGAAGTCCACTTGGTATGCTTCTTGTCTCTTGTTTGTGCTCTCTTGATGATTATTGAGTCATTATATTAGTTATATCCAGTGGAGGGGAATAATCACCTGAGATACGGGTCACTCAATTGCCCTTTGTATGTGCAACTGGTCCTTAGGAAGCATCTATATAAAGGGCTTGCTCAGAAACTGATTTTGTGTAGAAAAATGCTGTTAGATTATTATTTTTCCTCAAAATGCCTTTAAACACCAAGAATAGAGAATAACAACTCAGAAGAATGTTTTTCTTTCCTCTCCACTCAGAAATCTATAATCAAATTTCTTATCTGTTGGTATGCCTTGTGTGGACAATATCCTTGCTGCTGCAAGGATATCAGAGCACTTGTAAATGTGTCATTTTAATTCATAGCTGACCTAATCCATCAGTTTTTTTTTTTAAGGAAAATGAGTTATCAAATGGACTGGACATTTGATAATGTCACTTTATCTATAATGTCACCTATATCTATAGCAAACATATCATGTTCAAAGTGATAAACCTACACACATTTACAAGAAGATAACTTCCAGTGTTCACACTTTTGAGATGTCAGCAGATCCACAGATGCTTGATTTGTCATATTTCCCAGTTATTTATTTATCTGTATGGAGTGAGTTGCTTTTTTTTCCAGAACTCCTCCAAAAGAGGAGGACTGGAGTGTTGGTGCGGAATGGGAATGGTCTCTTTGCTTTCATTCATAAAATTCAACCCCCACTACTGCAGTTAATATCAAATCATGAAACACTTTCCTTCCATTTTCTTTCCATTGTGCATTGTGTGACTGGGAAATCAGTCCCTTATAGGATAATGATTTCTTAGAACTCTCCTTATTCAGAGGAAATAATGTGTGCTGTTGCCAGCTGTAGCATCATTATCATGGTAGCATAGTTACAGCATCAAGGAATCTTGATGCTTCCACCTGGGAAATCTCTCTGATTTCTGAAGGGTCCTGTTGGGGATCTGTAAAATTCTCTCTGAAGACGTCGTGTGAGACCTTCACAAGGTCCGGGCAAGGTCAAATAGAGGTCCATCAGGGCCTGAACCTGTTCTGAATTCTGCTTACTAATGTGATATAATAGGGTATAACAATATCTGGCCCTTTTTTGCTTTGTAAGCGTGTTCAGATGAATTTCCCACTCCCATTTCTGCATCGGAGTATTCTATTTTTCAGCAGTGATGAAACCAAATATTGCACCTTCACCTGCCTCAATCCTCATTTTATGTCCTAATGTGTTCACAGAGAGAAAACAAACCATGGGCAAGAATACTGCATTTTTTCTTACAGACAAAAGACATTCAATGAGAACTTAAACAACCCCCCTGTATTTTGCTACTTTGTTCTCCTTCTCCACCCCTTCTTTCTTCCCATGCCTTCCCAGTTACACCTTTTCCTGTGCTGTACTTTGAAGGCTCTGGTGCACTGCATAATGGTGTTGTCTCCACCAAATTATTTTATCCAAAATAAATGAAATATTACAACCTGTTTTTTAAATCTCTCAGTGCCTAGAGTGAAAGCATTTGCAGACTTCTTCATGGATTATTGAGAAGGAAAAATCTTTGTGGGAATGATTTGTAAGGCCATGCTCTCACAGGATAATCTATAAGATTCTGATGTCCATCTACATGTTATAACATTTTTACAGGACTGGTCACCAAATCAGGAAATGAATTTTTTAAAGGGGTTTTCAGGAGCATTTTCCAGCTATAAAACATACCGACAAGAGACACTGAAATGCAAAGTAGGCAGTTGGCAGATCAAACTTCAAATTATTTCTTTCCTTTGAAATTGCTGTTATTATAGCTGGGGGAATTTTTTGTATGTGTGCATTTGTAAATTTCTTTCAAAAAGGGTTGTAATGATAAAATTATGAAGTTGATCAGAAGCAGAATTACATAGGTCCAAAACTCATTACCAAAAGCTTTACTAAAACCAGCTGTTGTAATATTGATACGAGACAGAACAGAATGGTTTGTTCATAGCAGGCAAAGTTTCACTGCTTAATAACGACTACTTTGGATTCAGTCCAGTGAATAGTTTAACTCTATAAATAATGCAATCTTGATACAATTTCCCCTCTCAAGATTTGGTCTCCTTAATGATTTCAAACCAGCCCTGTCCCATGGTATTATTATACTGCTTTAAATGGCTGTGAATCGCTGACTCTTGCTAGCTATGTAGACTTTTTTTCTGCTCTCTCTTTCAAATTGACCCTTCAGTTAAAAGTGAATTATCAAAAAAGAAAAGAAAAACAGGTCATACTGTCCCTGTGTGGCTTATTCTACTGGAGACAACCACAAAATAAGACTTCCTTTCAGCTGCAGTATTACTTTATTCACTTCGCTTGGGAATTACTTAGTTAATTTTGGTAACTTATTTGATTTCAGTATCTTTCAAAGCCAGGGGAATGTGCATTTCTTTTTCATGCAGCTAAGAGAGTGGAGAATGTGGGGAGATTACTGGCTGCACACCTCCACTAGGTGAAGGAACACAGCTTCTGGATGAGCACCTTTATGCTGGATATCACCCATAATATCTCCCTACCCTGTGAAGTTTTTGGACATTCTGCTGTAAAAAGTGGATGCCTTTTTCTGTGGTCATACTTGATCTTCAGTGTACAAAACATCATCTCCTCAAAGTATACAGTTAGAAATCAGGAGTCATAGCCTTCCAGTTCCTTAGGGGTTTTAAAAAATTTATGACCCTACATTTTGGGTTTGAATCTGTGTGTTTTTTCTGGCCTTGTTTTACATTTTTCTATGTGATTGTGGCAGCAGCTTTCATCAACAAAGGTCAGCATATGTGCAAGTACATCTATAAATTGGAGTAGAGACACTGCAGCACCTGCTAGTGTCCTGCCTGGATCCCACTTCAGCCCCTTTCCAGTTAAATGTATGATTCTGGAAGGGCTGTGGGGAGGATGCAAGGGGAATAAATTCAGGGAGCACCAAGGGATGTCATCTCAGAATTCACATTTGTGTGTGTGCATGCATTTATGTATGTATGATTTTCAGTTTTAGTCAGTTTCAGTAACTTGTAAATGGCTAAGCAGAAATCAGATGTCACCTTCCCCTGGCTCCTTTTAAATCCACCATAAACATGTGTCTTGAGTCGTATGTTTTCTGTGTGTTTTGAATTCATTCTGCATCATTTCTGTTCACTTACATAAGTAAAGCTAACAAGCATTATAATTTCGTAGAGCATCGAAAAGAGCAAATGGAGACTTACTGGCTCTGGCAGACTGCACCATCTGTCATTCACTTAACCTGCAAACAAGATTTTGAAAACTTAAGGCAATTGAACTGAGTTTCAAACATGCTGGAAAGTTACTTGCTGCAGCAATCTCCATCCAGAATCAGTGGTGAGGGAAGAGATCTAAGCTGTTCAGGAGAACAGACAATGGACAATGGGTTTGTTCTGTGTCATTGCCAGCTGTGTGGACATTTGAGTAGAAAATTTAGTGGAAACAGTGGCTGTATCAGGTCTGCCAGTTTTCCTGATATTATTGCAAGGCTTGCTGCTGTTTTCCTTACTCTGTCCCAACAATCATAGTCGTATGATTGCACAAGAATTTTGGCCTTGATTTATTGAGAAAGAGTTTCTAAACCCCAGGTTAGGGAGGGAAAGCATGAAAAAGTCAGACTACAAATATGCATGAGATACTCAGAGCTAAGAATGAATTTTAAATTAAATCTTTTTTGTAACTTCATTGATTTTTTGCTGCTAGTCACTAATTTTTGGGAGCTTCCTCAAGATTTTTTCCATGTTTGAGGTTGGCAGGAGTGGTATATTTCCTTTTCAAGGCATATCCTGCACAATGCAAACAGCTGGAAGAGGCTCCTAGAAGAACCAAGTTCTCTGCAGAGTGGGATGATTTCAAAAGACGCAGCACAGTCTCTCTCTCATTTTCTTTTTAGATATTCTGAAGTGTGAAGGCAAGTCCAAAGTTCAGCAAAGGTCTCGCAAATAATATATTTGCTGTCTGACTACTATTGTAGTAACCATCTTGAGTAAAGCAAACATGAGCTAGCAGGAATTCTGTGCATTGGTTTAAGGGTAATAGACACAACGGCATTTTGTGTGGACTAACTTTCTCACAAGAATGTCTTCTGAGCCATTTCTCAGAGGAGAAAAACAAAGTCTTTTTCTAGAACAGGTATATACATTTGTAATGATTTTTAGGTGTATTACCTGTATCTGAAGTTCCTGTAGTCTCCAGGCTCATCTTACAGTCATCTTTTTATTTAAATGGTCAGTAAAGGCTGGTATAACAATATGTCATATAGCCATCATGCAAGCAAGGAACTTAATAGAATTTATGCTTTGTGAAAATACTGTGTAGTGATACATAATTCTATGTATTATGACAATAAAGAGTAGAAATGAAAGAACACAGTGAAGAAGATAACAAAGATGATGTTAAATATGCTAAATCCATGTATACAATGAACAGAAAAAAATCTATAATTAAAGAAGGATTTTTTTCATCATTTTTGTTCCTTTACTTGGTTGCAAAACTCACCTAAAGTGTAAAGCCCATTTTAAAATTACACATTTTCCTGTAGTTCCTACCTATAACCGTAACTAATTGTAACATAGATTCTACCATCTATCTAACAAATTTAATGTAAAAATCTCTAATCTGCTTCACTCTCTAGATAGGATATAAGAAAATGAAGATTCAGTGATTTTACTTTTCCCCCAACTATCTTAGTTAAAATTACCACATACATTGTCCGCCTTCTATCATGCTCTGTCTTGCTGGTGAGATAGAATTCAGTTTAATTGTAAATTAACCCTTTGTATTTTATCGTCTCTGTAGAATCCACAATAGAGATGACAGGGAATAAGAATTTAACTGAAATGATGAAGTTAAACCAAGAAATTTTACTGTTTGAGTCCCAACAGTCTCCTTTTTGTAACTTCATTGCTTCTCTATGATTTATGTTCTTCAGATGCTGAATTCATAAATATAAATTACTAAACACAGATTTTTATCTTGAATGCCAACACAAACATTTTCACTGTTTTTTGAGAGTAGATCTTTCCTTTTAAAGATGCATAGGTAGCTGTTTCATGTCAAAGCAACAATTTCACAACTACATCTAATTTTTGAAGTTTTTCAATGCTTGTGATCTATTTACTGGAAAAATACAACATTATTTTACAGCCAGTGCTTCTCTTTTTGCACCATCCCTTCCCATCCCAACCCATCCCAGCCTATCTCATCCCATCCCTAAATGAGACATGATTCCTTTTCAAAAAGCAGAAAATCCAACACTTTAAATTTGCCAGTTCTGATAAATGCTATATAAAATTTGTTGGAAAAAGTTACTAACTTGAAATATTTTTTTAATTCGTTCCATGAACCATTTGTTGACAGCTAGTAACATTATTTTTCTTCCCATGTTAACTTTTATCTGTATATTATTTCTCAAATGCACACACATGATTTTTGTAATGGTTTGCAGAAAACTATGGAAGTATATAATGTCTATTTGGGTGAGACATTCCTAAAGCAATTGTCTTAGGCATATCATGAACACCCAGTATACAAAACCACACTCAATCTGTAAGTGATTATTAGAAATCATTGCAAGCAGTATGAACATTATCTTTACATATCTTAATATTCTCATTTCTGTCTCTCTGACACAGTCATAATTATGCCAGTAATTCTCTGAGGAGGAATAATGCAATTGGCCAATATCACTTTTGAGAAAACCATCTCTGTCAGGTGGATATTTGGATATTGACATTGCAGAGCACAGAGAGTCTATAGAACAAGCTCTCACTGTGTCTTCTCAGACCTAGTGATGATAGCAAGAAATGAGCCACAGAGCTGGCCAGAAGTCTGATAGCACCTATCAATGTCCTGCACTGTTTGGATGGGGATTGCAATTTAGTGCTCCAGAGTGGGCTTTGTTTATGTACACCTGTTTCAGTGCTCTCTGGAAGAGAGTGGTAGGCTTATTTGCTTTGAGACAACTGGCAAATGCACACTCAAAAATATTAGCTTCCTTTTCCTGGTGGTTTCATTGACACCTAGCAGATTGCATTGGTGCGTTGTATTCAGTGATAGTTTCACATATATTCCCTGGCATCTCATAGTGTTTCAGACTTATGCAATGATTAAATGCTTCTCTTTGTCAATATTATTTTGTATCCATTTTGTGTCCTACAGCTACTGTTACTTCTGTTGCAGCAGTTGTTTTGGAAAGAAAGAATTTCTTATGTAGTTCTAACCATTGGTCATGCTTTCTACCTTTTCTAATGCTTTTCTTTTGTATCTTATGGAAGAATCTTAGATATTGGAAGAAGGTGGCAGAATGTCCATTGTCCATGGAAAGATGTGTGTATGATTCTTAAAGAAATTTTGCAGTTCATGATAGATGTGTGTCGAAGGAACTCTAGTTTAGTCACAGTAAGTTAATTCTTGGTGAGATATTGGTGTAGTTTGTGGCTAAGAATATGACTAACATTTAGGAAAATCTAAGAAGTGTCAATGAATTTAGCAGACTGATTTTAACTGGCTATTTTAACTGGCTGCTCTCACTTCTACAGCCATCTATTCCTCCTGATTCATCAGACAGGAAAGTGGGATGTTTACCATAGTTGCAAATTCTCGGTGGGGTTCTTGAAATAAGAGTGACAGGAGAAGGAAAGATATGATCTGTAGGTAATTTAAAAGAAATACCTGCCTAGGATTTTTGAAATCTAGAAACTGCAAAGGCAAGAAGTCTAGATTTGTGTCTTAGATGGAATAAACAGTTACATAAAAATTCTATTTTACTGGAAGTAAAATAGGATAATTGGGTCCTAGTTTTGTAAGCAGACAGTAAATGGAAGCAGCGACAGGGAAAGGAGCAACATCTACATGTTTATGTTCATCTTACCAGGCTGCTGCCTTATTTTGTTTAAAATGTGTATTTATGCTTTGCATGGAAGTATCTATATATAGATATATAATATTTATGGGTATAAACATATATTTACATATACATATAAATGTTTATGTACTTGTTTGCATGTGTAAGTAGAAATCATACAAAATTATACCGCATATAATAGCTTTAATTAGTTGGATTTTCCAAACAGCCACCAAAGTACAACTTGATTTTAAGAGATTAGATTGTGGGAATAAATTATGTTGCAATATCTTCTGCAACATTCAGCCCAGGAGAAATGAGGGTGAAAATGATAATTCACCAAGGAAGACATGACAAGCTGTGTTAAAACTAGAACACAACAAAAAATTACAACAGTTATGACTATTCAAGCTAATAGAAGAAGCCAGCTGTAATTTAGAGGGTGCATAAAAGTATTTCAGATTAATAGTTTGAATTACATTTAGATTACCAACGACTGGAGAAAGTGTTTCAAAGGTTTCCATTTGTAGTTGAGTGACTAAGGCCAGGGACAGTCACCAGCACTGGGGATATGGGGATTTTTTGTATTTAAAATGTGCATTTTCAGTGTTAGGAAGGCAGGAAGGCAGACTGGGGTCTGCACTGATGCACCACTGACAGAAAATATATTTATCCAGATGTTATCTCACCTTAAAAGTTGCTCCTATGTGAAGACTGAGCATCATGTACTGGGTACCATTAGATGCTAATGCATCATATACTTTATCTCTTAGTGCAGTGCTTTCAAGCACCACTTACGATTGCATTCCCACTTAAGATTGCACTTAGAAACCATACTACAGAGACCCCAGAAAAATTAACTATTCCCATCAGTGAATGTCCTCTTCAGATATTTCCCAACATATATGAAGTAAGAGTTTTCTTCGCTTCCAGTGGCTTTTTTTTCCAAGCAATAACCATCATCCTAATTGGTCGTAATTTATAAACATAGTAGTAGGAAATCCAGGGAATGAAAGCTAAGAGACCACTACAAGATCTGCTCAATCTGGGTTCCACATGTAACGGTGGATAAACGCTTATCTGCAGAGCTGTGCTTGCACGCTTAACCTCCCTGCTGTAGAGGAAAAGGATTTGTCTTTAAAAGAGCTCGGTCTGGGATCAGTAGATGCATTGTAGAAGCATTCAGAATGCCTAGTCCATGGCACCACAAAAAATACTTGTGATGACAAAAATACCCATCAGATGAATATGCTCTACCTCAAGCAAAAAGGAAACAGCGTAAGAGTTGCCAAAATACAACTCCCTTTCATGGAGAACATGTCAAGGAGCTTTCCAGAAATGTTAAACAGCTTGAAGATAAGCTTGTCGCTGGAGAACGGATAACTACACAAATACTATGTAGCAGATATTCCTGGCCACTGCTGCTCCAAGAGAAATAGGAATTATTCTGAAATAAGCTTGTAAGAAAGTGTATGGAAGGTCTTTTTAAAGTGTCAGAAAATGAGAAAAAATATGTAAAGATGGTGTGAGGACAAGGAAATCAATAAGGGAGATGTGAGAAGATTTGGTCAGAAGAATGAATTTTTTAGTAATTTATCTGAAAAATTCACATTTACTGCAGGTTGACATTGGGTGTTTGCATGTGTATGCATACAGGAAAATGGTAAAGTTTAGTAAAAACGTGACCCTTCAGCCTTTTGATGTTGTAGCCAAGAACTTTCTTGGTTTTGAGGATCAGTTAGATGTAAACTGGACTAGCCTGACCGGCCTCCAAGGAGATCCATGGTTTTGTACCACTGACAATCTGTTGCACACATCATTGGGTCATGAAGGTCAATCTGCATTTATTTCTTCTGCTAGTATTTTTTGTTTACATTGTTTAGAAACAATGATTTTTCACTTGGTCTTTAGGCACTTCCACTTCATAATATGCTTTCCTTTCCCATACCTAGATCATATTCAAGCTATTAAGAAAATACTTCAACCATGATTATAAGCCATTAATTTATGATGATGAAGATGTATAAATGTGAATACATTATCTTATTAGATATAAGAATTATCAGGCACTGCACAGATTTTCCTTCAACCAGTAGGTTACATCTAGAGTGCCTTGAACTTCTTGCCCTGTCATGTTCAATCAGCAGGCATCTCAGTTTGTTCACTATCATCACGCTTGCTATTTCCTGAGGAGTTTGTCATTGGCAAGAGAGTCTGTAGAACTATTTGGAATTTATGATAAAGGTCCTTAGTAATATGAACGCTTACAGATACTTCTAGATTTTAAAAAGACAAACCACCAAAAAGTACATACATTTAAAACACCAGAGCAGTGTAGTAAACTAGCAGTGTAGTTGTGTTGCTCTTGCATGTATTTCAGGCTGTTGTTGGCCACCATGATTTTAGAAGATGTGAGTGTAGGTTTCTGCCTCTGAGCCAAGAGTAGGAGCCTGCATAACAAACCTGTATCCTTGATCCTGACTGTAACTATGTAGACAGAAAGGAAAGAGCTGTCTTCAAGGGCTTCTGAGAAGAAGGGTCATAGCTGGAGAAAAAGGCCAAGCAACTCTGCACTCAATAAACTGAAGCAGGAAACTGCAGCATGACTCATTACTTATGCGTAATGTATCATCAGAGTTCTCCTGTTACAGTTCACTGGTGGAAATGAAGTTCATCTTTCTCTGGCTTTCAGGAAACTGCTGAGAGAAAATTCTTTTAGTGAAGCCACAGCCTCAGTGCCGGTTGTTTTGCAAGCAGAAAGGCAACACTGATACCTGACTGCTGTTAGACACAAACTGATACTTTGCATAGTATTACACCAAGCCGATGTATGAGGTTCTCTTCAAAATACGTTTCCTTGATGAGAACTTCAGAACTTCAGTAGCCTGGTATCTACGGTCTTAGTGAGGGAGAACTGGCATTGTAAGCTGAGTAGATCAACTCCTTTTTTCTTCTCTTGCTGCTTATTTTTATGTCTTAACAGTGATGTGAACAGCAAGCAAACTAACTCTGATAATGACAATCAGCTAAACCATGGACAGCCGTTATTGGTTTGTTTGTGGTTGTTTTTTTTTTAAAAAAAAACAATTAGCAGTTAAACCAAGTCTTGAATGGGAACAAAGTTAGATTCCATTCCTATTCTGATTTAACACCTATTTTTGAAGGACCGTGATATGGGAGTCATACCAAACTTCACAACAAAATCAAGTGATTCTGTTTCCAAGTCTCCTGCAGGATTTTAGGTCAGGGGAAAAAAGCACCAAGGATTTACTGACAATGCTAGTGATTTGGGGAGATAAAGAAGGATGTAGAGACACATACATAGGCAATGCTGACCTAAAGCCATCTTGCTTTTTTGTTCTGAATCAAAACATCCATAACAGAAGATTCCCATCCTGATATATTAAACCATGGCCCCATGAGCTAAAGGCTGTATTTTAGATCTGTGTTTGTTTTCACAAAAAGCTACATTAATAATATCTTGGCATGGTACTCAGCGCCATCAATTGTGTAAAATTCTGTTGCCTGCCGTGCTCTTCTATCATTAATAATACATCCTAAGATGGGAGTCAGAAGAGTCTTGCAATGTTAGCTGATAAGGTAGTTGAAAACGCTTCTTTCATTCCAACCAGGATGATAAAAATAAGAAGGAAACCTTCATACCATAGATGACAGATTCGAAGTTGAACTGAGAGCATCTAACCATGGTGAAAGCCATGTAACTTCACCGCCTTGGAGGAAATCAAGACTCAACCGAGAATTAAAAAAGGAAAAGAGTCCTGGAGTCAGTTATATTCACCAAGCACTGAGCTAGCTTTGAAAATATCAGCATGGTTTTCTTTATGCTCTGATGATCTGTGAACGTCCCATAAATTAAGCCTGTGCAATTGGGAAAAATCTAACTTTTTTAACTACTTCTCCCCCCACCCCCCTCCCACCCCCCCCACCCCCTGGTTTTGCAGGCTTTTTTCTTTCTGTCTCCCTAAAATGCTGGCTTTAACTTGACCTCAAAATTTAATACAATTGTTCCTAGAAATGCTATTGTTCTTCGAGGCACGTTGGTTTTGAGAGTAGTGTCTATTAAAACAATGGTGGCAAGCTGGTTTCTTGGAGATTGGTCAAGAACTCTAAATCTGAGCCCACAAACAAGACCAATCACCTTGGAAACCTGTTTTTCATCCAAATGAATCTTGTGTAGATGCAGACTTTTGTTTTGTCTTTCTGGAGTGAAAACACTGGTGGGTTTTGCTAATGACAAAATTTATTGTTTACTTACCCTTAATTTGATTTTCTATTGCAGAGGAGAGTTCAGGTAGATCGGGAAGGACTGGTATCCTGTTTTTCATGTTGTGGTAACAAAGAAGAGGCAATTGCCTTAATTTCAGATGAAGTTCTGGATCTGTCCATGGCCTGTCCCTTTATAGCTAGGGAGGCCAGCAAGCTACTTTAAAAGTAAATAAAGATATGTTGTTTCAACTCTTTAACCTGGAGAATTATTTGGCACAAGAAAAACATCTGGACTGGTCATGAACAAAGGAATGCAAGAAATTTAGAAAGGGCTTTGAGGTTCTGAAACAACTTTTCTATACAACCAGTTAAATTTGCTGGGGATTTCTTTTGCATTAGCTTGTTTTCAGTTTATAGTTTGATAATTCTGAATGGGATTATGCAGTGTGGTTGCCTGCTCCCTGCAGACAAGCAGAATTATTTATTTGGATACCTATTCCTAACATATTTGACAATCTATTTTAGAAGAGAGGAAAACAGACCCTTTCTATAATGCTGTTTTGTGTTGTTTAGTCCAGAAAATTGCTTGCTGAAGCATTAATAGACAGAAATTATTTTTTCTTAGTAACCAAATACTTTTCATGAGCTTTTTGATACCAATGACTAATACCATGCAACCAAATGTAGTTTATGAAATTTGGATTTGAAGGGGATTTTTGCACAGTAGTTTGCTCAAATGCCTAGACAACATTTTGGTTTATATGTTACTGTCAAATAGATCTGCTTATACGGTAGAGGTTAAAAAGTCACTGAAATTTCTTGTCACAGTATACAGTAAAATAAAGAACTCCTTCTTCTGGGAAAGAAAACCAGTTAGTAAGAGTGAGGGTGTGGGTTCACAAGCAATGTGAGCCAATCTAAATGCAGGTTAACACCCAAAGGAGCCTTCCTGTTCTCCCTGGTACTGTTTTTTTCCACATTTGTCCTAGTGTTTGAACTCCGATATTAGAATTTTTTAAGTGAGGTTGAATTGGGAATATAAGGTAAAACTTGGTATTTTAAGACAAGAAACTTTGAAAGCATAGCAGAGATCCTGAAACAGAGAGTACTTTCTTGTTTTCTGATAGATTATTAAGTGCCAATGTTAGCTGTATACTGAATGTAGTAGTAGCTGGGCCCATAGGGACCATATGCAGCTCCAGCAGTGCACAGGTAAAGAGTTTGGTGGGAAACATTGCTCCCTGTCAGGCAACAAAGGGAGCACTTGCTGCAGTGGCACATCTATTTCCATTTGATTTCCCATCTGTACTTTTCCCTCAGCAGAATAAGCACTACTGACCAAGAACATGACGTGGTATATACCTCTTACACTCTATGTTGACTGTTGCTGTGTTCAGACAAAAACTGGGCAGAATGCCTTCTCTCCATCTACTAATCCATAATCCCACAGTTTTGATTTTTCAAGGTAGGAGAGAAGAGGATGACACTAGGAAAGAGATCAGAATAATGCCTTGTGTCATATAAGTCTATAGCTATTGTAGTAGCTCTTCAACTTGCTAACATAATTCTGGGAGTATGAATAGATACCAGCTGGGTGGTTTTATGCCATTATTTGCAGCATGCTCCATGTTGATGACCTAGTAGGTTCCCTACCTTCTGTTTCCCCAGATTTTGTGTAATTTGCAGATTTTGTCTGCAATTATTTCGTATCTTTCATCTTGTCATGCTCAAAATCCTGTTTATGGGCAAAGGGGAAGCACACCTTGTACATTAGTAAAGCTAAGAATTTATTTCTAGTATAATTGAAATCCTAAGAGTCACATCATTATGAGTGCAGATCTAACCACCACAGGAAAAGAAATAATAATAATGCAGTTGAAATTGGTATACACACACTTCTTGGTTTCTATCCCCTTTCTCATGTTCACCCTTCCACTGCTCCTCTGGGTCCAAACGACAACAGTTTCACTCAGGGAGTGTTACAGATGGTTGTCAGCATCTGAAGTCCTTTGTCAGAAGAAATGTGATCTTCATGTTGGTAGTTTTTTCTTTCCCCCAGTGTGATGTACTGTGGTCATTTTTATATATTTAATAACATGCATTCACAGCTTTGGCTTTCCTCATTGGTCTGCAGCTCCATGTTACACTTGAGTTTATGATAGATGGGGCTCTTTAGATATTAGATATTATTTAGATGTTAAATATAATTTATTTCTTCTCCTTATTACCTGTAAACCAATTCTGTCTAGTTCCAGGTATACATTTTTTTAACTGACCATTAGTCAGTTAATGATACCCCGCCACGGGCTCTCCAGTGTCAAGCCTGTGCCCCATCTCTCATCTTTCCTGTAGTCCTCTACATTGCAAATTTGTCTCGCCTTCTCCAGGCTTTTGTTATTCTACCAGACCTGTATTTCTCTACACTGCATCTTTGATTTAGTCATAAAATACATAGGATAATTGTTTGCTACAGCTATGTATAAAACTGTGGTTGTACCACACAAAGTTAAGCAAAAGTAAAACAAATTAATCAGATAAATTTGACCATTTAAGGAAATGGCTGTCACAGCTAAACCAAGTAAAACAAAGCAACAGGTAGGCCAAGAAAATTTCAGACAGCACAAGCCTGAAGAGCCTCAGTCCAGAGACCTGTCAAACTCAGACAAAGCTTATAGCCTGTTGTTAGCAATGGTGACATGTATTAGGGGACTACACTGTGTGTTGCATGTAAAACACATCTGCTTGGTAACTCCCATGCACATTTCTCAGGACTGTAGGTCCAATGGTGTTACCTTCATCACCTGAACTTGCAATTTCATCTCAAAATTATGTCTGTTTGGTTTGTCAAGATTTCCTTTACATAAATCAATGTTAATAACTATTAACTAGATCACTCTTTTGTAGTTCACTATGGAGTTCCATATAAACCCTTTTTACTGCTTTTGTCCATAATCAGTGCCTTGCTTACGAGCTTATTGTTACTTGAATTATATCTGAATTATCCTTCTCCACCTTTATTCCAGTTCTTCAAAACTCCTCCAGTTCTAAAAAGCTTATTAAAAGTAAATGTTCTTTGTTCACAAAACTCTTTAAGTGAATCATTTTAATATCTTGGATTCAAAACATTGAGATCTGTTTTTGACACATCCGATTTTAGTAGAGATGGATGTCATCTACCAGACACTATATTTTCATTTATTTATAACATTCCCATTAAAAAAAACCCAAAAATTTCCAACTGATACTACAGACTTTCATCGTTGTATTATTATTCCTATTAGTTATTGGAAACTAATACCCGTGAAAAGGCCAGGACCCTATCACTGGTGAATTTATTTATTCATGAGATGAGCTAACCATTCTGAGTCCAAAGGAAAAGTTGTTTGTTAGTAGACTGTATAGTTAGAGATTTCTCATGAAATTAGCCTGGGAAAATAGTAAGAATGATAAAGAGGAGTGAACCTGTGAAGGGAGAAAGTTTAGTGCAGAATCTGGGCTTGGAAGATCATTAGATGTGACCTATTTGACAATGTTAAACCCTATAGGAAGCTATGCAGACTCCCTGTTCCCTTGCAGAACTTGATTATTTTGGAATGGTGTAGAGTGAATCTGTATTTTGTTTTTCAGTTGTACAGAGCCCCTAGGAAATCCACTCCAAGTGAGGAAATATTTAGGAGACTATGAGACTGAAATTGAAATTTATTCTGGTCAGATCTATGGAAATGAATGACCATACACGTCAATGCAGTTGAATAGAAGAAATTTCCTTGTAGGTAAGGAGATTTCAGAAAAGATAAATATTATTAAAAACAAAATATGAAAACCTAGAGTCATGGACATAAAAAGCAGGACTGAATATTTCGATCAAACCAAACAAACATTTCTTCTCTTCACAGTAAGCTTCTTTATACAGAAGTTAGAATTTCTTGTTCTGCTTCCTAAATGAGATGTTCTTAATAACATGTTTTTATCCTGTATGAATATCCATACTTAACTTTTTTAAACTGGAATTTGAGAATGCTATTATCTTCTGCGATTTACATTACACTACCATGGATTATTAGTGGCTTTAAAGTGTTTGTCTCAAGCCTTCAGTTGGTGGGTTTTTAAGATGTTTTTTAAGATGGAATCAGCCCATTTGTTTGATTTAGTCTCATCAATTTTTTCTTCATTTTTGCCTCTTGTCAGACTTTTACTAACTCATGTTATTTGACTGTTTCATGTAATTATGCTTTTGAATACCTCTTTGATATATTTTCCAGAGATTGTGTTATGTTTTAGTTCTCAGTATTTCAATGAATTAGCAAGAGAACTAAGTTCATTAAAGTCTATCCAGAGCCTTGCACCTAGGACCAGCTAGTTATTGATTTGAAATTGTGTTTTGCTCTTGTTTGTATTTATGCAACTTTACTAAAACTGGTGTGGTTGTGCCAGTATAATTAAGGAGAACATTTGCCCAAAGAACATCTCTAAAACCAGATCACTGATCTGACCTGTAAAAGCAGCTTTTTGATTTTACCATGAAAAAATTATCTGTGGAGGTAACTTCTATGTCAAAGTTGCTGAAGATAAACTGATAACCCAGAAGACTCCTATACTGGAGGTGGTTGTCCAATGTCTTTAGAGCTGGGGGAATGACAGTTCTCAGTCTTTCATACAAATGAGTAAATCTGGGCTCTCAATACACTTGCTAATCTACATCAGAATGCTGTATGAGGCTACAAATCATGAACTTTCTGTCTTGATTGGGTATCATAGAAGCAATGTAGCCCTAAAACTCTCAATTGTTCCCATTGCAGAGTTGGAATCTGTACAGTATGGGCCAGGAAAATGATGTACTTCACTATGATGGGAACCTAGCTCCCTATTGCATCATGTGTCATGTTCTGGTTGGTTGACTGTTTTACTACAAGTGCTTCCAGTTTCTGTCATGTGGTCTTAAAATTACACCTTTCCTGGAAAAAAGAAAGGGGCTTTCTTATACTTCAAAGCAGATGCTTGTGCCAATGAATGGCATTCATCTTGCATTGACATGCATAAATCAAAGTGGTTTATAATTTGGCTCTGACTTCAGCTTTTAGCAGTCAACAAAGTTCCTTTTTACAGAGGCTTGCACTCATCCCTGCCATACTGTAGAGCTGGAATAAGCATTCTTTCTGCTGTTAATGTGGGCTTATAATGCTACATTCAGATCTATGACAAATGCAACTTTAATTGAATATACTGTTACAGTTAATGGATTTACTACTGCTTAGAGCAGATTTGAATTTGGCTTCTGTGTAAGGAAGGGTATTTCAAGCCTGCTGGTGTAGTTGGTTTTCACCTTTATTGTGCCAATAAGTGTCAGTAGTGTTTTTTTCCTGTTTCACTGCAAGACCTGAAACCAATGCTTAATTTGTTGAAGAGCTGACTTGTAGTTGTTGCTGCTTCAACTGACTATATTTCCCCTGAATAATAATATAAAAGCATAGAATGAGGATTCTCTTTATCTATTTATTCACATTGATTCATTCAAGGTACTTACCTTGCTATGTACCAAAATCTCTGATTGGAACTCAGTTTCTAGTTGGCCAAGCAAAACCCTGAAGGCACATAATACTCTTTCCAAAGATGATGCTGAGTGCTGCTTAGATATCAGAAAAAGGTTTAAAATGTTCTTGCAGAAATTGCTTAAGAATAGTGTTCAGAAAATCTTACTTTATTGTATTTGTTCCATCCTTTTCCAGTATCAATCCCCTAGAATGCTAATGGTTGTTTTTTTTTTTTTCTAATGTGCTTTGTAAAAGCACCGAAAGTGTTGAGGGACAAGCTACAGTTCTAATATAGTCACATAAAGGAGGGGAATTAGGTGAAAGAAAGAAACTTGAAGCTTTGAATAGTGCACGTATTCCATGAGAGATTGTTGTAGCAATCTAGTAACACGGAATCATAGAATCATTTAGGTTGGAAAACACCTTTGAGATCATCAAGTCTGACTGTTAACCCAGGACTGCCATGTCTCTAAGCACTGCAGCTATGCATTTTTTAAATACCTCCAGGGATGGTGATTTCACCATCTCCCTGGGCAGCCTGTTCCAATGCTTGGCCACCCTTCAGTGAAGAAAGCTTTCCTAATATCCAGTCTAAACCTCCCCTGGCATAACCTGAGGCCATTTCTTGTCCTATGCTTGTTATTTGGGAGAAAATACCTACCCCCACCTGCCTACAACCTCCGTTCAGGTAGTGGTGGAGAGCAGTAAGGTCCCCCATGAGTGTCCTTTTCTTCAGGCTAAACAACCCAGTTCCCTCAACCACTTCTCATAAGACTTGTGCTCCAGACCCTTCACCAGTTTTGTTGCCCTTCTCTGGACACACTCCAGCACCTCAATGTCCCTCTTGAAGTGAGGGGCCCAAAACTGCATACAGTATTCGAGGTGTGGCCTCACCAGTGCTGAGTACAGTGGGACAATCACTGCCCTAGTCCTGCTGGCCACACTGCTTCTGATACAAGCCAGGATGCTGCTGGCCTTCTTGGCCACCTGGGCACACTGCTGGCTCATGCCCAGCTGGCTGCCAGCAAACACCCCCAGGTCTTTCTCTGCCAGGCAGCTTTCCAACCTCTCTGCCCCAAACCTTCAGGAATGGGATTGTTGTGACCCAAGTTCAGGACCCGGCGCTTCTCGCTGTTGCACCTCATACACTTGGCCTCTGGCCCATAGGTCCAGCCTGTTCAGATCCCTCTAAAGAGCCTTCCTTCCCTCAGGCAGATCAACACTCCCCCCAACACCACCCCCAGCTTGGTGTCATCTGCCAGCTTACTGAGAGTGCACTCAATCCCCTCATGCAGATTGTCAATAAAGATATCAAAGAAAACTGGCCCCAGTACTGAGCCCTGGGGAACACCACTTGTGACTGGCCACCAGCTGGATGTAACTCCATTCACTACCTCTCTTTGTACCTGGCCGTTGAGCCACGTTTACCCAGTGTGAAATACACCTGTCCAAGCCATGAGCAGCCAGTTTCTCCAGGAGAATGCTGTGGGAGATGGTGTCAAAGGCTTTACTAAGGTCCAGATAAACAAAATCCACAGCCTTTCCCTCATCCACTAGATGGGTCACCTTGTAGAATGAGATGAGGTTTGTCAAGCAGGGTCTGCCTTTCATAAGCGTATGCTGGCTGGGCCTGATCTCCTGGTTGTCCTCTACAAGCTATGTGATGGCACTCAGGATAACCTGCTCCATAACCTTGCCCAGCACTGAGATCAGGCTGACAGATTAGTGGTTCCCTGGATCTTCCTGCCTGCCCTTGTTGTAGATGGATGTCACACTGGCTAACCTCCCAGTCTTCTGGGACCTCTCAGGTTAACCAGGACTGTTGATAAATGTTGGAGAGTGTCTTGGTGAACTCCTCTGGCAGCTCCCTCAGTACCCTCAGGTGGATCCTGTGCAGCCCCATAGACTTGTGTATGTCTAGGTGGAGCAGCAGGCCAGTAACTGTTTCTTCGTGGGCTGTGGGGACTTCATTCTTCTCCTCCTTGTCCCTGTCTTCCAGCCCAGGGGGCTGAGTACCCAGAGAGAAGCTGGTCTTGCTATTAAAGACTGAGGCAAAGAAGAAATTAAGTACCTCAGCCTGTTCCTCACCCTTTGTGGCAAAGTTCCGTGCCACATCCAATAAAGGATGCAGATTACCCTTGGCCCTCCTTTTGTTTCTAATGTGTTTATTAAAACAATTTTTGTTATCATTTATGGCAATGGCCAGCCTGAATTCCAGCTTTTGCTTCTTTAATCTTCACCCTGCATAACCTCATGACGTCCTTACAGTCCTCCAGAGTTGCCTGCCCCTTATTCCAAAGGTGGTGAACTCTCTTTTTCCCTCAGTTCCAACCAAAGCTCTTTGTCAAGCAGAAGCAAAGCTAGAAGGAAAAACAATTGTTCACTGGTATATCACATGATGTTGGAAAAAGCTATGGCGTATATTGCTATCCCCTCCTTAATGCTACCTTTTAAATGGTTATATAGATGCATGAGTACCTGGCAGTGCTATCAATCATTAATGCCTCTGTCACCGCCATGTAGATTTCTTTGATCTGTTTATGCTTGCTGATCAGAAGATGGGTTTCCTCTTGCAGAAGCACGAAATGCCATTGCCATACACCTGCACTCACTCCTGGAAGTCCTTGGTTCTCATTAACTACAGAAGGAATTCTAGATGCAAGAACTTGCTAGACAAAGCCTAAAACACTGCCAAAAACATGCTGGAACAATTTTTTTAAAAACTTTATATTACTTTTATGTCTTCTGGTGGTTGTTTTTTTTTTTTTGTATTCTGCTTAGAAAGTGGATGGATGTGTGGGGTTTCACATGATCTTGTTGGCAATGTGCTTATTTTTAATTAAAAAGGAAAGAAAAAGACTTTTTGGGTAGCAAAAGGATACATTTGACTAATTCATAAATTGCCTGAGCTATAGGCACTGTACCTGGGAGTTCAGATTCTGTTAAACACCCCTATTGTTCCTGATTTCAAAAGCTAGTGCAAATAACTGTTCTGTAAAATGTCTCAACCTTTTAAATGTTCTTATTTTTTTAATGAATTATTTCCTTTTCATTTAAAATGAAATGGGTCTCTTTATGAGTTGAGAGTAAGTTTTAATGGCAACATAACGACAGCCCCCGGCGTGTTAGCTGGAGTGGGCACTCCCTTCCCATAAATAGGAACCATTTTATAAACGGAAACCCTTTTGCCTACTGCTTGAACAGTGCCTTTGAAAGCATTTACTTCTAAGACATTTCTATGGACCAAGTGTTCCTGAAATCATTGAAAATTTATTCCTTTGAAGGTTCTGATAATTTTTTTTCTTTCAAATGGCAGTTTCTCTTCTACATCTGGGAATAACGTGGTATTTCTGTTCAAAAGAATAACATGGGTTTTGTGATTTGCCATTAACCAGTTGTGAAAGAAATTCAAGAAATTCTTTTAGTTTCTGATGTCAGGGCTGTTGATGTATGACTTTCTAGGCAATTTACTTACTGAGTATATGAAAGGGAAAGCAAAAAAAGCTGGGGTGTGAGATGTCACAATATAAGCTGTGACATGTAACACCATAGGTTGAGGAGAATGTCAATTCATAAAAATGTTTCATTTTGATATGAATCTTTTGACATGAAGACTTCATAATGAAGTGAATGGACTGCAGTTAAAATTCCTAGTTGATTTCAGAGTTCTCAGGGGCCTAAAAAGTGAACATGTGTTTTGTGTTAAATATTCACTGAAGTATGTGCTCCAATAAAATGAAACTTTAAGCCAGTTAGTGCAAAAATGAAAATCTGAATGAGGAAATTAGGAAAATAAGGTGAAAGAGTTTAGATGTATGATATCAACTGCTCTGAGCCACAAGAATTTTAATCACCGTAAAAACATAAAGAGTTCTTAGCTGGAACACATGAAACAGAAGACTCAGCTATGCTTACCTGAGCTAGTTCTGCAATTAAAATTGCCATGTACAACAACAGGAATCAAGGATTTTTAAATGAATGTTTTTTTGCCCAGTGGCTGAGGTTTTCTCCCTTTAGAATGATGGGAATTTTCCAATTGTCTCAAAGCAGAAATAGGAGTTGTTTTTTGGACTTCAGCTATCTGCTTGTGGTTTTGTTGTTGAGGAATCCATTTATAGCTTATTTAGGTATAGTTCTTGCATCTCAAACGTTACAATGTACCAATAATTGAATGTGAAAAAAATCTGACATTTGTCTGGCCTGTTCCTAACTTTTCTGTTATTGACTGTCTTATGCACTGGTGTTGTGAGGATCTGGAATTTTTATACCTATAAGAAGTGATGTGTTATTCAAACCAGCTGTAAGTTATGTTATATCCTTGACCTTTAATCAGGAACTTAATTCCAGAGAAATATAACAATTGTACTTTCTCCTTGAAAAAAATACTTTACTTTTTCTAATTAATACTTTAATCCATAGAAATTTATAATACATGTTTAACGTTTGGTCTCACCTTTGGTTTTTATAGTGTATATTCTTCTTGGTGCCTTTTCCAGAGGGCTAATACATGTGGGAGGAAATGTTTTGTGTCCGAAGGATTCAAATGGTGGCTAAAGTGCCACGTGGCCCACTAAACCAGTTCATTCAGGTGGTTCCCAGCACCGTCCTGAAAGCCAAATGACTTGTTCTAATGGGGAAAGGAGCAGCAATCTGCTTCCAGTCACTGTCTTTCTTGGCTGATTTATGGCTATTCATGCCCAGTGCTGTTGCTCTGCATTGGCTTGCTGTACATGATACCATACTTGGCAGCAGGTAGCAAGCAGCTCCCCTTTGTCCCCCTCCAGTATGCCATTTTTCAGTTTGTGACCCTCTGACTCTTATATCTACCTATCTCTTGTTTTCATTTGTTATCTCCTGAAACCATGATCCACAAGGAAATAAATTAGTAGTGAAGATTTTGTAGAGTCTTTGCAGCATCTTTGGAGACTGAAAACACTTGTCACTTGCTGGGGAAAAATAATCTTTTGCATGAGTCTATAAAGGATTAGATTTAGTAATGGAAAAGCATAACCTCCTCTGAACTTTTATTATGGAACAGAGGGATATAATTTTTAAAAAATAATGCCATTTGCCAAATTTAAAACCTTATTCTTTAACTGGTTTAGATTGCTTACATTTTTTCTTCAAATCCTTTACTTGAAAATGAATTCTACAGAAGATGGAAAATCAGTTTTTATTTCTCATTGACCCTTTATTTTGTGTACTACGATTTGAATACTGTCACCAATGGAAGAAATTGGTACATAACTAGCAGTCTAAAATCTGAGCATTTCTAGTAAAACCCTTATTTTTTATCATACCAGTTCACTTTCCCATGGCCATTCCAACTCAAATTCCATTCTTACATACTTCTGAACAGGTTTTTTTTAGGTATTTAAAAAAATGTGCATTTGCTAAGCAATATCACATAAAATCTCTGTGGTATCTTCAGTGTTTCCTATTCTGCCACAACCCCTTTTCAAGTTGAATTTCATGTGGAGTGCACACAATAAGCAAGGGTTTCAGCTTGTAAAAGGTGCAGTTCTAGGAAAAGTCCAGACTTTTAATATAAGAAGAAATTTTTATTTAACAAAATATATAAAAGCTACAGAATTTAATGCTTTTAACTATCATTGATGAAACAGTGTTGGTTGAACCTTATCTAGCTTGATAAACAGCCACTACAGTATTTTCTTGTACCTTAATCTGTCACTTCTGCATAAAAATTTTTACAGTTGAAGGTGACAGAGTACACTTTTTTAATATAATACACTAGTTGTGTTTTAAAAGCATGGTAGCCATTTTCAAGTAATTTTTGAACAGTGCTGATTTTTGGAAATATGACTGTTTTAGACTTGAATTATGAGTGTATTTTTTGTTCTTCATCGTTACACCATCTGGTCCCTGTGTCATCAAAGAGCAACAAATACATGAACGTCTTAGAATGCTGTTAACAAAAGACTAGTGGATAAAGGAGAGGCAAAAAGGCCAGACAATGTACTCCCTGGAGGCCAATGGGGAGATCCATGAATCTGCTGTTGCTTTAGAGAAAAATAGACAAAGAATTCTGAGATCCAGCAGCCTGCTATATTTGTAAGAATTAATGAAATAATAGTATAGCTTTCCTTCATAACTAACATAAAGCTATTCTTGTCTGACCTGTAAGCTGTGGTGGTGATGGTGCTGTTTGGCTGGTGAAAAGAAGAGCTGAGACACTCTTACATGATTCTTTCCTCTTTCTGTGCTAGTCCTAACTTCGTTTCTTGATACAGTTATTGCAAAACTGTTAAGTTTCTTCAAACTTGTGTACTCATATGGGTTTGGCAACCCACATGCACTCTACCTCCAAAACCTGGGTACAACTACAGTTGGTTTTAATTAGGAATTATTGGATACTCAGATTAAAATTGTTCTAAAAAATTGTTACTTCTAAATCTCATAACGAAACAGTAAGAATTTGCTGACTCTGATTCCAAGCTGTCCTTCTAACCACATTTTGGCATGGGATAATATTACCATTGACATCAAAGGTCTAATTGGTTCTGTGTTGTTTGTTAATGCAGTACTTCTGGCTGTTCAGTAATGTCACAGTTCACACTTACTCTTGCAGTTTCTTCTCTATTGTATTCAGCAGGAGTGGGCACCCAAAATAACATTTCTGACAAGAGAACACAATCACTCCCTAAAACAGGCACTTTTAAAAAAGGGGGGATTTTCTTGCACAGAAAATCACCATAAGGCACCATTCATACCAGTGGAAGCAGTGGATATTCATATTAACTGTTTGTGGACTTTTCCTACTTGTTTTATGTACTTACACGCTTGGCAGAATACATACATACCTCAATGTTGCTGATCTACTCCAAGTAGCAGAATGTGAGGAATAGCATGAATGCAGAACACGCAGAGAACAATTTAATAGCACTTGCAATTTGAAATGGCTTTCTAATGAAAGTACCAAAACTTGTTATTCTAGGAAAAGGAATGCCAGAGTTCTTATTTTCCCCAATGATGGATGATTGAAAGTATAAGGAAAGGAAAAGAATCTTAAATAAAGATTAATTGTTTCATTGTCACACTTCTTACCTTCTTTTTGTTCTGAAAAGATGCCCATCTTTGCAAATCATCTATCCCTAATAGTTTGCTTTTCATTTGGTGGTGCAGTACACAGACCAAGAATTGATCTATTCAACACTGTGTGAGGCGGGTCGCCTGCACTGATTACAGACCAAGCAATGTAAGTCCTGAAACAGCAACAGCTCACAGTTTAGTAAGGAGTGTGCTGCCCAAGGTCATGTGTCGAGTAAATGCTGAGTACTGATAGGACAGAAAAGCATTGTTTCACTGTTACTATTATGTTAAAATAAGGACTGTGTTCCTTCTTAAGAAGTACTGTAACAGCTGTGAGCCACGCAGGACTTCATTTGGATGTGCTGAGATAAAGGGTAAAATCAGTACCTACTACATATATGCTGCTTGTCTTCCGTGCTTGCTTCTGAACTCATTCTACCTTGCTGCAGTCTTTGACCCGCAGGTCTTTTGTATTTGCTGGAGGAAATTTAAGACCTGGGCTTGGCCACAAAACACAAATGTCTGCTTCTCAGGTGACGCCTCAAGACAAGTCTGCGAAACTAAGAATTGTGGCATTATAAACAGTATTTACTCCGTTATTTGTATCAGGAGTTGTATTTGTATCCTGAGATGAGATTTCAAAAGTTTTAACTAAATGGTTATTGCAATATTTGTAATCTTCTTTTGGGTCAGTATCTTCTAATTCTATTTTGAATGACTTCACAAACTTACTAAATAATATTGTCAGTTAGGAGAAGTAGTCAGCTGATGACAAACTATGGTGAATGTTGAAGACATTAAAGCATGTAGATTTTCCCACTTTTCTTTCTCTAATGTTGTTTTATGAATGTTATTTTAAAATGTTCCATAGTAAATCTCAATTCTCTCTGGAATTCTTTAATTCAGAAGAAAAATCTCTTGCTCCAGAATCTGAGACATCAGTCTGTACTGCCAGAGGAATTCTAACAATAACTTAACTTTATTTGAGAAAAATATTATTTAAACATTGATTTTATAGGTCTTCTAAGGTCCTTATTAGAAGTAGACAACTTAGGAGGATAGGATGGCAGAATGCATGCTTTAAAATGCATCACCATGCAGGGACTTGAAGAGTAGGTCTCCACCTAAACAATTGTTCGGCATTCCAGAACATGATTAATCTTGGAGTGCACTATGCAAAGATTTATAATCTATAAAACTGTTTAAATTTAAGCATAGTTTAAATATTTTCAGAACACAATTTCAAGTTAGGGAATTAAATTATTCTCTACCACATTCAGAGTTTATAGTACATTCAGCTAAAATTGTATCATCCATTACAGTGTAGTATCCATCATCCATGATGAAATGTAACTTCAATTTGTGCAAGAATGAAATAATTTAAACACGCAATCTCTGGACTTCCCAATGCATACCATCTTTCTAGATTTGTCTGTTTTGATTTCAGTCTTCTCAATGTAAGGACAATATTTATTTCCATATATTGTGTACTAGCCCAGCACACCATTGCCAACAAACAAATGATCCCCTCAGGTAAAAAATTGTATTTTTTCCAGAGCATTTGGCTTAACCGATGTGGAGTGAATCAATCCAATTTATCGGTTACAAAATGAAAACTTTACTGAAAACTGTAGGTTTCATGGTAAATGCTGACTCAGAAGCTCTATATCAAAGCAGAATTTTCTTGTTATGGATTTAAATTCATAATCTCATTGGTGTTAGTGGACAGATGACCTGTATGGATCAGATACTTCTTGTCATACTACTTTGTATTATTCTCATTCCATAGTAAGAGTGGGGATAGGAACCGTCTGCTCTGTGTTGGAGCAACGTATGACATTGTAGCACCTTGACTGCTATCTGACGCCAGTGGTCAATCCTGTAAGACAAATAAATTGTCTGGTCATATAGTGTGCACAAAGAGACTGCAAAAAGAAACAGTGAGCACTGTGAATGCCATTTAAAATCTGACTTGAGGACCTGTTGAAGTTGAACTTCCTATAGCAGGTTTGGAATTTCTCATTCTAAATATAGTCAATAGCAGGTACACCTTGGTAAATGTAAATAAAAGTTTTCAGTAAAAGTCCATTTTATGAGGATTTTTACATGTGAGCTTTCCTCCAAATCTGTAAGAGTAATAATCTGTATATAATGTCACACATACCTTAATTATGGAAAACCTCTAATTTGTTCATAGAATACCAAGCAGATTGCTGAGAAAAAGACAACAGCAAATTGACTTTTTTGCTTCTACCTGAACAGCTTTGGTGAAAGAGCAAGATGATATTTCAGAACATGTAAAACATGAAAAGGACAAAAAAAGACATTTAATCACATAAAGAATGAAAAAAAGCTCACTCAGTAGTAGTAGTAGCTCAGGTAGTACAATATAGTTAAGAATCTTGTTACAACAACTGTAAGAGTAACACCTATAAACTGTTGACACAGTAATAAAGGCTGTTTTCCCAGTGCAAAATATTATTTCTTAAGTCTCTTTTTCTGAGCATTTTTCTACTTGACAAGCATATTTAAATAAGTTGACGTGCCCATTTTTTCACTTTTACCCTGATTTTCAAGTTAAAACTTACAAAGTAATTCCAAGCCATTTTGGGGGTGAGAGTGGAGATTATACTTTATTAGTGAACTTTACTTACCACATTGCTACATGTTTCCTTTTAAAGCTAAAATGATTTACAGCAGTGCTTCCCCTTGAACCTGGAGTTGATGTACTTTACAAAGCGTGACATAATTGGCTCCTCTTGTTACTTAGAGTTAAAACACAAGGAGGGGAGGGACAAGTAATCAACAGCACATTGAAACTGCGGATTCTCGGGAGGAATTAGGGTCGCTGTGGCTGTTCTTGGACACTGTCAACCTTTCTGAATCTGCACAAACCCTACCATTTGTTGCTGGAAAGAGAAGGGCCTTGTCTCGCTATGCACACACTTCAAGATAGTCCCATCTGTTCTGTTTCTTTCAGTTTTGAGGAGACAATACACAAACTCTGGACTGTTTATTAATTAGGCAGTCATTTACAGCATGCTGTGAACCCTGCTTTGGCCAGCTGAACTAGGTGCCTTTTTATAAAGCAGCTTGTTACCTATTCCATGCTACCTAATATTCTCCATTGTACTTGCCTAACTCGCACTGAATGGGAGATCTCAAATTAAATGTTTAAATGCTGGAGTTCCTTCAGATCTTTGTGTGCTTTCTTGGTTGCTAGGACAATTTTGAGCTAACATCCATATCAGTTGACAATGAATGGGTCAGCCAACTGTGAAACCTATAAAACTGGGTCAAGAATAGTTCTGCCCAGCCCAGCAAGAGTGAGGCTTGAGCCAAAGGAAATAACCTTTTCCCTCAGCTATTAATTTTCTTATAAATGTAGAGCTTATTGTACCAGATTCATGAAAGGTAAAATCAAAGCATGTTTGAAGAATATAATGATTATTAAAACAGGAAAATATTATTAATATTGGAACAGCCTTTGCTGTTTTTAGGGTAAAAGCTGAACTGATCTTGAAGTTATCTGGCAGTGTGTGAAAGCAGCTCCACTTATTTGTATTCAAGCCCTAGGT
Source organism: Falco punctatus (assembly GCF_963210335.1). Taxonomy (NCBI): domain Eukaryota; kingdom Metazoa; phylum Chordata; class Aves; order Falconiformes; family Falconidae; genus Falco; species Falco punctatus. The sequence goes on along the minus strand of NC_137582.1, from coordinate 62,047,693 downwards.
ACAACAATAAGAACATTTTTTGACAAATACAATGGAAAATATTACAGCTATTTCGAAACTACATCAGCTCACATATGTTCTGAGATATTAACTTGGCATGTTCCCTCCTGATTGCTTTGTAAAATATGTTCTTCTTCTTATGACTGCCTCTACATTGGTGCATAAGGGCATTTGTACTGTTGACATGCATGGCTAATATATTATTTTGTACACAAGGTCATCAGGCCAGTACTTTATGTTGGCCTATCTGTGTAGTATGAACCACAACGAGTCTCTGTTCTTAGTTCGTTCACAGAGATACTGAAATAAAAATTACTGATAAAAATATAAAGGCAGTGAAGGTGTAAAAATGACTGAATATGTATTCTTGAAGGAAGATGGATAGTTTTGTTCAAAAGAAATGGCTAGCAAGTGAAGATAAGTGGTTTGGATTTAAGTGAGTGTATGTATTATTATTGTTATTGATAAATGTGTTACTAAATGCTCTAGATTACCATAAGATCAAAAATACTTTTTGTGTTTTTAAAAAAGATTTTTTTTTCAATGCTCTTCTAATCCTGACTGAAAGGAGTACTTTTGCTTTGTGTTCATGTGTCTGGGGAGTGCCTTTATTCAGCTCTGCCAATCAAATTACTTGGTTTTGTTATTCTTAAGTATCAAGATTCTTAAGTATTGTGTATAAATACTTGGTTCTGGTTGACTTCATACAGTTATCCTATTTCATACTAGTTAACTGCTGCCAGAGCAGAAGTTCTTTTAATCTTTACCTCACAAATTTTTAATTTTTACCTTGCAGATATTAATAAGCTGTAATATTACTTGTGTGAATATTGCCATAAAAACATATGGGACTATTCTAATGAATAAAAGTTTACAGGACTAGAGTTTCTCTACTTCTCTCCTGAGCGTCAATCATGTTACAGGTACAAAGTCTATTATGACACTTTTGGAAGCATTCAGTTACTTAGTGTGTGACTGAAAAATATTACTCTTTAGCTGACTACTTTTCAGTAATTATTCTATAGTCACAGTCCTGACTCCCTCCACAGAAATACCTTCATTTGTTATAGCTAATATTAAGTCTGTATTTTGATGCTTGGATTTAGCACTGATAAATTCATCTACTTTTAATATGTGCAGTGTATCGGCTGTTAAATGCCTAAAGGGTTTTTATGGCATGTCTGTTGTTACAATGTATTAGCATTGCTGATACTCCTGGCTGTTTCACTGGAGAATGGTAACTGAATTTTCAGGCTGAAGGATCGCTTTTCTTTAGAGGAGTATACTGGTTTTGTGGTTTGCCATGAGCTTATTGCTCATGGAAACCAGTTAGTTTGTGTGTCTGAGAGAAGAGAGAAGATATGAAAATGAGGCTGAGGGCACAAGTTGGAGATTTACATCTGAGAATTTCTTGCCTTCCCTATCTTTTCCAAGATGTAAGACAATATACATCTACCTCCAGTTTTAATCTAAGTACCATATTGTTAGAGAATGCTCTACATTCTGGATGGCAAAAGGTGGCACTGAAAAAAGTCAGAAGTTCTTTGGTGTTCTCGCTGCTGCATGTGAGTGTGCACACCAGGTGCACTCTGCAGAGTGAACAGCACTTTGGCACAGTGGAAAGTAGATCCCTGGTGTCTAACACGTTATCTCGTAAGACGAATGTGAATCTAATGTGCTTATTACTGCTGATGGAGTGCCTTTTACATCAGAGGGTAGTTTCTTTTCTTTCTTAAGGAATGTATTTTCTGGATCCTTCGATGTCAGTGAAATATGAACCTGCAGTCTGCCATCATCTATCACGGGTACCCTACAATACCTTGCTTCATTTCATTTAGTCCACAAAGCTTTCTTTTCATTTAATCTTCACAATAAATTAGGGACAAAACCATTCTACAGCAAAGTTCGAAGATTTTTTATAAAAGCTGGTAGAAAGAATACCTTACAGCACCTATAGTCACGTCTAACTAGCATGGGTAGTCACAGGCGGATGCCGCAAGGAGCGATGCAAAAGAGGGCTGCATAGTGCTCCACTTGCAGGACTGAGAATGGAGCATTGTGCAGCCCTTCAGAGCTTGCAGCCAAATACCACAAGCAGTTATGTGGGTCTGGCTGTGTCCCCAAACCAGTTGGCTGCATTTCTCCAAGGGCAGGGTACACTGCTGGGCCTCTTAACCAGGCTCTGTGCAGGAGAGCTCCAGTCACTGAGTAGGGCAAAAAGCAGTTTATTTCCAGTTGTTCTTGGTATATCATTTGCTCACTCCTGCAGACAGAATATCTTTTTGAGTTTTGGCACTAATGAACGTAAAATAGTTTTTTTTATTGTTGCAGAAACAAGATTTGTTCTGTTGTGACCAGTAAAGGGCAAAAGCTTTTTTTTTTTTTTTTTCTTTCATTTCAGCACATTCCTTAAAGCTCCTCTTATTCCCTACTGTGAGTTACGTATCTGATGTTTTTTGGTGAATGCTGGTCCCCAAGTCAATAACTGTGGTTTTGGAGGCATTTCCTTTCTGAAATGAGTATATGCCTGTCTTGAAAAGAATGAATTATTCACACCATCAAGTAAGCAACAGTAAATCTTCATCTGAACACCTTAAAAAATTGATATATTTAAACAAACTGCCCTTATAAATAACCTTTTACCCAAAGGTTGAATTGTTTTACATCTCAATGGGTGTAGGAACCTAAATGTCATAAATATGGATAATCTTTCTTTTTTCGTACTCTTGGAAACCAATTCTCTTCCTCCAAATAATAGGAAGTTTATAAAATACTGATAGCAATAGACTAATTAAAGTAGGATCTGGCTATGTTATCTAATCTACTTGTGTCATATCTAAGCCAAACCTGCTCTGAGAACTTCTGTGTATCAGCACATAATGGTCCAGCATTTACTCCTTTTGGAAAGAATTTTGCATTATTTATAGGTCTGAGTTTGTTGAATATGTTGTCATCCTATACTTGGGTATTCAGGGAAGCTACATATTTCCATAGTGCTCTCAACCATACGTATAGTGGACACATGAAAGAGAGTACACACATTTTTAACACAGCTTCATAAACCTCTGGTTCATATGTTTCTGGAGACAGAGTATAACTAGGAAGGAAGCATAACTACAGTGTTTGGTCAAAGCCATGCTCTCCTGACAAAAGGAAGAAGTAGAACTAAAGTGAAACACACCCCATGAATTTATAGCTACCGTATGTCAGTGTATTTGTATATTGTCCTTTTGTTCGTTCGTTTGTTTGTTTGTTTTGTTACCTCTCATTTTTTTGTTACCTCTCAGTTTTGTCTGAGTGAAGAAAGAGAACTTTGAGCACCTACTAAGGGCTAGTGGATGTCCTGCAGCTACTTGTAGAAGCAGTAGCAGTAGCAATATCAGTATCTGTGAAATGACTGGAAATCTGCCACGTCCACTGTGCCCAACCAAGTAAATATTACAAGCATTTTTGTCACAAGCATGATGTGGTCAGACTGTATGCAGACTACTTTGCAGATAATTTGTGCAGTGTTAATATTTTTGTCTGGAAATACAGAAACTGGGGAACCCTCCTGGGGAGCCCAAAAGGCTGAATAACCAAAGCATTAGACTGTGACACAGGAGAGCCAGTAGGCTTTTGTGCCAGCTCTTTTGTGTGGGATGCTGGAAAAGTCACTGTACTACCAGATGTATTAGCTTCCCTACTTCAATAACAGGGATAATAATAGTGACTTTTTCCATCATAGTTTCTGAGCTATGGATAAAGCAACTCTGTTAGACCTAAATATGCCTGCTGAGTTTAACATACTTTTCACTCAAAATAACCATACTCCCATTAGAACCAGAAGGCAGTGTTGACTGAGCTACAGTTGTGGCATAAAAGAGAAAATAATAGCCAGGATGGTGAACACAATTTAAAAGAGTTTTGATTGATGCATATTGCAAGACTGGCGTTAATCTGCTGATATCTGTAGAGTTAATCAAGGATAAGGCATGCATTGCTGAGAAGTTCTTATTTTAGTTGAAGAAAATGAATGGAGGACTGGTCCACTTAAAGAAAAAGGGATCAGATTGGCATTTAACTGATGGTTGAAGGGACTTTCAGCCAGAGGCACAAGACAAAGATAGGTGTTTTTCACTAGTCCCTAATGCTGTCAGCTGCCTGGGATGTTAAGAAAGATAAATCACAACAGAAATTAACATGCTGTGTTATCCTGTTTCTGTGAGTGCATGCAAACACACTTTTTGCCAGGCTGACATGTCAGGACATAGAAGAGATATGGATTTGATGGATAGACAACCACTCAGTGTCTGGGTGAAGATCAGTGATTAATGATGTCCCCCAGGGGTTCATATTGGGACCAGTACTGCTTAATACTTTCATTGATGACGCAGGGATTGAGTGTGCCCTCAGCAAGTTTGAAGATGACTCCAAGCTGAGAGGTGCAGTTGATTCACTTGAGAGTTGGGAAGTCATTCAGAGGGACCTTGACAGGCTTGAAGGGTGGGCCCATGCAAACCTCATGAAGTTCAACAGTGCAAAGTACAAGATCCAGCACCTGCATCAGGGCAATCCCCGATACCAGTACAGACTGGGGGACAAATGCATTGAGAACAGACCTGTGGAGAAGGGCTTGGTGGTACTGGTAGATGAAAAGCTGGACATGAGCTGGCAATATTGGCTCGCAGCCCAGAAAGCCAATTGTATCCTGGGCTGCATTAAAAGAAGGTCAGGGGAGGTGATTCTGTCCCTCTGCTCTGGTGAGATCCCACCTGGAGTACTGCATCTGGCTCTGGGACCAACAGCACAGGAAAGATGTGGTCCTGTTGGAGTGGGTCTAGAGGAGGGCCACAAAAATGGTCAGAGGGATGGAAGACCTCTCCTGTGAAGACAGGCTGAGAGAGCTGGGGTTGTCCTGCCTGCAGAAGAGAAGGCCCTGGGGAGACCTGATTGCAGCCTTTCAATATATATAGGAGGCTTATAAGAAAGATGGGGATGGGCTTTTTAGTAGGGCCTGTAGTGATAGGACAAGTGATAATGGTTTTAAACTAAAGGAGGGTAGATCCAAACTAGACATAAGGAAGAAATTTTTCATGATGAGGCTGGTGAAACACTGGAACTGGGTGCCCGGAGAGGTGGTAGATGCTCCATCCCTGGAAACACTCAAGGTCAGGTTGGATGGGGCTCTGAGCAACCTGATCTGGTTTGAAGATGTTCCTGTTCATTGCAGGGGGGGTGGACTAGATGACCTTTAAATGTCCCTTCCAACCCAAACCGTTCTATGATTCTATGACAGAAGGAGGTTTGTGACTGACTGACTCCCCTGCTTCATGACAATCCGAGGATCAGCTTTAGCTGGCTGCTAGAATACACTCTGCATGGTATGTTCCAAGAGTAAGAAGACATATAACAGGTCAGGTAAGACAGAAGTTTGATTGCAGTCTGTGATGCAAGGTGAACCAGGAGACTCTGGCAGGGATGAAGGATTGTTCAGGTAGCAGCATTTGCACTTTTGAGAACTGAGGTGATAAACTTCTAACTCTATTCTACCTCTTCTCCCATTCCCCCTGACAGTAGATGCAGTGTGGTGAGATGTTAATATAGTTTTGTGGAAACCGACTTGTCTATGGTTCACCTGTTTATAAAAACAAAACAAAACAAAAACAAAACAAAACAAAAGGTAAACACCCTCACACATAATCAAGTCATTGTTTCTACTTACCATGCAGGCATTTGCATTCAAAGGCTTAGATGTTGTGTAAGAAAAGAAGGCAAATGAAGGCAACAGTGAGACTGCGAATGGTACCGAAAATGCAGGACTGTTCTCGGTTTCTAAGACTGTGCTTCATTCTCCTCTCTAAGGAAAGTTCTGCAGACAAAGAGAATTAAGAATTTGGCTTTCTAGATAAGAAACTACAGATTTATCTGTTCACTACCAAGAAAATCACTCTTTACTGGAAAGCAGAGCACAATTTATGTTAGGGCAATAAAAGCAGGAAATGAAAACACACATGCAGCATCTGGGAAGTAGCAGGTGACCCTTTAGGTTTTGAGGATAAAAGTCTTCCAACCTCCCACGTGTGGCATTTTTGTGTACATAGTATGTGTTTCCCCAGCATGCCATTCATTATGGTTGGCTGTATTATAAGTTCAGAGCAGTAGGTTGCAGTGTACCTGGACATGTTGTAATACAAAAGGTGTGATTTGTAGCATGTCATGGCTTCAGTGTGAATGCCCAACACTGGGGCAAGTTAGGACCAGTATCATAACATCTTATTCTGCATCTCACCAAAGGAATTACACTGCTCTTTTTTTAAACACATTATATTTTTTACCTTGCTCTAAAAAGGATTTCTGTTGCAGACACCTGCTTACAGACCATTTTTTGGGTAGGTGAAGTAAAACATAGCACAGACGATCAGAAAAGGGACACATGTCAAGACACAAAATGCATGTCCTTGTGTTAAGGCCCTGAGATAGTTTCTTACGGTCCCACTGTCCTCCAGTATTGTCAGTGTAAAACCACTTTCAGTGTATCATAATGTCAGAGAACATGGGACACTGTAATGCTCAAAGTGCAATTTTTCAGTTGCTGCAAAAAGTTCCCAACACTGAACATGTCTACTGATGTTAAGATCAGTAGCTGTATGCTGCACACATACATATTTTACATATTCTTAATAATTTAACTTAAAATCTCATAGAAAAAATATAACATAAATAAAAAATTAAAGCTGATAAAAAGTAAATAGTTACATGTACTTTGCCAAATGAGGAGAGTCCAGGCACCACATGGGCCAGGACCTCCCTGGGGGCTGGGAACGATGGTGTCTCCCTTGGGGTGGCAGGACCTGGCAGCCACAGCCTGTCCCACTGGTCCAGCCAGAAGCAGGGCAGCCGTGGGACACTGGGGAAGCCCCAACCCCAGCCATCAAGCACTTCTCTGGGGACAGGGTCAGGCTGAAGCTGGGCTGGGATGTGGGCCCCTTGGTGTACCTGGCTTGGCAGAGCTCATGGCCAGTAAAGGCAGGGCTGTGGGGAGCTGGACACTGGCCCTGATGTGGCTTGGCTGGGGCAGGGACTGATGGTCCTGGGCACCTGAAATGAGGTCCTGGGACATAGGCAGGATAGGTGGAGCTCTGAGGATTGGATAGAGGCAGGCAGGGCTAGCAGTGCCTCAGCGCCTTGCCAGAGAGGGTATGAATTCTTCTACATTCTTTTTCATTTTTTTAATAGATTGCAAGTGGGAACCGAAGGAATAGTGTTGTATGTATTTTCCAAGGAACTTATTTGTATTGAAGTTTTTCAGAAATCTTACAAGGGTACTTGTTTTGAATGTTAAATTACTTCTTAATTGTTAGTCTTGAACTTTTTTGCAAAGCCAGCCCAGCTGACCAAAACCAGTAAAAAATCATATCATCATTTCTTTACCAAAGTTTGCAAGGAGACTGCAAAATATTTTGATTTGCAGTGAATCCACAGCTGTCTTTCCTGCTTTTTATTATTACTTAAAAATGTTTTGGTAGTTATTATATTCTAACTGTATATTGTATAAGATATTATGGAACGGGCAGATTGATTGTATGGTTTACAGCCAGGCTGTCTTGCATCATCAGACTTTACAAACCTGGGATTATTAAGTGCTACTAGAATTTTAAGTTACAGCATCTCCAAGAACTTGCAGCAATATATGGAGATGATTTGCAAAGTGTTATCTTTCCCTCAGTACACACACTCAGATAATATATGATTCAGAAATGCATCACACAGCTAAAAGTTTAGACTGAAGCATAAAATAAAAACAAGCGGTAGCTATAGCAATGTTACTGTTCTGTTACAAATGCTGTTTAGTCAAGTTCTGGCACAGATGACTATATTTATTTAAAGCTTGTTTCACAGGTTCAGCTACTTATAATGCATTTTTCTTAGCAGAATTGCAAAGAATGCACATAGACACTGTATTCCTACCTCAGTCCTCTTGTGTAATATTCTACTCACCAGCTTCTGCCTTTCCTCAGCAAGACAGTTTATTTTGCTGAATCAAACAGAATAAGGAGTTTACGGAAGTCTGTCATAAACAGTGTGCCAATACTTGGAAAAGTGCAGTATAATGAGTCTAGTATCTGCAGAGCTTGGTTTTTTTGCGTAGCTTGCTTCTAGACCTTTAAAAAGCTTTGGTAGGTATATCAAATCATGTTGAAGATGTAAAGAAGTCTTTGTAGACAGCCAGTAACTCATAAACTTGGAATTCTGTCAAGATTTAAGAGCCATATTTTAAAACATAAGAAGAGGAATTGACCTCTGGAGTTTGCATGATTCAATACTGCTAACATTTCAACTTCCTTCTGCTGTAGCTAGAGCTCCCTGGGTTTTAAATCTCTTCAGACTAAAGGTTTCTAGATTTAATATTGCCTGTTTGGGGTTGTATCTGAGAAGCCTTGTACCCATATTGACAAATGGGAAATAATAACAAATAATTTGAATGAACTGCTGTTGAAATGTACTTCTCAGCTATATGACTCTTCAATACATTCAGTTTACAGATTCTCGTCTATGTTTTGTTGATGCCATCACAGTGTTTGAATCAAATACAAAGATCAGTAAAAAGAAAGTCAGATAAAAATGAGCTTTCCATTGTTCAATAGTGCTGAACGTGAATGTTAAGTTATTTTTGTACAGGCTGTCGAACACCTTAAAAACTGAAGAACTGAAGAAGAGAAATGGGTATCTGCACTGGCAAGTGGGCACAAAGAGGGATCCACGTGTTTTCATCTGCTTAAAAAGGATGTGAACATGACAATACAGCCCTAAGTCTTTTTTCTTTCATTTAATTGAACAGAAAAGAATAAAAAGAGAGCTAAGAAAGCTCAGCAAAATCTGCAGTCATGTCTCGGGGGATTCGCTGTCTAATTGCTTTGGAACATCTCCAAGTCCAAGGAATTCAGACAGCAGCTCCTCAGAGATTGAACATAAAGGAAAACCAGAGAGGATTCTTGGGTTAGCTTCTTCCCCCTCACTCCATTTCTGCAGCACAATGGCAGGTCATTCCTCTGAATAGACACAAGTCTGGTTCAACCTCCAGCACACTAAGTGGAATCAAGGTCAAGAATAGTGTTTCGTCCATGTAAAATGAAAGCCACACACATAATACAGAATTCATGCCTGCACGTGACAGCTGGGTTTCTTTTTGTAGAAGTTGCCCTTTTTTTATTGGCTTCCTCTACCTTTTGAAAACAATGGCACTTAGGCTTGTCAGATGTCCACAAGTTTCTTCAAGTCTAAAGCAGAGTTCATTTTCCTAGTGACTGGCTTCTCTACAACATCTACAGAAGTTGCTTTAGGAGACCTGAAGCTTAAGTCCATGTCCTGGATCAAATAAGGAATGGAGAGACAGAGAGTCATTAAAAGAAAATACATGCAATGTCATAAAGAAAATAGGCATTAAACCTGGTTTTAAGAAAGAAGAAATAAATTGTACAGATTTTAGAGATAAATTCAGCGGCCAGTTAAAATATGTTTGAATCAAATTATCTATTTTGCTGCAAATGGATGTTTCTTAAAATTAGAAGACATTAATTTCATCCAGTACTGAATATTTAACACTCCAATTTTCTGCCTGCCTTTGTTCCTATACTGAACTAGTTAGTGTACAATATAGTCCGGTTTCACTCCTGTGTTTCAGCTTGCAGTTCACTGTTTCCAGTGGTTTTTTTCTGCTTGATGTGCTCTGACTATATGCAAGCTTTTGAATTGTTTGTCATCTTTTCTTCTTTAAAATATCTGTCAGCAACAAATGAATGTGATGCATTTCAAGGTCATTTAGTTGAAATCTACAGAAGTAACGTGGATCTTTACCAAAGATTAGATAGTATTTGAGGGAATGGCAAAAGTGGTAGAAAAGTACAGTCTCTCTGCCTACTGAAGTTCTGATCTGAAGTCCAGAAGAATCAGTAGAAATGCTCCACCTGACCTTTTTGAAGTTTTCATCAGGTACTTGAGCCAATGATCCATTAATTGATAGCAATAGAAAGGAAAGGAATGAACAGATTTTTCTGTCTGCTGTACACGGGTTAAATAAAACTCACCTTGAATTTTTACCCAAGGACATTTAGGCTAGTCATATCTGTCAGTTATTACATTCTAACTGATGAATACAACACTGATTGCTTACAATCCATTTTTCTCCTTCTATTTTTGAGATATCTGATCTTCCGTTGACTGGCTTTTAGTAACCGCTATAGCCAATTAATCTCTTTATCTCTGTTACTGTAGGCGGGTCATTTCTAGCAGGCAAGTTTTCTACCACATTAATATGTTCTCATTTTCTTTTGAAAGGTACTCCTAAACATTCAATTCTTAAATTGCTTAGATACAGTGCATTTCTGTAACTCTTAAGTTTTGGGCTTCTTTGAGCAATCCATAACACACAGAAATTCCATTTGTTTAATAATGCAGCTGTGCATGAATTGCTGCTGTTCATTGTTTTGCAGTGTAATACAATACTTTTGTCACAAGAATGATGAAGACTGAAACGTTGAACTCACAGAAAACAAGCCACAGAAAAAAAGAGGACAAAAATGTTGACTTGTATTTAAGAAAGAAGAATCACAAAAACTTTTCATGTTTAAAGGCTTGAAAAGAACACTGAATTGGGGAATGTGCTGTAACTGAATTCTTTCTCTTTTAATTAAACACCTTATGAATTTCTGTATGAAATGATATTCACAGTGCTCCTCACTACATGTATACTTTTGTTCATGTTATTTTCTTTGATCTTTTGCAAGCAAGTAATGTCATCTCCACGGATGACATGGATAGAGGACTTAACATCTCCAGACTTTTTTTGATTGAAGAACAAAGTGTTACGTAAATTGTTTTCAGTTCAGATACTCAGCATGTTATTTTTGTGGAACATTATATTGTCATATTGTATCAGACCAGTGGTATCTCTAGGTGATTGTCTTTTGTTTACACTCTTTCTATATACTTCTTCCTGACCACATCCAGGAAACCTTTCCTTTTTTTTAAACTCTGTCTATTTTTAAAGACTTCTGCTACTTTCATCAAGCTGACTGCTTGGTTTGATTGTACAGGAGTATTTCAGGATGATTAGCCTCTGATACAACAGAGAAACATGGAAAAGCAGAGAAGACTTTGAACTGTATTTGGTTGTTGCCTTGGAATGCTGAAAGGGAGTTGTTATACCTAGAATGTCTTTTCTGCTTGAGCATCATTATTCTTCTGTGAGGAAAGTTGAAGTTGTTAGGGGGAGTCCTGAAAAATAAGATACAGGAAAGCTGGGTCTTAAAGAGCTAGCTTTCCATGTGTTAATAGATCACAGAATCATAAAATCATTTAGGTTGGAAAAGACCCTTAAGATCATTGAGTCCAACCATAAACCTAGCACTGACAAGTCCACCACTAAACCATGTCCCTAAAATACCATGTCTATGTGTCTTTTAAATACCTCCAGGGATGGTGACTCCACCACGCCCCTGGGCAGCATGTTCTAATGCTTGATAACCCTTTCAGTAAAGATATTTTTCCTAATATCCAATCTAAACCTCCCCTGGTGCAACTTGAGGCTGTTTCCTCTCATCCTAACACTTGTTACTTGGGAGAAGAGATCAGCTCCCACCTTGCTACACCCTCCTTTCAGGTAGTGGGGGAGAGCAATAAGGTCCTCCCTGAGTCTCCTTTTCTCCAGCCTAAACAGCCTCAGTTCCCTCAACCACTCCTCATAAGACTTGTTCTCCAGACCCTTCACCAGCTTTGTTGGCCTTCCCTGGACATGCTCCAGCACCTCAATGTCTTTCATGTAGTGAGGGGCCCAAAACTGAACCCAGTGCTTAAGGTGCAGCCTCACCAGTGCTGAGTACAGGGGGATGATCACTTCCTTAATCCTGTAGAATCCGTCAACAGTACTGTTCTGAATTGACTGAATACTGAAAAATAGCCTCAGATATTACATATTTAGTATTTCTATGATACTTAGACTTTGGTGGCTTTTTTTTCTTTTCTAATGAGTAGTCTAATGGGCTACAATGAATTTCATTTGCACATCTAGTCAAGGCTATCAAAATATCAAGTAAGATATTTATATTATTAGGTACATGGACATAATTTTCAGAAACTTCAGTCAAGACCTGTTATGTTAGTGCCTATCATTATGAAGTTTCAATATCTGCAAAGGATTTATTTTTTTTGTCACTCATACTTCACAAAGGGTTCTGGATGCACAATTACCAATTTAAACCATTCAGCTTGATAACATTTTGATGCTGAGTATGTGATGTGATGCAAACTGCCTTTTGAAAGGATTTTGCTTTCTGGAGATCTAGCCTTGATGTTAACGGGAAGTTAAAAATGTCCAGAAAACACTTGGATAACTTTCCTTAACTAAAGTTGAGGAAAGGCAGCTTTAGCCAGCGATGTTAAACGTACAGATTGGTAAATAAACATTAATCTGTGTGTTAAGAAAAAATGAGCCCAAGATGCAAATTTCTCCTCTGAAATTACACTGAATTTAGCAGAAATTTAGACTTGGTTGTCTCTTTCAAGCTCATCTCCACTTTGAAATGGCATATGATCTGCTTGCATTCGGTTTGCATACCCAAAGCAAAGTCACTGTTTCATCTGTAGGCTGCATGGGTTAAGTTCCTTAAAAATTGTACTGGATGGCATCCAAAATATACATGCATGTTTCATAGCTGGCCTCACCTCAACAATATTTAATTGCTGTGTGATTACTTAACTGCTTTTCTTTATTAAAAAAGGCTGGAAATGTAGTTCTCATCCCATTCATGTCAATGGCAAAATTCTGCAAATATGATTCTTTCTACTGAGGGAGAAAACATCATAAGTTCAGCAGTATTTGTGGTTTGTTTCCACCTCCTACAGCTAAGATAGGCCCATTTCTTGCCTCAGAGCAAACTTTCCTCTATTGAGTTTCTCAGCTTGTAGCTCTGGCAGTTTCCCAGCCAGGCTGAATTCACACAGTGGAGAAAGAAAGCGTTTGAAGGGGGAATGTACACACACAGACTTTTGTTTTGCAGAGCAAGCTGTCTCGGGCACAGAGGCTGGATCTAAGTGTAGTCTGTATTACTGACCAAATAAAGTCCTTCCTCTGCCAGCTCTACTTACTAATGGCTTCCTCACTGCATCTTTCAGAAAACAGGCAATGCAAAAAAAGAGCAAACCCCACTGCTTCCACTGTCCTGCTGTTAGGGCAGAAAGGGAAAATAAAAGAAAGTCTAATTTATGTGTTCAGGCCTCTCAATGGATACAGGTCTTTAAGGCTGTAGAAATGCCCACTAATAACAAAAAAATAGCCTAAGATTATTTGACTGGGAATTACTGTAGAAATCGTAGAATGAGGAATTTTAAAGTAGTTAATTTGAAGAATGCTCACATTTCAGAATGCAGGTTTCACATCTCCATCATGGGGTGTTCACAGTAGAAAATACCTTCCTCATTCCATATGTTTTCTGTAAAAGTCCATACTGCTGTACAGTTGTATAGGACAGATATATTAGAAGAGTCCCATACTTAATGAATATATTAATTCTCATATGAACTTTTTGCTCTAGTAAAATACTGTATTTCCAGAAGTGGTCAATTTGTATGCTATAATGCAATATGTAGTGATAATGTAAATATATTTTTTGATTCAAGACGCCTATGAATTGTTTGTTAACTGGAAATAAGCTCTTGTCGTATTCAATTTAACCACTGCTGAATATGGAATTGAGCCCAAAGAAGTCAACAGAAGTCTTTCCATGGACTAAAATAGGCTTTGAATCAGGCCTTGTGTTTTTATAATTAGATTTCTTCATAGAAAGCTTTTTAATTGGTACAGTATGTTCCTTTCATACAACTGGGAAAAGTGAAATTTCTTTTTAGTAGCAGATATTCATAGATTAGAAGGATGGAACGTTTTCTTCATGTAAATATCACAAGAGATTAGAACTATGTAATTGGAAAAGGAAGTGAGCAATATGGTGCAACGGACAAGACAAATATAAGACACAATGAATGATAAAGTAAATAGGTAACTTTCTTTTTGGTGTAAAGAGCAAGAAGTTTCCTTCAGTCAGGGACGAGAATTGGTATAACTATCTTGGTGTTTATACATTTCTAGGAGGTAAAGGGTAAGACATATGATTTCGTATTATTATATGCTCAGACAGGACAAGGAGGTAAGTGATACAATGAAAGTAATTCTTCCTAGGGTGAAAAAATTGTCATCTAACAAGTAGTACCAACTCAAACATTTAGAAACCGTAGCTGTAGTTAAAAAAACATGCCAGAAAGTTTTACCCTTATCTCATCTAATACACAAATTCATGTTGAAGGCTGTGTAAATTAATAAGATTTAAAGAAATAATTCACTTTAAGAAATATTATAGACTAAGCCCTTATGGTATACCCTTATAAGCCTTTCCCTGTAGACCTACATGCTAGAGTCTTCTTCAGAAAATAAACAGATGAAGACTGATATGCCTACGTAACTATTACCATCTGAACTGCAATTAAAAAAAAATAACAAATTGTGTGACTTGCGATAAAGTCACATACATGAAAAGAAAAGCTTCCAATTTTCTTTAAAGATAGCTGCAATCTGAAGTTGTTCTGTATTCTCTGAAAGTTTGTTATACAGCTGGCAATAAGACATTTAACTTCAGAGGCTTCAGATCTCATTTGCTTTGTTTGGATTTTATGACATTGCAAGGTATGGTTAAGTAGAGCTGGGTTTGTAGCAGAGATGTGCAAGCTATAATGTAGAAAATAATCTGTGAAATACTTTGAAGAGCAAAGCCTAGAACTTAGGGTGGATTTGGGGAGTGTGCAGCGTCTAAAAGTTTCTTGCCCAAGCTAGGAGCTTAGAACTTATGTCCAATTTATCAGTGATGACTAGTGTTTCATTTAAACACATGGGAAAGATATTAACTCTCATATAACACAAACCAGCTTCTAATTTTGTTGCTGGGTGGGAGAAACCTTCCTGATGGCATGCTGTTCCCCACTTTACTATTGCACTCTTTGAAGTTTCTAACACAGAAACCCATTTTACTAAAGGGGTTGCTCCACTCTATGGACCATTAGACTAATGGAGCATGGCAGTCCCTATGTTTCTTAGAGAAAAGCATGATGTGAGCTGAAGAAAACTAAAAAATATCCATACGCTTCTGAGGAGAGCAGCCTTTTTGGTTCACTACATGCCCAAGAAGTTTCACAAGATTGTGCTATTAACTTCTTTATGAATCTACGTGCCATATAAGATGTAGTAAGAGTACGTAAAAAGTAAATTAATCTGAATTTGATGGCACATAGAGATAGACTCACCTTTGGTTGATACAGTTAGGCAATTACCCATCTGTTCACTGATTTAAAGACAACTGAGATTTGTTACTCCTTCCTATAGGAAAGAAAGAACCCAGCATGTGGGACTGCCTAGGGCTGTTTGATGAATTGCTAAGATTTGTCCTGTGACTAGCTGCTAGAATCTGATCATCCTGCACTAGATTCTAGTCCCATCCCACTCTGCTGGGATCTCTGGTGTAAAAATGCAGCAAGTTCATACAACATGCCTCTTAAAAATTAGTTCAGAGCACACTGTGTGAAAGGTGCTAAATAAGAGCAGCATGTGCTGAGACTTTATAAAAGAATCTCACTGGGAAATAGTTTTCTGTGAATCTTCTTCCCATGAGCTCTGATTGCTGCGTGAAAGCCCACTGAATAGGAACATCAAGATCATTTTCTGGGCAAAGAGGAGGGGGCAGCAAAGGTGGAGGAGAAAACCTGGTACTTATGGGTAAGGGACAATATGTGTGGAGAAGTAATGGAGAGAAAAATTGGCAGCAATATAAAGCTAATTTTTTTGTTAGATAATGCTGATGCTAGCAAAGCGAATAGTTTCTTGTAAGTAAACACTGTGAAGTGGTAGGTTTAAAAGAATAATAATAAATGGTCAGGAATTACATGACACTGATGTTAAAGAGTTTCTCAGTTTACTCACTCTTCATTGTGCTTTAAATTCATTGATAATCCTAATACTTTTCATTTAGTTTAAAATGCAGAAAAAATGTGAAATTTTAACCCCCTACCCCATCCGTCTTAAGTAGAGCCAATGGCAGTTGCAGTGGCATAACAACAAGGACTGGCAAAAGGCCTGGTATTGCTCAGACATTGCTTAGGAGGTGGACTGGCTGGCATCTCTGAACATCTGTAGCCTGTCCAAAGTTGCCTGATGTCAACTCAGGCCCAGGTTTAAAATGAAAAGCAAAAAATTGTCTTCAAAATCCATAAACCAAAAGAAAAAGAAATTACCAGCCAAACTGGCAAAAGAAAAAATAACATGCACCATATACTCTTGACATTACAAAATAAATTAGAAAGTATGTTATAGTTATTGGCATAGACACTGAGCTCTTCCATCCGCAGTGTGGGAAAAGCGACGTTAAGCCATACAGCTTGAACACTGGTCTCCCACACCCCAACTGAGTGCTCTGACTGTGGGCCATAAAATTCAGTTACTCTGCCTTGCTGCCTCTACCCGCTCCAAATTAATACCAAAATATATATAAAACCCAGGAAAGGACCAAAGGGGGCCTAAAGAGCAAAGTGCTGAATTCTGGCTGCTCTATTTGTCAGAGAGGTGGGACACCACTGAAGATACTCACGCTCAAACCAGGGCAGAGTAGAATTGCATGTCAGCAATCAGCGTTTGAGTACGTGCTTCGCCAGCTGCTCTGCTGTGGGGCTGGGACTGCTGCTGGGGAAAGAGTTCCTGTGCCTGTGAAACCATTTCAACAGAAGTGTAACCGGAATGGAGCCAACTCTGCAAAACATCTTCTCATTTTATAAAAAGCAAATAAAAAGAGTCTCAGGCAACTCTTGTACAGTACCTAAGAACTTGCTGGAGGTTGCTTGGAAAGTCAGAACTGAAATGCTTACATTAGAGAAACTCAGGAACCAGTTATTGACAATGAATCCAGTCAGGAGGATGGGAGATCTGTAACATGAACAGATACTAATTTCTAACATTTCAGTCTGCTCAGCAGAGTCCAATGAGATAAGACTCTTATTAAGCAGAGAAAGCAAATTGTGGGAGTACTGGATATGAGAACTAGCATTAGAAATCAGCAGTGAGTTGACTGGCAGCTTTCCAAGATTTCCTCACACCCCAGGCAAAGCCTCACAAGCAGTGCAACATCTGAGACTAAAATTTAACTGAAAAGATTAGTTGCTTGAACTAGCTCTGGTCTTGGCACATTAATATGGCTTCTGCAGGTCTAGGAAGATGGGACTTAGAGGTACTAACAAACTGAAAAATAGCTTCTGGTGCTTTCTAAACAAACAAATCTTCACAAAGCACATGGAATTGAAAAACACATTGAATTTTTTATTTTATCTTTTTTGCTATGTGGTTTATTGCACATGTGTAGTTTAAATTGAAGTAAAGTCCTTAAGAATCTTGCTTTTTCGACCTAGTACACAGAAAGACATATTTGCATGTAATCAGCTTAAAAATTTTAATAATACTAGAACTGAACTGGAAACCTAATTTGATATGACATCCAAACCCATTTACAGTCACTATTTTTAAAAACAGTCCTTTACATTAAGTTATAACAAGGGGGGGAAATGGGGGAAACAAACACATTTTGGACTTTACAGGGAGCAGTGTCTGCTCCTGTATTAAATCACAGTATTATTACATGTCTGATAAGCATACAGGTTCTTCACCATTAACATCATCATGAATGCATATATAACTAACCTTGCCAACTTGGGTCTAAGACTTTATTAAATACAAATCACTTTGCTGCTCTGGCTGATGTATATAGCTAGAGCAGCTATAGGCAATTAGTTTTCATTAAATCATTTTTAGCTGCAGGCCCCAATACAAAGGAGTTATAAACCAAGAAACTGATTCTTTGTAAATCTACAAAACCTCACTTTCTGTATTTTCTCTCTCTATATATTTGTATCCTATTTACAAACAGCAACAAAACAGGAACAACAAGGAAAGAGCAGATAAGAAGGCAAAAAACAGACAGAAAAGGCAGAATCTCTCTGACTTGCTCCCCAGTCTAGTTTCAAAGCAGAAATTTTGTAAAGACAAAATAGATGATTTTAGAGGATGGCTGTAAGGAAGAATTTGTGATGATGTGGCAATAAATAGAAAGTATGTGCTGGGGTTGCAAGAAGGTGGTGAAAACCACTTGAGAATGAGTAGAGGAGCAAAAGACAGCATAGGAGGCATAAAAATGGGAAAGCAGTCAAAGAAATACAAGAGAGAAAACCAGAAGAGGCACAAGAAGAACAATTGTGAGAAAAGCAGATTAGAATGAAGACTGGTTAAGTTTTTGTGAGACCATTCTTTTCAAATATTGCTGTTTCTAGCACAGATCTAGCACTTTGGCTGTGGTTTGCATTTTGCCTAGAGACTGGGATCAGTATTTTGCTCTGACATTTATTTAAGCTATCGCCAGTGAAGTCTTGAGACTGAGTTATATATGTGTTTGGGGTGAAATTATTTTTTTCTAGCATAGTTTTGCAACTCCATACTTCCCAGATATTTGGACCATAAGCAGTAAGCTTCCTTGGTAACCATGAACTATTTGTGTCAGAAGTCCCTGTTCTGAAACTGGACTGGCAGTCAGCATGTCTGCTGAATGACTGGACTTGCACTTACTTGGAAACATAGCCCATCAGTGTGATCAAAAATACAAAATACAAAAGAACTATGTCTACTCAGCGTGGAGACACTGAACTAATTGCTAGACACTAATGTTAGATTGTCTGCTGAAGTCCTGGCTTCTGAAACAGTTTGGGATAGAGTCCTGAAAGTTACTGAAAGCATTGCATGTTTCCGAATCATCTGAAAGACTTCTTCCTATCAAACAAACCTGCTTTTGGAAAAGTCTCAAGAGAACTTTTATAACAAAGCTCTACATTCACTTTTTAAGTGAATTTGGTGTTACACTTTCATTTTTCCACTCTGAGTAATCCTGTTCCAATATAAATGCACTACAGGTCTCACCAATCCCATGAGTGAGTTTCTGCAAGCTAGAAACCTGCAAATTTTGAAAATGCTGAACTGAAACCTCAACTTTCAAAAAGGACAAATTCATTCCCTTCCTGAAAATACAGCACATTTGGTGGATATGAAAGTTAGTGTTTTTGTAGATATTAATCTTTCATCCCATAACCTGTACAATTGTAAACAGTCTTGTGGCTCTTGGCTCTTAGTTCTTACAAACCATGCCAGTTCCTATAAACTAATCCAGTGTCATCTTTGCCTCTTATTCATATCCAAGTGCCTGACTGCAGCCAGTATGACCAAAAAATGAGATATACCGTCTGCCCCAGGTAGGTGGAAGGTTTTGGAGCATTTCTAGTGCTATATTATAATTCTGCATCTAAAAAGGATTCCGTGTCTGAGTACAGACACTTGATTTTCCTGTCATCATTTCTCTATTAATAAATTTGCTGGTGATGCTTCAGGTGATATTCGTACACTGCAATAATTTCATTTGTGAGACCATCCTCCAAAGCACCTCAAAGGCAGGATTTAACTGTCAGATAGCTCCTCTTACAAAGGCAATTGTCCCATACAAAAGTTATTTACATGTAGTCAATTAGGAGCTGAGGTCTCCCCAGGAAACAGCTCCTATTGGTGGCAGGGAGATGGTCACCTAGAAGTTCGCTTGCCCTTATTCTACATGTACACAAATCATAACTTTTCTTTATTTAGACTTTTAACATATTAAAACAAATGTTGTTTGAGGGGACTTCCACAAAGGACTGTTACTCCACCTCCTTAAAACACTTGAGCTGCCCAGGATTTGGGCATGAGAATGTGAACAGCTCCAGTTAAACTGTATGGCCTTTTCCGTGCAACTCCAGCAGAGACTCACTAGTGTGATCATTCGTTATGCAAACAGGACTGTTATCAAGTTAACAAGTGGGTTGAATTGTGAGAAAGCAGGAGGGCTTTAATTGCTTTTAAATTAGACAGTGTAGAAAGCATTAGACATAATTTACCTAGGGGTAATGCCAAATAGTTCACAAGCAAAAGAGTCATATGCACCAATTTCATCCAGGGAAAAGGGTTCTGATATACCACAGAGAAAGTTAAGTTATATCTTTATTATATACCTGTTAGTTTGAGACATTCCTGAAATAACATCAACTGTAATTAATGAGCTTGAATGAACAATTTCTAGTTGTTTGAAAAAATCTATAATATAATCTGTAATCTGCAGTATAAGATTAAAAGATGCCTCTGAGCTGCATTTTCCAAATAAGCATTTATTTTACTGACCAACTGGTTTATATTGTAGAATAATGCTCATACTCATCTACCTTAGTATCATATGCAAGCTACTGTTGTTACCACATATGATGTCAGATAAGGGATTCATTTATTCACACAGTGCTGTTGGTGTTAGCTTAGTTGTAAATGAGCATTATTAACACACTAAAGGTGATTTATTTTATCATATGAAGATGTACATGTGTAGGGCACTGCACTGCTATACAGAAAACATGTGGTTACAAAAGTGGTGCTAGACATTGGATATACTTGAAGGAGTATCTCTTGAATGTGTGAATTTTGAACACTATGAATTCAAAATTGTTTCGTGGTATAATTAAGAACGTTTAAGATCTGTGCACTGACTTGACCCGATCTTTTCCCAAGGTGCATGCTTATGATAAAACACATCAATCAGCCTTGTCTCCTGATCTCAATCCAAAAGCTGCGCAGTCATCTAGTATATATTATTTGATAACCTACTTCCCCAAAATGCTACCACCTTTCACTTGGATTGATTTTAACTGGGTGCTTCTGTAGAACTTCCATCAGCAGCTTATTCCATTAACTTAAATGGGTTTCTCTGAATTACTCATATGATGATCTCTTCCTTCAGTTTAACCTGCCATGACTTTGAATGACGAAGTAGCCTGTGTATATACTTGCATTTACAATTCTGTCCTTACACTCTTTTCGTTTTCTAAATGATGCATTCCAGGCCACACTGAGCCAAGTTCCTTACTATTTATTTTTTCATTGACCTGAAATCAGCCAGGCTGCCTTCTGATATGTGTTTCTGTATCAAGAGAACATAAGGCCTGCCATACCTAAGCGGACCTACAGCTCTTCTAGCCCAGTGTCCTGCCTCTGACAAAGGCCACTAGATGAATGTTTAAAGCACAAAAAGAATAAAATGACCCTTCCCCTGGTACACCCTCCCAGCTTCTGGCCGTCAGAAGTTTAGAGACTTCCTGAACTGGAGGTTGCATCTAGTGTGTTAATAGCCCCTGATGGACCTATCTGCCATGTATTTATAGTTTTGGCATTTACAGTGTCCTGTGGCAACGGATTCCACAGTATAATTATACACTATATCGGGAAATACTTCCTTCCATTTGCTTAAAATCTGGCGCCCAGCCATTTCACTGAATGTTCCTTGGTTCTCATCTTATGCAAAATAATCACCCCTTTTTCACTCTCCTCATGTTGTTTATGTTGTTCTTGCCATTCTTTTTTGTTTCATTGTAAGGACTGTGTTTTAAATGTTTTCTCACTATGCTTGGGTGCGGTGTCAGAGTTAAGAAATACTTTCTCAGCACAATAGCATAACAACAATTAATTGTTCTAAAATATTTATATTACAATATAAAATCCCCTTTGTTTAATGGGCTTAAATGTCACAGACACTATTGGTGTTCTGTTCTCCACAAATGACATAGATCTCTGTATTTAAATAACAGTTGTAACTTAGTATGTTTACATATTCTTTGAAAGAAGTCAGTTTTGACCCAAAAAGTGTTTTTATTATCCATGCTTTTCACGGTACATTTCCCTTGTTCATTCTCTCAGGACACAAACTATAATACTGCAGTTTCCATTATGTTCCTATGGATTTGCTAGCCATTATAAAAGAGCATGTAAGACATAGATTTCTTGGTAGGTCCAAGCCTGTTAGACACTACTTTAATGTAGCTAGCACAAAGATACTTTACATCAGTTTGGACAAACCTCCGATTTTGGTATATTAATAGTTTTATATTATTTCTAAAATAGATGCAAAAATAGTCTTGGCTAGTAGTCTTCAGACTTCTCCTTCAAGAACGAGACTGGCTATGGAAACTGAGAAAAAAAGGAAAGAGAACATGAAGTTTGGATTCTGCTGCTTATTGGGTTTGATGGTGTGTGGCCAGCTCACCTAGAACTGACTGGGATTCAAGTCATGTGTGGGGATGGATTTTATGCAGAATTCCTCTCATTATGGCCAGAACAGAAGTAGGCCAGAGCTGAGGTCAGGTTTCTGGTTTCCATGTCTTCTAAGGGAGCTATCAGGATTTGCCAAAGTGCTGTTCAGAGAATTAGAACAGCAGGGTTCAGGAATTTTCACAGTTGCTTCAAATCTTCCTTCTGTCTATCTGTGCTTCGCTCCTTTTCTTTTTGCCTCTGGTTGCCCACCTCCTCTCTATGCTCTCAACTCAGCAGTTTAGCAGTGGGACTGGAAGTAATTATCCCATGTTAGTGACAAAGGAGGTATGTGATAGTCACATGACTTTCCCAGCTTCTTTTGATTAAGGTGGAAAGAATGATCAGACCTTCTGATTCCTCCTAATCCATTGATTAGCAAACTAGTTTCTGTTTCCTGAAGAGGCCATGACCATCATTTCGTGCACTGAAATTCATAACTGCTCTCCCCAAATCCTTATCTTTTCAGAACTCAATAGCTGTCCTTTTTCCTAACAACTTTTGTGTTACCATGATTTGATAAGCTACCTTAGATTGACGGTATTGCTTTCTACATTATTTCTTTAGTTCTAACTTTCATACCTATCACTAAGACTGGCATGCTTTTGTTCCTTTTTGGTGGTTGCACATATTGAATTATAAAGCTATCATTACCAGATACAAACGCATACAATCAGCTTTATTCCCTTTGTCTACTACAATATAATGTACGTACACCTAAGCTAAGCTTCCATTTACCACCGCTTTGGCCTCTGCGCAATTTTCTCATTTTAACCATGCTGTTATTCATTCTGATCTGATCAGCTGGCCAAAGACCCACTTTATCAATTGAATCTCTGAAAAAGCTTTAGCAATAATCGTGTGAGTTGACACAGGTACTGTTTTTCTCATATGCTTCTCACAACCTTTAGTAAAGGGAAACAGAATTAGAGTGTTTTGGGTTTTTTTTCTAGAAAATCAACATTTATTATTGTTATAAGATTTGTCTCCTTGTTTAAATCAAAAACTTTCAGAAGTAAAATAATAGTAAAGGGGCGAATATCAGTTGGTAATTGTCTTTTTTTAACAATTTATTAAAGAAGAAATTTTAGCACATTGCATACTACATTGAATTTCTGTCACCTGAGGTTTTTACTGTCGAAGGTACAGACGGCAGAGATTTTGGTAGTACTAGTTCTGCTTAGTTGATAATGGGAGTTGTTGATGGCTTTAAGAAAGAAATTTCAAAAGTAAGTAATCTTTGAGAAAGTCATGATCTGTACAGAAGAAACAGCAGGAGTAACGAAGCTCAGCATCACTACATAACTTTAAACTACCTAAAAACCCCTGAGGATTTTATTTCCGAGTTTATTTGCTTTTTGATTCCTTTGTATTGTTTTGGCACTCTAAAATTCCATAGATATCCCTTTATAAGGAATTCTAATATTTTTGTCAACTTGCATAGTGTTAGAAAATTTTTAGAATTATGGAGCATAACATCTGCTAAGATGAATACCTTCCTCAAAACTTCTTGAATTTGAGAGTGGTTGGCTTCATATATGGTGTCTGGAATACTTTGGATTTTTTGTGTAAAACTGAATACTTTTTACATTCTAGGACTGTGGGAGGACAGCATTATTAATATTCCTATTTCCATATTTATTCTTTCTTTTTAACTGACTGTAATGACTTGCTAATGTTCTTGTGAAAGTAATAATTTACACATATTTTAATGCTGAAAATTGCCAACCATGTGAAAGATGAGAAGTTGACACAAGGCATAGAGAAAATGTGGACAAAATTCCAGGTTTCATGCTGTGGTATTGTGAAATGCCAATTTCTTGATCATGCAGAAGATTTTTTAAATACGTATAGGCAGTAGCTTTAAATTCTGTAGATAAGCACAAATACAAAAATTTGATAAATGCATGATTTAAAGGAATATTCATAAAAGAGTGTGGCTCATGAAATGGAACTTTCTTCCTTTTTCTGTCATGTATGTGTTTAAGGTGTAGTTAAAGTCTGTTTGGCAAAGCTTTAAATAGAATGACATTCACAGTGTATTTTCCCCCTTTTCCCACTGCTTTGCTTTTCTTCTGTTATCTAATTTGTTTAAATGATAACCTCACAGGCTCACAGAACCTCATCTTGGCTAAAGTTATTTCTTTATTTTATTTATCAGATGCTTTGCTCATGCTCTGAATGTAGATGCTATGGTACTAGAGGAAATCTGTGCACATACCTGTTTACTTTGCAGAAAAATGAAAAAAGCCACTGTTGATGATGGCAACTTTGAACTTTCCTTTCAGGAACTCAAACAGCTAATTGCTTGATCACCTGAAATAAACTCATGCATACCCATGTTCTGTATATCATTTATTCACTGTGGAAATATTTTCTCTACTGTCTAGCCATGCACTGGCTGTGCAGCACAATCGTTTTCCTGTTTTGGCAATTAATATTCAAGACAAATATAAAGAATTCATAGATCACATAGCATTAAACTTTTACTGTTACAGTAAGCAAAGACATGAAAAAAATCATTGCTCTTCAGTAGGTGAATTGGTGGTTTCAGGCCAGTTGGAGACGCCAGCAGCCCTGAAGCACTAATTGATGTTTTCTGGTAGTTTTAGCAGAAAGGTAAAAAATTCTGTGTGAAGAGAGCTTAAACTAACTTCCAAGTTTTATAGACGGTCCCTTCATAGTCGTTTTGAGTCATGTTGGCAAGGTGGCTTCAGAAAGCTTTTGCTCCCTTTCTCACTCAATAGCTATTTCATCCTGTGGCACGAGCCCAGACTTTGAAGTGCTAGAAGCTAGTCAAAGAGCAGATTTTGTGCTTACAGGAACAATTTCCAGAGAGACCTGAATAAAAATACTCTGCCTCTGAGCAACTATGAACACAGGGAGTGTTCTGGTCCAAATTTGTGCTTTCTGGTTTTGCCTAGAGCTCTCCTAAGGTTTTACCTTAACTATGTCCCTTATCCCAACAGTACACATTCCAAAATACTACTTTTGTTTGTAAAAAAAGTAATTTATTTTTACGAACTAAATTTGAATCATGGCAATATACATGTGAGTTAGATTGTTACAGTGAGAAGATAGTCTGATAATGAAAATTTCAAAATACTGTCAAAATAATCAAATTCCTAAGTTTCAGAAAATAGGGGGTTTTGGTAGTTGAATATGTATTTGGTTTTATAGGATTGTTTCAGTTTACTGGCTTGTTTTGCTGAGACAGGTTATCAGATAGTGTGTATTTACTGAATCCAATGAAAAAAAGAGATAATCTCAATCATAGAAAAGACTTAGGCCTTTCAGCATACAGTTCCTGTGCAGTTCCAAGCTGAAAAAAATGAACTTCTGAAATTCTATAAATCCAGGACTGTGCATATCCCATATCTTCAATTTCAAAATTCTAAGGGCTGTACCTGAGAAAAAGGTTTATAACTGAAAATCCAGAGAGTGAAAAACTTTGGAACAGAAATAGTTATACATGAAGGAGGTTGGAAAATAAAAAAAAAACACCTTTATTAAGTTGCATACAGTCAATTTGGGTCTGAGGGAGCTCATGCTGGTTACTGGAGCTTTATGGGAGCACCAGCTGTGGCTAACTCCACAGCAAAATAGTGCTCTCATCTGCACCCTCCCCATCCAGTATCTTAACTTTTGTGGGACTAAAGACCCATGGAAGCCTCCTGTCAAATCCCTGATTTGGATGCCTGTAGACAGTGTGATGTGCTGTGGGCCATTTCTGCCTGCTGCCTGTGCATGGTCTGTGTCATCTGCCAAGGAAGGGGTATAAATGGGAACTAGTAAAACCAAGAACTCATCATGTGCTGTCACACTCAAGAGATGGCACAGAAAACTGTAACTCCTGGCACACACTGTCTCAAGACCTGTAGCTAGCTCCACAACAGCAAAACTCCATTGCTGAAACCCATGACTAGATTTTATATATATATATATTTGGTCATGGCTGGATATTGAAGTCACTTTGTGGTGGTGTTTTTGTTTGTTGTTTTTTTTTGTTGTGGGGTTGTTTTGTTTGTTTTCTGTGGGGTTTTTTTAGCTTTGCAGAGATAACCAGGAATGACACTGGTTGGAACCTCTTCACCATATAACATCGATATGAACAAATGGAAGAGGATTTTGTTTGTTTTGGAACCTGAACAGACAAAGAAGCATGATGAGCAAGCCATATGTAGATGTAATGTGAGATGTCTGGGGCATGACTTTGTGCTGCTGCATGTATTGAAATGATCCTAGAAACCAGTGGGTGGGGGTGGAAATTACTATAGCTGATGATTGATTTTTCTCACCGTTTTCATGATGCTAGTGTGTGGGTTATAAATACTCCTGTGAAGAATCTCCTTTGCTTCTGCTTTCAGTGACACTTAACAAGCCAAAATGCTGCCTATACAAAGAGCTGGATGCACCCCTGCCCGCTGCTCTTGCCTTTCTTCTCTTGCTAATTGTACACTGTGATTTTCTTTGTGTTTGAGTGGCAGGCTAAGGCAGTTGTTTCACAGCAGAATTACCACAAAAGCATGAAGCAGGAATTAAAAACTAGTGAGCTAGGAACGTGAGCTCTTGGTGCAGGGTACCACTACTAACTGTTGCAATGCCCAACAGTGCTAAGCTGCCACGTGCTTGCCATCAAACATGAGAAATTCACTGAACTTGGCACATGGTTCAATTAGCCACCTGTACCTTTGTGCAATGTGGAAATCATATGTAATTTCCAATGTCAATTTGTTGGCATTATACACAGACACACATGCATAAATTAGTGCTGTTTAGAAATGAGATGTGCAGGCTTTGAACTGTTGGGGTGGGGGTATTTCAACCATTTTCTGTAATTGTTTCTTCAGGATAGGAGCCCTGTTACTGGCTTTGATTTCTGCCTTCTTCCCCTTTTCAAGGACACAGCTTTAAAGGGACACAATGGATACTTAAAATCAGAGGGCCAGAAGCAGAACATTTTTATTTATATTCTAAAATTTCATGGTTTTATTTATGAAGTGTGCAAAGTATTTTAAAGGCAGTCTCAACACTTTAATATTTATTGCCACTTGTCTCCAGTCACTGTAAAATTTTTTACGCTATACAAAGGTGCCTTTGTGGCCTAATGCTGTCCATACCTAAACTTCAGATTCTAGCCATTAAATCCACTTATACAAGACCTGCATAAGTTTTCATTATATCTATTATAACTGATTTCACACAAATGAGCACATTCTCCATCTTTCAGATGAAATAAAGGAAGGTCCAGAGAAAGTTCAACTATTAAAAGAAAATCCTATGACACATTCAAGAGCAAGCATGTTAATTTGTGTCACTGGCTGTGTTCCATCTTGTGTAATCAGATTTTGCCTGCCTGAAATTCCCCCTGTACTTCTAATGGGAAACATTTATTTTTTACTTGCTGCATGAAAGCATGCACAAATTTAGATTAGCTGAGTTCTACGCCAGAAGTGGTAAAATTTCATGTTAGATGACACTTTTATTCATAAAAACCATTTGAGCACATCAAATATTTCTCACAGGCTTTTGAGGTTCCCTAAATGAAGGGAATTGCATCTGCCCTGCTTTAAATTCCTATCCATGACAATATCACCATCAGCATTGATATTGATTCCTGTCTGATAGCTGTGTGAAATGGCAAAAATTCAAAAGGTAATCTTACCTTAATTCCTTTGAATTCAGTGTAATGGTGTAGCAGCAGCATTGCCTCTCTGGATAAGAATAGCAGGCCATTTCTTCTGGTCTACTGGCACTGCCATTAGCTTGAGTTGTTCCCTACTTGCTTGTAGGGAAAGTTTTTTCCTAAGCTCATCAGGTAATAGATGGTGATGCCCTGAAGCCTTGAGGGTTTGTATCACTAATTCATCTTTTTCTTCTAAATATGGTGGTTTTGTGGCTATTTAAAGTATCTATCATCTTGGTAGTGTTCATCTCTAACTTTGAATTAATTGATGTCAACATTAAATACTTGAAGAAAAGATTTTGCATGATGCTTGGCACTGCCACACTGGTAAAACCTTTAGACAAGGCATAGGCAGTAGTATGGGCTTTTCAAATTAATTTTAAGCAGTAAAGAATTAGGGATTGTGTCTGTCTTTCATGACAGTCTCTTGTAATTGCATACCAGCCTGATGGCAGGTCCTGTTCTAACCTCCTGATCTCATATGGGGTGGCAGACTAGCTTTTAGCTTTAATTTTGTTTATTTTGAAAATGTATTATGGACATATGTTCCAGCACAAACAAACTACTAGGCCACAACAAGGCTTTTACAGTCAGCCAGATTCTACTGTCTGTGCTTTCTCCTTCCTCCAGAGGCCAGACCACACTGCTCTTCCTCCACCCAACCCCTCTCCCACACTCCTCAGGGCTATTTAACCACTTAGCAGGAACAAGCTACAGCTGCACATCATCCATGTCAATCAACCCACTGCCTTCGAGGCAAGGCCACAGCTGCATGTTATCAATGCTAACCAACCCACTGCCTTCATTCCTCTACAGTTCTCCCTTTTTGTTTTTAACCAAAAAGGCCATGTCTATCACCATTGTAGGGCCCTTGGCAGGATATGTGGAAAGGCTGTTCAGGTTGAGTTAAGAAGGCACAAAGCTGCATCTGATTCAGGCCCCACACTAGGGTCATCCAGGTGTTCTGGCTCCCCTCTCAAGGGTTCTGTGGAACAGCCAGTATCTGATGTCCTCTTGTCAATTCTAGGACCTAAACCAGGCTTAACACACCTAGCAGGAAGCCACTGTGACCCTGCATCTGTGGAGACACAAGCATACCCTCATCCCTAGGTAATTACATCCCACAGGCCTGTCCATTTTCCCTTTTGTAGGTCTCACATTAAGACCTTTGTTCAGATAGGAGGATCTCCTCCCTGCAAAGACAAGAAATGCAAGATAATCACAGAACACTTTCCTGGCTGGCACAGTCAAATGATTCAATGTATACACAGCTTTCCATAGATAAGCTTGTGGAGTCTCAGAACCCATTCCCCCTTTTTGTTTTTCAAGAAGTAGCTTTAAAGTATGATGAACACGTTCCACAATGGCTTGGCTAGTCAGGGAATGTGGGATGCCAGTAACACGTTCCACCCCACAAGAGGCAAGGAACCTGGCCATGTATGCAGATGAATATGCTGGTCCATTGTCTGTCTTGAGACACTTCAGAACCCCCAGAACAGCCCAAGCCTGTTGAAGATGTGAAATGGCGTTCAGAGCCTTTTCCCCAGTATAGGCCGATGCCCACACAACTTTTGAGAAGGTATCAATGGAGACATGAACATACTGTAAACAATCAAAAGGAGGCACATGTGTGACATCAGTTTGCTACAGATCCAAGGACTGATATCTGCATGGATTGACCCCTCGTGGAAACATCAGTCCAGGACCCAAATGCTGACATTCTGGACAAGCAGTGATGACTGATTTTGCATCTGCAAAACATATTTTAAATTGATGGACCAGTGCCCAAGCCCCCGATGAAAAAATTGATGAGACATGAGGGCCTGTCATATCAGATCCAGCACTGGAGGAGTCCAAATGGGAGCTGCAAGAACAT
Source organism: Falco punctatus (assembly GCF_963210335.1). Taxonomy (NCBI): domain Eukaryota; kingdom Metazoa; phylum Chordata; class Aves; order Falconiformes; family Falconidae; genus Falco; species Falco punctatus. The sequence goes on along the minus strand of NC_137582.1, from coordinate 62,017,867 downwards.
CAGTGCAGGCATTTCCTTCACAGACAAATCCTGGCAATCCAGTGTGACTGCGCATGTGCAGAATGTAATATCTATGTTTATGTTGGCTCACTATTACCCATAATGTTTTTGATAAAAAAAATAGTTGTTCTGAATTTACCTCCTTCAACAGCATGCAGTCAACTCATTGCACAATATCCACAACATAAGCAGAGTCTGTATCAATGTTTACACCACATTGAGAAAACATTTTAAAGGCAACAATGGCAGCACTAAGTTCAACCAGTTGAGGTGATCCCTGTGTTAAGTGTATCAATCCTTGCCATTGCTTCCCATCATACCAAGTGACCACTGCCTTTCCCAATTTCCCAGAAACATCTGTAAAGACCGCAGGGCCTTGCACTTGGCTATCTGCTGCCAGCGGCTTTTGAAGTATTTGTATATCCAAATAAGTTTGTAACAATTTATGACTGGGAAGATGATAGGATATTTGCCCCTTAAATCTTTCCAGAGCTAACCTAAACTGTAAAATGTTTGCCAAACACCAGCTTATGTAATCACATTCAATGGGAATTATCAGGTAATTGGGATCTTGGCCCGTGAGCTGAACATACCATGTACATCCTTTGGTGATGATTTTTTGATACTAGTTCAATCTGAGTGGTCACTGTCTTCTGTGGTTGTACAGATAAAAAAATAACCATTCTAAGACATGTAGTGGATCCTGCCAGCACTCATTCCATTGGCCAAACAGTCCCATGGGATGATAGTTGGCAATGACAACATATAAACTTATCTGAGATTCTAAGTCTCCACAGTGCACCCTTTTTTCGTTGCAGACCATTGGCCACCCTCTCTAGGGCTAAGGTGGTTTCTTTAGCTAGCGATCAGGGAGACATTAAATCAGTGTCACCCTTCAATAGATCAAAGAGTGGTTTCAATTGTTCTGTTGTAAGGCCCAAGTATGACCTTACCCAGTTTATGGTCCCTAATAATTTTTGCAAATCATTTAAGGTTCTGACATTTACTCGGAGCTGGATAGACTGTGGCTCAAGCATTTGATCTAGCACTTCAACTCTGAAGTATTTCCATGGAGCCTGTTGAATCTTTTCTGGTGCTATACATAGCCCAAAGGTGGCCAACAACCACTGCAAAACTGGATATACTTGTTGAAGTTCAGCCTTATTTGCAGGCGATACAAGAATAACATCCATATAATGATAGCAATACACTTGCTGAAATTGTTCCAGTACAGGTGACAGTGTCCTTGCTACATACCATTGACATATAGTAGGACTATTTTTCATACCCTGCGGCAACACTGCTCATTGGTATCACTTATAAGGAGTCATATTGTTTCTGCTAGGTATTGAAAAAGCAAATTTACATTTATCAGCTTCATGTAAATTAATATTGAAAAAAATCTTTTTAATCAATTACCAAAATGCCCCAGTGATGATCCGGTGAAACTGGGAAAGGCATGCTTGATTGCAGGGCTCCCATTCCCTCCATTACATCATTTACTTTCCTTAAATCTTGTAACAGGCACCATTTGCCTGATTTATCACAAACACAGGGGTATTCCAAGGACTGTGGGAAGGTTCAAGGTGTCCTTGTGCTAATTGTTCAAGGGCTACACATTTCTCAGGAAGGGGCCACTGTTCCACCCAAACAGGGGTGGGTATCTGTCTTCCAAGTCAAAGGCAGAGTAGGTCTTTGTACACCCTCCATCACAGTGGCTCCTATTAAAAATCCTTCTGGGTACCAATGATAACTCCCCATTGTCCCAAAACGTCCTGTCCCCACAAATTCAGAGGGGCATCAAGCACATAGGGATGGATTATTGTTGTCTGGCCCTCAGGGTTTTGAACTTGCACCATATACTGACTTCAGACACTATGTCACACCACCCACTCCCATCAATATGCAACCTGTTGAACAGACAGGCCAAGAGCAAGGCCAGATGCACACAGATACAGTAGTTACATGTGCTGCTGTGTCAATCGTTCCAGTTACGTGTATTGCAGAAGGGATCCCTTTGGCAAAGGTGATTTTACAGGTTGGAGTTGGTTGAGCATTTTATACATTGAGTCCAGAAAATTTGTGGTGTTCCTGCAAACCAAACCCTTCTTTGCCCTGGACTTTGTCACAGGCATGATTAACTCATGCCCAGAAAGGAATTAATTGTGCAATCCAGCCAGCTACCTTCAGGAATTGGCTTGGAGGGGATCCACACCATTGCTTGAATCTGACCCATACAATCTGCATCAATGGCTTCTGGTAAGACAAACTAACCTTGTAAAATTACACTAGAACATCCAAGCAACAGCACACTCCATTTATTGCTGATAAGGTTGCTGTGATAACATCCAATCCAGCACTCCCTGAAGTTCAGGCTGCGAGTCGACTGCATAAGCCTGGAATTGTTGTAGAGGATTCATTTGTATCACCACATGGCTCCTCTCCGTGTTCCTCCCCCTGTTTCTTTGTTTTCTGTTGCCACCTGCAAGTAACTGTCCTTGAGTGTTAAATTTAGATCTACAGTACTTTGCCAGATGCCCTGGTTTGTTACACCAACAGCATACCAAACCAGAGCCATCAGCCCTTCCCAGCCTCGATCTCTTTGGACAGTCCTTTATGTGACCTTCTTGCCCACAGGTGTAACAACAGCGGACAACCCTGACTGCATCAGCAAAGGTCTTTGCCAGACACTCCATTTGGAAGGCAGTAGTTCCTACCTTCCCACATACATCCATTAGTTCTATTAAAGTGGGATTACAATTCCCCATGCCTGCAATCACCTTTCTAGAATCCTCACTTGCATTGTCCTTAGCTAATCGAAGTAACAGTGCTTCCTTAGCTGCCCCATTCTCTATTTGCTTACCCAAGGCATCACTCAACCTATCCAGAAATGACATGTACCCCTTATTTGGACCTTGTTTTATTATGGTCCATGATTGTTGTGGAGCACCATTATCTGGGACCTGCAATAAAGCCTGGAGAGCTAACTTTTCCCTGCTGCAGGACTAAAGGATATAAGTGAGTTTGTAACTGAGGAGAGTTAACTGGAGCCTCCCCCATCAATTGTGGAATCCCTGCCCCAAAACATGGATCATCCTGGGGGTATTCTAAATTCATCAGTGATTGCTCATTTGCCAAGCACCTCCAATTTGACTTAAAGACTAGCATTTGCATAGGGGTCAATATAATTTGTGTAATTGTATGGCAATCACAAGCAGTAAGCTCTGTTGTGAAAATACTATATATAACAATGATTGAGCATAGGGTGAGCATATTCCATACTGTATACAGGTTGATCTTAACTCTTACCACTCCCTAATTGAAAGGTTCCCACTTGGGGGGAGCATTACCTTCCTTTTGAAGCACTGGGCAGGCTAACACCCTGCCCCCCACAGCAGTTGCAGCATCAATATCCCCTTCCATGAGTGCTTGCTCCCACATCTTTTTCCAGAATTTGGCAGGATCTGGTCCTGATGCTGTAATTTGGACTGGTTGTTGAATGTGAAGGTCTCCTTCAATAAACCTATCACATGTGGCTCGGGATCACAGTCAGGCAACAGGACAATGACCAGATCTCCTTGCCACCCCAAAGGGAACCAACTCTGCCTGCTTGACCAGGTGCTGCTCTGCTCCTCCTGCCAGCCCCAACTGCATGAATCAGGCGATGGCAGAGAATCTGATGGCACCGAAGGTACCTTACTGGGTATCATGTCTGCAACTGGGGATGTGGCTATTTCAACTGCAGCCTTCATCTCCCTGTCCGATTCTGATTGTTCTAGTAAATCTAAGACCAATCTCCATGTTGTCAATGATGCTATAGCAATTTTGTTGCCTCTTGTGGCAGCCACAAAACATAACATTTCAGGCTTTGCCATATCTGAATGCTTGTGACATTTTTCACTATAACTGGCAAATCATTCCTTTTACACCACCCCAGCAGAGATCTTATTTCCATCTCATCATACTTTATGCCTCTATTTTCAATGTCTATTAGCATTGTTAATATAGGGTTTGTCTCTGTCCACTTCTGATTGTTCTAGTAAATCTTTGATCAATCTCTATGTTGTTAACGAGGCTGTAACATTTTTTTCTCCCCGAGGCAGCCTCAAGAAGTATCTTTCCAATGCTTTGCCATGTCTGAACACTGAAAACCTTTTTCACCATAACTGGCAAATTATACTTTTTACACCACACTAGCAGAATTCTTATTGTCATTTTATCGTGTTTTACACCTCTTTTTTCAAATATATCCATAAGCATTGCAAATATGGAATTTGTCTCCCTATCCACTTTCAATTGTTCTAGTAGGTCTAAGACTAATCTCCATGTTGTTAGCAGTGTTATTACAATTTCATCCCCCCTCAAAGCAGCCTCAAGAAGTAATTTTCTAGCATTTTGCAATGTCTGAATGCTGGAGACATTTTTCAGCCTAACTAGCACATTGCACCATCCTAGCAAAGTTCTTATTGCCTTCTTGTTATACTTTATGCTTCTTTTTTCAAACAGATCTATAAGCATTGTTAACATAGAATTTTCTTCTTCTGTACCCATACCAATTAGTCCCCATCTATGTTGGGCACCAAAAGCTGCCATTTGAGTTAAGATGGACAACAAATATTGCAATACACCCATATCAGTTGTCAACAGCTCACCTCTCACAGTGCCAGTTACGGGTCACAGGTTCTCCCACTTGTTTCAGCTACATTGGGCACCAGTTGTAGTCAGAGTCCAACTCAGCCTCACACAGGGCACCAATTGTTGCAGCACAGGCAGGCTAGTAGGCTGCAACAAGGCTTTTACAGTCAGATTCTACTGTCCTTGCTATTTCTCCTTCCTCCAGAGGCCAAACCACACTGCCACTCCTCATCCATCCAACCCCTCTCCCACACTCCTCAGGGCTATTTAACCACTTAGCAGGAACGAGATACAGCTGCACATCATCCATGTCAACCAACCCACTGCCTTCGCGGCAAGGCCACAGCTGCATGTTATCAATGCTAATCAACCCACTGCCTTCATTCCTCTACAGACATGTATTCCTCTTTTTCTTTCTGGAGCCAGGTAAGTTATATTCTTTAGAATTATTAGTACGGTTCATAGAGGTATGTCTTGTCACAGTAGCTGGAGACATTTTATTCCCTGCTGCTGTCTTTTGATGTGGTTTCTTCATCAGTCCAAACTAAGAGCATATGGCACTGCACTAAGCAAATCCATGAAGAAATTTCATCTGATACCTATTACAAAAAAAACACCCACCACTGAAAAACCCCATCTTCCCTCTTGTCTTGTAACCTGCCTCATCTTGCAAAGTAAAACTTGCCACAGAATGATTATACTGTCCTCAGCACCTTGCATTTTTTCCTAAAAAACTTATGTCTTTATTTTAAAAGTATATTTTTTTGGAGATCTCTGCAGAGCTCTATTGTATTTCTATCCCATGCTTTGTGCTTTTCTCAGGACACCTGAGCACTTTCTCTGCATAGTGTTCTGCCCCACAGCTGGCTGAAATCAGAGGCAGTGCTAGCTTTGACAATGAGTAAGTGGGAACTTATTCAGAGTTGAATGTGAATAAAAGATGCATCCATATCTCTAACAAATAAAGGGTGTATTTATTCAAAAGAGCAGTTGTGTCTAAGAATTATTAAATATTCTGCAACCAGCCCACATATTAAAAAAAATAATAATATTGATGATGCCTATGCATCGTCACTTTTGTTGTGATAAATAGTGGTGAGAGAAAGATAAGATATAGGCCTGGAACTTAGGACAACCGATTATTTCTGTAGGTGTTTTAAAATGCATCAACAAAGAATATGAATTTCCACACAGATACTAATAAAACTTATTCATAACTTTCATTGTTCATCCACCTGATTTTGGTCAGTTACTTATTAAATATGCACTACCTTTATCCGTGCTTGAATAATAGTAATCCTACATTTTAAAATCCGCTTGAGCCCAACATAATGCTGTTTGTTTTCTTCTGCTTGAGGTTTTTCTAGATACCTTTTTCTTCCAGGATGCTAATAATGAGGAATTCTGTCTTTTACTGAGGATTTAATATCAGGATGCTTGTACTATTACACATGCTGTCAGTGGGATGTCTTGCTTGGTGACATCTTCCATGATTTGGCTTAATAGAACCACCATAGACTCAGCAGGAGTATGATTTATTTTGAGTATTTCTCCATAATACAGTTATTTTTGTATGTTTCCCCCTACTTACATAGGAAGAGTTCCTGCTTTTATAAAGGGAGAAAATCTAAACGGCAACTCAGACCATTACAATTTAAGTTATTAATGAGCACAGCATAATTCACCTCTGAAAATTAAGTTCTGCCACAGATTTCCATGGGACCCTGAACAATTTATTTAACTTTTATTTGCCTCAGTTTCTAAATTTCAAAGGTAGACAACTACAAACAATGTATTACTTATTTAAAACATGTTTTAAAAAATGGACTGGGGAAAACTTCAGGAAACAAAATTATTGTAATGTCTCTCCAAGCAGTCATTTACCTGTATGAAGCAAGCACTGTAATACTAGACATTTCATGCCTGAAATCTAAAGAGATTTGACCAGTCCCAGGTTTTAGCTTTCAGTATGACTGGCATAGAGACTAGCTTTTAAACTTCCTTGGTTTCGGTACCTTTCAAGAATTTCCTACAAGTAGCTCTTTCCATATTTTTATGCAGAGTTGTTTTGGTTTTTTTTAATTTCCATCTTGTATGTAGGGGTAGGGGAAATATGGTCATTTTTAAAAACACGAAATGACAAAGTGCCACCTCTGCTGGCAATGGGAAAGTCTGAGATTGTTCATTATGCATCCTGTGTGCAAAGATTAGAAATAATCAGGACAAATCTGGACCGAAAGATGAGTAGGGCAGAGAGTACTGGGTGCATCTTCATTAGTATTTGAGTTCACATCAGGAGTGTGCTTCTGAAGCAAAATTTCCCCATTTTCCCTGCTTAAGCTGCCAAAAGTCCTGGACTGCTTGGACCAGACTCCATTTAGGTGAAAGCAAATCAGCAAATGTACTCTGGGAGCACAAATTGTGGGCTCCACCTGCTCGTAAGGGCTCAGAACATGGGACTGGGCTAGTCTGATCTAGTCCACAGTAAAACTCCCAAAGTGAGTGGAGAATCATAATCGTTCCCTCAGCACCAGCTGTTTGACACCACCGACCTGTTGCCACTGGGTCTCACTGGCTGTCCCCCGGCTCTCCCCTCCCCTGCCCATGGCCCAGGACCCCCTTTCAGCTCCCCGGGGCCACCAGTCCCTGCCCCAGCAATGCCACAGCAGAGCTGGTTTCCGGCTCCTCACAGCCCCTCCCCGCCCCGCCATGGGCCCCACAAGCAAAACCCACCCACAGGCCCACAGCCTGGCCCAGCCCTGGCCTGTGTCTGTCCCCAGGGAGGTCCCCAGCCTGGGGGCAGGTGGGAGGCTCCCCCTTGGTTGCCCTGCTTGTGGCTGGGGCAGTGGGATGGGTCCTGGCTGCCAGACCCTGCCCTGTCACCCTTGGGGTCCCACAGGGTGCCTTCAGGTCCCTAGGATGAGTGTTTGATGTGCAATCTTGCCAGCTAGGATCTTTGTTCTTGGGATTTCTTTTGTTTGCCTATGGCCTCAATATAAAGCTCCCACATTCCAACCAGTCCCTGTGTGGGCCTGTGTCATAAGCGCACACTTTGTTAGATGAGTAATACAGATCCTGTGGGAGCTTGCACACAGATCTAGCCACCTCCAACCTGTGTTCAAAATATTCAGTGTATCCTTGTCAAAATTACCATTTGCTGTTCATGTAGTGTCCAAGACAGAGGCACGTAGATCAAAATTAAGAACATCATGTTGCAGCATTTCCGAAGGAAAAAGGCGTACCATAGGTGTGATTAGATATATATTCATATAGACATGCAAGTCAAGATAATACAAGGTTGCATTAATATCATGTTTTAAATTCATTAAGGACACTTTCTTTCAGTTAAACTGTACCTCAGCTGGTGTTGCTATGCTCTTTTAGTTTCACAAGCTAAAGTACTGTGAGTCTTGCACGTGTCAAAAGCAGGTCAGATTAATCTATTCCCTAAAATCTGCTGCCTGTGTTGTACAGGTGGAAGCCACGGCGACCATTATCAAGTACATGAAGTCTGCATCCGAAGTTCAGGATGGGGCTAATGGCCTAGTCCTGCCCGACAAGCTGGCAGAGGAAAAGCTTTACTGTGCAGAGGCAGTGCGCTGATTTATGGGGTGAAAGCAAAATGGGATCACGTAGGAGCTAACCACATGTACATGTGGCCACACTCACTTTGTCATGCAGTTGTTTTTGTAAGAGGTTCGCACTGACCTTAACGACCCCTGCTTGTGTAGTGCTGCTTGTGTATACTACAAGGTACCTTTTAAAAGTCATTAGCTGATTATTATTGAATACTGGAACCGCTGTGGCACAGCTGGGCAGCCTGCCCTGCTGGCACAGGCATGTCATTGCATGGAGAGGGCATGAAAAGTCTGGAGGAGCAACGTACTCGGGAAAGAGCACCCGAAATGTCTGTCCCTCAGGTCTTTCCCTGCAGTTTTGCCTTCCGTATATAGAAAATGTGGGAACTGAGCAGCTGTCAGGGCAAGGTATTCTGTTCTGCATTCCTCTGAAAAAGAAAGCGTGAGCTCACCAGAGCTCGGTGCTGGCAGTGGCTTCTGGAGCTGTAACTGCCTCAGATTTTGGGGCAGGCGGGATGGAGGGGAGCAGGAGTAGTGAGTGAGACAGGGCGAGGGCAGCGCAGTGCTTCTGTAACTGTGCTGCCATTTCCCATGTCTGATGTGCTCTCCTCAGAGCAGTACACTTACCTGTCTCTACGTGAGCTCAGACTGCTCCTAATGACTACTAAAATAAAATGAATTAAAAAATACTAATTGTAAAGTTGTGTTTGGAAACTGACATCTGTTGATGTATTTCTCTCCAGATATGAGTCCTGCTTTTTAACCAGCTTCCTCCCTAGTTCTCTGTATGTTGTCACAGCAAGGTGTGGATATTTTGGAGTAGTGACATATATTGCTTTCTACACACTATGAATAATTGTTTGAATATAATAATTCAATAAAATAAGATTATATTGAAGACATGAGGCATAAGAAATGGATTTTAAGAGGTGGATTAGAATAGAAAAGGTGCTGTGGGATGGTTGCATGCACCGTGGTGTCCTTGAAGCTGCATTTTGAGACAAGAAGGCTCAGTGTATGACTGCCCCACTGAATCGCAGACAGAAGGGAAACCCCACGTTTAACCTCTGTGTCGAGGCAGGTTCTTCTTTAAATGTTAAACGCTTTAACCTTTTGTTGTTTCCCTAAAATGATTTTTAAGCAGCCCCTGCCCCTCCTCCCCTCCCCCCCCCCAAAAAAAAAAAAAAAAGAAAAAAAAGAAATGCTTTATATTGTATTCAATTTGCTAAAAAAGGTCTGCAGGGTTATTGTGATTTCTAGCACAATTAACCCAAATATCAAGAGCCCTAATTAGGTAGACAGAAAACTCTTACTAGCTGGAGAGTTAAATGAGGAAGCAAAAGAGTCAGCATGATAAAAGTCATAAAGCAGAAAGGTAATTTTGACAGCAGGGTTTTGAACATTTTGAATGGATTTGGGGAAGCTAGCTTAATCCTGGGAAACAAGGCTAATACCTGAAAGACAGAAAAGTTGGGATGTGTGAGGAATAGTGACTAGGTAAATCTCAACAGGGAGAGCAGACTGCATGTGGAGAGATTTCAAAGGGAAACTAGCAAGGCTTGAAAACAGCCCAGATGTGAAAGACTTGTCCAAAAACCATCTAGGAGAAAAACCAGGAGTTTTCAGATTTTACTGCCTGCATTCTATCAGCAAAAGGTTTGCATTAATACTGTGAAAAAATTAGTTTTAAGATTTTGCTTGGAAATGGCCTCATAATCTCAACATCAGTAGTTGAGAGAAGGTTCTTAACAGTGGGTATCTTTGTTGGTAGCTTTTGGGGTTTTTTTTGGTTTGGTTTTTTTTTTTACTTTCAAGCTCTTATAGTGATATTTTACATTGAAGTTTTTGAAGTCGATTATATTGGGTCATAACTTACATGAAATGACATGGCTGTGGTTGCTACTTCCAAAGAATGACTAAGTCATAACGTAGTTCAACCAGTTACACAAGTGAAATGGGTTTTTAAATCAAAATACACTGTCAAATGAATAGCTCAGATCTCAACTGCTCTAAACGATTACCATTCCACGGCAGTCAATGTATTTACATAGATTTACTCTTGTGGAAGATTTGTCTTGTGTTTGAGTTGCTAAAATTTAATGTAGGCCAGCATGTTCTTCTAGGCTCAGTGGGGCTTACAGACGTTCACCCTCCTGTGCTGGTAGCTGTCCAGCTATGCCAAGTTATGCCAGAGCACTGAGAGAATGCCTCCTGCCAGATAGCTGGTGTACAAAGACACAGCTGCGGTTGATGCCCTTTCACAGGTTGTAATTTATTAATTGGATAGCTGCTTTTTAGGAAGACTTGGACATGTTTCTTTCTGCCTCCCCCTTCTTCCCCCTCACACCATCTCTTGGGTATATATCTCCCTAAGATCAGAGTTAATGACTGTTAGAAGGATGCTGTATAAATAAGAGGTGCACATACCTCTGAACAGTTAGTAAGTGATGTTCTGGTAAGTAACACGCTAGAAAACTTAACACCATCCCTAAGTTTTGTAAAACAAATCATGCTGTGTGAAAAAAAAAAAAAGATCTTTCATTGTGCAGCTTTTTCCAAATTGCATGGATTATTGTTCATAGCTTGCTCTGGCATCGGCTTTACAAAAAGGAGTCATGAAGAAGGAGGAAAGGGAATTTCTTATCCTTTCCTCTGTGTGATGACAAGAAAAATTTCTTCTGTAAGTTTCACAAAGTCCTCATTCATGTAAAATTTCAGTTGCATTTAATCTGCTGTCACCATTGACTTTCATGAGAAGTTTTCCATGAGCCAAGAACTAGAGAGATTTGGGTTTGTTTTTGAAGACAAGAGAAAATTTGTCAGGGTATGACTGACTTTCTAGATTTATGTTACCAGGAGATAATTTAGTTTATAAAATGTGTTTATGGAAGAACAACATTACTGATGCAATCCATTGTGAATTAGACTTTTCCAAACTACTGAGTAAGTGGATAAACACAGTGTAAGTGCAAAAAATCAGCTAATATATTTTGTGCATTTATTTCGACAATTACAGACCTGCTTTAATTATTTATGATCCTTCATGTATTAATAAATGATTTGTGGTGTATTTTATAAATAAAATGAAATCTTGGTATTATGTCAGCTCACCACAGACTCCTGTATTAAATCTTTGCTGAAAGGTGGGGAAAGACATTCAATGTTTATACAGATTATACAGTATAGCCACTGTATTCCACAGTATTAATTTGCCCACTTTCAGTCTGAATTGATTTTTTTTATGCTGTCTGGAGTATCTGGAGGTGCCACAGCAGTTCTCTTGCCTGCATATTAAATGTGCATCTTCATTTCCTCTTGAATTGGCAACACCAGCATTTTTTTTCTTCTCTACCGTTTGACCCTTCATAGAGATATTTCATTTAAGAATGCTTTTGGCTTAATTGCTATTGCCAGGGAGTGGTAAGGTCAGGCTGTTCTACAGAGGAGGATGAGCTGGGAGCAAAGGGCAACCCAGATGCAGGGGATCTTACTGAAAAGGTGCAATCCCACAGCTTTGGGGCAAGGCCATGCTGGTGACAGTGACAGGCCCTGTGGACAGTCAGCAATCATCAGACAAAATGAGGTCATAAACCTAGGATGGGGTTCATCCAGGGAGTACAGTAAATAAAAGCAGGAGACAGAGCTAGAGGCAGAGCGTGGGACTGGCACTCTTGTGGTGTAGCTCAGGCAGGGACCAGCTGCCCAGGGCTGAGCTGAAACTGGGCTCCTGGACCCAGAGGCAGCAGGTATGTGGGTAGGCGTCCCAGGTTTGGCTGGTCTGGGCCATTAAAGTCCATTGGTGCATGCAAGGCCCTCACACAAATATTAGGACTGAACTATTTTATAAAGAAGTTAGGTCCAAGGAAAATTTGAACTAGGTGGGAGGTTTTCAGCATAATTTTAAATACTTGTATGAATGCTCCCAATGAGTATGACATCATTGGTCTGTACGTATGTTCACCCCTATGATAAATTGTGCTTGCTGGGCCAGATCCAAGACCCATGGAGGGCAACAGACAGCCCTCTATTTGTTTCTGTGATCTTTTGATAAACCTCCATTGACCATACCAGTTATTTCAGGACTAAGGGACTGGTGCCCCATGATGCCAACTGGATGGCTGTCTTTCTGCAGATTCAGGAGGGAGTTTGGTAGCGCTGTGCTGTGTGACCCTAGTTTTTATACACACTGGTAAAAAAGCCTTTCCCTGTATCAAACTGTGCCTGCATCACTTTGAAGAGGAACACTGCTCTTTCCTTCTGGCACTGCCTTGTGCACTGGTGTGCAGCTCTTCATCTTCTTGTGCCATTCTGCTGTGCTATCCAGCCTCTTCCTGCACAGTTTTCCTTCTAGCTTGCTGCCAGGCTGCTGCCAGGCTCTGGATGAAGCTTTGTGCAGGAGAAATGTCAAAATTGTACTTGTTCCTTTTGGCTGTGTCAACAACTTGGTTTTGTACCAGTAAATATTTTTCAGTGCTTTCTGATCTGACGTGGTCAGAAGTATGTCAGCTGAGACAGGCAGCTCTTCATGTCTTCCTACACAGGTCTTCACGTTTCAGCCTTTTCCAGGTTTGTATCATCAGCATTTAAAAGCAGGACTGTGAGAATGCACATTTTGAGTAGGACCTCTGTGCCCAGGGAGCAAAAATTAAGTTGTTGATGGATGTCTTTTCATCTGGAAAGTTTCGGCACTCAGATAATATCTGCTTATTCTGCTCCCTTAAAATGGAAAAATGCTGAGATAGACGATTGTCATTTCTGCTGCTACAACTCAGTAGCACGGGTTGCCTATGACCAGGGCTGAAGATTTTACCTCTTCATCAGTGTCTTTTTAGCAGTGCTGGCAAAAAGGTAACCCTTCCCCGTAACAGCCCACAGCCACGTGCAGCAAATGTTTTTTGGAAGTCAGTGCAACAGGTGCATTTGTCCTGCTACATCTGTGTGCAGGCAGTGCCAGGCCCAAGCTCCGTTACTCTGCTCCCTGTATATCTGCTGTTTGAATGCTGTAATTCACACTGTTGCATCCCTCGAGTGCTATCCCCACCCTTGACTCCAAGCAGGCAAACGTCACGAGTCTAACAGCCACTGGTAGATAATTTTTTTTTTGTTAGCTTCCCTACCTGTGATGAACATAGATCCAACTTGTCCTCTCATTCAACAGAATCCTCTCTTTCTTTTTTCCTCCTTAAATATATTTTCTTCAGTTTTGGGCCAATGTTGTCTCTGTTATTATAAGACAACGATTCTTAGAAATATATTTCACACTCTTCATTGATCACTGAGTAGCAGATGTTAATTTTAGAAACATAATGTACCCTCAGAGTTAATGGAGCATCAAAATATTGTACACAGCACTAGATTTGCCCTTCAGATGAGCAACTTTGATATCTTAATAGTGCACACAGATTGATTTTGCAGGTTGCATATCTAGCTAGTTTAGGTACGCAATATCCATTGATGCCTAATCTAAGAAATCAATTTTATACTGCACCACCTGCCCAGCAATTCTGATATAAATGAATGGCTAAGGCTTCTTGGGTAAATCTGTACATTTTGTGTTCTTATTTATCAGGGCGATTTTATTTTCTTATTTTTTATTTATTATTATCCATTTCTCCAGCTCTGTATGAATTCTTAGTGCTTCTCTGTTTTGATTTTTTTTGTTTATAAACAGTTTTTCCAATGGTTTAAATTACTTGTGTTTACCCAACACAGTATGGATTTTTAGTACCCTTCACGGTCACACTCTAAAAGCACTTAATGCTTTTAGCTAGCTCACTTACTGAGAAGTGTTTTAAATTAGAAGATATTATCTTGTCTCTTTTAAATCACAAGGGGCAGAGAACACTTGACCTCTGGTCACTGGAAATTGTGTACACTGAACATAGTGCCAAGTTCTCAAGGTCTTGAATCAGAATGCAAGCACAGGATCTTTTCTTTGTATGCTATGTCATGTGCTAACAAATGTTTAAAAGTTGAGCTCAATAGGCTTTCCTTAATTAAAATTGTTTTAGGAGCTTGTTAAACTACCTAACTTTGTCACTGTATTTCCATTCTTATGGTCATTGGGATGCCACAGAGGAAAACCTATGCTTTCCAGATGGATAGAACTAACAATGCTGCAGTAACAACAGGTTTTTTTTTCTTTTCCTGTGTTACAGAAAACTACTGAGAATTAAAATTGAAGTCAATCTATTTTACAGACAAAAATTCACGTCTCCAGGGAAGACTATATGAAAGCAGCATATGGAGAAAAAGAGCTTTAGAAAGTATGAAGTTCTCCTCTGTGACAGTATACTGCCTTTTTTGTGTGTGTGTGTCCATCCAGAGATGTAGTAGGAGAGGCAGTCTGTTATATCTTTTGCAATAGTATCTTCAGTACAGTGTCGAAGAGTGTAGAGAAGATATTTTTACTTACTTACCTGTTTTTGATACCTAATTGATCTGAATGTCTGTAAGAACATTTCCTTAAATCTTTCTAAATAGGGAGCACTTGAACTCATTCCTCTCCCCTCCTTCTTTCCCTCTGTTTGCCTTTTACATACTTAGGAAAAAGAAAGGAAGTTTGTAGGGAACCCAGGTATAGCAGGTCAGTATTGTGCAAAACACCTTCCATAAGCTATAGCCTGTCTTAGTGGTAGATGGCACAAAACCTGATGAGTTGATGGAAAGACTTTCATTATGATTGCAAAGAATTTTTATTCTGATCGTATCTATACTTGATCCTTTCCCGTTATATAGAAGTAGACAAGATGATTTCTTGATGATTTTTTTTCTAGACTTACTCTCCTAAGATCCTATACATTTGCAATATTGCTTGCTGGAAATGCTGAGATTAAAAACATGACCAACAAATCACTGAAAAATGTGGTTTTCACAAGATATAAATGTTTTGTATGATATATTGGGTATTTCCTTTCTTCAGTGTCATTTCAAATGGAATAGTCCTAAGCAGAAACATTTTAGTTCCTTGATATGACTTTTTTTTTTTATTATTTTGAGTTAGTTCAACATCATTTATCCAGAGACAAAACAAAATAATCTCTTTGTTGGAAAAATTGCCTGTAATCTTGATACTGAAGCAGAGAGGATTTTCCCTTTCTTTCATCATCTTCCAAACTGAATTCCAGGCAAGCTTCTGCAGTCTCTTTGTCTCTGTCACAAACTCATAGAAATTAATCTGTAACACGGAGTAAGAAAATGCCACGTACATACACAGTTTCTTTGAGCGGGGAGATAGACAACAGGAAGCAAATGTGACCCTTGTTCAGCAGGATTCAGACTAGCTATGGGTTAGTATCTAGCTCACACAAGGTGACTCAGGCTGCCTGAGGTAGGCAGGGAATCATAGAATCATAGAATGGTTTGGGTTGGAAGGGACCTTTAAAGGTCATCTAGTCCACCCCCCCTGCAATGAACAGGAACATCTTCAAACCAGATCAGGTTGCTCAGAGCCCCATCCAACCTGACCGTGAGTGTTTCCAGGGATGGAGCATCTACCACCTCTCTGGGCACCCAGTTCCAGTGTTTCACCAGCCTCATCATGAAAAATTTCTTCTTTATATCTAGTCTGGATCTACGCTCCTTTAATTTAAAACCATTACTGCTTGTCCTATCACTACAGGCCTTGCTAGAAAGCCTGCCCTCATCTTTCTTTTATGCCCCCTTTATGTATCAAAAAGCTGCAATCAGGTCTCCCCAGGGCCTTCTCTTCTCCAAGCTGAAAAAAACCCAATGCTCTCAGCCTGTCTTCACAGGAGAGATCTTCCATCCCTCTGATCATCTTCACAGCCCTCCTCTGGACTCACCCCAACAGGTCCATGTTTTTCTTGTACTGAGGACTCCAAAGGTGGATGCAGTACTCCAGGTGCTGTCTCAACAGAGTGGAGCAGAGGAACGGAATTACTTCCCTTGACCTTCTGGTGCAGTAAGTAAAGAGAGAGTTTTATGTGCCTCTTAAAGACAATGTAGAGCAGCCCTGTGCTGTGCATAAAGGATGCTAGTCACTTAAGTGTGTCTCTGGAGGTCAGACATCAGACTCAGGACTGCTCATTAGCTACTGGCACTTCCTTGGGATGCCAGACTCTGAGGAGCTGTATCAAATCCTTGCAAAGAGGGCTCTTGACTGAGGAATTTAGCGACTCTCTTCAAATAGACGGTATTCAAAGCCACAAGCTAAAAATTGTCTTCCTGAGGTCTGATTAAAATCCTGAGATAAATATATCACCACTGTTATGGTCAACCGTGGGGTTTTTTTATTATTTATTTATTGACTTTAGTAGTGTCTGCAATTGTCTTTTCACAGAATCAGAGGCCCCAATAAACTATGCTGGCTAGGATTTGGTTTGAAATTAAGGCCTTCAAATTTAAATGTCTGCCTGGATGTATCCATATGTGTGCCATGGTGTCTAGGCTGCTCTGACTAAAGGAAGGTCTAGTCATACAGCGGGGAAGCCTGGAAACAGACATTTTGTATGTCCTGCATCTGTGGCTGGCCAGGTCACTCACCCTTGGGCTCAGGTAAACTCAAATTTCAACCTTACTTCTGAGGTTTAAAGTTTCTAACTTAGAAAAACCAGAAAAAATTACTGTAGTCTTATGTACTTATGCTCCTGAGATATTAACAGCATCTGTAACGCGTACCTACACAAAAGATCAGTATAATATGCAATTAACAATGCTGTGAATCAGTGGTTTTTGAATTTTGCATGATTGTTCTGAAAGAACACCAGAAGTGTGACTACTCCACCACAAGAGATGTTTATGTTAAATTAGAAATTGCTGTACAGTTTGATGCAGAAAATGCCATTCCCTAAAAATGCTTTTGCGCTGACAGAAAGAGGCATGAAATAACGTTCTTTCTCTTAGAGAATAAGTCCTTTGGGTCTACTAGACAATAACTGTGAACTAAATGTTCTGGATTTTAGTCCATGTATCTGAAATAGATTAAAAATGTAAATAAATAAACCACACGATTTGAAAATCAAATATTGCTACCACAAATCTGCTAATTTTGGAGCTCTGGTCAACTTTTTTATTGTCACTATTTTATGCAAAGAGCTTAAATATCTTTGGGATAGCATGCTCAGTGTTATAAAGGTATGAATAATGTGTTCATTGTTTCTTTCAATCAACCATTGATACATCTTTTTATTAAGGTAGGTCGATATTAATAAAATACAGTACTTACAACTGAGGTACATAGAGTTCTGTGCATCTGTGCTTATAGAGTTTAAATGATAAAATATTGTCACCTTCATTGGATCACCCAAATGTAATTGCATGGGATTAAGAGACATGACATAATTAACTGCAATGAAGATACAAATATTTTCTGCAAATTTTGGTTAAATCAGACTTTAACCTGCAAGTTGAATTCCTGTACACTGGCTCACTTTACGTAACTAATTGCCAAAAAACTTCACGTGTATCTAGTCTTCTCAAGATGCATCCTGGACTGGATGTGCTATGGTGTACTGGCATATATAGGAAAGAAGTGAACTAAGATTCTGTTTGCAAAATATCTGGCTACTACTGGTGCTCATTCATTTGTTGTTAGTACCAGATTCACCCGCAGATTTCAACATTAAACCATTTTCATCTTATTAGATTACAGTAAGTATTTATGAAATGTACCAAGATACACTAAGCATAGATGGTAGCAAAAAGCCGTTAACTTACTGGAATGAGTTCAGCAGAGGGGCCACCAGGATGGCTGGGGGCTTGAGCATCGATGTAGGAAATGCTGCTGAGAGACTGACTTTTTCAGTCCAAGGAAGGGAAGGCCAAGGAAGGATCTTATTTGCTTCCTTCAGTTACCTAACATCTGGTTGTAAGGAAGACAAAGCCATACTCTTTTTGGAGGCACACAGTGAAAGGACGACAGGCAATGGACAAAAGCTGCAACAACAGAAATAGAAAGTCCAATATTAGGATTTATTTTTTTTAATAATAAGAGTCATCAAACACTGGAGCAGGCTGCACAGGCTGTGCAATTTCCATTCTTGGAGACCGTAAAAACTTGATTTGACACAGCCCGGGGAAATCTGGCCTAAAATTGAGGCTGGCCTTGCTTTGCGATGGGGGTTGGACCAGAGGTCCCTCCCCACTTAAATTATTCTGTGATACCATAAAAATCAATGTATGGATGTTAAGCAAGATGGAAAGGTGATTTTGAGCAAAATTATTTTCGTGTTTTCGCTGTCGTGCTTACAATAGAATAGACAAAGCGGAGGTCATTGTTTGTACTTGCCGTGTAAATTTTCAGGACTGTGGGCTGGTATCCAAACTGAAAGGAAAAAATTATTCAGCAACAAGTCTGAATTTTTGGCAACTGCTCTATAATCCATTTGTTGGCTGTTTGTTTTTCTATAGATGTAGATTAGTTTGCCTGAGCCAAAGATCTTAGGAATTAATGTGTAAATATGTGTTTTAACCGGGTTGCCAGTAAAAGAAGCAAAGTAAAATGAAATCAATGCATCAGGGAGAAATTCATTGATGTGAGTGGCCTCATCTTCAAAACAGCCAGGAAACAGCAGAAATAGCCCTAATGTGTTTTAATAGAGCAAAAGAGGTATAAATTGTGGTCCAGTTCTCTCTATTAGATTTGATTTTTCTGTGATATTTTTTCATAATCTTACTCCAGAAGGTTTCTTATTGACACACAATATAGCGAATGAACCTGAAATGAGACCCACAGAACAACACAAACAAGTTTACTTTCCTGTATGCTTTTACTAGTTTTCACCTACTTCACTTTCTGCTTCTGTGTGTAGAACGTACCAGCAGAAAAACATTGCTTTCCCAGGAGAATACTTGTTGTTGATCAAGAAAGAAAACATCAGCTTTGTCAACTGAACACCTATTAATAATATCTCTGCATCTTGTATGTTTTTTCTAGTACTCTGGAGAATTAAGCCTGTCAGACAACAGATGTGCATGGAAGCAGCCTGGGGAGATGATTGTGGGGAGATACTAACAGCTGCAGAGTTCAGAAGTGCAAACAGCTTTGGAAGGGTGCAGTAGACATCTGGCTTTGTCTGAAGCCCGTGTGTCAAGGTCTCTCCTCTTTTACATTGGTATCTGTTGTTCACAGGCTTGGAATGGAGGTGACGTGTGCATTAATCCTTCCTCCTTTTTCTGAGGAACAACAGACCATCACTTCCCTGTGCACGCAATTACTGAATACCACACATCAAGAAATGGACAATTGGTCAGCATGGGATTGTTTTTCTCAGTGTAAAAGATGCTGGATCTTATAATATGTTTATCTTTATGGATATTTGAGGTCTCACATATTAAAGGAAGACAGAAGAGGCAATTCACATGTCTGTTCAGACACATATTAAGGTTAACACTGAGCCAGAGAGGGAGGGAATCTGAGGCTGAAGCACAGGCACAGCAGTGGAAATGCATCCTGAGAACATGCCTGTCAATGCTCTGTGTTCATGGATCAGCTGGGGAGGTACCAGGAGCATCCTAGAAAGATCTGGGGCTTCTGAGGTGGGAACACAAAGAAACTAGCCCTGCCTGCCACTTCCACATGAATTTCAGTATGATGGAAGATCCATCTTTTCCTTTGACTCTTTATGACACGCAACAATAACGAAGGCTCCTGAGGTCTCTGGTGTTCGGCTCCTCTCATCCTGAGGGACTGATCAGTGCAGAGACATGGACTCTGACAGTCTTCCTTTGACTTCTGTATGGCAGAATAATACTTGAAGTGATTTGGAGAAAGGTTATGTGAAAGATGCTCAGCAAAGACTGGCTTTTGCTTGGACACTGTCAAAACACAGACCTTTGGTGACCTTGATCATTTTTTCAGCAGTATAATCTGGGTCTATAGCCCTCAAAAAAAAAATCCCTGGAAATACTTCCAGCACTAAATGGAAAAGCTTGAGATTAAAGAACCTTTCAAATCTGTTCCCTGTCACTAGCTTAAATTTAACCTATGACAGTAATGAGTGAAAGTCCACGTGCTGTTTGGCCTGTGTAAAGACTTTGTAGTCATTTGTGTACATCACAAATGGTGTTAATTGGCAGCTGTGTCAACAGCCTCTTTGAATGAATTGGGACTTCATTAGGCACACGGACAGGGCTGGTCTTTCCCTGGTAAAAAAATACCCCTTTCATATGAGGCACTTAAGATGGAGTAGTATGGGGAAACTTGCCAAGACAGTGCCTGGTTTCCAGCCATGACAGTAGTCACATTGCTAAGGGCCACTCTCAGTCAGTGGAGCTCCTGCAGTTTCCCTGCCTCTGATGCACAGAGGAATGACAAGAAGTCAGGGCTGTGTTTCCTTGTCCAGGGCAGGCACTTGCAGAACTGAGCTCTGCTTTCAACTATTTCTGTGCAAAAGCAGAACTGTCTGCCTGAAACCAAGAGAGAAAATCTTTAAATCTTTTAAAGCTGTTACTGTAAGGCATCTTCTTGTTCCCTGTCCTTGTTTCTGCCACCTTTTTTATTGTTGCAAACTTACTCTGTGAAAACAGACAGAAGTCCCTGAAAAAGTTGTCATGTAATACACATGAACTAATTTCAGCGAACAGTTCTGTACCCAAAGCTTCCTTCTGTCTCTTTTTTTGTATGAGGCACTTTCCCATGGGGTCTTCATTAAATGTTTGCATATAAAAATGCACTGCTGAGAGGCATCTCTATCTCTTTGTTTACCCCTTCTAGATCCTTTACTTTGCAAATCCTTTTTTTCATTTATTCAGTGTAAAAATACCTACACTCTTTCTGTGCTGTGTAGAGGTTCCAGAACGGGAGCTTATTGAAAAGTGTGTTTATTGGAAGTTTTGGTGTACTGAAGAGCAGTATGTCAGCCCTGTTTCCCACCCCTTCTCACTGATGACTATATGGAGTTATTCCAGAAAATCACTCAATTCTCTTGTAAAAGATTTAAGTCTTATGCAGATTTTTTTTTTTTAAAAAGATTGGTGATTCCACCTGTATTCATGAATCACCACATTTCTAAGTTGTTTGTGGAATACCATAATAAAAGGTTTTGTTAAGGGTAAAGGAAGACAATAGCTGTACTGAAAAACACAATGGAGAACTGTTAGTATAACAGCAGGAGGGTTCTGCATAAATTGAGGAATTTTTCCATCTCATTCCGTTGCATTTCTATGGGTTCTCAAGAAAATTGCTTTCATTTCTATGCCTACGTCCTGGCCCATATATTTTCTTTCTGTACCCTCGCTGCCACTTCAGCAAGTGGAAAAGGGCTATTGTGAGCCATATGAGATAAATGGGATTGCTGCATGAGGGAGAGCTGGAGTACTAAAGAGGAGGTCACAGACACCAAAAGCATGCTTAAAGTCAGCACAATCACTTGCAGATACAAGGAAGCAGATAAAGGTCAAAGAGAGAGGACTTAGTTTTTTGTTTAGCATGGATACATTATATGGCATAATAGTGAAATCTCTTTTGTTTTATGCTTTGTATCTCCAAAAGAATAATACCTATTATTGTGTTAGCAATGTACATCAGATTCAGTCTGAAAACATAAAATCATTGCCTTATGTTTTTTTAAAAACATAAGTTCACCCTGTTGCAGTGGGTGGCGATTCCAGTATTAATGTCTGACCTGATAATCTATATCAGATTTGATGCTGGTCCTGGTCACTGGACTAGATAAACTCAAGTTCCTTCCAACCTAAATGATTCTGTGATCTATGGAAAGTAAGAGATTTGCCACTGTAAGAAATAAAGATCCATAAATTATTTGTCCCTGCTATGAAGCAACTTGTAGATTAGTGGAAGTGTGCCTCTATTGCCTCATAAAAAAAAATACTTTATTGCAGACACATAAAAGCATGAGAAAGCTATCAAACCACTCTTTTAGTGTGGGATCACTTTAGCAGTCTGATTTTCTATGCATTATTCCTACAATTATATTTCAATAAAAGATAGTTTGATTCATTTGCTTAAACCACAAGAATTAATTCTTTTAACCTTCTCCATTAACCACAAACAAAAACCCAAAGCTGTGACACTGTAGTTCCCTGTCTGTGGCATTTTCTTTGGTAAGTGGAAAATTCCACTGAGAGAATCAGGCAAATTTAGTATTAACATTTTCTTTAAGCTTGTATGTTATTTTGATTTATATTTCCTTTAATCAAACACTATTCTTAAGGCTAACAGTCCTAGGAACACGAATTGGACAAGATAGCACTGGCCACTGCATTTCAGCAACTGACCCAAAATTTGAGTTCTTGGAGGAAAACAAGTAACTTATTAGTAAGAATTCACTGTACTCTGCTAAGAACAAAATATCTTGGTTTCCTGGGAGCTTGTACATGGGAACAAGCTAGGTCTGAGGAATTCCAAACTTTACACAGTGGCCACTGGAATTAGTTTATGATTCTTTCTTTCTTTTCCCAACTCAATCTAAAATTTCAGCCAAGATCTTTAAAAGTGATGCATGTCTCTTAATTTCCCAATGTCTGGCTTATTCTGTCCTGAAGAATCTTGGGTTTAGAAAATGAAGAGCACATTTTCTAACAATGAAAACCCTTATACCTAAATAGTGATAAATGACCCAAATTAGGGCATTCAGAGTCACTAATTTCAGAAAATCATGAGAATAAAGTATTATTTTCTAATAACATTTTTCCCATGACCTACTAAGGAGATTGTGCAGTTACTACCTCCTTATCTATATTATTTTTAGTAAGGTCAATGCCCAGAGGAGATAATGTATGGGATTAATTCTGTGAGAAATATATATTGAGATTTTATTATTTTCTTTCATAGTGGAACTATAATGCCTTACTATGATTATTAATGAATAAATGCTCTAAAAAAAGTTCTCAAAATGAAAAAAAAGGTCTTAAACTTTCTTTCACGTCTCATGCCAAAGACTGTAGATTCAGAAAATATGGGGATACCACTGTTTTGACTGCTTTTGAGACTTAGTGGTTTGCATTTCTTTAATTTTCAGCAGAACTTAAACTTCTAAATTACATGATGTTTGAGGTCTTTTACATTGTGTTATTAAGTCAGGATCTATGAACACTTGTGGTTAGTTTCATGGAGTTCATTTGTTAGCCAGTATGAAGTGCAGTACAACTAGATTATGTTAGCTAAATAAAAAAGGCAAAATTTTATTCAAGTATTTTTTAATAAAAATTCTGTTAGACTATTCCCTCTCCAGAGTTCATTCATGCAACAAAAACAGCTAATATTTTAGACCTATACCTAATAGGGAAAAAATAATAATTTCTAAATCTGGAATAAGACAAACACGGATACAACCCTTTGGGGCTTTGTTCCTGTTTCCTATACAGGAGCTGTAATTTCTGTAGTATCCTCCCACTTCTTATTGCCTGTGTCTAGACATAAATTGACCATAAAACAATATTAATATTGTATATTGGCCTGGTTAAGCACTTTTGTTTGGCATCAGGGAAGAACTTTGAACATTTTAATGGTACTTTCTGTAGCACAGTAGTCGTGAATGAGTTTGTTTTAACGGAGGAATAAATCGGTTACTGAAGGTATTTTTATTATGCATCTCCTTGTAATTTCTGCCAAAATACTAGAATATTCCTCAGATAATTGGCCTATTAGTCTGTCACTTTCTAACTATTTTTCTGTGCTGAATTAAAGGGCCCATAAATCCTGAATTCTTTATTAGCTTGCTGACTTTGCAGAGTTTGATGGTAAATAAACTGGCACAGCATTAAAAGCTCTTTATTGGAGGAAGACAATATGTCTTTTTGTATCGACTTCTGCATGATTCAATTTTCACTAAGTATCACCATGACCTTTATAACAGTACTATGAACTTTAAAAGCCAGTTTGCATGTGGTGGTTCGCTTTCCCTTGTATAATTTGATTTTACAAATCATGATCTAGTCTTTCCAGACTTGATAAATGTACAGCTGATAGTTCAATAATGAAAATAAAAGGTCTTAAAAAATGCTGAGAGCAATAGTAAAAACTTTTGAGAAGTGGTACATTTATGGGATTAATTACATGTAAATTATTTTCCAGTTTCGTCTGCAAATTATTTCAGGGCTATTTTTTAACCGAATGATGTTTCTTCTGTACATAAAAAAAGGAATTTGAGCCTATAAGTGTAACTTTGAAGTTATAGAGTCTGATAACTAAATTAAACAGAAGAGCTCTATTTCTACCACCCTAAATATTGCTTTTGATTCTCACATTGAACTAACTTCTGTGCTGAGTGCTCAGCATCTGCTTCTTCCTCATGTGAATGGTAAGGATACATCAGAATGTTGCAGTGCTGAGAGGACTTAGTTTACTCCTGCAGACATTAAGTGTCTGGACTGATACTTGTGCAAAAAGGCAAATCAATACTGAGTGGACCTGAATTTTGGATCTAGGTGTTTGAAGACACATAGTGCAAATCTTTCCTGTAATCTTCACACTCCCCCAGAACTATGGTGTAGTATAGACAAAAAATGGTATCACCATCAAAGCATGAACTGGATGGGGGCTCACAATCATGTGCAGAACGTTTCCACTTCAATTTAACTCTTTAAAATTCTGTGTGTGTGTGTGTGTGTGTTTCTGTAGATTATATGTGTATATATTAGCATGGGATGTTTTGGTTTGATTTTAGGTTTAGGGTTTTTTTTAGGACAGGTTACTACTAAGACAAATGGCTAAACTGAATTGGCACAGAAAATCTACAAATGGGAGCCAAACCTCATGAGAGAATGCTTTCTTCTTGTGTACTTTGTAAATCCGAGCATACATGCAAAATACATGGAGATATTATTTCTGGCTGTGATAGCCAGAGAGTGCAGAACAGGTGTGCAAGCAGAAGAATTGCTATCTGTACTGCAAATTCTCTTTGCTTTAAGTCTCACATAGTTTGTCAAGGTTTACTTCTTTAAACAGTTGCAGTGCCTGGCTTTTAGTGGAAATGTACAAAGTTTCTTTACTACTGTGCTTATGATAATTACACTGACTAACATGCACTGCATTTGTTAAATTTGCATTGGATTCAGAACAAATCTCTCTTCCACAGAAGTGAATTTTTAGAAGGTGATTTTCTTTTCATTCTGCTTCCCTCTTATTCCCCATGAATATATAGGATTAAACCCAGCACTGTCTGTGAAATAATAAGGGTCTCTACAGTAGGACTGTGTGATTTATGCCAGGCAATTAAAATCAATTCCTAACCTACACGAGGCACTAAAACCTGAATTGCACAACACACTGTGCTGTTGAGCACTGTGTGGTAGATTTTATTATACCATAAGTGCTTTACTATACTGTAAAAAGGAGAACGTAATTGCTATACACAACTAATATATTCAATTAGGTAAGGATAATGTTTAATAGAGCTTTTTGTTGGTTTCAGTTACAGCTTGTAAGTTCAAAACAGAAGCTGAAGTTGGGGAATTTCAGGATGCAGAGTGCGCTCACATGCTTCAACAATATAGCGCCAAAGCTATCCTGCAAGAACGTGGTGAGTGTGTGCTTCTGCATTTACTGAAGCGGGCTGGCAGTCCTTAGTTCATATTGGTTCAGTCTGATAACTGGGATGGCTGGAGGCCGTTACAACTTGTTCAAAAGGTACTTGTTTTCCCGGCATGTGGCTCCTTAGACACAATTGCATCAGACTGCTTGTACCCTAAAAGCAGGTATAGGAAGGCTTCTAATTTTTAACGTAAGATGTGAGAACAGCAAGATAAGATCACAAATTAGTTACAGTAACTGCATTGCACAGGCCTCAAGTACTGTTTTGTTATACACCTGTGCAGCTTAGTGTAGACGGATTTCCCTACTTAGCTACTCTTTGCACAGAATCGTGTAGTGCTATAGCAATAGGACTGTGACAGGTGCCCTGGGTGTACCCTGGGTGTCTCCATGCAGATTAAGATGACAGGCTCCCCAAGGTAAGCATCTGCCAAATCTTTGCCTAGAAGGACCACAGAGAACTGGGCACTGGGATGCCCAGAAGACCTCTTTTGGGGAATTGTCAATTCAGTGCTGGCTAAAAACTGCACAGAACAGCCCCAAGAACAGATGAATATCCTTTTCTTGCCTATTTCTCTTTTATCCCCTTTCTAGCTACCAGTTTTGACAGGCCAGTCAGACTTCCCAGCTTCTTCCTTAATGTAGCATTTCTATGATGCGAGAACAACTTTTGTGCTAAACTTTGACCATTGCAAAGAGCTAGGGTTTTTTTTTTCAGGAGCCACTTGACAGGGATATTGCCCAGCTAACACCCACTCAGTTTGGTCCTTCAAGATTTCTTCATCTTGCCTTTCTCATTTCTGGCTTTAACCTTACTGCCTAAGGATTTAACCCTAATGGATTTGACAATGGTGACCAAAAAAAATGAAGAATGTATTATACATTCACAGCAAAGTAGTGCATGAAATAAACTCATTCTTCTCTTTAGGAGTCAGTTTTCAATGGGCACTGATAGCATGCTTACACAGTTGAGTAAAATTTATAACATTTCCTCTGAAAAGATCCAGATACAATAAGACATGAGGCCAGCTTCCTTTTTTTCTCTTTTTTTTTTTTTTTTGTTCTAAAAATGTACCTGTTATTTAGATTTTATTGCTCATTTGAGGATATAAAAAAATGCAAAAAGGAGAGTAACAGTATTAAAGTTGTTTCTGTGTGCATGTTTTTTACATAGTAGCAAATTATGACAGCTGAGTCCCAAGTGTGCCTGATTTATTTTTAAAATTTGTTTTCAGGTGAGGATTCAGT
This sequence comes from Falco punctatus, assembly GCF_963210335.1. Taxonomy (NCBI): domain Eukaryota; kingdom Metazoa; phylum Chordata; class Aves; order Falconiformes; family Falconidae; genus Falco; species Falco punctatus. The sequence continues at coordinate 61,990,951 of NC_137582.1, read as the reverse complement.
ACAAAGTAATTGGTATATTTGTTTTCCGTATTCCTCAAATTAAGAACTTTTGCACACCACAGAAATTCACGTGTCAGCAAGGTGTTAGCCTGTTTTATCGTCTTGCCTATTAACAATCCAAAGACATCCCAGTGATGCTGACGGGGAGCAGTGTTTCTGTTCTAAAAATGGACTCAAGTAGCAGAAGGTCTCTTGCAGCCTTCTTAACCTGGGAATGCCAGTCCATGAGCTGGTTGGCCCTCAGGCTGCCTGACAGCAAAAGCATTTTATTCCTGACCACGCAGTGAGGGCTTTGCAGTCAAAGTATTCAGCAGAGCAGGAGAAATGAGCACTAAGCATAAGTTACTCTGCCTCCTACAAGGCTCTTATTGAGCGGGTTGGTTTCCAAGATATTTTTATTCACCACCATTCTCCTCCTCCACCAAAAGACTGGGGCTAAAGCCAAAAATTCAGTGAATTCTCTATGCTCTGCTCCAATGAGCACAACAATAACCTAGTTAATTATGGTCTCAATGGCAGCAGTACTGCCTGCCCATGGTGTTTACGGGAGATACCTGGGCCCTTGGAGAAGACAGGGAGGTTTAAAGAAAGGTGATTTTTTTCATCTTGAAGACATTTCTTCTGTGCCGCTCTAGCAGTGGTTTCAGGCTTGTCCCTGAACTAGGAACACTGGTGTCATCCATGTGACGTTTGAGGCAATACCCGGGGATTTGTCCTGTTTTATTGATAGCTATGGCCCTGCTCCTTGGTGTCGTGGCTACACTGGTTTCTGCTTTCCTGCCATTGGTAATGTCAGAAAGCCCCCTTGCAGGTGAGTCCATAGCTGCTTTATCACAGCATCTGGGAAAGGATGTGGTGGGTGCTCAGGCTCCCCACCACTTCTGCCCGCTCCCCTCCAGCCACTCCACTGAGCCTCATTTTCCACAGGAGCTGTGGGTAGGAAACTGCCCTGTGGGAGCACAGATATCCTGGGCAGGGCTGCTAATGCCAGCAACAGCACAACGAAGACCTCTACAGCAGGTCAGGGAAGCCAAGTGCACATCTCTAGCAAACGTTTTGTTAAATATTTGTCAGTATGTGAACTGTATCTAATGTGCTCATTTTGTCTTGAGCAAAATGTCCCTGTTCTCACCAATTCTTTTCCTTATCCAAGTGCAGGCTTTTGAACACAAAAGAAAGCAGCCTGTGACTATCTGCCCCTTAGCTGCTTTCTGCAATGGCTTTGAAAGGTGCAGCAGGGCTGAGGCTAAGGATGGATCTCCACACATCCACTACAAAGGGATTGCGTGCTCCAGGCTGGAGCGGGACAGGTCATGTAGGGTCCAGTTGCTCATACGAGCAGGCTGCAATGGGATTCAGAATGATGGTGAGGCAGCTCCTCTAGGCAACTCTGGACAGGGAGACTGAAGCAGACTCACAAGACATTTCAGAAAAGCAACTGCACTCCCTGTACCTGCTTCTGTCCTGACTCTCTGTGGTTTTGGGGAGCAGTGTACAGAGTCAGGCACACTGGAGAAGTGGGGAAGGTTGAGTCTGGCACTGTCAGCCTCCATTGCCTCCTGCTTGTAGCCAAAAGCAGTATTTTGTTGGGTACAGACACGAGTGCTAGCAGAAAGGTAGGAGCAGGATCCATCTAAGAGTTGGATTTTGAAAATGTGGTTCTGGAGCAGGGAAGTGCCCTTGGCTTTGTACCTGAACTACCTCTCCTGGTGAAGGGAGGGAGGGAAGGAGGAAGGGGGAGAGACACCATGAAATTGCATCTGAATGCAGTCATAATATAGTTGGCCTACCCACTGCTGGCAGCAGTAAGCTCTCATTTCATTAGGTGAACTTCAAAATCTTTGGAGAGGTCACCACTTCTTCAGGCTATTACTATACATGTATATACATACAGGAGAAATATATATTTCAATAGAATGCATATATTTTCAGAATTTTACAAGAAGGTTACATATTCTTCTCAAAAGGAGAAAAGCTGATCTTTCGCATTTCTTGATAATATGTTACATTTCTCATTCTCCAAGACACTGCTAGCACATAAAATGTTATTCTTCTCCTCTCAGTGGCCAGGTTGTCTGTGTGAGCTGATGACAGTAAACCACTGGCTATCTTCATTTGGTAATTGCTTCTCTCCACTATTTGCTTTGTTTTCATGGGAAAGGGATCAGGAAAGTGAGTTTACAAGTGTAGTAGTCCAGGGTTTTCTGTGTATATTCCTGAAGAGGGAAGCCAGGATCCCAGGTCTCCATGGGTAAGGATGGAACAACTGGGGATGAGTCTCTGGCAGAATACTAGGTCAGAGGAGAAAAGGTAGTTTCAGGGAATGGTAAGCACAGAGGGAGTAATCCAAAACTGGATGGTACAAATGAAAATATGTATGCACATACATCTAGAAAAAAGCTACAATTTGATCTTTCCTGTAGCAGAATCATTATGCTTACAAATAAAGGATTTGTTTCTTATTTAGCACAGAAACTATCTTTGTACTCATTTATATCAGTTGACTCCAAGCCTTCTGTTAAAAACGCCCCAAGGCTAGAATAGCTGTTTTCCTGGAGTCATATAGCAATACACATTTCAGCACCAATTCAACTTAGCTCAAAAAGCTAAAGTAATGTTAGTCTGGAAGCTAATACACTAAATTATATTTTCCTCTGTAGTCAGAGTTCGGTCTGTGGAGTACCAACTGTTTAAACTTAGTAACATTTTAAGTCAACTTGGAAAGTAAGAAATACATTTTCTACTTCTGTGAAAGTCATCTGACAAGGAACACAAGCATTTTGTTCTGTAATGTGAAAACTACAATATTTTGCACAGCTGGAAGGTAATGGTAAATATCTTCCTCTTCTGGACTATTTCTCAGGTCTATAGAAATATAATTTCTTCTACATGAAAGGAAAAAATTGACATTCTCGTAAAATGTGTCTTGCAAGATTTGTTTCTGGGTTTCTGCAGGGAAAGGGTTGTGCTCTTTTCTATTGGTATACTCGTGCTCTTTTCTATTGGTATACTCAGATACAAACTGAGAAATGCTAAGTGTAAAGGAAGGGGGTTAAAAAGAAATTTGAAGTACAAAAAAAACCTAATAAATTGGGTGAGAATGGAAAAATTCTGACAGTCTATATAATTAAAAAGGTTTATTTACCTTCTTCTCTGTGACCAAGAGTATAGAAAGCCCAAAGGGAGGAGAAGTGGAATGAAAAACAATATTCTGTTAACAACCCAGCTGGTACAGACAAAGGAAGTGTCTGTGAGAGAGAGCAGAGGGGATGTGGGAGAACACTGACTGCTGTCTCTGTGTTTCCTAGTAAAAACTTAACATTATGCCTGTACTCCCCCTAACTCCACGTTCTGGGGAGATGCTGTCAGCACCTTTCATGACCCAATGCACTTGGTATCTCAGCCCCAGTAGGTTGCTGGTCACAATATGTTTTTGGTGAATATTTTATCTCCTGGGGCAAGCACAGAACTTGTGTTTCTTTCATGTCTTTGAGCCATAACCTGTCCCCTGAAGTCATTGTTTTCCTTTTGGTGACCACAAACTGCATTACTGAATTGCACGTGTTTTGCCACCATAAGCAATTCTTATAGTTTTCTGCAGCCATTGGAAAGTACATTACTAACAAGGAGCGTGAGCGGGTCAAATAATTTCATCTTGCTGCTTTTGCAGCCTAGAAGATTTGAAAGTGCCAAGGCGTCTCCTTATTCTCAGAAGCAGGTTCATGTAGTCTGTTGGTTTCTGGTTGGGATTAACCCAGCATGCTGATATAAATTCCTTCAAGGAAACTTAGATCTAGATCTAAATTCTGACATTCTGTGCCTTATGTTTACAACTGGGCAGCAACTTCATCCAGAAAACATGAGGTAGAGGTGGAACTAAGCCACCTGGTAACAGGAATCTATTATGTCATGCCAATGTCCTTAGCACCTTCCTTTGGGTTTTTTTCTCTTTCCATTGTGGATGTGTGTGGCTTGAACACTACCCATCTGTATGGACCTAATGGTGATCGGAATGTGGGGTGGCTATGGGAAGATCTAAGGAAAAGCAGCAAACTGAGAGGCAGCTAGCATGGTTTCACAGACTGTGTTGATTTAAACAAACATTTCCATGGCATGGAGATGCTTTAATGCTCAGTGATTTTGGAGGGGAAGATGAGGGCGTGGAAAGGGGTCATAATATGAACATCCTCTTCCTTTAATGTTCATCTTACAATCTCTTTAAAATGGGCACTGAAGATTGATGAAGTTTTCAGCATTCATTTAAATAGATTGAAATGACTCTGAGCCACTCTACTGTAAAATCTCTGCAGTTTTGAGAGGCATAGGGCAGCCCTGCTGAAAGTCAGAAAAAAACAGAGAACAAAGAACAGCTACAATAAATCATAACCCTGTGAAAAAAACCACCAGAAAGACTGAGAGCCTGCCACCATAAACATTATTTTACAGGAAATGACAGTTCCTTGAAAATAGTGGGAATAATTCTCTAAGGGAGGGAGAAAAAAAACAAACCCTTTTCAATTTTAGAATTGCCAGTGATGTCAAGGCTAAACCATTCCTGCCTTGTGATCTTGACTAGATGGTCTCTGAGTATAAGTGCTGCAAGAACATAAATGTAACTCTTACTGTAATACTGTATCCGGCAGCCCCGGTCCTAGCATGGCCTGTACAGCGTGACTGCTGATCGTGTCAGCAGCTTTTGTGCCTTATTGCAGCAGCTCATCATGGAGAGTCACAGTAGCGCAGGGCTGTTTGCTTAGGGTTTGAACTCTACGTGCTACCTGTATGCCTTGATGGTTGGCCATCTGTATTTTGGGGGGGTGTTAGCTTCAGATCTGTGACTGGGTGAATGAGACAAGAAGGAACGGGAGAAGATGGGAGGCTCAGAGACTTTTGCCTCACAACAAACCCTGTCATCTCCATGCAAACAAGCCACATTACTGCAGAGGTGATGGATGGCGTATACCCCTCCTAGATATGCGATGCCTCCAAGGTGATACATATTTCACACAGACACACAAAAGGACTGGAATTATTTCTGCCCCTGCAGCTTGAGCAGTTTGTCTGTTAGACAACAATCTGCTTCTAGAAATTTGGCCTCAGCCTTAAGTATGCCTGTCATGACTTTCTTACACTCAGGTAGCAGTTTACACTGGCACCTAGAAGCTCTGCACTAATTTAGAAGCAGGTGTTTCACTAAATACTCCTGCCTGTATGCAGAGAAAGTACAAACCAAACATGGTTCATAGAGAATTCGCTTCCTATTTTTAGACTGCTTTACAAGTACATTTTTAGGTAAGAGAACTGATGTTTTCCACACAATAGTGGTTTAATAACTATACCAGGCATGAGTTTTATATTGATAATAGCTATTTTATTATTAAAATATGCTTTTGAGTAATTTCACAGCTTTTTGTGCCATTATAAGTTTTGCAATGAGCCATTTGATTACTGCCTTTGTAAAAGATTTTCTTGCTAGGAGAAAGCTTCAAAACAAAGCAAAGACAGGACATAACAAGGGAAAATATTTCTCTAAATAGAAACTGAAGTTCATTCCTCTTATCTAGCATGTTTTCCTCTGCAAAGAGACATGTACCATATGTTTAATAAAACATTTGATCCCAGTCAGAGTTCCTATCCTCCTCCATGGGTTTTAGTTCTGTACTCCGATTGCAAACAAACAGAAGCCACTTTGATATGGGTATGGAAAACAGTGAGAAGAGAACAGCCTGGAACACAACCACTGCAAAGCTATTTGTGGGTATTTTGCAAATACATAGAAGAGATTGGAAGAAGGGGAAAGACTTTTCCCTTCCTCTGTATACTCGTAAATGCAAGGGACAGGAGGAGTTAAGGGGAGGGCAAGGAGTAGATCTTTCTGCCTTGTCCCTAGAACATTAAAGCTCAGCTCTGCCTCCAATTCACATGATATTTGAAGCAACTCATTCTCACTCTGTGCTCAGAGCGGCCGAGCCAGATATTTCCAGATAGTTCTGGAGGCACCAGTCCCAGGTCTAGGCCAAATCCTATACTGAGCCTGTTGATCTTTCTTATTTGTGTTTTGGTGTCCAAGGGGACTAGTGATAGTGTTTAGACTGGGTTACTCTTTTGTGTCTGTTAACTGCAGAAGCCAACATGGTTTTATCACCTTGGATAAGATGATTAACTATAAAGTTTAGCCTTATGCTCAACTGTTTCCCTCCTTATGGAAAAGAAACAAACAACCACACAATGACAATAACAAAATTTTATTTTTTATGGGCATTCCTCACTCTGTCTTTTCTGTTTTGTCTTTCTAGTCCCTAGTATCACAGCAAGCAGGACTTTTTATTTTTTTAATTGCTTTTGTCTCTCTTCTGAAGGAAACTTGTAGAAAAGGGACAGTATATTGCAACTGATCATTACAAATGTAAAATGTCATTGTGCTCGTTTTCTGAACATGCTGAAGGAGTGAATGTAAATTACATAGTGAGATTCATCAATGGGATGTTGACTATTTGCAATTTGCATAAAGTCCATGCAGAGTTTTGAAAAAAAAAAAACAAAACCAACATAGTCATCAGCTTGCCTGCCTAGGTGAAATACATACTTGGATAATGCTATGCCACTAAGCTTAATTTTTCCCTTATAAGACAGTTTGCTCTAAATTCAGGAATTTCTTTAATGTCCTAACTAAACTGTGTATGCAGCTCTGGGCTGATCAAAACCAGTTCTCCTCCACTGTTGCATATTTGATGGCAGATGTGCTGACTTCTCTTTCCAGCTGAGCTGAGTTGATCAAGGAGAGGCAAGGATTCAAGGGGCATGTTTGTACAGCCCAATATCAGGTATTTAGGGCTCTAGGCAAACGATGGAAAACCTTACAGCACAGGATGCTGCTGTGCATAGGAGCTGGGGAGTCCTGGCTGCCTGCTGCCCTGCTGCCCGTGAGGGCTGGTAGTGGGCATGTAACCCAAGAAGGGCACTCACTGTCATCCCTCTAGTCTTCTTAAGGAGTCAGTGGAGGGAAAGATGAGCACCTTCAGAGAAGAAAACTGCACTCCCAAAACAGCAGCTCAGCTGCCATCTAATTACATGCTCTGGATTGCCCTCTGGAGGTGCCTGCAGCTCTCTGTTAACTTTATTGAAAGATTGGGCTCCCGAGCGGTGAAAATATCCATAGGGCATTTGTATGTGAAACTTAGCACAGTTGTAATCTTTACATGTGCCCACTTCAATAATCAAACAAGTAACCATGCAAGCAGTGATTTGGGCACCAGCATAAGCATCTGGGAAGGTGTACTGGTGCAGATCCTTTGGCCTCACTGCTGATGCTACATGAGTGTTTGGGGGCTGTGAACCACCTACACAAACCCTGCAGGAGTAGGACAGATGCAATGGCTTGTGTCTGCTTTGCTGCTGTTTGTGCCACTTGCAGACAGATGCCTCATGGCTCTGCCACGCATGCATTGCCTGAATCCCAGCACACTCTCTTGCAGAATTAAAAAAGCAACTGAACAATTGGTTTATAAATCCCACAGTGCTAGAACGCTGCACAACAACATTTGAATCTGATACTGTGGAGCCCCTTGTGCTCCTCTGAAGATGGACTTGACCCTGCTGTGAATGATAACAAACTGTACTCACAAATTAAATCCACTTGCCATATTAAACCATGCGTTTCCATCTCTACTGGGCAGATCCAACAGTGTTCAGTTACTATTGTCTTCTTTTCAGATAGATTTTAGTAATTTCGAGTGCAGAAATATAACTGGAAAAGAAAAATACAGAGTTAATGGGATAACATAATAGAAACTACAAGGGCAGGTACACGTCCACAATACTGAGCTTAGAGGATCTATTCCCAGAATGGATTCCAAAACGTTTTGTTTATACTCTGTCTATAAGGCAAATGGAAAGTGTTACATCTTTGGATAATGATCAAAAAAACTCAGAAGCAATGAAAAAAACCCTCCACTAGCTACCATTGCAAAACACTAAAAATAGGGCTGCATCTAAAATTCTGTTGAATTTATTATTATTATTATTATTATTATTATTACTTAATGAAACCAGCTTGGGGATGCCTATGTGGGATCCAAAATATTTTTCCTGGTCACATGCCTGCATCAATTGCACAGTTTGCACCCCAGGCCATAAGAACATATAGAATCATAGAATCATTTAGGTTGGAAAAGACATTTAAGATCACTGAGTCTGACTGTAACTTAACACTGCCAAGTCCACCACTAAACCATGTCCCTAAATATCACATCTACACACCTTTCCAATACCTCCAGGGATGGTGACTCAACCACTTCCCTGGGCAGTCTGTTCCGATGCTTGATAACCCTTTCTGTGAAGAAATTTTTCCTAATATTCAATCTAAACCTCCCCTGGTGCAACTGTTCCCTCTCATTGTAGAGAGGGGATGATATTAGATTCTTTGCATTTTTACTTTTTGTATATAATGCAATGGGGAATCAAACTGGGGTCTGAATGAAGAGTTGTAATTGAGCTTTTTTTAAACAAAGATATTACTTAGGATTCCATCCTGTGCACTCCAGTCATGTGCTGCCTATGTTTTGTATTCCTTTTCCAGCAGCATTCTTCCTCTTATGAATTCTAAGACAAACTTACCCTCTTGCGCCATGAAACAGATGCGTTACAAGCAGTGGCATTGAAGATTTTCTCACCTTGGCCGACATGTGTGCCCTTTGCCAGCTTTGACTTCTTGGCTTGAAGCAGAGTTTGCAGTCCATGCCCATTGTCCAGGACATCAAAGATGTGAGCAGGGGTTAGCTGTACGGCCCTTGGTGTAACATGATTTTCGAGAGCTCAGCTTGAAGCTCTGTCCTTAGTTCAGTGATAATTCTTTGGAGTTACTGAAATTTCATTACTAAAGAAATGTCTGTCTGATTGCAGAAATAGTTCACATAAATGAATTAACAGAGTAATTTTTTTTCTTTAGCTGTCAGGCAACATGTGTGACTTCCCGTTTCACCTCAAAGTGGACTAAATTTCTAACATTATTACCTAATTATAGCACTGGTCATTGGAATGGAAAATCATTGTTACTTGTTTTTCCATTGTTGGTTGCTCTGGGGAGAGATACCTCTATCCAAATGTGTTAGTTTAAAAAAATTACTTTAAAATGTATGATGCTGTACAGAGCAACGCTGCCAGGTATTCTTTCTTTTGCCTGGAGCTATTCATGAGCTGACTTCCTCTCCTACTTCTTGACTCCCTCTTTCCTACCTAAGACAGGCATGAAACACATGCACACAAAACCATTTCCTTCCCGTCCCTTCCTCATTTGTCCCGTCCCCTCCCAGCCCAGTTTCTCATTTGGTTGCTAAGGGCTTCTCTCAAGGAGCTTTATCCTGCAGGGACAGAAAAATAAGAAAGAGTGAGAGGGGAAGGGCTGTGTGTCTGCTCCGCGTTAGGCAATGGGGATGAGGCATGCCATAATTAAGGGAGGACAGCAGCTTTCCTAGCAGAGCCCTGTTGAAGCCACTTCCCTTTTCCAATCCAAAACTCCCATCTGCCTCCTTACATTGTGAAGCTGTCTGAGGCTGCCCAAGGTGTAGTAACAACACAGATGGAGTTCGTAAGGACTTTTCCAGCGTCCGTTTAAAGGGAAGAAAAGGGAGAGGATGTGCTTCAGTCCTTTTGGAGAGAGGGTGTTGCCACAGCAGACTGCAGAAAGGCAGGGAGGGTTGAGGTGAAAGAGATGTGGGGAAACTGAAAACAGACCATCAGGCTGGAGGCGCTTTATTGTCTCACTAGAAGGGAGTGCTCCCTGCCCGTGAGTCCCAAGTGAGCGAGGAAGACTGCTTTCGGGACACGCCTGCCCACTATCCAGCTTTCAGGGACGATGCATTTCAGTCACAGTCAGCCTAAACTGGGTCTGAGGACCTGGAGGAGTCAGTGGTTTCCTTGATTGCATAGGCTCAGCTGGAGGAAGGAGTTCTGGCTGAAACACAGGTGTGTGCCGCAACGTCTGCTCTTTCACTTGGGTAATAAATCTATTATTTTAGTGTTATACTGCTCCACGGAGAATTCTGGGTTTGGTCCAGTGTGCTTTGGGATCTGCTCAGCCTCATTTCTCGTTGCTCTGAGCTGATGCTGCCAGCAGAAGTGTAAATTGCCACGGTGCTTCTGTGATGCAAAGGCCCGGCTCTCCACCGGCTACTAAACCGAATGTAACTCACATCACCACCGCAGCAGAGCAAAGCTGACAGCCATTACCAAAGGAGTCCAGAGCAATGTTTATGCTTTCATTCCAGCTTGCTCAGATCTGTTGCATAGCTGTGTGTTTACAACTATCTGCATGGGACTATCTTGGAACTGTTTAATTTAAAGGTGTAATTTATAATCACTTTATAATTAGCCACAGTCAAGCCAATAATCTCACTTACAGAGCATAACCAAGGATAAATGCATTTTATGTTATTGTTCCATGCTTGTTATAAAATCTTTCTAAAACTATACTTGAAATGTAAATGTATTTAACAATTACCCTAAATGGTTACTTTTTATTCAGTGACAAGTAGGAAGTTTATTATTTGTATATTTTTTCAGATTGAAAATTAATCTTTGACAAGCTATGCTCTTGTACTAGACAGTTTTAATTATGTGACATGCCTGTTTTTTATTTGAGAATCTGCTCATGTTTGGACTCTTAGGCAGGGGAAAATTCATAGTTCATTGTTTATTGAACAATCCTTCCAGATTTTGGATGATCCTTTTCAAAATTCTTTCAATGTAACAACATGTGATTACATGTAGGCAGGTAACCATGCACATTGAATTACAATTATTTTTTCTAACATTTTTTAGTTTTTTTTACTACTGAGGAGTGGTTCTTAAAATTCCCTGGCATAATTCCCCCCAGAAATACGAATAATATAATTAGAAAGCATTAATAGTACTAATAATCCTTCACTGCGGAACCTATCTTATATTTCCAAGAACAGAAACTTGCAAGCAAACAAAACAGTGGCTCACCTGCTAAAACTTATCCGATTTGAAAGAAGCAAACATAATTCATGTACAATTGCTAAAATTTGCTCCTGATATGAGTGAATTCACAGGTGTGTAATGTCACGGCTCCATAAGAAGACCCCACTTTCCTTTCACCTTGTCTGGGCTCTCTCATTCATGGATCTTGAAGAGCTTTCCTGTATTGCTGATTCAGCAACACGATGCATGTGGGAGGAGCTTGAGGATGCGTTTGCATCAGTTCAGTCAGCAGCTCTGTTTTTTTAGTCTTCTGCACTGACCACTAGACAATTCAATTTTTTTAAAGACTCATGAATGCTGCCCCTAATGATTAATTTCTGATATATACAGAAGTGTTCAGTAGTCAACAACAGATTTCTTTTCTAATTGCAGCTAAAGGTAATGGTGCCTTGACATACCATTTGGATTCTGCCAGGTTCAATGTCCTACAAAGTGTGACCAAACTAGAACTGTTTACACATGCAACAAATCTCTCCTATTGCATTTTACATTATTCTCAGGTAAAGATAATAATGTTTTGATGCTTCCTAATTGATCAGATTGTAAAACCCAGCAGAACAAGACCAGCAATCAGCAAGGGTTTCTATAAATAGATGTTTACTGTGCAAGACAAAAAATCCTAGACAGACCCTGTGACGTAAATGGTGCAGATTAACAAAGGCTAGGAGAGGAGGAAAATCACACCTTCAGTAATGCATCTGATTTTAGAAAGTTTTCTGCAAACCCTGTGCCCAGTTCTAACTCAGCTGAAACGAGTGGTGAAATTATGGATTAATGAATGGAAGATCAATGAAGCATGGGGGAAATGTGGAGGGTCCTAGGAAACTTTCCTGCTCTGATGAGGCAGCTAAACATTTCTAAGGATGCCTACTCAGCATACATTTGAGGGGAATGAATTTCTTTATTGTAAAGCAAGACAAGCTCATCATTTAAGAGGATGAAATAGTTACTGACTACTGCTGGTACTGGGGAGTTAAACTGACTCTGAACCAAAAGTCAGTTGGAACTGTTTTTTTTAGCTTCTCTTGAACCAGAACTGAACTTGAATGTTATTTTGAAGTGTAGCTGACTTCATGCTGGAAACGAACAATAACAGCTTCAGTCAAAGCTGGACGTGAACTAAACTGAAAAACTGAATCGCTTGACTCCTGGTGTGCCACTGCAGGCCATTCCCCCAGCTGCTGACAGGGCTGAGGAGGAGGGGGACTTCCAGGATAGGTGAGAGGAGCAGGATGTTTTCGAGTAGTCTTAGGGAGCATGGATCAAGAGATACAACACACTAGTTAATCATCACTGTAAATGTTAAAGCCATTTCCTTCCCCACAGGTCCCCAAAGCAGGACTCCTGTATTGTAAGAATAACAAATATAAACCAGCTTTGTACAGCAGTGATTGGCCTGAAAGGGGTCCAGTAACTTCTCCTGCCTCTCCAAGGGACTTACTGCCTTGCCACTTCTTTGTATAAAAGAGTTCTATTTGTTCAGCTAGTTCAGCACTCATTTATGGAGCTCACCAACTGTATGGATTGTGTGTGTGTGTACACACATATGTATATATGTTTATCCATATACAAGCCCTTGTTTATGTTATCCCCAGTCTGTGGATCTTAGAACAATGCCATGAGTTCATGATTCAAACAGACTAACAAATAAGATAGCTGAGGCAAATAGAAAATGTTCCTATGCACTATTTTGGACAATCAGCCAGCTCGAAACAGGTAATTTCAATCAGCAATTCTAATTGATTATGTTCTACCTAATAGAATGGGTGACACAATTTATTCTGGACTTCCCCCCCTCCCCCCCCCCCGCCCAGTGCCTCTCTTGGCTTCTGAACTCTATTAACTGCAACTCACTTTGCATATTGGATGCAGTAGGGACAATGCTTTTCAAAAATTTCAAGTCTGTTTTTTTATAAATGCAGATTCTTCTTCCTTCTCTTCATTAAGGCTTCCCCAACCTCCCCACTGCTAAAATGTTTTCACCTAAGGTGTTCCAGACCTGGTAACGGGGGTTTGGGATTCTGGCAGTTGATAAGGGGAAGAAATACTGGTAGGTGGTGAGATTGCTTCGTCCACTGCTAGCACATTTACTGTATGCTGTAGAATTTGCATTTCCTTCGGTTTGCAGAGGGAAAGAGAAAAACTGTATGGCCCACAGTGGGATTTCACCAGGTTGTATGCCCTTAGGGAAGAAGCGGCCCTCCTGCTTTATGTTCAAATTGCTTTTTGTGTCCCTTGCAAACTGGTATCAGCTAAATAACCTCCTGGATATCCTCTAGACATCGTTCTCTATTATGTACACTTAATTCAACAGACACTTTCCCCATTAATTCAGTTTCTCTTTCTGTATTGCCTGTTTGCACCAGAGTCCTATGCTTTACTATTTCCATGCTGGCTAATAGCGCTCCTCCAATTTTCAGTTTAATGCATTTACTGTTCCTGTCAACAGCTGAACTATGGAAGGTGCACAGGGAAGATTCTTGGTCAGGCTTCGCCTATGTTTTTTCATACTTCCTACCCCTCCAGCGGTATGGTTGGACCACGGATGTCTCGTTGTTCTCTCAAAATTATGTGTATGCAGACAGTTAAATCCGGGCCGTGGTGGGGACAAAATGTTGCCATTTACACGAAAGATTTTTTAGCCAAAAGGTGGCACTGCGGCTGCACAGATTCTGTAGTGGATGAGCAGTTTGGCAGGCAGTAACGAGCCACTCGGTACGTGTACTTTAGCTCCGCTTTTCATACCTTGTGAACGTTAAGTATTGGGAACGGGCTAATCTAATGAGCAGAATAAAATCAGTGCTTCGGGAAGCAAACAATTTGGTAACTGTACTATAAAAGTAATGAATACTTTATCCTTGCTTTAGTGAATCTGAATGACTGAATAAAAAACCCAATCAATATCTGAAAATGTGCTGCCAAAGTGCCCAGAATATTTCAGCTATGCATGTATCCTACACATACAGACTACTCCTATTAACTGCTTGGTTTGTAGCCTCTAAGGCGGGGTGAGCTTCCTCAGCAACCCTCAGTCTTTGAGACAGATCCTGCGGTCTTAAAAAAATGCTGGTCAGATACTTCATTAGCAGATGAAGTACTACTCGATCTGAGTGTTTTGCCATCTACAGACATGATTGCTAGGCATATTCATAAAGATCGATACGTACCGACACCTATGCCAGAAAACTGAGAATCAAATACACAGGCTTGGTACATCCAGGTGAGCAGGGCCGGGCCGCCTGTGGGAGGGAGCCATGTGCACCACTACCACCAAGTTAAGGCATCACTGGGACAGGGCTTCGTTACAAACCTCTGTTAGCACAGACAGATGTTGTGTTTAAACTCCATGTACACACTCCTGTCCGAGTGTGAAACGGCCATACCTCCTCAGAGGAGGCTTGGGCTCTTTGTGATACGGGTCCTGTAAATGAACCTGTTAGGCACATTGAATTAGCATCTGTAGTTGATTTTTCTTAGCTTCCCTGAGTATTTTCATATTTGTAAGCCTGGCGTTCTTTACTTTCCCAATATACTAGTATCAGAGTCAGCCTGTTATATAATATTTGAATATCTGAATAGTTGCCATTATTCAAAAACCAAAAATCAGTTGTCCGCATGGCTTAACATACATCATTTGAACCTCCAGAACACAAAGTTTTTCTTTTTTTTCTTTAAAATACCCTTTGTATTTTCCTGTGAGTCACACTCATGTTTACAAGCATATTTCTCTGCAACAAGGATACAAATTATTACTAATTTTTTTTTTTTTAAAGCACATCAAAGCAAAGGATGCTTCAGCAATTATAAAAATTAACAAGCCAGGACTTCAAGAGCAAATCTAAGTCTTACTAGGTTTGAAGTAAGACTGGATGAGGTCCTTCACCAGGAGGAAACACTGAGAATGGATGTTAAGGACCCCAGAGTCACTGCTCCCACTTTCTCCAGATCTTTCACGAGGTTGAAGAGTTATCTCCAGCACTGCCCCCACGGCGTGGATTTTCTGTCCAAATGTGCCTCATTGAAGTGGGAAGGACTGCAATATATTGCCGAAGTTTAAATGGACATTTACTTGTATGAATAACAACATTAACAACTTTCTATTTCACAGCGTCACTATTTCAACCCCAATGATTAGGTGTATTCAGCAGACACCCAGGGATGCACCAGCTGAGCTTTGAAACTGCCCCTTTAAACCCACAGCACTTTCTAACCAGCACTGTGTTTTAAAGGGTAAAAAGCTTTCCAGAAAAGTCAAATACATTCCAGCGACCGAAGATCTGTTTTTTTCCAGGCGCCGATTTTCTTGTGGCCCTAAATGTGCTGCTGAAACCTGGGGTGAGAAAGGAACAATTAGAGAAAACTGTTCCCCCCCCACTCAAGAAAAAAAACTAAACAGCAAAAATCTAACCGAAAAATAAAATCAGAAAAATCAAGTAAAAAAATATTCCAGGAAAAACCCTCTGAAAAACCAACACAAAAAGAAGCGTTAAGGAGAAACTGTAAAGTCTCAAGTGCCGAAGAGGAGCCAGCTGGGGGTGGCAGCGCGGTGGCAGGCCGGGCTGCGCGAGCAGAGGGGCGCGGGCAGCGGCCGCTGCCGAGCGGCGGGGTAGGGGCGGGGGGCAGGGCCGGGGGCAGGGCGCAGGGGACAGGGGCAGGAGCAGGGGTCAGGGGTCAGGAGCGGCAGGCAGGAGCCGGAGGCAGGGGTAGGGGCGCGGGGCAGGAGCAGGGGAAAGAGGGCTGGTTGCATGGGTAGGCAGCAGGGTCGGGGGGCAGGGAGCAGGGTCGGGGTGCAGGAGCCGGGGGCAGCGGCAGGGTCGGGGGGCAGGGTCGGGGGCCAGGAGCCGGGGGCAGGGAGCAGGGTCGGGGGGCACGAGCCGGGGGCAGCGGCAGGGTCGGGGGGCAGGGGCGGGGGACAGGAGCCGGGGGGAGGGGCAGGGGCAGTAGCAAGGGGCAGGGGCGGGCGGCGCGCCCGGCCCCCTGGCGGCGGTCCGGCCCCGTCGGGGCGGGGCGCGGGGAAGTTTCCTCGCGGGGCGCGGGGCGCTCGGTGTGGTGCCGCCGGCTGGGCCCGCGCCGTCGAGGGCGGCGGGCGGGGGGGGCCGCTCCGCGCTGCCGGCGGAGGAAGGAGGGCGGTGGGGGGAGCCCCGAGGTGGGGGGGCGTGTGCGTGCCCCGGGCCGGGGGTGGACGCGGCGCTGCTTGCATGGGCTGCCGCCGGGATGCGGCGGGAAGCGTGAGGCGGCGCGGCTGAGGCGAGGCGGGGAGGGGACGAGCGATGCTCCGCCGCCGCGGCGGCTCCGCGCACCGGCGGACCTAGGAGCGGCGGTGGCGCGCAGAGAGGGACGGCTCTCCGGGCGGCCGGCCGCGACCCCCGCCCCGCCGCGATGGCCACCGAGGTGGTGTGCGGGCTCACCTTCCGGCTGCTCCTGCCCGTGTGCCTGACTGCCGGTACGTCCCTCCGTCCGTCGGTGGGTCGCCGGGCGGGTGGGCGTCCCGGGGCCGCGGGACCGGTCCTCGCAGCCCGCCGGGCCGGCGGCTTGCGGGGCGCTCGGCAATCTTTCCTCGCGGCTGCTCCCACATTCGGCTATTTCCCCAGGAAACTTCAGGCCCCGTAGCGCACCCCTGATCTCTTACATATTTGTTGTTGTTGCCGTTAACGTTGTTACTAGTTTTTGCGTGGCTGCGCGCCCGGGGGCCGGGGCCGCACGTGTGGCGGGCGCTGCTGGACCGGCGCGCGGGGCTGCGGGGCCCTTCGCCCGCAAACGCTGCGGCGGGGTCTCGCGGCGCCCCGCAACCCCGGGAAAGGCGTGCGGGGGGGGACGGACGGACGGACGGACGACACGAGGACGGACGGGGGACGTGACTCGGTGCTCGCCCTCCAGGCGTTCCGGTTCATCTGCCGTGTTAGGGTTTCGGGGGTGCTCCGTAAAAGCCAGGAGCAAGCGTCTTTCGGAAGGAGCGATCTCTGATTTGCGGAGGTTTTCAGGAGGGAGATTTTCAGTATTTTGAGAGAAAGAAATTTCCGTTTATTAAAGCGCGTTACTTAGCAGGCGGCCATCCAGGAAACGAATCATTTTTGGATGGAGAACTGCCGTGTCCAGCCACGGGTGAATATGTTGGTATTAATCCATCCCCTCGGCGCGATTTTAAACATAGAACTCGGAACAAGCTGGATTACCCGCTAGGTCGGGAGGACGACGGGCGGCTCTCGAAAGCCGCGGTGCCGGAGGGCGGGTCGGGCGGCCGCGGCAGGGGCTGGTGCCTGCCGGGGCGGGAGGAGGGAAAGCGGTTGCCGGGGGTGGTGTGTCCCCCCGCAGGGCGCGGACGGACCCCCTCGGCGGCCAGCCCGGCGCCGCGCATCCCCCGCGGCCGGCGGAGCGGTGCGGGCCCAGCCTCGCGCGGACGCCGCGGGGCCCCGGGCCGGTCCCGGCCGCCGCAGCCCCCGAGCGGCCGCGCTGGGCGGCGCGGGGGCCGCCTGCCGTCCCGGGGGTGCAGCCCTCCGTGCGGCCTCGCCGGACCCCCGGGTCAGCGCTGTCCGCCCCCCGCGGCACACGCAGCCTTCCTGGGGCTTTGCCCTTGGCGAGCCCCGCGGCCAGCGCCGCTCCCCTTCAGCACCCTCCCTCCGCGCCGCCCGGGAGGTGCCCCGCGCTGTCGCCCCCGGTGTCCTCCGCTGCCCCCCGCCGCTCCTCCGGGAGCGAGGACGCGGCCTCCGTCCTCGGCCCCGCCAGAGGCGTGCGGGACCCGGGTCGCGCCCTGGCGCCCGGCGGCGTGCAGCCTCCCCTGCCTTCACGGGTCGGGAGTGAAAACGATTTTCCGCCGTCGTCTCGCTTGAGGCGACGCGGTGGGTGCCGTCGGCGGGGTTGTACCGAGGGCGAGATGGCGGCGGCTCTGCAGGCTGTCACCAGCACCTGCGCGCCCCTGCCGCCCTTGCCGAAGCCCGCGGGCTCCCCGCAGGTGCCCAGCCCTGCGCTTGGTGGCCACCGCTGGGCCCGGGGAGGGCGCCGCTCCGCAGGCCCGTGGGCGCGGGGCCCCGTCTGCTTTGGGGCCCTCCCTGCGGGACCGGGTGCGGGACCGGGTGCGGTGCCTGGGCGGGCGGGGGGCTGCCCGCCAGCCCCGGGGGTGGTGGTACCAGGCGGCTTTCTCGGCGCCAGGGTTGGGCATAGGGCACCCCCTGTTTAAAGCCTCTGGGCCCCCATCTGTATTTTCTTTAAGCTGGGGGAAAGTGGGTTATGGGTGAGGGTGAATTTGCTGGAAAGACACGTGGGAAGAAGGAAAGATTCGAGAAAATAAATTGTGTTCAGGTGGAATTTTCTTATGTTACTCTAATAACGTAATACCTAGCTGCGGTATTAAAATAGTGAGGTATTGTTCTGTCAGGTGCTTATTCTGGTTCTTGTCAAACTCTTTCTGTATCAAAACAAGTTCAGATAAAATTGTTTTGCTGTCCCAATTCCCAGTATTTAGTAATGCAGGGATACTTTCGCATTGCAGTTATACCTCGACAGATGAGAACTGATGTTGTCATGAATTGTTTATGCTTGTAAATCTTATTCATCTATAGATTAATTGAAATGTAAAACCTGAAGGAGGGACTTGTCATCCTGAGTATGAAACAAATCCTGCTGCAGAGCTTTTGGTTTTGGACTCAGTGATCTTGTTCAGTTGGATCTGAGAGAGGATAAGAGAGGAATCAGTAAATGGACGAACAGCTTCTCTCATACCTTAATTTACCGTGCCTGCAAATCTTTTCCCTTTTACAACCTGTTAGCAGAGTGCTTATTAGGGTGAAACCTAGGTCAGCCTGCTTCACTTCTCCACTTCTCTTGCATCTTGCACCTGAGTTGTCCCCAACCAATGCTCTCCTCCTTTCCAAAGCATCAAGGAATTGTTCTGTGGGCTTCTGGAAAAAGGTGTTGTATAGTTCATGTATCAGTGATGGGGTTTTGTATGACTTACGGTGAGGTTACATCCACAGCTGAAAAGCTGCCCTGAGGACTCACTGCGCAGTGATGCCTTGTGTCTCCTACCCGTGGCTGGGCAGTGAGCGTGCCTGAGAGTGCCAAAAGAGTGTAAATACAGAGTTGTTCTTTTGGTTCAGAATCCGCGCATGTATGATTTTAAAATGCTAGATTACTGTTGTTTCTTATCGTGGTATAATGTGCTCTTCTGTTTCTAAGAGTAGAACGTAACAAGGTTGGAGAGCCCTGATGAGGTGTGTGGAGGGCAATGGCAGCTGTGGCATACTCGTTAAAAATAACACAACTGCAAAGCTGAAAGATCATTCCTTAAATACTTGGAAAATGGTTAATGCTTCAAATCCTTAATACTTTAAATACTTCATTTTAGAAGTAAGTAAAATTAAATTCTGGTGCTAGTTATCTTTGCTGGTATGAAATACTTTCCAAGCATTGATTAGTAATAAGTGAGAAAACACAATTCTGTATAAGAATTTTTTTTAGGATGAGATTTGTAGCTCTGAAGAGTGTAATCTTGTGCAGGTAAGCCTAGATTTAAAGCTCAAGAATGACGTGTCCCGAGTGTCTGCTGAAGATGGGAAATTTAATATGTATAAAATGAAAGACTTTTTTTGAGATTGAAAAGCTGATTTTAGGTTTATGCCTTCAAAGTCAGTCCACCATCATGTTATTTTCATGATAAAATCTTACGTTCAGTCTGATGTGAACCTAGAGCTTAAATGATAACTCACAGTAATGTGAAACTTCCTTGCAAATAAAGTACTGTGTTCTGTAATAAGACAGAGTTGGATCTGTTGCTTGGTTTTTTTTAGTGAGATTACTGCAATGTGATATTTTCCTGTATCGTAGTAGTACAATGCTGAAAAAAAAATAAAATGGAGGAAGCTTTTGGCACTGATGGTGGGAAGTGGGCTTTTTGTGTTTTAAAGCTTGAGCCTTGGCATGAACCTGTCGGTTTTTTGTTATTCAAATGAACTTGAAACATGCAAAATGTAATTTGTCTCTCTGAAGTAAGGCATCAGAACAACTCTTTGCTAATTGCTTTCTTTGGTTTATAAAGGCTTGAACCACAAAGTTGCACTTCACATCATTTGATAACAATTTTTAATTATTCTGCTTCCAATTGTTTTACTTGCCACACAATTCATTAGTTTTCTTTTAAGCAAAATACTATTTTCAAATGTGGTGCTGGGAAGAAAAATGCTTAGAGAGGACAGCTTTGTCTGTTTTTTGACTAATGCTGTTGGATTGCATGTTATCAGCAAATCTGCTTCGGTGAGCTAGCTGCCTGGCCCAAGTGCTTCCGAGAAGTTACACTTGCTTTCTGAACTCTTGAAATTTGACCAGACAAAGTAAGAATTGTAGGAGTTTCTAGAAAGTTGGGGTTTTGCTGAGGGGGGGGAGCACAGGTATCAGTGTTTGGTAAGTGGTGGTAGGTAAAAAAATACTTCAGAGTTTTTGTAGGTGACAGAATTCGGATATTAGTTGGAAGTTTTCACTTGTTTCTTCAAGCCAGATCTTTGAACTCCTGCTAAATAGTGGGAATTGCTTTTATTTCTCCTTTCAGTGGCCGTGATTCATCAGAATGGTCATCTGTTTAGGGTATAAATGATGTGTTGCAAAGAATTTTTTTTAAAGCATGCACAATATTCTCAAAAACGTGTATATTGAATTGTTGGAAGTGCCTCAGCGGGACAGACGTCCTTGTCCTGCCTTGGAAGGAAAAGGTAGATTCCAGCATGCTTGGGTGCTCTTTGACTTTTATCCCCAAATTAACAAATACCGATGAAAACTTTGGAGGGGAAGTATCTGCATTGTTACATTAGCAGGTAATAACATGCTGTTAAAATTATGTGTTTTAAAGAGTATTTCAGAATCCAGTTCTTCCCTGTGTGTTTTGATGCTTTGAATTAGTACTATTCACATTTTCTGTAGATAGAAGTTGGACAATTCTGTAATATTAAGACAAGTCTGTGGAGGCAGTGAACCATGTCATGCTTGGATTCATTCTTTTGGGGGTGCTTATCCTTGATTTTATTGGAGGTGGCTGCTTAAAATCCGTAAAAATGATGGTACAATATGACACTGTGTTGCAGTTTTGAGGCAACTGAATGATTTTTGTGTGCCTATCTGTGCAGGTGATGTCAGGGTGATGACAAAGCAAGTAGCGATGCAGGAGCTTTCAGACTAGAGGGTAATTTGCTTAGTGACATTTCATGTGGCAGTACAGATGTATGGATATGTGGATATTAAAAAAACTGATATATTTTTGAAGTTTAGATAAGCTTTGCATAGTGAAAGTGCTGTTTATTATGCTTGGAAATTGCACAGCTACTGAAAAGAATGAAAGAACGATCAAACTGTTGTGGGTTTTTTTTGTTATTATGGTGGCATTGGGGAGTATTTATTATTATGTACGGAAAATAATTATATGGAACAGCATGAGAGAGGTTCACATAGGCTTCCTGTTACATTTTAAAACTGTTGTTAGCCCAGAACACTCTTGAAATGTCAGTCACAGCAACAAGAAGTCTAGGAACCCCTTAATGGGTAGCGTGCTGAAAAAAAAAATAATTAACTTGGATGTCACTTTGCACAAGAGATCCTAAAATGGCTGTTAGGTTTTCTTCCCCTCTTCAAATGTTTAGAAATTTATCTGCCGCCTTTGATTAAAGGAAGTTTTGCCCAGTTCAGTGGGAGCAGGTGAAAGATGTCAAGAATGAGAAATAGATACAGCCTTGCAGGAGCAGCGTTTTCCAGGCTTGTAGGCACAGGGTTAGATTTTCTTGTTCACAGAAAGTAAATGTAATTTCAGTCTCTGTGGCTTCCATCTTAGGTCAATTAAGATCCAGAGAAAAGTGTTTCGGGGAGAGCAGGGAGGCAGCAGTCGCCTGCAGGCACCGTGTGCTCGGCTGTAATAGCCATCTCAGGCTGACTGCCTTTGCTTCCCCCTAGCACGCAGGCTGGGAAACACTATTTAAAGATTCATGCCAAAAAAAGGGGGAATAAAACGTCTCTCCTAATGTTCTTACCACCTCTAGTTACTTATCCTAACTGTTCTGTTAAGTGGTTTGAATCCACTTAATGGTTAAGATGAGATAAAACCAAAACCTATAAATTTGTAAGGCTTAGGGCTTGCCTGGTAGGTAACTTGTTCCACAGACAGTATTGAACTTGGGAACAGAAATCTGTGGGAGGCAGCTGACTGGAGAGAGATACTTGGAGAAAGTGGACAACTTGCCTGATAACTGTAGGAACTGGAAAGCATTTGAATCCTTTATTTGTAGTGCTGGAGCTCACAGGTATCAGTTGCAAATCGTGTCATGCATGAAATTCCTCTCTGTCTCCTAGTAAAACACTGAGCCATATCCTGTTTGGTTGTGTGTGTGTGTTGTTTGGGTTTTTTTTTTTGTTTGTTTGTTTGGGTTTCTTTGTGTTGTTGTTTTTTTGTTTTGTTTTGTTGGTTTTTTTTTTAATTACAGCAGTCAAAATCATAGCATGAGGTGATAGACCTGTAGATATTTTGGGATCAGATGATTCATTTTTTTCTGAGGATGTTTCTGAGGGAGGTCAAGGAAGAGAATGGTACCATTATTGTACCCATACATGTGTAGCCACAGTGCTCTTTCATCTCAAGGAGTTTGCCAAAAGTCCCAAAATGTGGGAAACAAAAACTGTTAGACAAAAGGGTGGAGGGACAGAGTGCAACAGTTTTAACCACTAAAGAACTAGATTTTATGGTGCAGGTTTACCGGCATGTCTGTTGGAGTAGTGAGTTGCAAATGCTGGCAAAAGCAGACCAACTTCAGAATGGCTGTCATGTCTAAAAGGGCTCTTGGAAGGGAATATTATGAAATCATGGGTAAAAGGACTCTTGGAAGGGAGTATTATGACATGGGTTGTATGTGAGAGGGACTAGTGATGATGAACTCCTTCATAACAGTAAAATTGTAACAGTAAAATCTTGTTCTCATGCATGTGAAGCTGCTGGATGTTTGCACTTTGGCTTTTCTTTTCTAGATCTCTTTTTCTCTTTTGATGTTGAAATGATAGCCCCTGCGAAGCTGAAGCATGTTATTTTGAGGATAACCTTCACTTGAACACCAGTAACTACTTTTTCCTTTTGGATGGCAGCACTCTAAGCTTAAACAGGCTGTTTGCTTTTTGTCGTGAAGACGGATGTTAGCAATTGCGAATTAGTGAAAAAAACTGTGTAGTCAAGTAGAGTGTACAAAACTTTGTAATATCTTTAGGCAGTTCTAAAGATACTGTAAGTATGACTTGTTAAGCTAGTAAAAGGCTGTATAGCAAGTTTTTTGGGGTTGGTTGGGGTTTTTTTTTCTGTGCTGCAGCAGATTGATCAATGCTAGTAACTAAATCAATCCAGGTTTGTTTCCTAGGGTAAAAATTTTCTGTAATATTACTTTTGTGGTGATCACAAGTCTTCATGCTGTCATCTTGACAGATCTCTGAAGCTAAGCAGATCAGAAGCTGGCAGCATGCAGATCAGTTTTCAGAAAAAGTGCAGGTGTTGCTGGCAGGAATACAAGTGACGGAGTCCTTTGACTTGTACTGAGAGAAACTGGTATGCTAGGGGTTATTTTGTCAGATAAAACAGCTTAAGATTTTGAATATTAAAAAAAATAAGTGCATAGGTTGAATTATATATTAACTTTATTTTGGTGCGTTTGTTAGGAGCATATCCTTTGATGCATTACGTTCAGGATGTGGTTGAATTAATGCACTTCTCCTCTTCTCCTGAAAGTCTCACCTGTCCATTTCCTGTCTCCAGTAGGCAGCTGGAAAACCTGAATGTCACATTAAGGTTGCTGTTCTGTATCTTAATTCCTTTTATATCTTTAATGCTGAGCTGCAGTGTTAGCTTTGATAATATCCTGTAGCAATGAATTCCATGGGTGAACCATGCCATGAATAAAAAGGAGTGCTCTTTAATTCATTTTCAGTTTGTTGCTTTAGTAAATAATCCTTTGGATGGGAGAAAGTATGTATAATCACTTAAATCAACAACAGTCTAGTATTCTGTTTACTCTAACACTTTAGAATAACATTTGCAAGGCATAAAATCAACCATTAAGATTAGCTGTAGAAATTAACAGCTCTGAGTTTCCTATCAATTGTCCAGTTCTGAGGAGAAAGGAATGAGAATTATGTAAATCTGCCTTCCCCATTAATGAAGAGTTTTAATATGCTATAGTTTTACAGTTTGAATCCTTAGAGGGTGCAGCGTAGCAGTTCTCTGAGCTCATTCGTGTAGCCTTCAGTTTGGAAGCTCGTTTGGAAGTGAAGTAAAACTTAAAGAAGTGAGTGTGTGTTTGTGAGTGATGTACTAATCACTCCCTTTTTTGGCAAAATATTATAAAGCATGGGACTGCAGACATTACATACCCTGTCTACTGTTTCCAAGCCACTAATTTGTTAATGTTGCTTGACAGAACCATAACTTAAACCCAAAGTATTTTAAGTGGCATTAGAGTGAGGGTCAGTTATACCCCTTATTCAGGAGTTGCACAGGAGGCTGAAAATTATTTCCTTAACAGATAAGGGTGTGTGTTCTGGATTCTCAGTGTTGAAGGATATGCAAACTCTATGTGGGTAGAGAGGTGCTAAACAAGTGCTGTCTTTTCCCTAGTCACACTAATACTACTCAATAAACTGTACACTGATGGCTTTTTGGTAAAAGACATGCTATTAGATAAATCAGCTCCTGGGTAATTTGAGGAACATTGAATTACTTTTGCTAGTTATATATTCCAGGTTGCAATGATATGTTTAGCCTTTAACTTTAGCTTTTTTAAAAAGCAGATTGAGACTGGAAAGGCTCAGAAAGGAATGATCAGCGAAACATACTGGATAGCCAGTGTACTCCCCACCTTGTAAGCTGAAATACGCCTTTCTCCAAACTGGTAAATCTCCAGCTGTAAAACGTGATGCTGATTACAGCATGTTTACTTGTCTAGGAAATAACCTGTTAATCTCTAGCAAGCAAGTACAGTGACACTTACTCTGAATTTCATTTTAATACATGCTTATATATTGGAAAATGTCTGGAACATGCAAAACGTTTGCATAGTGGCTGCAACTGTTTGTGTTTTGGTTTTCTTCCCTTGTTATATTTGTGGCTTTTTACGACATCTTTCAGAATAACAGTTTCCTGGTCACTGAGAATAAATTAATTCATAAACCCAAGGCAAGCGAGGGAAATTTGTCTCCACAAATCCTGATTTATGTAGAAAAATTTTACTGCCATAAATAAATATTAGCTCATGTTGTCATTTTGTTGGCCTACTTCTATGAGAGTATTGTTAAACAGTATTCATAGCTGTAATGGAGTTCCTAAATGCATTAGTCCTTCACTCAGTGCTTAATATTTTTAAGTTCTGTCCTATTGCATTCCTTAATAATGCTACATTTTTTTTACACAGATACATACTTATATCCACCTCAACAAGATAACAGCCTAAAAGAACCTGTATGTTTTAACCTTTTGAAACTATTGCCAGAGACCAGACTTTCTGGCACGTGTATTGCAGGGCATCTTTTAGAAGGAGCATGCTTTCAGTTGCAAGCATGTAATTATAATTACTTTCTACATTTTTGCACTAGTCATTGATAACATCAACATTTTCTTTGTTGACAATAATTTTATGCTTCTGGGTAACAAATCGTAGAGAAATATTTGTACCTTTTCTAAATGCTAGATTATAAAATTGTTTTGTTCAGGTTGTAGTGCTGTCAGTCAAAGAAATTCTGTTGTGGTAAGTGTGCCACCAACCAGAGAAGCTGTATTAAGTTTTTCATTCTTTCTTTTCCTTCTTTCTTCTCTAGACATTTAACATGTCAAATAACCGTTTAATTTAGTTCATACTTCATAGATCTTTGTTCTCTATCTCGCTTATTTGTTAGCTAAACGCTACGCATGTGTATCTGCAATATAGTGCTATGTAAATAATAAATACCACTTCCCTAGATTATTTTATCTAAATTGAAAGGAAGGCTGTAAGCAGCTTTTTCTTTTAAAAATCCACTTTGGATAAAATGTCATTGCTGTTTTCTTAGAAACAAAGCTTCTGGTAAAGATAATCAAGTTCAGCACTTTCTTTCATCATTGCAATGTGTAATTGAGCACACCCCCACCCCCCACCCCAATGCATTACTTTGTCTGTTTGTGTGTTTGTGAAAATATGTTTAAATTGAAAAAATCTTAATCTCATAGTTCAGGCTTTTCACTATGTTTCTTGTTATATAGACTTTGATGTCCCATTTTCTCTGACCTTGTTAGTTCTTTTCTTCTGAAGTCGGATCAGGTCTCTTCTAACAGAACTGAACAAAAGCCCCTCCTGTGGTTTTAAAGATACTTTATTGACCATTTTTCATACAATTGCTGATTAGGGAAACTCTGTGATTTACTTCTATGATAAATGAGCTTCTCCTTCTTGCCTAATGTGACACATCTTTCTTTTCCTAAGCTTTCATGCCTTTCTCACCATATGGATCAGGACCTTTTGTCTTTGTTGGGCAACAACGTATGTGTCCATATTACTTGAAAAATGCATTTCCCTTCTTGCTCCTTGGGAGGGGCCTGTCATTTCCATGGGGTGTAGTTTGGAGGTCTTCCTTACCTGAGCCTACTGCTGTGCTTGTTAGCATGGCAGGTCGTACAGCTTAGCTCAGAGCTTCACTGTTTCACTAATGTCAGGTGAAACAACTTTTATATTCCCAAAGATACAGCACAGAAAACAATGGGGGAGGAAAACTTAGTCAGCCACACAAGCTGTATTTATTCTGTACCACACAAGCCTTAAGTGTACCCCTGCCTCCTTTCAAAATAAATCCAATAATTGACTTAATCTCCTTGTTTAGTGGCTGGTTGCTCTTAACAATGGGCCCTGTAATGTTTAGAAGGATTAGTGGTCAGTGACGTTTATTTTCCATCACTGGTCTGCAAGTGA
Source organism: Falco punctatus (assembly GCF_963210335.1). NCBI lineage: Eukaryota > Metazoa > Chordata > Aves > Falconiformes > Falconidae > Falco > Falco punctatus. The sequence continues at coordinate 61,964,009 of NC_137582.1, read as the reverse complement.
TGCTTTTCTCGTGAAAGAAGTCTGAGAAAATTGACCCTGTTTTACACTTCCTCGACCCAATACAACTTTCCTCCCCAAGTTCTAACCTTTTGATTTGTTTGATCTTGAAACACACTGTCTATGTGTATACTCTGAGGCAAATAAGAAATACCGTGAATATATACAAGTTTATTGATATGTGTCTTAAAATACCCTTCTGTAGTGTTTAACCTGTCAGACATTTGTTCTTATTGAACTGAGTCAACAAGCTCAATCATCATGCCCATTAGTGTACATAAACATCAAAACCTGTTTCTCACAGCTTTTCATCGTCATCTGCAATACAGCACGACAGTTGCTTGAAGACCTCTACAAATACATTCCTTGTTAATTTGCTGAAAGCAGAAGTAAGCATACTCTTTTTATGTATCGTTAAAAAGATCCTTGCAGTTTATTGTACTGCTGTGATTTTAAGCAAAAATTGCTTTAAGAAACAGTAACCGTATGTGAAAGAAGCCACTGTCAATTTTGGCAGCCTCAGTAAGCCTCTCCTGAGATCTACGTTTTTATCATAGCGTGCAGGCATACTGAGGGGTGTTTGACAACCCCACTCTGCCATTTTGAGGGTCTGGAAGTGGGGGTTGGCCTCATCACTTCCGTTGATCTCTTGCTGTTGAGAGGTCCAGATTAAAATGCAGAAAAGAGGCAGGCAGTACACAAGCCCTGCTCCCTACAGCTTGGCTGCTCAGCTGTGAGCTATGTTGGCAATAGTAAGGAAATGGCAGAAGGACCCAAATGGTCATTAGTGTACCCTGGAGGATGAAGCAGCTGGAACTGCTAGAACTGCAGAAGGTGGCTATCAGGTTATTTCCTTCCCGTATTTACTGTAACTGTGTTTGGGAGAATTCCTGTTGCCTTTGAAATGGAAAAGTAGTATAATTGTTCCAACACTACACAATATTGCAAACTGGAAAGAACAAGAAAGTCTCATTACCAGAGTATCCTGCCTGCATAATTAATGCATGTTAGTTGTTGTTGGAATACACTGAAATAAGAACGTAGCAGTTAAAAATCCCACAAACACACACACACAAACCAAAAAGGATGAGATTGCCAAGTCACTGAAACTAGCATCTGTTCTGAGAAGAAAGAATAATGTTCTCCTGTGGGACAAGTAGTTCCATAGTTATTCAGTTTGGGTCTCTCACACATTCATTTGAAGCAGTTGAGGTTGGCGGCTCACCTGCAAGGTTTCTGGGGTGATTACAGGATGGGCTCTGGTCTGTCTCTGTGTTTCCCTCTTTAGAGCATCTCAGGCTGGCAGGCAGCTCGGGAGGTCTCTTCTCCAGTCTCCCGCTTGATGCAGTACTGAATTTAAATGTGACTGCTCAGGGTGTTCCTGTTGTGTTTTGAAAGTCTCTGAGAATGGAGGTCTACAACCTCTTCCAGTTAGCCTCACAGTGATTGTTTGGCGGGGTGTTTTTTGTGGGTTTTTTTTTTTTTTTTTTTTTTTTTACTTTCCCCTCTTATATCTTTCTGACTTCAGTTTGTGGCCATTGTCTCTCAGTATACACATCTGTAAAGAGCCGGGCTCTGTCTTTTGTGTAACTTGCCCTTAAGGTGTTGGAGGGCTACTGTGGGGTGCCCCTGGAGGTGTCTGGTCTCAGGACTGAAGGAGCCCTGGTTCTGCAACCTCTCCTCATGGGGCTTTAAGCTCCAGTCCTGACTGCCCTCCCTTTGAGCTGTTAAAGTTTATCAACATATTTCTTGTCCTGAGGGGTGCCAGGATTGCACATGGTGCTCTAGATGTGGTTTAATGAAGGCTGAGTGAAGGGGAATAACCACTTCCATTGGGTATGCTCCTGTTTGTACAGCCCAGAAGCTTACATTGAATGTTACAAGGGAGATCTGATCAAAAACTCTTTCACCTTGAGTGTGAGAAAGAGAAGGTAGATGTTGACAATTTTTATTATTCCTTAAAAAAAAAAAAAGAATGAAAGACTATGACTTCTGTACTGTGATCAAAGGTTCATGAATAAAAATAAATTTATGTTGGAATTCATGTTGGATATTATATCTGAACAGTCAGCATTGGTACCCAGACAGAACTTACAGGAGTTCTTCTGTCTCTTTTTGATTTAAGGACCAAAGTATCTAGTCTTTACAGTAAGTCCTACACTCTCTCTCCTCACATGAAAGTAGTATTTTCTTCAAAATGTCCTGGTTATAGCTTTTGGGTTTTGGTTCTAAACTGTATAGCAGTGGGTCTTGGAAATCCTGCGGTGAGGAATTGTTTCTTCAGTCTTTCTCTAAACTCATTGGTACCTTAAATCTCAGAGAGTGCAATTTTCCATTCTTGGTTTAAAAAAAATAAATTAATTAACCACAGCCAGTGTCTGTAGGGCTTGTTCTGATTTGCCATGTCTTAACACATACAATATGCACTAAAAGGCTCAAAAAGGTTAAGCTTGTGTTTCTCAGCTGGAAGTGCTGATTATTAATGAACGTTATTCTGTAACATTGGCACAGTCATTTGTCACTGGCTTGCAATGAATGGAATGATGAATTAATACAAGACCTACAGCATTTCTTCTTCATTTCAAGAACTGTCCAATGCTGGCATCCTCTAAGAGGCCAACTAGCCAGTAAATTATTGGCGTTAGTTTCCCAGCAATCATGTTCACATACTTGAATATTTTTTATTAATCAGTATTTGTTGTTATTATGCAAATCACTGACAGCTAATTTGTTTTAAAACCACAGGAAAAAGATCAGTTCTGCATGTTTCTGTATTGCGTTCTTTTCTCCTAGATGATCTCCATCTTATGTAGTATTGACAAATTACTTTTAGCAGTAGTTACTTTACTGCTGGATGGCTATTTTGAAACAAGTTTTGAAAAGCTGGCTTGTATTTTGGATATATGAAACACTTGGTGCTAGTCATTCACAGAATCTGTTGTAGTGGGTTTTATAGATCCAGCAGAATGAATTGTTTCCAAATTTTTGCCTGAAAACTACAAGGTTTATGTACTCATTTGACTGTAGTGTTTAGTTAACAGTGCTGCATTTAGAAGGTCAACCTGCTGTATATTGGAAATTCTGTTCCTCAACCTCTTTCATTCTACAAACAGCATGGGATATGTTGCAGTTTAACCATATAAAAAGTTGAACTGCTCATTGCGTGTAGCGTAGCTAGTCTTCATTTGGTAAAAGGCAAGTTACTGATATCGGAAGTTACACATGACTACTGTTTTTTCTACTGTTCTGTACATGCCTGTCCTTAGGGAACAGCTGACTTCAACATGAAAAATGGTAACTGATGTAGTATACTTGTAGCCACCTAGATGACTTTTCTGAGGGCTACTAATGCTGTTAACTGTCAGAATTGTGGGGAATGTCCTCATGTCTTCCTGCAGCTTAGCACTGGCTTTTTGCACTGTCTGCATCTGTTGCTCCTTCCCTTCTTTGAAATATTAATACCACCCCCCATGCTACACTACAAATAAAATATGTGCTGAATGCATACAAATAAAATGTCATCTGAGCATATCATTGCAGAAGCATCACACTTAATTATTCTTTTCATTTGGCTGCCTAATTTGGCAACCTGTGTCATCTGTTGCTCAAATGTGTTTTATTGTGAGACCGCCTTTTCTAAATATAAAACATTTAAAAAGGGTATTGATATGTACAGGGAAATATCAAGATAATGTGTGCTTTAAAAAGTGGTCTAGAACTATTGGTAATTTTAGCTTTAGAGTTTCATAAAGATTGTATAACTAAAACGTTCAGATATTTCTGATATTCTAGCAACTAGGATGTGTACCTCTCCTAGCATGTGGGAGTAGAAAAAGCTAAAGATTATGTGCCTGACTTTCAGAATTGCCAGACTCCATGTAATTTACTGAATCATACTTGCCTGGGGATACCCATCCGTTTTGCAGATCAGACCCGACAAGTTTCCTGTTTGCATCCCATGTCTGTGCATAAGGGGTGAGTAAGATCTTGCATAGGTGGAGAGAAGTAGCATGCTGCAGAACAGAATTTTGCAAAACTGTGTTACTACTAAAGGTAATAAGGTGAATCAAAGTAAACGTATGCTATTTTCCCATGTAACACCTTTTTTTTTTTTTTTTTTTTTTTTTTTTTTTTTTTTCATTCCCTTCTTGAGGTGATGCATTTAAAATGTGTTCAGGTAATTCATTCTGTTAGTGCCATTTTTTTCTAGAATAAATCGTTTTATTCTTTGACATGTTGATGTTGGTTGTTAGGATTGGTGCACGTTGGTTGCTTAATTGATTTTAAAACATCACCTTCCAGGTTGGCAGATTCTTTAATGCATCATACAATCTTTTACTTTTTTAAAAAAAAAAAAGTAATGATTCCCTAGGCAATGTCCAAGAAGTGCTGCCACTGCCAGAAGGTTACTCAGAAAGGCCAGCGTCTTTATTCCGTGAATTAGGTAACATGTAACACACCATATCATCTTAACAAACCTGATTAAATCAGAGGAAGATGTAAAACAAAATTAAAAAGAAACTGCTGTTGCTGTGTTTTGTAACATGAGATAATTAATCATAAGCTTGTAATTCCCTTCATTCCTGAGGTATGTATGTACCTAATGAGATTGTTGCTTATACTTAAAATAAGAAATAACTGAGATTCAGCCTCAAAGTCAGCAGTAGTGTCTGTGGTTAGTGTAAGACCACAAATGATGTCAAAAATTAATGATGTCATGGGTATGCACAAAGAGCAGAGAAAAAGACACTCGGAATGCAGCCTTGGGCACAAGAGAAGGGAAGCGTCTTTTATGCAGTGGTTAATCAAAACTACAGAAGAAGGTAGTACCAGTGCTGTTCGCAGAGCTGTTGTTAACACATTGGAGTGAAGTTGTTTGTTTCATGTTGTTTTTCATCAAAATCCCAGTAAAAAGCATTGTCCTTCAAGAACCACTGCCACAAACTGCAACATCATTGTCTCTCCTCACAAGATTCCTTAGGCTGGCAGAGTAGCCTCTGCTGCTAGCCATTTTTTCCTTCTTCTTTTTATTTTTTTTTAGCTGTTCCTGTTTCTTGTTACTGATTGGTATCACATACCCCCTGAGATGCAGTAGTACCTTGGAGGTGGTAACTTTGGGGTGGAGGTGTGTGTTGGTATTACAATGAGATTATTTCATCTGAGGAAAGTAATTTTGCCACAATTGTTGGCTGAGCAGTGGACATCTCATATATTCTTCTTATCAGCTGTGTGGTGCCGCCAAGTTCCCCCTGCAGGGAGCACAGCAGAGCCCGGCCGCGGGGTCCCCGCTCCGCTCCCCCCTCCCTTACTCCTGTCAGCAGGTGCCGAGGTGGCAGGGTGCCTTGCTCAGGGAGCCGTGGTAAGGCAGATTCCAACCATCCCGAAAGCAATAGCTGTATTTTACCCTAAAAAGCTTTCTGTACTACTGTGTTTCTGTTAGGTCTCAGTTTTCTCTAATTTCCTCCCCCAAAGTAATTTTCCTACAACTGCTAATAAGGTAGAGGTAATACAATAAAAAGTGCTGTAGAATAGAATAGAACAGTTTAGGCTGGAACAGACTTTTAAGAGCATAGACACATGGTTTAGCGGTGGACTTGGCAGTGCTAGGTTAATGGCTGGACTCTAAGTGCCACATCTACACACACATCTTGTAAATACCTCCAGGGATGGTGACTCCACCACCTCGCTGGGCAGCCTGTTCCAAAGCTTGACAACCCTTTCAGTGAGTAAATGTTGCCTAATATCCAATCTAAACCTGCTCTGGTGCAACTTGAGGCTGTTTCTTCTTGTCCTATCACTTATTTGGTAGAAGAGACTGACGCCCACCTGCCTACAGCCTCCTTTCAGGTAGTTGTAGAGAGTGATAAGGTCCCCCCGAGCCTCCTTTTCTCCAGGCTTAAAAACTCTGGTTCCCGTAGCTGCTCTTTGTAAGACTTGTTCTCTAGACGCTTCACGAGCTTCATTGCCCTTCTCTGGACACACTCCAGCACCTCAGTGCTGGAGTATTCGCGGGGTGGCCTCACCAGCATCGAGTATGGGGGACGATCCCTTCCCTTGTCCTGCTGGCCACACTGTCTCTGTTACAAATGGCCTTGACCTTGTAGTATTTGAATCTTTATATCTTGCATTGATTTCTTGGGAGTTTTGAGTGGTCAGCATCCCACAGTATCCATCTGTCGTCTTTTTTTGGAAATAACATTAGTCAAATATAGAATGGGTAGTGCTACCTGAACCATCTTATAATTTAAAAATTGTAGCAAAGATGCAATAGGACTGATTTATTTGAGTCAGATTTACTGACAGTGGTAATATCAAACAATTATATTCTAATAATTTAAATGATGCTTCTGTTTAGAGAAATCAGGATCCTTTGCTGTTATGTAACAGGTAGGGGAAGAAGTCATACCTAGCCCCAGATGTGTTTTTTAGGTATGGATGGAGTTCTAGTAACTTGAAAGTAGTTATTCTCAGTGTATCCTGGCAAATCTGAAATTGGGTTATGACCAATGGAAAAATAATCTGAGAAGATGTAACTATGAATTAGGTGTTAGTATGAAGTATGGTAGAACATTAACAATTTAATTAAGGTGTGCTATTCACAGATACCTGCAAGGCACATGACTAAGACTAGGTACTATGATATGCATTATGTTTTTTGCTGGCTTCTAGGACATAGAAATGGAAGGTTTTAACATTCAAAGGTTCTCTGTGATGGATGTATTAGTAAATCCAAAGTCCCTGTGAAAGAGGTAGTTGGCTACCTTGAGATGAAGCAAACTAATAAAAATTGTAAAGGGAATGAGTATGTTCACAGTGATGTGAGAGATAAATTTGCTGTGGTTAAGTCTCGAAGGCTGTGAAGGCAGTTTACGTGGTTCAGGACATGATTGGCACTGTTGAAAACATCCACTGGGTTGAGGGTCAAAGACCGCATAGCACATGCAGAAAATAACCATGTGCTTGGTCAGATGCCTGCTTCGTCTTTCACCGATGCTCAGTGTCAGCAGGCGCAGTACCTGCCCAGTCTTCCAGTGTCTGCTAAAAACGTGCATGCGAATTAATGCACAGAGGAGAGCATGTTTCTTTTTGAAGATCTCTCTCTTAGCAACTTGTGAATGATTTTGTCAAGATATTTCAGAAAGGGTTCTGGTTGGTTTGTTTTTCTTACAGTACTTGTGGACACGTCACCAGGTAAATGTCCTGGTTTATTGGCTGGGAATGACAATTGAGCTCTTCCTCTTAACAAGAACAAAACATTGCAGAGGCAAGTCCAGTTACATATTCTGTGCATTGTCTTCATAGTGTCTTCTGTGTATTCTGTGTGTTGTCTTCATAGCATTACTGAATTCCTTAACGTGCAGTGAAGTAAATGGGCTTTCAAAAATGTGAGAGTGTAGATGTACCTAGTTTTAATACACGAAGTAATCTTATTTTCTTTTGTGGTTAATGCTATAAATCGATAGCAGAGGTATAAATAATTTTTTGCTACAGTATTAGAATTGGTAAGTAGAAGTGGATTACCCTGATTTATCCTCCCAGGTGGCTAAATTTAGAGAGAAAGGGTGTGGAAATCCTGTGTCTGAAACAAGAGTGAGACAGCAGAATATTAAAAATTCAGGTCTAGTGGTGGCAATGGATTTCTTTTTTGCATAACCAGAGGGTAAGTGAACACACACGAGGCATCTGAAGGTACATTTAAAGTACCTGGTGGGTGAAATCAGACTTTCAGCTAAACGGTTTCCTTAGTCCATAGTAAAACACTGGATTATTTTGTTCAGTTGCATAGGGATACAGATATTTTCTATTTTCCTAGTGTTACTGTGCACTGGCTGATCTTTCTGTTTGTTACAAAACTTAATCATTTTCACAACAATGAGGAAACATAGTTATTTGACTTTGCCTGAAGAGACTGACTGAGCAGGACAAGTGCCTACTGCCGCATAGCCAGTTTTCTGTGGTGGATGTTACTGTACATGTTGATAAACATGTAAAGTGTCCAGTGCTTAGATAAGTATTAGGCATGGTTTTTCTTGTTACTAATGTATACAGAAGTTGATCATATTTATGTATGTGTAACATTTTTTCTGTATAAGGCTCTTGTGAAGAACTGAGATGGATCAAGGTACCAAGATAAACCAAGATGTATGACTGTTGTTTTGGACAGGCTTCAGAAGAGTAAATATTTGTCTGAAGGTATAGCTTTGTTGGTGTTTTGCCTTTCCCCTTTAGAAGCCACATGTCCTCATGTGGGAGCTGGTCTGTTTCTGAGCTTGCCATTTTCCTGAAAGAGTGAGCCGTGGGTTATAGGGGTTGTATTGATGTGACTCCATAAAAACAGGCACCTTCTTTAGAAGCAAATCGAGTTATATTTGAAGAAATACAAATGGAGTGTAATTTACTGACCTGCTGAATGTGGCAGGAGACAATCGTCAGTGAGGGAGATAATTATATAATAATGTGATTGTAATGGTATTGTGTTTCAGAGTATTTTAAGCCCATTTTATGAAGTATTTGAAGGCAAGCTGATAAGGGCAGTTAAGCAAAGAACAGGAAAGGCAGCAAACGGAGTATGAAAGGTGAGAGTACAGAGAATGAGAATAAGGAAGATGTTAGTAGAGTGAGAGATAGGGTAGGAGGTGTTTAAAAAGAATGAAGAAATCACTGGCTGATTTTTGAGAAATGAGAAAACGAGTAGATGAGTTCAAAGAGATGAATGATGTTTGGAAGCAGGCTAGGAAGATGAAGACAGCTGCCAACTAGGCCAGCTGGGAGACCAATTATAAAAACAGCAAATAACACTGTCCGTAGAAAGTATGTTAGTCATGGTGGCGAGCAAGAGTGCATGAATCCTGGAAATGACAGGGGGGGAAGTGACAGGGGTTCCATAAAAGACTGAATGTAGTGGAAGGGATGCAGAAATGGAGACTCAAGATTGCATCCAAGCTAAGAGGCAGTGAAAACAAAAGGAAATCCAGAGGAGAGACAAAGGTTAGACTTGCTGTGTTTCAAAGAGTCTCAATTTGAGGAGATGACCAGGCACCCAAGAAGAGACAATAAAAGTGACAAATGTGAGATGGTGCTGAAAGGACAGAGAGGGGAAGTGTATGAATCCAGAAATTGTTGAGGATGGAATTTGATATTTTGGGCTTGTTTTTTGATTTCAGGGGGTGAATGGCGTTACTGCGGAGGTAATGATCTGTCAGCCTCTAGTGCAGTTCAGAGTAATGTACTTTTCCCAGAGATGACTGAAATTGTGGAAGGATCAGTGGTAAATATGCTTACTTATTGAAACTTCACTGAGGTACAAATACAACTACTTTGGGAATCGTTTCTGACTTGTATTTTAAAAAAAACCAACAAAACAACAAACCCCAAACAAAAAACAACAAAAAAAACCCCAAACCCCCAAACCAAACCAACAAACAGAAAAAGGTGCATACTGTGCTAGTGCATTTTTTGTTTCATCCTAAAAGTTATTCCTAAATATGGCTTCCTTCCCTCTTCCTGCGCTTCTGTCCATCATGTGTCCTTCTTTGGGCTCTGTGGTCCATGGAGGTCTCTGGGATGCTTAGTGCTCTGCATTCTTGCTGGCATCCTTCCTTCTCATCCCACCTTGGTATGCGATGTCTCCATGATGAACAGTAGAGAATGAAGTAATGGCTATGACACTCTAGGGCTGGCTTCTCAAAATTTGATCAAAGTAGTGGTGTGAGTTGCTATGTAAGGGATTACTTTAAAAAGTGAAGTGAAGCAACTGCCTGACTAGGACTGCCTTGTCCTTCCCATGTTGGGCTGCATGTGGTCCCTTAGTCTTTTTTTGCATGCAGTGGGATAGCTGTGGACTGAGGGGCTGTCAGCAGCAAGGATGGTGGTCCCTCTGCAGGTGTAGGGTCTTGGTGTCTGGGGCTGAGTACTTGTGGAGATGACGTGCATGGCCATCAGTTCAGCAAAGATGGGGGCTTGCTGTCCTGGTACGAAGAGCCTCCCCTGGCTCTCCAGCCCAAGCCCTGGTGTCCTTGGGGCTGCTGGTGTGTGGCTCAGAGAGGCTGTCCTCCTGCCAGTCCTGAGGCTGTGCTGGATGCCACAGGCATGACATTCCCTGCTGCATCCTCAGTGGAGAGAGATCCTGGCTCCTCTGCCTCCCTGTTCCTGTCATCACTCTCATATGGCAGCTGTTTGAGTTGTCGTGGTTTGCTGCTTAGGGCAGTGGTGATCTGTCCCGTTCTTCTGTCTAAACTGTATTTCACAGTGAACCCAAGGTTGTTGGGTGCAGCAAGCTCTGAACCAGGCAGTCAGCCAGTGTCAAATACATTCTCATTTTATGAGTCAGTGGCTCTCTGGCTTGTTAAAATCGTGGTCAGTCTTATCAACCCCAGTCAGCCAGTAATGGTGTTTGGTGGTTTGCTTGCCCAGGGAAAAGTCTTTTGTCTTGCATCTCTGAATTGCATTTTATTTTTTGCTTTAGGAGAAATATGTTCTTTCTTATGCTTTGTAACAACTTTTAAAAGAAAAACAATGTCATGACCACATAGAGATACTCTTTATAAATTAATTGCATTCTTGTATTTTTCAGGAAATCTGGTTTTCCTTGGGAACATTATTTTAGCCATCGTATGTCTCACTGGGTTATGACCTTATTGTACTAGTGCAGCAATTAGCTCTTTAAGTTTCTTCTTCCAGGGCATGTAAAAATAATTAAGTGGTGCTGTCATACACCAGCTAAAAGGATTCATACGTGCACATTCACTCTGTGTTTCATACTATATAGCTGGATCAATTTAAATTTAATAAAATGGTGTACATGCCTAAAACTTTGGTTCTTAAAAGATTTTTTTTAAATCTGGAAATTAGTTTATTGGCATTTACTTTTTTTTTGTTCAGAGAGAGAAATCTTGCTTGTTTCTTGGGTCTTCTGTTTCACTTTCCATATGCTTTATTATAAGGATTCTTTAATATTTCAAAATAGTAACTTTAGCTTCTTACTTCTAGTTTTTTTTTAAATATGAACATTTTAAGGCAAAACTGGAAGGTGGATTTACTTCTGTGATCTCAGGGAGGGAGAAAACCTGCAGAATTTTTGAAGCACTCACTTGTTTTGAGAGTCTTGCATGTTGCTGTTTTTGAAAAAGGGAACATGTTGATGGGGACAGTTGTGAAGTACTGAAATGAGATAAACCATTGCAACTATGGCTGCAATGCTCTTGGGACTCCTTAGCCTTGTCTCTACTGGGAAGCTAAGTATTTGCTAGAAATTGTTGTTCGCTTTTCCCCCCCCCCCCCGCTGTCTTTGTAGCTGTTCTCTTAGAAGGGCTTTGAACGCTAGCATAAGCTGATTAGAATGGTTTTCTGTAAACATGTTTCTTTGATTTGATATATGCAAAACCTCAAACTGAATTTACATTTAAGCCAAACATAGCTGAGCAGTGAAAAAGGAATCCCCTTAATTTTTAGAAAGTACTAAATTGTGTATCTTATGCATCCTGATTTCATCAAGGGTGTATCTGACAGTAGATTTACTAGCTGTTGTTCTATTTTTCTGGTGGAGGGGGCTGCAGCCTGTGAAAGGAAGGAAGAATTTTGCCCTTCATGATGATATGAAAAAGTGTATAGTTAGGGACCAGATGTATGTGGAGGAAAAGGTAATTTTATACTGAAGTTGGGAGGGAGAACATGAAAGTGAGTGCATGGGGCGAGTCACTAAGTGGGGCAGAGGCCATTTATTGATTTGGCAGGAAGAAGGAACAAGGCTTTGAAAGGGAAGGATTTATGTAAGTGGAGTAATGCATCTTCAGATTTGCTTGTTAAGAGTGCCTCATAATAAACTGTCTGTAGGGTCAGGGTGCCTTCTTCACTGCTGCTTCAAATTTTGGATTCTTGATTCTGAAATTATCAGTTTTTTACATGAAAAACAGTAATTTTTAGGCCAGATACCAAATTATGCATGCGGATCAGCATTTGTGTACAACAACTGGTTTTGCTTATAGAAACATGGTGTTAACATGTTTTAATGGATGTGCATCCAACTGCTCATATGTTTGTGTGCACAATTAAGGAAATATGCTTTAAAAAACCTTTATGGTTATCAGTGGCTCAGGGACTAGGCACTGAAAGTTGTATTTACATTTGTTCTTTTGGGATGCTGTTGTCAAGTTTTTTTTTACCACAAGTACGTTGTAGTTGTGTAAGACTTTCAGAAGGTGCTGTTCTTGCTACTTGTTTTGTTATTGAAATAACGTTGCAAAATGCTGGTAACAACCAAGTGCCCTTTTTGCTGGCACTCCAAGGAATACAGTATATATTAACAAGAACAGCTATGAAAAATGCATGAAGTGCCAGGAACTACTACTGTAAACAAGGGTACTATAAACAGAGCCATGATAACCTGGCTCACTTAGACTCTTTCTGTGGTATAACATCAGCCCATCCTATTGCCAAAAAAGGAAAAAAGAAAACAAAAACTCTTTTTCTCTCCTTCAGCTACATACATGTGTTCCCTAAAGTCTATCGTCTGTTGTTTTCTTAGCTTGCATATCAGCACTGCATTTAAGATGTACTTTGTGATAGCCCATCTTTGTGCATTCATAGGTATGTTTGAACTAGACCAGGCTTAAAGCTGTTTTTTTAGGGACCATCTGATTCATAAATGTGTTCTGCTAGCACAGACTGAGGCAACATATGGTCCCCACGGAAACATATCAAACTTCATTTTAAAACCAGACTTTTGCTTGCCCTTCTCTCAAGTTCCTTGGGAATGTTTTTCCAGGCCTTCCATCACATAAACCCCTGTTAACTGTCAATGAAAATTCCTTCGTAGCCAACCTGTGCCTTTTTTATTGTGGTGCAAAAAAAAATTTCTTTAGCATAAATAGCTTTTGTTCCCTATTCACTCTTGGATTTACTTTCCTGCCTCTTACATGTTTGCAGTTACCTGGTATTTTCTCTGTCTTTTGTTTGACGAACAATTTGAACTCTTTTACTGTTCCTGAAGTCTTTTGCTAATCCTATGCTTTACTTCGGATTGAAGAAGAATAACTGAAACTTGTGCATGCCTGTTAGATGAGGTTTTACTAGTGACTGGTATAATTGCATATCTATTTGCTGTACCAGTGAAGTTGTCTTTCACTACACACTCCCTTGCAATATAGCTCTGTCATACTGGTTTTATCTGCTATTAGAGCTATAAACTGTTGTTTATAGCCATGCAGCCACTTTTACATCAGCTTGTTTTGTTGGTATTAAGTATGTGGTCATTCTTACTCTGTTTTCCTAAATGCAATTCCATTCCTGTTCTTTCAGTCCTCAGGATCATGCAGTTCTTTAGGGAGACTGTTTTTTTTTTTCTTCGTATTGACTGTACCTCCCAGCTCTGTGTTATTAGCAAGCTTTGTTATCACTCATATTTTAATTGCCAAGTCAACTAAAAAAAATAGTAAGGCCCATGCCAAGATCTGTCCTTGTGGAACTCTGCTAATGACCTTTCTGCAGCTGGAAAGTACTTCCAGCATTACTCGGATCAGTTCTTTAGCCACTTCCATTTTAGACTTTTAATCCTTCTTTTGATTCATATCCCATATAATATATTATCAGCCACTTTAGTGAAGCCGAAATAGACACAAAGACTTATTGCAATTGTCTAGACAATGTTAAGAACCATGTTATGTGGGTCTGGTTTTCGTAAACCTGAGTTCTACACTGTTCTATGTCTCTTTTTCTTCCCTTCAGAGCTGTTGGTAAGATTTTGCGTAGAATCCAAAAGAGGCTGACAATCTTTTTTTTTTTTTTTTTTCCCTTTTCCTATGTATTTGCTCTTCTCTTCTTGTGCTGCCTCTCCCAACCAATGAGCTGATCAGAAGATATTCCTACTATGTGAGCTTCATTCATTAATTCTTCCAGTATTGAGGACAGACATTATTTTAACTCTTGGTTTAAACAGATTAAACATCTTAAATTTCCCTCAACCCCATCTCCTCTTTTTTGGCCAGAGGAGCTTTTCACCAGACTTAAATTATCATGCTGGCAATAAAAATACCAGTAAAATATATTGCTGCAGAGTGGCTGAATAATAGCAAGGCATCACCTGGTAGAGCTGTCAGATGTGACTCTTACATTATGCAGGCTATTTACTGGCTGTCACTGCTAACCGGCTGCATTGTGTGCCTGGCACGGTCCCATTTCCTCCAGGGGTAACCGAAACAAAGGTGGCATCAACATCTGCCCACGCTGATGTGCTAACAGCTTGCCCTGCCATTTGAAAGTAGTAGAAGGTGCTGACAGATGGCACGAATGAATTACCTTGGAAAACCACCTGAAAAGAAAACCGTTCTTGCCACAGTAACAGTTAAATAGATGAGAGCAATCATCATCCAACTTTCTCTTTTGTGCAGAGCAGGCAGGGTTTCTGTCCTGCAATGAAGGATTGACGGGTCCTGTACATGCTTACGTGTTTCTCTGTGGGGACTGTGGGATTGCTTCAAAGTCAACCACAAGGACTGTTCGAGAGAGTGAGTGAAAATACTTGTTCCCCCTCTCATTCTGCTTGGGTGAGCATGGTGCCTTTTCATAGCATTTCCAGCCATCAAGAGCCAGAGGTAACAGCTGACCACCAAGCTTTGATTCTGCGTGGCTCTGGCTTCAGTTTATTGATTATCATTCAGGAGCAGAAAGCAGAATTTGGCTTGGAAAGTTGGGTAGCCTTCTGATGTCCCGTGTGCATATGGACGCTGGAAGGCCAACTCCCTAGTGGTAGCAAGGCTCTGTCCATTGTATTTTGGTGAGGAGTGTTAAAGCAGAAGAAATGCTAACAAATCATGTTAACTGATGTTAATAATAATGATAATCCTGAGAATTTCCAGTATTGATGATATTTTTCTCTGATTTGTTTTCTTTGGTGGAGAATGAATAAGCAGAAAGGATTTTTTTTTTCCTTTTCTATATTTTAAGTATTATTTCTGTCCAGTGTATTTGTTGATGATCTGAGGTTGGTTACCTATGCAGGAGGTAAGTCTTTACTCCATTAATACAATTCTCATACATTTCACAGAAGAAAGAAAACAGAAAAAAGGAGATTGTAGATGCATTTGGAGGAAAACATTATAAAGCCAGATTTATTTTGCGTGTGTGTAAGACTACATTCTGAAACAAGAGCTGGTCTCTTCTATCATGTCTACAGAGTAGAATTATCATTAAGGCTTCCTAAATTCCTCTTTAATTGAAACCTCCTGAATGCAGACACCCTTAGCCAGTGCAGTGCTAAACTGGAATTTATGTTAGTTTCAGCCCTGTCCTGCACCATGCCCGTGAAGGTACATTATTGCCTGCCCCTATAATTTTGTTTAGAAATGTAATAATGTTTCCTAGTATTTTTAAACTCCAAGGGATCGGTTTATCACAATAGCTCAAATCTGTGATGTACAATATATTTGATAGATACTTTGACAAAAGAGTGCAGAAGCTTTTTGCAGCATTTTGGAGCATAGTTGTGATAAGCAGGTGAGAACCCACATTGTGGAGCTCCACGGGAATTTACATTGAGACTAATGATTTTTTCTTTAATAAAAAAATCTCATATTTCTATGCGTATTTTAAGACCATGTGAATTTGATATTTGTTTGGAGCACTTAAACATATTTTCCAGTCTTAGAGAAAATTTCCTATTAATTTCAGCTGTATACTTGGAGACACAGACTGAACATACATGAATACATTACCTGAATATTTGGTGGGGGTGGGGAGGAGGCTGCAGTGCAAAGCTGAACTGCCATCTGTTTCTTCTCAGTGCATAATTTGCAGGTGCAGGTAGTCTAGTGAATTTTCCAAACACGTTCCCACCTGTTTACATAGTTCTCTGTGGGCCTGTGACTGTAATCCTTACACTGCATGATGCAATGAAAGCTGTTTAAAAAGAAAGAGGGGGAAAAAAAAAAAGCAATGAAATGTTCACTTTAAAGTGTAAAAGTGGAACATGTTTTTTAGTTTAAAGCTCTTCCAAATTAATTGGATAATGCTATTTTTCAGACTACTTTCATTTGCAAAATCAATCCTTGGTAGTTCCTGATGTATCTAATTTTGTTAACAATTACAGTGGACTCTTAGGTCCTATTTATTTCATGTTAGGAGTTGGAGAATGGTATTGAGAATAATGTTCTGTGAGCTATGAGTTTTGTTACAGTCCTGGCTTTTCAGAAATCTTTTCATATTTTACAAAATCTTTTTTGTTCCCGAGTTAGTATTTTGTTCTTGTTATGGCTCCCATTCTTTAAACAGGGTTTGTGCATCACAGCCTGATTGTTTAAATTGTCTCTGTTGTGGTTGTCTTTTCTCATTTTACCTAGCTTCTAACCATCCTACTCAAAAAGCCCCAAACCCAAAATAGGATTAAAATTTAGCCCTTAAACATACCTGCAAATGTCCACTGGCAAACTTGCACTGGAGGAAGATGTTAAGGAGAGAAATCCTGTTTTCAGAGAGGAACCTAAAATTTGTGAAAATCCACACAACATTTCTTATACCCTTCCATCTGTTCTATTTGTAATAGCATGCTAATGTGCAACAGTACAAAACCCAATGTATAAGTCTTTGACAATTTTAATTTACTTGCTTTTTTGTGAGCCCTGGGGGTCAGGAAATGCAACTTGTGAAGACTCAATGAAGCATGCAATATTTCTATTAGAAATAGGACAACTAATACGGATTAACAAGTAAGATGAACTTCTAGCTTTGTATCATTTGATAAACTGAAAGAATCCCAGGGCAAAAATTAATTTCCAAAGCACAGAGGGCCTAAGGTTATGCTTAAGGTTAGTCAACATTGAGTTGCCTGATGCCAAAGCAGAGGTCAAAGAATGTCCTTATGGATAAGAGATTAACTGCAAAAAGCTTGCATGTATTAGGAATTGAATAAATGGATTAAGTATCAACAGATGTTAGTTTAATTACAAGCAGGCTCCACTTGTGACTGAAATGATGTGTTTGGTGCACTGCAGAATGAGACAACGGCCTGGGCTTCAGCTGTCTTACAGTATACCAGTAATACATTCCTAATAGGCCGTGATAATTCAATAGCAAAGGCTCTTCCTCTCCTCACGGACCTTCTCTCTTTCATCTTGCAGTTCGCAGGCTCCTTCTTCCCCAATCTCTTTCATCTTGCAGTTTGCAGGCTCCTTCTTCCCCAAATGGCTCACCATCCCTTCTTCAGGCAGTGGGAGCATGTTGCAAGGAGGGGAAAGCCCATGCTTGGCACCTGCAGGAGTTCCTAGGTCTCTTGCATTAGCACAGTGCAGACAGAAGAGGCTTTATGGTCTGTCCATTCACTAGTCTTAGTGGTGAACTTCATAAAACAATGTTGTCCTCTCCCCCCTCCCCTCTCCCTTTTATATCTTCATTGAATCCTCAAATTAATTCTTCTGTAAAACTTTTATTTAACACTAAGAGGGTTATTTTTTCAGTGCAAGCCAATTAGAGGATCACGTTTAATTTCTTCTAAAGGAGGCTTTTCTGCTTTTTCATGTTGCAGTTAGTTTTGAGTGATTCATTATTCTGTGTCTCTGGCTTGAGGTGAGGTAAGTAAGGCTATGAAATGTTGACTAAAAAATGCAATGATTCTGTCTAATGGAATTCCAGGGTTAAGCTGTCCAAAAGAACATGAATAGTTTCAAATAAAACATGATGGTAATTGTAGGAAGTAGGTAGAATATTACCTATTTAACCTGGGAACGGTGGGGCAAAGCAGTTGCAGTATTTAGCATGTAAATCATCTGTACTATTGAACTATAAACGCAATACACAGTTTTGTGAGCAGGTGAAAATAAGGTGCTTTTGTCTGTATTCTTAAATATCAAATTGAATAGATCCTTATTAAAGTGTTTCTTTGTGTTAAGGTATTTATAAATAAATGCTGTACAGAGGTACAGTATCTCTGGCATTACTGAACAGAAGTTATCTATACCATGTTTAAAAGAGCATGCAAATCTAAAATAAGACTTTTATGAGTCAAAATTACATACTGACAACACTTATAATTTATCATTGACAGTCCTTCTTCAGGTTACTTTTTATTTATTAGTTCGTCTACTAGTAAGTCAGTCTCCTGCGCTATATCAGCGTAGTATATCAGTAGTTACTGATGTCACAATCATCAGACTTCACTAAGCTTCTGTAGATGGTATAATTATTTAGAGCTTCTCTTCGTGGATGAGCATGATATTGTGGAGATTTCACAAATCCTTCTACTTCGTGTAGATCTGTAAAATTAATCAGAACATATTTATATTCTTAAGAGTCACCAAGAAGAAACCTTGTAATTGAAATAACATTCATTTTAGACAACAGCTGTCCTGGAGGTGGCTGACGGTGAATATCTGGTACAGTATTTTATGTGAAAACTATCAAGTATCTTTTTCAAAAAATCCACTGAAGGAAAATACCACAATGAATTTTGTTAATGGCTAATATTAAAAAGGTAGATTTTGGACAGAGAATGACTTATACATTGGCATTTGCAAACCTTCTGAAGTGTCAGCATGGGAAATCATATGAGATTTGAAATGCAGGTATGATTCTTTTAATATCCTTTTCAAAACCTGTTTTATATCTTACTCATTTTTACATTTGGCTGTATCAATGCAGCTGAAGATTTTAAGTTGTAATGGCGAGCCTTTTATTTTTAACTCAAGTTACAGATTAAGAAAAATGCAATTAATGCTTGTGTCTAGATTTTTGTCTTTCATCCATCTGATGTTACCCAGAGTATAATTTATTAGTAATAAGGCTTGTCTCCATTGAAGTTCTAGCTTTCTGTTATAATATGTTTTCAGATCTGGTTTCCCAGAGTTTATTTAAATATTCATTAAAAATGCTAACACAAAATAATGTTTTAACTCTTTTAATGGTGAACATCTAACTCTGAGCATGGTATTTTAAATATGGGAAGCCACAAATGAACTGTGCAGATCCTGACGATGCAGGTTGTTTGCAGCATGTGTACCCACTTAAGTATTGAGACTGTTTGAAGAATTTGGATTTTGGGATCGGAGAGCTGTGGTAGTTTACCACAACTTGGCATAAACTAATGCCTCTCATGTATCCTGTTATGGAAATTCAGATTTTTGCCATTCCGTATGTCTCAGCAGGGGCCATGTGGATATGCCCCACTTCTGCCTTACTGGGTCGAATTAGAAGTTTTTGTTGGTGGGTGGAAAAGCAGAGCAGCGAGAGCAGTATGAGCGGCTGTGGCATCTGGGGAAGGCAGAAGCAAGCTGGTGTGGGGAAACTGAGAGCAGGCAGAAGTTGGAACTCGATTTAGTCAGGTTACAATTTGGACTTTAGATCTGTCTGCAGGCTGTAGGTTTCCAACATCTGAGAAAACATCTTTTTCCAAATAAAAATGCAAGCAAAACTCAGTTTCAGGGAAGCTTGTAAGCCTCCTGTTCTGTGAATGTAAAGGTAGGTTCTGTCAATGACTTTTACGAGGTGTTTACCACTGTCTTTGCTAGCTTTCTGAAATTTTAAAGCAGTCCTAGCTGTGGATTTGTTGCGTCTCAGGCCACAGATGCCTGTTCTTCAAGTCCAGAGTACTGCAGAGAAAAAGAACTTCTCTGCTGAAGGCAATGTTTTCCACGCTACTGCAGAACAGGAAGAGCATAGGGGAGGTCTTTTTACTATGTAGCTTTCAAACTGCTCCTACCCATGGGAAATTAGAATTTTCAGAAGATTTCAGAACTCCCAGAGCTCCATAAAGGCTACAAAACTCTTTGCCGGTTGGTATTTAATCTTGGTTTAGGAGATGTGTTCAGAAGGGTTTATGTGAATACTACCATCATGATGATCTTTCCTTAAAGGTCTCTTCTTCCAGTTGTTTAATTTTCATCCACACTCATACCTACTTCCTTACTGGGGAAACAGGTGGAAGTGGTGGGGGTGGCAGTCCTAGCTCTTCCAAGTGAGATGTGAAGAGGTGGATCAAGATCAGGTGTAACTTCCACACAGGTAATGGCTTTAATTCTTACCTCAGCTGTAGCCACCTGGCCTCCGCATGGCCTCCCAATTCTTTTCCTTTTCAGAGCATCCTGGGGTTGACGGATACCAGTAAAGCTGGAGTAGGAAAGGGTGGTATCTAGGGAGGGGGGAGCAGGCAGAAGGAAGGAGAGGAGCATTATTTGAAGAGAGGGATTGGTTTAGGTTTTACATTAAACGTGCCTAGTGAGAAGACAGTGTTTGAAGTCTTGTGTAGTTCAGAAATCTTTGTTCTTTGTAAATACTGCAATAGTTATCCAGATTAATGGTAAGTATTTTATGGTGCAGGTTTTGAATGAAATGCATCCCAGTCCTAAACTGCTTTGGCTTATGTATTACTTGTTAGTGTTTCAGTCTGTTTTCAGACCTCCTGTACGCAGGCACAAATGACATAAAGTCAACAGGTATAATACAAATATTTTCAGATGGATATGGCATAAGGACAGATATTCCCAGTGGGAATTTTGTGAATGCCCACAAATTTACGTTTGCCAGAGAAGAACACAGACATTTGAGTTTTCCGTTTCTCATCTCATCCACGCACACTGTGATAAAGATGTTATTTCTTCTTTTTCTGAGCTCTGGTTGAAGGGCAAGAAAATGTCTGTCTAGCACTTCACAATTTACCAGTGGGTCTGCAGAGAGTTTGATGGTTCACGAAGAGGTCCAGTGTAGGTCCAAAAGGATGCAGGTACTTGTACCGTAGTGATATCAAAACTAGCTAGAGATTTTTTGGATAGCCTGTTCTTACTAGCAAGCAGAGACATAAAGAGCTTTGACTTTTTTCTGACATTCTTTGTTTAAATGTTGGCTAGACTTTCTGTCACCTTTCTGCAGCTAAAAACTTGGGACTGGATACTTGCTGGGGAAATCAATGTGGTCTGGAATAGGCAAATATGCTGGAATGGGGAAGTAATTGGGCAAATATGAAGAACTGCTTGCTAGACTTATTTGGCCTGACAGTGAGGGCAGGATGAGCAAGGGGACTAGAATTAGGACCTAGTTATGGGGAAGAGGATGGCAATCCTTTTTGTTAGACGCCTTGGTGTGAAGGAACAATTATTTTTTGTGGGGTGAAAATCTGAAGACAGACAGTGAAGAAGAAGCAGGGAGATGATGAAGAGACCTAGGTGAGTAGAAGGCGTTGTAGTTGGGGAGCGGAGAAGGAGCACTGGATGATGTGGTAGGAAGCAGTGGGGTGGATAAGGAGCCTAGGGTGAGAAAGCTTTGTTTTAGGAGGATCATGGCCTTCGCCAGCCTGCAGCAAGAAGAAGACTCAGCTTAGGCAGAAAAGGGGTAAGTAAGGGCTTAATTCTGGTGGCTTTGAATTTCAGTGCTTGACTTCACAGCTTTAATCATAGAATCATGGAATTGTTTAGGTTGGAAAAGACCTTTAAGATCATAGTCCAGCCATTAACCTAGCACTGCCAAGTCCACCGCTAAACCATGTGCCTAAGTGCCACATCTACACACACATCTTGTAAATTCCTCCAAGGATGGTGACTCCACCACCTCGCTGGGCAGCCTGTTCCAATGCTTGGCCACCCTTTCAGTGAAGAAATGTTTCCTAATATCCAATTTAAACCTGCTCTGGTGCAACTTGGGGCCCATTTCCTCTTGTCCTATGGCTTGCTACTTGGGAGAAGAGACCAACACCCACCTCGCTACAGCCTCCTTTTAGGGAGTTGTAGAGAGCAATAAGGTCCCCCCTGAGCCTCCTTTTCTCCAGGCTTAACAACCCCAGTTCCCATAGCCGCTGTTCTGAAGACTTGTCTAGACCCCAATGTTCATTTGCAGGCTAACTCAGAACATACAAAGTAGCTTTTTTGTTGGTTTTCTGTCTTCTGAATTAGTTAGTGCAATGGGAGCTGGAAAATGTCTGAATTTGACAAATCATTTATCAGAAACTGAAACATCCACGTTCCCAGAAGTCTCCAGTCTTGGAGATTAGGCCACAGACGTGCACTAGATCCCACACTAGCTCACTGACTGTCAGAAATGTCACTTATTACCTTGTGCTGTATAGCTCCATAGGACAGTATCTCACTGGAACAATTATGGCTAATATGAGTAGGATCTTTTAGGTAGCATTGATAACATTAGGGAATTTTGCTTTGCTGTAAATGGCCGACTTTTTTAAAAAGTTGAACTAATGTTTTATGGGTATTATGGTTTTCTTTATGAGGTGAGAATACTTGCAAATTTTTTTTTCTTCATGACACTTTTTGGTTGATGCTCTACCAATTTTCTGTTTGTCTTGGCAAAATTAATATAATGGTTTGAGATTTTGTTAAACATGGTTTTTATGGTTTTTTTTGGTGGTTTGTTTTTTTTTTAGCATTTGCCATCTTCTCTAATTTTCAGAACAGATCTCATCTTGGGGAATATGAAGAATTAGATTTGTCAGATTAGGTTGTAGTATTTATCTTTCAATTGCCTAGATTATGTTTTTGCAAGATGTAATAGAAACAATTGTCTGATTTACTGCAACTCACATTCAAATATAGTCCCTAATACATCTCAGCTGTAGTGATCACTCTATGAAATAATTTACTTTGCATATGTGCTTATTTCAGAGACAAAGGCAAGTAAATTATATTTAGCATGAAGATTCTCCTAACTTCCCCAGTCAAAATAAGTTTTATTCTCATGATGTCATGTCACCTGTGTGATAATGTCTTCAAGACAGGATAGTCCTTGAAAGTTTCCTGTCAAGATGGCTGTGGTGTGGAAGGAGGTTTGGAGATCTTTAAATTCTTTCTCAGGGTCTTATCTTACCTCTCACTTCCAAATATGGCTAAATTTTGGTGCTACAGGATTCAGTTAGATTAATAATGCTGTTTTCTGTGTTTTTTCAAATTGTTTCACATTAGCGTGCTTGTGAATGACTGACTACATTCTTAGTATTTCCTGTCTTGCTTATGATCAAGCATTTTAAGCTGTTTGTGAAGCAAATTAGAAAGCTCTTAAATAAGCATATAATAGGTAGTATTTCATTTTTGTAATAGCCTAATCACGTATTTTTTTTTCCTGCCTAATATTCTACAGTACTACTGTGGAATAAAATTTGTAGCAAGTCTGTTCTAGTCTTTCTTTTAGCCACATTGAACTCTAGATGAACAGAGAAGAAAGATTACTCTTTTGTTATTTTTTCTCTTTTTTTCCACCCCTTCATTCCTAAAAAAATGCTGCTTTTCAGAACACCTTGAAAATCAATTAATGAAGAAACAAGATATCTATGAAGCTGTTAAGAATTAATCTTGATTTTTTTCTTAACCCAGGGGTATGAAGACGGTGTGTGATTTAATGATTCTACTATAAATGACTGTGCAGTCTAGAATGAATTTGAAGTTTGGGTTGGATAAAAATGATTGTCATTTATATAAATGAAGAAAATCGTGATAATTTAGTGATATCTTGTATATATTTCTTCTGAGTATTAGAATGGTGGAGAACTGATGTATTTTATTTGAGTTAGCTTTAATTGTTGTCAGCTTCCAAAGAAATGAACAAAACTCCCTTACGTTTTTCTGTTTAAAATAATTTGTGCTTGCTTTTGTGTAGAGAGTGATTAAATCTGTGTTCTCGCTGTACAACATTTTAAAATCTATTGCTTGCTAATAGTTAGCCAGCTGTCATACGGCTTGTTACTAGAATTTTCACTTAGCTGAAAGCCAGTAAAGCCTGTTCTTTGAATCCCATTCTTGAATGGGAGAGGGCCAGGCAGGAAGCATGCGTTCCCAGAAGGTGCCAGTGGCTTCCCAGTGCAACAAGGGCAGCCCTGTGCCTTTGTTCCAAGGTCACCAAGCTTCTGCGCGTTCATGATTTCATCGTGTCCGTTCTGTTCCGTAGCTCCAGCCATGGAGCTGCCCTTGAGTTACCTGGGAGACATGGAAGCTAATGAAGTCGTGGGTTGGCTGTTACTAACCTTTTGTGTGGAAAACTGGTAGTGAAAGAGGTTATAAGCAAAAGCTGAGAAAGTTTGTTGTTCATGAGGTAGCTGAAATCATGGTTGTATGAAGTGGAGGGTAGGTGGATTTCCTTGTCTCTCTTTGGTGTGGGTTTTTTTTTTTTTTTTTTTTTTTTTTCTGAAAGCTCAGTCAAAATTTGAATTCACTAATTGTCTTCTCTGTGATTTTGGTTTACACTGATGTGTAGAGAAAGGACTGAGAGCTTGGAGAGCAGAGGATGCTGAGATGCATGAAAAGGGATAGTTGAAAAGTTTCCTACAAGAAGTTGTTCCATTCATAGACAGGACACTTCCATTAGATTTTGCAGGTGAAACTGGCTGAAGATCAGCCACTCTGGTTTAAAAAGTCGTAACAAAAGAAAACTTTATGGAGACATGAGGAGGCAGAAAACACTGGAAATACAGTAAAATAATAATAATAATAATAAAGGAGACTAATATTAAAGGCATGCACCTGACAGTATACTTAGAACTTGTATTTTCATCAAAAATCTATGAAGTTATATTAATCAATAGGTTTTAATACTGCTACTGCCAAAACCAGAATGTGATATTAAATTCTAATAAGCTGCCACAGATTCTTGTTTATTTTAATGTCCACAGGTGGATGCAGATACTGATCTAAAGACAAACTCCTTATTAGTGTTTCTTTCTGAGCAGCATATAACTATTCAGTAAAACAAATCCCAGATGCATATTGATGCATATATTCATTGCACTAATCATAGAAACTAGAGATAAGTCCAAACAGAAGCTGCATCTGAGAAATGTGTCTTTGTGCACAGTGGCATTTGGGGACTGGAACTTGTGATTTGCTGTATCTTTCTAATGGTTTAACCTGAAATCCAGGACTTCAGAGGATTCGATGTCCTTATGCTCACTTTGAAGGGTTATCTCTGATTTTAATGAAATAAATATAATTTTTTTTTTTTTAAATGTGTTCTCAAGGGGAGTTGAAATTTGCAGCCAGTCAGGAAGCAGGATTGTTGTTTGCATGCAAGGCAGTGAGGAGGTGATGTTTTCCTTGAGAGCATCACTACGGAGTTCATGCAGATTTTATGGCAATAATAGCCATTGCTTGTTTCAAAAATAATTTAAAATACTTTATGCTGAGTTGGAATTTTTTGCATGCCTTTTTCTTTTCTTTTCTTTCTTTTTTTTTTTTTTTTATTTTGAGACCAGACTAGAAGAAATAGGAGCCGATTGCATAACATGTATAAATTCATGCTATTTGGCATTTTGCCATCAAGATTTTACACCCAGCAGGGATTACCCAATCTGTCGTTATGTGACATCTTTACATTCCTTACTATGAATTAGCGTTAGTTGCTATGTCTTCTTTTTTTTAGTTAATCACAGAATCTGAAGTTGTAAGTTGAGAAGCTCTGTTGGCTCAACCTAGCAAATACAAAGTTCTTTTTCCTTGTCTGAGCTAGTTGCGCAATTTTCTACCCCCAATTTCTTCTTTGTTGGGAGTTTCCAATTAGTTAAGAGATACTACTTCCACTGAGTGACATTCATTTCTGTGAGCTTTTAGTGAAGTCCAGGGACCTGAAGAAACCTGAAAGCGAACCTGCTTTTGAGTTAGTTTAACAGCCTGCCACTTATGTGTGAGTTGAGCAACTGTGTTTTGCAGCCTACTCTGGGTAAAGGACATTTGGGTTCTTCGCTCTGCTTTGGTTTCTCGCTCCCTGTCAGTCTGGACACTGATTTAGGTGCTATGGCTAAACCTGATGTCCCAGTTGCGCTCCCAAGTTTGCTCTATTTTGAGGCTTTCTGTAGCAATTGCTTTTGTTTGACCGTAGACCTCTTCTCCACTGCTGTAGCATTGTATACAAAGTGGAAAGTCATACATTGCCACAGAATTTCTGCTAGTCTGTTCAAATATAATTTCTAGATTCCTGAACAGCAGTAAGTCCATCAGTAATGCACCTTGTATTGGTTTTGGGGGTGGGTTACTGATGAAGTGAAAAAAAAAAAAGTATTTATTTGATTCAGATAAGGTCAGTTCACTTAATAATTAATAATCTGGTATGTAATGCACCTCCTCTTTCTGCTTGCTGTGCTTTGCCCTTCAGGTATCTTTTTATAGAATCTTCTGCTTTGCCTTAGTCAAATAATTAATCTCTCTTAATCTTGACAGAGATAGTTATCTTCACTCCCCAGTAATATGCTCTGTGAACTACCCCCAGTGCTTTGTTAGTATTTTAGCAGTCCAAAGATAAATGGTTATATCCAGACTCAATGGCACAAGAGATGGTTTAAATGTAAATAATATGATAGAAAAGGATTATACAGACCATGCCACAAGTTTCTTATGTAGTACTGATGAACAAACAATATAAATATTCAGAAGAATTCTTGTGAGTTTTTTGGGGAGGTTTGGGGTTTTCGGAATGCTTCTGAAGGTTTGTTCTAGCACTGTGAGATAATGACACTAACTTGGTATTTCTGTGAGGAGAAAAGCAGTGGTTTGGGGTCCCAGGTTTTCTGGAGAATAAGCTGACAGGAGTAATAACTGCGACTGCCTTGGAACTGCAGTAGTTTGTGTAAGAATAAGGTACAAGCAGATGATTAGCATGCAGATAACTGGTTTGCTGCCCAAAATGTGTAGTGTTAATGTGTAATTGTGTTACAGTGATTAGAACTTTTGCAAGGTGGGGGGAGAAAGCCAACCTGCTTGTCATCACAAGGCAGAGCTGGAAGGATAAAGTCAGCTATCACACAATGTGCTGAGTAACAAGTTTTTATCTTCAGATATTGAGACAGCCAACATGTACCATAGGGATAAAATATGCTTGAAATACTGTGTAATTCCAGCTACTGTTAGTTATTGATTCAGCCTGGTTGCTATTTACATGAGACATCCCGGCATATTGTCAGACTGCTTAAAAAATATTGATGCAGAGCTGTGGCTGGTTTAGTCTGGGGTGCGTGCAAGCACATGTACATGTATCACTATAATTTTTATCTTTTATTAGAGGGATATTCTTTGGGGTTTGGTTTTTTTGCTGCTGGTTGTGTTTCAAGAACAAATAGGAAAAAAAGGGTTCCAGGAATAGCTTAAGTGTAGCATTTAGAATTGATTTCTGCTTATTATAACCTTGATGCTCTGCATCTGAACATCACCCTCCCCCCTGCAAAAAAACACCCTATATTTTTGTTTGTTCTTCATAAAGAGATTGTATGCTTCTCCAAAGGCCCCTGAGATAGAGCAGTAGTACAGACTCTGGGCTCGTTGAATCTTCCTGCAGCTGTGTGGATGAATACTGTAAGACTACCGACTCTTGCCAGTGCATATTTACATCTAGCTGCGTTTGCATGATGGTATTTGTGGCGAGATGTTTCATGCCCCCATGCCTGAGGGCAGAGTCTACTTTGGGCGTGGAGAAAGGTGCACTTCACATCTGTATCCAAAAGAGAAGTTACTGCTTTCAGGTGACCAGGATCTTAACATGGGTGACTTTGTGTGTTTATAGAGAAATGGATCAAATGAAAACATGTCAAGAATAGTGCTTAAAACATTTTTTTAAGTATCTTTTCTGTTAGTGTTAAATTTCTGTTAGTGTTCCAAAGAATAATCTTTGTCCTTTTGTTGTTCCTAAAGTGAATTAATAATAGGGACAAACAGCCTAGTTAAAGAATGCCAAACTTATGGCAGAGTTGTAATGATAATCGAATGCCTTGTTTGTCTTGTTTTGGTGCCATGCTCTTAGCAGACCTGATGCTTTACATTGAAATAATCCAGGGCTAGAGTTCTACACGTTCTCCATTTGCACTAGCAGATGGTCTTAGCTTTCAGATGGACAGATCTCAATTCAAGAAATGTGGTTGACTCTGTTTAAATCTATATAAACCTAACAAAAAGAGAAGAATTTTACTTCTTGTTGTACTTTGGTGAATGGAAGTTTGCCCAGGTTAAGGGCTGTAGAATTTGGCTCAATGTTTATTTTAAATTCTTATTTCCCAGACATAAACTGTTCTAATAGCAGCATCCAGATATTTGAGAATATGCTGCAACTGTATTTCTGCATGCTCCGGATGTGCTTTGACTAAAAAGAAATATCAGATGTTTGAACCACGAAGTGTGCTTTTCCTGAGGCAAGCTTCTCCCGTATTGCAGTAGCATGGTGTGCCTACCTGGTGGGCAGTTTTTTTATTGTTTTGAGGGGGATTTTTGTCTTTCCTTCCTACCTCACCTGAGTCTGAGTACAGTGATAAAACATGAGAAATACAGACTGCATCTTTTTGCCTTATTCTGAAGCTGAATTTGGTAATCAAATAAAATAAAAAAGTAGGATTGGAAGAGGTCAAGCATAACTCTTTTGATACTGAAGTAAAGGAAAGCTGACTTAAAACTATAGATATATTTTCATTATTGTGTCTGAGATGATCTGCCATTTTTTAGTACCATGTGTACCTTCTACAGTCATGGTTGTGGGTTTTTTTTCAGTGAAATAAGAAGTACAGGTGGCTGAGGTGGAATGTTCGGGTATGATTGGTGCCCAGGTTTTACCAAGATTAAGGATTTCTTTGATTCCAGAAGTTTTGATCTTGAAAGAAGCATTGATTTAGAGCTCAACTGTTAATTCCTGGCCTGTAATTTTTTAAAAAAATAAGCATAAAAATGCCAAAAAACTTTTAGATGTTGAATTTGGAGGGAAGTGATGTTTCCTCACTCATAGCATCTGAAGCTAATTTGAAATCTACTGATTCTGGTGCCTGCAAATAAACTTAAAGTCTGATTCAACATCTGGGCAGGGTATTATTTTTGGAAATCCTGTGGACCACTGAAAAAAAAATGGAGTGGAGGACCCACTTTTCTTTGCTCCTCTGCACAGGGTTGTTGGAGAAGAATGGAAGCTTTCTTTGGAAATGTCAGATTTATTATGCAGAGATTGCACAAAAAAGGGTGGGGGTCAGGTTCAGATTGCCAACTTTTCCTAACCACAAAACAGGATGTGCTCCCCTCGCCCTGCTCCAGGACTCCATGTAATAATCAAACCATTCATACTTGTTTCAATCAGCATTTTAATACTTGCCTTTTTTTTTTTTTTTTTTTTTTTTTTAGGCTCTTCAAATATTTCTTAGCTAAAAGCTGATAAATGGCTTTTGGCATGCTGGGTTGACATTCATCTTCAGGAAAATTATTGCATCTTTGGCAGGAGAGATGAGCTAAATTAACAAAAATGTATAAATTGAATTAGGATTCTGTCTCATGCATAAACATAAAGATGTTGTATGAGTTTCTGAATCTGGAGTAAAAACTGTGACTTTGTACGAGCAAGCACATCAGCCACGTTGCTATCCGTGTTTTGTATCAATATCAACAAAGACAGCCTTGTTAGGCTGTGCCATGCAGGATGCAGTTCACTCAGTACCTCAGAGATTAGAAGTATTCTTATCAAACTCAACTCAAATTGTCTTCCAGACACAAAAATAACATTTCTTCTTTGGGATATGTTGGGCTATAGTTCTCATTTTTGGATGAAACCATTCGGTATTTGGCTCCTTCCAGAACTGCCTTTTTATTCCATGCACTTTTGGCTAGAAGAAACAAATTTACCAGTTGATGGCTGACAGAGAGTGAGCAAGCATGGCTTGCACTCTGTTGTCTTGCCATGCCGATAAATGGAGCCAAACTAAAAATCAGTTTGCTTTACAAAAATTATACCCACTCACAAACCAGTATTCCCAGACATTTTTAGATGGGCATATTTTAGATCTAATATTGTTGGTTCAATATCGCTTAACGTAGTGAAAAGATGTATCTAAAAAACAGGTTTCTAGCTGGCTGTTCCTGTTTTCAGAAGTACTTTGGTCTGAAGGATTCTGAGGCGCTGTGGTTGATCAGGTTATAGTGGTTTATGAACAAACAATGTATTTTGTCTAATGCACAAGCAAATTTAGCTGCTAGGTTGTGGATACTGTTAAAGTTTATGAATTCATCTGCCCTTATTGGAACAGTATTGGAAAAGAGGACAGAAATGCTTGAGTAGGGAGTGCAGGATCAGGGTATTACTGTGCTCCTTTGGATGAGCTCCTTGGGCTTCCTGTTGTTTCCTTGTAGTTCAGGTAAGCCAAGCATCAGATTTTGTATGACTAAACCAGTGAAGGCAATGATTAGCTTATTTCAGATCATTGTATAAAGGCTTGTTATAATTTTATCCTTTAAATTTGAACTGTGATTTTTTTCTGGATTTGCTCTTAATTTGAGGGAAGAGGTTAAGATGAAGTGAATGGAAAGAGATACCTCAACAACTCCGCTAATTTAGAGGAAGAAGAAAAGCACCTAATCATTTGGAATAAAGTATGAATGTACTTCTGCTATCTCAGTAAAACCTAATCTTCCCTTAAAGGTTGATGTATTAGTTTAGTGATGCCAACACTTCAAATTTAAACCAACCTGTTGGCTTAAAATGCAGGACCACCAGGAAGGCAAATGCACTGTTTTCTCAAATGGGTATCATCTTGCACTTTTTTTTTTAAGTGCCAAAAATTGGTGAGTTTAATCATAAAAGCAGAAATAAGCATACGTTTTAGACAAGATATGGCTGAGAATTCTGAGGCATTACTATTAGATTTATGTTTTCTTATAATAGCCTACTATTAATGAATGTGTTCTCACAAATATTTTTCTGTCTGAATGGAAGTGTCTGTGGCTGCAGGGCCATCCCCTCTTAAGATCATGTGTGAGGCTGCTAATGGATGCATTTGGAGGCAGTTGAGAAACACTAAGTCTGTCATCTTGGAGGGTGGAAATACTGTTGTCTGCCTAGACTGGGGCTGCATCCCTGGACTGCTGCTTGTCCCTTTACCACCTCCATTATCTCAAGAGGCACGGCTGTATTTGGGCCATGTTCATCTTTTCCTGAAAGGTGTTCAGATGCTACAGTGGTCAGTACGGTATAAGAAGACAAACAGAACTAGTGACTCAGTCCATGATGTTTTCAAGGAGAAGACTACACAAGTAAGAGGAAAAAAAAAATAGAAAAATGATGCAAGTATAACTAGGAGACTAATTTTGCCACTTCAGGATTCCCTGTTGCGGTGTTTGAATAAATAAGTGATCATTTTGGAATAAACTCTTACTTGTATGAACATCTGCCACCAGTTCAGAAGAGAGGGAAAAATATCTTTTTTTGGAGAGGTTGTGCTCTTGGAACTGCAGGTTTAGGTTTAGGAACCTGGGGTCACGTTGCTACAAGGCTTTCATGTAAATGTGGTTAAGTCAAGTAATTTTCTGTGGTTTGGTTTCTTATTTGTGTAAACCAGGTAAGGATGTTTCCCTTTTTCCTGGTCTAAATAGTCTTGTCTACTGAAGTTGTGTGCTCTTTAATGTCCTTGGGTAGTCTCTACCACAATGAGGTACTAATCCTGGTTGGATATTTTTTTTTACTGGAAAGATTTCCATGTGCTTTTTCTGTTCCATGGGCTTTTGGAAAGATTCTGCATGTGTCTAGCTGATAATTGTAATAAAATCCTTTTCTTTAGAATATTTCCAAGAAATTTTTGGATCTTCCATATTTTACCCTCTCTCCTTTTCATCTTCAGAGTTTCTCCTTCTGAGAAATCTGTGGGAAGGTGAGTAGGAAGCCACAAATAGAAAGAAGGATATGAGACTAAATGTAAAATGTCTTTTTGATTGTACTGTGAGTAGAGTTGACGTTGGTGCTCACGCTGAAAACCTGAAAAGTTACATTATATGCCCAGTGAATTCGCAACTCATGCCGCTGAAAGTTTCTCTCCTTTCCACCTTCTCAGAAGTGATGTGCCATGATGTGCTTCTGATGGTGATGAGAGTATAAGAGCTACAGATTTTTTTATTTCTATGTTTTAGGGATGTAGGTGCACCGTTTTCTCCAGTAGTGAGTTTCTCAAGTTCCTGGTCACCCTTTTGCCCCACTTTTCACAGGGTGCTTCCTGCCTTGGTTGTGCCAGTGCTGAGCGCCACATGCAGCTGTGCTGGCATGACTGCAGCAGTGGCTTGGGAGTCACAGGGGACGCTTGGCAAAAGGATTCCTTTAGCTTTGCTGCCAAAGAAAAAACACATCTCTAAATACAAAGGCATAGGCTAACATGCTCCATTGCTTTGTTTGCGCATCAAGTATTTTGCTTTCAGAAAACAATGCTGCTGTTTCCATGCCAGCAGAACCGTCTTAGCTATTAAATAATCTTGTGGCAGCTACTGAGGAGGAGAAATGTTGGTGCCAAGAGCCCCATGTACAGTGCTACTTGGGATTTGCTCGGTGTGGAGGCAGTGGGGTCCAGAAGCTGATGCCTTTGCAGACAGATCTTGGCTGGGGTGCAGCAAAGGGCTGTTTTAAAGGCTGGTATAGTTTAGCAGTCCCCAAGGTGGGGCGATGAGTCCACAACTGTCAGGTCCAAGTGGGGTACAAATTTGTGCTGTAGATGGCCAAGCATTCCTGAGAAGCTGAAGGCTGGGGTATTCATCCTTCACCCTGTAACAGGACAGTGGCTGTCAGTCACAGATACTCTGCTTCTCTTCGATTCAAGTTGGAGACTAAATGGAAACTTAAGTGTTTTCCAGTGGACTGTGGCTGGGCACTGTACCTGTCCTAATAAACCCTTAGTCACAGATAAACAGGATTGTAAAGGGAAGAAGCCTTTGAGACTGAATGCCAAACTTGTCACCACACTCTCCTATCAGTCTCTACCTTTTTTTTTCTTATCTTGAATGGTTCTTCTGCATGTGTTATCTCTGAAATTCACTTTCAGCGTGTTCATCATTAGTATCCAGTAGTTCGGGTTTTTCAGACACTGGGAAAGATGTCTTACCTCAGGCATATAAGATACTAATTTCATTCCAGTTTAACTGTTGAAGTGTAAATATCCTGACACTTTTTTTTCTTATAGCCCAAAACAAGACCTTTTCTTGGTATGATAGATAGCATAGAGACAGTGAAGAAACTGATGCATGTGCATCCAAACATACTACAGAATATTCTGCCACTTTTTTACAGGTACAAAAATACAAGCTGGAAACAAGTGAGCAGGATTTCTGAGTGGTTTGTAGTAGTCATCTTAAAATCCTTACCTTAGAGCACTTATTGGGGAACAAATTCAGTCAGGATTTTCCTAGAATTGTCCCAGAATTGGAATCCTGAGCATCTTCTGGATTGGTAGAACTCTGGGGGTAGCAATGGCATACTCTGTTATTATTTTTAGGAGTATACCATGATGCCTAAACAAAGGATAAATGCTTGTACTCATGCTGACAGTATGCTCCTGGTTATGAAATCACATTATCTCCAGCTTGCTTTAATATATGTTAGTAGCAGGGTCCTAACTCATTTATGCTGGCAATTGATATGATGGTGAGTCATATGAATTTTGCCACTGGTATGTGTTTATTCTGATCAAAGAGCTGAGAAGGCAGTTTTGGGGTTTTTTGTTTATTTTTTTAAAGAGTGTATTTTCTTGGAGTGATAATGAAATAACTTGGAAGTTTTAGATTAAAAAACTTTCTCACTGTTTGTCACTGAACAATTTGGAGAAGAATTTATGTGGGAACATTAAATATTAAAAATGAACTATAATGCTCCTTTGAAGCGCTTTATAAGTGGATAGTTAATGGGGGGTGGGAGCAGGGAATCTTATTTGAGTGGTTAAACCAAGAAAAAGTTCATATTTCAGGCATTTTCCCCTTTATAAACCAAAAATTAACTCATTTTTCTTGGTTTAAACCCCCCCATAACTAACTTATTTTAATTAATCCTATTTTTATAATAATAATAATAATAATTATTTCTGCTACTTTAAGGAAGAAATTTTTCTTACCTCTGCAGTAAATAAACTTTCCTCATTTGACATTAGTCTAATAACATATTAGTAAACCAGCATTACTGAGTTCAGTGTCTCTCAAGCTTGTAAGTGGCTGCTGTTTTTCTTTCTACCAGCTTCATCTTCCCACTTCATCATTTAACACTGTGTGCTAAAGCATGAAGTTAGTTATTTTTCTGCTGTGACAAATAAAAATATTCCTGGCAAACTGACGGACTGTTGTACATTGATCTAGCTGTTAATGAAGAGAATCCTTTGTGTCTGAACAAACCCCAACATTTTACCTTGGCACATTTCTGGAGCTACAAACTTAATCCAAGACTGATTCTGGTGAGTTTACTCATGAAGACCACTTTGAAATCCATGGTTTGTGTTCTCAACTGGTATAAATCTTTGTCAGTTTACTGACAAAAATATTATCTTGACCAGATAAAAACTTACATGAATGGAAGTTCTCATAAATAAAGTTGTACGGATTATGTAAGTCTGTACTGCTGTTATCTTCACTGTATGTAGAACCCTTGCAGTAAGGGATCATTGGCTTCCCTGCAGAGTATGTGAGGAAAAACACTTTATTTTTTACTTGAAAGACAGCTTGATGTTTGTATCTCTTAAATTTTCAGGTTATGTTTAAATCAAATTTAATGTACCCTTCGCTTAGTTTTAATCCTCCAGGATGTATACTTTGGCTCTTTCTCAAGAAATGGATCTTTTAAAATTCTCAGTGGGATTATTTCTCCAAATTCAAGATTTTGCCCAATTAAAGAGATGCTGAGGTGTTTTGTTTGTGTTTTTTGTTCCATTTTGTTGGGTTTCTTAAGTGAGAAGTGCACTATTGCATTTTGAGAATGAAGATTCATGTCGTGCCCCTTAACTTTACCTGTACTTGTCTTTACGTGTTCAGAATGTGCCTGATGGCAAACAAATTTTTACTCTCTCTGTCTTTCCCTGCAGCAAACAGTCCTTTACTTTGTGACTGGCTACATTGAGAGCTCTAGAAGTAATGTAGTGGTGAATCCAGAACCCTAACTTCCTTGGTGCGATGTGACTGCTTTACTTTTTATGCTGATGGGTTACCGCATAATAGCATTTGCTGTCTTCAGGACAGTGGCTTGACTCCAAAGAAATACGTACTTAGACTTTATATTGAGCCTAGATATAAACAGATCAGAATTACTAACTGCGTGGGAAGTTTTCTTCAAGTTAAACTTCTTCGTAACTTCCCACATTCAAATATTCTTGGACAAGGACACAATGGCTTGTTATATAAACATGAAAGAGGTATTAAATCATTTTGAGTTTCCAGTCTTGCTCTTAAAATTTGGCTGGGAGCTTATCAAAGTTCTAGGGCAGTTTCTGCAAATCATACTCCAGGGGAAGAAAAATTACTACAGATTCCATGCCATAGAAAATCAGTATGTGGCAGAAGGCCTCCCACAAGTGCCAGAGATCTGGCAGCCCAGGCCGAGTACCATAGGTGGCAGCACTCTGGGGGCAGAGAAAGAATTGAATGATGTGCATATAAACAGTTGGCGGCGTTAACATATGTGCCTTGTGCTTCCTGGGGAGTGTTTCTACTCAGAATCAATGCACAGTGAAGGTGTTTTTCCTGTTCTTAAATGACTAAATGGAGTCTTGTCTTTCTGTTTGAAAACTAGCCAAGGTCATGGTCCTGTTCCAATGGTGAGACTTCTGATGTTTTCCGCTCAGCGCTAGGTAAGCATAGCATCTGAAACCCATAGTGACATGCATCTGTCCCAGAAGAGCTCTGTCTTGCAGAGACTATGGCCATGTGCATGTGAAATTTCATTGGGAGTCAGATGGGTTTAAGTCCTACTTATCCAGAGTAAGCAATCCGAGCGATCGCACCAGGTTTGTAGTTGTAAAGTCTTCCAGCGTCTCCCTGGGTTCTGTATTCTTTGGGTTCTCCAGGTTCCTTTCCTAGTTCATAGTTAAAAAGAAATAGTTCTTGAGGCAATTCATGGCATTCCCGAGTAGATTCCTGTAGTAGGTCAAAACTTCTTCACAATAAGAGAAAATTAGCATTTTTCAAGAAGAGAAAGGAACGCACATTCTTCAAGCAAGAAGTGATTTATTATTTTGTACAGAAAAGTCAGCTTGGAATAGTGACATTACAGGAATGAGGGGCTTGCATCTGCTTTCCGCAATTGACAGATATCCTGGAGAAAATTATTTGAAAACCTCTCTTTCCTTTTGTAAACAGTGCGGCTTTGGAGCACTGTCTGAAGTGCTCCTTCATCGCCCAGATTTATAGCTTGCAGTTGCAACCCCCTGAGCTCTTATTTCAGTGATGGACCAAGAAAGGAAGTTCATCTATCCTTCCCTCTACTGGAATAAATAATGGCAGTATTAAACACTGCATTCATATTTGTAACTTCACTAGTGATGCTCATAACTTACTGTTAATACCTCTCTGATGTTTAGTCATGTTTATATTCCTCAGAGGCGTTTGTCAGGGTTAGTTTTGTTGCTGCGTCCTTCATCTGACTTGGGGAGGTGGTGGTGGTTTAGGGCTGGTGTCAGTGTAAGCAACAGCTGTGGGGAAAAAAAAAAAACAACTTGGTTCTTTCTGCATCTTATGTTAGATTTGTGGTGATTTATGTGTTTTAAAACACGAGTTTGGATGGCTGTGGGCGATTGGTAACATATGCTGAAATTTTTACTTCCAGTTGCAGGAAGCCTTTGAATAGCTGTTCCTGGTGTTGGGTAGCTTCTTAGCAGCTGTTAATGAAGGTCTTCGTCCCTTTCTGCTCATGGAGATCTCTGTCGCGCAACTGTCTCCCCATCTGTCCCTGGTTGATGTTGTGTTTAGCTGCAGCACTGTGTGACATTTGGTTGTCATCTGTGTTCTGCATTTGCTGTTATTTTTAGTCTGAGTTTTGCCAGGGTTATGCAACTGTAACAGCACAACCAGACTGCTGTCTCCGGATGTCCGGGGGGCAAGGAACACGCTCTTCTCATCCCATGAAAATGAATGAGGATCAGAGTGTTTTCTTTAGCTCCCAGTTACTTTCCTAGAGAGAGCAGCTTGGTGACAGAAGAGCTGTTGCTGGAGCAGGGATGAGAATGTGGACAGTCTCCTTTCCACAGTCAGCCGCCTTGGTGGAGGATTACGGCATCTTCTTTCTTTTCCCAGTCCAGTGAATGAATGTATGTGTACACATAATGCAAAATCGTTTGACTTTTGTGAAATGAGCTCATGAAGTTGAGTGTTTACTATCCCGATGGCTGGAATGCTGTCCTGATCGTAAAGCTTGAGGACTACAGAGATCCCAGAGTTGCCATCTATTTTTATTATGTAAAAAAAGGGAGACTCTTTGCAACTGCACTTTTTAAAAAAATATTTATTTGGGGGATGTGCGTGGAATTGGGAATGACAGAGGTTAAGGCCACTGTTTTCTGAATGGAGCTTACTTTGGCACGTGTTACTTGTATGAGGTAGGTAAGCGGAGGGGAAAGAGTGTGCCTGAGATAAGCTTTAATCACTGTAAGAGACTGGAACTGAAGGGTATATATGTGTAAAGATGTGTGAAGAAATCATAAATTAAACCACTCAACCAAAAAACCCTCAACCTTGTCACAGATTGATTGGTTGCATTACCAACACAATATAGAAATGTCAAAACTTAAGGCAATCTAACAGACAGTAGAAAGTCTTACTTCAGTTCCAGCTTGCTACTGAGCTTGAAATGAGTCATAATGTTAAGCAGATCTTTGTAATGGGAAAAATTACTGATGATGGTGTCCATCATGTTTTTTTCTTTGGAAATACTTGTGTAATTAATCATGTCAGTAAAGCACACTGACATTGGATCTGCTTGTGAGAGTAGATACTCCTTTAAAATACATCATTCTGAGTCAGGTGATGATTGTGGTACGCTTGCAGCTGAGGTCTTTTGCTCATTTTCCTAGCATCAAGTACAGCTGGGAAACATAGCTTCTGTCCCTAAGAGCTGAAAGAAAGAGGCAAACAAGGTGTTTTGTCTTCTTTCTCTGCACTCAGTTCCCAGACAGTATTTGCCACAAAGTTAAAATCAGTTTCGGATGGTTTCTGATGGAGAGAAAGCTTACTGAAACTTCTGTTCTGAGATAGAAATGAAAGGGGGGGGGGAAGTCAAAGCAAAAAAAAATAATAATCCCAAACCTTTTGAAAAGTGGTCAATGTCCAGCAGTCATGTCTCCTGATGAACATTGAGCAGTGAAGAAAATGTGATTGTAGCAGTGCTGAAATGAATCAAATGAATAGTATTTATCAAAGCATTTGTGTTTTTTTCCAAAAGAAAAAGGTTTTCTGTCCGGGTGTAGCACAGACCAGATATGTGTTGCATGAAGTATCACCATATTGAAATGTTGGCTCAGGAGTGGGGTGGGGGGTGGTATACATTAGCACGGTGCTATCAGCAGAGATGTTTAATGTGGAAGGAGTATTGTTTGATGCAGGAGGTAACTTGTCCCAAGCTGACACAGTTCTTTGTGGTTCTGCACTGCACACCGTAGGCTATAACCATTAATTTGCTCTAAAAGGATGATAAGATTACATGCATTTCTTAAGGTCTTAACTAATTTAACTGTCTTGCACAGCGGCATTTAATTCCAATCTCATCTGTCATGAACATTTAAGTGCATATTTTAAGTGGAATTACTCAGAAGTGAGTGAGAGCAAAACCGTGCCAGGAGTTAATCCATTCTTCTGAATTCCAGTAAGAAAAAAATAAAGTTCACAGGCAGCTAAAGGTCATTGGGCGTTACCACTATCAGATACTATCAGATACGTCATTATTAGAAGGTGTAGTTCCTGAAGAGGGCCGTTTTTGGTCACTTTTAGAGTTTTATTCTCAAAAATACATTGTCTACAGCATATTAATTTTGCAGAGTGACAATTGTTTCCTTGTTATTGTAAAGAAACTTGGAGGAAATGTTTCTGAAACAAATTCTGTATTTCTGAAAGAAATTTGAAATGTAAAGAAGTATTAGAAGATATAAAAAACCAGCAATTTATAAAATAATAAGATTTTCCTTTCCTCTTCAGAAATTGGTAACAGACGTTTATTATCACTTAGTTTTTAATCTACTTGTTTTATTTTTTTTACTGTATTTGGTTGGTCATGGCCATGTCAGGTGAAAGTGGGAGATCCACTGAGACTTAGCAACATTTGCACTCTAAGCTCAAAAGGAGATGTGAGGTTCCTGCTGTACCTGAACAGTTGTAGGCTCTTAACGTTATAGAGGAGATGAGAATAACTGCTCCATCATCTTAGATTCTGTTCTGTGACTATCTTCTATGGGATCATTGTATCCAGCCAACAGGTTTTTTACTCCGTTAGTTTGTAAACAATGCTCACCAGGCAGCAAAGCAAGGTTAGGTGGACTTTCTGCTCAAGCACACCCCTGCCCCCAGGGGCAAAGGCACCAGGAGCTGTAAGGTGTTACTGGAGGGCAGTTGGCTAATATTTTGTGTGAACACATGTATGTGTGTTTTGGTTAAAGAATGCTTCATGCATGAACCCTTAGAAAAAGGAGGAAGACTCTGGTTTTGTCTCTTTTTACATTTGCTGGTTGATATTAAAAGGGACTATTACCAGAAGTTAAAAAGCTTTAAATATAAAAGCTTTATGAAGGTAAAAAAAAGTAGTCTTGACCTCTACTCTACATTGTTGGAAATGCTTGGCTAATGGGAGGTGGGATTTTTTATTTTATTTTTTCAACTGCTTTTCCTTGAAAAATCCATTATTCAGAGTAGTTCTTATTCTGTAAAGTTTAAATTGTCTTTCCTCTTTTAACATTTACGTTTATTCCTCACTGAGCTCTTGCACAGTCCACTTTACCATGGTTAAAAATGTTGTTCAGAACTTCTGAACTGTTGTTGCTTTGTCACCAAGGAGAGCTGCGTTTCTGTCTGTGGATTGCCTTGGTATATGGGAATGTATATAAAGGAGAAACTGCTGCGGCTTGTGTTTTTGCATCTCTTAGGCTGGTTGCACCAGACAATGGAAAGAAAGGTCTTCTGGAATTTGTATGGTGTAGTGCCACTATAAAAGAGTATTTTTTAAGTTAGAGGTGAAGTGTGTATTTTTTTTGTGTGTGTGTGTGTGGTGTTCTTTTTAATTGCTGTGAGTGGGTTAGCTCCTGCTCTGTCACTGATTCTGTAATGCCTTTGCCTGTCTGGAAGGGTAACTGAATTTAGTGCTAATACTTTTAGAAACACCACTGACAGTTTCTCATGTACTTTTGTTCTTATCAGCTGACTTTCTAGAGCAGATCTAGTCTCCTGAAGAGTGAGTCCATATGGCCTAATGCAGGAATGACTTGCCTTAGGCAATTCTTGGTGTCCAGTAAGAGGATTTGGGATTTTAAAAAAAATGAATAAAAAAAATCCCCCAATTCTGAATATTCTAGAGACTGAGAACTGGCTGATAAATGTCACGCTGGAGGGCAGCAGAAGTGGAAAGGCCTAACAATCATGTCATTAGGACAGTGCCTTATTGATAAGAAGAATCTTAACTGTACATCCTCCTGGAAGAGTTGACCATTCATGGCACACATTCATGGATGGCCTTGTAGGGCACCTTGGTTTGAGGAGATGTATGTGCCTTAGTAGTTGCCTTTCTCTAGCTACTTAGACTGGGCTTCTGTACCAGAAGCTTTTCACCTTGGGGTGTATACCAGTGCCTCGTTCACATGTTACACCTAATAGCAAAGGCTGTCTTCCGTAGCCTGTTTTAGTCATCTGAATTAGGTGTTAATCGTGTGTTTTCAGAATTCCGAAGATGTAACTGGTAGAAAATTTCATATTAAACAGGGGCTAACCATGAAAAATTATAGCATTAGGAACAGGAATCTAGTGCTGAGTTCTCCTAGCTTTAAGAGCTGGGCTTCCTGGAGACAAAGTAGTTTCACAGATCAATCAGTTACCGATTCCCTTTCCCTTTCCCTTCTTGGTCCCTTGCTTTCAGAAATTTATTTCAGATCAGCTGGATATGAGAATGTGTGAACACCTCTGTCTTTCAGCCAACAATGCTTGCCTGCTTAAAGTTAGATGTTTCTTTCAGCAGCACTTTTTTCAGTGAGTATTTTCACTGAATGTATTCTTTGTCACTGGAAAAATAAGCATGAATGCTAAAACAAGTTTTAGTCTAAAGGTGGCAATCTTGAAGAATATCCTTGCATAGCTTTCTTAATAATCTTGCCACTGTAGAGTTGTTGAAACAGGATACAACCGCTATGCAATATCCTGCTGAAGACGGAAGACACACGACTTCATTGTAGTTGGTTGAATCAATACCTTCTCATGCTAATGCACACATTAATCTGAAGAGGATAGTGCAAAGAATGATGTGTAATATTCTCAAAGATACAGTGGAAATATGTGGAAAAAACTTCTTACATAGTTCTTAAACAGAAGAGGGTATAGCAAGCAATACATTATTTGGTTAACATTACAGTGCTTTTTGAGTAAAATAAATTCAGAAATAGCGGGTGGATGGCTAATTCTAATGTCACTTATTCTTCATATTTTCTGCCGTGGCTTTTGACACAATTTTAGCTTACAAATGAGAAGTCAGTAGCCCTTTGGTACTATGCCTGCAGTCTTAAAGGCTGGGTTTTTTTGAACAGCTAGTTTCTACTTCTGAATTAAATGCCCTTTAAAATTTTTGTAGAATAAAGCTAAACACATATTTTATGAGGCTGTTTTATTCCTCTCCTTTACAAGATCAAGCTCAGTGCAAGTTCCTCTATCGCCACCCACTTTGCCCTTCAGTATTTCTGATTTAACAGGAAAATACAGGTTCTATACAAATTATCCTCTTTAAGTAGAAGAAAGGAGAGAGATGTTGGTATAAACATGAAATAGTAACATGTAGACGCTGTTAGAATTCTGATGTTGGAAGAACCCAGTGTCTACATGTGGAAACTTGGTGGTGAGTCCAAGAGGCAGTAGTATATTCTCCAAGTTCAAAAACATTCTTATTTGGCTATCGTATAATAATGAGAAATAAAATCTAGAAGAACAAGTTAACATGATATACAATTTTCTTTTTTTTAAGATTCCTGCATAATTTTGTATGGTGCATACTGTAAAGATCTATGTTAAGAATGGACTAAAATTTTCAACTTTATTGTAATAAAAACTTCAATATTTTTTCCTAATTCTGCATTAAAGATATGGTTCAAACTAAAATAGTTTGAGCAAACATCATCTGTATTCCTTAGGAAGCCATAAACTGTAGACTGTCTGGGAGTCCCTTTTTTTTTTTTTTTTTTTTTTTTTTTTTTTTTTTAATGTATATATACAGAGCACATATATATCGCAGTCCGGAGTACTTAAAATCATCTTGCCTAATAAAGGAAAAAGACACATCATGTTGAAAGGTATCTGTTAAGAGTATGTCCTTTTCACAAAGTCATTGTCTAAATTTCTGTGAAATCTCAGTGAAATGCACATTTCAGTTATTTTTTTAATTTAGAAAAAAACCAACGTACAATAATGAATGTCCTCTATTAGTGCTGCAATACTGACTTTTATTGACTATGCCAAGGAATATACAAGTAGCCCTTGAAATATTAGCAATTTATAAAATGTCAGTTCTTTTTAATTTCAAGAAGAGAGCTCAATTCTTGTGTAAGGCTTTATAAGGAGTTGTTCTAAAACCTAAGATATTCTGATATTCTTATCTGATAGAAATTACAGATCATTAAGTTAATAACACTGCTCAGCATTGGGGACGTTTTTTAAGGCTTTATACAAAACTGTTTGCTCTAGTGATTGTACCATTATAGGAAAGATGTTATATTATAATTAATCCTCTTGCCTGAGTAGTTTTACCTGTATGAGGTAATCGTTACACTGACTTCCTAACAAATGTTATAAAAATATTTTAAAATGTGTTCTTTGTTGCAGGATTTAAGCGTTAAGAACAGATTCCTGTTCTATATTAGTCCCAGAATATGTCAGCAAAGCAGGCTTTAGATTTTTTCTCTGTGCGTATTTTTTTTTAAAGATAGGTATTACATGTAGGAGAATTAGTGAATTATGAATACATTTACAGACATGGTGAAAGAGGAAAGCATCAGTTATCTGTGACTAATTATTCATTTGTTTGAACAAATGACTAGATGCCAGAAAGATGGAATATTCTACAGCTATCAGTTTGTGCTACAGATAACTTGCATATCAGTCTTCCGTGAAAATTTTATACATCTGAATGTTACTTTTTTCAATATATATTTATTTCTGATTGCTATGGCATAAATGTGTATGAAATTATCATAACTTTGTCTTAGGTGACGTTCTGATCCTGTCTTTAAAGGTAGTATTTTTAACACTCTATGGATTAAAACGGAAGTATTTGAAATAATCACTTATGAATGGAGAAGTCAGTCTTATTAAAGTGCTCTTATCTTGCAAATCAAGGGAAGATGCCCTAAAGCACTTCAGCTGATTACAAAAAAAAGCTAAGTTTGCTTCTAATACACTAATACATTGTATATCAATAGCTCTCTATTTTATGTCTTTTCACAAGTGTGTATTATTGCTATCATTGGACTCTGAACAGTAGCAGAATTTCAGAGATGAAAATCACATTTCTAGAGTTTTGTTAGTAGGGGCTGTTAGAAAACATGGTAAGAAATGTGGTTTAAAAGACTGAAGAGAAGAAAGTGTATGTGAACTTTGTATGGTGTGTTTACCTATTGAAGCTTTTTGTTTAGTGTTTGTTTTAGGCAAACTCATACTTCTGAAACTAAGAAACTGAAGGTTTCCCTGGATAATAATGACATCAACACTTTCTGTTTAGGAAATACTTCTTTTTACCAAATGTCTTCAAAATATTTTTATATTTCTGCAGGACACTTTATATGAGTAAAGTACATAGGGGAAGGTTTGCATGGAGGAGTAATCTCTGTTAATAGTCCAGTTCGTGTAGTTGCAGAGAAAAAAAAGCTTTTGAGAACACCGGTCTGGAAATAGAAAGCAGTAAATTTTGAAGCAAATACAGTTCAAGAACAATTAATCTGAAATTAATTTTGTTAATCAGTTGGACAATTTCAAGAAGAGGTAACAAGCCTAAAATGCTTAAATTACATTAATTTTGATAGTGCAAGCTGACCATATAACCCAAATATCCCAGAAATTAATTTGCGTACGTGCTTTTTCTGTTTGGAATTCTGTTGTCCTCAAATGATGGATATTTGTGTACAGCTGCTTTTGCAAAAGGAGACTTATGTGAATGCCAGAGGGAGTGCAGAGGGTGGATTAATTTGCTTTCTTGGATCATCCTTTATGGTTGTATCAGTGACAAACTGAAGCTGATTTTATGCCCAGTAACTTGTTCTAGGTGGTTCTGAGTATCAGAACCTAGGAATAGATACATTTGACAAATGTTGTAGAGCAGTTTAAATAGGTAAATACAGGACAGCTACTGTTCTCTAATCTTTTGTCTTGCTAAAAGTATGTTCAACCATGGCTCTTTGCTCTTGCACATTAGCTTGATAAGGCACTAATCTCTTCAGCAAAATGTACTAGACAGATGGAGATGAACACGATATGGAAATAGTGAAATAGATGTAGTAGGGAATAGTAAAAATATTGCAGTGAAGTTTTGGGGTTTTTTCATTTATTAATTCTCAGAAATGTATTGCTGGTGCTTTTGCACCTGTTTAAATAGATGTAGGCTTTCCAGGTAATGTCTAGCCAAGGTTACTAGTTTGCTAGAGGACACCTCAATAAAAATAGAGGTTCTAAATATTTGACTTGTTAGCAAGGCATTCATTGACATATGGCTAATAAAAGATGGTATCTAAAGCGCACAGTTGCTGTTTTCTATCTTTGTACTGAGAAAACTGAGTGCTAAGTGCTCTGCAAGCAAGGTCAGTTCTGAAGAAAAATGAAAATG
Organism: Falco punctatus; assembly: GCF_963210335.1. Lineage (NCBI taxonomy): Eukaryota > Metazoa > Chordata > Aves > Falconiformes > Falconidae > Falco > Falco punctatus. The sequence continues at coordinate 61,919,315 of NC_137582.1, read as the reverse complement.
GGTATAATATTGCACTGAAATGAAGTAAGCTGTTGAGTGTGATTAAAATCTGATTGACAGAATCCCTGTAACAACTTTATAATAGTATTATCTACTAATACTATTATTCTGCTACCAGAATAACTGAGAACATTGATCCTTCCCCTTGAGGTAGAAAAGCCTCCAGGCTTTGTATCAGCCTTGAACCACTATCATACCTTTTTGTATGAATGCCAAAGTACTTTTTTCCACCCCAAATTAAACTTGCAAAAAAAGTTGATTTATGGATTTGTCCTAATCTCAGGAATGTCCTCTTTGCCATTTATCTCAAGGAGGCCACTAATGGCCATTGCACATGCTGTGCTCCTCTACAGGGCACCCTGAGAGTAGGTGTGTAGTAGTGGGGCTGACTCCTTTCCTCAAGTACATTCACTTTGAAGCTCTGATAATTACTTACAGAATTCCCAGTGGAATAGATCCTGTTTATTTTGCAGTTTTTCTTATTTACAGGTGTAGGTATAAGTTCTTGGGTGGCCTTTAAAGGCTGTAGCTATAAAGGGAGCTTAAGTAGTAAATGACAGGAGCAATCTGAGTTTAAATTCTTACAGGCAAATGAGAAGCTGCTCTTAAGCGTTCTGGATTCCACTCTGAAAAAACCTTTATCAAGCTTCAATGGATTTTGTAGTCCTTGACAGATTCTTTTGAAGGCTGGTGGCAGAACGGTATCAGTTTAGAAGTAGAGTGTAGATGCTTCTTGTCCATCCTTCTTACCAGACTTGCCCATAAAATTTACACATTTCTTGGCTAAGCTGCAGATGTGGAGCATAAATCCAGAGTCTTTCTATCAGGGCTATTAAGGAAATTGAGTTGGTTGTTCAGAGCATTGGTTAGTTTGGGAAGCAAAAATTACAGCCATCATGTGGATTTGTTTGTTAATAGAGAGACTTCTCAGTTTTGTATTTATAACTAAGATGGACAGATAGGATGAGGACCAATTAATGATTAAGTTGTTAACTCATTTCCAGGATAGTCTCCATGAAATTTCGTTAAGTAGTGACTGGAGAAACTTGTTTTCTTTTGGTATACGCATTTTTAGCAGGACTAAGACTGTTTCTGTCCCGCAAAACCAAGTTGTTCTGGTTATAGCTGAGAAGATTTTATTGATACTAGTTATTTTGCACGAGTAAATAAATGTAGAGGTTAGTTCATCTCCTGACTCCTCTGCAGTTGGCTTATCTCATGGGAACAGTTGAATGTAATAAGCTTTGTAATATTTCAACATCTGCTGCACAGTGAAATTACAGGTTAGTTTGTCATTTTTTGTTGATTTTATCCTTTCTGTATGGAAGTCCATACACTCCTCTTTCATCACAGAATGTGCGTGACATTCTTTGAAAAGATGTGCCTTGGTTGTAGCAATATTGCTGGTTGTTCTGATGGCCTGCTGACCTGCGTACTTTCGGGAAAATACACTAATTTTTTTTTAAACAGAAATGGAAATACTAGGCAAAGTCAGCAAAGTAGTTCCATTCTTTAGAAAAAACACGTATAATACCAGTTGCAAGTTGCTGTGAAACCCTTTTTCATTTGTAGTTCACAATATTTTCACTAGAAGAACTTATTAAGCCAACAAGTGGATGACAATAAAATTGAAAGTTCTCTGTAACAATTTAAAGACACTGCTATTTTAAGGATAATTGGTCGTTTGAGGCCTGCTGTAATTTGGAATCTGAAGAGACTTAATTTTTCATATTATTTACTGATAATCCTTAATTGTAAGATAGTGAACATGTATGTGGCTTCTTGAAGACGTTCCAAAAGTGGGATCGTTACCCAGTGTGCATTAACGAAATCACACACAGAGTCAATGAACTTTGACACACGTGTTCTCTGGATGGTTGTCTCCTTCGGGAGGTGGGTAGCTTTTGATAAGGAAATGTCTTTTCTATTAAAATTAGTGTATAATGAGGATGGTTCACCTAAAGTTCAGAGTGTCTTAAGAATCCTTGCCAAATTTCATAGTTTGCTAGCTAGGTTCATCAATCTCAGGCCTTATCTCTGTGCCTATTCTTTTAAGTTACTCTTCATAGGTAACTAATTCCTGTTTTATTTTGACAGATACCCTTTTTATGGTTTTCTTGACCTTACCCTTTGACCCGCGCAATGTTTCATTTTATACCAAAGACAGCCCATAAATATTGATTTCTGCATCCCTATATATTTTTATGGGGAATGGTTTAATAGCTCATATGTGAGGAAAGAAAAAAATTTAGTTAACAACTAACTTGTCCATAATTCTGGACAAAATCTTTGTAGCTTGGATGCAACTTTTGCTAAACTTAAAATATATATTACTGTGAAAATACTTGAGAAGTGTATTTGATTTTATTATTTGAAGCATAAAGTTGAATACTTGTGTAGAAATGGTTTAAATAAATGGTGAAGATGGTAAGATAAATAGTAATCTCAAATGGGAAATGCTGTGTGCTATGAATTTGATTATCACAGGCTGATTAACTAATATTTCATTTTTTTTCTCTTATCGCAGCCTGTGCTTTTCGTTACAATGGGCTCTCCTTTGTCTACCTCATCTACCTCCTGCTCATTCCTCTGTTTTCAGAACCCACAAAAACAACGATGCAAGGTAAGATGTTAATTGCTTCATTCTTCAGAATGTGTGGTGGAACAGCACATGCAAAAGCCTTTGTGCAGTAGAAGGTGAAGTCTTGAACATTTTCCCCTCATTAAGGGAGCTAACTTGTAGCACAAGCTGTAAATTCTGTGACACTGTAGGCTCGATATGTGCTGGCTTTGGTGCTGAAGGACTTCCAACCATGATGCCATTCTTGCCTCAAGGTGCAGCAGGGCTGCCTGATAATGGTATTGGGAGATCCTTTCTATGGCATTATTTCATCTGACATAGTCTGGGTGATAAATGAGCTTTCAGAACCCCTCCAAAGTCATCCTGTCATAGCCTGTGGCCCAGGTCTGGATTTGTAGTTACTTTTGAGAATTAAATTTGGTCTCAGTTTTTTCATCCAACTGTATTTTAGGCACTTACTTAAACATCACTGTCATCCTGACTTTATACAACTGTCTTTGTGAAAATAACTAAAAAGGCTTACTGGTAGAGATGATGAATAACTATCTACATCAGGCAGTCAAACATCTACGTATCACATACCAATCAAACATTTACAATTTAAAATATGAAAACAATTATGCAGACTTGTAAAGACAGAACCATTTCAGAAATATTACATTCTTGCTGTATGTAAGGAGCCTGTTTGTATAGAGGAGTGGCTTCTTGAAAGCCAGCAGAAATGTTGACTGTATGGTAGTATGACGATATCAAAACTTAAGGGTTTGTGATCGGTTGGTGGAACTGGCAGTGAACATGCAATTACAGATTTTTATCTACTGATGTGCTTTGTCACCTAGTAGCCTGTTGGAAGAGATTGTTGATAACTGCATTTCAAAGCACTAAAGCTGCTTCAGTCATTCTTGTTCTTGCTTACCCAATTCTTCTTCAGACCAGTATAAAAAAAAAATATCACACAATGCTAAAGTCAAATGGACTGACCTCTCATCTTTTCTGATGGAAATAATGTGAAGCGTCCTTTATAAAGCAAGCTGGTTCATGACACCACTAACAAAAAGGAGGCATTTAAAGAGGCTCTGAAGTTATACTGCCTTATTTGATACTGACTTTGGCAAATTTTTTCTACTCACAAATCTGTTTTCATGGCTGATGGAAATTCAGACCAAATCCACATAGTTCTTTAAAGAAAACAATCAAGAAAATCTAGACTCTGAGTACAGTGATATCTGAGTTTACAGGGCCTCTATGAAGTTCTTACCCAAAGATTTTGGCATTTTTTATGGTTTCCTGAAAAACCTTAATCTTGACTTTGTTCTGCCAGGGTAGTTTCTCAGGAGTTTGGATTTACCTCTTAGTTCATGTGTTTTCCAGTTTTCTTAGAAGAGCTTGTAGATACTCTAGGTTCTTCATCAGTCCCATATCTGTCTTCTAAACACTATGTAACATAAACTGATACTTTTTCTTACCTGAAGAACTCATTGTGGTTTGACTGAGCAACATGTTGACAACAAACATACAGTTTTCAGTGTGTTAGCTGAAGAATGGTTTATAGGCAAGTGTCCTTCCAAACATACATTCCTGTATCTTGCCTATAGGTCCACTTACCCTGAGAAAATAAATGTATGAAACTTTTCATGAATTCCCTGCAAAGCGTTCTTGGAGAGTCTCATCGTCTGATTTAGTGACCCCTCAAGCTGTCATCCTTTTTTCCCTTTATTGAGAAGATGAAGGGAGGAAGCAGGAGTTTCAGCATTGTCTGATCAGCTATTCATCACTGCATGGCACATATTAACAGTACCAATCAGTTTTCAAAAGTGGAAGTACAACTTTTGTTGTACCTGTTTTTACTAGTGTAGGAGGCAAAACTAAGGAAACGTCTATTTGTGCACGTGGTTTCTGTTGATGCAGATTTTCACCCGGCCTGTGTATAGGGGAAACTGTATAAGAAAGAGAACTTTCTCCTCCAGGTTCTAGCAGGGAGAAGCAAGGCAGAGTTACGTTTGTGTTGTGGAGAGTGTATTCTAACCTGTCCTAGTTGCAACGACTCACTGTTTTGCTTTATTTTAGCTAGGATAGATGTAGATTCTTTTTTGAAATCTTTGAAGGGTTTACCAAAATGATATCCTGCCATCATGCATTTCACAAGCTAGTTTCATTTAAAAGAGAATCTGCATTGAATTAATCCATTTTGCACTCTATTTGGGTTTTACTGTATAATTATTTAGTGTGAATATAGTAGTATTGATTGACAGAGATGCCCATGGTGCTTTACAGTCTTGACACCTAAGCTAAAGGAAAAGAAGTGCAAAGGATTGCACAAGGGTAGTATTATTCCTAAATGTTACTCATAAATAGGATTTGAATTACAAATAGGTTAAAGTCAGATTTCCAAAGATTGCTTAGAGTGGTATATATTAGAATTATATCAGATTTGAAGTCTTTGAGAATTGTAATGGAAGTATCTTGACAGAACTCTGAGACAAGGCAAGGAAGTGGGTGAGAATTAGGGTGTTTGTGAGATCTGGTCTGTTAGCTGTAGAGTTAAAATCTCTCACTCCTTGGTGAAGAAGCTGTCTTCATGAAGTATTACAGTACAGAAGTAGAAAAGGTCTGGTCAGCATTTGTATTTCATGCCTTAATTCCTACATTTATATTATGTCTCTCCACACTCTTCTACTTCCCACACCATTTTTCACCCAGTTTCTACCAGTCAATCTGAGAAACTAACACATTGTCTTTTGGCAGGGATCCACACCAATTGGGTAGGTTTAGTTTATGTTGACTGTGTAAGTGTGCAGTGGAGCCAGCAAAAACAGAACTGAAAAATAAATAAAGTAAGCATAAAAGGTAGGAAATCCCACTCTAGGTAAGTCTGTCAGTCATTTTTACAGGGGAAAATTATGAGGACATTGTGAGAATGGAACATCAGTAAATGCCCAGCTGTGAGTTAAAGTTTCTCTTAAAAGTGCTGAAGGTGGCAGTTGAGAGCGAAGCACTGGGAATTTGGGTGCAGCTTCCCAGATAATATGCTATTACCCTGCTGATTTTGTGTGTTTTACTTTTGCTGCCCCTTCTGTGCAAGAAAAGTGATTGACAGGATAAAACAGAGCCATGTTCTAGATGCCAAGAGCAACAGTGGAGCAACATCCTAATCCTCTCCTTTTAGAGTCTAAAAAAGTCAATTTGATTAAGACTAATTCCTGTGTGATTTGATAGACACTAAATCATCTAGTTTGCATCACTGGTGGCAGCAATCTTTCTTCAGAGGAAAACGCTTTCTTAGGACTTTGGATAGCTTCCCCGTATTGTGTGTCATCTTCTGAATTTCATATTATGGTGTGTTCATGGGAATTAATTTGTTATATAAATTCAATATTTCTGAGTGTAACCGTTGTGGCCCACTGTCCCTTTCACCTTTTTTAATTGTGTGTTATGTGTGTAGGTGTATCTTTCAAGAAAGTGTTGGTACATTTTTTTTTTTCTTCCATGTCCAGAGGATGGAAAAGACAGGGGAAATCTGTAACTTTTAGCTAAACCAGCCAAACCACCAATAAATCAGAGTCAAAAGTTAAATAAAACGAACTTTATTCAAAGAACCCTGCAAACAACAAAACAGAGTATGTAGCTGTATATTTTATTTGTCTTTTCTCTTTTTTTCTTTCTTTTCTGTCAAATAATATTTTCAAGCCTTCTCTTCTATTTCTGATTTATTCAAGTGGTCGTTTTTTCCTGATTCTTGCCTCCTTTGTTTAAATCTTTTTATTCTTTTGAGTTTTCTGTTCTCCTTCTACTAAGCTTTTCCTTCCTCATCTCCTCCTGGCGCACTCAACTGCCCAGTCACAAACCACGGCCAACATTCATATCTCTTGCACTTCCATCTGTTTTCCCAGGTTATCACCTTGCACTTTCCTGTTACTGAACTTATGCAACTTCTCTCCACCCAGCTTAAGGGTTTTCCAGGCTATAGAATTAGAAATTAATCTGGAATGAATGATGTCAGTCTGGATTAATTTTAATTTTGACAGAATTGCAAAAGGTTAGAAACACTGGGGGGAAAAAAATACACACACTGAAATGGTTCAGCTAGTGTTTAAAGCTTAATAAGTAATATTTTTTCCTTAAATATTTAATCTTCTTTAAAAATTTAATTACTGAGGTAAAGTAATATGAATCCTTAATCATGGAGATATGGCACAGTCTTTTGTCTTTGCATATGTTCAGTGTATTTGTTTTAAGATACTACCTGGCAAGTGAAAATACCAACCAACCTCTTTTAAAGTAGAGGAAACTTCTGCTTCAGTTAGAGCTGAAACACTGAGTTATTTAAGATTTAGCTGAATGTATTGTTTGCAGAAATACTACTTAATTGTCCATGAAACTGTCTGAATAAGGAAAAATATATTCATGAGCATTTCTGTGCAGCTGCTTCAGTCTTCAGTTAACTGCTTCAGTCTGAGGAGATAGTTTTAGTTCAAGTGTTGGAGTTCATGACTGCTTTTACTTCCATCTCAGAGCAATTATATCACCCAGTATTAGTAAATTATTTTGGGGGCACTGTAGTTGACTACTTCAAAGAGGGGACAACAATCCCCCTAGCTTCACCAACTTAAAGTACAGCCAAAACAGAGGTACCCATCTGATGCGCTTGAGGTATTGATATCCCGGTCACCCCTGCAAGGGCTAAAAGCTGTACCTGTCTGCTAGATTTTTAATAGTACTGATGGGCTGTAGGCTGCACTTGTGTTCTTCAAAACAGTTTTCTGTCATGTCTGCCAGAGTGGACATTGACAGGCCAGAGACGTAGTCATTGTCTAATCTTGTTATAAATTAAAATGTATGAATTGGCTACGCTGGGAAGCCAACATTTAAAACATAAAACATTTCAGTGAAAAGCTTCATGGGTTTGGGTGTTACCACTTGAGTTTTGACCTTTTTCTCTTTAGATTTACTATATGCTTATATGCTTTTGTGACGGCTTTCATCCGTATTTTACCTGTGTAACCACAAAGATGATTTGTTCCTCTTTTTTGAAAATTATTACCTGTTATCCTTAAGTGTTCAATAGAAAGTACTCTGGGTAATAATAAAGATGCTGATTAAAAGAGGTGGGATAACTCTTTAAGACATCTTTGGAACTACTGAGTTTCTTTGTACAAGCCCAAGGCATTAGTATGAAGGTTTATTTATAAATCAGAAAATGCTTTTGAGCAATTAAAAATGGGATTTCTACTGGACTGGGCATGTGTATGGAGGCATGCCAGGCTGCTACATAAACATCCTTTGGCTCAAAATGTTCCATCTCAGCTAGGTTTCTCCACTTCCAACATTATAAATATTCTCCTGGGAGTGAGCATTGGGGCATGTTATTTATGATCAGTGGGCCAGATCCTGAGGTACTTATTCATGGACATTTTAGCAATGGATGAGTGAAAATGAAGTGATACCTTTACATTAACCAACTTTAGAAATCCTCTTGCATCTTACAAGCCAGTGAACATTTCTGTTAATGATACTATGTGCTTTCTCCCTATTTATTATCAAAACATTTTCTTATGAATTGAAAACCTCTCTAACAAAGTGAAAGTAAACTCACAAGAAGCATTGCACTGACAGCACTGGGTACAGAAATCTTGTGTCTGTGTTACGTTGTTGTGTATGATAAATAACAGCTGTGCTTTTCTCACTGCCTTATGATGCTGTTCTCAAATGGGATATTCCACTCTGAGAAGGTAGAGTCCAGTTCCTGGGCTGGTTTTACGTTTTAACTTCCACAGAAGAAATTGTAAGCAGGGACTCCCATTAAGCAGTTGATTAGATGTCACCCGTTTTCATTATCATTTGTTATATGATTGCTGGCAATGGTTTTGGACCCAGGTATGGCAGAAACTTGGCAGCATGTTGATTGCAGCCTTGCAAACACAGCAAAGCAGTGTTGGGACAATGAATGCAGAAACCAGGAGGAGAAGATAACTAGAAATATATTCTAACTTGCACTTAAATAACCAACATGGGCTTTTTTGTGTGGTTCTTAACGACTGTGGGTCTTTGGAAAAATTCAAATGAAAAAAAGGGTAATGCTCTTGGTAGAGAAGGCAATAATTCTTCAGAGGGCTTTGAATTAAGGTGTTTGCAATTAGACTTGTGGAATTGTTTTGGGATTGTGATGGAAATACTCAATTAAATGGGAAAAAAGCCATTTTAAAGGAGAGTTGACACTATTGCTACTTCAAATTCAGAAAACTATTTCATTGTAAAACTGAGCATCTTTATAGCTGCATTAGTTTTAAGTTATTTTAAAGCAATATTTCTCCTTATATGCAGTTTAGAGTGATCTGGAAGTGATTTCTTTAATGTTTCAAGTTGAACCCAAGCCGACCCCCTGTCCTGGTGATAGTCAGCTTCAGACTGAATATGTCACTGTTTAATTAACATAGTTTAATTTACCTCTAGCAGTGTTAGAGTTAGCAGAATAAAGAACTAAAGCCAAAACAAAGCTCCCTTTTTTTTCTATACCAAGGTATAGGTAAATGCAGATTTATGGCATGGAGAAGTAATTCAAAGGCACAGGTAAGACCTCTCAGAAATGTTTGTTCTTGGCAGTAACTCTGAAAACATTCTTTCTCCCTGCCTCCCCAATTCATTAAGCTACATCCAACACTTAAATATCAATTGTACTTTATACAGCTTGTGAAGGTTACTTTTCTAGCCTTTCTTTTGTGCTGTTTTGTTAAAATCATTGAAAATTAGTCAATTTTATTCCTTTCCAGTGAGTGTGTACAAAATAAAACTTTTATTATTTTATTGTTATATTTAGAAGGTGAAAGTGCAGAAATGGGAATCTAATCTAGAAAAAGTATGGTAAATTAAGAGTTTGCTATAAGATAGCAGTCCTCCCAACTAACACCACTAAAGCATGAGAAATTTCTGCCCTGAGTTAGATCGAGGCAGGGGCAGAAAGCATGCCTTGGACCCAGCTGTGAAGTTGAGCACTGACAAGAGTACTGTCCTGAATGTGCACACTTACTCAAATTCGGGATCTGATGTAGTTATGCTGTAGTTGAGAAAGCATTTTAACTTGGAATGACCTTGGAGCATGTTTTTAAATTGTATTAAATAATGAAACTATGAAAATGAATTTTACAAAATCATATAAAAATAGCAGCATTTTAGGCTGTAGAATATGATTGAATGAGTCATGTAGTCCTGCAATTCTAAGACTGGTAAGTCAGCCCACAGATTTTGGTGGAAAGAAGATAGTGCTGAGTATGCCAGGAAAGCCAGACTTTAAGAATTTGTTCTCTCCTCATTGTTCTGAAGCACGAATTTCTCTGAGTTAATTTTTTTTTGTTTGTTTTTAATATTAGTGTGTTGCATATGTTAATCATCAAAAAGTCTCACAGTTCTTTCTGATAGTTTTAACAAGCAGGGATGTATACTTTTTTGTTGTTCATTGGCATAATTTTATGTGCGTTATTTGCGTACATTTCAGCTAGGAGCCGCGTTTGAAATACAGCTCTGAATGCAGACGGATCTTGGTGGCAGAAGTTTGTAAGAGAAGCTGATTGTTGGTTGTAAATGTTCTAGCTTATTTTGTGGGGCAATATATTGGAAGCAGACTTGGCTTTTAGACATCAACAATGGAGGCAGTTTGTCTGGGCACCTTTCTGCTGTCTGCCGTAGCTGTGACAGTGCTTCGAAGAGCCAGGCTGGCTGCAAGAAGCATGGCAGTGTGAGATGCAACACCCACCTTGCCTTGGCTGCGCAGCACAAGAGGCCGGTGTGAGCTACCACCCAAGCCATCCCCCTTGTCCTTCCCTGTAGCAAGAGTGGACCAGCCCTTGGGGTAGAAAATTTTAATTCTACTGATTCTGCTGGGAGGTCTTGATAGAGCTCTGTCAGAGACTGTATGATACAGAGCTAAAAGCAAGTTGAAAATGGTTACAGTGGTATAGTGTCTTAGCTCTGTAAATCAGTAAGCAGGCTGTAGAGGAATAGGAGGGGTATTATTGAATCTGCATCTACAGTAGAATCATTTAGAAGTCAAAATTACATTGCAGGAAGAAAGCAAGAGGTTGATAAGATCTGGCTGGATTCAGATAATACTAGGAGGAGAAAATCAACATGGAATTGTTATGTTATTCTATAAACTAGAAGAAAAATTCTCCTAATAACCATACAGCCAAATCTTTCCTTAATGCAAACAACTTCTCAAACAATTACTGACTTGTGAAGAACCAGTGTTATTTTAAAATTGGTCTGGGTGGACTAAGGACGTCAGAGAGAGTTGGTCATCATTATTCTTTACGATCCAAAGTTAACAAAAAACAGTCTCCAAGGTTTTCTTAACCTGAAGTGCAAAATAAGTTTAGGGAAACTAGATAGTGACTAAAGACCTCAAGCATTTGAATGTGGTGACATTTTCTAGTTAAAAACTTCCATCTTTCTGGTTAAAACTTCAGTCTTAAGCACTGGTGACGTTTAGGGGTGAACTCCAGACCACCAACAGCTTTCGCAATCGACATTACGAATAAACAGAGTTTGCAAGGAATGAGTAAAAGGGGAATAATCTGTAAAGAAACCATGTTAGAGGTCAAGAAGTGTTCGGATGAAAGAGAATTTGCCAGAAGTCAAGCTGAGTTAAACTCTGCAAAGTAAACTGAAACAAGGAATAAAAATGTGTGTAGCTATATTAATATAAAATAACAAAAAGCGTGGCTGGTAGAGGGATGAAGCAGGAATTGAATATTGTCTGGGTATGCCCAAAACTTCAAACAGGACTGTGCTTCAGTTTTGAATAAGGGCAGTACTGTTAAACACAGAGACGAAGGCAAGTGTGCCTGCTGGTAAGGAGATTGAAAAAAGGAAAACTACTGTATGTGAGAGAGAAGTAAGACTCAAGGAGTTTAAATGCTTAAGTTTTACAGGCTGAATAATCTCCATCCTGAAAGCGAGTGTAATACCCTAGATTGAAGAATTAAAATATTTGCTCAAATGCTGAAAAAAAATGGAGAAATTATCATTATTTTGGATTTGGATCAGGGACATATGGCTTTTTCAGTTAAATGAGGATGCTGGCGCACCATCTAGAAACTGTATATATACAGGGTGGACCACAGATAGTTTCCTAGCCGTCAGCTTCTAATAAAAACAGGGAGCATAAAACCCCATCTCATTTTAAAGTGGAATATGATCCTTTTATGAACCAGAATATATCCTGTGGTCCACCTGTGATGGTGGGAAGTAGAATTGGTGACTCAGCTGATGCCTCTAAACTATTGTTACCCAAATAATTTGCTCAATATCCTGGGTATGAACAGTAACAGTCAGATGGTTTGCAGAGGTTTTGTGTCTGTCAAATGGTTTGCAGAGGTTTTGTGTCTGTCAAATGGTTTGGGGGAGGGTTATTGGGTTATTTTACATTAGGCCAAATTAACAGTTGCAGGCTTGGAACTTTCTGGTGATTTGGTTAAGGTGATGGGCAAAGTTGGAAGACTTTGGAGCATTATTGTGGTCATCAGTACTGTTTTCAAGAGTCAGAAACTGTAAGCTCATTTATGCTAGAGGAGGGGTTGTTTTACGGGATTATGTTGAGGTTTGGAAAATAAAAAGAGTAGCAAGAATATAAAACACATTTTGGGCCTCCCAATTCGAATTTCTAGTACCACTGTATGTTAAACAACCGTGTTTTATTATGCTGTCATAAAGGAAGAGGAAAAAAAGCCAGTAAACTATTAGGTATGCATTTTTATTACTATGACTGACCTGTAGGTGAGAGGAATTCCAATAAAACAACTGTGCAACTTCTTAAAGGCACTGCAGCTGCTCCCATTTACTCCACTGCTGTTGCTGTTGCCTTGGTTGGAGGCAGTCACACTCCAGTAAGGGATGTCCTGAATCTACCATAGTAGATGATGTCTGAAGAAGCATTAAGAAGTGAGCCCAGGACTGTATTAGCCAGCAAGGCAGGTGATGGCATTAATATCACTTCTTGTTGCAGTGCCTTGGTACCAGCTTTTTGCTATGAATTACTCTCTAGTAATACCAGAAATTTGTTCACTGAGGCAAACACTGATTCTTTAAAATTAATACATCATTTATTTAAATTTTTTTCTGTGTTTTCCCTTCTCATCCTAGCTCATTTTATTTCAAATAGGTTCTGGTCTGCAAGAAAGGGACCTGCTATGTTCTTCACATTGAGTACTGAGTGTGGGTATATCCCCCCCGCCCCCTTTTTTTTTCCCCCCTGTTCTGAATGTCTTCCTCACACATGGAAGAGTGTGTACATCTTTTGACAGGAGAGTATTATGGCAGAAAATAGTACTGGCTCTAGAGCACAGTAGTTGGTAAACGTCAGACCGCTTTTATCAGATTTCATAGGTGAGCCTGACTGCCTGTGGATGGTCCTGTGTCTGTAGTGGATTTGAATCCAGGGTCTGAATCCCGAGGAATTTAGAAAGCCTCAGGTAGAGATCTAGATTGGTGTTACTTCTTTGTAGATCAACACTGTACTTACATGTCACAGTGATCCTCAAAGAGAATCTCCACTGTAAGAGTACTGTCGCCTTGTCTTTTTCTTGTCTTGAAGTGGTCTGCCTTCCTTTCTCCTTGTCACTTGTGTGATTAACATGCTTGTTTCTTGGATCACCTAGAGCAGTGATTTGAGTGCCCACTGCTTTGTTCCTTTCATGGCACAGAACTACCCTCGGGTTATCGCTTGGTGCTTAGGGGATGAACAAGAAGCCAGGAAGGTATGACACATACATACTATTTATGAACTGTTTTTTTACAAAGGTTTTGAGAGTAAAAGGAGAACTAGGTAGCCAAGTCTTGACTGTTTACCAGTTGTACTTCTGATTGTTCTGAGAAATCATTTAGTACTGCAGTGATACAGGCCCTGGCATCTTCAACTGTTTCTAGAGAAATATCTATGCAGGTTGTATAGATGTGGTTCCCCACTCAGCCTGAGGACCTGTCAGGCTTTTATGGACAAAGAACACTGGATTTGGACCTCATGCCTGCAAAAATGGAATACAGAGCTGGTCTTACAGAATCATAGAATCATTTAGGTTGGAAAGACCTTTAAGATCGAGTCCAGCTGTAAGAACTGTCTTGGTTCTTAGTGTCTTGCTCCTCTAGGGTGCCTTACCGTCTATCCAGCTTCTGACTTGAAGGTGCTTCTCATTATTTCTCTAGTTTCTGCAGTACTAACTGCAGGTCACTGTCAGAGGCACAGCTGACAAGGAAGGTTTTCAACTCATTGGGAACATGTAGGTGGAAGAGGAATGTCCCCTCCTCCTGCTATCGCCATCGTCTGAAATGTAGGCAAGCTGCCTGGGAGCTGCAATCACAGGGACAGAGTTTACAGCAAGAAAACTGCTCATTTGCAAGCACTCTCAAAGCTTGGATTAAATTATTCATGATAATGCTTTTTGTCACTACTGTTTATATTCCAGTGACAGTTAATGTGAGTTGGACTTGTTAGTAAAATAAATAAATAGCATTCAGCGGGCTGCTCAGGGCTGAGGGCATGAGCACATATGGGTGGGTCGGGAAGCCGTAACAAGGTGCTGATTCATTTGTCTTTATGTGCCAAGAGCAGCACCTGACTCTGTCATTAAGCAAGAGGTTGGCCATTAAATATTTATCATGAGGGCATTCCAAAAGGCTTTTAAGGGCCCACACGAACACCACTGATCAGCAGGAGGACAGAAGTTTTTGGACTGTTTCCTTTTTTCTTTCTAATGATGTATGTGTGAGGGCTTATGCTGCTATTTTAGTTGTAGCTCATTGACATTGCGTTGAGACACCAGATGTGCTTTAATTTGAGGAGGCTTTTTTGTCAACACAAAAGAATAAATTGTGCCCTCATTGAAAGCACCCATTTTTCAATGTAAGGATGTTGGCTGGTACGATTTTGCTCACTGCTTTGAGTTCTGCAACTTCCGTGGATCTGGTTTATTACATCTGTCTTAACAACTAAAGAAATGTTTTCTGGGAAATAAATAGTTCCGTGACAAAGATGTATTGTAGTGAGCAGCTGTTTCACTGTAATGGGAGCCTTAATTGAAAGGATTATTGCAGCAAAACGTTTCCTAGTTGTTTGTGTTGGATGATGTGGCGGAGAAGGATACAATATAGTAGCAGATTTTAAACAAGAATGATATCTGTTTTGCTTTCTGCTAGATCTTCAGGGTAGCTAAGCTCAAAGCTCAGTTTGCTCCCTTGGGACCAAATCTGCTGACCTTACTTAGGGAAAACTCCCACTAGCAGTGGGAAATTTGCTTCTGTAAGCAGCGCAGGAAGTGCCTTGTAATATATTAAGAAACCAAGTAAGCCCATAAGAAACCAAACAAAAGGCATTTAAAAGCATTCCCATTACTTATGGAGAGAAAAAAAGCAGAAAATTAATATGCACATGCTCCATAATTAACATTTAAACTCTGGTCTTAATGTGATTTAGAGGGAGCTGTGAACTCTTGAAAATGAAGCTGTTGGTGCAGATGTGGAGTTAGGTGTGCAGTTTCTCATTATTCAAAATGTTTCTGCTCTGCCTCCAGATGAAGCAGGGAACTTCAAAACGCATCCCTCCGGTCCCCTGACCCTCGCCCCCCCCTCCCCCCCCAAGCAGATTTGTTAACATGCTGTTGTAATTCAGAGCAGAGACCTGAATCTGATTCTCCTGTATCCCAAGTACGCTCAGCTAACACTGCCTTTTTGCTGTCCTTTTTCTCCAAATAGCTCTCCCTAAATGTTTGATTATTCTTGCAAAATGGAGCTGCCCTCTTAGCATCCAAGTAGTCACTGCACTCGTCCAAGGAAGTATGGGAATTTCAAGATGCTGAAAGTTTTCTTGTGTTGAATTATAGGACAGTGTCATGTAATGGGCTTGTGAATCTAGTGAAATAGTAGCAGCAGCTCCATGGTTATCTAATCTCCTCCCAGTCCACTCTTCCATACCCTAGCTTTCCATCTTTCCTCATGAAGCATTCATCATTATCATCATCATCAAAGTCAGTACATAGACATTAAATCTGAATATGTCCCTATTTGATAGATAAATTTTGGGTTGAAGAAATTAAGGCACATTTTCGTTGAGGTGCAAAATACCAACTTGGATGTTCTTGTGCTTTTTTTAGAGAGCATATATGCCCGCAAAGCTGCTGCTTTTATTTTTTTTTTCCATGCATGTGACATGCATGACTCAGTTTGGTGATGATTATTATTGTAGGAAAAAACAAAGTGATTATTTGTCATTTTCTTATTTAAATAATATTTGAAATAATCATAGCAGGGTTATGTTAGCAGGGCTTAGTAGATCTTCAGGAATTCTAGCTTTTTCAGACCATTTCACTATAGTCTTGTTTCACTTAACCTGACCAGGAAAATAAGTTAAATTTCCTTTTTTAAGAGTTCGGAGAGAAGAAGAGCTTTTGGCAGAACAAACCCCAGAAAGTCAGGGAATGAGGTTTTCATCACAGCTGTGCAGTATTCTTCTGGATTATATTCTATAAATTTGCACAGGACAACAACATTAATGAGTAAACCCAACTGGATTAGTAAGTTTTTGTAAAGCCTTTTCATAACAGAAAAAACTTTTCAACACTTTATTGTGAATTTAATTCAGTTTTTGAAAAAAAATCCATGGTGGAAAGCAGGAAGGGGGATAATGCTTCCAGATTTCATTGGGGGATAAAAAAGTTTGGAAATGAATGAAGAGACAATGAAAATCATAGGATTTTGTGGCCAAAATAACATTTTTTCTTTCTTTGTATTAAACCTTGTTAGGACAATTTTAATAAGGATGATTTTTTTTTTGGAAAAAACTCAACTAAACAGGAATTCCGTACTATCCATTCTGATAGTGTGATGTGATGGTTGTAGAAGAATCCAAAGAAATTTACTGATACCCTGAGGATTTTTTCCCTTTTTATTGAGAGATATAAAAGAAGATAGTAAAAAACAATGGAGCAATTCAAGTCACACACACAATGATCATGTGTAAATAAAGTTGTAAAATAAACAGTAGCTACAACTCACAAGCCTTCATTTTTTACTTAATTTTAAAAACTCACTCCTTTGGAAAAACAATGAGGGGCTCTGCAAGGAAACACAAGATTAGTTTAACTTACCTTTTAAATCCTTTCTTTGTTCATTCATAAAATTCTGTGGCAAAGCTGCTGAGGTCATTGCCTTCCCCTGTCTCACACAGGGCTCTAACAAATTCTGGGCCTGTTCTTTAATTGATCTTTCTGGGTGCCCTGTGATTAATTTCTGGGAAATTACTAAACTATGAGTCACATCATAAAAACCAATTAGTGGCTGGTTGACAGTTTGTCTCCCAGCTGAAGCCTCCAAGTTTCTGTTAATACCACATCAATATATAGGTTATTGCTGGCAAATGGCTTGAGTATATTTTGTAGAAGAATGTTGTGTAAAGTTACAAAGTTTATGTTGGATACTGCTAACACTAGAACAGTTCTGTTTGAATGGGGCATACGGTCCCTTTTGGCTTCATTTGACTGGTCCTAATGCACATTGAAGCGTTGGGGTGTGTGGGGACAATCAGCTTTTGAAAAGAAACCTTTTTTTAAAAAAAAAATCATCTGCTGTTGAGGTTTGGTTTGTTTGCTGTTTGCATGGTTGTTGGTTTTTTTTTGGTTTGTTTGATACAGCTTTTTCCTTCGGCGGTAGCTTTTGGGGAAGATCAGAAGCTTTGCCCAGAAGTTACTTCTGCAAGGTGGCACTGTTGTGTCTTCTCCTCCCTAGCTGCTGCTGCGAGCTCTGTGTAGTTGCAGGGTTTCAGGAAATTAGTAGCAGTGCTCCTGTGGGGTCACTGTGTTCTGGCACACAGCAAGGGGAACGCCGGGCTGGGAGAGCCTGGGACGGCTCTGTGCGCTACTTTAACTTTTAGGATAATGATACCGCGTAATCCAAGAGGTTTGAGTATTGTCTGGCTTGATAACCTAGGTGGTATACAAGTGTTAGTTCTCTAGTGGGGTGACCTTGCTGTGTGAAGTGTGTATCTTTCAACAGAGAAACTGGGAGGAAGAGGTGACGGTGTGAAACACCTTTAGAAGTGAAGAAATGGCAAAGAAAAATGATAATGAACATTTTAGGGTATTGAAGGTTTCTTGGTTTTTTTCCCCTCCAGAAAGTTGGTTCTGTACTTATGCTTCAATAATTACTAGTAGTATATTCCTAGGACAGTACCTTTCCTTACAAAATTCAAACCATAAAGTGGGCTACTGAAACATTTTAAGAAATTCTTTCAGAAAAAATTAAAAATGCACAAAAAATCTGGACTTGAGGATTAAATATTAAATATATTTGATTTATAAGTAATAATAATATGTATAAACATAACAATATAGTTTATACGTATAGATTAACATTTTTTGTGATGAAATTGGAGAATCCTTAGTTTATAGGCAGTGTTATAGAAACTAGCATATTCTGACTGAGTTGGTTGATTACTGTTACTATAGCAAGTCCAGTTCACAAACAGAGGGGGGCTGTGATGACAGTTATGAAAATATAAAGCTGATCACTTAACGCTTCCCATTATGTAAGTTTATAACACAGAAAAAATCTTCTTTAAAAGTGCTTTTGTTTGGGATAGATGTGCTAAATGTTATTTTTCACATTAGCCACAAGAAAGTTATACAGCTGTCTTTGCATTTAGTTTAAATTTTTTGCTTTCTGTTTACGGCTAGCAGTCTGCTTCAGTGTAATCAGAGAGAAAGTGAAAAACAGAAGCCTTCAGCAAGGAGAAGTTTAGTCCATAATAGAAGCATTTGCTTTGAAGTGGAAACCAGAATGTATTAACTTCTTTCTTTTTTTTCAGATGCAAATACTGGCATCTGAAAAAAAAATTCAGTTGCGTGCAAGTACTGGCAAGCAGAAAATGCGCCCCTCATTCAGTTTTCTCAGATCTTGTCTACAGTCTTCGATAATTTTAGGTCTTTCAAGCTGTAGTATTATGTTATCAGAGCAGTGAATTAGTACTGAGCGAGCTGCACTGAAGTGTAAAGGTATGTTAAGCAGTTACATGGTTCCTGAAGCCGGTCTGGCTAGGCAGAACGCACTGTGGGGTCACTGCTATGCTGCTGCTGCTGCAACTTTGCTTCTCTCTGAAATGTAGCTTAGCTGTCCTCTGCAGTACAGGCACTCTCCAAGGCAGAGAGGGGTTGCCATTCATCACACATGGTGTGGGAGCCAAGGGAAAAACCACACGCTGCAAAGCTGGGAGGACAGGAGACCTCAGTCCATTGTTTTAGCTGTGAATCCCCTGCGTACTGACTACACTCAATTACTTCGTACTTGTAGAAGCGTTCTCATTATGATACGATCTCCAGCTTCTCATCTTAAGCAGGCCTTAATAGTGTTTTGTTTTGCCATGGCTGTTTTGCATGCTCTTACCCAGAAGTTGTATATATTAGACCATTCTAGAGTGTAGTGCACCCATCACCACCACTATGACAGTTATACTTTGCACTTAGCCCTGTGTTTTTGTTTGGATTTGCCGTATGTATTTTAGATTGGAAAAAAACTCTAAGCTATTATAGTTCGTTATTATTTGTAATAGTTATTACGAAAATGTGTAAGGTGCTAGTTGGTCTCATAGGCCAATATACTTTCTGCCATAGGCAGTCTACTAACTAGAAATTGATGAGATGACAAAATTCATCACTTAGAAGGGATGCTTTTTGTTTGTTAGATGATTCCAGCTGAATATTTATAGATGAGATGTGTTTGGGCTTTCAGGTTGTTTGCATGGAGAACCTCCCCACCACCCCCGCCCTGCCCCATTGGAAAGGCACAAGACATCTTTATTGGCACACCTGCATTAGTTACTAATTCCTGAGAATGATCCACGTTCTTTTTCTTTCCAAATTATTCAAGATACATGGATTTTCCCTAAAGTCATCCCACTCTGAAAAGTTGTTCTACTTAAAATCATAAATATGCAGCCACATGTCCACATGTAAGAGAAGAAAATATAGAAGTGCATTGAATTTTTCTTGCAAGGGATGTTTTTGTTCCTTGGAATGTGTTGCTTTGCATTTTGTACAGCGGATCTTCTAATTGGGAGGTTTGTGTTGGTCAGTTTTAGTCTCTTAATCTAAGTAAAAAATATGATAGAACCAAGCTGAAGTCCTGTACAAATACTTTGAGACCAGTAGCAAAAATTAGGGTTGCTTGTAGTCCACTGATATTTAGAATATGTATTTTTGCTGGTCACGAACCAAGCTTCACATGTTTGTCTTGGTTGACAAGATGCTCCTGCTTAAAAAAAAAAAAAAAAAAAAAACAAAAAAAAAAAAAAACCAAACCCAAAAAACAAACTAGTCTCAGTAGGAGATTCAGATTTGTTTTTAATATTAACAGCTTCTGTGCTTAGAAAAAAAGAAACAATTTGCTTCTGTTTTCAAGGTAAACTTAAAGGAAGTGCTGAATAAACCAACAAATTCTGTCAGAGCCTCCTTCACAGCAACATTCATTATAAAAGTGGTGGGTTTTTTTTTTGGCATGGGTTGGGCAAGTAACTCTGAGCAGAGTGCTTTGAGCTGTGGAGCCTGGCTGGTTTTTTTGAAGGTCCAGAAAGAGCAGCCCTTCTCAGTAGAGGAGAACAAATCACATTTGCTTTGTGGCCCACTGTCCATGCAGTATGTGATCTGAGAAGATGTCTATGCTGTAGCCTGGGAAGGGAGAGCGGCTGTAGGGCTGTGATGGAAGAAGGGGTAGCAAGGTGGTAAGAAAATGGCCTTAGGACCTCTTGTAATTGCTCCCTGCTAGAAGCCACTTACCTTTAGGTGAGCACAGCTTTTGAAATTTTGCCTTGGCCTTTGATGCCTCTGGTCCTGGAGTAATTCAGTAATTATTACTGCAGTAATAGCTGCAGAGTCATCTAATGGTAATTTGTCTTACCCAGCTCCACAGCCTCTTGTGTGCTGTGGGACAGATCATTAAGGTTACAGAAACCTTCCACAGACACGTTGTGGTCTATGGTGAAAGGCAGTGGGGTCACAGAGCTTTCTGCCTTTTCTGGTTTAGTAATTACCGCAAGCAAAATACCTGGTTTGAAGAGATTTTTATGTGAACACCTTTTTTCTTTTTCTTTTTCTTTTTTTTTTTTTTTTCCCTTCTTCTTGATTTTAAAAATTTCCTCGGGCTATAAAAAAGCACCGTGAAAGTATTTCATTATGGGTATTTGGTGTCTGTGTCTTCTGTGGTGTATAATTTGGGACTGAGTCTGGTTTCAGTAAATTATACTTATTTTGACATTTGGGTTGATACAAATAAAGTAATGTAAATACTGCAGTTGGCCGCTGTGAGTCAGATATTTGTTGTGGACTGCTCCTAACAGGCAAGTGCAGCCATGTTGTCAAAAACCATAGCATAGCAACAATTTGTCTCAGAGATAAACATAGTGGTGCATACCTGCCAACATCCACTAACATAAACAGCCCTAGGAGTTTACCCAAACACTTTCATATTCGTAGGTAATTGGTCAGGAAACATCAGAAAATGTCTTATTTATATGCATTCTTTACTATATCCGTGCTAGTGGGGAGTCAATAAATAGTGTCCTTCATCCTGTATTTCAAAACTATCTGTAATTTCATGTGTTCTTCCATGATGATAAAGTATAACATGAAGGGGATGAAGGTCAGCTTGTTGGTATCACCTTGAATGTAATCACTCTCATAGCTCTGAAGTATTAAAGTACGGAAGGCTGACAGCTTTAGAAGAATTATGACTTTGTTTGCATAGAAGCAATAGTCCTGAGATTTTAAAGCTCTCTTCTGAATCTTCGGGGATTTCTATTTATTTATTTATTTAAATCTATAAATCTGTTTTATTAGTTGCTTTTCCTGACCTCAAAGAGCAATCAGAAAAAGGCTGAAAAGATTCCTAAGAAGTGTTCAGAGGCTCATGTTTTTTTTTCAGGTTCAGTGAAAGCACTGCCATAGCCTTCCATTAGTACAGAATCAGACACACAATAAATACCAGGTTGAAATAGAAATGCCCGATAGAAATGCGCTTTACTATGACAAAATGCGGGAATTTTTGGTAAGGCATTATGGTCCAAACAGTTTTGTTGATTTATACTTGTAGAGGCTCTGACCCTGTATCACGCAGTACCATCTCCTAGGCTCTTCGCTTTGTTTGCCTGTGGAACAATTCAGTGGTGGTGATATTTCTTTGTCATTTCATTTCATAAGAAATTTTGTGTACTCTGGCTTGGGTCTAGATCAAGAAAACACAGAAGCTGCTATAATTTCTCTCCAGACTCATAGAAAGGGACAGAAACTTGCAGTTCCTGGGGAAAGGAGTAGGCTTAGTCAGCCTGCAGCTAACATTTGTTTTGTCAGTAGCAGGTGGTGTGGTAAAGCTTTCTAAAACCAGAAGCAAGGACCTCAAAATTATGCTTACTCCTGAATACATTCCCTGTTATGTGTATCTTCTTTAATGACGTAGCCCCCAGTTCAGTAAAGCAGGTGATTTTTAAAAAGGCATCTAGGGCTTGGAAACCATGAGATTTGTGTGCCAAGACATCTTTTTGTGTGTTTCTTTGATACCCCAGAATTAGATGTGGTGGTTAGGGCTGTTTCACATGCGTGCATTCACCTACAGCTGAAGGCAGGGACGTTGATGCTTGGGGCAATTCTGTCCTCTGTTTTCTCCCTTACTCTCCATACCCCTCTGATTATTTTTTTTTTTACAGTGTTAGATAATGCAGAGGCAGGTATAGGCCATTCTGTCTTGTACATATAGCAGAAATTCACCTTTCTGTATGCATTAGAGGGGCTCCTAATGACACTGCAAAGGGAGGTGGTGTTGACTCACTGAGGAAGACACCCTGAGAGACTCGAGAGTTCAGGCTCTGTCTGCCTCTTTCTTTATCATAGCTTGTGTTGTTTGAAGCACTGTGGTTTTCAGTCAGGATATTCAAAACTGGTTTGCTGATAACTTTTGCTCAGTGGCTTGTTCACATCCTCATTCATTCTATTGACTTGAATATTCTGGGCCCTACTTACTGATACCTTTTAAATAAACCCCGTATTTCACTAGGAATTTAATAACTTTCAGACTGAGTAGATTTTTATACCAAAAAATCCTGAGAGATGGTATTAACTGTAGCTATTAAATCAGTCCTTGAGGACAGGAAGGATGCTACACAACTCTGTGAAAGACCACTGAATCCATTCCATCTTCCTAACTGAGTAATGATGTTTTTTGATCATTTTGAATGCCACCACTAATTATCTCACTTTACTATCCCCTTGTTTAGTATATTGATTTACAGTAACTCTTTTGCCTGTTACATTGAGATAACTTTGTTTTCCCAAGCGAGTTCTTGTCTCACTGCTGACCTGAGTAGTTTTTTGGGGTTTTTTCCCCCTGAAATTATTTCAGTGGTGAAGTTCTTTATAGTAAAATCGAATACAAATATTTAAGTGGAAGTTAGCACTTCCACTTATTCCGCTTACATTCACCATATATTCCATGGTATGTCAGTGAAATTTGTAGTATATATTTTACAGCTGTTTGGCACTTGCTTGACTGTGTGACATAAGCCAGATTTGTCATTATTAACCAAAATGTATTCTGCTACCCTAAATAACCTGGAACCATGATCACTGTGTTTCTGGTGTGTTGATGGTGAATAAGGAATGACTTTTGGGTACAGGGCTAGACTATTTCCTTCATCTTGGCCTATACTGTGATCATAGGAAAGGCATTTGTGCTGTGTGTCCAGCTTCTTCATCTGTGAGCTTCTTATCTACATGATAAATGATATTGGGAAGTTTAATTTCATACAGCCATGTTCAGACCTGCTAATTTAGGTGCCTAAGTTTAGAGACTGGTCTCACACCACTAACCACTGTCTGGGTTTCATCTGTGTGTGAATGTGGTCCTGACGTCAGGGAGCCAAAGAAGGATCAGAGCAGGAGAGCATCAAGTCAACTGGGTGTAAACTGGCAGTCTCCCTAAAACTATTTGGTTATTTCCTCTGGTTCGCCTGGTAAAAAATAACAAACAATAGGGGGAAAAAAATTACCAGTTCAATGGAGAGCTTGCAGACTCTGGCACTATGGGAGAGTGTTTTGGTTTGGGTTTGGGATTTTTGGGGGTTTTTTTGTGGGTTTTTTTCCCAGTAGCCTGAGACTGCATGTGCTTGGAGTCTAATCCACATGAAAAGATCATTGCCATTTTGCAAATCTGGATGTGAAAAATGATGTACTTTGTCAAGGGCTCTTAATTAACATGGATCGCTCTTATTTAACATGGATCTCTCTTATACACATCTAGATTGTTTTTACATATTGTCTCTGTGGAAAAAAAATCTGTCTGTTTAATGGGGCAGTTTGATGTTCCAATGTTTTATTCCATGATACATGTTTTTTTCTCAGACAATATGCCAGGTGTTGCAGCTCAAGAGAGTGCTTTGCTATTAGGGACTGTAGTAAAAATGAGGTCCTGGTGCATAAGCACTACCCTCTGCTGTACAGCAGTGGATTATCCTTGATAAAAACAAGTGGAGTAGAACATCTAGATGATTCTCTGGTTGCTTATTTAAAAATTTGTTAGGCCTGATGTCTATCAAATGCATCCACATCTGTTGAACATGGCATATAAAGTACTGCTCTTAGGAGACCATTTACAGGGCACAAAAAATTTCACTGAGCTGACAAAACTGGTGAACAAATCTATTGATTGCTTCAACATGTGCTAAATAATTATTTACATGTATGCAGACATCTCTTTTATGGAGCGTTCCTAATATTACCCTGATAAGAATAATCTTTGTAGGAAACCTGTCATTTTGTGATGTAAAGCAACACACAGAAAACATGTCAGGTTTCTGTTACCAAAATGTTTAGTAAGGCTGTAATGCTTTTTGGCCAAAAAGTGAGGATTTGACATTCAGGGTGAAAACAGTGGGATCCTGGCTTTCCAGTGAAAAATGTCCTGCAGAAAGCAGACACTTTCCATGAAAAGTTTTCATCTCCGTATGAAAGATTTATTAGAGAACAGGCACAGGCAGAAATATTTTAGGCAGCGCTACTACTCTAGCAGAGGTCTGCATAGATGGATCAATGTTGGCCTTATATTATATGTAGACTGTGGTGTACATTTCTTCTATATATTTTTAGTTCCTGTCCATGTGCTTGACGGAAGAAAGCTTGCTTTGTGTCTCACAGGTGAAATGAAAGCTGATGTAATTTATGAGAAAAGCAGTGTAAGAATGTGTTATTGATGAGGATCAGTATCTAGAAGAGCTGAAGTCTGTCCTACGTCAAGCTGGACACTGGTTGTGTTTGCACTGTGGGAAAATGGGTTTCATGATGTACCCATGCAGCCTCAGCCCCCCCAGCCATCCAGCCTGGGAAATCTATTAGAGCCCGTCACAGCTCCTTCCTCCTCTCCCATCCTCACATGCAGTGTGGTTTTTTCCAAAGGTAATCCATGAATAGTAACGAGGATGGCAGGTAGATGCACCGTAGATGCAGCTACTGGAGTGTGAGAAGGTGAAGTGCTGTTAGGAGGCTTAATCTGTTTCCACAGAACAGTTTACTGTGGGCAGAACTATGTAAATGGAGAAATAATCAAAGGGAGTCCACTCTGTCCTCCCCACAGGATTCTGGAAGCATAGGGGATCAATTGCCTAATGTGGGAATAGAGTTAAATGTGATTTTTGCATAGATGTTTGTAGCTAGTATGCTGGAGCTTGAGTCTGGCTCCTCTGGACCAGCTGGTGAGTGGTAGGTTAAGGCTAGCTAGTATGTACAGCATAAATACACCTCCAGGGAATGCTCAGTCTGAGGAGTAATATGACCATAATCTAATAATTCAGGTTAATTTACCTTCTGTTGTTAAGCGTGTGTGTGATCGCACTGGAAGGTGCTATTTATAAAACTTAAATTGAGTTGTCTGTATTATTCTTCTGTGTAATTAATCCTGTGAGTCTTGTTTGAAGAAAAGAGATAACACTTCAAAATGATTGCTGAGATGGTGGTGCCCAGTGTTTGGTGGACAGCTCTCCAGCCCGGTAGTTGGACCATGTCTAAATCTGCTTGGCAGTCATTGAGGAGTTGGGTGCCAGGGGTGATTCCTTGTTTTAAAAGTCTTCCCAGTACGATAATTTTTTTTTCATATTATTTATCTATTCCTTTTTTTCACCAAAATACTCTGGAATGATGGAGTTTCAGAAATACACAAAAGGATGTCATTTGTCTCACCCACCTTTTTGCAAAGTTTGAATATTGTCAGAGGTGATCTAGTGGAAGGTGTCCCTGCCCATGGCAGGGGGATTGACCTAGATGATCATCAAGGCCCCTTCCAACCCAAACCATTCTAGGATTCTGGTTAAAAAATAAAATTAACCCCATTGTTTTTTTCCCTGGATGAGGTATTTTAACAGACTGCATTGCTTGCATGCATCTGCATTTATCACTTGTGAAAACTGGTATGAGGAGAGATCCTAATGAATCAATAAATTCCCTTTAATTTTTAATTTTTTTTTTTTTTTTTTTTGATACCGTAACTTCAGCAACAGGCTTACTATGGCTGTGATTCCTTCCTATTTCTTTGCGGCAGCCAGTTTGAAAATTCTGAGGTGTGTGGTGCAATCTAGCATGAAAAACAGACGGATGAAATGTCTCTGCTTTAACTATGTGTGGGGACTGGTAAAGAATGAGCACGCACTTACATACGTACAAACAGGCAGCAAGCTCGATTGCAATTGTGGGAATGCTAAGTGCATCCTAATGTTGCTAGGACAGAAACAGATACAGTAACCACAACAGAAAGGAATTGCTTTCTGGCTTAATGTTGGGGAGTTTACTCCAAGTCTTGACCTGGTGATTTGAACATATGCATCTTGTAAAGTCAAGCTGTGTGCAGTACATATTGCTGGCACCTTCACACGTTTCGTATGCATGTGGTGCAGTGTTACAGGTCCTGGCCTATTTTTCAGAGCCAAATTCTATATACTCAGCTGGCAGTGAACAAAAAAATGTGCTTTGGCTGAACAGATTTTGGCATAGGTATTCTGGAGCCCCAGAATTTCAACTCCTGGAGTTGTAACAAGAAATGTTTAATTAAACTGGCAGCTTAGACCAATAAATGTTTAAATTAATTTTAAAAGGTAACCTTAATTGCCATGTAGAAGAGATGCAGTTCGTATGTGTCTGTTCCTTGCTGAAGGAGCACAGTTATTTTCACAGCAGTCTTTGCTTGGAAGCAATGGTCTGGGCCCGAAGATGAAAGGGGCAGAAAAGTTGAGTGGTGGACAGGTCAGAGATACTGTACTTCAGCTACTGCACATCTTATGATGTTATCTCAGAATAATTTTGAAATATGAGGGGGTTTGTTTATGTGTGTTTGAAATAGAGGAGTGGAGAGAAAGTCAGAGGCCAGTTAGTTTTAGAGACAAAATTTGGGTCTATCATCTGTCTTCCACAGTACTCAGATAGTACCTTAGTAAGGAGGTGAATTTAGAATAAAAAAATTTAAACCAAGCTCCTTAAAATTATTAAAAATCTGTGGGCAATTCTCTTGTCAATACAACCATTAGCCCTTTTCCCTAATTAAATTTATTGGCCAGATTTCAAGTTTGATAATTACAGCTAGGATCTTGTGAAGAACTACAAAGAGGAAACCATAAGAACTCTAAGAACAAGTGGTCTGAGCAATCTGTTGATACACGGCATTTTATTTTTGAATGTTACCTACTGGCAGCTTGTCAATTAATGGAATATTTACATGTTCTTAAACTTATTTATAGAGCACTCTAGATATGTTTGTATTTACTTTATTGGCTGTAGAGTTTCCTTAGCGAGGTTCAGTTGATCTGGCATTCTCTTAACTGACATAAACTGGTGTGTGGTGTTGCTTTGATTTTCAAGATAGCTGTCCTATTCCAGCCTGGAGGCAATTGAATTTCAGCTGAGGGAATCTTAGCTCGACATCTGGAGGCTTTGTAAGATCTTTGTAAAAGTTTGTGGTACTGAGCAACCTAGCATGTATAGCACTGGGATTTGTTTTAATAAGCTGGTTTCACTTACATTAAGAAGACCTTTCTCCTGATTGCCTTTAATAATACATGAGTTTAGTTTACGATATTTAGTTTTACAGAAAACTCACCAGAGATGAGTCCAACCCCTTGGACTCTCAACTATGAAGTCACTGACTTGAATCCCTACTTCAAGCTCCAAAGCAACTCCAAAACAAAGATATTGTTTTGTGATTTAAATCCGTAAATCCCCATGTGAACACTCTGATTTCATATCTGAGAGGTTTATTTTGGATTGCTCTGAACAGATTGGGAACTGTTTTCTGCTAAGCTGCAAGAAGACATTTTCAAATTAGTTAACCATGCCCATACAGAAGTTTTAGGTGCTATAATTCTTTTGATTTTAGGGGGGGGGGGGTGTCAGCTTTTCTGGGTAGATAGAGCTTTGATGAGTATTTGTTTATCATTGAGGAAGACAGTGAAGCCTTCGTGGAGCAAGTAAATTACTTGGAGTGACAGAATAGTCACTTGCTATTTAAATGAACAGGCACTGAAAATATACCTAGAAATCTGTTAAAAGGCCAGAAGAGACTGCTTAAAATGTAAAAATGTGTGATTTTTGTGCACAGTCCTTATTCTAACTTATGTTTAAAGGTGGGTGAAAGCAGTGGAAGCTTGTAGTTTTGGCAGTTTCAAGAGCTTTCTTAAAATTATTGGCCAACATGGACAGCTTTACATTCCTTTGTGCTATCCCCTGGCCACCCCCTGCCTCTGCCTCTGCAGTTAGAAGAACATACTTTACCAACATCAGGATTTCAGTTCATCTGATTTGTCTGTAAAATGTGCAAATCAGCTGCTAATTCTGAGTGTTACATTGACTCGGTGATAAGAAGTAATTATGCTAAAGGGCTAGATTAGGGTAAGCCAAATAGAAATGTTATTACTGGAAGTAGTTTTGGGAAGACTGTTGCATCAGCAAAGGAACTGTAACCTGATAATGGCAGTCTGTTTTAAACCATTAACTGTAGAACTGTTACAAGGTCAAGGCAAAGTATTGAAATCCACATTTAAAATACATATAATACCATAAAAGACTGATTGGGATATAGGGCAAGCCAAAGATTGACTGATTTATTACTGTCTTTGGCTTTTGTGTTTTTTGTTTTTTTTTTTACTTGCCAGATCCTGACATTAATGCAATAATAATCTTCTGAAAACAAGTAATTCCTGGTGGAAACATTACATTAATAAAAGGAGCCAGACAGTAAATCACTGGAAGCATCAGCGAGACTTTTAAATTCTGTTTTATCATTACTAAAACTATATTCCTTTCCCTTTTTCTTTTCTTCCTGGGTTTTTGTTTGGTTTTATTTTTGGTGTTTGTGTTGTTGGGGTTTTGGGGTTTTTTTTTGGGGGGGAGGGGATGGAGGGTGGTGGTGTTCAGTTTTGCCTGACTGCTAAAATGAAGTTTAATTAGATGGATAGGAAATGTAGAATTGCTGATATCAAACAGTGGACAGGGCGCTCATTCCGATGTGGCAGTGGTGTAAGCCATGGTCACTTGCAACTGTCTAAAAATACTTGTATTTTTCAGAAATATCTTGCTACTGTTAGTATCTTGGTGAACGTTTTCATCCATTTCTTCACTCCTGTGTTTCCTAAGCATCTCTGCAGTTGTATGACATCTGACCTGGGCAGCAAGTAGGCAGTTCGGGCAGATCATGGATAGGATGTTGACAATAATCTCTCCTTATACATTTGCATAAAAGCTAGAGGTCAAGGTTATTCTTTTTCCTTTTATCAAGGGCATTAAAAGGTCTTATGCAATAAGGTCTTGTATTGCATTGCCTAGAAAATATCTGGCCTGACTGTTCATAAGCAAGCTATCTCTGCATTCACATACATAACCAAGAGAATTTAGAATACGATATATTCCTAAAAGCAAAATCTCCATTTTGCAAAGATGGGATCAGTTTTGGCTAGATGTTTTCCTGTAGTAGGTCAGCCAAACTGTAATTGGCCTCCACTGATTCAGAAATGGCAGCGAGCTGGACCTGAAACCAAGTGGTGTGCAACTAAATTTGAAATTGTTTGCTTTCTTTGGGAACTTTGAAAACGATCATTAACGTTACCGAATGTGCAAACTTTTCGTTACGATTGAATGCCCTAATGATTATCTTAAACCTTGAGTCAAATGCATCAGCATCCGTGGGCACCAAGGAAGCTGCTCCTTACCACATACAGCCATATGCTTGACTTGCATGAAAATAATGATTGCAAAGAATAGTCTCTAAAACAAAGTCTTTTTTTTTTTTTTTTTTTTTTTTTTTTTTTTTTTTTTGGATTACTACTATTACTTATCAGCATCATAAGCACTTTGCAAGCCATATGGGGTAATTTATGGTACTGTGTCCTTAAATCAACAAGAGCTCTATGGAGGTTTTTTAAGCAGAAAAGTTGGTTTGAGGTTTTGCTGCTTTCTTTGCTTCTGATGGACTAAGAGTTTATATACAGGAGAAATACTATGTAGGCAGTACAAATATGCTTTATCCACTATTAAGATGATCTATTGTGCCCTAAATTTGAAGTTTTCTTCTGCAAGACTTTAGTTTTAGTGCAAAAATATGACTGTTTAGAGAAATCCACTTTTAACCTCAGCTTCTTTATTTGGTAGTTTAACCTTTTCCAAATCTGCAAAACAGAAATGACTGTATGATTGGAGACAATGTCCTGATTATGAAAGAGGAACCTGGGTGAGGTTTGGCAGCCAGTTCCAGGACATGCACTCTTTACTGACTTTTGGGGACTCTTTTTCTTTGGGCATATGGGAATGAGTCAGGTACTGGAATGTGACTTAAAATCAGAAAGGCATTTTAGTACAATATTGAAAAACTTTTGATAGGTTTTTTTTACAGGTTGCATAAAAATATGCCTTAATGTTACTGTTGTGAAAATATTCAGATTGCTAGATGAGTAATTGCTTGTGCTGTTGTATATCTAGACAAAGAAATTAATGACAGAAGTAAATAAGATAATTCTGGAAACTAGATACCATTATGATAGATGCAGAGAAACCCAGAGATAAGCAAGGTTCAGGATTTACAATGGGAAAACACTCATTTGTAATTCAATAGCCACAATTCACTTTTCCACTAAAACCCTCCTGTGCACATCAGACTGCTTGAAAAGTGCTTCAGTGATTATTTGTATAGCTAAACATTAGACCACTTTACATTACTAAAACGATCTACAAGTCCCTCACGGCCTTACAAAGCAATAAAGGTTAAAATTTTACTGACTTCCACCTCTACCCAGCAAAAAACATTGCTTTTCATTAAAACATATCTTCAAAAAGGGTATTAGATTTGGAAGCTGCAAAATGGTTTAGGCTGTGTCTTTTTCTAGTTGCTTCTAGGTATTTAACTCTCACTTAAATGATATAATTAGGTGTATGAGGGATAATGATAACTGAGATTGAGCAATAAAACTCATTATGGTGATAGGTAAAATCTTTTGTGGATGCTCAGATGGAAGTAATATGCTATGTAGAGATTAGGAAATGTGTGAGTTTTTCCCCCATGTTATTTGTTTATTTAGGAAGTATGTATGCATATGGTTTTTCATTCTGAAACATAGCGTTGTTAAAAATCTTGTGAGTTTTATGGTGATTTGGAATCTGTACTGCTGCTTTTTGCTTTCTAAAATAGATAGCAGTTTTTGAAAAGCATTTTTCCACATGTACACACATCCTATCCATTAAGTGTTGTGAGCAGATACTTTATCAGTCCTAAAGATCAATAAGAGCCTGCTCAAGGAAACAAAATTGGATATTAAGAGGAATATCACTTTTGAAAAATATATGTAATGGTATACATTTTGCACATACTCAGAGAATGCTTTCTTCCTCAGTTATATTATCGCTATTACAAGTATTCACTGACTGTATATGTTGCGTGTGAAGATGCAATGTACTCACTTGTCTCATAATGAAAATCTTTAAATCTTTCCTGAAGATTCCGTCTGCTGCTGTGGGAAGTATCTACTGACAGTGCCCTTGCAGCAGCACCTTTAGGCCTTCCAAACTTGCGGTAAAGTGATGTTTGGGAAGCTACATACAGTAAGCTACAAGGCTGATATTCATGGGGCACTGAATATCATGAGATTCACCAGTTTTTGTATTAGGTTCAAGTTTGTGCCCAAGGCATATTTTGAGGTTCTCTCTCACATACTCCTTTCCTGAAAGCTTCACCTGTCTCGCATCAGCTGTGCTGGCTTAGCCTTGTCTTGAGCACTTTGTACTTGCCAAAAAAAAAAAAAAAGAAAAAAGGCGGTTTTCATGTTTCCCCACATATTTAAAGAGGAGAAATCTGTGCAGCCTTCATTTCTCTTGTTTTTCCAGTTCTCCTGGAATTATCTTGTATCACCTCTACCGTGCATCTCCTCTTGCTTGTAAGTTATCAGTATTGTAAATGAACTTAGTATGGATAGACTGTTTCAAGATCAATACTAGTGCTTCTGCAGAACACAGTGTGTCACGTTATTCCATTTGTGACAGAGATACCTTTAAGTTTCCTGTGTATTAGTACTATTCTTTTGGCATCTCCCCTTATTTTACCCCATTCTGTTGAACTTTCACGGGGAGTGAGGAGATCAAAGACAGAAATTTCATGGAGAACATTTTCAGCCCCTCTCAGTACTGGTTAAATGACAGATCTGTCCAAGGAGAAAATTAAGTATTTGGCCCTTAGTGAACTCAGATAATACTTACAGTTAGAACTTGAAAAATATGAAAACTGAAGTGGTAAAACTTCATTTGAGTACAAATGCATGGAGTACTTTATTGTTGGCTTGTATTCTACTTTAAGCTGGAAAATTTGAAACAGAATTTAAAGAGGGAAAGAGGGAGAGAGAGAGAGAGAGAGAGAAAGCTCTTGAGAATCTAAAATAATACCAGCACAATCATTTGCTTTATCTGTCACACTCTCTTTTCAAGTTCTTTTTCTGGAAGCATAATACAATTGTTTGTGTGCATGCATACTGCACATACCAATGGCATACATATGCAAAGAAAGAAATTTCGAGGAAAGATTTTAGATGCGGTATCATTTTTTAAAAAGCACAAAATTTCAGTACAGTGCTGTGCAATAAAATTACATTTTGTATAAGACTTCAGTAACAGTTGAATTTTTAGACTATCTTGGTCTTGCTTTAAAATACAGATTGGGTTCCTAAAAATGTCATTAAGCTCATTTCATCAATCCATTTCAAGGATATGATTTTCAGATGAATCACATTTAAGACAGTCTTACTTATACATGGGAGATAGTTTCCCTTTAGTTAAAATATTGCCAGGATTCATTATAAACTCTACTGTAAGCCAAATATAATTGAGTCAAAAAACTGGCCTGGCCTGAAAATTGCTGTTTGCTCAAGTTTACAGGAAGTGTGCGAACCGAGAATGTTTTTGGGGTGTTATCTGTCTTCTCCAAGTTAATACACTTAAAACCCCAAAACAAATAAAAGAACCCAACCCAACCACAACCTGTCCCTCAAAATAGGTATTTAAATAACCCTAATATTCTTCCGGTAAAATGTTACATTAAGGGTAATACTGTCTGTTATTTCATATACACAGACAGATGCAGTAATTCTATTTATGTTCCTGATGGTCTTCAGTTTAAGCTACACAATGTTTGAAATCAGGTATTTACTGTCTACAGCAGAAAGGTGCCAACAGATTTCTGGAATGGGGCTCCGCATTAGGAATGTCGTGCTTCTGGGAGACCTGCAGTTACTGTGCCCCTTGTCAGGTACTGGAGAACACAACCAGGCACTAAAAAGGAGTTTTAAACCAGATCTAATTACTTCCCCACTCCTAGAGACATTATTTTGTGATGACACATAGTTTTAGCTTAGTAAGTCACCTCCCCTTTCACTTCCCGTAAAACCACAGCAAGTGAATTTATTTTTGCAGTGATCAGCTAGTGCTGCATTGTAGTTGAAGAAGGACCAAAAAAGGTATGGCAATATGTATTGGCAAGAGAGGACAGAGGAATTAAGTTTTATTTTCTTTTTTGCAATGGACGGGAAGCTCCAGCAAGAGCACACGTGTGCAGATGAAGATGAATCCATCATTCCTGTAACAATGGCTTTAATAGTTTATATCCGTATTGCCAGCAACCTTTTTGTGTCTTTCTTGCTCCGTCCTTCCTTAGCCTGTTTAGATTAAAAACTCTTCTAGGCGAGGCCTGTCTTGGTGTGAGCAGGGACTTTGCTACTGAGGTCTGTATGTTTCCTTACAATCTGTATACCTTACCCAAGATACTACTACCAATAATAATAATAATAATAACAATAAAAAACATTGGACAAGGCAGTGAGAAACATGGTCGCAAGGCAATAATTCTTTTTCAGAAATGGAGAGAGAATGAGGATACTTAACTCTATGGAGACTCTCGCTTTCAGGGTATGAGTCACACTTCTAGCATGCTATAGCCAACTCAAACAAATGATGTCCAACAGATGACAAAAATGAAAATGAGTCTCTCATCCAGTGACCAAACCCATGGTTATTATTTATAAATTAATCAAGCCTGACAGATTAATCTACCTTTAAGATACTTGTGTGTTTTAGGAGTACGGGAAGTAACAGTAGTGTCTGAAAAAATATTTCACAGATTTCGTGCAGAGAAAAATCCTCACAGTAAATCCTGTGAGTCTGTTGATGCTTTAAAGAGATACATAGAAGCGGTTATGGAGGGCAGACACCTGAACGACTAGAGACAGTTCTAGTCTGACCCTCACAGGCAGATGATACAGCATCCTGTAACCTGGACAGCTACTTCAGCCTTTTTGCAAAAAATACCTCAGCTAATTCCACAATAGTTTTCTTGAAAACTGCAGAGGTTTAGGCTCATCACCCTTCACCCCCTGGCCTCAATTTTTTTCCCCTCTAGGGAAAAGTAGAGCAAAACCAAACCAGCATTGCAAGTGTTCAGGATGGCTGCCTCTTCTGAAGGCAATTTAGTAGTGTGCTTCTGTATTCATTGTGAGACAAATAACGCCTAGGTTTGAATGCTGACTGTGCAGCAACACCCATCCTAGGATAGAAACTAAAAGCCAAAGCCCACCTTGGTTTCACAGTGTTATATTCTGCCACAGGTTTGGGGTTGTTTTTTGTGTGTGTCTGTGGATAAAATCACTCCTAATGGTAGAACAGCATGGTGTGATTTCAACAGTATAGTGCTTTGGAACCTCAGCTGAAACTGATGCTGCTTCCTTAGCTGGGTGGCCTACACACACAAAGGTATGTTCAAAGCTCCAAGCTGCTTCCTTTCAAACGGGAGGGATGGTGAGTGGGATAGGAAGCAGAAGGATAAACGCCGAGTCAGAAGTCAGTGACCTGCTCAGGTCTGTGTGCTGTACCTAGGTGACTCTCAGAAACACCAAGACTAAGTTTGTCTTCAGTTAGGGAAATGGTTAAAACTGTTTTGGCTCACAAGGGAGCCGATGAATAGGAAAGAACCGGGTAGTTATTTTACTGTGTTGAACATTACAGGAAATGTGAAAGGGAAGCTTGTAAACACACGCAGGCAGCCAAGGATAAAGGCACGTCTAATGAAAAAGAAAAAGGGTTGCTGAGTATCTGGGAACAATACTGTTTTAAAAATGTCTGGCCACTTTTTGGTTTTGTCCTCGCATTCATCTAAATGGCAAAAAGCAGATCTTCAGAGGTGCCATGCCTAAGCTCTTGGAAAGAAGGGATTAAATGAGAACAACTGCCAGCTCTCACCGGTAGCACAGGTCTGAGTTATCCCTTCTTCTCTCTTGCTGCCCTGTCGAGGGACTGCTTGTGCCAGGGTGCTCTCCTGTCTGCCATGGGCACATGGATCAGAGATTCAGTCCAGCTTCCTGCATTGCTTTCCTGCTGCTTGTGTTTGCAAGACTTCATACGTTTTGTTTAATGGCATAAGTAGTTATTGCATGACAGCAAAATAAGATAATTATAGATTTTATGATTTTTTAATTAGAGTAGATTTGATGGTAGATGCTAGATGATTTGTGCTTCTGGACACATTAGTGATTTTTACCAAGACTGGACCTGTGCAGTTCGAAACCTGGCCCTCAGGTGATGTTGTGGTGGCAGATAATGGGGACCATTCCTGGTTCCCAAGCTGTTTGTGGCAGGGGCAGGCATTTTGCTATTTTTCTAACCAGTGGCAATATGAACCTCCTTTAGGGTTCAATGGGAGGCTGTTGGGACTCAGAAAGGAAGGAGGTTGTTGAAGTTACAAATCTTGTATTTGCTTTTAAAACTCTTTTCCTAGTTAGTTTCTTGTTTATCTGAATGCCCAGGAGCTTAATGACAGGCTGACTGAAACACTCCTCTGCAAATAAACCCGACCAAACTCTTAAAATTAGGGTTCTTTTTGTGACAGTTTTCCCCTTGTTTTTTTTTTTTTTTTTTTAATCCAGTTGAGTTCAGAGCGAAGGAGCATACAGAGTGGCAATGAAACAGACATAAAATAGGGCATTCCACCTCCATTACAGAATTCATCTGTCTTTCCTGAGTCCATCTAGTAGCTAAAGATTTTGTCAGCAGGAAAGCAACAATATTTTTAAGCCCACGTTGAATGTTTGCAGAAGGCTTCCTTCTGCCAAATGTTGCCTTCATGTCACCAACAGAAATCTGTGCAGAGCCATTTCATTTATACTCTTGAATCGGAGGTGAGAAATGCAATCTGACTGGCATGTAAAATTTCAGCAGAAAATTGGGAATGTTTGTGTAATACTTGTTTATGTTAAACAGAGCATTGATCCCCAGCCTCTTTGAACAGCACAGTTCAGTTGACTTCAGTGGAGCAATGTTGATTCACACCAGCTCAAGAGTTCAGCCTTCACATTTAGCTTGCAGTTCTTTTTTGGAAGAGCTGTGTCCGTTAAATCTCAAATTAACATACTGAGGTGCTTCAGTGTAGATTGTCTGGCTGGTGTCCTAACCCCTGCCTTGTTTAATTTACAGTATTCGGATTATACAGGGTGTGGATGTTTTCTCTTTCAGAAAATCATAAAATTTCAGTAACAGAAAAAGCATTTCAGTTGTAGAAAATAAGGTAGTGTTATGTCTTGGTCTTTTTGTACGGTTAAGCAAGCAATGCTGGATGATGACTCAGAGTTTGCCTTAATTGTGTGTCATCTCTTCAAAGTAATTTTGGATGGCAGACCACACCTGTTCTGGTTTTTAGGCCTTTTAAGCATATTTCAAATACCAGAATGTTTCCCTTCTCCTGCATTCAGCAGCCTCTAATTTCCAGGTATAAAAAGGGTCCTTTTAATTTACTTAATGCCCTTTCTTCTGCATAGCACAGATCTGGGTTTCCCTTTATTTTTTCTCTAAATACTGTGTTTTTATTCAGAACTTTTTTCTAGTATTTCATTCACCTATCATAAAATGACTTAAGAGTCCTTACTTGCTGTTTGGTTACTCTTCCTTCTGCATTAACTCTGCTGGAATTTGGGGGGTGGAGGAGTTAAGCACACATGTACGTGCATAGCAGTTTTTCCTCCTTGTCTTTGCATTCCCTGAACCTGAAGCACACTTCTGTAGTGAACTGCTGCATTCCTTGAAGCTTTTCACAGCCTGCTTCTGCATGGACTGTCTTTAAACTGTTAACATTAATACCTTTTAACAACACCATGTCAGGTTACTTTGTATGTCCTCCTTCACGTCTAGTAGTACATTTGCGCCAGCCAGAGTCTTTGCTAGGTCTCTTCTTCTGTGCTTCCATAGGCTGTCAGGCATGGGATCCCTTCTGAATCCATTAACTCTTACAGTATGGTAAGGCATCAGTTGCTGTACCGGTTGTGATACTACATCAAGAATGTTTGTGGTATCTATACAAACTCATTCAAGAGGTACAGAGGTTGTTAAAGGGAGAACAATATTTTTTAGATTCAGTAATGCAGAATCTAAATGCTTCAGAGTAATCATCTGGGACCTTTCCCAATTACAGGAGTCTTGTGTGTATTTATTCTAGATGCTTATGAGGACCTAGACATGTTTTTTCCTAAACATGTTTTTATTTGGAAGAGGAACAGTGATAGCATCAATAAATGTCCCTGAAAGCTGCTGATAGTTTTCATAATTCAGAATTTCGTTCTGTGGCTTGTAACTCATTATTTATTATCATTATTAATTATTATTATTACTACTTTGAGGCTCTTTTAGATGATTATGCTAATCACATGGAGCTGCCTCTGTTCCCTGACTGGCCTTAGTAAGTTTTTAGGAAATATTTAGGGGACTGGGAGAGACTGACAGATAAGGATTACTGAATATTTTTCAAAATATGGAATAACTTCCTTCTTATCCCTCTCCCTTTATCCAGATACTCGGTCTGGAAATTTCTAAGCTACCACAGGACTCCAATTCACAGAAGAGTCTATGTGTTAGAGCTATACTTGTAGATAAGTGTAGCCGTGAAAGGAACTATGTGAAAGATTGCTCTTGCGTCAAGGCAATTCTGGAGGAGTGCAGGGTGAGAAGGTAGAATTGCAGGAGCAATTAGATGCTTAGTGCTGCCTGAGCGCCATTTTAGATGTCCAAATAAAACCACTGGCTCCTCAAAATCTATGTCCAGCTGCCAGGTAACCTCGAGTATCTCAGATTCATAGTATGGGAGCTATCTCCATCAACATTCTCCAGTTTGGCTTGGTAAGGCTGAATTGTCTGATATCAGTACCATTGAAAGACACAGATTCATGTCCCTTAGCCTGTTCTCCCCCGGGACAGAAGCTGGTAGGTTCAAAGACAATACCAGGATGCAGCACTTGAGGTTGGTGGTCATGGCATGGGAAAGTGAGTAGATCTGTAGTTGAGGACTGTGCAGTTAATCTGACCGTTGTGTAAGGCTTGTTGGAGTTGAACAGACCCCAAGGTCTGGGCAGGCGCAGCAGCAGCCTGTGATGGTGGTACACTGGGCACTGGCATCTGAGTTGCCTTAAGCAAAGGAGGAAGGTGAGGCTGAATTGCCCAACCAACACAAACATGTTGCCACCAGAGAGGTGGATGCTCTGGCATCCCAGAGGAGGTGTCTGAGCGTTGGCAGTGGGTGGGATGCCTTGCCTGGCAGCCCAGCTGGGGGTTAGGTATCCTCTTGCCAGGCACCCTGTGAGCCTCTGTGTCCCCAAAGTGATGTGCTCCCTTTTTGCATATGATTTGACACCACTGTCTTACTATCAGCAGCAGTGGAAGAAAGCTTAAAATTGACAGCATCCTGGCAAGTAGATGTGATCACTGAAACACCCTTAAAAATATTTCGGAGGATTGAAGTGACTAAATGAGACTGGCATTGTCATTGCAATTCTCCCAGTTCATTTTTTCGGTCTCTGCCTACGCTTTCTTAAAGGTTCTGTGCCACTTGCAGTGTTTTGTAGAGGATTGCCAGTTGAGGTGCATCACTGCTGTAACATCTTGCAGAACTTCTGTAATTCTTGACAGTATTCTCTGGAAAAGTCTCTGTAGAGATCTTTGCACGTCTAAAAAATGTCATCTTCAGAATACTGCAGATGGGAACTTTTTACCATGTTCCTTACTTGGTCTAAGGAACAAATGTTGGTGAGAGTGATTTCTGTCTTGTTCTAGATTATTGTTATTGTTGTTTTTATTATTGTCTAAAAAAAAGATATAGCGGTAGTGTAAAGGTTGAGCCAGGGTTGTAATAGTTATGTAAACCTCAAAACCATGAGTTTAATCTTGAACTTTAAAGGAGGGTCCTTTAGATTAAAGACAGAGAAAAGTTAGGCAATGTTAATCATACCTAATGGAGATTGACTCAGTTGTAATTAAAATAACTGATGTATTTTAATCCATGCCAAAGTTTGCTGTAATGGCTTAAGTATGTGGGATCATGTCTTGCTGATGTGTTTGCAATAATTTCATTACTAGATGGCTAGGATAAGCTACCATGAGGTGGCTACATAGAAATGTGTTCACATCTGAGCAGACAAGGCTGTAAATAAAAATGCTAATTCCCTCTGGGAGTTTCTTTAAAATGCTTAAAAAAAATAAATAACATTTACTCCTTTTCTGAAGATTCATTGCACTTGTCTGGAAAGAGTACGGTTCTCTGTAACTAAGGAACAGTTGACATACACAAGGAAACATGGTATAATAATAATAGAGAACACTGCTTCTCCCTGTGTTTGAGGAGCACAGAAACCCAGAGAGCTGTTCATCTACTGTCATGGCAGGCTGTCATGCTCCCAATATTTGTGTTGGGCATCAGTGGAGGGTCAGGGAGTGAAATATCCATATTGCACTGCTGGAAACTCAGTTTGTGTCGACAGTGGAGTAGAGCCCAGCTTTCGGGGCAGGGGGGGTGGTGCATACGTGCCCCTCATGGGATGCCAAGGCAGACCAGGCTGGTCTGGTCCATCTCCCCCAGTGATGGGCAATGTGGGCAGCAGGCAGGGGTTGCACATCTCCCTGCCGGAGTGCCTGGTGCAGTGTTTATGCATTTACATTTTAATTCCCCAGCTTTTAGGTGTGGGACAGCATGACTGCTAATGTGACTGCGTGCACAAGTGTGCTCAGACATACATTACAGAGAGAGCTATCTATTATATAGAGAGACCAAATGTTGCCGTGGTGGTGTATAAACACAAACATGGTTATATTAGCACAGTTTTGCAAGGTTGCATCACTTACATGTGGCAAAAAGCCCTGAATGGGCTCCAGAGATGATCCCCAGCAAATGGCCCTTTGTAGCAGCCCTTGCTGTCATCTATTAAACAAACCCCATGCTTGTATGAAAAAAGCCAATTTAGTGCTGCTTTAACGTGTCACTAACACTTCAGAGGATGCTTGCTAATGCTGTGTGTTGTTGCTGTTCTTTCTCCCAACATCCTTTCTCCTTCCATGATTTCATAACTTTCTATGAAAAATTCCTAGTGAACTGTTATTAATTCAAACGTGCTTTTAAAAGTGGAATATGTGCTGCAAAAAAATCGAGCTTTTTTTTTTTTTTTTGTGAGGAAATGCTGATATTTGCTGAAGTGGAAATTCTTCACTTTGCTATGTTGAAAAAATTACAAAGAAAATACCTAAGCTTTGGTAAGTTCAAACTAAATAGTTATATTTTTGATTTCTTGAGCTGAACAGTGGCATTTCATCTCTCTTGCCAAGTGTTGTAAAAGTTCCTTTAGCAACTTGAATTTCAGCCTGAATTATTAAATGCTGGCAATCAAAAATAGAATCAGACTTCCACTTTTGTGAGCTTTGTGAACATCACTTCATATTAAATATTTTTGGTGTGTTGTAGACTAAGAAAAGGTCTGAATTTATCTGACTGGAAAAAAGCTTAGGCTACTGACTCTGTACTGAATACAGATGTGTTTTATACCAGGAATATGTAAGACATGTAAGTGTGGGGTTTTTTAACACTGGGCTCCAGTATTTCAGTTGGGATGCTGGAGTAACATCAAATACACATTTTCCCCTTCATTATTGGACTTCATAGTTAAATACTTTTTGAATTGTAATAGTCGTACACAATTCATGGAAGTATGATGTTTTGGTTTTTTACACTTCACTCTATTATACATTAAGTAATGCACCATGTTGGAGTCTGAATTGCTTCTACTTTAGTTCTACTTCAGTCTTAAAAGACAAGTAGCAAAGTATTATGTACAAGAAAACAGAAACAAGCAAATTAATTTAAAGTAAGACTAAATTTTGAAGTGGTTTTGTTACATATATCAACATGATATTTGTATCATGCCAGGTGACATTTACATTTGGTTCTGGTTTTGATATAGAGATAAAGCTGTACAAAGCAAAATTTTTCCTTTCCCAGTGTCCAGCATATGCCATGGTGGAGCTGTTGAAGCACAAGTGTTTTCCCTTAAGACTGAACCTAGATGACAAAATAGATTGTGCATACTGTTGCTTCTCAGCGTACAAGTGAGACTACTGTGCTGTGAGCTGAGAAAAAGATTGTATCCTTAGCATATATTTGTGTGGCTAGTATGTGTTGTGTACTCCGGTATGTACACAACAGGTATGTATATACATACATACTGTTAAACCGAAGTGTGTCCATTCTTATCTCCATAATAGTTTGAAAAGCAAGCTTTGTTTCTTATTTCAAAACAGTATTTTTTATGTTATCCAAAAGTAAAGACCCATCTATATGCAAGTGAATATGTTGAACTTCTTTCATATTAGAAATGTACTCATTCTCTCCTAATCATAAAAACCCTTGTATTTTTATCTTTCATGCAAATTTTAATTGAGTTTTTCCAGAATAGTCATAACAATAGTAATAATAATCAGATTATGCTAACTGCACATTAGACAGTATGCTACTGCAATGATGTCAGTGACTTAGAGGGCATTCAGAGGTCATATAGTCAAATAAGTTTATTTTTTGTCTTCCACACTTGAATTTCCAGGTCATTAATTCAAAAAGAAATTAATTCTTCTTTGATTACTTATCTTTTTAGATAGAGATAGGAGAGAGATGTTTTCTGTGCACCCAAGCTCAGGCTCTAGAGACTTTTGAAGACTGCCTGAAACCTCTAGTGCCCTTCAACATTCAACAAAAGGCATAAAGTGCAGGATCACAGGGCTCTTCTGGGCACTTTGGCAGCTTTGAGCTGATATTTTACAGTGTCGAAGTCTCTTTGTATAACTTTCTGGGTGATTAAAAACACCTCAGTAGTCTTTAAAAGTCTAGTTGGCTCGTCTTCCTGCATAGTCTTGAAGAACAGTAGAGGTAAGTTTTGTGGTCCTTTTTCCAGATCAAGACTTGTAGCTCACACTCCATGGTAGATAACTGAGACACTGCTTTTATGAGTTGTGAAGAGCACAGGAATATCTTCATAGCTTATGTCCTCCATAATCTCCACACTTCATGCCTCTCAGCATTCCCTTTGTTGTTGTTTTTTTCTTTGTCTGCAAAGGCAACATCAGTAATCACCTAAAAACCTGGGCCATGAAAGCAGCGAGCTACTCTATTGTACTTCCTTGCTTTGCAGGATGCTAAAACCATACCCTGTGAAACATGGTAGTACGTACATTCCAAGCCATCATCTTCCATGCCATTTCCATATTATTACTCTCTGTATGGATGGGCTTTATTGTTCCACACCTAAATCTCCTACCACAGGGGAAAGTATTTAAATAAAGTGCTCAAGCAGCAACCTTTTCTAGCAAGCATCCACAGCAAGAGGTGTAAATAGTGCAGTCCTTTATTCCAGTCCCTAGTGCTTTTTGCGAGAGTTGTCTGAGGCTGTTGTCCCACTGGCCCTACTGTTGTCCAGGGGATGATTCCAAATCCTTCTACTAGAAAGGCAGATGTGTGAGAAATCCCAGCTGAGTTGCAGTGATGTCTCATATACCACTCCAGAGGCCTCTTGGATGCTGAAATGCTGCTTGGACAACAATTGGACTACATGTGTGCAGAGCACAGGTGCCAAATTCAGCTTCAGTGTTGAAGCAGTTTTACTACATTTGGCTGCAGGATCCCCATAATTTTTGCTGTACGTGAAAGAATGAAACTACTGATCCTTTTATGTCTACCTCAGAGGACAAAATGCCAGATATATTAGATCTAGTTGGACACAAGCATTACTCAGCCAATGTCTTGCAGTGAATGCTTGGTGGTTGGTTATTCTTAATGGAGAAATATAACTGCTTTGGAAAACCTTTTAAAAATCCCACAGGGCCACTGAGAAGAACTCAGGTATTTACCTTTGAAGACGGCACATACTTTCCTTCAGGTGGTTTTTGATGTGTGGATG
The DNA here is from genome assembly GCF_963210335.1 of Falco punctatus. Classification (NCBI taxonomy): domain Eukaryota; kingdom Metazoa; phylum Chordata; class Aves; order Falconiformes; family Falconidae; genus Falco; species Falco punctatus. The sequence goes on along the minus strand of NC_137582.1, from coordinate 61,875,906 downwards.
AAATAAGTTGGTCTATGACAAACTTGATTCATTGTTAGGCAATCTTCCTTTCTATAGGTTCCAGGCACTAAAGTAGATAAATTGTATTTTGAGATAATTTATTTATTCAGAAGCAAGCAGATAAAACTTCTGGTCTTTGAAGGTGTCTGATGCAACATGAGAATTTTGAAGGGTATTTCCCATGGTAGAGATTGGTGGAATTTCCAAGTAAGTATCACATGTGTAGGAGGGCATGCATCTGGTAACCTTTATGCATTCAGCTGCATGTCTGAGGAAAAAAAAAATGATACCTTCAGTCAGTGAAAGCACTGGTTTCCTTTTACCCCACTTGTGTTCTTGTGGGACAAGTGTATATAAAAGTAAATTATTTTTTTAAAAAAAAATCACACATAAAACAGTGGTCCCTGAGCTGACATTGTCCCTTGGGAATGCAGTCCAGGGCTTGTGATACATGCATTCATGGAAAATTAGTTCAGAGCCTCAGCAGATGTTGAAAAAAGAAATGTGAGTGTAAAGGATTAAAACAGGGAATGAAACGGAACGATGTTGTACTGCTGTATAAAGCCATAATATGTCTGCATTTTGTAGTGGTAGGGGCACCCTACCCTAAAGGGAATGTAGTGGAACTGGAAAAGAATTCAGAGATGGATGTTGAGGATAAATAAAGTACATGGAGCAGTGTCTGAGGAAGTCATAGCTAAGTATGCTAGGGCTCTAGCTGGGAAAAGATACAAGTGAAAGACTGTATGATTGAGATACAAAATCATGTGTGATGAGGAAAGGATGGTTGGTGACCAGTTCTCTTTTTCTCATAGTGTGAGAACTGGGAACAAGCAAAAGGATGTTGTTCATACAGCCAGTAGTTGACCTTTGGTAATTCCTTCTGCACAATATTGTGTACGTTGAAAATTCGCGTGGCTGAGAGTGAGGCTGGGGAAGTTAATAGAGGAGAAATTTACCAAACAGATCTGGGTCAAGCAATTTTGAAAAAGATTAGGGGCTTGGAGGGAGTGTTAATCTTCTTGTATGCTTCTCCAGAGGTCTGCTTATGGCAGCTACTGCTTACTGGTGAGAATGGACTTTTGGTTTATACCAATGTAGATAAAGACGTTCTTAGCTTCTTTTATTTTCACAGTTTCCTAATATTTTAACAGTGGACTGTAGGATGATGAAGATTCCAGATTACTAGTCAGTTCCACTGTTGTGTGTGTGTGTTTTTTTTTTCCACTGACATCCCACTCTTTTTAGTTTCCTTTTCACTAATTTTTGTTTCATCAGAAATTTAACTCCTTCCAGCTGCTTAAAAATAACTCTGAAAATAGAGGGAAATTTCCTCCCTTCTAGTCTTGAACTTGTTAAATCCAGGAAATGAAAAAATAGTAAATTTCTTCCTCCCATTTTTGTATACTAATACATAACTCTTGACTTTTCCTTACCTGTGTTCATAGTATCAACCATTCATTTTATTCACAGGATCAATTTAAGATTCAGAGTGTCATTACCTGGTATGGATTCTTCTTGCCTGTAAATATTCGAACTTCTGCCATGGCCCATGCTAGCAACCATGCTAGGAAGGAAAGGCATCACTGTTTATTCATTACTCAACTATTCACTTATCTGAAAGACACCTTACTAGCATGCGCTTGACTTACTGTAATGGTGGCCACCTTTTTCCACTATGCAAAACACAGGATGCATGTTAATTGGGTGAAAAGTAATTGTTTGCTTCTCTCTGCAGCTATTGTCCAAAAAATAGAACAGTTATTATCATATGGAAATGTGATGGTTCATTTATCGTCTGGACCTGTAGGCTTATCAAGGAGACTTCATAGTAAACATTTTGGAGTTGAGTGTAATGTATTATTTGTGCAAAATTCCTTTGCCTGATCCACCTTCATAGACTTGATAGACAATATTACAGTTATGTTTTCACATACAGAGTGATTAAGAGGGAAGAACTGTTGTGTCTGCACACATGTAATTGATATAATAGTGATAATGCAGATCTAGTTGTTGTTCACTGCTGGATGTTCCAATGAATGGCTTTTGCATAGTATTTCCAAGGAAACACTGGTGGTGTCATTAGGAATTTAGCATTTCACTGAGCTCTGCTCTTCCTTAGTATAAGCCTTTTTCTGCCATATTGCAAAATGTTGTGATTTCTTCCCCTGAAGAAATCTAGCATTTCTCCAAGCACAGATGAGTTCCCTGATCTCCACTTTTGAGTGTGTTTACAGTCTACTGTCATGGTTTAACCACCATAGGCAGCTCAGCACCACGAAGGCACTCACTCACTTCCCCCTAGTGGGTTATGGGAGAAAATCAGAACGGTAAAAGTGCAAAAAACTTGTGTGTTGAGACAAAGACAGTTTAATAGGTAAAGCAAAAGCCATACACGCAAGCAAAGCAAAACAAGGAATTCATTCACTGCTTCCCATCAGGCAGGGTTCAGCGATCCCTAGGAAAGCAGAGCTCCATCACATGTAATGGTTATTTGGGAAGGAGCACAATAACTTCCATCGTCCCTCCCTCCCTTCCTTTTCCCCCAGCTTTATATGCTGAGCATGCTGTCATACGGTACGGGACATCCCTTTGGTCAGCTGGGGCGAGCTGTCCTGGCTGTGCCCCCTCCCAGCTTCTTGTGCCCCCCCAGCCTGCTCGCTGGTGGGGTGGGGTGAGGAGCGGAACAGCCCTTGGCTCTGTGTAAGCGCTGCTCAGCAACAACTAAACATCAGTGTGTTACTGACAGTGTTTTCAGCACAAATCCAAAACATAGCCCTATACAAGCTACTATGAAGAAAATTAACTCTATCCCAGCCAAAAGCTGTACATCTACATCTATTTAATTCCACACATAATATGAGTACTAGGCAGAATGTGGAAAATAAGATTAATTATGTCATTAATACAGAAAAAAAGTAATTTTGTTCTGAACCTGTTGCAACTGGGCTGGAAGATAAATCAAAAGTTACATTCAGCCAGAGCTGGTATGTCCCAAGATGACATTTCCTCCATTACCATGGCAGATCATTGCCTTTGGCAGAAGGTTGTTATTCTGAAATACTTGCCAGAAATTTATTGAAAACTAAGTTTGCTGCATCATCTAAAATATGCATATATTCTGTGGTTTCCAGGAAGATTTCTCAGATCTGCTAGGTATGGCCATCTTCTATGGTAACTCCCTGGACTTCTCTTCAGTGTATGGTCCTTACCTAATGTGTAATTGTGTAACACAACTCAGTTGTGTTTTAGTTTTCACCAGTTTGCCAAGTATGCAAGTCAGATTTGTTGGTCTGTGGTTCTCTGACTTCCTGTAATCTTTTTCTCTACAGAATTTTACAGAATATACAACATAGTGTCTTAGGAAGTTTGTATTTTAATTTCTTTAGAAAGCCACCTGATTTCAGTGAAAGGATACTAACTGATTTTTATAGGAAGCTATCTGTTCCTCCCCCATTTACCTGTGGAATAGGTTTTTGGAAAGTAATACTATTTATTATTTTTTTTAGAAAGAAGGAAGTTTTAAGGCCATGTGGCATGCTAGTATTATAGTATGTTCTTCAAACACCCAAGTCTCTTCCATAAATAATTTTCTTTTCCACCTTGTCTTTCTACTTCCCTAAGCACCTCTGATAAAGAGCGAACAAAGCCATGCCCTTACATATGTTATTTCAGCTCTATGTAGGTAGGAAGGCTTAACAGTTGAGGTATTTCAGTTCAGGGGCTCTTCAGCTGGGTCATGAGCTACATTATGTTGAGCTAGACATACTACTGCAAACTCTTCAGAAAGATGTTAAACTCTTTGCAAGAATTCTGCCTGAATTCTGCTCCTGTAGAGCTTCTTGGGGAAGTTTTGCCCATGGTAGAATTTCATAGCACACCTTCCACTGTGAGTTCAGTACACATACTTATGCACACTTACTCCCTTGTGAAAACACCATGGTGTAAGGTTCAGTTTGCCATAGCTGTATTAGTCTTATTTACATAGCCTTCTAGCCTTCCTTCTCACTTTGCCTTGCATCAAATTTGTTTGCTACTTATGAACATACGTGGGTAGGTATTCAAGGGAAAAATTATTCATGTCCTAGTAAGTTACAGGGTTTTTTTAAAAATGTCTTTCAGCTCTGTAGGACATGACCTGATGTTATCTCCCATTACTTGGGAGTTGTCTGGACTCTCTGTTTTTGAAGGAGCTTAGTACTAGGTAGAGTTACCTGCTTTTGTAGGTTGTTATTTATGTAGAGTTACCTCATGACAGGGAGTTGAAGAAAGTAAGTTGCAAGCATGACTGAAGTAACTTGAACTCAAAATAAATAGCTAGTAGCAAACATGGAGAGTCTGGTTCCTCAAGGGAAGTAACTGGAACTCTGTATTATAAGCCTCAAATCTGCCTGTGAAAGAACAGCTCTGGCTTAAAATTGCTCAGTGTTCGTATGTCCTTGTATCTGAGATGATTTTTATTTCCTGTATTTGGCTTGGTACAGTCACCTGTCAAATTAAGAAGCAGACATCAAGTAGCAGTTGTTTGCTTTGAAAGCTTATGAGTATTATCTGGGAAAAAAAAAATGAATGGTGAAGTTCTGAGTCTTGTCTGACAAAATATTTTGTTAACAAAATGGTAAATTGCCTGTGTAAACTTGCAAGCCAGAGGTTCTGACTAGCTTGAACGATGGTATTGTCAATTGATGCAGAGGATACAGCTCACTTCTAGTAGTATTCTGGGCACGAAAACTTATAGGAAAAACAGGAAAACCTGCCAGAAGCTGGGGTAAGTATGCATGTATTGTCCTATACAGCACTTTTTATGTTTTCATTTTTAAATCAGTTTTTTTCTTTTTGATTACACATAACAATTTTGATTGTGTTTATACAAGTCTGGTTGGCATTCCTTCAATGTAAGTGTCTATCTCTAAACTGACTTATTTTCCTTCTTGGAGCTCTGTAGTATTCAAAAAAGAAAAAGAAATGGAAAGAGAATTGTAAGGAAATAGGTAAATATATGAAAGAATATCAAAGAACTTGCATTTTCTGTGCAGATACATAGCCTGGAACAATGTGCTTTAATTTGCTTTAAAAAGTAACGTAATTTTTTTTAGATAATTATGTATTTAGTGATAAACTTACAGATTCTTGTGGTTTTATCATCTAAGAAATAATATAATTTGAAATGCAAAGGAATACATTATTGTACAGAAAGTTGCTCAGAGTTAAGGAATCATGGCTTTTTAATAAATTTATTAGAAAATTTTTCTGTTGGGCACAGTTTGCGACATTTGGCTACTTACAGGAATAATAGGCATGTTCAGGAAAGCATGGACAAAACCGTTCAAACATTGAGAAACTTTTGCTGGAAATTCTGCATCTGAAACCTTGTACTTCTCTGGTCTGGAATTCACTGCAGCTGCTTGAGCATGCAGCTTTAAACATAGCTAAAAATAATAGCATGAAATCTTGAACTGTTTTTTGTGGATACACATTTTAAAGCTTGGGCCTGGGCAGGTACACAATAGACCGTGGCATTAGTTAATTACTCTCTATTTTTGTCTTGCTGCTGAAAATCCAGCAAGTGAAATGAGTGGGTTTGTATTTTTGCAGTGGTAATGTCTGCCCGCTGTTTAAGGCTCTAGTAAGCTCAAATCCTATGGGCAGAAGATGATGTTGAAATATAAGATACACTTTGTTGGGGGGAAGCATTTTCTATTAGGCTAAATATATCTGTGCTTACTGTGCAGTGGAAGGATGGTAGCACTTTCAAGAAAGAGGAAATATTTATTTTTTTTTCAGGTGGAAAATGATAGCGTTTTTTTAAACCACTGAAGTAATTCGTGGTTACTTCAAAGCTTCGGGATTATTTAAGCATTACCTTTTTTGAGTCTACTTAAGAAGTACACATAGGACTTAGTGAATAGGAGCCGATAGGCAGTTACTTGGTGGATCAATGCCTTGCCATGCACAATATACAATGTACAAGGCACACCATTATAAAATTTTATTTCTAGTACAGTCCTTCCAAATGATTGTCTTCCTCTATCCCATGTTCATAGCTTTGTCCCGTTTCATTTCAGCACTCAGGCCAAACCTCTAAGCATAACTGTACTGTGCATATAGAAATACTACAGATATTTTGTCTGGGAAAGATTGTTTAGTAATAGATATAACTGGCACTAGCAAGCATTTAGCATCGTTCTTACAGAACCTGAAACCAGAGGGCACTGTCTCTCTGCACCTCCAAAAGTGCATGGGGAAGAGTTGAGAACACTGAGGTTCTGCCTACCCTGCACTGTCAGACATAAGTACACATAAAAACTGTTAAGTTAAAATAGAGAAAATTAGCCTCTGCAGAGCACCAGTTTGGACAGCGGATGGTGTGGAGGTATCTAGAAGGGTTTGACTTCCACTGACTTGCAGGCTGTGTGCTTTAAGGCTGTGTCACATGAGTATCGATACCCTAGCAGTGAAGCAGCCCATCTTTTTTGAACCTTTTATGCAACATTGAGAGCCCTTCAGTCCCTGTTCATGTGCTCAAAGATACGCAGGTGCTTAAGAACTTTCTTGGACAAGGCTAAATTGCTTTGTGCCTTGCAAGTTTAGCCCTGTAGTCATCACTGAAAATGTCAGCTGAATTTAGAACTGGTATTTGAACCCTTTCTTTGTCTTCCATGGTTGTCAGGAGGTGTCCTACTGTGTTAAGCATCAATTAGAGTGTAGAGTGCAATAGTACTGATGCATTCAGGAAAGGGGACTGGCCCATATTCCTCAGTATTGCTCGTGCCTGAAGTACAAGGTTTTACTGTCAAATGGAAGATGGATATATCGACGTTTATTTCATGCTTACAAACTTTCACCTGGGTATATGTGTGAATCTATGTTTGACACTGGTGGCCAAAGTGGCAGATGTTTGTGCTGGACTCAGTGATGACATTTTCCTGTTGATTAGCTGGAACCAACTCTATTTTCTATCACCTCTGAAACTTTGGCAGAAGCCAACTTCAAATCAAAACGCTTCCCTTGCATTATCTCAGTAAGTTAGTTGTGGTATCTTGAGGCGCTTAAAACAGAGCTGACCAAAGGTGAGAGTTCTTTTATTTGGGAAATCATGATGTTTTGATGGTTTTTTTTCCTTGCAGATTGCATGACCCCCAAATTTCCAGATTTTTCCAAAGGACAGGGATTTTGAATTAAATATTTTCTTAACTTCCCACCCCATCTGCCTCAATGTACAGTATAGATGCTGTTGACAGACTCCTATTTGGAACCATAGAGCAGGAGGTTAAAGTCTCGGGACCCAGGTTCCTGTTAGGCGCTGAGGTCATGCTAGGTTTCCTGGTGGAAAATCAAGAAGTTAAGATTTTAAGGTTGGCTGAAACAAATTCTTTGTGTATGACTCTGTCTGCATTGCAGAAATTTACTTCAACCAAGCCTTGTCCCCAGAACTCTTTAGTTTTAAGTTTGTCAGTTACTGATGAAGAGGTTTAATAAAAAATAGATCCTGATTGGCTGCAATAGGCTGTCTTTATGAACTGAAGTGTCACTAGTTCAGGAGATAAATGCACATTAATATTTATCACTCACTGTATGCTATCAAAGATCATGTGAAAAATGGCTTGTCCTTTGGTATTTCATCTGGTGTGATCCGAATTAAAAGTGTGTTTAAAAAAAAAAAAAAAAAGTTCCCAAGCAGAACTGTTGAAGTAGAATGGGAGTGTTGCAGCAGTCTGGAGTACAGCATATGGCTAAAGAGATGTTAGAATTATCCAGAAACCAACTGTCTTTAGAAAATGCCACGCTGAGGTTACATTAAAAAAAAAATCAAAAATCCCAGTGCAAAGTAATAGAAGTTTGAAATAAGACACACAAACATTCTTAAATCTACTCTTTAGGTGAAACCATGCAGCGTACATATGATCATGTTGAAAGACTTATGCTGTTGGAATAGTAAACAGTCTTAAATTGATTTTTAGAATCCATTATTTTCCTCTTCTGTTTTCCCTTTCCCGGTATCATGACGGCATGGAGAATGGATACTGACCCTTTGACCTTACTACCTTCTGCATATAGATGCTTAGTACTACTTATTAAAAAATCAGGATAAATTGTTAGCAGTATTATTAACTTTGCTAGGGACTCAACCAGTTTTTTGTTATGCCCCATCCAATAGATCAGAAAGAGAAAAAAAAAAATAGTGTGGAATAAAAATGCACTTTGCAAGCAACTGGAAATATGATACAATATGATAGGCTCTTTGCAATAGCCTAAGGCTCACGGTCGGATTATATTGTAAAAGCTGATATGTTTGATTTTAAAGCAGGTCTCAGTGACAACTGGCCATTAAGTTATTAGATGTCCTGTTAGCACACCCTTTTGGAATAAGCTTTTAGGAAGTTACAGGTGTGTAAAACGATTGAGTTCTGTCATACGCTGCTGTTTTAGGGAAAGGGGTAGCAGGAAAGATCATAGGACTGCCTGTCTAAACAGGAATGTGCTAGTTTTCTGTGCTGGAAGTGATGTGAGCAGCAGGCTCCACCTTTGCATGCGATCATGATGTAGGCAGTCAAGAGGTGCATGTGTGTGTTGAAGGCAGCAGCCCTAGTCGGACACATTCAAATATTTAGTTGTACTGAGGTTACATGCCTGTGGCTGGGGGGGGACATGCCATCACTAATCCAGCTCTTGGCTGGATTACCTTTGAAAAATAAGAAATTGATTCCTTTGCTATGTATGAAAAGCTTTTGGCCCTCTTGAGTCCGGTTTAGTGTTGCAGCTGGGCTGGAGAGAAAGGGGGTAATGAAGCCTTTGCATCCTGACTGGCTTCCTGCAGGCTTGGTCGGAGGGGAGAAAGCCCTGTCCCAGGAGCCTTCTGGAGGTACAAGGAGGCTGGAGCAACCTCCCTGTGTGTTTCCAAGACACAGTGAAGATATGTTTCTAAAGCCAAGAGCCAGGCTTCAGTCCTACTGGGTGCGATTAAGAATGAAACACTGCATCTGAAAGCAAACCCGCTTAGTCTTTCAGGCCAGTTCTGAGGCACAGCTGCTCTCTCCTCTCTGTTCACCACACTTTGCTGAAGCTGGTGGCATCATGCTGATGTGAGTAAAATCAGAACACAGTGCTCCAGCTACAAACCCAGGTGTTTCACCAGAAGTTTCTTTTTTATTTCTGTCTTGATGGACATACATGGGTCTATATCTCTAAGACAAAAATGAAGGAATTTGTGATCTCTTGCATGTCTGTTCTGTCCATGCAGCTTTCTGAACAATATCAATTTCCTTCTCTGTGGGACAGTCAGCTTCTGTTCGTGTCCCCAAGGATTTTCATGTTAGGGCACCTGAACAGTTAAAGTATGTTTTAGCAAAAGGATTTTAACTGTGAGTGAATTAGAATAAATCAAAATTAAAGAAGGATGACAAAAATCTTTCTTCCTCGTCATAAGAATCTCTGTTTTATTTCAGGAGTTTAATTACAGCTGTCTCTTTTCTCATTATTTCAGTTCTGTACACATATAGTTAATTTTTTCTTTGTGTAATGTAGAACTAAGTTTCCAGTAGAAAGAAAAAAATGTAAGTGAAAATACAGTCAAATGGATTTATCCAAGCTCCACTATAAATTGAAACTCATCCCTTATCCAAATCTGTCACTTCTTCCTTGGCATAAATTATGTATCCAGTAATTCACTGATTTTTAGCACTCCCATTTCTCCCAAGTTGTTGATGTTTCTCCAAAACTTTTGAAATCAGGGCCATAGTGTTTCTTGCTCTTCTTCAAACACTACTTGTGTCTAGTTTCTGCTGGCACAGCTGCATGTGATGCAGGCAAAGGGCTCCTGCTCAATAGGATCTGATGGCTGTCCTGTCCCACTGATGGCCATGAAGGGAGCAGCCCTTGAGGAATGCTTCAGCCTGCACTGAACATGTCTAGCTGCCTTCCAGCTGGGTTTTTCCCCTGCCGTATTTACCAGTACACTAAGAGACTGTTTCTTATAATGGGTGTTAATAATCTTTTAAAAATTTCCGTAGTTTTTGCAGAAGGAGATATTTTTTCAACATTTCAGCATTTCAAGAAACATATTTTCAACATTTTCTGCAGTTCCTAAAAGGAAGACAATTGCAAAAGTTAAGGCTTTATTAAAGAAATACTTTGTTCAAAATCTACAATTCAAACATGTTTGTTTTCAAGCTTTAAAAAATGAAGTCTGCAACTGAGATATATTTTGGAGAGATACAGTAATCAAAATATTGAAAGATGGACCCAAGATTTTTAGAAGTTTTATTTCTTTATGTGGAAACAGTTTGGGAAATGTATGTGTGTTGGCTAACTGTATTGCATTTTTTTTCTCCTTTGGAGGCTGACTGAAACAATTCTATCAAAAAACTTCCAAATCCACTTCTCTATGAAAAATTCAGTGCTTGGTATCTATTGAATTGTTAACTTCCAAGCACTGAGAAGAGTTTGTGACTCAGGACTTCAGAAATCACCAGACTGTCTTCAAAATCTGTACATTTTAAACACAGCTGTTAAGTCCATGGAGTTTGTGTGGTCAAACTGTTTGTCTCCAGCTTTCAGGTACATAATTTTTCAGTATATTCTGAGCATGCAGCTCTCGTAATACTGTGAGCATGGAATCTGGTAATGCAGGAACACACCACCAAGTATTGAAACTTGCCAAAAAATTGTAAAAGCTAGCAGTCTTTGGATTGCATTACATATGACATCGCATTTAAAAAATTATTAAAAAACATGTAGCTTGTCATATACTCATTCTTCTAATGATTTTGAAATTATGGGTTATTTTGTTATTTATGCTTTTATAGTGCTTAAAGTTGTTGGCCTAAGCCAGGACACCAGGCAGGCTTCTGCAGAAGAGGAATAAAAAAATTACCTCAGATTCAAAGAATTTAAAATCTAGTCTTATTTTTGTAATGATCAGCAGCTCAGGTTGTCTGCTTTCTGTGTGGACTCTTGTATCCAACCAGTAAAGACTAGCAAATAGGCTATAAAAAGCATATATCTAGTGAATGTATCTTCCTTTTCAGATCACAGAAGTTCATATGTAGGCTTGCCCTTGAAATTTTTTATTTTGTTTCAATTTTTAAATCTTTATAAAAAAAAAAAAAGTTCATTTCAGGCATTTGGTATTCAAAATCTGCAGACAAGACAGCGATCATGTAACAAAAGTTTTGAGTCTGAAGGAGTGAGGTAGTCTGTAACTTTCTAAAATCATTGAATCATACTTATCTGATTCTTTGCTTTATGAACTACCATTCTGGCCATTGACAACGTGCTTGAACTATAAAAAACACAAACCAAAAAGCTGATTTACTAGCTGGATACAGAATATGAATTGTCATCATCTTTCTAGTAGCTGCTTTTAACAGACACATGCAAAATAAGTGTGAAGAAACCAGGCTGCATGTAGAGTGAACATTTCCCAGGTATACTCTGCTAGTTCTTCTTTTCATAACCTTGGCTTTATTTGTAACCTTGGGTAAGAGTTCCAGCAGTAATTTTTTTCAATCTGTAAATAAAAAAAATAACTTTCAAATGCATAAAGTGGGTGGTGTAAAATCTAGGTATAAGATACTATGGGAATAGAACTTTTATTGCAGATAGGTCAGGTAGAGTGATATTGAATGTCGTCTCTTATCAGCAATACAACTTAGTCATGAAGATGCATATTTTGTGAAATACTAATGGTTTACTTTATTTATTCATACCTTGAGAGTTTGACTGCCGGTGATTAAGCTGAATGTTTCCTAGAGGGTTTATAAGGCATTTTCCAAGTCTTCGTTAAACATTTTCTATTCACTTTTGGCTATAGATATCCAATAAATCATAGAGGAACTCTGACCAAGTGTATCTGGCACAGGATTCTTCAGTGTGTGCTGAAAATTATTTTCAAAAACTTCTAAAGGAAGAGAAAGAGGGCAGTCTGCACAAAGCAAAGCATTATTTGAAAGTATGTCTGTACTCCTAAGACAAACTGAGGTTTTTTGTGGTTTTGTGTTGTTATCCCCCCCCCCCCCACACACACACACACACACCCTCACCCGTAATTTGTTTTGGAAAGAGTAATTGGACTAACAGGTTTTTATTTTCCCAAGATTGGAAGTATCATCCATATTTTGTCTTTTTACCAAGTAACGTGGCAATAAGCATCATGATGTTATTATTGATGTAAAATTGCTATCTGGAAATGAGAAACTTTTTTTTTTTTTTAATCGAAAAAGTAAAAGGAAATATTAGTAGTAACAATCATTGTAGTTTGTGATAAAGAGTACTCAAAGACACTCTAAGTATGCTTTTTGCTATGATGTTGACCCTTAAGGGACAATCATGAGTAATGTGGAATTGACTTGCAGAAATATCCTTATTCAGGATATTTTTACTGGTTTTCAGTATAAAACCTTTAAGCAATGTTTAGAAATTCACCAACTATATGTATGTATGTTTTGTCTTTCAGGGCATACAGGACGATTATTAAAATCTCTGTGTTTCACCAGTCTCTCATTTCTGCTGCTGCACATCATCTTTCAGATTACAATAAACAGTCTTGAAGCTGGAAGAACTATTGAACCTGGTTTTAACTGTGAGTAAAGCCTTATACTTTTTATTAGCATTTTAAGTGTCCAAATGCTTCAGCGGTTTGAAAGGTGAAGTGTTGATGAGAAGGCACTTAGCATTGTGCTCCTGTGGGTTTGTAGCTTGCTTCTGTTTTCCAGCTTCTTACCTTAAGAATTACTGGTAGGGCAAGAAGACAAGAAATGAGGTGTATTAACTATTTTGTTCCCACCAGAGCTGCATTTTCTTTGGATTTACCACTGATTGTTGTATGTCTTCATCTTTCAGGCTTTCTCAGTATTCCCTCAGAAGCTGAGGCGGCTACACTTTCTGTTATTAGATCATAATCCAATGTATCAAGAATAAAATGAGATGTAGTAATGAAAACCCCATGTATTATGCCTCTGTCTGATGGAACTGTCTTAAGTTGTTCATTTAATTTAACTTTAAATCTTGACACCAAGTTTTATGTTTCTGAACAGTGTTTGTCTCTTTCTTGCCTGTGTTGTATGGGGAAAAAGGATTTAAAATTTTTATATATTGCATGACATTTTCTATCTTCCTGTCTCAGGAAATGTTCTTCAATAATTCAGAAGCAAACATTCCTTATTGTGCAGAAGTTAATTAAAATATCTGTCCAGTGATCTGGATATGTAAACTCCAGGTAGAAACTATTTGTACTTGTCTTACAATGCTTACATTTAACTTTTAAACCTGTCAACTTACCTTTGATAAATGTCTATTTAATTTATCACCGAGTATGCTGCTGCCACTTGAGTAAATAGTTGTACTACAATTGAACACAAGAAACCTTATGTGAAGTAAAGCATTTGACTTAAATTAACAAAATCCTAAGGAAACTTGGAGCAAGCCTTACCATTTCACCTTTAACTCAAACCATTTCTTAAAGTAAAAGGCATAATTGTGTTTATGAAATATCAGTTTTAACTGGAATGTCTTGGGCTTTGTCAGTTCAAATCAGACCTTCGGAGTCTAAAAATAGATTTTCTTTTTTTAAAAAAAAAAAAAATTGTGTATTATTAATTAAGTGAGCTAGATTAGTCGCTTTCCTGCATCTGTTTAACATTCTTATGACTAAACCTGCATGATTTTAGATTAATTGTATCAGCTACACACTGTTTGTATGAGTAGAGAGTTCCTGACTGTCAAAGACAGAGATACAACCGCTGGCTTTTTCTTCCTCCTGTGGTGGGAAACAGGATCTACAGTGGGAACTGATTAAAATAATTGCTTTGTCCTGAAGAGTCCACTCCAGAAGAAACAGAGAGAACATACCATTTCTGTCTGTTCGTTAGCAGTTGCTGAGTGCAACAGCTTCTATTCCAGCTGCCATTAATAATAATTTCCTTACCTGGGGCCTCACAGGACAGTGGGTATGGCTGTTCGTTAAATATGCCTCACTGCTGTCTGACACTGAGGCCAGTTGACATGAAATGACCCACATCCTCACCATTAAGCTCTCTTTGCCTCCTGGGCACAGAGGATGGGTTGAAGTTGCCTGTTGGGGACAGTATTGGTCCCACAGGAGCTATCATAGGAGAACTCCCTGCCTGAGTTGTCTGGGAGAGAAGTTGTTGGCCAACTGAAGTGGTTCCCAGATTGTTTTATCAATATGAAAAATTCAGCTGTTGAATATCAGTGCCTGATTATGTTTGTGGATTAAACTGGCACTTCTTAGTTTACTGGTATGGCTATAGTCAGTGAGCTTCAGGTGAAGCAAATGAAAAGGGGAACGTAATAGTGGCATTATGGATGCTGGACCTCCAGGGTACTGAAGAAGTTAAAGAAGGTATAAAAACCATTGTGAATGAAGAAGACAGAAAAGGCCGAGGCTTTGGCTAGATCAGGCAATAAAATCTATTACTGTCATTAAATGGCACCAAGGTATACCTGGTTCTGTATAGGTGAGGAGAAGACAGAATTCCCACTCCAGAAAGTACTTTGGTAGTACTTCTGCTTGTAATTATTTGGTGAGCCCCGCTGTGTTTCCTGTTCCCAGCTATATGAGTAATCCTTTGCAAAACTGACTACAGCAGTGTGCCAAGCCATAGCTGCAGAAACAACAGCACTGTACCCATAGTATCTGCAGTGTTATGATCTCTGCATTTTAGAGTTAGCTGTTAATGTTTATTTAACTCTTTCCACTCAATAAGAAGTACGGAAGTATAGACTGAAAGACTGGAGTTTTCTGTTTCTCTATCCAGACCCAGATCAACTATTAATAAAACATTTTTTTACAGCTGTTTGTCTTACTCTTAAGCCCTGTGTGCCCCACTGGAAATACTTGACAGTCTCTTCTGATGCTTATCGTTTGGAAGCTTTTCTCCCGTTAGTCAAAATATCCTGTCTTCCTCCTTCAGTCTAATGTGGAAACGGAGAAAAACTTTCTGTTAGTTTTTATGGTTACCTGTTACGTTTTTGAAGGCTGCAGTCATGTCTGTCATATGTACTCTTTTCTCTCATTCTCTTTTCTTTACACAACTTTAGTCTCTCCAAACTTTTCTTCGTGCGTCATGTTTTCTGGGAAGGAGATTAGTCTTATCGTTGTTGGTCTACTTCTGTTTTCTCCAAATGTTCCAGATATTTCTTGAAGTTCAGTGCCCAAATCTAGGCAGTATTTCAGCTGAGAATTTACTAGTGCAGACTGATGTATAATAATTACCCAAGTGTCTGCAAGTGACACTCTCTTTATGTATTACTATATGGTACTTCTTGCACCAGTAGCATTGTCTCACACGTTGTGATTCACTGTAACCCAGAAATCCTGTTTTGCAGAACAGACCATTTTTTCTAATCCCGTATTTATGTAGTTGAGTATTCTTACAGTGTAATGGAAATGCATGTTTGCCCATCTCTTTCAAAAATGGTTTGATTTATCAAGACTGTTCTGAATTCTACCTCCCATTTAGTTTGTGGCCCCTCTTATAGGGGCCATATGCAAATACGACCTTTAGGGGGGATTGGCTGTACTAAAATGTTTGATTTTTCCTTTAAGTGTTACCTTTGTTTTGATTTTGCTGAAATTGTAATATCTCTCTGAGTTTAAATGAAACTGTAGAGTACTGAAAGAGTTATCGGACATTATGGCAGGACCCCTCTTGATACTCTACCACATGTCTTGGGCGGTCCCTGCTGACTGGAAGCTAGCCAACGTTGTTCCAATTGACAAAAGGGGCATGAGGGAAGACCCAGGGAGCTACAGACCCATTAGTCTAACTTCAGTTCCTGGAAAAATTGTGGAGAAGATTATACTGGGTTCTGTTGAAAGGCATTTAAAGAATAATGCAATCATCAAGCACAGTCAGTATGGGTTCACAAAGGGAAAGTCCTGTTTAACTAAATTGATATTCTTGTATGATAAGGTCACCCACCTGGAGGATGAAGGGAAGGCAGTGGATGTAGTTTTTCTGGGCTTTAGTAAGGCTTTTGACACAGCCCCTCACAGCATCCTTCTGGACAAGTTGTCCATCTGTGGGATGAGCGGGTTCACAGTGCGCTGGGCGAAGAACGAGCTGAACAGCAGGGATCAAAGGGCTGTGGTGAATGGGGCTGCACAGGGCTGGTGACCGGTCGGCAGCGGTGTTCCTCAGGGTTCAGTTCTAGGGCCGGTTCTGGTCGATACATTTATCGACGGTACGGATGCCGAAGCTGAATGCGCCATTAGCAAGTTTGCTGATGGTACTAAACTGGGAGGTGCTGTTGGTGTCTTGAGAGGCAAGATGCCTTGCAGAGGGATCTGGATAGATTGGAGCATTGGGCTGTGATTAATGGGATGAAATTTGACAAGTCTAAATGCTGGATTCTGCACCTAGGATGGAGCAGTGCTGGGCACAGGTATGAATTGGGAGAGGAGTGGCTGGAGAGCAGCCCCGCAGAAAGGGCTCCGGGGGTGCTGGTCGGCACCAGGCTGCTGTGAGTCACAGGGTGCCCGGGCAACCCAGGGGGCAAACTGTGTCCTGGGGGGCATCAAACAGCACAACCAGCCGGTCACAAGAGGTGATCATCCTGCTGTGTTCAGCACTGGTACAGCCTCGCCTCGAGTACGGCGTGCGGTGCTCAGAGCCACAATTTAGGGAGGATGTGAAGGTCCCTGAATGTGTCCAGAGAAGGGCAACAGAGCTGGTGAAAGGGTGGGAAGGGAATGTCCTATGAGGAGTGGTTAGGGACTCTGGGTTCATGTGGTTTGGAGAAAAGGAGGCTGAGGGGCGACCTCATGGCTCTCTACAGCTTCCTGAGTAGGACACGTGGAGAAGGAGGTGCTGAGCTCTTCTCCCTGGGATCTGGTGACAGGATGCGTGGGAATGATTCAAAGCTGTGTCTGTCAGGGGAGATTTAGACTGGACATCAGGGAGCATTTCTTTACCAAGAGGGTGGTCAAACACTGCAACAGGCTTCCTCTGGAGGTGGTCGTTGCCCCAAGCCTGTCGGTGTTTAAGAGGCATCTGGACAGTGCCCTTAACAGCGTGCTTTAACTTGTGGTCAGCCCTGAAGTGGTCAGGGAGTTGGACTAGATGATCATTGTCAGTCTCTTCTGACTGAAATAGTCTATTCTATTCTATATATTGCCCTCATGTAAATGAGGTGAAAGTACTGTAAATGTGTACTTTTGGTGCACTGCTTTCTAGGTTGAGTAAAAAGACAATATGAAGAGAAAGGGGAAAAAAGTGTAATAGCAAAAAGGGCAAAAAACATCACAATTATTTTAGTTTATGTTTATTTGCTTATTTTTGCTATGATAAAATATGTGAAATTTTCTTTTGTTTTGACAGTTATTGTTCCCTCTCCTGCTTTCATCCTGCAGGGAAATTAAAGTTGATTCTACAACTCCATAATTTTTACCTCTAGAAGTGAATGCATCAATGTTTCAGCCTAATTCTATGTTATTTTAAAATTGTTGCCTTTGTTAATAATTCATTTATTAGATTATTGTTAATAATCTAACTCCTGACAGCTTCAGAGATGGGTGAGAGGGGGGTATACTTTGTCTTAAAATTTTGTAGGTTAGTTTTTCTCAGTATGTTCAGATGCCAACTTCTGAATCAAAAGATCATTTTCTGGTTTTAGTTTTTCTTTTCACACTGCTGTATTAAAGCCTCTGAAAATATTTTCATTTTGGTAATAGAAACACTTGAAAAATGTTTAAATTAGAGGTGTGATACAGACTATCACCTCTTAAACCTTATACAGTTATAGTTTCATTTTGGAAATGAAGAACAACCATCCCTTTATCTTTTACATCTAGAAGAAGTTTAATTTGGGCCATCTGCAAGAGCAAAGCAGACATGTAGAATTTCAGGCAAATTTTAAAATATTTTGCTCTTATCCTGGACTTAGGTTATTCAAAATCAGTGGATATATAGTGTTTAGGATAAGTAAATCCTGGAATGTTTAGCTGCTTTATTTTATTATTTTTTTCATCCCCTTCCTCTTTTAGAGCTCATATACCTTCTCTTTCAGGATGGCTACAAAATGCTACAGCATTCTCTAAGTTATATCGGAGCTGTCTATAGGCGGGTTGATAGGGGTTTAAAAATGTTTGGCCAATAGAAGGTTCTTGTTTCTTCAGAGCCTTGTGAGTATTTCCTAGCACTAATAAAATTCTGTTATTAGAACTCCTTATTTAGCTTAATGAAAGATTTCTGGTTAGCCACAGCTGCACTGTGTGGAACTAGCGTTGAATACTGCCCAGATAGGTTCTTTTTCAAATGGGAGTTCATACAGGAAAGAAAAAGAATAAATACTTATAGCCTCTATAGGCTGAGCTGGGCTACTCTTCTTAAGCCATCTAAAGCTGGTAATCAGTCTTGTTTCACTGATGATCTCTCCATAAGAGAATCTGATCTTGGGATGTAGTAGTATTCATGCAGTAATACAATTTCATTATTAAATTTGTACTTCTGATGGAATAAAATTCTGATTATTACGTTAGGTAACGTCTTTTAAGTATAGAATCTGTGAGTCAGGCAATTGAAAATTAGATCACCAGGTAACATAGAGTCTCATTCTTCACTATGCACACTATAGTTCTTTCCTAGGACTGATTTTAAACATCTTTGAAAATGGCTTTTCCACCAGCAGGAATGTTTTCCACAATGTTAACTTTAAACTTTGCTTCCAATAAATTAGTGCAATTATTCCTCATCATACTACTTCTCTGCAAGTGTATCCTCTTCTTGGTTTTAGTCAGTCTGCAAAATTACTCCAGTTTCTTTTTCTCTTACTTGTAGTGGTATACATCCATTTTTTATTTTGTGCTGACTCTGCCATCTCTTGGTTTGCAAGATCCATTCTGCGAATGGATCTACTGAAATGCTTATTCTTTCAGAACAGTATTTTAGCCCATGAGAAATGCAACCAAGAATAGTTCAACTATTCACTAATTAAGTCTGTATTCAATGTTTGTTGGAATATCAAAAGGGGCATTTAAGGTATTTCTGGAATATTTTAAAACATCAAATAATAGAACAGATGGAGCTGAAATAGATACCTTGAAATCCTTCTAAACACTTTCTATGAATCTCTGCATTTGCTTACTGTGTGTAGTTTGGGTGCTTTATTTAGAAAATGGTTATGTGAAGAAAAAGGGAGAATAGGCTTAAAGTACCAAGTTGCCTAGATAGCTTCTCTGTTAGATCATGGGAACTAAATTCAGATACTTCTCTGTCCCCAGTATGCAGTGGTGAATGTCAAACAAATGCATGCCACCATTGTGGAATCATAATAACTTTCTACTTCAGATACATTTTTAGATGATTTCTTGGCTAAAAGAGCATCCTGTCTTTGCATTACTACCAGTGTGTCCCTGAGGTTTTGGGTTATATTAGGAAGCAGCAATACCCAGTACAAATAAATTAGGTTTCACCATTTATTGAAAGCTCAGACTCAGGATTGCAGCTGACCTTTCATAGGAATGAATAACTACTTTTTCCTATGTACCTGGTGAGTTTTCATGTCTTTTATACCCTCCTGAGTACGCTTTTAAGGTTGTGCTGGTTTAGAAAAGTACTGCATCTGTAAAGGCTATTGTTTTTTAGTTGGATTTATTAACCTATTTGAAATAAAGATGTTGGGCTTACTTATAAAGGGGCAAAAGATGAAGAGTTTCTTAAAGAGTTTTGTGTTTCTGTTTCAAAGGTGAGTGGCAGATGCATGCAGTTCTTTCAAATACTTTGATTTACTGCCCCAACTCCTGCCTGGAGTTTGAGTGTATCTCATGGGGTCTGGTCAGCTGCTTGGACACATTGTTTCAGGAAAGGCTGCCTTGAAAACAAGTATTTTGAAAATATGGAAAATCTTAAATACTATTTCATAAAACAAATATTCTGATAATTTCCTGACCATTAATTGTCTTCATAATTTTGACAATTTTAATTTCAAAAATATTACTTCATATGAAATTAAATTGATCCAAATGGCACTAAGAAAACTTGTAAGCTTATATAAGGAACTTACACTCCTGTGCAGAAGTCATAGCACAATAAACTCATTTTAATGAGTTTTTTATGAGTAATTAATTTTAATACTGAAAAAGTCACTATATCCTCTGGAAGGGTTTTGTTTACCAAAATTGACGGTTACAGTTACCCACATTAGAGAGTACTCAAGCACTTGCATACCAGGCAAACCAGCTCATTCTTTTCTAAAAAACCACATCCATTTCTCACTGACGTGACAGAGACTCAAGGTGCCATCCAGACTGGTTTAGCTGCAAAGCACAGAGATCTTCAGCCACCTCTGTCATGTGTGTAACATACTCTTCCTTATTTTGTTTAATGAAATCTTCATTTCAATGTTCAAGAGTCAACCTCAAACCTGAGCCCTTCTTTGGACCTCATACCTGTGTTTCCTTACATTTCTTTATTCTGGTATGTGTAGAGACCAAAGTTTTAGTCTCTCTAGCAGTTGTCTTGGGCTGTTGTCATTGAAACTGACCATTTTAAGCTTAACTCAGTTTAAAAATACATGTTTAAAAGCAAACCTTTATTTCATTAAGAATGGGCATTATCTTGCAAAACATCTGCATTTTAATCGTATTTTTGTGTGTCATCTCAGAGATTATAATCTTGGCCAAAGTCTGAGTGAAAAAAAATGCCTTTAAATGTTTCAGGAACAGTTTATTCTATTATGACAGTTTTCACATTGCACTTGTGTGGTGTCTATATGAGCAGCAAGAGTAGAAGGTCCAGAAATGATCTTCTGTTTCAAGAGCAACTGTGGAACATCTAGCACAGTGAAGTTGTTGCAGGATGAAACAAACAGCGGCAGTACTGCAGAAGAGTAAGAATAACCTTTTATTGAGGGGATATAGTGTTGAAGTTGGCATTGTCTAAGCCTGTGATGTCTACTACAGCAAACACAGTACAAATTAAACAGTGTTAGATGTTTAACTAGACCAGTTCCAGCTTGGTGAGTGGTGGCTCAGTAGGGAAAAAAGACTATACACCAATGTTTTAATAGAAGAAATTTGTACAGATTCTGTGTGTTCTCCAGCACCCGTGTAAGACTGACAATACTAAATCTCATAATATAAAAGTGTAGTTTTAATGTCATTCAGTTACCTACATATTTTTTGTCTTGAGTCCTGAGCTACAGTCTTTATTGATTATTAAATCAGTACAGACATCTAGTTACCTGGAGAGACTTTTTGTTCAGTTTTTGTGAGAGATCAGTTACTTCATGTGTTTCCGCTTTAAGGTATGTTCTCACCAAGGTATCTGAAGCTTTGTTGTTGTGTTGTGTTATTAGCAAGGTGCTAAAGACTTAGCATATAACCACCTGAAAATGTTTCCAGAATGCAGGTGAACGTCACTTTATAAAAATGAAAGGGAACTGTGAAAACTACTGTTCTTTATTCAAAGTCAGTATATAGATTTTGTCCTTCTTATCCCAATCGGTAAGACGGTCTCTTTGTGGTACTTCTGTCTGCTCACTGCCATGTGGATTGAAAACAAACCTGCCTTGGCTTGTGAACTCTCTGAGAAGGGGCTTTTCCTGTTCTATGGTTTGTACTGTATGACTTGCAGCAGGAGTTGGGTGTGTAGCTTATGGAGATACCACAGTTTAAGGAGAATAGGATTTCTTCAGAGCTTCCTTCTTATCAACAACTATCCCTGCAGAATAATGAGCCTAAAAGCAATGAATGCCCATTTCTCCAAATCTACACTGAAAGAGAGAAAATTCTGCAGAGTAGCACAAATAGTACACCCATGGATTGCAGTAGAGCATCATTGCTGAAGCTCCTGTCATGCTACTTCATATGACAAGTACCTCTGAAAACCTAACAAATGACAGAAAGGCAGGAGACATGATGTTAAGAAAAAAAAAAGTTAATGTTCCTATCTTGCTGTGGTTTCATGGAGTGCTGGTCCTTGCATAGGTGATGTGCAGTGTCTGAGTCATGAAATACGTTAAAAAAGAATTTCTCTTTGGAGTCAAGGAGAACTTGGGACTAAAAAGAATGCTTAGCCGTAAAAGCTGCTGGAGATCAAGTTGTGGTGGTACAATTAGTCATTATACAATGTCCTTGAAAGGCATGTGGTTACACAGTATTACCAATGACTATTTGTGACTGTCCCTTCAGTGTTTCCAAGAGATGACAATGTATAGCATGTGGAACACAGCCTGCGATAAACTTTTAATCAATCAGAGGTTTTAGCATGCTATCTTTTGCCTCATCAGAAACTTGCAACAATAGTTTATTCTGCACACCAAAGTTAATTTTCCTTTAATTCGGTAGACATTGAACATCAACATTTCTTCAACCCTTTTAGTACAACTTTATGCAGCCAGGAAATTTATGATTGGGAAACAGAAGCTTCTGTAATTGCCCCTTAGGCATGTATGATAAGTCCTGCTTAATTTCCTGCTGGGTGTTACTGCCTAGCAGTTCAGAAAGCTGGTGTCCATTGTACTTGTGGAGTCTTTTTTTTCTGGACTCACATGCTGCCATGTGGAAACTGAGCAATGTTTTAAATACTCATTTTCAGCCCTGGTACATAACACCTTCTGTATAATGTATTAATTACGCTGTAATTATGTTATCATACTTGTGTTCCACTGTTTCGGAGAACCTGACACAGGAGATGATCCTTCTCACTGCCACTCACAATTTGTAGTTTTGCCAGTCAGATTTGCATTGGAGAGAATTGCTGGGAAGCTGCTTCATGGCCCATGGGGTGGGTGTACAGCTGCTTTCTGAAGCTGGTGGATTGTGGAAGGTATTCTCATGTTGCACCCAAGGAAGCACCCAGCGTGCCTGCTGACACTGTGATGCGGTCTTGGGTAGTTTTGTTTTTTGTGTCCTTGTTGTAGCTAGGATGAGTACACCTGACTGTGGAGTAGTAGAAAGAAATGTGACCATCACTGTCGTCTTGTTTTAGGTCTGTTGGTAGGAGAGATAAGAGTAGCTGTTGTCTGTCTCCCTCTGCCCTCAAAGGAAGGAGCAGAAGTAGCCAATGCAAGGAAGACATCAAGGCCAGTTGTGAAGGAGAAGGCACTTGATAAAACTTGAATAGCAGAGGGGAGAGCAGAAGGTATGTGTGAGGGAAATGAAAGCAGAAGAGCAACTGTTTTGTCAATTTATACTCTTGGTTAGTGTTCTTAGTAAACTAAAGCAACATGCAAAGGGTAGCCTTCTATATTTTTGTAAGTAGCCACTCGCTTGTCCTCTAGTTATATGCTTTACCTCCCTATGAAAATCATATCAGACAGTATGCATAACCAACTGCTTCTAGGTCCCAAGTTACTAGAAAGCCTGTTTTCCATATTGTGAAAAATGTTTGAAGACCAGCAAACTCAGAAGCAGGCTCCTTACACAGTTACAGTGAGAAAACTTGTCTACAGGGTTAGACCTTCATACTGACACCAGCCCTACACTTACAGTCGCTGTCTTGGCTCATTGGCAGTGTTTTGCTGTAGCAGTATGGGATATGTAAGGACCAACACCACAGTGCTTTAGCAACCAGCATTTCTGGGCTGGTGTAGAGAATCATATTGAAATGTTCCCTTGTTGATCATTCAAATCACTGTAACATAAATATTTTACTGGGGAGTCTTACTGTAGAATTACTGTTCAGGAATAGGAAACTACATATTTGTGTGTTGGACACTGTTTAGACAAATGCTTTCCACTGAGAATAAATATTTCACTTTATTTCTGAGGATTTGTCTTTTCTGTTTGGCTATTTACATCTTTATGTATTGCTCTTCACTATGTAATCATTTTGAGTATTTTTAGAAAACCTGATTCGTTAGCATGATACTTTGAGCCTCTGCATGTGCCCATGCACACATTGTGAGCTTGAGGAGGGTTTGGTCCCTGTGTCTGAGCCCTTGGGCTTTGAGCCTTCTGCATCTCTTGATCCTTTACGTCAGCAATATGACCTGGGTCTCAGTTGGGAAGCAAACAGCAAATTTGAGTTGAGATGATGACAGCTGCTTACCACAACAACTCTGCCATGGCTGCACCACTCCACTCAGCTGGGCATCTCAGCTGCCAGCACAGGCGAGCTGTCATGCAGGGGGGGGGGTGCAGCTATGAGGGGCCATCCCTGAAAGTGCAGCACCCCCAGTGGGTGGGCTTCCCTCCAGCAGTGTAGGCTGGAGGCTGCCAAGGGCGAAAACTAGGTCTGGACTCAAGGTTAACCTTGAATTGAAGGGACTGGGTTTACTGAGCTGTTCGTGGAATCTGTGATGTAAAACAAATCACCCCATGAAACAAAGCAAAAGCTGTTGCTCACATAAATATGGCTTGGAGCCATCTGGAAAAAAACGTTTTCGTCACGGACTTGGACTTGAAATGCCTTGGTGGGCTCTCCTGTGTCGGTTTGTTAGAACATAGTCCTAAACCTGGGTCAAATACAATGTGACCTTGCATGCTTTGAGTTTCCTTCCAAATGGAAAATCTGTCTTACGGTTCCCTTCAATTTTTGCCAGATACTGAAGTCTGAATAGGTAGCCACGCAGAATGTGAGAAGGTACTGTACCTTACACCTTTTGTGTAAACAACGTGCAGCACATCTGTCGTGCTTACGTTTAACACAGAGCAAAATAAATACAAAAATTTCTTAACGCTCACAAAAGAAGAAAAAATACCTTTCACATCTTTGGAGGAGAGTGAACTCATTAGATGGTTTTTGAAAGGGTAGACTTCATTTCCAAAGTCTTAAACGTCCCTCTTCTGTTTCATTACAACTCTAGCATTTTCCTGATACCTATATCTAGAGCATTGCACCATTTCCATCCATATATACTGTGGTTGCTGCTGAATTTTAGCATACCACATTCCTTTAGGGATTTGTTTAAAGCAATCAATAAACTGAATTTCAGAGATGTTATAGTCATCATCTACACTAAAACCAGAACGATTTTCAACAGCATCAGCGAAAGTTGTAGTAAATGAAAAATATTTCATGACAAAACTGTAATCCTATTTTTAGTGTCTAGAAATAAGGAGAATAGAACACACTGTCTTTCAAAGTCCGGTCTCTAGAGAATGAAATTGATTTCCAGATATCAGCAGTGATACCAAGTGCCTATTTTAAATCTGAAAACAGTTTATACACTGTTTTCACACTGAAGTAGCATGCAATACTGAAAAGCATTTATGATGCACTCCAACCAGTGGCTGATAAGAGTTTTCTCAGGCTTTTTGGTGTGTAGAAGAGTATATTCTAGTTCCTGAAGGGAATCAGGAGTAATATAATTCAGAGTACATTAATTAATAAAAGCTCCTACTAGTATATTTGTTATGTATATTGTCATATATTTCAAAAGGTGACAGCCAGCCCTCATTACAAAGGACACAGTGATAAGAACTGATAACATTTTACGCATTTTTGGCTCATGCATCATCTTACCTGTTATGGTCAAGAGATGTCATACAGCAAATTCTTTTTCAGGATCTTTTTGACACTCAAGTTTAGAACACTGAAGTGGAAGAGGATGATTTTTAACTCATCCTTTAGAGCCAACATAGTTTAACCTGTTCCATGGATTGTGGCCCTGCGGTTTGTTGGTGATGTCACAGATGGCTACATAGCAGGTTCCAGGAAATTCCTGCTTTTTCTAGACCCCACAGGTTTGTCTGTGAATAATGTAATGTTTCATGAGAGAACCCGTGTTTTTACCTCCACCGTAGAAATGTTGAAGGGCTCGAATTACACCCAGAACAGGCTCCATTGTAGAGTCTAGCAACTTGCCATCATTCTTAGAAATACAGTTCTTGGTTTAGGCGCTGAGCTGGATTTTAATGGTCCTAAAAATCTTACATCCACCTGGAGGGTGTGGTATTTTAGTGCTAATTAAACACAGCTGCAGTATAAAACTTGTGGAACTTCAAACACATACTGGTGAAAGTCTTATTTGTAAGTCTGGACTCTTTTTTTTGTCACCTTTGTTTTAATAGACAGGAGATAAAATGTGGGGGGGTTGTGTTGCTTACTCTTTCTGTATACATGCAGATGTAAGATAGGGACTCTCCCAAACTGTAACTGATAACCCAGACAAACATCACAAGAGTAAAAAGTAATTGGAGCTGATGTTGGCAACAATTCTAACTTTGTAACACTTTTTGGACTCCCAGTTCTCATTATTTCATAGTTATCCTTTTCCTTATTCTTGGCTATCTGATGTTTTAGGTTTGCCTAAGAATAAAGTGCAAGACTGGCAGAAACACTAACAATCAGTGCACTGTGAAAGGGACAAGGGAAGCCTTTTTAAACTGCTATCAGATTGTGCTTAATTTCTGTTTGTTTATATAAACATGCATGCACATTTTCATCTTCAGGGGCCTTACTCATTACAGCAGGAGCTTTCTGTGATTATTAAGTTTTAGTACTGCACAGTGACCTGCGCAATTTCAGGAATCAGGCTGATTGAATTACGCAATTAGGCAACCTTGCTAAGCAGGGGGAAGAGGACATTTCAGTACTATTTTTTCAATAATAAAATTTCATTAAGTTGTCCAAAGTTTTAAAAACCAGAAGTATCAGTGAGGGGGGGAAGGCACTCTGTAGCGGACAATGGGGTAGAAGCTCCACTTCTTTGACTCCAGGTATGGGTACTTCCAAAAATGTGCAGAGAGGTATAAAACAGGCAAGATTACAGGGAATGCAATATTTCAAGATCTAACAGAGAAAAGAAGTCAGTGATTTTTATTATTGAAATGGAAATAATGTTAGTATTATTATCCACAGTGCATATATTTGTCACGCAGTAAATTGTCGTTTTCTGCAGAATGGAGATACTGAGCAGCAGTGATTTATTGAACTTGTACTTTTTGGTCATGTGCTTAGTAGCCATAAAAATGTTTAGGAGGAAGGGATGCATCAAAGCAGGAGGGGAAGTCAGCAGATATACTCGCTTATTGTCCACTAGTCTCTGGCTGAGCAGCTCAGAGTCCATGGTGGACTTGCTTTTCTGCAGTCCTTGAGGCTACTACTCATGCACTTGTTGCTTCAACAAGATTTGGGGGAGGGAATCAACATATAGGTTATTTTATTCCCTTGTAGAAGAGTTCCATTTTGTTGAATAGTAATACAGTTACTGTAAGCACTGTGAAGTGTTTACACTTTATTAGAATATTAATTTATGTAAAGAGCATTTAATTTTAAATAGATGTCTCATTAGCAGTGATTTACATGATCTGAAAGTCATAAAAGTGATCCTGAATATATCATTGCTGGTGCTACAGCTAAGCCATTGCGTACAGTGTGCTGATGGTACCACTACTGGTGGATTAGTGAGAGAGAACTGCCTGCGACTGGTAGCTCAGTTTCCTAGATGCACTAGATTTTTTATTTTTTTACTCTCTAAAGCTTTGATGTATGTAACAGCAGTTCTCTTTTACATGAGCAGGTAGGAGGTGCATCGTCAGGCTGTTTTATGGAGGTAGAATACAAGGCTTAGCTGGATATCTGCCCATGTTGTGCAAGGAGTATTTAACAAAAGCAGTCACAGAACCTTGCTTTCTGTTCTTTATTCAAAAAGACATGATAGGTCCGAGAATGCATAAAGGTTAAATATCAGACTTACATGACATTATGCTAGGTGTCCTAAGATTCGGTAATAGGGTTTTGATATTTTAGGCATGAGAAAGACACAACAGAATACAGAAAATGGGAAAAATATTTCTCGCTTACTCTGTTTCCCTTCCCTCGCTGCCTTCTACATGTCACAGTGACTGCATTCATCTCTGAAACCTTCACTGTCATGTTCTCTTCTTTCAGTTAGGACCACTGCCAATGTGATCCCATGTTTATAGAAGGGGGTTTTTTTGTTTATGTTACTGTTTGTGGTACAAGTAGCTACTTTCACCTTGGAGTTGTATCTTTTTTTGGAGGTATTTACTTCTGAGGTAGTATCCTCTATATTTAGGTCAGTGCTTACAAAATTTGGCCTCTATAATTTTCTATTAGTATTAATAAATCAACCCATCCCCCTAGCATATGGGATGCAGAAGTCACTACAGCGCAAGCTGTTATAAATCCCAAAAGGGTTTATGAGCTGAAAAATTTGAGTTTGGAGAGGGCAATATGGGTTTTTTCAATTTCTAAATACTGGTGCTGAATCCATTCAGATGTAAATCAAAGCCATCAGGAGCACTCTGCTTTTTACATACTTTATCGGTGTTTCTGTTCATTATTCTTTCCTCAGTTGGAGTTTTTATATGAAAGGTGTTAAAATGAAATAGATAATGTATTCCTAGGAAGACATTTAGTATATTTTGGAACTCAGAAATTGTAGAAAAGTTAGGTAATATTTCAGCATAAATAACATGAGTGGCTTTTTTCATTTTGAAATTCTTAGTCCAGGATGGGGACAGTTAAGTCATAATCTCTCTGTGTATTTCCCAGCGTTTGTCTAGGCTTTGAATGATGATCCCTCTTACTGAAAATCTTATGGTTCCGTATATAGGGTAGAGTCAAATAATAGAGGCTTTGAAATGAATAGTATTCACATATGTTTTCATACATTCTCATACAGTTTGCATGTTTTCATACATTCACATCCATTTCACCTGGACATTTATTTTAATTGGTTTGACAATAACTCGACGATTCTGGATGATTCTGTTTTAAACTTCATTAAACATGTTGCACACTAAAAATACCTTAAGTTATAAGCATTTGTGTGTCTCCATCTGTATCTTGTGGTATTTTGGGAGACCTCTGTGACTGGTCTCTCTCTGCTGTTGCTATGTCTTGGGAATTGGATGTTGCTTTCCTGTTTAAACATTGGCATTCAGTCATACCAATTAGGCCTTGCTATCAAGCCTTTGTTGATATCTCTGGGAACTGTGTGAAAGTCCTAAATCACTGCATCCTCTGTGGAAAGGCAAAGATGAGGGTGAAATATCTCATAAAATATATTTTTGAAGTCATTATTAGAAGTTTTCTTTGAACAGAGTGACAACTGAGAATATGTCCAACATATATCAAAAGGAAAGGTCTGAGATCCAGTTCTGCAAAAGACGTAAACAAGGACCAGAATCAGGTGTGGTCCCTGGTTTTATGTCATTACACCAACTCATTATAAGTTAGACTGGATTTTGTCAGCAAATATCGTGACTATGCAGATAAAACTAGGTGATGGAAGAATCATTTAATTCAGGATTACTGTACATTGACCATGGGACATTAATACTCCTTGGTGCACAAGAGGTTGACCAGTTCCTGGGAGACAAAGATGATGTTCAGGTTTCCCTGCATAGACAGCTTTTTCATATTGTGGTCCACCAATCACCTAGCCTTGAGCATACCTTGCCTGCCATCCCTTGGGAGGAAACTTTTCTGCATGTGAGTATTTATTTCTTACTATAACAAAATCTATGATCCAGTCATCTGCTTCCTAACCTGTTTGTTTACCTTGATGGTTCTACTGGTACCTGCAAGAGCAGATTTCATAGAGCTATCTCAGGGGTCTTCTTGCAGACCTCCCTTTCAATTTATCATGTTCTGGTTCTCTCTCTTGCTCAGTGTTCTTTCCTGACAGAAGTACACTGTTTTCCCTCCAAAAGACTTACTGTGATGCATAAAAAAGTCAAGCAGTAAGGTACCGATACTTACCAACATTTAGTGTGCTGAATAATTATTATAGAATTTCACTGGAAAAGTGTATTTAACTGTAGACGTGCTTAGCTGCAGATCTAATAGGCTGCTGACAGAGATGCTAATTGTTCCTAAACAGGAGCTTCATCTTTCTAATTGTACAGGGCATCCAGTGAGCTCCTCACATTGAAGAATATCAGTGGGGAGCTCCCTCTGGCTTTCTTTTCTGCCTCCTTTTTTCAGGGTTCACCTGCTGATGGCTGCCAGTATGCCAGGAACCACAATGGCCCCGTGAGATGCAGCTCCCTGAGCATCAGGCGCAGTAATGGTTTCTCCAGGGTCAGTTTCCAGTTCATCAGTCAGGCAGCTAATTTGGCCTTTTCTCAACTTATTTGGCTTTTATCAGGTACAAACCTTGTTACAGGAGTGTTTTCCACATGCATGTTGATTCTCTGTAGGGCACTGTAGTGACAAGTGTAACAGGATGTACATACTACAGCAAGGTCCAATTGCTCAGCAGCCCGAGTCCACAGAAACTGGGCTGTGGTTTGCTTTTGCATCTGTAAAATCAATTCCTTTTGTGTAACGTTGTACCATTATTACTTCTTGTCATCTAATGTAATTTTCTTAATTGGCTAATTGCTTTATCGATATGCCAAGTGTAAGTCAACCTCTATGGAAGTGTCCTTCATTAGCTGTGCCTATGTTCACTTTGCCCAACAGATCGTTACATGCTATATTTGGATTTCTTCTGTAGTGCATTTCCTCTTGCGGTACCACATATATCCTGTGCAGACCCTCCCTAGTCCTTTGGCTGCAGACATCTGGCTTGTTACAGTAACTGGACACCTTATTTTTCAGTGGCGCTGAACTCTCCTTTTGGTTACATTTCTAAGTATGCTTCCTGGTCCCTGCTTCCTGAGATCATCAGAAGGTCTCCCAACAGTCTTGCAGAAGTGCAAATGCCATTGCTAACCTGCTTGTCACATAAGCATTTGACCTGAGTAGTTTTGTGGTCCCTCTCTGTTAACACTGAAAGAATATCTTGAAAATAAGATAAAAAATAAAAAGCTCTTTTGGTAGTAGATTGGGTCTCATAATCCTGATATCACTGCTTGGCAAATCCACTTTTTCAGGCATGCACACCAGCAACTCACTGCAAAAGCTTTCAGGACATTTCCAACAGCCAGGAGCTCTGGTACATTTAAGGCATGCACAGAGGTTCTACCTGTCAGGTTATGATGCGTTTGGAAACAGTGGTGAAACAATTTCTCTGTTTTAGTGACTTCCTAATGGTGAAAATAGGATGGAGAGAAGTAGAGATGTTACATATAGCAGATCAAGTAGTCATTATTTGTTATTTTTTTTACTTTTTGTGGGATTTGCATGCAAGCAGAGGAAATCTTCAAGGACACAGTCTCATCCACAGCCATGGAGTTAAGACAATTTCAAAGACAAAAGAACAAGGGAGAGTATTTGAGAAATGTCTGGTTTTGTTGGTCTGATGCAAGAGGAGGTAGACAGTGTCACTTGAGAGCTACCTAAAGGGAAACTTCCAGCCATCTGAGGAAAGATGAGAAGCTGCAGAAGCATGTTATTGAATGTCATGATTCAGTATTTTGTGCCCCAGCTCAATATAGCCTAAAGCCTCCTTTTGTCTCAGCCTTTCCTAATATACTGGATCTTAACATTTCTGTCAGCTTTTGTGTGCTGTCTGGATTGCAGATTTTTCAAGGCAGGCACTGTCTGTGTACTTGTGTGTTTTTACAGCCCCCTGCCCAGCTGAATCCCACTGTTGCCTGGCCCTTAGACAGTGCTGATTCCAGAAAATCCACCAAAAAAGATATGTTCCTTGAATTTAGAAAGCGAGTTTAAAGGATTGAGTTCCTGGGGTAGGAATACATAAAATGCAAGATATCTTAAGACAAGTCGTTTAGATCCTTGATGAGCTTGTTCTTAAATCAAAGTGCAGAATTTGTTTATTGGTTCCCATTTGACATATATTTGGAAACACATTCAAATGACTCTTTATTTTCTTTTATACTTTTAATTCTTCACTGTTTTCTGTGAAATTCAGTATCTGTGTCATTTTCATGCATACTTTTCAGCATACAATGGAATAGAAAGTTATATTCACCTCTCAAAGCTAAAGAGCCAATTCTGCCCACAGCACCCACATCACTCCATGAAAACTGATGAAGAACAGCTGTGCAAGAGATATAGCCCTGAATTATTTAACAGGTTTTTCAAAAAAACAATCTCCGGTGTCAGTTCTCATTTTCACTGCCAACAGTGAGTCAGTAGGAGGTGGGAGTGTCTAGCATCTTTCAGGGTCCATAGTTCATGTGTGAAAACCTGTCAACCAAAGGCCATTCATTTGATCCCATTTTTCTGTCTTCTGATGAGTGCGGAATACTAGGTATTAATTTTGAGTTATTGTGCATACTTATTTGTTCACTGTGATGTAGAAAATAAGCTATTAGTTATTTCTGTTAGAGGTTTGACCCCCTTGGCTGAATCGCTTGAGCTGGCTTGTTCCATTTGTTCTCATTTTGCAGTTCACACCCTCACCCTTTAGCTTTTTGTGAATGTGGGCCAGCTGTTGCACCTGTACAAATCCTGCTGGGCGCTCTGCTCTCAGGATCAGTGCCATGATGCAGAGAAGCTATATTCAGCAGGGTCACATTAGCATTAGGAGTTAAGATACTATTTGTCCCACCGGTTTTGGCATGGCTCACGTTCAGTAGATAATTAGAACCTCATGCCAAACTTTTCTATTCATGCTCTAAAATGGAGCAGTAATTTGTTTTATATGTATTAACCGTAATTGCTTACTGGGATCAACAAATGTATTACTAATTCAACAATTACTTTGCTGTGAGGCACTAATAGGAAAAAATCTACTCAAAATCTAAAATCTCTCACATGGATTAATCCTTAATTATGTACGTAATTTTGACCTGAGCAGTATTTACTTAAAGGTAGAAATTGCTTTAAGATCTCAAGTAACATGTAACTAATGCCATAAGAGAAAATAAATCAGATGATTGAGGTGGGTGCCGTGGTGATGAAGAACACAGAGAAAGCAGAGTTACTGAGTGCTGCCTTTGCTTCAGTCTTTACTGCCAAGGCCTGCCCTCAGGTTGTCCACACCCTGGAGGCAAGAGAGGGGGTCTGGAGAAAAGAAGACTTTCCCATGCCCAAGAAGGATCATGTTAGAGAACATTTAAGCAAATCTGACACCGACAAATCCATGGGCCCCAACGGGATGCACCCCTAGTGCTGAGGGAGCTGGTAGATGTTATTGCCAAGCCATTCTCCCATGATCTTTGAAAGGTTGTGGAGGACACGAGAGGTGCCTGAGGACTGGAGGAAAGCCAGTGTCACTCCATTCTTCAAAAAGGGCAAGGAGGACGACTCAGGAAGCTATAGACTGGTCATCCTCCCCTCCATCCCTGAAAGGGTGATGGACCAGCTCCTCCTGGAGGTCATCTCGAAGCATGTGGAGGAAAAGGAGGTCATCAGTAGTCAAAATAGATTCACCAAGGGGAAATCATGCCTGACCAACCTGATGGCCTTCCATGATGGAATAACTGGCTGAGTAGATGAGGGCAGAGCGGTGGATGTTGCTGACTTTGACCGCAGCAAGGCTTCTGACACTGTCTCCCATAACAGCCCCGGAGGTCAGCTCAGGCCGTGCGGGCTGGATGAGGGGACAGTGAGGCGGATCGAGAGCTGGCTGATGGCAGAGCTCAGGGGCTGTGACCAGCAGCACAGAGCCCAGCTGGAGGCCTGTAGCTGGCGGGTTCCCCAGGGCTCAGCGCTGGGCCCAGCCCTGTCCAACGGGCTCACCAGCGCCCTGGGTGAAGGGGCAGAGCCCTCAGCAAGGCTGGCGGTGACACAGCCCTGGCAGGAGCGGCTGGTACCCCAGCGGCTGCGCTGCCCTTCAGCGAGGCCTGGGCAGGCTGGAGAGCTGGGCGGGGGGGACCGAATGCAGTTCAGCAAAGGGGGTGCCATGGGGGCCTGGGGGGCATCGGGAGGAACGTGGCCAGCAGGTGGAGGGAGGTGATCCTGCCCCTCTGCTCTGCCCTGCTGAGGCCGCACCTGGAGCGCTGTGTCCAGTGCTGGGCTCCCCAGTTCAGGAGAGACAGGGAACCGCTGGGGAGCGCCCAGCGGAGGGCTGTGAAGGGGATGATGAGGGGACTGGAGCTTCTCCCTTGTGAGGACAGGCTGGGAGAGCTGGGCCTGTTCAGCCTGGAGAAGGGAAGACCGAGAGGGGATCTTATCAATGCACATAAATATCCCATGTGTGAGTGTCAAGAGGACGGGGCCAGGCTCTTTTCAGCGGTGCCCAGCGACAGGACAAGGGGCAACGGGCACAAACTGCAGCACAGGCAGCTCCATCTGAATATGAGGAAGAACTTTACCCTGAGGGTGACAGAGCAGGGGCACAGGCTGCCCAGAGAGGCTGTGGAGTCTCCTTCTCTGGAGACATTCAAAACCCGCCTGGACACGATCCTGTGCAACCTGCTGTAGGTGACCCTGCTTTAGCAGGGGGTGGACTGGGTGATCTGCAGGGGTCCCTTCCAACCCTGACCATTCTGTGATTAATGTCCTGTAAGGCTGCTTCTCCTTTTTTCATACATAGTATTTTTAAAGGTTTTTTCTTTTTCTTTTTTTTTTTTTTTTTCTTTTCCTAGAGTGGCCAGTTTTTACCTCTTGAGACAGAAACAAAATTCTTGAGCCATTTGAATACAGCTCCTCTTCCACAGCTGCAGTGAATACTGGGTGGTGAGGCTGACCTACTGTATGTGCTTTTAGTCAGCATCTTTGTCTGTGGAAAGAGGTGGAGAACAGCGATGTAGAAAATATACAACTTCTCCTGTGTTTGTCTACCTGCACATCCAGCTTAATGTCGTGAGCGGTTTTCTTTGACATTTGTGGACTATTATTTGGGTTCTCCCATGTTTTTCTTCTGAAAGGTTGACCTTGCTTGCCTCAAAACATTTGGCTCTTCGAAGTTTCTGGCATGAAGAGTGCTTCAAGCCAGGGTCATGAAGAGTCCAAGTTTTCCCTCCTGCTATGGAGATGGAATATTAGGGTGGGCTGAGCAGCAGTGGGGGAGAAGGAGGAGGAGTGCAGTTCACTCTTCTGTGGGTTGAAGAGGTGGCCACTAACATTTCATTATTTTTTTTGTAAAGGGCAAGTAACAGCTGCAGTAAGGACTTTCCCCTTTTATTAGCAATGTGATTCACTCAAATTCTAGAAAATGTAAGGTAAATTTGACTACATTAATTTTTAGAGTGGCAGATTTCCCCCTTTTAAAAAGACTGAATGTTCAGATCATAAAATTGGGTCCCAATAAATTGAGCGGTGGCATTTGTTGCTTTTTTGGGATCCATTTCTGGTGTAGAAAGTGGATAGTAAAACTGACAATTAACAAAATGCATTAGCAGGCAGGAAAGTGTTTCACAGAAGCCTCTAAATATCTGTCAGGTAGTGTTTGCTTTTGGTCACAACTTTTCTAGTCTGACCAGGAGCTTGCAAGCTGTACAATATTGAATATTTTTTTAACCATCCACCGACCCTTTTATTGTATGTTGCTGTTTGCTAAGGATGAGTGATTTTACTATAAAATTGACACTAAAATAATTTTTTTTTGAAGGTTGGTCCATATGTGATTACAGATTTCTGAATCCTCTGAAGGGATCACATGTTCCAAATCTCCTTTGTTCCTTGTGGTTGCTGTGGTTTCCATTTTCTATGTGCTTGGCGTGGTGATGCAATTTTCTTTTCTATCAATGAGGTTACTCAAGTTAACCATGTCTCTGGATGTAGTTTTCATGTTTGATTTACACTGCAACGTTGTACAACAAATAGACTGTTTATAAAAGCTGATGCTCAGATGCATCTCAGGCTGATTGTCACCAGCCAAGACATCAGCTGGAGTCTATATATGTTGTCAGTTCTCAAGCACGTAGAAACAAAGTATGTTTTTTTAGATTAGCATATCTACAATAAACTTTTAAACAAGAGTCATGGAGATGTGTGTTATTAAGCATGCACAAACAAACCCAGGGAAATCAATAACAGTTAGCTGTAGTCAGTATCTGTGAGTTTCAGCATTTTGCACTAGGCTTTGATGATGTTTTTAGTTTGCAGTGGAGACAGCTTGTGTACCTGCCAGGGGGAGCTTGCCTTCCCATCACAGCTGCTCAATTCAGTCCATGAACGGTGGGAAGCAGCCTTCATAAATGACTTATCCTTCCACTGGACCTCTGTGTAGGGAGGAATGGCAAGTGCTTGCAGTCTGGAACTGCTCATTATCAAACCTCTATTGATGTACCAATGGGTCCATACCTGGCTACAGATAGATGTGGCTAATGTTACAGCTTGGTTTTCTCTGAAATGGAGTGAGGGGTGAGATCCTGATTGTGATTGAGTATCATCTGCTTTGCAGCCTGGTTTTAGAGACCAGATGTTGTAGCATAAACATCTGTGAGCACAGACATTTGCAGCATCCTTTTGAAGTGAATCCCTTTTGCATCTCTATGTGCTTAGTTAATACTACATTGAGTTCTCTGCCCTTTTCTCTAAGCAGGATCAGTTAGACATTTTGTCCTTCTGTCCCATGCAGATATGGTGATGGTGTCAAAGATGTAAAAACTCCAGGAAATCCACCCTAGAAAACATTATTTTTGAAGCTGGATGAAATATTACTCAGAGCCCCAGTGAAGTCTTATTACTTTATGTCCACTGACTTTCAGAAAGGAATGTATCAAAGTGTTGATATGAAATACTAACAAGGATTAGTGAGGTAGAATTTTTTAATTATTATTATTTCCACCACCAAACCTCCTTTCCAAAATAGCAATTATAAAGGGTGATGTGCAGGTTTTAGACTGTGAGTGTATTTTTTTTCCTCATGTGAAGTATCTTTAAAGAAGACACTCCAGATAAAAGGTGATTAAATGAAGTTTAGATCTAAATTAAGTTTAAATTTAGTGCAGAATTTGGCATTTACATCTCCTTCTATTATAAATCAATGTTTTTATGTATGACTTGTTCTTTGTTAGAAATGTATCCCTTTTATACTTTTCAGCCCATTTTCCTGTTGAATGTATTTTTTCTCTCCTCCACTAATTTGCTTCTCTTTCAGCCTGTAGCAGGTACAGTGTCCCCCACTGCTGTGAACAGCTCACATTTGTAACCACATAAAATATACTCAATGCGTTCCAGCTGGCAAAGAACAAGAAATTTTGACAGGCTTTATGCCTTGCAGAAAATGTTGCCAAGATGCCCTGATTTGTATATTCAGTGTAAGTACTTTTCTAAAACTGATGCAGAGAAAAGTTCAGGAAGAGGAAAACCGTTTTGGAAATTGGGCCAATATCCTTCATATAAGCTGTCTTGAACTGTAGCTTTTTTTTTGGTGTGTCTTATTTTGAGCACAAGGATGTTTCCAATATGTTTTTTAATACACCCATGAAGATCTTTTATAAACTACTTTTTCTCTTAGGGCATCAGTTGCACCTGTGCTCTATCATCTGATATACTGATCCCTCTGTGGAACATTCCAATTCTTCAGATCTGCTAGGATTGGGAATTCTTGCCAGCTGGCACTGGCTTTGAAGTGTTGCTGTTGTTGGCCATGTATCTTTGAAAAGAAGCAAACAATGCAGTGTGCTGTTTGTCCCTTTTCTATTAGGCCTGATGTAATATTACCTCTAAAGGCACTGAAGCAACATGTGAATAAATAAAATGCCTGATTTAAAAATGCATTTGAGTCACACATCTAAATTTCCCATTATGTCTATAACGTGAAAATCCCTGCTGAGTAGGAAACGATTACCGCTCATCATCCTCTTCAGTATTTATGCTAAAGATATGACTATGTTAATAACCTAATGAAGCACTTAAATAAAACGCATTCTGGTGAGGTCAAAATAACCACAATTTAAGTGTGAAAATACTTTTGTCATCTAATAACTTGTGAGAATGGCAAAAGTTTCAGTGCTTTTACTGATTTTTCGTCTTACATTTAGCCAAACAAACTAAATGGGGAGAAATTACCCCTAACAGTTAAGCACATAACTGTAGAAAGAGCAAACTATTTGTAAACTATTTGAAGCACGCAAGATAAAAACTACAGAGTGCTTTTAAAAATGGTAATGATTAGGCAGCCCAGTGATTCTTTGATTTGTTGATAATGCTCATGCTGTTTGTGGCACCCTAATGAAAACTAATTAAATGTTGGCAAATGAACTGCTAGTACGCTGGATGCAATCCTGCAGTTCATTATAGATGAAACTAAACACAATCATATAGCATTGGAACCCTATGAAATCTGTCTGGGCATTTCTGTTGGCTTGACCGTGGCTATTTCATGGGTCATGAGCAGAGCACAGATCCATAACACGTACCTGTGGCTTTTGTCTCAGGAGGCAAAGCACGTGATGCTGTGATTGCAAGGGTTGCTGAAATTTGTGTGCTTATGAGTTGGGAGAGAGAGGTATGGGTGGGTGGGAGTCTCTCTGTTGTTGGTTTGCCTCACCAGTGTGAGTTGCCCAAACTCCTCCTTACCACCCCCTTGTCCATATGGGCACCTCACCCAAGGAGTGGCAGCAGTGTTTTAGGAGCACCCATGTCTAGAAGTGAAGAATTGGGCAGAGTCTGCGAGTAGCACCCCACTGCCTTCTGTTTTCCCCAGTTCTTTTGCTTGTTCTGTTTTACATGACCATCTAAATAGCTACACAGTCAGCTGCCACTTGATATAGAGGAATATGAGGTGAAAGGTGGAAGAGCTTTGTCCTTTCTGTTCTCACAGACTAGAGCTTTGGGAAAATTTGAGCGAAATCACAGAATTGTAAAGACAAAGAAAATGAAAACAAAAGAAACCGTTTGTTCAGTGCATACATGTTTGTACTTGTCAGCTGAACTGGATAAAGCTTCTTTATATTTGCTAGGGAGGAAAAAACCACATTTTTTGGAAGTATTTCCCTCTCCCCAGTTGTTTGAGTCTGTGTGCCCACTTCGCATTACTGCCCAGAGGAACATGTCCTTCTGCATCCAGATTTCTCTTCTGAAGAGGTATCTGGGAGGGAGTCAGCTTATATGTCCCAAACGTCTTGCTGCCTGGTGCAGTCACTGCTGCCTTCTCGTAATGGCACGCAAACAGAAGAGTTTGGAAGTGCTGTTTTCTGCTTCTGTGGAAGGTGGTATGCTAAGGTTGTACACATCGTAACTCAGTTTCCTGCAGTTTATTTTGGGTATCATCCCTTACATGTCACTTCAGGGCTTTGTATCTAGTGCTATTTTAGCCACTGAAACAATTTAGGGTTTTTTTGTTGAAAGATTTGAATATGGGCAGGTCTTCAGGCCTACCAACGAGTTGCTGTCTTCATCATACCATGCAAGTGTTTCCTTAATCTCTGGGAGAAATAATGTGAATGAAATGGTTCTTTATTATCTTTAGAACAAGCTGTGTAAAAAAAAAAAAAAAAAAAGCCATTTCCGAGAAAAGGCATGCATTACAAAATATTAGTCAGTTACAAAGTGGAGTCAAACATACCACCACTGGAGTGCTGGTTTTCTCTCATCTTAATGTTCCTCCTGTTTCTGTGCAAGATTTCCTGATTTCCTATCCTCATTTCTCGTATCCATAATTTCTTGTATATGGATGTGCTACTGGGGACATACTTATTCATCTCCCCCTTCCCATATATCTGTGCTGGAATGTTTGGGAAGAAACGTTTGCCCACCTCTACTTCTGATGAGACAAAAAGAGAAAATGAGACAATGAAAAGCAAATTCCTTGCACTGGTACACTGCACACATTCATCACTTCAGGAAACTAGGTCGACATTATTATTCATAACAGTATATTATGTTACAATAAAACTAAGCAGAGGGTAGCTCTAGAAATTGGAAGGATGCCCATAAATTACACTCCGAAGTGAAAACCTTGCCTCTAAGATACTATTTAGCAGACGGAGCAGTGTTGGATGGGGTGGGAGGGAGTTTCTCTGCCAACAAAAATGGAGAAAATTCTCATTTTCTTCAGGTTTATGAAAAATAAAACTTATTACAAGTTTTCTTTAAGTTTTTTTGCTTTTACTTGGAAAACCAAAGCAAAACCAATCTTCCATATTTGAAAAAGGGCCCATTTAGTTATTATTTGGCCTCCTTTCAGAAGGTCTGGAGCAGAACTTTGATGCTCTTAAGCTCAGTGACTCTCTGACTTAAGGTTTACATCCCCCATGGCAATGGCAGGAAACGCTGCCTTCCTTCGAGGCTGCTCCTCAGAGCCCTGACACCCTTTTCTGCTGTAAATAAGAATAAGAGATTGGTTATGTCTGTGGACTGTCTGATTCTTCCACACCTTAACTCCTGCAGTGTGATTCTGTGCTGGTGACCTACAAAGTTCTGCTTTGCACTGTCAATTTTTTTTGGGTCAGGGTCAATTCAAATCTCCAGTATCCTTGGAAATTTGGGTTGAAAACCACAAACAAATTGTGACCACAAACAAACAGATAAATAATACGTTAAACAACAAAAAGGCTTTCTATTAACTATCTATCTCAGGTTTCATCTGAAACACATTCCCCAGAGATCTTCTAGTGCTGTGGGTTTTGCTGTTTTGCTGCCTTGTTCAGTAAACAAATTTCAAATGAAATGAGGTTAAAATAAGAGTGGTTTTAACCATGTGTAGTTGCAAGGTAAGATTGCCTATAAGTGTTTTTGATAGAATATATGTAAGCAGACAAAAGATGTCATTATTCTTATAAAACCTATGGAATCTGTCATCCTTGTGAAAAAGCTGATTGAAAAAAAAAAAGAAAAGGTGAAGCAATTCAGCCAGTTTAAATTGGCTTTATTACCTCTGTAGCATTTTAAACAAATCTGGCATGGAAGAACAAATGCAGAAAGCAGTTTCCCAAGTTTTCTTTTTCCGAGTTACTATTTCTTCCACTCATCTCTTAACCTGCTGTTTAATTAGCAGGTCAACTTCAAGTGTAAAACAGTGTGTGTGATTCTCATATAAAGATACATAAAGTTCACATTTAAACAAGCTGTGTCCCATTTAATGTTTTAAATTCTGAAATTTTTTCTTCCTTTGGTCCCATTCTCCCCAAATGTATTATCCACAAAACACTGCACCTCGGTAGTTTGTTACTGGGTAAGAATAATAGCTGTTGTTTACACTACTGAAAAACAGCGTATTTTTTTACTATTCCTTGTTGCTATTTGTTTCCATTTCAGACAAGCTGTTAAAGCCCATTAACTCATTGCAAGTCTTTCCATTTATTTCTATAGACTTTGGATCAGGCTCAGAGACACTGGTCTTACTATCCCACAAAGGTAGCTGGGATCTGTCCCCACCTCCATTTGGCACAGTCTGATCAGCGAACAGTGGGATTCTGGATTGCTGATGTCCCAAGTCCACTATGAAGTATATCACATCATGTTATCTACCTTAAGTTAAATAATCAATTTTAAAAAGTCGTCTGCCCGCCCTCCTATTCTGGTGTTAATGAAGATCAAAACAAAGCATATGGATTAGGCTGCTTTTAGGGTCCCCGCTTATCTATGGGCACTTTGCTGACCCTTATGGGCTCCCAGAGCTCCCAGGGAAGCTGCAGACTGGAAGAGTTGCCTGCCAGATACAGCCATTAATTGTTCTACCGTAGCTGTTGTCTTCTTAAGATTCATTTTAAAGCAATATGGATCTATGTGCACATACACAAAACATAGTGTCAGTACTATTGCACTTTGCTCTATATTCCTAGTCTACTCATTTTGTTAGTAGAAGTTCCCACTCCTTAAAATCTCCTTAGAAAAGTAGTGGTTTTGAGGATGATTATTTTTTCATTTAACATGGAATGAGTCAAGATTTCTTTTTTAATAGGAAAGCAATTTTTGTATTTTACGTTAATAATCTAGTATTTTCTTCACAGGAGAAAATACACAATAAATCTTTCCCATGACATTATCATGTAGGGATTAAATTTGTACTCTTCATTCAGTCAAAAACCTGTTGAAAGCTGGTATGAATGGAAGGCAAGTAAAGGCTTGCAATGCCTGGTCTTTGTTCTTGGTATGACTTCTTTCTTGGTATGTATTCGGTAACCACTTCTTTTATCTAGCCAGAATCCTAGACCACTGGCCCTCCACTTCTATTTTACTGCTGATTTTAGTCTCTTTAGTATGCACAGCCCACCATATAACAGCCAAAATTTTCCCTTATTCCTTCTCCTTGAGAAGTTGTTTTAAAAACTAAATAATCTGTTGCTCCATACAGAAGGGGCTCCCTGGGGGTTTATGGGGAGCGTGGCTCTGCTGAGCATCCAGTCCAACCCTGCTTGTACATCAGGGCAGTAGAAAGACTCCTGCTCACTGCAGTGGATGGAATACAGATCAGAAAACAATCCTAAGGGGGAGCACCCTGACCTGCCCCATCATCCGTTGAGGCGACTGCAACTGGAAACCTTTTCTGGGGGCACTCCAAGACTGGGACTGGGAATGCTGGGATGAGGTGCATCTGACTTGACAAGCAGCACAGCTTGACAGGAATGCAGCACTGAGTGCAGAGTCCCTGGTCGCCACACAATACATGTTTTGAGTGGGGTTACTGTGGATTAGCTCAGGTCTGGTCACACAGACCGAATGCCCATTATTGGTTGAAACACAGCACCTGTGTCCTTGGGGTGTAGTTTAGTTTCACGTGAAAGGACTCCAGTTTGTACACTCTAGAGATCACTCTGTCACGCAAACCAAAGCATGGTAAGAGATTTGCTCAAGTACTCTTCCGGTGTGAATTAAAACACCAGCATGGATATAGCAGAGTAGTAATATGCCATATTGAGAGATCTCATTTTATAAGAAAGTCATGTCATTATCACAGATGATGACTGTGATGGTCAAATTACAAAGTGAGTGCAGGATGCAGCCTAGGTAGTTTGATTCAGAGGAAGAGGAAGTGTAA
The DNA here is from genome assembly GCF_963210335.1 of Falco punctatus. Taxonomy (NCBI): domain Eukaryota; kingdom Metazoa; phylum Chordata; class Aves; order Falconiformes; family Falconidae; genus Falco; species Falco punctatus. The sequence goes on along the minus strand of NC_137582.1, from coordinate 61,833,300 downwards.
GAGAGATTTATTTTTCAAAATGGACAGATAGATGCTAAATGCCAAGGTAGCATCATCTGATACCACTTCACATGTGAGAAATGATCATTTCTGTAAGAAACTTGTTGCATGTAACTAGCTATTGGAGAGCCATTATACAGGTAAGTAAGTGCTAATAGTATCTGTACGCAACTGTGGAGTAAGTTCTGTAAGAAAAAGTTCTTTCCTATGCCACATGCATTTCTGTATTCAAAACTACTGGTCTGTTTCATAAAACCAGTGGTATTGTATTGGTTAAAAAGCAAAAAAGTAGGATTTCTGAGAAAACATAATTTGTTTGTTTGTGAGGAGATAGAAGTTTGCTGCTGGGAACAGGCAACTGGAAAGGCTGTTAATAATATATGAAGCTGCTGAAACCAACATGTTCCAAACATGGCAGTTTTTATCAATTGCAGTTGTATATGTTTCAGCTAGTTAGTAGTACTGGTTAGTAACTGCTAAAATGATGAAGGAGAATATACAGCAGAGCAATGTTCCCCAATCTACTGAAAACAGACTGCGAAACTTCAGATGGTTTATATGGTAGATGCGTCTCTACCAAAAGAGAAGCTTTAGCAGGACAAGCAAATTTATTGAGAGTTTTTAGGTGTGGATTCAGATACTCAGGTCCCCAACTAGTCCAGCTAGGCTAGACTGTGAACTTTTGTCCTATTCTCTGCTAAGTTGTTTGAGAAACAAGGTTGAGAAGTGTCACCTGCAATGGAAATGCTTAGCAAATTGTTTCTTTCCATTTCTGGAGTATTCTGTATCACTGTTTTGTATCTTTTGAATATGTGAAAGTTTTGGGGTGGGGTGTTTTTTTGGTTTTGGATAGTGGTGGGGGTTTTGTTTGTTTTTTTCTTTCTCATTTGGAGAGTATTAATAAGTGCCACAGGCTTCAGATCAAAATTTTGAAATTGGTAGGAATATCCTGACTGGTACAAAATCAGCAGTTCCTCTGAAACTCTTTTCCTTCAAAATGTTAGAGTGAAGATCAATACAGTTACTATTCCAAGAATACCTACCTGTTTCTAAGGTATCATAACCAGGTTATGTAGGTCACATCTGCATGCAACTCTCATGAGCTAAGGTGACTGTGCTATGTCTGATACATTGCTGGCTCCTTCAGAAAGCATTGGATGACTGTGATTCCCCATGGACAGGCTCCAAATTTATTTTTTTTGCCTTTGAATTGATATAATTTACACTTATTTTGCCCTGTCTCAGTCACTGAAGATCTTAATACTATTCCCCTTGAATACTTGAATTCTGACAGGCTCACTTAATGCTTATTGAAAAATGTCAAACAATGTCTTTTGGTTTAAGTTGTATTTTTTCCTCTGGTCCTTATGTCAGATCACAGTGAGAAATAATGCAAGAATTATTATTCTTACTGTTAGAAAGCCTCAAGAGCAAAGCCATACACAGGTATGTAGTTCTTACAGTAACCGCTAACTCTAGAGAAGCGAGAAGGTCGTAAGGCTGTGGGTAATCACTGCACACAGTCATAGGGACCACAGGATCCATAGGGACCTTCATGCATACCTGCATAGGGATGGTATAGGAGGCCTGTGTTTTTGCTGTGCATTTGCAGCGCATGTCAGGCTTCTCCCTGAACAGCTACAGACCTCTGCTGTACTGGCAGATAGGGCATGATACGGCTCAAAGTGGATAGCTATGCAGTGTCCATAAGTGGCTGAAAAATCACATATTCCATATTTTTCCTCAACATTAGACACAATATTCAGCTGGACAGGGTTCTGGACCATCTTGTGTAGACCGTGCTTTTGCCAAGAAGGGTTGGACCAGGTGATCCTTGAGCTCCCTTCCAACCTGGTATTTTATGATGCTGTGAATTCTGTGTTTTTCCTAAGCCTACCATTGGACTTCAGCAGCTAGGCGACTTCATGGTTTATAGAGGTGAGCAGCCTAGCAGTGGAGTATGAGTCCTCTCATTCATAGTTAAGTTCATAGTAAGCAGAGAGTTGTAACCAAACCAAACCAAATAGGGAAGCTGCCATATAAATGAAAGCCTACCTGTCAAACATGACAACTTTTCATTTCAGAAAGATGTTTTTCATTTCCTCTTATTAAATCTCATATTCTTATACCCTTATTATTGTGCTGGGATTTCATTGAGTGCATATGTGAGCATGATGTGCATTTTACCATTGTTCTTACTAAATGTGAGCAGTAATTCTGGAAGTACGTTATGCTTCATCTTTGTGAAGAATCTTAAAGCTACTACTGTTAATTTGAAACAGAATCTTCAGAACAGATGGGAATGGTCAGGCACTCTGGAGCAAATATTTGGAACAAAAGCTTAATTACATGGGTACCAGATTAAGGCATTCTTATAAACAGCTTTGGTATTTTTGACATAGTGTAAAGAACAGAAAGCAAAGAGAAGGCAAATTAACTTTGCAGCTGAGGTGTAGCAGTCGATTGTTTCTGAACGTCAGCAGGTGACAGTTTTCCACAGTCCCAGCAGAGAGAAAGACTGAATAGTCAAATTCCTATTGATTTCTTTGGGAGCAGGATCAAGTCTTTAATTCATGAAAAGCTCCTGTTTTGATTTTAATGAGAGTTACGTGACTTAAACCTTGTTTAATGTTTTGGAAGCACCGGGTAAGTTTTAAATCAAATAATAAGTTTTCTAGACTTTTAATAGCGTTATTCTTCTTAGTGCTGCTGTTACCTCAGGGTATTTACTTTTGACTGTTAGTGCAGTGTAGAAGTTGATACTATTGAGGATGGAATTGGCAAATCTTAAAACAGAATGTTTAGATCATAAACATTTTAAAGTAAGACTCTATAAAAAAGATGCATATTTTTTTAATATGAAATGTTAGTTGTGTTCTTGGCAGGCTTTACTTCAGAGGAGTCACATGCATTTCAAAGAGTGTTCTGCTAGCCAGCTGCAGCCAAAAGATTATTTCAAACCAGTGGAGACCCAATTCCCTTTTCTCTTTTGCTTTTCCCTCCCTCTCTCTCTTTCTCTTCTGTAAGACTCTCCATATATTATACAACTGAAGTGTGGCCAATCATGGGGTGAAAAATTCATGCAACTAGTATACGCAACAGTGGAAAGCCTAGAAACACTGAATAAAATGCCAGTACTAGTCTGTGCTTTAAGAAGTACTGTTGAGATTTCTTTTCTTCAACCCTGTTCAAATCTTCAGACTTGAAAAAGTGTTAAATCCTCTTTCAGGGCCAGAAGGATTGCATAAAGTATACAGAGAATTGTGCGTGTCTGCCCTGCACTTACCTGTGTAGTGGCACAGTCATCTTTTTAACAATGACTTGATTCATCAGTGCTACATGAAAACAGATCAAGGGCATGCAAAAGATGGTGGGTTTGGGGGATAACACATAATAGAAGATGTTAATGGAGTGGTTCTTTATTTATCTCAATGAAATATTAACAGTTTATTAGACTATACATGATTTTTATTTTCATGTTTATTTGAAATAAATGTGAGAATGTTTGTTGCCCTGCTTTAGAGATGTCTTTAGAGGACTTCTTATAAAATATGAACTTGGTGTTGATGAAAGGTATTGTATGTAGGTAGTTGTGTGGACCTAAGTCTTGCCTCATCTCAAGCAAATACAGGTGCCACAGTAGAAGCTCCCTGTACTGATGAAACAATGTACATCATTCAGTTATTCCAGAACAGAACTTAACTCTTTTTTTTTTTTTTTTCCCATAAAGTGAAGGCAGAGCTTTATCCACATCAGTTTTGAAGCCTTTCATCACTGTGTACTCTGCTGGGTATGGACCTGAAAACCCTCCCTGCTTTCGACTGAATGGAGACAATTAAAATTGTTTTTACATTGATCACTGGCTGTAGCTGTAATGGTCCTGGACAGAAAAGCTGTGTGTCCATTGCACTCAAAAGTTTTTTAGAGCCTTTTGCTGAAAATCAGTGTGTTACTGAAGTTTGAAGTGACTGGCAGTGAGAAGTTGAAAGAAGGGATTCTAGAAGAGTGTAATGTGGTATACTGACCACGTTTGGAACCAGCCGTGAACCTACCCTTTAGCCAACCCATATCCTTCCTGTATGAAGTGAAATGTCAGAGTGTGGTTGATTATAGGAGCATATGCTTTTATGTTGCTTCTTTTCCTCTTTCTCAAAAACAGGGATTAATACAAGAAATTTATTTTCAACAGACCCACGTTAACTTCATTCTTTGGCTATCTAGTTAGGAACAGTGAAGGAAGCCTTGTATGACATAGGACTATAAGGAAATTAACTTTTTGGATTTCATTAATTTCAGTTTTTATTTGCTCAGTCTGTGATTTGCAAACCAGACAGGTACTAGATAATATTGTACAGAAAAATTGCATCTTTATTTCAGAAATTTACACCATTCTCCTTGGTCTAACCTGGAAGGTTTAGTCAATTGAGTAGAAAGAATTCTGTTGCTAGGTTTAAAAAAAAACCAAAACAAACAAAAAAAAATAAACCCAAACAAAACCCCAAGCCCTCAAATCCAAAACTTTTAGAAGTTGAGTTCTTAGATTCTTATCTAGATTGGCAGTAAGTGTCCCAAATTCAAAGATGAAAAGCACTGCTAGTTCTTACTCAAATATTTAACATGTTGCAGATTAGAGGTAAATACCATACTGCAAATGTGGCAGGTCATTAATTTCTAACCTGGTATCTTTAACAGAATGGAAAGGTAATGATGGTAAGAGATACATCTGCAGAGGTTTCTCTGGCTGATAATATTATGTCACCACTTCCCCATACTAATTTGGCAAGTAGGACTTGGATTGTCAATAAAATAATCTAATCCATAATATTGCTATGGTCTTTGTTATAGGCACTCACTGCAAAATCTGCATTTAATCCCGAAATTCTCCAGATTTAAATAGGATGAAGTTGCTTTCCCTCATGTCTTTCCACTCTTTCTCAGTACTCAGCAACATTACTGCTTGTCTCTGAGTTTCTGTGGTGCTACTGGATGTCACTCACAGGCAATCTGTTTGTTCCTAATTTGTATTTCCCTTTAGGTGGCAGACTGCATCAACAACAGGAGTTACTATCTGTTCTCTGATTTAAAGAACCGTAGTTGCTTACATTGTGTGCAGTCCTGTTACATTTCCCACAGGAGTGTAAAAAGACAGAAAGAAAACTTTGACTCGGGTTCATGTCCTCCTATATATTTGCCTTGCAGACCCGTATGACTTGAGCTATTTGTGCTCTTAGTAGCCTGTATTTATAATGACCACATAATGGTACAAAGAAAGAGACTGGAAATAAGCAAAAAATTATCAAGAGCTGAAAACTGATCATCTAATGCTTGCAGTGTGACAGGGTTATTTTTGAGAAAATTTAGGTAAAGGCTGTATTAAGTGCAATGGTTTGTCCATTTGAGTAGCTTGTGGTGCTGAGTCCTTGATCATTTTGAGAAAGAGTCCTTTGCAGCTGTTTGTGTGAGTATGAAGGGTTAAACAATAAAGCAGAAATATATCTTCATGCTTTTGCATAAAAATAAAAGGGCCAGATTTCAGAAAGAGCTGTAAAGCTTTCAGCAAGAATCAGGAGAACACTACAGTAAAATGAAAAGCTGCAATGTGAAGAGTGCATGATGTGAGATGCCAGCTCAGCGCTTTCAGGAGTCATGTACAGATCACATTGCTCTAGGAGAGGAGACCACCCTTGGAATTGCAGTGAACTGTAGCAGTGACTGGCTGCTTTGCGGTGTTAAGGAATTATACAGGCTGATACCCCTCCACGCAGTTGTGTCACCCAGTGGTAGTCTCTCTTAACAGTTCTTCACTCTGAGTAAAACAGATGTTATTTACAAGTGCTTGTGTAGGGGTGGAAAAATCACCATACTATACAGATCCCAGCTGCACAAGGAAAGAAGAGAAAGAGTGTTCATACAATAAAGGTTCTTTACTGAGCGTGTTTGTTTTTTCTCCTCTTTGTATAGGTTCAACATGGGAGAAAACACTACGGCAGATTGGTTTTGAAAGGTAAGCCATGCATTTGTTTCCTTACCAGTGCAAAAAGAAAAGGAAGAAAAACTGCAGGGGCAAGTTTGCAGAATTATTTATTTTAGCTGTATCTATGACCTCAAATTTAGAGAGGAAGTTATGCATTGTCATGTACATATTATATTCAGCTTTTCTGTATATGTCCTCTTCTTTTTCCCAGTTGATCTAAAGAAACTTATTCACCTTATGAACTTAGCTTATAATGCTTTTTGCTGGTGACTATATAGCATGCTAGTATTAAAAAAGGTGACACACTATTTGGGAAGGATTCTTACTTATCAATGAAAATATTGCTCTTGCTCATATTATTTTTTCCGTGAAACTTCTAACCTGTGACATATCAGTTGACAAAAATAAATGAAGTTGAAAGAGGACCAGAGCTGGCAGAGAGCTATTAAGCATCAGAGGAAAATTCAGAATTCAGCATTCCTCAAGTGCAAGAACTTCTTGCAGCCCGATTTAACCACAAGGTCATCATACTAGAAACATGTCTCTCTTAGAAGTAAAACTAGGCCAAGACCAGTAAAGAGTGATCTGATGTTGAGATTCAAATGCTCTATCTCATGTTGATTCTTCTACAAATGGTAAGCAGAAGAATCTGCTTGCAGTTGAATAAAATTTTACTGTTTCCCCTCAACAGAGTGGCTTGCAGTTGCACACCAATGTGCTTGGGTCCCTGTTGACCAGGCAAGAAGGGATTTCCCTTCTTTGTGCTTCATGTGTGCATACTGTACGTACTGCCTGGGGCATCTCAGCAAACCCTACAGGCAATCACGCCTTTCTGAAGTCAATAAATAGCCATACAAACCATATGAAACCGAAAATTAATTACTTGCTTCCTTTCTCACAAACAGAAAGCAAGCTGCATTTTTCTTCTGAACTTGACCTTGCATAAAGTATTTATTACAACACAACAGGTGTCTGTTATGAGACTGATGCTTAATTACCCTAACTCCTACCTGTAATTAAGATTCTGGGATCTTGGCAGCAGTATATGATTATTTTTTTTCTATATCATTCTTGTATAGGAATAGTCTGCTTGACTAACACCACTTGAAGAAATAAATTTCTAGATACTTGATTTTCTCTGATCTCCATCTAGAAATGTGACACCTGGGGGAAGGATTAAGTCTATCTCTAAATAGCTTTAAGGTCTTCAGACTTCTGGGTCTCTAAAAGGTGGTCACCCATCTCTCTATAAGAACATGTGTTTGAAGTGTTTAAGGAGATGCTAGTGTCCTAATGACTAGTAATTCTTTTTCTTTAGAAATAATTTTGAAAGCATCTATGTTATGGTCCTGAGTGAGTATTCACAGGCTTAGCCTGGTTTACTTGTTCTGCTAAATACGGTAGATTTTCATGTTATAAATTACATTTGCAAAAACTGAAGAACAGTGCTCTTTTCAACATAATAGACAGAAATACATGGAAAGATTATGTTTTATTGTTATTCTCAAAGCCATAAATATTAGGTTGGTACATATTATTTTGGATCTTCAACGGAAACATAGAAAAGAAAATCACATTTGAGCGTGACAAAGATCTGTCTTGGTGAAATTTAGCTTTTCATTGGTACAGAGCTATCTTTGTAGCTTTACAGGCTTTTGTTAGTTTAAAATTAAAATATTACAGAACAATAAAAACACTTTTCCTCCACCAAGTAATATGTAGAGGTCATACATATTTAATTATGTACATAATTAATGATGTATTAATTTCTGTTGTAAAACTCATGATACCAGTAGAGTCACTCCTGTAAAGACTTTGGCCAGACATTTTTAAACAAACAAGCCATTTTGTTGCTGTATATTTTTATCACAACATGATGAGCCAGACTGATATATGGAATACTTACCATTTTTTGTAGCTGAGGAAAGGTGGGAATTTTAAATTCATAGCTTCCCACCAGACAAAAATATTTTAAGTCTTTAATCAGATCACTAAAAAAAATGTCTCTCCTACTGCTCCATAAGCTTAAAAATGCCCCAGTAATATAGGCAACCTGAATAGAAAATTGCAGTCTTTCGTAGTGGCAATATTTACTAGTCCTGGATAGGTTTCTGGTCAAAATTTATTATAAAATGTTTCTGTCTCAAATTGTCAATATATTAGCAATATTTAGATTATTTTTTTTTTAATATTGACAAGCATAAAGTGAAGTGTTGCTATTTAACCGGTACTTTCTGTTAAACCGGTACACAGCATGACGCAGTATTGACTGAAAGGAAAACTGTGATTCCATTTTGTTACAGTATCAGGATAGGGGCTGCGCTTCATAAGCATCAACTTGAAAAGCTGCAGTGCCAAATGAAGAATCAGACTAGAAATTCCTTAACTGTGACACCTTACTGGATACGGTCTATTTAGAGACAGGGTGTTTTTAACAACACTACAAAAAACAGTTGGATATTCGTGAAAATTGCATGCTCTCAGTTGCTAAGTTTGATATCATCAAGGGGTTCTTTTTAATAGGTTGTGCTTTTTTCTCAGTTTATATCCAATTTGGTTTCTTGATGAGTGTTTCATTCAATATGACATCATACATGTCTGAAGGGCACTAAAGTAAAATATTGATTCTTTCATCACCCCATTCTTCTAAGATTACAAATTAGCACCTACTGATTCTGTTTGTCTCCATCAGAATGGAAAAAAAAATAGTTTTGAGGAGTGCTAGAATGAATTGATACCTTGAGTCTATGGTTTAACACTGCCAATGAAAAATGGTAATTTTTTTTTAAGTTGAGTTCATTAGAAGTCCTATTTGTGGCAACTTCCAACTTGTGAGGTGTTTCAAAACAACAAGGAGAACCAACACTAGCTGTGTATGTGCAATGTATGTACCATGTGAAACACGGAGAATTCTTAGTAGACAATTACAGCCTGCCTGAGAGGAGGCAAGTATGTGGAAGAGATTACTGTACAGGTCCAATTGTTGCCATTCTAGTTTGGGAAGAAAAAAAAACGCTTTCAGGTGGTACTTCTGCACCCTGAGAGACTGTCATCCTGGAGTAACTTTAATGGAAGCAGCATGTTAGTTAGTATAGACGGGGTGAAGGTCTGGAAGTATTTGGCTTGCCATAATCATAAAAGCAAACGTGTTCTCATCAGCTTTTTCGGAGAACAGGCAAATAGAAAACAAGAAAAAAAAATGTCCTCTAAATGTATATGAAGTCCAGTGTTAACTTCTATATAGCAGTATTTGCTTAATACCATATTTTATGTTGTTGTGTAACATCAGTATTTCTTAAGCCTTAAGGAACAGTTTCCAAAGTAAAAAAAGTGATACACGTTGCTATATGTAATACCTTGATGCATGAAGTGCACTTAACTTGGAGTCCTAGAAGCAGAAATCCCAACACTGCAGGTCTCAAACCTGAGAGATTATTCTGGAGTTGTTCCCCCTACATGCTTTCCCTAGGCTTATTCTCTTGAGTAGGATTCCCCTTATGGCAGGTGATAGACAGGCTAGTGGGCTCCATCTAGGTTAGGTCTGATCCCACACAGCTGTTCTCCTATTATGTATATCAACACTAGGAAAAAAAGCAGCAGCAGCAGCACATGTTTTGCTATCTAAAAACATTCTCTGCAAGTTGTTGAATTAGGTACATCTGAGTCAGCTGTGAAACATCAATAGCATTTAAATGTGTTGTTTGAGCAGGGACATTCTTATTCAGGGGGAAGCAAGATTTTTAGGTACACAAAAGGAAAGACATTCAAAGTAGTGTCCTAATGAGGAATATGTCTTTGCTTAAAAACTGGAAAATTCATATAAAATGGTCTTCTTAACAGGCTGGTTTAGAGTGGATAGAGGAACAGGAGATGTGGACACTCAGTTTACATTGCAGAAAATTAAGCCCAGATAATATACAGGTTATGTCATCACTGCTTTGTGGTTACATTATGTTTATTCTGCAATAGTAGAGTGTTTACATTGCTGTTGTCTTCATATCCTGAAAAACATACAGGCACCAAGAGTTCTGACTGTAAGGCTTTTATGCAAGCATTACTTGTTAGCTAAGGATACACTGCTTTTCGGTGTGGGATAAATGAAAAATGCTGCACCTTGAGTAAAGTAGCTTTATATCCAGGAAATGACTGGAATTAAGAGCTTTTCAATTAAATGGAGTGTATGGTGTATGTGGGTTTGATGGATTTAAATTGAGGTCTTTATGTTATTGATTGTTTTTTGAGACATTACAAATAAGCTAATTGTAACATACTGTAGAAGTCATCACCTTTGTCCAAGATGATCTTGACTGCAGTCTCTGCGTTTTCTGCAGAATATTTTGAAGAGGTTTTGAGAATTATGAAAAATGTTGGCTTGTATTATGCTGTCCTATAAGAAGCATGGTATAAATTGCTGTGTGATACCTGCATGCCACCTTACATTGTTTCTTTAATAATCTTTAATAAACCAAAGCAAGTAGATTTGTGGATAAATAGGATTAATCTTTTTGCCAGTTCACCTGGGGATTATTGTTGGTTATTGGTGTGTGTTTTGATGATACCCCCATATTCACTAACATGTCTGGAAAGCAGTCAGCTCTGGTTTACTTTGTTCCAAATATGACTGAAAATGTGTTTCAGAAGGCATTGCTCATCTCACTTGTTAAAGATTTTTTCAGTCACCCACAGGACCTGGTGTAAATGGCTCACAAACTCTCAAGTGAAATAATTATGAACAATTAACAGTGACTGCTTGTTTCCTGGCTACTCTGGCAATTAAAAAGAGAGCTTAATGCACAAAGCCTGTGAATTTCAAAAGGGAAGAGGCTCTGGTCAGTCACTGAGCTGGTCTCCTGTAACACGGTCTGTAGCATCTTTCCAGCTCATGGCTGGGGCAAAGCTTGCAGTGCAGAGCCTGGAAAGAGCTATGGCTAGCATTTGGAAAACTGCCACTTCCACACTGCAGAAAATTAAAACCAAAAGAAGGACTTTTTAAAAAATCTAAATTTCTCTAATTTGAGCTACCAGATAATGGAGTTTATGCCCTTATGTAGTAAGTTCAGTACTGATCACAGAAACGTCTTCTGTTGTTATGTATTTATTGACCTAGAAATAATCTAATAATTTTAAAACTTAATATTATGGGCCTCTTAATACTCACTGTTCTGCAGTTTCCAAACTTCCAGTCTTCCTCTTACTACTCTTCTCTGAGTTGTAAATTCTAATGTGACTAGTAACTCCTCATCTACCAACGACACACCTATTCCCTTTTTATGTTTGTTCCTCTGGTGTTTCTGTCACGTGTGTAATGCTTTACATTATGGTTCCGCAAAACAGAGTTAAGAGTGATTCAATAACTGTTATTATATGTTAAGTAAATACCAGATGTTTTAAAATTATGTATTTGAAGAATAATAGATGTGTAATTCTTAGTTTTGGCAACATTTGTTAAGTATGTTTTTCATAATAAGTAGCTGTTTCAGTGACACAGAGAAAGGAACTTTTGAGCACCAATTTCTCAGTAAATTGTAATTTTCTGTTTAAAAACTTGAGTTTTCCATACTGAAGATAAAACCTTTGTTTGGTTGATAGCTTCAAACTGATTCTGCAATTATTTTTATTTTTGTGGTATGCAAAAATGTGTTATTAATTTGAAGGTACATTTTTATATATGCAAAAGCATGTGACTGCCACTCTATATAATGGTAATAGGACATGTCTGCACCATTTGCACAGCAGCAACATCTATGTAGAAAGTACAACATGCAGCATCCCAGATTCTAGCTAAGGTGATTCGCAGTGAAAGCTACTCCTGTTAGTAAAGTACTGTGTGTTGACTTGTGGGCTTGTTATGCTTTTTTAAAAATCCTTTTACTATTTCTGAAGAATGAAATTATAGTTGGGGATTGGTAGCTCTCACACCTCAAGGAAAAGAAAGGGCAAGGAGGTAGGAACAGGGAAGGGACTAGGACTGTCAAGGAAGGAAGAAAAGACCAAAAGATTGCTAGGTCAAGGCTAGACCCCAGATACAGAAGATTGGTGGCTGCTATTAAGATGTAATCCAGATCTTCTATGTATTTCAGTAGCTCCTTCAACTACTCTTCTAATCACAAGGTGATAAGAACAATCTGCATTGTTTTTATCTGAAGCAAAAAAAAAAAAAAGCAACAGGTTTGCATTCCACAGGTAGGGAGACACAGCTTTCCCAGTAGATGCCAGGAGCAAGCTGGCTGTCATCGCTGAGATGCATTTTTGTTCCTATGTTGGTCTTTGAGAGCAGACGGATGTCTGATTTTGCAGCTGCTCCACACATGCCCCTGCTCAGTCTAGCCAAAAATACTGTGTATATCTTCCCTACCCCTTGCAGAGACTGAGAACTCAGTTTCCGAAACCACTCGTGACGTGTGGGGAGTCCTGGAATCCAGACGCATCAGAGCCACTTCCAAAGCACCTCCTTCCAGGTCTAGGTTGCTAATTACGAGCCTACTGGTGATCTGTTTTCTCTCTTTCCCCTGTGCTTAGATTGCTTGTAACTTGCTGGGACATTTGATTGGTGCTTGGCCAGAGTTCCTCTGGATGACATGTAAAGAATAAACAGAAAGAAGAGAATACCACTGGATTCTATAAATATTTATTATCCACAATTCTGGCTTGGAAATCCCGGTACCATATGGTTTTCTATAGTGACATCCCCCACTCCTGCCCATAGTCTTCAGTGATCTAGTAAAAAGAATAATATGTGTTTGAAATATAAAGTCTTATCCTGATACCATGTTCCATAATTTCAAGCCACATATAGCTGAATCCTATAGCACTTTCTTGGGCAAGGCTCCCGTTGACATCATTTTGGGAGCATTGCCTCAGCTAGGGGCTGCAAAAGGCCACAGGGTCTGATCCTTGAGAGGTTATTTTGAAAGAAACAGTGCAGTCTGTATGGGTTTTGCAAATCTTGAATAATTTGAGTCTGGGAGGACAAGGAAAAATGGGTGGGGTGATGGAATTAGAGAGATGTGGGAAAAGCCCTTCCAGGCACCTCTTTCACCGTTTTGGAAAAAATAGCTGTAGTAGCCTATTGTGACTGCTTTGGTCTCCTGTCCCACAAAGCATTTAAGCAAGTGCTTAAGTTTTCAGCGCCGAGGCCTGCCTCCTTACTTCAGCAGGGTTCTCTTTTACAGCGTGCTATCCTTTAATTGCTTCATATCTGAGAAATTAGAACAATCAGAGTTTTGTTTATATTTTCTATTGCTATGCCTTACATTTGAGAAGGGTTAGTGTATAGCTTTCCACAGCATTCTTGGCACATCTTTGTGATAATATATGATGCCCATTATACTTTTGTAGGAATTAATGAATGTAATCACTGCAGAATAAATTCACAATTACGTATGTTCTTTGAATAGTATGGCAGAGTAATGTAGGGAGCTGAGGAGGTGGGACCAATTCCCCACCTTCCCTTGGGAGGCTGTGAATAAAAGAGCAGTTTATTGCTTATTAATCAGGATTGTTGTCTTCCAGGTGTCATCTCAGTTTAGTCGTTTCTTTGCCTGGCTGTCATCTAATCGATAGGTTGGGACCTGGGGGCAGAGAACCACATCGGAAGAGCTTATTCATATCCTTGCAGCTGCAACACTGCAGTTTTTTCTTAAGGGGTGATGGACGGCAAGTGAGGGGGCTTCCCATGCATGTGCACTTGTTTCCAGGCAAAGGGTAGTGCAGAGTCCTGAGTCCTGGGAAGACAGGGGGACTGAGGTTGCTTTAATTTAATTTTCAAAGCTTCCCTCATTTTCTTACTTCATGGTGGCCAGGACCGCGGAATTTTTGCATGTGTGTGCTGAAGTATTCATGTTGTTTATAGTGTGGGAAATGGTGAAGAAATGTTTTCAGTTTCATTTGATATATACTGCATGCTTGAGGTTCTATTTGAGTTTTCTTCGCTGCTCTGACAAAAAGTGAGACTTTGAAGTAAAAGTCTGAGTTACAGAGAAAGTTAGAATAAAAATTGGATTATATTGGCGAAGAATGAAAACATTGTTTAAAAAGATATGAAGAAAATGGAAGGTGGTTTTTTTCCCCTAATCAGCTGAAGTATTTTAGTCTATTATATACTGAAACAGAAACACATTAGATCTAGTTTTAAACCGGTTTAACTTTGAGGATTTTATTCCAATGTCCACTTTTATTCTGGTGTTGCTGAGAGCAGTGCGCGGTCAGTCCAGTGTTCTCAAGCACAAGTTTACAAGTGAGTAAAGCTTTTTCTGTTTGCCTGCTAACAAAGAATACCCTGTATTGGACATGCCACAGTAGCTTGTGAAGTAACCTGATCCTGTTGCTCCCACTGAGAAGGAGATAATTTCAAGACAGGCGCCCTCGTCTCTACAGCGAGCACTATCTGAAATGAGATCAGAACTAAGAAGTCCCCCGTTTTGGGCTGTTATCCCATTTCCTGCTTGTGTTTCATGGTGCCAGAAGAGCTGTGGCCTATGAAGAATTTTTGTATTTAGCCCTGGGCTGTATCCATAAAGCTGGACAGCCGTCCCCATTTCAGAGTGGTTTGGTTGTCAGCATTGAAGGACCTCCAGGGAGGCTCCATCTATCCTGAAGTTGCTCTTTTTGCTGTGTTTGGTTTATTTTTTCCTAGCAGTGTAGGGATGTTTGTACCAGCACTTTCTTTGTCAGGTGAGTAAGCACCCTACTCCTGAAGGGCAAATACTGCATTTGCCACAGTTAGCTCCAAGAAATCCTGCTTAGAATTTGATTAATCTTCTGCTTATTCCAAGATATGGATTGTATTCTGTTATTTGCCCAGCAGAAAGTGCTCTAGGGGTGCTGGTCGGCACCAGGCTGGTGTAAGCCAGCAGCGCGCCTGGGCAGCCCAGGGGGCAAACTGTGTCCTGGGGGGCATCAAACAGAACAACCAGCTGGTCACAAGAGGTGATCATCCTGCTGTGTTCAGATTTGGTGTGGCCGCACCTCAAGCAAGGTGCGCAGTTCTGGGCCCCGCAGTTTAAGAAAGATGTGAAGGTCCCTGAATGCATCCAGAGGACAAGAAATTGCTCTCTACAGCTTCCTGAGGAAGACACATGGAGAGGGGGGTGCTGAGCTCTTCTCCCTGGGATCCAGTGACAGGACATGTGGGAATGGTTCAAAGCTGTATCCATCAGGGGAGATTTAGATTGGTCATTGGGAAACATGTCTTTACCGAGAAGGTGATCAAACACTGCAACAGACTTCCTCGGGAGCTGGCTGATGCCCCAAGCCTGTCACTGCCTGTCAGAGGCATTTGGACAGTGCCCTTAACAGTGTGCTTTAACATGTGGTCAGCCCTGAAGTGATCAGGGAGTTAGACTAGATAACGATGTAGATCAGTTCCAACTGTTTTTCTGTTCTGTTCTGTTCTATCCTATCCCATTCCATCCCATTCCATTCTTTCCTCTAACAATGGTCCTTTCAGCATACTTTCTAAACTTAAGCTAACTTCTAAATTTAAGCTAGTTATAAGAAAAGCTGACTTTTGACAAATGTAATTTGCATAAATTTTTACAATATATTATCCTATCTTTTGCAAATAAACACATTTATTCTTAACAATCATGTCATAGAATATTTTTTAATATATTGCTAGTGATGCTTTTGTAGCCTTTGTGCTGCTCACCTGTGAGATGGTAAAGATTCACCAAGTGAGACTTTTTTATAGAAACTTTTCAGGAGATTATCACCATACAGCTAAAAACACTTAGACTAATAATTGCTTCCCTACAGGATTTTCTCAATTGTATTAAATAAAATGATAAAACTATCATGTAATATGTAAACATTCACTAAAATAACTTATTTTGAGCAGATTTAACGTATTTTCTATGTTTTAATCTGCCGTTTTCCTGTTTAAGCAATCATCTTAATGATAACATAAACAATCTCTACCTGAAATATTTATAGCAATCATGGATATTCTCTAGAGTACATCACTGTAATATGCCAAGAAAGGTATTTCCTCTGGGTTGATTGCAGCTACTTTGACACCTTCTTTTTAAACAGCACATAAAGCAGCAATGTGAATTTTCTAGATGTCTGAACACACAGTCCTTAATTGTATAAGTAACTCATGAGAGTAAACATTATGGAACCGATTGATTGTTAGTGGCGTAAATAAATAAACTAGATTTTAGGGAATAGATTTTCTAGAATTTAGAGAGTTCTAAATTCTCTAATGTAGAGAGAAGTCAGATATTAAAAATCTAATGTGGACATCACACCAAGTGATCCAGAGGAAAATCACATTGTTTCTTACGCAAGTAGAGCACAGTTGTACAATCACTGTTTTTTAGTCCTTTGCATGGGTAAGCTGTAGGTCAAGAAGCCACTTAGTTGTAGAAGACATGATGGTCCAGTTCCCTGTCCAGCCTCCTGAGCACCCACCAAAAGATGTGGTGCACAAACATCGTGGAGGCAGAGCTCTTGCAGGTAATAGATCTCTTAATCCTGTGACATAGCTATGATAAATCTCAAGTTCAACTGTGTTTAGGTAAGAAACACATCAGTGTTACTAATTACAAGATGCTTTATGAATCTTTCCCTTCCCCGATAGGGTTGTCAGGCCTGAGGGATCAAATCAGATTTATCCCCAGACCTAACGGAGGACCAGCAGTGTCAGTATACATTTGCCCGTGGTCCTGCTTCCTCACTAGAGACTGTCTTACGGACATTTGCAGTGATCCCAAGACTGCTTGATCCTAGGCGTGTTTCAGCCAATATGCTGAGTTTGTCAAAAGGATTATAACGAGTCTCTTTTTCTTTAAGAGAAGGGGTCTCTTGGATTCTGGAAACATTAAAAATCAAACCATTTAACATTCTGAACTGTTTAAAAGCATCAAAATACCGTCTTTCAAGTGTCTGAGTCACTTTGGGAGTTGGGTTTGTAACTCAAGAATCCTGATTACTCTTGAACAGTTTATCTGTAATTTTTCTGTTGCAAGTGCTGGCAACTTAGGTGAACCAATGCTGCGTTTCTGGTTTTCCAAATGGAAGTGCTGCCCAAATCTATTTCTACTGCAGTATTTCAAAAGCCAAAAATCCACTAATACTTCTCCTTATTCTTTCTGACAAAAAAGATCTACTTTTGCCAGGAATAGTCTTGCCTTGGTCCTATGCTTCCTAACGTGCCTGATGCTACTATAACAACAATTCTACTACATGAAGCATTCTTCCTTCATGCTTGCATAAAATTTTAAATAGAAAACGCTACTGGTGAGAAGTCCATGTAAAACTCCTCTTCAGCTGTACTGTAGTTAAGTATTATAGATACTTTATAGTTGTTGCTTTTTCTTAAACCACACCCTGGGGAGCTGACCTTTCACATGATTTTGCATTGTAGCAACAGCACCTGTTTCCTCTTTTGTTCTTCAAAAACAGTCGACTTTGAAATACGCCTCACTTGGAGAAGTCTTTCAAACAAACCTGAAACTTACTTATTTATCAGCATGGGTGAAGGTTGCTTACATACATCATAGCGTTTCTCTACCAGTAGAGAAAAGGTGTATTTAGAAGCCAAGTCAAATACTTATAAAGTTACCTTCCAACCCTGTGGATAGCTTTCGGGAAATGGAATAATTTTATAGCCCAGGACAAAGCAGGAATTAATATGGGCTTGTCCCGTGCTTCCAGTCTTAAAAGTAGGTCTACTGGAGCAAATTGGATCAAAACAGAAATTCAAATTTTGCACCTTAGGACTATCTGTAATTGCAGTGACTTTGTAATACTGCATGTCAAATTAGGGACAGACCTCACATATGGAAGTCAGTTTAGGTTCTTAGCATGGACATATAAATCTGTAATTTTGGGGCCAGTGAAAATTTTCATTTCCAGACAGAATGACAGTGTCTATAGTTCATGAAAACTTGTCCACTTCTGTGTGCCCTGTTTGAAAAAATACGAATGTTTTCCAATATGCCTTTATTTTTCCTGCCTGTAAAGAAGTATCTGGGACTAGATACACTCTGATGAAGGTACCAAAGATATGTATGTTTCAGTATGTAATAAATACCGTTTAGCAAGAAACAAAAAACAATTTAACTTTTCCTTGCCAAGTTGTTTACTTCTTTTGCAGATATAAAGGTATGCTCCTTGAAGTATTTTCATGGCTTTTCTGCTACTGTCAAACTTAAAGCAATAAATAAAAAATGGATGCCACAAATAGTCATGAATAGCTTCAAAGTGATGATGATTTAAAATTACTGTTATTTTTCTCCTGGTTTCTAACTTTTAAGAGTGAAGTTTTTTCACATTTCACAGCTTTTCTTCATAGCTGTAAGGGGTGAAAATGGGTATGTGTAGCCTGCAGAAGGTGAAACTTTAGGAAAACATAGGTTCCCCAGTAAAGCTTTGGCAACTATCAAGGTAACGTTTAAGCTGTGAAAGACTCTTTTGCAACACTAGTTGGGTAACTACATCTCAGTCTTAAAAGGGTAATGGTTTTAGGCTACCTTGTCTCCATTATTCCAGCCTTATTTCTGCACTGAGAGAACAAATCAAGGGGCTGTTAGATATCTGATTCTGTAAACGGCAGACAACCAAACTGCCGGGGTGGAAACGGTAGTACAGTTGTTATATGTATTCCATATGCTGCAAACAGCAGCACATCTGTCTTCTGTGTCTGTCATCTCTTCTCCCCTCCCCTCCCACTGTCACTGCACTGTCATAAAATTTCTTTCTTCTACTTTAGCATGTAAAAAACTACTTTGGTTACTTTTTATTTATTTGCTATCTTCCTGTAGCTTAAGTGTATGTGTGTGTTTGCCATCAGACTGCATCCCCCTGCTATGTGATGACATTGGCAAGTGATTGCACAACTGAAAGATTCATTGCTATAGCAGATGCAGTTGTGAATGAACAGTCAAATCAGCTGGAACTTTTAACTTAAACCTCATCAGTGAAGAGAATAAAGCACATGAATGCAAATAACAAGGTTAAGAAGTCATGCAGTGATATAAAAATAAAACCTGATATAATTCAGAGGTGAAAGAATACATTTGTGGATTCTGTAATAGTGTTCTTTCACATTCATTTAATAATCTTCTTACAGCTAATAAAGTCGGGTTTTTTTAAGTAAAGCCCTGATTTTTTAAAGTAAAAACCTGATTAGCTCTGCATCTAAAACTTGATCATCTCACTAGTTGCAACGACCTCACTCTGCACAAGTCTTAAAATACACTTGAAGTGGGCAAATATTCCTCTTTTTGAGAGCTCTGGAAATGCTCCTACTGACTAGAAAACCAAGAAAAATAAAATCAGGTACATGAAGGCCTTTTCAATATGTGAAAAAAAAAAGTACCTGAACCAACATAAAATTTTAGGAGATTTTGTATTAGAAAGGAAGATTATTATTAAGTGCTCTGGGCAAATGGTGAGCTAATGTGAGAGTAGTGTAAACCGGTGAAAAATTAATCAGAAAAAATAGAGGAAATGTGAGACGGTTCTTTATTTCAGAAAATAACATTTGTGTTGAAAAATTAATCTAACCCTGGAAGAGAGCTCCATAGTATAGGGTTTTTCCCATTTTTTTGACATGAGTAAATGTTCTGTACTGACTTTTCCAAGCAGCCAGTAAATATTCTTTTCCATATGCATATGATGAGAAAAATGGAGCAGAGGTTAACACTCCCTGTTCACTGGGGACTTATGTGGCCTCTGCACACTGTCAGAACGCAAAGGAATATATGCTGTTATTGTGAAATCTGGATGAATTATGGGAGTTTACTGGGAAGCCAAGATTTCCCTTCATGGGTTACTATTCAGAGGAGAAAAAGGCATGTGGGAGGAAAGAAGAGATGCAGGACTTGATGTTCACATCTGCTCCAGTTCAGTGCTGCTAGAAATCAGATCAGTCTGCCCCCATATTTCATTTCCTTCTGTAATCTTGACCAATAATTCCTAATTGGTATCAGCCGATCATCTGGCAGTCTCTTTCCATGGCAAAATGAGTGAGCAGAGAACTTTATCCTCCTACTCTTTACTGTCCAAGAGACAGTAAAACTTTGAAAGACAAAGATCTCTATTAATTTTTAATGAAGTCACTGAAACATCCTCCTAGTCAATCTCTTTTCATTATTTCTGGTATGCCTGGTTTTTTGGGGGAAACAGTGCTTTAAGAATCCATGTGATCTGACATACAGCTCTGTTAATAGCAGACAGTGTCTGCTATTTAAAAAAAAGATTAACTGGTGTATTCCTCAAGTCTGTATTCTAGGTAAAGGTTCCTGGAGAGGACCTTTAGAGAGCAGTTTCTGAGCTGGAAAAAACACATATGGTGCCACATCCCTTTGCAAAATCTGCACGTATACCAGACCCTCAGCTCCAGCTGCTCCTTCGGTCTTGTCTCTGCTCCGGGAATTACTCTGGCAATGATGATGTTTCACAAACTGGTACAATTCCAACAGAAGGAGTTAGGGAGGCTTTTTATGCCCTTCCCACCCCTGTCTGATTGGGAATGGTGCAGGCTCTAACTTAGCAGCTTTTCATGGCACATACTTCAATTTTGTGTGTGTTTGCAAAACATTGATTGCCCATGCAGTTTAATATGGAATACTAATAACATGGCCATATAAGGACAGTTTTAATTAGTGAGCAGAAAAAGGGTGATTCCTCTTGTTAGTACGTTCAGCAAGTCTGAAACCCAGTAAGTCAAACTTGGATTATTTTTTAAGGTAGACAACTTTGTAGTCTATGGCAGGAAGATGACAATAATTTAAATGACTGTTTTCGGAAAATGGTGAGAGCCTGTGGTTCATCTAGTATTTCCCGCTGCATTTAGCATTCCTGCAGCCTCACCTTGAGTATTGGGTGCGGTACCGGGCCCCACAGTTTAACAAGGATGTGAAGGTTGTTAAATGCATCCAGAGGAGGACAACAAAGCTGGTGAAAGGGCTGGAAGAGATGTCTTTGAGGAGCAGCTAAGGACTTTAGATTTGTCTGGAGAAGAGGAGGCTGAGGGGCGACCTCACGGCTCTCTGCAGCTTCATGAGGAGGGCATGTGGAGAGGGAGGTGCTGAGCTCTTCTCCCTGGGATCCAGTGACAGGAAGCCTGTGAATGTTTCAAAGCTCCTCTCCCTCTTCCTCTCCTCTCTTCTCCTCATTTGGAGACATAGCTTTTAAAGAGAGGGAGTTGTGGAAGGGGCTTGTTCAATCTCACAGATGTTAGCAGAGCACAGTACACCTCTATCCATCCTGACGGTTCTCTGCCAGCCCCCTCCACAAGAGTGTCATTTATCACATGACAATTCCCAAATCCCGTGGTGGCAGCTTTTAGACTTTTTTTATGTGACACTAGTGGTTAAAAAAACAAAAATACTTAATAATGCTGGCAGGTGGCCTTAGATAAAATCAGGAAAACCAATAAGAAGTTGTGAGGCACAGGGATGTAAATCAAATAGATAAATTTACTTTCTGCTAGCAACTGCAGCACATGTGCAGTCAGCAATCCAATGAGATTAAATGGGAATTAAGCTTAAAGTTGAACAGGAGTATTTTTAATAACTTAATGAGAAAATAATCCATTTCTACCCCGTTGACACCAAAAGCTGAAAACTAAATGTTTATTACTCTGTCATTTCTAACGGCATGCTATGGTAGTCTAGATACTTTGCAAAAAGAAAAGCAACCTCATGTCGCTTAGGTACCTACAGACTTACAGACGCTGTAACAAGTAAAGGAATATCATGAAATTGAAGGAAGGAAGTGATGGCAGGGCAATCTATAACTCAGGCTTCATAGTTACTAAGTGTTAGATTTTACATGTCAAATATATTCTCCTTGCTAATGGCAAATTAAAAGAAATGTTTTCTGTGCTTGGACAATTGTGTAATTTCCATGTAGAATTCTTGCATGTCTGAAGCATGTAATTGTGTCATGTTGATCTGGTGGTCTGGGCTGCCTCAGCAATGGCATAAAGTCCTCTTAGAAGTTGTCTTCATTCAGGAGGAATCTTATTTATCCAACTATTTGCACTAGGTTTTTAGGTTGCTCGTTTCCTGCCACCCCTTGTGCTTATTTTCTTTTTCACTAAATTAATTTCAGCCAACTTTTCTGATGCCATTCAACCTAGGGGTTCAAAGGAAATGAACATCTGATAGAAGATATTTTATGGCCTGCGTTGTTTGAGCACTAGAGTTGTGAGACTGTTGTCAAGTGTTTTTCTTGGCACAGCCCAGCCTCCTGCAGTACAGTGGTAGCTGAGAGCAATACAGTGGTAAACCCACCAGCAGCAGAATGTGAGCCAGTCTTTGTTTTAATCTGGAGAGCAATCAGCATTGCAATTAGTATCCAAAAACTCTCTAGGACACATGCTTAACAGTTTGGCTTTGTGTTTTATTTTGTTTTTGTTGGGTTTTGTTCATGAATAAATCATGCAAGATCTCAAAATAGCAATTGGCACATGAAACACAAGGAAGCCTGTGGCCGGTGGAGTGCTAACGTGCCCTGCGCAGGGTCTGACCATCCTGCTGCACTGTGCTGACAAAAGGCACACAGCTTGGAGGTAAAAGCGGGAGCACTTGACTTCAGCTTCTTTTTTCCCCCGCTTGGATCTGAGCAATCCTGTCCTTTCCGGTGCTCAGCCAAGGAGTGTCTCCCACACTGGCAAAATGCTACCACAGTTGTCTCCCACAGCTGAGAGAGGCCACACAATACAGCCACTGGGCAGATAGCCTCAAGCAGTGCAGGGAACTAGTCCTCCCCACTCCCACATGTACGTAAGGTGTTTGCCACCCAGGAATTGTATCATACGCCCTATTTACAGGAAAATAAGAAGCGACATCTCAGGGCATTGAGACGTTCACTTTGCCACTGATTTCTGCTGCTCTTCTTTTTTGACTTGATGCTGTAAAATTGATCAGAGTGCACCAAGGGTAACTCAGGATGTTTCTTTTGACCAGTTTTAATTGAAATCAGCTGGAGGGTTTGGGGAGATGTTGCACCTATGCCCCTGATGGCTGGAGCCTGCTTCCTGCAAGCCTCTGTGCTTTTGCCTCTAAGCCACTGGGATTTTCCAGCAGGTGATGGCAGGGAAGATTAAACATTGCCTTCTGTCCTGTCCTGCTTGACACTGCAAAGAGAAAGATGGGCAGGTCCAGAGAAGACAGGATAGACTGTTTCATGTGGAAGAATTGAGGGCTTTGGTGAACGGTGCCATTCCTGCAAATGTGGCACTTGAATAGTTATGAATTAGGAAGGGGGGGGGGGGCGTGTCCCCCTCATGCACTTGCTGAAGTGCAGTGGGCACTCCAGCTCAAACGGTGGCATTTCCTAGTGGCTGCTGCCTTTCCTCTGTATCAAGGGTAAACTGGCTTTGTAAAATGACAGTAATTTACAATGTCACTTGCTGCAATTGGGGAAAATATTATTCCCTCCTCATCTGCAGCTGACTAGAAAATCTAGATGTATCTTTTACTTTCTGTGATTATATTATATGCTGGCTATAGAATACAAGAAAAAGTAGTTTGAAATGATGACCTGTTCATGCTCCAACCAGTGAAAGCTGCAGAGAGAGGGAGCAAATATGTTTTGAAATAATCACTGCATGTCAGCGTGCTTCAGTCTTTTCAGCACTTTCTTTTAGTCAGGAATATTGTGGAACATATGGATATCTGTATGCCTTTATGTAAACACTTTGCTATCCGTCACCAAGTATTCATGAGTATTATGGAAAGATTTAACTGTGAATGTTTTGCAGTGATCAATGAATATGAATTAGTGCTTTAGCCAAATACCTATGCAATATGCGCATAAGTGAGAAGCAAGCAAGAAGTGTGCATACTCACAATGGAAAGTCTCTTTGAAGATTTCAGACCAGAATGCACCTACAGCTGAGGTATCCTCAGGTCTCTTCTGCTCACTTTGGCTCTGCCTCCATCTGGGATCACAGTCCCATTTTGATCTTAAATAATTTGTGCTGCGGATGGGCTTGTCACTTCCACTGCGCTATGGGGCTGGCACGCGCAGCACCATGGGTGTGGAGGGGAATGCGCTCACTTCCCCTTGGCTCTACAACATCAGTCCTGCTCCACATTTGGAGTTGTGGGACACGGGCAAATCGAGCTGGATGTTGTACTGTCACGAGTCTGGCAGTAGCACAGCTGAGCGCCTTGCGTGATAGCTGCTAAATCCCAGATAAATTTTATGTCTTCTGCGTGCTGCCCTGGGCAAGCTGGAATTTGCCCATTATTAGAAGATCAATAAAAAAAAAAAAACAGTGGGTGCTTTAAAAAAGAAAAATTGGCATGAACCAATGTTTTACATATTGCACATATTCATAATTTCTTAATGTTTAATGTTTCATGCAAGCAATGAGGCACCAAAATCTTGGCAATGTGCATTTAGTTTCAAATAGCTGCTCACTCTGCAGAGCAGTGTTTGGAAAGCAAATGTTTGGTTAATACGTGGTTAAGCACTTTTGCAACACAGAAAGTGTTCTTCATTGCAAGTATCTTTCTTGAGAAAGCGAAGTGTGCTTTTGGTTTTTGAATCCATGCAGACATAGTTTGTAAGCAGTGATTAAGATTTTACAAATACTTCAGGAACCCTTTGAACTTGTATGTTGGGTATGTCAGTGCATGCTAAATATGTTTATAAGTAGTTTCCTATGCATTTTTGCTTCCCTCTTCCTCCCACTCTTCTACTTTGCGAGACCAAAATTCTCTCAAAGTGCAGCTTCAGGTATTTTAGGTAAAACGTGTGGCATGTTCTGCATAAACTGAGAGGACAGTCACATTAAGGCACTGCAGGACCGAGTGATCATGCACAGTGCTGTGGATATCAATATTACTAAATCTATATTTTATTTTTGTAACGTAATTTGTGGGAGAGCATGAGGTAAGGAAAGGACTAAAATCAGACCTACTAGTGCTCAGCAACTCTCTTACTTTACCCATGGTGCAGGTTTGCCCTGAGGGTTGCCACGTGAACCAGCATCATATCTAACTTGACTACTGAACCAGCAGGGACAAGTCATGACAGCATGAATACAGGCTGCGAGCACCCTGTGTTCACTGAAGCGCTGGATGTGGCTCAGAGCAGGTCCACAGGCCCCAGACCCCGATAATTTAAGTGTGAATTACCCGGCAGAGTAATTACAGAGGCACACGTTTCATCCTTAGTTCAAACTGAGAGAGGACAAGGGGCCTCTTTAGCTTGTTTCCAGCTGCAACCATGGCCAAGACCCACTTCCAACAGCAGGGATCAGCAAGCACATCTCTAAGGTAATCTGGTTTCTAGCCTTTGGTACCCTCGAAGTTTCCGCTGTTTTTGGATCACAGAGAGGATACTAGTGATAAACAAATGAATCATTCACAGCACCCCATAGCACCTGTGGAATACTGCCACTCTACACTTCCCGGGGGCCCTGCATGTGATTCTTTGGTCTGATTTACCTCCAATCCAAGTGGTTACAGATGCCGAGGAGCCCATGGGAACTGTGCTGTAAACATCTACAGTGATGCATAAATTACTCTGAAAGATTAGATCCACTTGGAAATATCAGATGTCTCACAGTGACCAAAGATGATGAATGGAAATTATTAGCATGTATGCATCTCTTCCTTAGTTTATCACCTGTAAACTGTTGATAGAGTGTTACCTAATTGCAGTTTTATTAAATCAGTTGATCAGAATGGAAACGGGTGCTATAGAAAAGCCCTGAGGGGAAAAAAGAAAAGATAGTATAGTATGCAGTGAATAAGGCTTTTGAGAATTTTTTACAGCTATGATAAACAATGAAGTTTAAACTACTTCGTTTACCCAGTATTCAATATAAAATCAAGGTTTTTATAGGGCTTTAATCTGGAGGCATTGTTTGATTTATCATTTAACACAAACTTTATATTGTGATATATTGCTGATTCTGACTTAATTTGAGTTCTGCTTAAGGAAGACTGGTTTCTTTTTTCTGAGTTTGTTTTTTTCTTTGTTTATAACAAAATATTAAGAATTTAAGAGTTTGAAGACTTGTTTTTCATTCTATATGTGGAGTATTCTATATATTATTCATTTGCTTTACATAGGTATAGCAAATGTTGTTAGGTGTTACTACATATTTTACTTTTTTCCTATTGAAGCTGTTGCAATTTGAATTCTAATAGCTCTAATGCTTTTCTGGTTTTATTCTGTAAACCTGAAATAAAGATGAAGGTTGTGTGTCTGCCATTCTAAAGAAATAAAATCAGACCAGGTAAGGCAGTGTTAACAGTTCACTGTTCACCAAAGCTTTGTGTGTTCAGCAGAAGATGCATAATTCCTATTTGTGAAAAATGGTTATTCTAGAAAGGAAAAAAATGGAATTTTTGTTTTCAGAAAACTCAAATGCTTATTTCTAGGGCACCAAGCAAGAATGTAATGTTTAAATTATGCTGGCTTTACTTCTCCAAGGCATTTGGTTTTTGTTTGACTGCTAGTGAGTATACATGAAGACACCAGTTTTAACATGTATGTTGACAGCTAACTTATTCTAAATGCAGATAAACTGATAAGTTTTTCCTGGTCTCTTTAAGCACCAATGAATTTCAGAAATGGACCAGGGTCACACAGTCCTAGAACAATTCTGTATAAACACAGAAAATGAAGATGATCTCTTTCTGAAGTAGTTTAAATTCAGACTGTACAGATAAAAACAACATGAGAACACAGATTATCTGATGAAGAAACTGCTGTATTAGGAGTCTTTTGATATGATAAAACAATTTCACATATTGATGCAAACCTCATAAAATCTCTTTTATCGCACAGTTCTTTTTTTTTTGTTACAGAGCAACTCTTGCAACCTTAACTTAAGTCCCTTGCCTTAAAAAAAATGTGTGCAATGTAATTTACCAGGAGAAGGTAGAAAAACATTTCAAACACCTAATATTTTTTTTAGTTGTTTGGGGTTTTTTTTTGTTTTGTTTTGTTTTGTTTTTTTGGCGGGAGGAGGGGGGTGGTGTCCTGTTCTCTTCTGCATCCTATAAGAAAGAACGAAACATGGGGAAAATAATTCTAAAGCTGCCATTTACTGCAATTACATTTCAGAACATGTTTCTGGCTGACTTAGAAGCTTCAGCAGAGGTATCTATTACAATTAAAATCTCCCTGTAGTTATTTCATTTAGGTGAATAAGTGATGCTGTACTAGTTGTAGATCAAGGGCTATGACCAATTCATTATACACTGTGATTCTTGCAGAGATTAAAAAAAGCTGTTTCTCTAGGAGATCTCCTGAATAGGTTTCCTGTGCTTCTGTTTTAACTTTGCCGTTGGAGAGCCTTTTCTGGAGCGAAGAGAACAATGCATAGACTGTTATCAAATGCAAAATATGACCATGTGTGAATGTGCAAATAAAGTGAGAAATGTTTGTGGAATGATCGCAGTATTTACCACTCTTTTTTTGTACTGCCAGAGATAACAAATGGGAATAAATGATTTTTCTTTTAGCTGTTGCTGTGAAAAACCAGGGAGCAAATTGCTTAGGGTTGAATGAAGCAGTTTATTATTCTGCTTTACAGAAGAATATACATTTCTCTATTTTCAAGTGATCTTTTGTCTCCTTTTTAATTATCACACTGAGGTAAATTCATTTTCCTTTTCATGGGGAGATGGGGACAGCATACGTTTGTGACTAGTTTTGGTGAATAAACTATTCATGTGCAGATTTTTTCCCTGCTCTGTGGTTAAGTATCACTGTTCAGGTTCTCTATTGCTAGCCTGAACTGTACATTACATCTTTCACAACAACATGCTAAATGATTTATTTTGAAAGATCAGAAGCACTGGGTTTGGAAAGAAATGTGAGCCATGACAGAGGCAGTGCTCCCACAGGGGTCTCCCCTTGTTCTGTGGGGCGGGATAAGCAAAGGAAGACCCAGCATGGCTCCACGGGAGTACAGTGTGAGGAAGGAGAACCTGGTGCAACTAAGAGGTACTGGTATTTGAAGGCTACCACCTCTTAATTTGTTTGTGTGTGAGTAGTTTAATTTGATGGATTTGTGCTTTAAGTTCAGAAGTGGTGCAAAATTAATTTTAGATGGAACACCATGCCTGTGTACAGAAAAAGCTCACTTACAGAAGTACTAAATAGCAGTAATCTGATGCATTTTTCAATAGAGGAATAGAAAATGTTTACTGTTCTTATACTAACTAATATTAGATTCAGAGGGTTTTTTTAATTCTTTCTAAAAAAAGCCTGAGTGGTACTTTCAGAATCAAGAATTCAGATTTTGTTGCCACTTATTTAGTAAAACTGCTTTAATAGGCAGGTTTCCACATAACAGTCGGGGTGTTACTGCGAATCCTGGGTACACTGTTGCTGGGAATTTTGTTCATTAAACATGTACTTTGTACTGCGCTGTGCCGAACGAGAAAGTGCAGACTCGGTGCCTTGACTAGCTCATCTTCAGTGAATGTAAGAGCGATGGTATTGTAAAATGAACCGGCGCGTCAAGCCTGTATTTTCTGTAATGTTAAACAGATCAACTATGCTGTCATATGCCAGTTGCCTCTACAGCATGCTTTGCTTGAAGCAGCAGCACAAGAAACATGCAAGCAATCCAGCAAGAACTTTGCCAGCTGACTCTTTCACGAGCCTTTCAATGACTTAATATTTTTCTCTGCTTCAGTACGACTTGAAGCCATTAGCAAAACATTTTCAAGCTACTTTGCTGCCATATAGTGTATGACCGTTCTGAAGGTTAATCTGTAACAGCAAAGAGCATCAGAGGAGGAAGTTTTCTGCTTGTGTAATTGCAGTTTCTTTCTTATCCTTTCACAAGAAGCTGCAATTTCAAATCTTAAGTTGTTTTCCTTAGGCAGTGCCTTGCCAGTTTATTCTGTGTCTGTGTCTCAGCATGGGAAGAAGAAGAACTAGAGCTTGAATTTTCCCTCTCCTGTTTTGAACTGATTCAGTAGTACTTCTGGGTCCATTTCATAATTATGCTACAGGACAGTGTCCCACAGACCTGCAGATCGCTCACTGCTTCCTGTGATACATTTATTTGTACTTCTTGAAACAAACATTTAAGTTAGCTTTCTGGTCACTTACCTTATGCCCACTCTGGGCATATGTTATTTTGCAAGATACACAGCAGTGCAAAAGCTGGGTCAACAGCAGTGATGGAAATGTAGGATTTGATCTTGGATGCATGAGCAGGCCAGCAAGATTCCTGACAGTGCTTTGTACCATAATCACATTAGAGATTTTCTAGATACTCCAGATCTGTGGTTAATCATAGCAGTTGCAGGTAACTCCTTCAAAATAGGGTATTTTAGGCTTCAAAGCTGCTAGTGTCGTGATAAAGAAAGGCCAGAGGTGATACCTTCTTTTGCATCTATAAAACAACCTGTTAAGGTTTTCTACCAGTTCAGACTATGAGCACACTCACCTGTGCCCAAGGACCTATACAGATGCCTCACCTGTCTTCAGAACTGATTATGGGCATAAAGCTCTATAAAAAATAAATTAAAATGAAAATTAGAGCTCCATATTTAAAATGTGTTAACTTCATGATTGGCAGGTATATGCTGTGCACTTTTAAATAATTAGGACTATTTCCTCTCATTAATAGTTGAAAGTTCAGTAAGTCCATGCAGCAGCATAATAAACTCTTCATTGTGCCACTAAATCTGAATCCAAGCTCTCAATTTTAACAATGAACCAGATTCAGACACCACATCCAAACCCATAAAGTCATATTACCTAGCCTAAACAATTAAATCTGCACAATGAAGCAGTGCAATTTTTTTTCCCTATGTACAATTCGTCCAGCTTCACAAGTCTTTCAGAGGAGAAGAAAGGTTTTCTTGGCGAGAACCTAACACTTGAATTAGTATTTAAATATTTGTACTTAAATACCCAAAAAAGCATTTAAGAGGTCTGGTTGAATAAAAATTATAACAGTTAACATAATAAAACATATTACAGATTTTCTGGTTATTCCTCTGTGTGCCAGGAATGAGTAGGGCGCACTTAGGGGTGACATGAATGCTGTCTTTGCTTGACCTCTTTGGTGGAGCTGGATGCTGTTGTCTTTGCAAAGGATGCCAGTAAAGGGATTGTGATTTATACAAATGGATCTTCTAGCAGTTCAGCTGAAATCTTTCTTGTTGAATTTGAAGGTCATTCCTGTGTTTCTCTCCACAAAATGGATTCAGAATTGGGTTAATCAAAATGCTAAGTATCACTAAAATACGAGTATGAGAGCTCTCAGTGAATAATTGCTTATTCTGTGCTTCTGGAGAGCAAAGCTATCTGTCTGTCTAGAGTTCCTTGATCATCTTCATATTTACCATACTGCAAAGCTTTCTTATTACTGGGTTTCTGGGTTTTTTGCTTTGCCTTGAGCTAACTTTCTTTTCCAGTTGAAAATGTCATTAGAAGTAACAAATGTTTCTTTGTTTTTTTGTGTTTTTTTTTTTCATCCCATACAGTGTGAAAGGAGCAGATGCTGGCAACGTGATCAGACTATTTGTACCAGATATTGGGATGTTCATTGCTAGTCTGACAATATGGCTCATCTGCCGCAACATGTTTCAGAAGCCAGTAACCGAGGATGCAGCACAGTGCAACATGCAATTTGAAAATGAGGAAATGGTATCAAATACGCATTTCTATCTGTATAGCTTTTAGCTAATAGTGAGCTTTGGCATTCCTGTCTGAGATGTGTTCTGAAATGGTTTCATGAGGACTGGGTATGTGAACTTACTTTCAGGAAACTAAACCATAGTTTTTAAAGTGGAAAAGCTACAGTTGTTACTATCTTGAGAAAACAAAGCAGAATATGAAAAGTGGTAGATATACTACTGAGTTTTCCAAATTGTTTTGAGTTAAGAAATTATCATGACAGTCAATCAGAAGTTTTTTCTTCACCAGAGCTTCTGGCTAAGTCTGACAAGGTTGTTTTGCGATGTACATTGCTCAGTTTCTTAGCATCCATATTTCCAAACTTGCTATCCAAGAATAACAGCAGCATCTGAGTGATTATCAGAAATGACTCTTAGGAGAAGGGAAGAGACACTGTTCATGATGTTCATGGAAGGAGTTATCTAAAACTGTGGTCATACTCAGTGAGCTTGAGAGTAATTTTCAGGAATGGCTTAGCTGGAAGTGTTGGTGTGTTTGCTGTGTATTTTACTAGTGGAAAGAAGAATGGCAGAGATACTGAATGCAGAAAAGTCCACAAAAGAGGGAAAGCATTTTATAATTTAAAAAGCCACAGTGGGAATTTAGCCCAGGGTGCAGAGAAATTTCTACTACTAATCTTAACATGTTTTTTATCAGACTGTCTAGTGTGCCTTGGGTCTCACTTTCTGTCTTCTTTTATGTATGGGTGGAATGTTTTTTTCTTTACTCTTGAAACTCCATTTTTAGGGGAGACAGTGGCAATTTGCTCATTTCAAATAGAAATTGCACTTTGAAGTGGGTAAAGTATTTAGGGGGATTAGCTGCCCGTTTTGGTGCCGCTATTGATAGAAAAAAAAAGCCTCTCTGCACGTTGCCATGTTGTCTGGGTTGTGGTATTGCCAGAAGCTGGTCGAGTTTCTAGCACATGAGAGATCAGTATCAGGGCTGTGCTTTATACTCAGTTGCAGTTGTAATTCTTACGGGCTGTCCTGGCAGCTGAAGACTGCTGAAGGTTGCAGCTTTTAACTACACATTGGAGGATATGTAGGCCTGGGTCTGATGAGCATACGCAAGGTTTTGCTGTGTCTTCTGGAAGCCAGTTTTATCAGCCTTAAATCTGCTTTATTGTTGGAGCTGTGCAAAATGGATTTAGCAGCAGGCTAGAATCTGGGGCTATACACATAAGGGGAGATGTTTGAAGTATTAAATAGTGTGGCTAATTAGCATGTGTTGTGTTCAGCATGTCTCTTTTAAAAGAGTTGCATTTTACCAAAGTGGGCTCTAACTGACTTCTTTGAAGCCCTTGATCCTCCTGGAAAAAAAGCATGCACGTGCACAAAACAAGAGTAATCTGACAGCAGAAGCTCGGAAGAAAAGAAAAAGGGCATGCTTAGGTTCTTCTGAAACCAGACAACTCTGTTCAGATACGCACTTTTTGTTTTGTTCAGAGGAGAGCCTGAGCCTCTGAAGCCTGAGTCTGGGTCGAAGGGAGCTCAGTCTTGCAGAGTGGATGGGTGCTGGCTTGCAGGCAGGGTTCCACAGTCACGTGCCTGGAATGCAAGGAAAAAACCTGAGCTAACAGACACTGATTACGTAGCACAGTGTAGCTTTAAACTAGATTTGTCCTAGACTGGCTAGCTCAAGGCAATCCACTCGGGCAACTAAATGGGCCAGGATATTCCACAAAGGAAGAGTATGGGGGAGAAGGAGAAAATTTTGACTGCAAAGAAATATTGATACTGGGCAAATAGAAATCTGTGTAAATATATTTTACTTCTTCACGTCAAAACACCGTGAATATTATTTATGTTCTGTAATCTGTATGTATTACAGAATATTTAGTGGACACAGCAGCTGTGTTTAGGTTGAGTGACACCCAAAACTCTATCACAGACATTTTTTTAAAAGAGGAGTAATAGTTATTGTTGTATGAGGTGATCCCCAATGCTTTAAGGAATTCTGATCTTCAGAGCTGAAATGATGAATCTGCATCAGAATAACCTGCTTGTTTTTTAAAGATGGAGTGAAATGGAAAGTGGAAAATTAAATACCTCTTAAACACGTTTTTCCAAACCTCAGTTTTCTCTTTCTAGGTGTCTGCACATAACATCCTGGAATCATTTCTGCTAGTTAGGAGGAGGCTGCAGAAGCAGCTGAATCTACTAGGAATATGTATTTGGCAGGACTGACTGTAAGGAACCTAATGCATATGCAGAGCATGCAGCTGAATGTCTGAATTTGGGAGAATACTGGCATGATCTAAAATGAGTCCAAACTGCGTGGATTTCACATGATAATTTTCAATTCTTCCTTGTTAGAGTATACTGGAAAAGGGAAAACTTAAGTGATCAGTTCTTTGAATTTTGCATTAGCTGACTGATGCCTGTGGCTGCATGTTGGTGCAGCTCTCTACAGATGCTTTAACTCCATTGAATTAGAAAATGTGAAATGAGTTGCAGCAGTAACTGCCCTACAAACAAATACTTCAGGAGAAGTGTTGAGCTTGGTACTGTGCCTCCAAGGGAAACAGTCCTGGGTTTGTTAGACCAGATTCATAGCCAGTTCCAGAGCTGAAGAGCTTTTGCTGAGTCCCTGCCACCAGTCATCAGAGATTTGTGGTACAAGATTTTTTTAAGGATGCATCAGTTAATTTAAACAGGCTCAACAGAGCCATAAGAGAGGTGACTTTTCAGATTGCTACATGTGTAGCCATAGATGGCTCTATAGATAAGAAATCAGCACTATGACTTCCAGGCAAATGCAGAGGGTTTGTCTTGCAGCTTTACCTTTTTGCATGAAATTATTTACATTGAGTGATTCTCAGACCTCTTTGCTTTGAGGGAGACTGAAATACTATGGAAGTAGGCATAATTAGAAAAGAAAGGTTAATCTATGTACTCCTTCCAAAATTTTATGTATAATAACACCTGTTAAATATTTTTTTTAATACTTCTAAAAGTGACCTTTTCAAAGCTCTGTGTGAATCCATCACATTTCAACGGCTATATGGGCACGCTAAAAAAATGTCTGGAGTTGAGTAGCAGTTTGTGATACTCAGTTATGCTGCACTTCGTCATGGCAGTAGCCTCCAGAAACCAGCTGTGGAGTACAATGGATCAGATTGCTCATGGATTGAGATGCTATTCAAAATAAGAAAAAGTATCAGAATCCAAATTAATGACAACAAGGATTCATTGAAAAAAAAATGTCCTACCTCATTACACTGCATCCAACTTTAAGGGAAACAGATCTCCATCAGAAAAGTGTGTTCTCTAAACAGAACTGGGGCAGGAGGCTATAAGGCAGTGAGACTTTCAATTATTTGTAAGTAACGTTATCCCAGGAATAAGCAAAGAGTGTGGTTTTAATTAACAGTGAGTCATGAAGTAGGAAGGTCTGCCAGATACCAGGCTGCAGTCCAACTCATTACCACCCCTAAATGGTTGCACACTTGGAGAAAACGTGTCTGCAGGCCTTTTTTATTAGGGCTCAGAAAATTTAAAGCAGGTGAATTCAGCTGGAGACAGGCCCAGATTGCAAATGCCCAAAAGCACAATGCCAGTCACAAGGTGTAAAAGGTGGAAGAAAATAAGAAGAGCAGTTAACTCCCAGCTGCAGCTGAAAGTATGACATTTTTGATTTGGTGCAGATGGTGGTTTATATGCCAAAATGTAGATACGGTGTATACAGTCTGATAGGTATTAGAAAGGAAGTAGCTTTTTCTTGAGGCTCTGGATGAATTGCCTAATATTGTAAGTGACGGTGGTGGGGAGGAAAATCCTTCTGAGACTGCACAACTTAAACTTTAGAAGAGGTGTTGATCTTAATTGAAATATACAGTTGTAGTCTTCAATGCAACTTCCTCCCACGGCACTTGATGCCTTGCCCATTTGAGCTTGTTTCTCATCCACGTTCTTCTAGAAAGCAAATGAGACCACTGGGTCTGTACTTCATCCCATAATCTGAGGCAAGCTTGATCCCAGAGCCTCCACCCCTTGTCTTTTCTGTGGAAGGGAGAGATTTGTATGGGATCTCAAAAAGAAGGAAAGAAAAAAAAAAAGAAAAAAAGGAAAGAAAAAAAAAAAAGAGGAAATTGTTTTAAAATAAACTAAAGTTTGGGAAGAATGTGAGGAGACCTTGGCTTGAAGTCAAGATACTGGACTGGAGTCAGGAAGACCAGCATGGTTCTCACTTTGGCCACAAACTTGGTTTGTGTCCTCGAGTCTGTTCCTTCATCTGTCTCTCGGCTTTTGTGTCCCTTGGCAAATAGGAGGAGTAAAAATGCTCGGTTACCTAGCTTTGTCTTTCTAAACAGTGACAGGGCTATTTGTCCTACGCCTACCTTGGGCACGGGGTACCTCAAGAGCTCTCTTTTGGTCCAGCTGTCCCAGTGTAACTGCAATACATACAGGACAGAATGGATAGGTTCTGAGAGCTACGCAGGTATCCTGCCTTGTCCAAGGACTTCCTAATCTAGAAATTGCACATTTAGACCAGTATCCTCATCCTGAAACTAGCTGGTACCTTCTGGATCAGGACAGTAAGGAAGTAAAGGAATATTCTTTTTTCCCCGTCTCCAATATAACAATTTATCCTGATCTCTCCTAGTCAAAAACTGGCTTTAATCCTTAAACATGTGGTTTCAAATCCCTTCCAAAAAATGTTGGTTTTAATTATAGCTACTCTGGATAATCTTGTTAAACATGTAATTATCCAGACCCTTTTAAAACCTCATTAATTTCTTGGCTTCGGTGGCATCATGAAACAAGGACTTCCCCAATTTAATAAGTGCTCTCTGATTTTATTTTAAATTTAACACTCTTTAATTTTATGGAAGGTCCCTTGTATTACATGTTATAAACCAGAATGAGATGGTATAAGGGAAATCAAATGTATTTATTATCTTGCATATTTGTCCTTTTAAAGGTAAGAGATCCCTGTTCTTTTTTTCAGTTTCTTTTGTAATTTTCATTACTTTTTTCTGAACCAGCTATAGTTCTGCAGTATTTTCTTGAGCTACAGGGAATATCAACATCTCAGCACTTCAGGCAAGGTCTTATTGTTGATTTTAAAAATGGTATTATGACATTCATTGTTAGAGATCATTGGGTTGGATAATGGCACTAGCATATCACCTACCTGGATGACCTGTGTAATATACATAATGAGTTCAGCTTAGAGCACAGGTCTGAGAAAGGTCTGATGTCCCAGTCATAGAATCATAGAGTGGTTTGGGTTGAAAGGGACTTTAAAGATCATCTAGTTTCTGCCATGGGCAGGGAACCTTCCACTAGACCAGGTTGCTCAAAGCCCCATTCAGCCTGGCCTTGAACACTTCCAGGGATGGGGCATCCACGGCTTCTCTGGGCAACTTGGTCCAGTGTTTCACCACCCTTACAATAAAGATTTTCTTCCAATATCTAATCTAAATCTACCCTCTTTCAGCTTAAAACCATTACCCCTTGTCCTATCCCTACAGGCTCTGCTAGAAAGTCTATTCCATCTTTCTTATAAGCCCCCTGTAAGTAATGAAGTCCTTGTATTTGCTAGCACCTTGTCATTTTTCTTGCCTTCAGATGCAGAGATCTCCTGTGAGCTGTTTGCACTGGTGTCCATGGCCCTGTCTAGATAACCATTCCAGTTTTCTTTAAGGCTGTGATGAGTATATTTTTCCGGAGATGATTTGTGTTTATCTAAATTTAGTTTTATTTTACCAGTATCAAACATTCACTGATTGATTAGCTCTCACTGATGTGGGAGTCTTTGGCCCTGATTTCTCTAAATACCTTCTTCCCATATGCAATTTTTTCTCCTTCAGTGTTTGCTTCACTTCAGAAAATTCTACAGGTGATAAAGAAGGAAAAAGGACTTCTTAGAGAGGGTTGGAACTTCTTGTCTTCTTTTATCTTCCTGATGACACGTCTTTTCTTCATATATTTTCTTCTCATGTCATCTCTGTTTAGCACAGCATTGGCTTAATTCTTCTAACTGGTTATAAATATTTCTTTGGTCTTGACCGGTCCAAACCCAGTTGCTCTTAGTGTGCTTTGAACATCATGTAAGTAGGATTTACTACCTTATTTCTTGGTTTAAAAAGAGTAGGTGAGGCTCCCTTATCGCTTTGCTTGTGATGTTTGTAGTGGTGAAGTTTGCCAGACCTTACCCAGCTGCCTCCCTCAGTAACAATTCTAATGCATCTCATCTTAACAAGGGTCAAAAGTTTACAAGTTACATTAGCTTCTTGTTTTGATGCACATGTCTTTGGATAAGTCTTAACACAAATACATAATTATACTACAGCAGTGCTTCTGCTACATAATGTTACATAAAGCAATACATTATGTATTACCAAACGCTGTTAGCCTGTTCAGCATGAAACTTTAGCATCCACCTGTCGTGTTTGGTTAAAAACATGACATGATGAAATTCTTCTTGTGGCAGCTCTTCACTGGGGTTACTGGTTTGCTCTTCTAACAGTCCTCCATTCCAAATTTTGAGATACAGAAGTGTTAATTAGGAGATGAAAATCCTAGAATCCCATTGCCCTTAGACAGTATAAATGATGAGTAACAGTACAAGAAGGAATCTCTTGGATCGCAGAATTCAGTCTGCTGCTACTGCAGGCAGCTGTATCACACAATTCCCTCTGGAAGGTAGGAAACACCATCTTGAAAACAGGGCAATTTTTCTTGATCCCGTTGCTCCCAAAAGGACCCTGTTCTGTAATTTTGCTTTTCTGGTGGTTAGAGAATGTCTAATTTTTATTGTACATGTATTCATAACTGCATTATAACCCATTTAGTTATTCTGCTCTTTTGCTTCAATACACTGTTTCCTTCTCTAGCATTTATTTCTCAAGTATTTTTGGAGGAAACCCCCCCATATTTCTTTAAAGGTTGCTCTTCAAGACAAAAGAAGTCAAGTAATTTTGGATCCTCTTGTAGATTGGATGTCCCATTCTGCTGTTCATCCCAGTAATTTGTGGCTTTTCAGGGTGGTACTGGAGAGGTACCCAAGCCACTTTGGTATGAGCTGAGGCAGTACTGCAAATACCACAGCACCATGGTTGGGCTATTTATTGTCCTTAGGAAGATGGATAATGGTACAATGCATCTGTCTCTTGGTCCAGGAGTTAGTCCATATGGATGCTGTGCTGCTTCACATATCTACGCTAGGTCATTTAGAGTTTCTACTGCATTGTGCCTTGTAGTCATAACCCAGCTCTTCCTATTTCCTTTTTGCTAAAAAACATGTTTAATCATCTGAGGCCAAACCACTGAACTCTGTCTGTGAATTTCCCTCTCTTTTGCATTTGGTTTGTATGCCTGACAGATTTTTGAAGTCAAAATGTGATGCTGTATTTCCATATTGGCCAACTGGGTCTTGTG
This sequence comes from Falco punctatus, assembly GCF_963210335.1. Taxonomy (NCBI): domain Eukaryota; kingdom Metazoa; phylum Chordata; class Aves; order Falconiformes; family Falconidae; genus Falco; species Falco punctatus. Next base: position 61,795,311 of record NC_137582.1, on the reverse strand, counting down.
CTGAAATCACTTGCTGTTTGCTCAGGTGCAATAGTACACTGGGAAGTGAAATAATCTTTGGCCCTCTCACTACAATATCTATTGTATACAGGATTTAATGAGTTGTCTTCCTGTTATCCTGCTTCAGAACTGTGCTTGTCTTTATTAATTTATTTTTCATTTCCTCTAAATCACTGAATGCCTCTGTCCCTATGTGCTTCCAGTAAATGGCTGATCCCTTTTTGTAACAAATAACTCTTTCCCACAGGAGATTTTACTGTGGAAGTGTATGTCATTTGTTACTATCAAACACTGCAAACACACCGAAAGTTGTTTCTGATGGTGCATCCCTGATGTGTAGGCCTTTAACCCAAGCTTTAGTACACTTGAGATCTATCAGTGATCAAACTTTTTATTAAGATCTATAGGACTTAATTTAGGATTTTTCTTTTCAATGATTCAAGTAATAAAAATGTTACATTATTGTTTAAATTAAAAAATACATCTATCTCATTTATGTCACACTTACCAAACGACCATTGCAATTGTCTCAACACTTGATTAGCCTAGCTCATTTATCAGGGTCTTCCCTTGAAAGTTACCCAGTTTTCTTTTTCTAGTCTGCCTTGCAGCATGCAGCCCTCCCTCCATGCACAGCCCCTACACATGTGTAGAGTGGCGGTCACCTTGGCTTTCTGTAGACCTGTCTGAGCTCCCTTTGAGCACCACATGTATCTCACACAAGAAAGCCTTGCAGAAGGTACTTTTGCTAGGCAGCCCCATTTCTGTAGAGCTCAAGTTCAGTTACATGTGGGCATCGTTTATGTGGAAATTTTAGCATCTAGTCTGTGGCAGAAAAAGCAGGGAAATCTGCTTCTCACATGCTGATACTTTCAGAACAACTGTGGACCTCTTCACTTTGTTGCAGAATTGGAAATTCAATAAATTATTACTTTAGCATAGTTTAATATTGACTGCAGGTTAAAACTATGTTTATAGTTTTATAATTTATATTGCATTAAGGGCTTGCAGTTCGTTCAATGATAAAACAAGTAGCAGTTGAATTTCTTCTCCAGCTTTTGTACTTACAGCTGGGTCTGTCTAAAGAATATTGTATTATTTTAATTATTTTTTCTATATACATTTACGTATGCACATATATATGTGGTGCTCCTGAAGGCAGGTATGTAATGAATTCCTCCTACTTATGTAGCTATTTCATTTCTAATGGTAAAGGTTAAAGACCTTTTTTTTTTTTTTTTTTTGGCGGGGGGGGTGCGGGGGCGGAAGAAGGCTTTTAGAGCAAGCTTAAAACTAAGAACTTATTCATGTTATGGGATGTTCCATCTAGATTGAATACACCAGCTTCGGCACTACAGAGGCAATCAAACTAAAGGAAAGTGATAGTAGAGAGAGAGTCTATTTCTATAGTTCTGCTGGCACAGTTGAATCAAATAGCTTATCTCGGATGACTCATGAGCCAAACTGTTCATTAAGTTGTTTTTTTAAATGAAAAGGAAGTTCAGAAAGTTAGGCATAGTAACAGCTTGAACAGACTTATAAAAGGTGTCTAATAAATTGTACCTGTGCTACACTATCACAGGTAAGGAATAAAAATAGGATCTCTGATTAGAGATAAAGAAATAGTTACAGAAACTGGTATCTTAATTCTGCCAGAGAGAATCATGGTTTTGCAGTAACAGTGTCACCAGGGAGCCATGAGTGTGTGCCTGGGGGCATGCAGACTGCAGGGCAGCATAAGGACAATCCAGGGGACTTTAAAGAAACTGGTGTGGCTGTCAGGAGCAGTTGTTAGAAGACTGTGCTGATGTACGGGATGCTACAGCTAGAGTAGTTCTTGTGAAGATTGATTAAAATTGCCAGGTCAGACCATGCGGTCTACATGGTGGCTGGCTCGCTTTTGTCTCTTTGCAAAGTGGGTGCACCTGTCTTTTCTGCAAGCCAAACCACACACGTTCAAGCTAATCCAGATCATGAAAGTACTTCACTGGTATCACCAGCAATAAATAACCTCATCTACCACGATGTATGACTCTGCCATCGTTCCAAACCTGTGTACCTGTAGCTGTTTTGGTAAGGCTGCTGCAGGCGGTCCCAAGAAGGAGCAGGCTCTGGAAAGTGGCTGGGTGCTGGGGTGAGCCCTGCAACAAAACTCACACACTTCTCCTCTGGAGGTTGCTTGAGGCTGTCCTTCACAGAAGTACTTTGCAGAGCACAACCACATGACGAGCGGGTTGGCTTAGGAGCACGGCAGTAGTGCCATGCAGTATATTTTCAGGTTGCATTTCTGCCACCTGCAATTGAGACCCTTGGAAAACACAGTGTCAGCTTGACATTGTTTGATAATGAGGCTCATTACTGCATCTCTATGACTTTTTAAATGCTTACATAATACATAGATAAATTGATAAATTGACCAGACACAGCAGGATCCACGTAACCTTTGTTACAAATTCTAGAGGCAACATGTTAAGAACAGTGAACTTCATGTAACTACGTTTTTCTCGGGCTTCCTTTTTATTTTGTCACTCTCCTCTGTTTGTTTCCTGGTTCTGGCTGGGAGGAAATGTCAAAATAGTGCAAAAGACATTATTTGTGCAGCGTTTCTGAGCCAAATGGAAGGAGGAAGCACCTGAACTGTCATGAGTTCTTATTCTTGTGAGCTTAGCAGTGCATGCTTGAGAGGTCCCAGTAATTAATGCAATGCATTTGCAGGGGTGGGAGTTGTGTCCATTCTGATACTTGTATATCTTTAGTTGTAACAATCGTGATTAGTTAATTTTTTTTTGCTTTCATTATTTGAATTTTTGAAGTTGTGTCCTCTCTAGAATCAAAAAATCAATAAATGAGTAAATTTGTGTTTACAGACAAAATACCACTAAATGTAAGTACAAAGCAAGGAGTGTTCTGAAGGAAGAATGGGGTTTAGGTTGTAGTTAAGGCTTCCTGTTAGTAAATACATCTCTGGGACTAGAGGATATCTTTGTGTAGTAGTGTTTATACTGTACCAGATGAAACATTTAAAAGTTAGATGTTAATAAAGCAGCCCCTAGTAGTTAATGGACATTCTGGCCCTGGCCACAATAGTAGCTGCCATAGCTGCCACAGAGACTGTACTGTTTCCTTGCCTGTTCTCTATCTCAATTTGGCAGTTTAAAAAAGTGTTGTACAATAAATACTCCTGGGACTTCTACACAATTGCTGAAAAACCTAAACTGCATTTAGTTTGTTTATAAAAAGTCCTGGGGCCCTGCTCTGCAGAGCAAAGGTCATGGAAACACATGTTTATGGCTTCACAAATGCTCTATACGCCTTGAATGGAGAAGTTTATTTGATTTAATCAGCATCTACAGGGATCCTGTAATTGCATAATAAGTAATTTATTATGGAAGTAAAAGTATTTTTTTAACTGTAGCCTATGTAGCATGGGTTTGTAGCTTTAGACTAATCCACATAGTAAAAAGAGCTTTGCAAAACAGTCAGGCTGAAGTAATGGTGTTCTGTGATGAGTGTGTACTTGCATGGCTATTTAATCATCAGAAAGTGTTAAAACAACAGGCACATTATCACCATGTTGGATGTAAAATTTGTTCACTGTTTGCTTGCCTTCAGCAATTTGAACTGCTCAATGTGCGAAACTGGATTGGGCCGTCCCAGATAATCCAGCTGGTGGGCTGTGAATCCAAAGTTTGTCTTTTTGACATACCCTGGAACATGGCCTTTCAGCTACTTCAGGAAAGGAACATGGTCTTTCAGCTACTTGACTTCACCTTGGATACTGGATTACAAACAGATATGTTTGTATACAAAAAAATATCAAACCTGTAGTTGTTCAGTTGTCATAGTGTTTTCACTGAAATAATCATCAACTAGGTCATGAATGACACCACTGGGAGGTAGGCAGAATAAGGTATCATCCTTAAAAAACACTTGCAGATAGGGAAGAGAGAGATACGGAAACTAACCCACCACTTCCAGGATGCATGCTGGTGCAAAGCCCCGGTCTCTGAAACCGTGCAATCCTTGCACAGCCATGTCATTGATAATTCAGGATGTGCTGAAAAGTTGCAAAGGCATATGCATGTGTTCTGGAAAAATTTCTGGGACTGCAGAGTATGGTTGCTGTTGATGATCAGGTTTTCCCATTCACTAACTTGTCTTAAACTGAGGAGAGTAGTTGAGGAACCTCAACTCCAAACAGACTTTTGTAGTTTTAGAAGGAAAACCTGGGAAATCACTTTGGTGTTTGCTGAGGTTCAGAATGCTGACGTTTTCTTTCCAACAGCCAGTGACCTCAGTAACACCAGAAGTAGGTTGTTCTTCATTTCCCATGAGCGTTTGTGAGGTCCTAACTTTTATGTAGAACTTGGAATTCATATTTTCATATATAAATAAAAGTGAAAATACAAGGAAAGTTAACTTCTTTATCAACATTGCAAGCTTTTTGCTATGCATGAAGTGTGTAAGCCTCAGTCCATGGAAATTTTGGACCATCATCTCCTTCTCAGCTTTATCTTGGTCCAGTAAAATATCCTATTCCCTAGTGCTTCTCCCTGGGGGTACTGTGTCATATGTGTCAGTACTAGATTATCAATACTGAACTCTTAAGACAAAATGTAGCCTAAAAATCAATGAAACAAGAGTGATTAGCCTGGTCAAGTTAAAAAATTATGGTCCTAGTTATCATGATAGGAAAATCCAAACACCCATTTTGAGGAGATAAAGGTGTGAAATTGGGCATTTGGCACCTGATGTGAGGGAGGCAGGTAGGGGGAAGAGACAGAAAAGGATATCAAGTCCCACCTTTCATGGGACTGTTTTTATGTGGTTTTCTTACTTCTGTGTCCTCATTTTTATTTTGTTGTTTGAAGGTATTGTTTATTTTCCTCCAATTTACACTTAAAATATTCATTTTGTTCATTTTCCCCTCAAGAACCTTTTCTGCTTCTGAATGGATAGCATTTTATTGTTTACTTTTGTGACTCTTCAGACTTACATTTCCTGTTCCTACATATGTATGTAAGTGCCATCTCAGCAATTTAGAGAGAACTGCCGTTTAGCTAAAGCTGTAATAAATGTGTGACTCTTGTCTTCACGTTCAACATAGATTCGTGCTATTCACAGAGGTATGAGTCCTGACGGTTTCCCGTGGAATAACATTTATTTTGAAATTATTCCTACACATTTTCTGTAAATGATTCAACATTTTAATGCATATTTTCTTCAGAAAATTGAAAACATTAGTTGAAGAAATAAGGGTCTCCTTCACATAGACCCATGTATAGTAGGTGTGCCATTTTTCATAACCTTTAATTGTCCAGCAGTCTCACTCATTCTCTTTCGTTTGGGATACGAACACTATTGAAGGTTTTGCTGTTCACTGGTCATACAAAGCTCAAAGCACAGAGCACTACAGCCATTCCAGGAGGAGCAGGATTGTGCCCAACAGCACTAGAGGAGGGGTAGATTCATCTAGCAATTACAGCACAAGCAGAAACGATCGTAACTTTTGCCCTTGGTATGGCTTTCTCGTGGAAACAGCTGTGGCAGAAGAGCCTAATGTGTCATTCAGGCTGCTGTCAGCATCGTTTCTGAATATTTAAGCAGCTCCTGTTTAGGTAGGAGATCGAATGTGAGCAGCAGTGATGAACAGACAGAATACCTTTTTGTGCTGCATGGCTCAAAATGTGATGAGTGCATGTTTGGGCTGCCATCTCCTTTCCATTATTTTGCTGAGAGCTGTGTAAGTGAACAATAACGAAGGTGACAATAACGAAGCAATTGAAGTGCTAGTATACGCCATTTATAATAGGTATAGCTAGCGAAATAGCCAAATATGTCCAAGAGGAAGGCAGATTTCCCAGACCAGCCCTGCTGTATTTAATACGTATTTCATTGTCTGTAAAATAGGTACTCTTGAGAATAGGCAGGCTTTTTCTGGGCATTCACAACAGTGTTAATGCTCCGAAGTAACAGGAGAAAGTTGGCACCAAGCTTAGAGGTGAAATGAAGGAGTCCACAGGGAATTTTGTTCCTTTGGGAATCCACATAACGAAATGGTACTGCAGAATCTGGTTAAGTAGACTGAGAGTTCAGCCGTCCCTAATGCAATCTTATCTATTGGTGTGGAATTTTTTGCTGCCAAAGGTCACCAATAAATATAAAACTGCTATTCTGATAAAAAATACCAATACTCTCTCTTTCTTACTTTCACACACAGAGATACTGCTTAGCCAGAACTGGTGTTAGCTAATACAAGTTCAGATTAGTGCCAAAGAAGCTATGCTGTATTACACTAAGTGAGAACCTGGCTCAAAACTATTACTTTTTTTTTAAAAAAAAAAAAAAAACCACACATGCCCCTATGTGTCTGTGAATGACTAATTTTTCCATAAATTGTATCTTTGGGTGGGCCTCTTGCTAATCCTGCAGATTCTCACCATGGGCTGATGATTTAGTCTGCATCACTCAATAGCTGTGTATGTCTTCTGGTCTCCAAGATACGATGGAGACTTGCTGGTGAAGGCCACTGCCAAATCCTAACAAACTGCTCAAGTACGAGGGGCCTTTACATGTTTCCTTCTTTTCCTTTTTCCGTTGTGTAGTTCTCAGCCACTGGTCTCATTTTCAATGCTAAATTGTTGCAGATCATCCAAGCTTTCACTACTTCTCTCATGCTCACTTTTTCTCCATTTCTTATTCTCTTCCTGAGCCTCTGCTTAGTGTGTTTTTTCTCTCCTAAACTGCCCTTCGTTCACCAGTGAGCTATCTGTCTATTTATTTCACCCCTTGTTACCCTGTCTCAGATCACTCCTACCTGCCGCATTCTAAGTTTGGTATTTAAAGTCCAAGTAAGGGTTCATGGAGAAGGGTTTTGAGATTTGTTGAGGAGTATCAACGGGAAGGCACTTGTGTTTAGTGGCTGGAGATTATACTTGAAGCCACTGAGCCAAAGAGGAGTTTAACAGGTAGTAGAAAGATGGAAAGGGAGCTGAAAAAACCAAACCAAATTTCATGTAAAAATGAACAAGCAACCTGTCAATGCACACGCAGGACTGCAGTCTTTCTGAGAGACAGTGCTTAACATCCTTTTTACTAGTGACAGATCTGAAGCAGGAGCCATCAATGTACAACTCTAGCTTTAGTACATCTTTCTTAACTCTCTTGTTACCTGCGTGTAGTCAAAGACTAGAAGACTTCATTGTTAAATAAGATACGCGTGGTTTTTAATGTCAAATTGCTTTGTGTCTCTGTCTCTCTTTTGCATTCTTGTTCTCTTTCCCCCCTTCTCCTTCAGGCTGTAAGAGAAAAGTTAGAGCCAGATGATGCTTTGATATATGAAGAGGATCTGGATGATGAAGACTGTGGTGAAGCAGAATTTGAGGAAACCATGAAATTAAAACTGCTGCGTAGAATCGCCTCCCTAGCATCCAAACTGAGGGAGTTTATTGGCAACATGATAATCACCACTGGAAAAGTTGTTGTTACAATTTTACTTGGTTCAGCAGGTTGGTGCATTTGAAAAATTTCCTTCAGAGCTCATTAGATTATGCATTTAACAAATGACTTATCAGCGCTTTGGCACCTGTGGGAATAACAATGGAAATTTTTAAGGGAAAAGGAATTGCTACTGATTTTATTTAAATTAACTTTTTGGCAGGCATTGGGATATGCTGAGTGGCTTGATTTTTTTGTACTAATACTGTGTGGCCCTTCCATTCTATTTACAACTTTCACAGTTGCTGTTACAACCAAATAGTTGCATGTTGTAAGTGACTATGTATTATATATATATAAAAAAAAACAACAATGTGAATTCATAGATTTGGTTCCATTGCTTCCAACTGCAAAAAGTATCTGTATTCACATAGCCTTAAAACAAACAAACAAACAAAAAAAAAAACCAAAAACAACCAAAACCCCAGGAAAGATTTAATAGGTTGACCATGTAGGGTATAAGAAGAGGGATAAGCAGAATTTATGTTGTGTTTTGATGTGGTTGAAAAAAATAGAGGTCTTGCTATGATATAGCCAACCTTTTTATAAGACATTTGATTTAGTACCACGTAAGCAGCTACAGCTAGAATGGAAGTGTACAAAATCACTGTAGGTTGTAAGTAATGAATGCAAAATTGGATCATGCAATTGTAAATTAGCATTTATCTGCCTACACACATTTGAATGGAGTCTTTAGATATAAAGTGTAAGTACCAAGTGTGTAGTTAACACACGAGTATACTAGTGTATGAAGGTAATACAATAGTGTAAAAATATTTCATATTGAATTACAAAAGCTGATCAGGTGTGGCCCTTTTAGTAAGGCATATCTTTCAGTAAGGTAAGATTAACTGACGGCCTTACATGTAGCCAAATGCAAAATAATAAATCCAAAAAGGGGTGGCAAATATGTGGATCACCATGGGCCTGATGTCAGGGAAGAGTGATGCATTAAAACAAATAAAATAAAATAATAATAAAAAAAAAAGCCTGAAGCCATTCAGAAGTTGCATGGGTAGGCATCACCATGTGTGAGGATGAAGCAGAAGGATCATGCAGCAGTGGCAGGGGACAGTTTCTTCTGAGTGGTGATGACCAGCCTGTCTGCAGAACTCCAGCCTACATGGAGAGCCAGGAGGTATTTGGAAGAGAGTTACAAAAAAAGGACTTGAGGTCTGGAAAGCCTGTGTTCCAGAAAGAGACTTTGAGCTTAATTAGTTAAATACTTCCTTCCTCACTGTGCCAAGAAAAAAAAAATAAAAAGATGAATGGTGATTTGACTGCAGCCTTGAAGTACTGACAAAGGTACAAAATGCCTCCATTTTTTTAACGGACATCTAATCTAGTATAATTTATAATATGAGCCAATAGTTAAGTGGCAAACCAAGGCAATTTCAGGCCAGAAATAAATTTTGAATTTTTCACAGCCAGAGTAATTTCCCATGATATAATAAACTTACTAATGGATAGAGTGGATTCTCCTTCTCCTAAAGTGTTTAAATAAAGACAAAGTATCTCTCTGAAAGAAGAAATAAAATAGTTACGGGCTTGAGCAGAAATTGCTGGGGAAAGTTTTATAGCCCCCATCATGAAGGCAGTTGGAACAGATGATCCCTGTGGTCCTGGCATCCTTTTAAATCTGTGGGCTTACAGAAACACCAGCAAGTTATATGCTGGAGCAGAGACAGAGTACCCTAGGCTAAAGACTTGGTCTCAAGCACAGTATGAAAGATCTGATGGTGAAGCTCAGGCAAAATGACTGTGGGTAAAAGTCCTTACAGTGCCTGAACTCAGCCCAACTGGGGACGGACCCCCAGAGCGCTGCCCCTAAAAAGCACAGCAAGGCAGCACCAGGCAGGATGCAAGGTCCTCCTGCCAGGGTGGGTGGCCCAGCTGCAGGGCCAGTGGGCATACCGGAGGCAGGGGGCCACCAGGAGCCTGCAGGTCTGTCCTGAGGAAAGTGGCTCCTAGACATGCACTAGTAAAACACTTAAAAATAAATTGAGGCTAGTGTTCCTGTTGGCTTCGGTACTGTTACTTTGGAGACTCCACTGAACTTCTGTGCTGGATGTAAACTCTCGTATGTCATTTTCTCATGGTTGCCACTCTTAGACATGTATGTCATTCCTGCTTCCTCACTTATTTTTGTAGAATACCTGCAGAGCATCGAGTCTCCTTCACCAGTTAGATGTTTTCATAAGTGAAATATTCTGCTGCATGTGCAAGAGCAAAAACATTATACATATGTGAGACAGCAGGGTCTTTGTCATATGTAAATTACAAGTTTCTAAGAGTTATAGATTTTTAAAAAAATAAAACATTTACTGAACATTCTCTAGATTTTATCTAGATCTCTTGTTTTCAACATATGCATCATGGGTTTTTTTGGTTTTAATAACTCAAGATATCTCACGGTTTATATGAGAGGGCTTTTCACTGTTCATCCATCATGCCATTTTAGCATCTTGCACTGGAAATTCATTTTGAAGTCTAATACACCGGTGCTTTCAGGCACTATTGGCTGGCCCTGCAGCCATGTTTCTATGGCTTGTGAAACATCTTTACAAAGAGAAGATTTCATCTCAGAGGAAGGTCTGGAGAGTGGTTGTGTACTAAGTGCTAAGGTATGGCATAAGTGAACAAAAATAAGGTCCTTCTCTTATAGTCTCAGAACTAATAGCAGTATTAAGAGCTAATTGTAATAATTAGGATAAACAGTAATTCGTTTAAATTGTTTAATACACTTCTTTTCAGACAATGTTTAACAAATGCTGATATTTCCCATACTTTTCCAACCCTCCGTGTTTTTATTTTACAGGTATGATGGTGCCATCTTTGACCTCAGCTGTTTATTTCTTTGTGTTTCTGGGGCTGTGCACATGGTGGTCCTGTTGCCAAGCATTTGATCCGCTGATATTCAGCTGTCTGTGTGTGTTAATGGCTATATTCAGTGCGGGGCACTTGATTGGACTTTATCTGTACCAGCTACAGTTCTTTCAGGAGGTTGTTCCACCAAAAGATTTCTATGCCAGGTGAGGGAAATTCCTTTCCTTTTTAACTGTGGGCACATGTTGCCGTGCTCCATTATCACGTGTTGATGCAAATGATCTTCCACATAATGCTTTGGTAAATGTTATGCATAACTTTATGTTCAGTCTTGGAAGAGTTGAAGCATTTCAGGCTGAATGGTTTTGAAAGATAGCATGGTGACAGTCCTGCCTGGGCGGTTGTATGCAGAGAGCTGGGGCAGGTTAGAAATGGGAATGGGATTTTGGTTTTAGTCATCCTCAGGTGTGAGTGCGAATGATTTGGCTGAGACAGGAGATGAAGGAAGTAGGTGGCAACATTGATGCAAAGGCAGTGTACACATGCACATTTTTTGGTAGAGGAAAAGAAGTGCTCTGAGGTCTGTTGTCATAGCGTCTTAACTGGGGCAAAAGGCATGTGTGGTGCCTCAGTGCAGAGACTGAGGGCTGCTGTGGTGCTGCACGTGCTGTGCATAATATTAGATTGTTAATATAAAAATTACCTCTGGTCGTGCAGAACATGCTGGTCTTACGTTCATACCAACAGCTACCTCCCTTAAGTCAAAAAGCAGCATTTCTAGTTACTGCTGCAGTAAATATCGATGGGATGTGATTTCACTGACCCTTTATTTTTTTACATACTCTAATCTAAAATAAGATGAAGTCATGGTTGTATTTTACTCATTACTGCTTTTTTCCTGCTGGATTACGATTGCAAATAGTTTCTTACGGTATGTGTTTTTAGTGCTGTAGTAATCCTTACATTAAACTAAATGTAAATTTTATTTCTAGTAAGCCTGTTGTTCCTTTTAAGTATTCTAAGTTGAAGGTGAAAGGGTGTTAGATGTACTGTGGAGAATCAATCAATGATTTATAATTCAATGCATCATTAAAAGCAGTAAAAATGAGTTGCCTAGCTACAGTAGGTGTTACTTTAGCACTTTTTTTGACATTTTATTTAGCACAGGTTGACAGGCGTGTGTTTTGTGATGTTGGAATTGCTGATTTGAGGGGGGCTGATCGGGAGGGCATAAACATTACCTGAAAAACCGGACAAGATCGGCTTCGATTAGGTTCTTCTGCGCCACCTAGAGGTCAGTGTGGGAGAACGGGTGACTTCTAGTACGGTAAAATGCACACGACTTCCCTAAAAACTTTATATTGCTTTCTCCTTGTATTAAGAAAGAAAACACAGGTTCCAAATTCTCAGCTATTTGGCTATAAGGATATAATCTCAAAATGTTTTATCCCCAGACAGCAATAACATTTTCTGAAGGAGAGGAAGTGTGTGTTTCATACCATTTTGCTAGAATACATGAGACTCTTTTCATATGCAACATTTGTAAAAGTCCCTTTTTTTTTTTTTAATGTTTTCCTAATAATTTTAAATTACTTTAATTTTATGTACTTTATTTTTCAGTTAATTTAGTCTGAAGCTTATTTTCTGCATTTGGATATTTTTTTGTAAATTCCACATTTTATGATAAAATTCCATTCAATACAAATATGCCACTTAGGCACTAATTTTTTGAAATTAAAAAAATCTGCTTGCAAGTAAGTTGCCTCTGCTTCACTGTAGAAGGAAAAAGCACCTTCAGAGCTTGGAGTACAAAAAGTCCCAGTGTTGGACTTTGGAGTATGTACTGACTTTTTTGTAAGCAGAAAAATGATGCTGTCTTCTTGCAGACTTTGTCTTGAACAGGTACTGTTGGGTACTTTGCCTTTTACACATGATATCATGTGGGGGACTGATGTTCTAAATTACATAGGCAGTTAGGTTTGAAAATACAAAACACCAATGACAACTCAAGGGAAGCTAGAGTAAATGTATCTTCCTTGTTTCTTTAATTGCAGTTCTTTCTGCTGTGGATTTACTTTGATCTGCTTTCAGGGAGATGTGTTTGAAGAGCATCAAGACAGGTGCTATCAGTGCTTGGAAGTGCAAATCTGAGTGTGAGGAAAAGCCACTAATACGATTTTTAATGATTGGAGTCAGATTGGCATATAAGCAGTGGCTAGAGGAGGAAAATGAGAAATGCATGTCATGGAATGGTGCAGAGAAATTATTTTTGCATTTTTCATCCTAGAAGAAATTTGATAACTTGCTATTTTATGTACCATCTTGGATTGAAGCAGAGCTAAATATGCAGAATTCCCATTAATACTAGTGGGTGGCTTGCATGGGTAAATTATATGCTGAGAAAAAAAAATCAGATTCTCCAAATTTTTCTCTGCTATTCTCACCCAGAATATACCGTTTGATGTTTTGCAAGAGGAGAACAGCAGATCGTTCTCATACTTACTGAGTTGAATGAAATCTCCTTACTTAGTTGCACTAAACTCTGTATAAAAAAAACACAGCAGGTATTTGCATGTCTTAGTTTTAGGGCTGTTACAAACTGACCTTTATCCACATATGAAGGGGAGCTGAAACACACAGGAAAAAGGGCTTTTATTTCTCTGTACTTTTGAGGGCTTGATCCCCAGGTTAAGCTCTTATAAAATGCAAGGGCAGATGTGAAAACTACTCCTGTTAGGCTGCTGGTGGATATTATTTTTCTTTGCATGGTGTGAGACTGGTGTTTTAGAAAGCTGCTAATGTTGGTATTTCTGGGTTTGAGTTCTCAAGTTGACAAGAAATACACAAGTTGTTTCTGATCAATAAAAAATGCGTTGTCTCTGAATAGTAATGCATTCAGCTTGCCACTGTATCGATTGATTTCAGACTAAATGAAGTTAAGCTATACCCAGACAAGCTGGAATGTTCTCAACAGTATCTTTCAGCTAAGATCTGCATCATCCATGTGCTGCTCCTTCCTTTTAAGAATGCTTCAACTGAAAATTTGGCACTTGTGATTTTAAGAAGTGATGAACGCTTGTCCCCAGAAGGAAGCAGTTTTCTTGCAAGGGATAGTCCGAAACCTGGTGAATTTACATTACATGAAACCTTATGGGATTTTGCAAGCAAAGTACTTCCCCCCAGAATAGGATACTGTGGTAACATAGCCTTGTGTATTCGCCATAGTACTTATTAGCAAACATGAGGTATTTATCTTCTACAAAGTTTCAGATCTGGTGTGGCGATCTGGTTCTGCGATGTGCAGATAGAAGTGGCATAAACACAAATACAGGCTGAAATGTCATCCCGTGCGCGCTAGGATCTGCAGATTTAAAAATGTGTAGGGTACTGAAAAGTCTTAAGTATAGCTGATGTGGCAGGGGCAGGAACACTAGCAGCAGAGCCTGCATGAAGGTGCCTCTGCCACTAACAGCTTTTCTCCTCTAGACCAGCCCACAGTGGAGAAGGGAGCAGCAGTTATTCAAGGCAGTTAACTAGTTGCATAAATTAACACTGGATAATTAAGAACTGATATCTATGAAATAAAATGTTCACACTCATTTGTAACTTCATTTAATAGGTATTTTCTGTGCTGGCTTGCTGCTACATTGCAGAACTGATGATTTACAGAGATGGGAAAACAAAAGCAAGAAGTATCCATTTAAAGCAAAATTTGGAAAATATATTTCTGCCATAAAATTCTTTTCACCTGAGTTAATAAAAAAAAGTCAATGAGCTAAAATTACTTTAGAAATTATGTACACAGTGTCGCAGCCTGAAAAAATATGCAATAATGTGTTCACCATTTTTCAGATTGCTGACTCCTTTCTTCCTGATGTTGTTTATTTTGGCAAAAGGATGTAATTGGGGCAATGATAAGGCCATGCCAACATGAAAAATAGGATCAGTGCAGTGGTATGAAGTTTATTTTGAGTCAGTAAAGTTACTACTGTCCAAAACCATGCTTATAAGCGTATTTGTTTAAAAATCCAGTAGTCTGATCTAAATTAAAATCTATATCCTTTCAGAGAATTTTAGGTCTATCTTGTATTCTTGTAGTTGTTAGGGAAGTAGTGTTCAAAATAGCTTAAATATCAATGGTTTAATCTATGGGAGGGCATCACCCTAATAAAGTGAGGCAAACCTAGGAGTCCAGGGAATGTCATCCGCTTCACAGTGGTACGTTATTTCACATGTTTAAGTGAATGGGAATTTGGAATTACACAGCTGATTGCTTTGTTGCAATCTCCTCAGTGGGGAAGTCTAATCTAAGGTTGTCTTTTCAACAGGAAATTTTTCATCTAAAGATGCCTCTAAATCTCTTTAAGCAGGACTTTTTAAATAGGTTTTCCAATGATGAGGAATAAGCTTGCTTAAATGACTGTTTTCATTTTGGAGGGAGTGTTATATTGATATTTGCTACAGATGGTAGAATCAGAATATCCAGTTCATTTTCAGATTTTTCTGAGATCACAGTCCAAAATTCTCCATTTGGCTTCCCTGAAAGCTTTGATCTAGATTAAAAATTTGTAGCCCAAATTCTCTGTTTATACAGGTAATAAATGCTTAAGCACAGTCTTAAAAATATTCCTGGAGTTGTCAGATAAGGGTAGGACATCCAGCTGTAATTTTTTATTATTTTTTTTAAATTAGAGGCTAAGTGTGCTAATAAAATCTCAGCAGAAGAGCCGACATTGCCACAACAGCAAGACATAGCTGACCGATTACCTTGTTGGCGGTGTCTTGCGTCTCTGCAGGGCAGGGCACTGACCTTGTGCTGCTTTTGTAGCTCCACGGGAGCCAGGAGCTGGGCAACATGTTTCACCTGAGCTGCAGCCACTGCTGGTCCTTGCTGTAGACCATCTGGCACCTGTCTCAAGGTGCCAGATATAGTTACTTATATACTTATCTTAATCCCATATAAATTTCTGAGGTTTTTGGAGTCACCTTGTAACCAGGTCATAAGCCAGCATTCTACAAGACGGGCTGTCTGAAGTTCATTTGTGTATCCCACATTGAGCTGCCCTTTGGCTGCAACAGCTTTCGTGCCTTCTGCCATATCTTTTTAGCCACTTACTGCTGTGGTACTCCAGCACCAACTGACAGGGCAGAGACCTCTGGGTACATATACTGCCCTTCTTCTGTTTCCATCATCCTCTATCAGCAAAAGCATACTTCGTAGTTGCAGAGCATGCTCCAAACCGTACTGGACTAGCCACCTAATTTGTCGTGATGACCAGATTAGAGCCAAAATTTCTTTCCTGCAGAGGAAGAGAAATTAACTAATTGACTTTATTCTTATGGAAGTTACAGCTGAGTTTCATATTAGCAGTAAGATGTACCACATCTTAGGAGACTTAATTCTACTTAGAAGACTTTAGACTATGTGCTTTCTTAGAACTTCAGCTTCATTATCTATTAAAAATTATTTTGCAAAGGAAGTGAATGATTCTGTTAACAGCTTAGAAATGCAAGTTCAGACTCCCATTGACAAAAGACAGTAATCATCTTTGCTGTTATGGTAATCTCTTTCTAAACTATGGGGTAGCCCAGGGCAGGTGGGCTCATCTGGGCTTCCTTTCCCATGAATGGTTGCATGAGATGATCTTTTGAGGACCCTTCCAACCTGGGCTGTTTTTTTCTGTGATTCTAAGTCTTCTCTTGAATTGTGTTATTCTGCAAACGATGTTTTGTCCCAGGATTTTGTGCACCCCACAAAGTGAGTTTCTCAATATTATGCTAGGAGATGTTTCCATACTAGGCAGTAAACAGTCCATTTGCTGTCAGCTGAACAAATCATCAGAGTCTGTGCAGTCTTTATTGTTTTATTAACTACCTAATAATGTGTATCTGGTGTCCAAAAATATTCACAACTATAGCTGTGGCTGGTGAGTGGACAGTTATCAGAATTCATGACAGCATGGCAGAAGAGTCGAAAATGTAGGTGAACCAAGGAGTACTGGAAGGTTCATAGAAATCTTCTAACCTTCTCCATTCCATTTGTTTCTCCTTCCTTAGAGGAAGGTCTACATGTTCTTAACAAGCCTTGCATATTCTCTAGTTCCCTTTTAGTGTCTTACTTCACTGGAACAAGCTAGTGTGGTTTGTATCAGAAACTGCTGAAGATGACTGAGAAAGAAAGAGTTCTGTTTAGTGAATCCCACTCAGAATTTCATTACAAATTTAACCTTTTCCAAGAGTGAAAAAGGTTAGTACATTTTTTTACTGGTTAGATTTTCACACTTTTAATGATTCTGATAGCACTGTCTGGAATATTCAAATGTGATAGGAGAACCAGTGGTGGAATTATCAACGAGCTGTAGCGATAAGGCTTTGGAAATGTTTAAAAACTACTCACTGTTGTGAGATTTCCAGCTTAGTATCTGCCACACGGGCATTCAGAGATTCATCCAAAGTGAATTCACCTCTTTCAGTGCTCACTCAGATGGATTCCTTGGAGATTCACTCATCAGTGGACATGTAACAAATGTTGGTGCTGTGCTTACTTTATAGCAGAGTTGTACTCAACTTTGATTTACAATGATTAGCTCAGGTTTTAGTGGAAGTCCAGTGGTGGCAACAGGAAAGTCACTGTAAATTTACCCAGCTTTACTAGGGAGAATTTGCAGCCCTTTCTGGTCCTTCAGTGGCTATCAATACCTATCTCTTTTTGCTGCATACTGCAGTTCTTTAAAATCAGCCAGTTCTTGTTTGTGGCAGGATTACAGCAAGTTTGAAACTCTGAAAAAAAAGCAACAGATTAGCTAGTAAGTAAACTGCAGCAATTCCTCTGGCAGAGCAGCCCTTCCCAGCCTCCCTGGCAGTCTGTGTGGTGGTGGCTCTCCATCCCCACAGTAGAGCTGTCAGCATTCACCGTAACTGCCGCCCTGCACAAAGTGCCAAATTTAGCCTTGGCAGAAGCAGGTACAACTTTATTTACGTTGCTGGCATTGCACCACAGGTGATTTACATCCCTCTATCTTCCCATGGACTTCAAAGGGATGCAAACTGAGAGACATGCTAAGACCTTTCAAAAACAATGGGTTTCTGCATGTGGGACCGGCTGGTTTCCAAGTTGTGTTTTGCTGCAGCAGCGTGCCTGCGACCGGTGAGCTCTGGCAGCCTGGTGTAGCTGGCCCTGGCCCCAGGTGGTTCTCGTTAGCGGGGGGAAGGGAGCCTTGGCGCTCTCAGCAACATGTGTGCTGTATCCGGAAACCGAGCATAAGCTGCAAACATAAAAATCAGTCGCCATCACATGATGTAATGTTGGTGAACTGCCACTTCCTTGCTGTCTCCTGCCCCTAAATAGCTGTGTGTTACCATAAGAATAGCCCAAGGTGCCTCTTTCTTGGGCTGTGTTGAAATGTCGGGGTAAGAGGAACAGAGGGAAGTGACAAAGATTTGAGAAGTACTGATCTGCCATGATGAACTTGCCTGCTGATTCTGGTTTGACTGAACTGGGTATGCCATCATGCCCATAACAGAGCCTCCCCACTTTTGCATCCACTTAGGCAGCTGATTCGGCCGGGCACCAGCACACCGCTCCGCTAACAGAAGCTCTGCTCATGGTCAGGGGGAGCTGGATTGCTCCACTCCCCCATACACACTGTGTGTCTGTCTACATGTATCTGATTCCCACACTGACACTTGAATACAGACTCCCTGCCCATCACAGGCTGTCCTATGTGGACATGCAGAGGACGACTGTGAAGAAGTGACCCTTTAATTTTCTTTTCATATTGTTACAAGAACTCGGATCTGCATGCTGTGATCATTGAGCAAGTGCCTGAAGACAAGGACAGAAAAGGGACAGACAGACAGACATCAACCCCTCTCCCACCAGATTCGGATCACTATTGCTTTGTGGTATCAGGAGACATGGATTATAATCGGCAAACTTCTCTTGGCATTACAAGCTTGTCTTTACTGTTTTCCTGAGGTCTGCTTGCCAGCGTTTATTTTCATACTCTGGCGTGCCCAGAAATTGTGATGATAAATATTTAGCGCTTATGTAGTTCTTTGTGTTTCCAGCTCCATGTATCAACACTGACAAATGAAGCATCCCACATTCCTCAGAGGCAGTACAAAGGCAGCCCTGAGTAACCTCAGTGGGGCACACACCGGGGAGTTAGTCCTTGTCTGTGCAAGAGGTGTTCTACATCAGTTTCTCTAAATCCTCAGAGTGGATGTGCATAATCTCTTGTTTGTGTTCATTTAGCTAAAGCTGGGAACTTACCAATAATAACTGAACCAATCAGGTACAGTTTATAACCAGTTTAAAATCAGCTATGTTATACAACTTCAGGTTTGAAATTAGGCATTTCCCCCACATTTCTCGAGCCTTATTGTTCATTATCCCATTATCTTCTTTCCCATATCTTGCTATTTTATTGTCTTTTTCTTTTTAAAAACAAATGGGAATCATAGCTTGCCTTTCTGCCTTAGTGCATTCTCTGCTAAAAAAGAATATCATCTTTGCTCATATTTTCTACTGCAGAATCTCTTAATTTAGGTATCAATCACTTTTGATTTTTTTTTTCAGTCCCTTTCACCGCCAGCTGGTTAAGTGGAAAATCTCTTTATCCTCTGCATGCATCACTGAACCTAACAGACTGTCCCAGTGTGACTGAAAAGTATCATCATTCCCTTTCAGAGGTGGAAAAATTCCCTAACAGAAAAGTTAGATGAATTGCATAACCGCCCCAGATAGCCAGGGCTTGGAATAAAACCCAGTGCTTTTGGCTTCAGTCTTCTGTGTCCTTAGGTTCTTAGATCACAGACCAAGTTGCCTCAAAGTTGAAGTGAGTATGAAGCTACGCTTTAAAACAATTTCTGTTCTTCTGCATATGTTATTCTAAGAGGTAAAAGTAAATCTCTGAAGCTGGCAGGCAGTTGCATGGTTAGTTGTACTGGGTTGCTTGCACATGGTCAGGTGGCAGCACCCCGCTAAACGCTGATGCTCACCGGGGTGGTTTGAGCATGGTCTCCTTTTCCGAAATGATTTCTGCTGGAGCTTTACACTCAGTGGCCTAGCTGCGTAAATGCATCCGTCCTCCTTGCACCTGAGCTCAGGACACCAAGGCTGTCCGTGGGCTGCACTACCCGCCTGAGTTTTGGAAGCAGGCTGTCCTCCCTTCACTTCCCCTGCTTTGCCCGTGTGAGACTTTCTGAGGTGGGACTGTTGGCTACTTTCCTTTCAGCAGCTCTGCCAGCTCACTTTGAAAAACCAATAACCTCGGTTACTAATTGGCGCGGAAAGACGTCGCTAAGCCGTGCCTCCTGCTGTGTGCTGAGGTGTCCGAGCTCACCCTCTGGCAAGGGGAAGCCTTTGTGCCCATGGATGTTTCTGAACATGCCTTCAGTTCTCCCTCTCCCACTTTCCAGATGGCCCCTTAGAAACCTGGGCCTGTTTTCTCATTCCTTTAATCTCCGAGTAGAAAGTCCAACTAACCATTAATTTTTTTTTAAATTTTGTTGGCACAATTTGGGTGGCGTCCTTCCTCAGGTGGTGCTGTTCAGTATGAGTTGTTTTTCATTCCCCCGTACGGTTGCAGGGAATGTGTGTGTACATGAGGAAGCGGAGTGGATGGCAAACCGCTGTGCCTGGTGCCAACCAGCCTTCTGCACTGGGGTGGCTTTTCTTCCTCCACCCTCTCATCCCAGCAGTGCTGCCTCAGCTCCTGAAGCCTCCATGCTCCCTGAGTTGCCCCTGTAGCTGAGACTTGGGAAAATAACCCTGCTGCATTTACAGTAGTTTTAGTGACAGAACAAGCAACTGTCTACCTAACTCTCCACCTAACACGTGAGCCAGGCTACTGCTGTCAAAGCAGTGACACTTGTTCCTGGTGAGGAAAGATCATGTTGAAGCAGTTATACTAGCTAAGGTATCAGGGACCTAAAGCAATTTATTCTGCAGCATCAACCCCATTTCACCTTCTTCTTGTCATAGTGTCTGGTGGTCCTCCCTCTGCCAGATGCTCAGCTCTCTGATTGGGATGAAATTTACTGGAGTTGCTGCTTCAGCACATTTCTTCATCAGATTATCACCTCTGGAAGTCCCAGCAAAGGTCCCCAAAGACTACAGCTACATCACTGCTTTTCTAGCTTGCTGATGTGCTGAAAAGTGCAACATCAATATCAATGCTCACCAGACACTCAGAGCACAGCTGAGCTGTGTCATGGCTAATGAAACGGTTTGGGGATCCGGAGAGGAAACCCACTGGTAGGATAAATCTTCTTCATGTGAGGCTTTTGAAGATGGATTTTGTCTCAGTAAACAAGGGATTAATAGACCCACATCTACTATCACTTTTATTGATAACAGTGGGGAATTATTACCTCTAAGGCAATGAAAGCATACTAGGAATGAATAGTGGAATAGAAAGTCAGTACAAAGCTTGATTATTGGATGAAATGTGCTATATAGCTCACAAATCTTTATGTTCAGACTTAAATTCCCCTCAGGGAAGCTGCCTTCTTTCAGATATGTGAAGAATTTGAATGTCTGAGGTTTGGTCATTTTTAATGGATGTCCAGTCTTTAACAGCTTCCAGTCATGTAGTCTCAGGGAAAATTCCATTATCTGGTTACTTTAAAGAAACAGGTTATAGAGCAGTTGCTATTTAACATCCTGTTTTAAAGTTGTTAATTCACTTGAGAGCAAAAGAATTTTATTGTTGCTCTTATATGGTTTTTATTTTGTTCTCCCTGAATTAAGATTTGTGTTTTATTTACAGTTTTTGCAAGCTTTTATGTAATTTGCAGCCCTTAAAGCTATCCTTTCTCCTCTCTACAGCTTCCTGGATTAATGGCTCATAATTTCTCTCTGTCCATTATATGGATGATATTAGCACACAAGTTTTAAATTACTTATTTTTTCAAGAGGTTTCTCATCCAATAGATTTGTGTTTGAAATTAGTTTTCCTTTAAAAGAGAAGTCATTGATGTTCAGAAGAGGGTGGGAGATATACCAGGGCTGGTTTTGTCATTGCCAGAAAAGCTTTGATCCAATACAAGCTATGGAAACCAAGACCTGGTAGAAAAAAAGTACGTAGACATCTGCTAAAGAGCTATAGAAATATGATGACATTAAAACAAAAGTTAAAATGATCTACTTACCTACCAAGCCTACGTTCACTGTGTGTATGCCTGTATTATAGCGTTGTGATAGCAACACTCTGAAGGAAAACACTTCCAGTCTTAGTCTACATTTTCAGATATTTCAAAAAAAGTTATTAACTGTTAAGCTGAAATTTATCATAATACTTCTCAACCCAAACAATCAAATTTTTGTGTTTTTGTTAATATGGCACAGTTCCACTTAGCCAGTTCTGAGTTATCCAAGTCTGAACTAAAGCAGGGTCTAGGGCTTTTAAGCACTAAAAATATACTTGCAATACTTCTAAAAGCTTGTATCACTCCAAAATGGATAAATTTAATAACTTTAAGTCCAGCTGTGGACTGAGATTTGAGTCTGCAGTATCTCTGTCCACAGTTGTCCTGCTGAGCTGAGGAGAAGGCATGAAGGATCAGCTCCTTCTCTGTGGAATCTTACAAATACCGTAACTTGGAAAGACAAATTCCAATTTTCCCATTCATTCGTTTTTTTCCCTTAAAAAGGCACTTGAAACCAAATGCCTCCTTCTCATCTTAACCCTAATTCTTTGGGACGCTTAATGCATTTCAGCCAACTTTCCCACCCCTTTCCTGCCTGTGTTCTGTTGTTTGTATGAAAGTGTGTCAGCTCAGTGTACCCTGGAGCATTAGCCCCAGTGTGGTCTGAATTCCCAGCCTATAGCCTAGAGAGCAGAAACCTTCTGGAAGGCAAGGATGGGCCTGGAGGTACCATGGAACTGGCTGAGTCCTTTGCAATGGCATGTATTTCCTTAGGCATATAGCCAAATTATATATGGGGGAGGAGTGGCGTTGCTCACAGGATTCCCTTGGAAGGGACTTTATGGATATAATTTTATGGATCGTAACTTGTGTGTAGCTCTGCCATCCAAGTACAGAAAACTCAACAGAATGGCTTTTGGGGGGCTGTGTAGGAATGATATTTTCTGTATGCTAATTTATTTTGTTAATTGCTTTTACTCCTTACCCCCTCTTCTCCCCAGGAAATTCTCAAATTTGGCAAGAGTATGTACCTACTTTAAGTCAATGTTTGAAAAAAAGTTTCACTCTTCAAGGATTTAGGACATGGCACTTTCAGTATTTCAAGTACTCTTCTTCATGAATCTCAGTCTTCAGGGCTTGGCCTGTGAAGCACAAAGTTTTGCCTTTTACCCCTGTATTGTCAGCCCTCTGTCCCCAAGAAAAAGATTTCTGCAACAACCGTCATCACCCTACAACCACCACCCTTCCCAAAAAGGCTAAATTTTCCCCCCATTTCTGGGTATTTACTGTTGTTGAATTTCTCACTGTCATTTTTTTTCTGCTGTCTCCTGTCCCTCACTTTCATTTTCTTCTCTTATTCTTCTTCCTTTTATTCTCTTGTGTGGCCACTTTTAGCATCTCTATTTTAGAGTTCAGCTATTCATATGTCAGTCAATCTTGATATTCCATTTTCCTACTGCAGACTTGCAGGCACCACTCCCCTCTCCTTCCACGTGAGGAGAGCGAAATAAATATGCAATAGAAGATACCAAATTGATAATATATAGAATAATACACACATATATATTTTCTATATGTGTATATATATTATATATCAGTATACTGTATAGATATATCTTGGATGTACAGCTGAAAATGATAAGGCAGTAAAAGTTTTGCTTTATATTGAAATCAAGATTGAATGCCTTTCTAAACAATAAACTGTAATTCAACCACAATTTATTTGTTCAGTATGAGAATTATTGTGTATCCTACATTGCGCAGGATGTCAGAAGTATTGCTTCCCTTCCTGACCTTGGAAATTATGAGGCAAATCCTGGTCTGAAATCAACTGCTAAAACACCAGTACACACAGAGTCTGAACTGACAAATACATTTTTACAAGGAGAAACGTTCCATATCATTTTTACTGAGGCAAAATTCCCAGACCTAACAGATCTGTAATTAGTATATTTGATTATTCTACATATTATTTACATGTATTTAATTTTTTTATGTAACCTTTTTTCATATTTAATACCATGACTAATTACTAACACTAATTCTTATACTATAGTAGTGTAATAATTAAATAATTCATGCTGGAGAAGTTTTAGTAATTTACATAATGCAATAATAAAACATGGTACTTAGCAGCTCCTTAGGTCAAATATCTGTGGGTGCCAAAGGAATTTGTTTTTCTGTTTTCCATGAAAATGGAAATTGCTCTTCTGAATTTTTATGCTGGACTGATATAAAAAGTGGGAGGCTTTTTTATGGTAACAGCTTACAGCTTTGTCAGTCACAAAAGATGAACATGCATCCGCTAAAAGGATGATTCACAGATTCGGTAGGAAGCTTTGCTGGGAAAACAAACTTAATAGAGTAGGAGCTGGACAAAAAGATACCACCTTTATTTTAAGAACAGTTTTTCATGATTTATTTCAGAGCATTCCTCAGTCAGACATTCAAGTTCCTCTTGGCCCTTTATGGTTTCTAAAATTTTCCAAATTATTTCTACTATACTTTTTTTTTTTCTTAATGAAGTGCATTTTTCAGAATACCAATGAGGACTTTGAAAAACACAATTTTTGCTTCTTTGTAGGAATAGAAAAAATAATCTATTACATCTTGCAAACCTCCAGTTGTTTTTTAGATTACATGCAGTCTTTTGAAAAGCGAAGTATTTCCACTAGAAAATGGTCTCTCAGTATTCCTTTTATTTATCTTCTATAGCCAGGCATGCATACGCTTGTCTTGTTGGGCATCTGGTTTCCCCCACTTAGGACTCATTCTGACTTCATTGATGGCATATGTGTATGGTGGCTAAGATAAAGTCCCACTAAGATCAGGGCTGGACACAAATATAGCTGATCATGACCAATACTGAATGTAAAGACATCTTTGTGGAATGAAGTATGCAGAACTGAATAGTGCCCTAATATGTGTTGCTTACAGTAAATGCTATACATTTTATGGCAGTCATTCCTGTGTATTTAAAAGCTTTGAATAAGAGAAGATGACTGTATCTCTGAAAAATGTTCTGCACCAGCAATTCTCATTGAAGACAATGTTGAAGCATAAATATTGAATGAATAGCAACTTGCAGGCCAGAGAGAATGAGCATTCCCAAGATGTCAGTGTATTTGGAATTTGGTAGACAGGGAACGTTGTGTTGAGTACCTTTGTGACTAACAAGTCTCAAAACCTAAAAAGGATTCAGAGAGGAGGAGCAGTTCCTCTAGACTTGTGATTTATGAGACAAAGTGAAATGGGTTGAATAAATACATTGCTGGTCATGTGGCAACTAAGAGGGAAGAGATGCGTTATAACTTACATATATTTGGTGAATGCAACACCAGAAGGGAGCAAAGTCCAAAAGTGTAATATATGGATAATTTGAAGCAAGCAAATGAAACTAAGAGAATGAGAATTTAACTGAAACATAATAAAATTTACTAACTGGTAGGATTATGTGGAATGTTTTTTTCAGTAGAGATAAAAGTAAAACTCAAGATTTTGAGACTTTATAGTTACATATATTTTAAAATATTATCTGAATTGAATATGTGATATGAAAATCATGTCTGCTTAACAGAAGGGTCCAAGGACCTTCAGGAGCTTTCCCTCATTTCTGTAGGACATACTCATCACTCACTGTCAATGGAAAGACTTCTTACTTCAGTAAGAATTGGATTTCACTCTGATTCTGATATGTTTATGAAACAACAGTATGTGTATGTGCTTACATAGAAAAGCTTAAAATGAACCAAAGATGGAGAGATGTGTTGCGGAATAGAGGTAGAAGATGAAACTAATAGGAACTCAAAAACTCTGATCATTGAAGGGCAAAAATTACAAGTCAGTTGGCAGAGAGGAACACAGGAAAAACAAGATGTTCCCCTATGATGATAGAAATATGAACAGAATACACACCAGCATCAATTTCAGTCAGATGGAGTCAAACCATAACACCAGCCCTGAATAGCCCTGAATGTGCTTGGATGCTATGGAAGTTTGAATCTGGGTCAACTCCAAACACATCTCTGTCAGCTCCTTTTAAGTTACAAAAATTTATTTTGTATGCAGGATCTTGCCCTTTTTTTTTTTTTTTTTTTAACTTTTCCAATCTTGGATCCACCCAAAAGCTCTGAGAAATCTTAAAGTTTATAGCCTTTGGCTCGTGTTAACAATCAGAATGAGAAGTGAATGCAGATAAATTGTTCAATAAAATGCTATAGAGCTCTAGTTTTGGCAGTTAATGGTATTATATCCATGCCACAAACCCCCAGTGAACGAACAGGTATAACTTCTCCTTTTTTATATATCCAAAGGGCAGATTTCAGGCAGCACATCTCTGTTGAATATCATACTTACTCTTTGTATTCATTCACCCTTTCATGTTGGATCTTACTAGGTAAAGGAAGAAATAATACTTTAGACATTTAGTATTTACAATTAAATCCTCCAGCAGAAAAACATTTGGTTTTTTTAAATGTATGTTTTACTCTATCAGAGTAACAACAGTTTGGGTTTGTTCTATCAAGAAATCATTCTTCTTAATTGTCTCTTAGAATCAAATCTATTTCTTGGAAGAAAAAGCTTTGGCAACAGAGCAAAACTGTTTATTGTGAATCCTGACATATGCTACTGGTAACACTATGCCCTAGCTTTGAAACTCTGCAAAATATTTTACAGTGAAAAAAACAGATTAATTAAGATTTTCTGCTAGTTTTATTTCAGCATCTAACACATCTACAAAGCATATGACGTCTTGTCTTAATTTTAAAATGTTGTTTGTTCGTTTTTTTTCCTTAAGTGGCTTTTCTAACATATGTTTCTTACTTGATAGAAATACTGTGACATGCCATTTTTTCCAGAAATAGTCAAATACCTCATGCCACTACAACTACATTATACTGCATTATACTGCATTATACAACTACATTATACTGCAACTACATTAATATTGTGGAATTTATTTATCTTTTTTTCCTCAATGATTTGGTCATCCAGAACAATTGCCTTTCTGAATGTTTTCCTTTTCTGTTCACAATAGCCATGAGTTTAGTGGACTTCTGTGTGTTTATAAGTATTTGCATAATTAGATAGCAATTTATTAATAGTATTAGTTTAAAAAAAAAAAAATCAGTATGATGTTCAATGTGCAGTGGAGATGTACTTTACAGCTCTGTCCTGGCAGACTGAGTGGAATGGTGTTGTATGTCAGTTTACTAAATCACTCTGAAATGTCATGTTGCTGTGATTTGCCAAATGGCCTTGCAGCCAGATTTTCTCTCCCCTTTTTCTGTAGCTCTGGGCCTATGGGGTGCAGGTCATTTAAAGTTTTCACATTGGACATGGTAGATGTAATAATATTATACTCCCGTTTCTTCTGTTGAAAACCAAGTGCAAAACCCATTCCTTTTCACTAAATATATGGAATGAAATAATCACTGCATTTTCAATAAGATAGCAAATACTCTTTTTGAACAAGGCAGTTGGTTTTACAGGTAGGCAAAAATTAATGAAAAAAAGTTTTTTAAACATTGTAAGATTTGGTGTTCATTCTCTTTAACTTGGTTAGTTGTCTTTTTTTATATCCACAGGTTGTTCGGTGTCACTTCACTTACTCAGACAAACTGCTCAAGCACTTGGATGATCATCAAAAATCAGGAGTTGCATTGGTATCACCATGCTAATCCAATTTTACTGCTGGTGATGTACTACACCCTGGCAACTCTTATCCGCCTCTGGCTACAAGAGCCCATTGTAAGGGTAACTTCCTTCTCTTTTTTCTGCATTAATGACTCGTGACTAATGACTGTGAGACTGGCCAATGCAGATACTTGCTAACAAAGGTGCAAACATTCAGGAAAGTTAAGGGAAATAGACAGTAAGTGCAAGCTGGTACCTTAAATTCAGTTTTTTTGATGAGTGGGACTTTTTATGTAAGGAATTCAATGGCAGAGCATTAATGCTTACTATAATTTGGAAAGTCAGTATCAATATGAAGTAGTGGTTGGACTCGGTTGACTTGATGGTCTTAAAGGTCTCTTTCATCCTAAGTGATTCTATGATTCTAGTGTAGGTGCTATCAAACATAAGGCAAACAGCCAGGACTTGTCTAGCAGAACTGAAGTAGGATACAGGCTGGATACAAGTAGGATACAGTCAGATACACACTGTAGGATACAGTTTTATCAAAGACAGAACAATTTTCTTAAAATCTTTCCTCCTGAATCTGTGTTCCTGAGTGAAAATCTCAGCTTTCATTTAAGAGCAAGAGAAAAAGGAGACAAAAAGTAATTTTTTACTTTTGCCAGTTTCAGAGGAAAAAAGGGAATAGAGGAACCCAGAGGTATCTTAAAAGCTTAGAAACTGGAAGTATAAAAAGGATGACCCTAAACATTATTTATTTCAATCTCCTGATCCTCTGAGGTTTGACATGAATTTTAGAGTTCAGATTTAGCAGTGCTGTAAACCACAGTGAAAACACTCATGACTGAGCTGTGAATTAGTGGAGTTCATAGTAGCAAGTCAAAATGTTGAAGGTTTTCGTATTTTAAGGGTGTTTCTTCATGTAATGGATAATGTAACAGTTTAATATTTTAAAATGCAGACAAAATACATTGCCTCTGAATTGAGATGTCTGATACTTGGGGTTTGCATATATTGGGCTTCATAATAAAAGGTGAATGATGCCAGAACTGTCAGCCTGAGTTATTAAAAAATCATGCCTTAAGTCTCCAGAAATCGTAAGACTGGCTTTTGTAAAGTCACAAGATTGTGGTGCAGTGCCCTCTGGCATTGGGTTCTTTTAGGGTTTTTTCCTATTATTTTTTTTTCTACAGCTGCAACAGCTGGAAACTTGCTTTTTTGCTTTCCTTATGTGAAAACTGAGATTTCCAGATAGTAATATGATTTTAGCATTTGGGCTGTAACTAAAACTTCACATCTCACAAACTGCATAGTAAAATCATAAGAACTACTCACAGAGGAGGAACCCCATGTGAAATGCAGTCAGCGGGAGCTGTGTCATCTCAGCATCTCTGGAAATTCATTTCCAGTACCCGGGTTGTTTTCATCAAACTTTCACCATCTCGAAGTCTAGGAGTTACGGTGCTTTTTCATGGGAGAGAAATGAGCCCGTCTGTCTCAGGATAGAGTGAATCCTGCAAGTTCCTCCAGGGACTAGAGAGGAACTATACTGGTCTTGCCTGCGCTTCTTTCTTTCAGCCTACTTGTGTTGTATGCGATGGATATTCCCATAAGACACTGAAATGAGTCTCTTGGGAACTGGAAGCAAGTCAAATTAGAGATGCTTTCTTAAGCAACTGAGCTACAGCGAATAAGTATTAAGAGAGATCAATTTAAGAAAAGCTGATGTCTCTCAAACCCATGGCTACATGAGAGGCAATACAAAGTCTTGGCACTCCCATGGGAACTTCGGATGCCGGGAGAATGATGCTTCCCTCCAAAGATAAATGAGCACTTAAAAAAAAAGAACATTGTAAAGAAAATTATACCCATGCATTAATACTTATTTTTTTAGCACAGGATATTGTAATGCAGGTATTTCTCATTAGAAAGAGATGCTGAGATCTGCAAAATTTATCGTAATTGACACACTTTCTCCTTAAGGCTTTTTTTTGTCTATATGCATTTTGTTTTTCCTTTAGTGGTGCCATGGATCAAGAAATAATCTTTCTTTTACTAGTTTTCTGCTGTTAGACTCTGTTCTCATTTGTTTAAACCCAGAAATAATGCATTGCAGGTTTCATTGAAATGTTTTTGGATTTGTGGTGCATTTGATTCATTATGGAACAAAGTATATAATGTGCCTATGCAGTCTGCAGTGATTTCAAAGATAGACTGTATTTAGGATCTCACCCCTAACCTACTTATAGCTGGATGGATGGCAAAGACAATGTGCTATGTGCTGTTTACTGTAAATCATTTGTTCTCTGTATACAGCTATCATGTACAGTAATAAGTGGCTCATCTTAGAAATTTTATTTAAAAGAATCTCTTGAACAAAACCTGTTTTGAACAAAATGTGTATGGCTTTATGCATAAGGAAATATTCAGTCTAAATAGATGTACATAAGCTAAATATAATACTGGCATAGCAGAGTCTAAAAACAGAGTAAGACATGTAGCCTGATATTTTTTCTTTCT
This sequence comes from Falco punctatus, assembly GCF_963210335.1. Lineage (NCBI taxonomy): Eukaryota > Metazoa > Chordata > Aves > Falconiformes > Falconidae > Falco > Falco punctatus. The sequence continues at coordinate 61,765,674 of NC_137582.1, read as the reverse complement.
TGTGTTGAATTGCATCTTTGGGTCCTCATGTAAGCAAAATTCCTGCTGGCTTGCAGCAGGAGTTGTCTCTCAGACAGATGCTTTTGAAACTGTTTCCGAATACTGCAACTGATGAACAATTTTACAAGAACAATGCTGACTTCAAATCTTGAGTTTCAGATTGAAGTTTTTTGTGTGTGCACCACAGTCTGTCAAAGTATGGCATGTATGAGATTTCAGTGTACAGTCTCTGTGCGGGATTCTGTATGGATCTTACTCATGTAAAACGCCCTTGGCAGTCAGTGGAAGTTTTGCTTTTCTTATGCCCACTATTTTGGATCCTGATTTGTTTTAGCATTGAGTCTTGTGAAATTCTATCTTTGCAAATAAGAAAAGGCAATCTGCCTCTGGAGATTTCAGCTCATAGTTGTAACTGCTAGTACTGAATGTATGAATAGGGCCCATTCATTCCCGCCAGTGAGTGGTAAGGAATAGTACAGAAGTCAACAGAGTTACAGCAATTTAATGTAGCCTCCTTTTATGAAATTTTTAGCATTGTTTGAATTAAGAGGCGTTTGAGAGTTGGTCAGGTAGTAGAAAAAAATGGAAGAAACAGACAAGTCAAAGGACTCTTACAAGTTGTGATCATATGACTAGTAATGTGTTTTCTGACTTTTCTTCTTCTGAGAAAAACAAGATTTCCCACCCTTCCCTATAGTCTCTGAGGCTAAAAATATGTTCCTAGAATCACTGTCTACATCTTAGGTCTTCTGGTATTGTTTTGGTCACCCTGGTGCCAAACTAAATGCTGTTGATAAGCTTCTTTATGGTCCACATTTATATTAAAGTTTCAAATGACAGTGACATAGAATCAGTTTATTTCATCTTACAGTTTGGCTAGGAATGCCCCTTCACAATCAAATGTAAATACACAGTCCTATGTGAAAAGGGCTACCATTGCCTCTGAGAAGTAAAACTAAATTAATAACCATTGTTTATCTAAGTCAAGATTTTAAAAATAGGACCTTACTGTTAGGATTGGAATGGAGAGAGTTTCAAAACCAGCTAGGATGTTTGAATGTCCTGTCCCCATGGGTAGCTTTGCAGACTTCTGCCTGGCATACTGATTTACTCTTGTTCTATTGCACCAGCTGTTTTTGCATAGGTAATGAGAACACTTATTGCCAGCTAGTTCTCATTAAAAGCCTAGTTTGGGACCCTGCCTTTGAAGTACTTGAAGTTCAGACAACAATTACCTTTTATACCATCAGATACCTCTTTGTTGGCAGTAGATAAAGTTTAAGCAAAAAAAGCAAGTACCAAGATATTTCTGTTGCAAACCAAAAGTCAACTTAGACTGAATTTGAAGCAGAAATACAAGTATCTGCTAAGTAGAAAGGACAAAATAGGCAAGAGAAAAAAAAAAGTCCTTACAAACAAACTGTTCAGGTTGTTTTGTAGTTAATAACAGGGTAAGTTCAGCATAACACTACTAAAGCTGGTGTGTAATCTATATTTTGGCTGCAGGTCAGCAAAGTTCCTGAACTTCCACTGAAGTCCTACTGAAGTCAGTAAGACCTTGCCCCAGGTTCCACAACCACTTGTGTACTTTGCTGAACAGGGGTGGTTTTATGAAGCAAGACAGCTGTAGGAATGAGGATTTGACTTAGTACTCTAAACAACAATACCAGTGGAGATTGTGATGAGAGGAAGTAGAGTTTTGGTAATTCTTTGAACTTGGTCATTCAGAGTTTGTTGAGCTTTGATGAGTTCAACAGCAACGTAGAACCTGACTCAAGAACTTTACCTTTATTATTAGAATCACTTGTATTTGTACATGACTTTTTTGCAAACAGGTTTTTTTAAAGCAGTACTTTGAAGCATAGGTAGGTATACCTTTTAGTCCTCACCATTTCTACTAGTTTTGAGATAAACATTCAGGCATTAATGGATGTCAGAGTGGTATAGCCACTGCTATTATTATTCCACAATATTCACTTTACATACTTGCATACCTTCCTCTGAAATTTTGAATACTTATTATTTCCATCAGAGCCAAAAATCTAAAACCCACGTGAAGTCTTGGGAAGACAGGAGAAACCAGAAAACCAAGTAGAGAGAGGAAATAATAATAAAAATAAAAAGCAGGGTCAAGGTCTAAGGTTCAAAATGAGAAATTGGGCAAAGGCAGAGGGCAGAGTAACCAGTAGTAGCAGATTCTCCCTGATGTTATCGCTGGGCCTGTGAGTCCTGCAGAGCAACACTGTGCTGAAGATGCTCACACCTTCCACATGCAGCCCACTGGTTCCAGAGCATCCCCTTTCCTCCCTTTAGCACCATGCGGTTGAGCTTCCTCCTCTTACTGGTATAAACAGCAAGGTGTTGCTGCTTTGGGACAGCTCAGCTGGGAAGTTCAAGATTGCAGAAGGAGGCACAGTGCAGGAAGAGGTCTGGAGGAGCCTGAAGAGGAGCTGTGACCTAGCCTGGTTTGTGCACACATACCCAGGTCTCCCGCTTGTCACTGTGCTGTCATGACGTCCATGTTATGTCTATTTGAGAGGCCCCATACCCCTACTGGGCCATAGAATTATGATGAGTTAAGACTGGTACGTTAGCAGTCCTCCTCAATTTAGTGGTAATAGCTCCTGTCACAGATGAAGAAGTAGAGCATGTGAATCATGGACAATCACAGTCACAGAACAGTCCAGGTGGGAAGGGACCTATGCAGATCATCTCATGCAACTCCTTGTGAGAGCAGGGCCTCAGATTAGGCTGTCCAGGGCCAAGTCTTGGATGTTTCCAGCAAAAGCAGCCAATGTCAGTGATTACTTGTTCTCACAATGATATTTTTTTTATATATATCCAGAAGGCATTTCCCTGAAGCAAATTATGCCCTTAGACTCTTGTCCTGTAATGATGCCTCCTTGTGAGAAGAGCACCTCTGTTTTCTCTAAAACTACAATTTAGGTATTGGAAGGCTGAAAAAAACACCCTACTTTCTGAATTACAGGTACGGCCTGATACTTGCCTGGTGCAGCGGAATAATTACATCCCTTGATCTGCTGGCAGTACTCTTGCTGATGCAGTCCAGGACATGTTTGCCTTCATTGCTGCTGGAGTTCACTGTTGGCTCATGTTCAGCTTGCTGTGCACCAGGACTACCTGAGCCTATTCCACAGAGCTGCTTCCCACACAATCTGTCCACAACCTTTACTGTTATGTGGGTTTATTCCAGATGCAGGGCTTTATCTTTGTTAAACCTTGTGGATTTTTTGTTGGCGCTGTCTCTGTATGGTAGCTCTTCCTTCTAGCCCGTCTACCTCTACCACACAGTTCAGTATCATTCACAGACTTTGTGTGGGTGCAATTCCATCCAGATAGTTTTGAAGATACTGAATAGTACCAGACCTACCACCAGTCCCTGAGGAACTCCACTCATGACCAATACCATTTTGACCTAGATCCATTACCTGCCTTCGAGCAAGACAGTTTAGCTAGTTCTCTACCCATCCTGTGGTCCATCTGTCAGGTCTGTATCTTACCAGCTTGTCAGCAAAGATGTTGTGGGACAGTGTATCAAAGATGCTGAAATCAAGGTAGCTGACATCCACAGCTCTCCTTTCATCCGCTCAGCCAGTTGTTTCAGCGTAAAAACCAATCAGGTTACCCTTGGCAAATCCATATTGGCTTGCTCCAGTCATCTTGTCTGACATGTGAGCATGAGCACACAGGGGTATTTTTATGGCTTCATTTAGAAGCAGGAATAGATGAGCCTAGATGGATGAACAGCACTGACTACTTTGTTACATACTGAGGCATGGATTGGTGAATTAGGTTAACCTTTAATGCTAGATACGTATGCTCAAAAGGTTTTGATCTTTTCATTTGTTTAGTTGTTTAGTGAAGCAGAGTTGGCTTTTCATGTATATAGGCAGATGAGAAGAGTGAATTTTTTTCAATACACTACCTTGAAAATTAGACATCTTACTAGCTTATGGTATGACTGTATAGTAAGGTAAGGTAGTCTGTGGAGGTGTTGGTAATTCTAGTGTCTTGTAATTATCAGGAAACATCTTGGCATTGATGAACTAAGTCATAGAAAAGATCTGTCATCATTTCTGAAAATGTCATCCTAGTAAGAGTCATCTGTCACAGATCAAGCACGATAGGTACTAAAAGATGTTTCAAAGTTATACTTTGGAGAGGGAGCATCAGTTAGGGGAAAATTAAATTCTTTGAGAAAACTGTTATTTAGAGAGCTGTAACTAGTCTTGTCATTTATATTGTTTAGCAGATGCCTGATGAAGAGAAATCTGTTAGCAGGGAGGATGACAAAGAAATAGCCTGCAGCCCAATTCCAATGACAGCGGAGAGAAGACGAAGTCTGTGGTATGCAAGCCACTATACAACTGATGAGAGAAAAGTAAGGCTGGAGGGGAAGGGTCTCTGAATTAGTTGTTTTTTAATCAGTCAGTTAATTTTATCACAATTACTTTGAAATTAAGGGAAGCAGCATTATATAGGTTGTAAGTAAGAAGATCTTCATGTGTGATTATATAAATCATGCACAATATCAAGGCTGTGTGGCAGAGTAGGAATATATTTTGTAAAAATTAATGAAAAAACCAAGAGTCAGTGTAAGGACCTGAAGAAAGAGCATGCTCTGCGTTTCTGGCTTCCACATTTAATAAGTTTAGGTCCAGGCTTTTGGCATGAGGCCATTATCTTTGTGCAAAACAGCAAGAAAGTCTGCTGATGTAAAGCTCTGATCTGCCGTATAACTACTAATTAGCACTGTCATTAGTAAGGGGGGACTGCTAGCTTGCCTTCCTCCAAGCATACTGGTGTCCTTGTTGGATATTCTCAGCAGGGCAGTTAAGGAAGTTTGTGTGAAAACTCCTGGAAAGGTCCAGCTTTCTACCATCTGTCCTCATGAGCCGTAGTGCGAAATTTCTTTTGATGGGTCGCAGTCAGATTTGGGCTATACAAATCTCTGTTGAGCCACATATACTCAATCCCCCAGAGCTCAGGCAAATGAATGAAGTATCACATTTTATAACATTTCATGGAAAGTATTTTTTTAATTACAGTAATTCTAATGATCATTTAAAAACTTAGTTTTTAAGCATTAGATCATTAGAAAGACATTAGAAAGCAGTTAATCAGTAATGCCATACTGATTAATTCTTTGACCTAGTATCTAAAATCTCAATGCAACGTTCTCAGTTTTGGTTTTGAATTCACGAGAACATAGTGTAAATTTATGTCAATGCCATGGCACAGTAAATATCATTTTATGGAGCATAGTGTACAATTCTGCTGGCTTTTTAAGAATTCTTTCTGAATTTCTTAGTGCAAATCTGCAAAAGTCACCCAATATGCGTGCATGTATTCAAAAAGTTAGACTTATTAATGCTTGAGCCATGCTTCTTTAATAATTTGTCTTGCATTGCTTTTTGCAGCTTCTGTCAATGACCCAAGATGAATACAAGCCATCGGATGTTAGTATACTACTAGTCTTTGTATTTGTAATTCTTCTTAATATGTGTAAATACAGATTACACTAATACATAAAGATAAAACCTTAGGTGACATTTTTCAAACCTCTTTATTTTTGTTAGCCTACCATTTACCCTATAACTTTGATTATCCTAAATATAATTGGGTTTTGCTTCTTTAATAATTGCACTGAGAAACTGTTTAGCCCTAAAATTGATTGTTTGAAGTTAAACTGCTTGTAGTAGTACCAGCTGGCAAGCAATCTTTGCTATTTCGTTGAGTTATTTAAACCATAAAAGATACCAGAATATGCTTTCTAATGCAAGTTGTCTTAAAACTTGATTTAGCTTCTTTGCTGTAATTTTTTCTTTCATTCGTGTTGAAATGCTGAGGCCCTTAAAGCATGACTGGCAACACATGAGTTCAATTTACAGATTACGGAAAATCCAAGTCTTTCTTTGAACAGACAGCAAATGATCCATTTATCTTGACTGCTATAGACCCTAGCAGACTCTGAAAGCAGAAACATCCTCTGTTCACCATGCACAGGAGAATGGAGGTGCAGTTGAAGTCTGGGAGCAGCTATAACCAAATCTAAATGTGCTTCACAGCCTGTGCTTGGTGTGGCTGCTGAATATAACTGAACATAACCCAGATACTATTCTGAAATATTCCACACGCCTGTGCATAGTTTCAACAGGCAAAATACGCTCCTATCTCACAGCCTAAGCAGAAGTCAGTCTTCAGGATGTGCTACCATCGGTAACCCATTGCACATGAATTTCTGCCAATACAAGAGGTATTTATGCTTGTGGTTGCTGGAGCCCTAATTCAAACAAGCACAAGGGCTGAAATTTAAGCCACAGAAATCAAACAATGAAAGAGTACTGAATTAGTACTACCAAATGGCATACATGTAGCATCAAAAACAATAATTACCACAACTGGTTTTATTAATGGCAGCAAATTTAGATCTCACCAGTACTATTTTAAAACTGAAAGTAGTCTGTAACCATTGTTTTCATAATTAGTGGAAATAATTAGATGCGAACTAAAGCCTGAAAATCTTGATGTATTAGTTTGCATAAGAAGGAGGATGAAGTTTTGGTTATAGCTTTAACTTCAATGCAGGACGTATAATGATACTTTCCTAGCTGGGCTGTAAAAAGCCAGTTTAACCTGGGAAAGGCAGTATGTCTGCAGATGGGCTCGCTGAGTTACTGTTTGTATACTGAGCCATGTGATCAACCTTAGCCTTCCCCAGCTGTGGATGTGTTAACTTAGTCCACCTTTGCAGGGTTTGTTCTTTCCATTTAATTTCATGGGTAGGACAGACCAAGAGCGTGCAAACAGTTATTTGCCATGGCTCAGCAGTAACTTAATTGCTTTTGCTTATGTATCTATACTTTTATTCCTTTTCAGACTGCTTGTGTATAAGTTGAAGTGTTACCTAATGCAATGTGACATTCTGGGAATTTGAAAAAAACTTGAAATCTTTCAAAGGAAATATTTACAAAAGTTCACAGTTGCAGCAGCATTTTACGGTTGCTAAAAAACTGCATGGAAACAGTTTTGCGATTCTATTGATATTGCATAAAAAGCTAACAACAATTAATTTTGGAAGCTGTTACGCGCTAGTTTTGCATGCAACATGACTAAAACATACCAATTGCTTTGGAAGGAAGTAACTGCAGTTACTGGTTAAGCTCCTTTAACACTGGCAATTCAACAGTAGCGAAGCACAGAAGTAGGTGTCACATTGTCCTCAGAGCCACCCTAAATGCAGTGCCTCTCTCTGATGTCCTGGCAGGTGCTGCTGGTAACAGTGAATGGGAACCCTGCTGACTATCACACCATCCACCCCACACTGCCATTAGAAAATGGGCCAGCCAAAGCAGACATGTATTCAACACCACAGTACAAATGGGAGACTTCGGATGAAATGTCAGGTAGTGAATTGCCTGGGAATTACCCTTAGTTCCATATTTTTTCTTATTCTGTATCTCCAATCACTGCCTTTAGCATTTATTTTCATTTTGTAAAGTTCTTTGGCCTGTTGAAGTTAAATAATTTCTGTTGCCTTACAATGATGGCTGACCATACAGCAATTTTGTAAATGGGGCTGTAGGCATATACTATCCAAAATACTTTGTCTACCAACATAGTGATTGCGGGTTTTGCTTTACTGTGCTCAAATGTAATTTTTCTTTGGCTCCCATCTTTAGCTTGCTGATTGCTGTAGAAGTATCCATCAGAGTGTTTACAACTGAAATCATTCCAGGAGAGAGTGCATATACTACTTTTAGACCAGCATGAATTGCAAATAAGAATTTCTTTTTCTACTTAGAAAAGGAAGAAGAGGAGGACGAAGAGGAAGAGGAAGTTACTCAGGAGGAAAAAGAAAATGTTAAATTACATGCCCTAGTCTCTGTGTTTCAATTTATCATGAAACAAAGTTACATTTGTGCTCTGATAGCCATGATGGTAAGTAGTGGCAACAACAACAAACCACAGAAAAACCCAAACAAAAAAAGCTGTTAATTTTACAAATAAACGTGTCTTCTCAATGTTTTCCAGAAAGTAAACTCATTCATTGGTTTTCAGTAAGTGTTTGCATCAGGGTTAGAAAACATCGATATGGTGTCTGCATCAGTTTGGGTTTGTTTTAGGTTATTAATGCATAATTTCCAGGCCTTTTAAATAAATAGGGCAACACATGGAGTTCTGGGTAAAGTGTCACATTTCCAGGACTGGGAGCCCTGGGTTTTGTTGTCTGTTGAATGTCAGAAAACCTGAAAAATCAATTTCTATCGATTCCCAACCTTCTCCATAAGCAGGCTTGTCATGCTTTTCCTTAACGCAGAAATTTGCCTACAAAACTAAAGCATTTCATAGTGATATAAAAAAATATATCTATATAGTTCCTATTTCAGGTTGAAACATGCATCCTGTTACTCTTTGAGAAGAAAAGATCCTGTAAAGCCTGGTTTCCTACATTGACACAGAAAGTTCTCAAGGAAAATACTATGTACCAAGCAAGATTTTGCTGTTGTTTTACCTCCCTTATTTGTCTTTCTCATGTTGTTGCTTGCTTTTAAGCCCACTTTATGCAAGTACCTTGAGCTACACTGTAACAAATTTTCAGCATAATAATTAGATCTCTATATTCCCAATGAAAGCTTTGGTTTTACTGTTTTGGAAAGGTTTCAACTGTGATGAAATTAACCATAAAGCTTCTTGGCCCAATTTTGCATTAAAAATGGTAAAACAAATTAGCTTGGCTGCTTTTTGTTTGCATAAAGTTTCAAACTGTATTTGCTGTCCTTTAACAGGAAAAGTTTCTCAACTAAATAAAGCAGACTCCTTGTGGAGAATCTGGACTGACTTGATGCATTCTGAGACATTAGCAAGTAGTTCTTTTTGTATTGACACAATGCCTCTTTTTCCTATTTTTTAAATTCACATTGCTTCATATGGTCTGCATTTCTGTTTTAATTAATTTCTAGAGTCATATCTCTCCATATCAAAGGAAAATATATATTTGAAGAGTTTTCTTGTAGTTTAATATTGAGACACTACTAGCTTTTTACTTAGTGATACATCACTATTTTATATGACCCTGATTCATTTATGAATTTATGATGTGATCTGTTGCACGTTTCATTTATACCATAGCCAAAGACAGCTCAGTGTAAGTTATTTTCTTATATGGGGACAGAGAAATGCCATATTAGTGTTTTGCACATACCCTTAAAAGACATAATTTCCAAGGGGGGGATGGAGCTAAACTGTTCGAAATACTCTTAATGTTTCAAGCTTTTCTATTTAAATTGAAAAGGAATCTGAAATGTTTTATTGACAGTCATTCTGTAGTTAAACCAGCATATCTATAGCTGAATTTAGCCCTAAATTGATAATGTAATGTTAATAAAAAACACTGAAAATCCCATTTTCCCCATGTTTTTAATAGAGCAGTTTTCAGTAATGAATTTCTGCAAGCTATAGAAAACATTCTGGAGTTGTGTTTCAGGTAATCTAATGTGGTTAGCATAGTCTAAACGTTCTTGAGATTAGGTGTGCGCAGTGTGTGCATACCACAGCCTTCCATTTGAAATTGATTCCCAAAAAACTAGAAGAGTGTGGAGTTAGCATAGTTGTGTAAATCTTTCCAAGCCTTGAGTTTAGTAGCCGTTGAATACGTTTTGCTATTCCTACTCTGAATTCTTTGCTGCCCGTTTTGCAAGATCTTGCATGCCCAAAAGTTAGCCTGTATTCTCTATCTCTTTTAGTTTGGTGTAATGAGAAGCAACAAGTCTGCTTACAAACCTTACCAAGGTGCCATTAATGCGCAACGCAGGGTTCACCCTCAGCTGTGGGCTTAAGAATCCACTTTCTGCATGTTCCCCAAGGGTTTTATTGTAGCCGGCCCATCAGGTGATTAACATGGGTGAAAAGTCTCATGACAATGAAAATGTGTGCAAAGTCGAGAAGCATAAGTTAAATGTAACTGGCAGTATGCATCAGTGTCGTTCCTGAATGTATCTCTGAACATTTTTATATCTTTTTCCTCCTCCTGCAAGGCGTGGAGTATCACATATCACAGCTGGTTGACTTTTGTGTTACTCATCTGGTCTTGCACATTGTGGATGATTCGGGACCGAAGGAAATACGCCATGATCAGTTCACCATTCATGGTTTTCTATGGAAATTTACTGCTAACACTGCAGTATATATGGAGCATCGAGCTCAAGAATGATGAGCTTCCTCAAGTGTCTGGTTTTTTAGAAAGAAAGGAACCTGGGGAGCTGGCATCAAAGGTAGGTGTTACAAACAGTTGAGATTTATTTATGAAACCACAAAATATACGGTGATAAAAAAGTGTATCTCTTGGCATTTAAGAATGAGTCTTTAGTATTCAGTATAACCATGCTCAGTAGCAGCTTTACAATAAAGGGTAAGGCATTAAAAAATAGTGTTCAGAAAATTGTTTCTTTCATATTAAGCTAATACCAAAACAAACATTTCAGACATCTTTGTGGATTTTCATGCTAATTCTGTAGAAAATTCTTGGTGGATGGAAATTGCTCACTTGTTTAGCTCTGTAAACTGGATGCAAAACTAAATGTGACTTGATTTGTTAGACTGATGCACATGGAATGTCAGGTCTGTCTCTGAATATGATGGCAACCGGAACTGTGGTGTCGTTGCAGTTACCAATACTGCTCACTGCCTTGTGATTTGGCACAAGCAGCAGTACATAGCTGTGACTAAACTTTAATTCTTTATCCTTACACCTGAAGCAGCATGAGTTGGAATCCATTTCAAGTCAGAAACAGAAGAGTTTGTTGACCTCTGTGCATGATAGATTTTTTTTTTTAGTTTGATGTCTTGAAAGCACTACAAAATGCATTTTATTTGGCAAGTTTGCTTCTGGGGAGGGAACGAGCATAAATAGGAAGCTGTTTCCTAGAGTACCCAAGAGGGGCATCTCAGTGCATCTAGTTGGCACGGCTTTCCTTGCACTAAGTGAGTCACTTCCCTTGTGACTCCTAATTACTATTTAAGGTGATTCTGTAAGTGATTTTTCATATTGGCAGTGCCCTTTGGACAACCATTTCTGGGTCTTTAATGCATCTGAAAACCTGCGAGTGCTGTATTATTTCTCTCATAAAGGTTGGGCCAGTTTAGTAAGAGAGCTAAAGTTCAAGGGGTTCTGCAAGAGAAGTTCTACAGTTTGCCTCAATAACTTGTTAAAACTCTAAGGAGTTTTTTTTTTTAAAGAAAACATTGACACTGTTTCTTATTAACTATATCATCAAATATGTTATCTAAAACTAGCTGGTGTCAAGAAAGGGAACTGTTGAGTATATATTATGATTTGACCACCCTCATAAAACCATTATAAGATGTCTGGTGGGGTCTCAGGCTGAATATGATGTATTGTGTAAATTTCACAGAATGAGTGAGGCTGAAAAAAACTTCTGGAGGTCATCTGATTCAACTCCCCTAACTCAAGCAAGGCCATCTAGAGCTGATTTCCCAGATGGCTTTTGAACATCTCAAATAATGGAGACTCCACAGCCTCCCTGGGTGACCTGTGCCAGTGCTCTGTCACCCTCACACACACACAAAAAAAATGTTCTTTGACATTCAGAGGAAACCTCCTGTGTTTCAGTTTGTTCCCATTGCCCTGTCACTGGGCACCACTGAAAAGTGCCTGGCTTCGTCTGTTTTCCACTCTCCCTTCAGTTATTTATAGACATTGGATGAGGTTTCCGCTGAGCTTTCTTTTATTCAGGCTGAACAGTCTCAGCGCTCTCAGTCTTTTCTCATAGGAGAGATGCTGCAGTCACTTCATCTTCATGGCCATTCAACTGGACTCTCTCCAGTATGTCCATGTCTCTTGTACTGGGGTGCCAGAATGGGACACAGCACTCAAATTGTGGCTTCACCAGTGCTGAGTAGAGGGGAAGGATCACCTCCCTCAACCGGCTGGCAACACTTCTCCTAATGCAACCCAGGATACTGTCAGCCACCTTTGCTGTAAGGACACATTGCTGGCTCGTGTTCAACCTGGTGTCCGCCCAGACCCCCAGGCTTTTTCTGCCAAATTACTCACCAGATGGTCAGCCCCCAGCCTGTAACAGTGCGTGAACTGGTTGTTCCTCCCCAGGTGCAGGACTTTGCAGTTCCTGTTGTTGAACTCCATGCTGTTCCTGTTAGCCTATTTCTTGAGCCTGTTGAGGTCCCTCTGCATGGCAGCACAACCCTCTAGTGTATCACCCAGTCCTCCCAGTTTTGTGGCATCAGCAAACTTGGTAAGTGTACACTGTGCCCCATCATCCAGATCATAAATGAAGACATTGAACAGGACTGGGTCTAGTATATACCCCTGGCATACATCGCTAATTACTGACCTGCAACTAGACTTTATGCCACTGATTACTACACTCTGAGCTCAGTCAGCTGTTCAGCCAGTTTTCAATCCACGTCACTGCTCATCTAGCCCATACTTCATCAGCTTGTCTATGAGGATCTTATGGGAGACAGTGTCAAAGCCTTCCTGAAGTCTAGGTAGGCAGTACACACTGCTCTCATCTACCAAGGCAGTCATTTCATCACAGAAGTTTATCAGGTTGGTCAAGCATGACTTACCCTTGGTGAATTCACACTGACTATTCCTGGTGATTTTCTTGCCCTTCATGTGCCTGGAAGCATTTTCCAGGATTAACTGCTCCATCATCTTAGAATCATAGAACAGTTGGGCCAGAAGAGGCCTTTAAAGATCACCTAGTCTGGCCCCCCTGCCATAGGCAGGGACATCTTTCACTAGATCAGGTTGCTCAGAGCCCTGCCCAGTCTGACCTTAAACACTTCCAATGATGCAACATCTGCAACTTCTCTGGGCAACCTGTTCTAGTGTCCCACTGTTGTAGTTAAAGTCCAAATCAGTTTGCCTCACACAGGGCACCAATTGCCACAGCACAGGCAAAACTAGCAAGCTGCAACAAGGCTTTTACCATTAGCCTGATTCTACTGCCCATGCTGTTTCCCCTTCCTCCAGAGGCCAGACCACACTGCTGCTCCTCCACCCAACCCCTCTCCCACACTCCTCAGGGCTATTTAACCACTTAGCAGGAACGAGCTACAGCTGCACATCATCCATGTCAACCAACCCACTGCCTTCAAGGCAAGGCCACAGCTGCATGTTATCAATGCTAACCAACCCACTGCCTTCATTCCTCTACATCCCACCACCTCACCTTCCCAGGGATCAAGTTGAGGCCGATGAGCCTATATGCTCCATCTTGCCCTTATTGAAGACAGGAGCGTGACATTTGCTTTCTTCCAGTCTTCCGGCACTTCTTCCAGTCACCACAGTCAATCAAAGCTATTGAGAGTAGTCCCTACAATGACATCTACCAGCTCCCTCAGCACTCGTGAGTACACCCTGTCAGGACCTATGGATTTACGTATGCTCAGTTTGCTTAAGCATGCCCTGACCTGGTCCTCTTCCACCAAGGGTGTGTCTTGCTTCAGACTTCCCACAGCCTTTGGGACCTATGATTCCTGAAGGCTGGTCTTCCTAGCAAAGACTGAGGCAAAGGGGGCATTTGATGCCTCAGCCTTTTTCATGTCCTGCATCACCAGGGCCCTTTCCCTACTCAGCATGGGCCCACATTTTCCCCAGATTTCCTTTTTCTGCTTATGTACTTACAGAAGCTCTTCTCGTTGCTCTCAGCATGCATCGCCAGACTCAGCTTCAGGCCTTGGCTTTTCTAACCATGTCTCTGCAATGCTCGGCCAGTGCCTCTGTATTTCTCCCAGGTTAGCTAGCTCGTCATCCATCCCCAGGCAGAGCCCGCGTGTTCCAGCTGTGCTGTCATGCAAATCGCAGCTCCACCTCCACATCTTCCTGGCTCATGCTTCCTAAAGAGTCTGTATCTCTCTATGGCAGCTATGCAAGCTGTCACACCCTGTCTCTGTGACAACAAGATCATAGCCCTGCACAGAGGTCTCTAATTCCTTGTGTTTATTCCCCATGCTGCATGCATTAGTGTACAGGCACTTCAGAGAGGCACCTGGCACGCTGATTTCCCAGAAAGGATGTAGAAGGTTTCCCCATAATGGTGCCTTGAACACATTTTCTTGCTTACATACAAATATTTTCAGTGACCCCGCATATACCCTGTTTTGTTGATTATGTGTTTCCTTTTGTTCATATCACCCCAGACACCCTTTGCTTGTCAGCCCTCTCAAGGCTGCTAGTAACTGTCCCTCCTTGTTATTCCTAGTTTAAAGCCCTTTGAATAACAGTTGAATTTAAATAAAGATTTGATACTGTATTCTGCAAAGAGAGGAAAATAGAAAGAAAGGTACTGTAATTCTTTCTGCATAATTTTCTGCATGCTATATGTGTGTTTCCTGGTCTGAAAAGGAAATAAGAGGGATACTGTAGAAGGTGACTGAAAGTATTTGTTTGATCTGCAACCCTTCAAGTCTTTTCTTAGAGCTAGCTCTGGCTCTAGAAATGTCAAAAAGAACAAGGCATAAATCCAGGAGGGAGATGGAGCTAATTGCTGCAGAACAAATCTGTGTTTTACAATATCAAAAGTTCGTGTTGCAAAGGCCAGAGCTTCAGAAGGTATCTGGAGAAGCTGTGACAATTCACAGAGGCTGAAAATCTGCTGTAGCTCACAGCATTAACTGTAGTGAAAACAGCTGTCGCTAGCCTGGGACCTCTCCTTTCCCCCATTAAGTACTTCCACGTTAGATGAAAACCAGGAGAGTTCTTTAAATTGTACTGCTTGACTTGTCATTCTGTTGTGTGCAAAATACTTGGCTCTTACATGCTTCCTATTTGAGATTTTATTCTTGCTAAGTAGTCAAATAAGTCTTGTTCTGCGCTGCTGAAATCAGTGGAAACCTTCTAGAATGTATGTAGAATCAAGTGTGTGATGATTAGGCATCAAAGCTGTTTTCTGAGTTTTGACCATCTCTCAGTATTGCAAGCGGTTAATTTAGCTTTTTGCAAAACACAGAAATGCACTTTTCATTAAATATCCTTATTTGTTTCTAAGGTATCCGGCTGTTATTGAATTATCATATCTTAAAGCTCCTCAAAGAATGAAAAGCCATCTTAAATCTTCTAACTGCTCCAAATGAAAGGCATATTCAGTTGACTGGGTCTTATGTAACTTAACGGCATACAAAGAATTTTCTGATTTTTAAATTAATTGCATGTAAGCACCTGAAGTACCAAACCTCCTATATTAAAAGATTTAAGATATACAAAACTGTAATAATGACAATACACTCACCTACATGTTCTGCTTCCCTGAAAAAAAAGGGAAAAAAAGAACAAAAATGAACACATGGGAATTATACCACTCGATACATAATGAGAAGATCCTTAATCTTGTAAGACAGTAGTTAAAAACTGAACAGAATGGGATAGAATAAAATCGTATAGGCATATGCCTTTAAGAAGAGATGCAGGATGGTAAGTGATTAGTCAATGGAAAAGTGCAAATGAAATAAAGTTGGTTTTAATGCAGGGTGTTTCCTAAGTGACTTAACTTTTACAAAGATGCACTTTGATGCTGATGCCATCAGTGCCATTTTCTGATGGACAGAGAAAACAAAGGCATGCAGTATTTTTTAAAACATATATGTGTATTAGTAGGACATAGGAAATACAATTAGTCTGTTGTTTTTGTTTTGATTTTTGTTTGCAGATTCTTTTCACAATTACTTTCTGGCTACTGCTTAGGCAACACCTCACTGAACAGAAAGCACTTCAGCTAAAAGAAGCTACTTTATCTGAGGTCAAAGTTGGAAGTGAAGAAAATGAAGAAAAAGGTAAAGCCAGATCCAATTTAGTCCTTCAGTCATGATAGAAGTTCTGGTTACTGCATTTCTGTGATGCTGAAAACAATTAACAAGATACCTGTTAATAGCTAAGAAAGGTATTACAAATTCTGTGAGCATCTATCTCTAGGGATATAAAATAAAACACCTTTGAACTTTAGAAAGTCAAATAAAATGAGAATTCTCTTTACTGGAAGGTAATTAAAATGACTTATTTGAGAAATATCACAGGACTTTCAAATAATCTGTTTACTCCTGTGTCCCTAACTCAAACCAGCAGGTTAATTGTCCTAGGAGCTTAACCACAGGGGGAGAAGAGTTTATGTAGGAAAAATCAGTTGCTAAATTCCTTGGAAGTTGTGTTTGTGCATAAAACTTGCACAGAACCAGAAGCTAAGCTACTCATTTTAATGGGAAACTAAGCATGTGTATTTTCAGTGCAGAGGTTCATGCTATCGGAAGCATATCTGAGAGCAAAGTTTACTGCTACAGTTTCAACTCATCTAGCAGCTCGGTGGCCTGTTCTATCTTTTGCTACTGGGCACATATTCCCCCAAACTTTCCTTGCCTGTTTCTTTCTCTCTGGATGCTGATCTGAACAAGTTCAACTCACTGAAATGGTAGAAAGCCAGCCCTGGAAGCAGTGATGGAGTTTCCTGTTTGATTACTTACAGTATTTGTCTCAGTAAAATATCTGATCAGAGTCAGAGCTGGATACTGCAAGGATATGCAAAGCAAGAGCAAGGAAAGTGTCTGAGAAAGAAGAATGGTGAGTGGGACAAAAGGCAAGCCTTTTGGTGCTGAAGTCTCCATATTCTCGATGGGAAGAAAATTGTTACAGCTGCACGCTATGAGTTTGACAAGCCCTGTTACTTAGATACTTGCTCATGTGCTTGCTATTGGGGGGACAGTTACCATGCCCTCCACAAGCCTCACAAGGTTAATAATAAGGGAATCCTGACCTCTTCATACGGCAAAAGCAGTTTGTCTTTTCTGCAGTGGCTCAGGTACAGCAGAAGAAGCTGGATAAGTGGTAGTTTCTTTGAAAAAGGGCAGTGTTAGTGCAGCATTTAAAGTTTTTTAAGCTTGTTTGGGTTTATGTTAATGTTTTCTCTTGCTTGTGGTTTTTGGAGGTAACCACAATATTCTCTGAAGGTTGAAACTCAAGATGAGAGTTTCAAACTCAAGATGAGAGTTTAAACTTTAAACTCAAGATGAGAGGTTTCTGGTGCTGCTGGTGGTTTCTTTGTTTTCCAGTTTAAAGGGTTTCTTGCCTGAGAGTATAGGTATTGCTATGGAAAGTGTTTTGACTGTTATCCGTTACACAACCCTTAGGCTCTCATTTTCTGCTACAGCTGCCTGCATTTCAGACAAAGTGAAGATGGGTGTCTGGTAAGGACGTACAGCTATGCCTTGTATGGCTCCAGGAGCAGGTTGAAGCTCGTATGAGGTTAAAACTCTCCCCTGCTCTGGACAAGTGTATGATTCAGAAATACAGTCTCATGTGAATATTGTGGTTTAAGTTTCTGTGTTAAGTGTGCAGAAATTTTACTTTCCACCCATTTCAATTCTTACTAAAAGTTTCCAGAAGAGACAGAGGCCAAATGTGACTCTGTATTTGCAGAAGAGGAGTTGCAAGAGGGTGAAGTGGCACACGAACAGGAGGAGGAGAAGGAGGAGGAAGAGGAGGAAGAGGATGATGAGGATGAACAGGATATTATGAAAGTCCTGGGGAAGCTGGTGATGGCTATGTTCATCAAGTACTGGATTTACGTCTGTGGGGGCATGTTCTTCTTTGTCAGCTTTGAGGGTAGAATTGTCATGTACAAAATCATCTATATGGTACTGTTTCTCTTCTGTGTGGCTCTCTATCAGGTAAGTGAGAACTGTGTTAACTAAATTTTGTTCTTGAATACAATGGTTCATACCTTTAACTTGGTAATAAGTAGTTCCAAACGCGATTCATAAATGGTATGTTTGTTCTTTAGTTAGATACAACATAGTAAGGTCATTTGAAAGGGTTAAGACTAATCCTCCTTTGGCTTTTGATTATAGTGACAGGCAGAGTGCACATAAGTTAATGCACACAATACATACCTCTGCTCTGGGATGCCACCCCACATCATCGTGAGCTTTGGAACCTGTGTGGGAAAATTCTGGGCTTGTGCACATCCAAAGTAGCCACCAGTTCTTGTGACAGCTGGTGCACACAGCTTCCACACCCCGATGAGCATGGAGTCCCTTTCTTCCTTAACTTTCATCCACATTAGGTGATGAAACTGCATGACTGAAGCTCTCCCTGGCCTTCATGTCTGTGACCGTGTCCCAACAGACATTTTTACACAAAAATCTGTACTTAAGTGCATGTGCATCAGGGGTAGAAACTGTATCGCAAAGAACTGTGGCTGCCCTTGGATGGTAAGCATTGTTTACATTAGGCCAGCTAGGAAAAATAGTAATCACCTTTGGTTGGCAGTACTTTTATTCATGTCTTTGCCTTCAGCTTGTTTCAGCATCTTTAGTGTGTGATTTTCAGGTGCACTATGAATGGTGGAGAAGGATTTTAAAGTACTTTTGGATGTCAGTGGTTGTTTACACGATGTTGGTACTTATCTTCATCTATACGTACCAGTTTGAGTCATTCCCTGGGTTGTGGAAGAACATGACAGGCCTGGATGAAAAAAAGTAAGTGTTTCTGATTAATTTCATTTTTTTTCTTTGGACTTTAGTGTTCAGTGTGCTGGCACGGTCTGAGAGTAGTCTTTCTCCTTATGGGGGAAAAAAGTCATGAGACCATCCCCAGGCGTAGCTGACTAAGGGCTCAGCTCTGAGGCCACAGTTTTATTGGTGTAACAATAGAGATGAGAAAGGGCATGAGAGGGGTTCAAAGAGTTGTATTTCCTCCTATCTGTTGCCAAGGCCTTGGCATTGTCTCCAGTACAGTGCCAATACTTCTCTCTACCTCCTTGACCACAGGAACAAGGTCCAGAGAGAGATTAAGGGTAGGTTTGTAGGATGTCTAGAGCTGATGAAGGTGGACCTGCCCTCCTGCTAATGAGGAGGGTTGTGCTTCTTCCTCCTCTTGATGTGTTGGGCATTTCTCAAAAGGTTACGTGAGAAAGTATATGCAATATGAGTGGATCTCCAGTGCAGGAATTTCAGTTAGAGATGACTCAATCTGGTTCAAGAGATCTGTGGCAGGGTTGGTTCATTTGACTCTGTACATTACAGTATCTCTCTACATTACTGAGTCCAAATGCAAGATATTTGCATTGTAAAACTTGCTGGGTTAGAAGAATTTTAAAAAGCAAAAATACATAACAAGTACCAGCCCCTTATTTCCTATTGCGAATGATTTGTAGTAGTGTCTCATAGCAAGAAAAAGATTTTGGTGTGGAAGGGTGGCTTAGTTGCTTCCTGGTTTTCTTTCCAGATTAGCGGACCTTGGCTTAAAACAGTTTTCTGTGGCTGAGCTATTCACACGCATCTTTATCCCCACCTCCTTCCTGCTGGCTTGTATCTTACACCTTCACTATTTCCATGACCGGTTTCTCCAGCTCACTGATTTGAAAGCCGTAACCAGCAAACAGGACAATACTATTTACAGGTAAAGAAACAAAATAAATGGAGTTATTGATTATCTGTATAAATATGCTGTTTCTGACTGCCTTGTAATGATCACATTTCACTAGATGTCATTTGCCTTTGCTGTGTCTACCTGATTTAAAAAGGAGGTGCGCAGTATCCAGCGCCCTGCTTAAACAAATGACAACTGAAGTATCTGTCTTCCCCCCACTTCACCCTACACACTGAAGTTTTTCATTTTGGGGTATGTTTTCAAAGCTACTAATGATATTTAAGTATTTATCTCATTGTCTTCAACCTTTAATGAGATTTAGATGCTGAATTGCTATGTGTGCCTTTTTGTAAGTCCTGTCAATAGTAGGAAATAGGCTTTTAATTTGGGGCTCTTCTGGTTTCCAGAGCCCATTTTGAGACCCAAATGACGATTTGGAGATCTTTGATGAATACCACAGTTACATTGGACAATTAGGCCTTTTTGTAAAGTTGAACTTGAAAAATCCCAAACCTTTGGTCACTTTTTAAAGCACTGACCCTTGGCTTTTCTAGCTCTTTGAGACATTCAGTGATCTCATGCAGAAGTTCATTAGTGTTTTTTCATTAGTCTGGCACCTCACTTTTCCTGCGTTGAACTCTTCCATATTCTCCTGCATAAAAACATGTCTGGCCTAGGATCCTGCTCCAGGAGCACAAGAGAAATAGTTTGATAGTACATAGTGTTATATTATGTGATGACATTTACTCTAATTCATTGAAGAAACCAATTCATTTAGACAGTACTTCTTGGGTGTTTACCTGTCCAATGATACATGTAACTCAGCTGCACATCTATGAATGCAAACTAGCTGCATAACATCACGTATACCACAGTGTGTTGTGTTTATCTTAACAGAGAATTCTGCTCTAGGACTTGCTAGATTTACAAAACCATTTCAGATATTTTTCATGCATTCAATTTAATATAAAGCTACTTTACAGTGTATGTATGGTACAAGTGTGTTTGTGTCCCCTATCATCAGTGCATGAGAATAAGCTCTACTTTTACAGAGTGCTTCTGGTTTCTGTATTTAAGTAATTGCTAAAACCAGAACAAATCCAAGTTGACAAAGTTTCCTAACAATGTTGTGGGGTTTTTAACTTACATTTTACAATGGCTGTTTGCATACATAATACCTTTGTCTTTTTGCTTTTCTTGAATTGCTAAATGTGATGGTAGATTCAAGGGCCCTTTGGAATGGCCTGTGAGCAAATTTTCTTGTGAAGCAGCGGGTGCACGTTAACATCTCTGAATGAGGCAGTCAAGCCCTGAAACCAGAGCCCAGATAGGTGCCAGAGCTGAAATGGAGGATTGCTCCTGTTCTGAGGCATCTGCAGGAATGCATTACAGTTTGCAGTAACTGTGCAAGCTCTTTTGTAGCCCAAACGTTGCACTTGTGCTGAGTAACATAGAAACAGCTTCCACTGATCCAGTAGGCACAAAATGAAAAAAAAAAAAAAAAAAAACAAAAAACAAACCAAAACCTAAGGTGCTCCCAGGATTTAGATGGGTTCATGGTACAGTACACTCTGCCTGTGAAACCTCTACTTGCAAGTCTTTCTATTATACATGAAAGATACCAAAATATTATACAGCTATCCAAATGCTGGCATGAAAAGAATCACTGTGACTAAAGACACATCATTCCCAAAGGACAGAAGCAGTGATACTAAAGACACAAAATGTTTTCAGTGCCTTGTTGAGAGCAAAAAGTTTTGCTCAGATTAAGTAGCCTTGAGATACAGTGCTGAAAGTAAATATTCATTGTCACACCAGGCTTCTTGCTACAGTAAAGTGGCAGGTGAGGAGGATTGTGTGAGATCATTGGCTTTTCTGTCTTGCTACTGTAATGCTATTTTTTTAAGTCTAAATGTGCATTAGATTATATTGAGCTGTCAGATAAGTAGCTAGATATTTTTAATTCTTAAATGTGGCATATGTGCTACATTTGCCATTTTGCAGTGTTTCAGAATCACACTTACCTCATAATATCATTTGTTCCTCCTCAGAAACTTCCACAATTGTGTCCAATACCCAAATCAGAACACTTTTTCTGGTTTGTACTATCATTAACACTGCCTGCCATATGAAGATCCAGCTGGTTTGTTCCCTCAGTTTGATCAGTCAGTACTGAGCATCAGCTGACTTTATAGTTCAAAGCTTCTGGATGAGAGCTCAGCTGACATTTGTATTGATGATGCATAAAGCTGGATAAGAACTAGCACAACAACCAACTCCAAATCACCAGTAATGCTAGCAATAGAAATAAGCTGCAGGGACAATTAAAACACAGATTAAAGACTCATGGGTATGTGCAATTTTCTTAACAAAGCCACTAAAACTTAATTTTCCCTTTTGCTTTGAAAACTGTAGCACTGATTCAACAGCTAGTTTACCTTTCAAAACTGCTTTTATGCTGCTACTTTGAAACTGAATCCTAGTTTTGAGTAAGCAGACAGAATTCAATGTTTTTAATAGCAAACTTGTTAAAATAACCACAGCAGTTGAGAGCTAGTCATGAAAGTAATAGGGACAAGAGCTCCAGTTCCTCCATCTGCCCCTGAAAAGCCATGTATAATTGTGGTATTATGTTTGTGTCTAACTGAAGAGTCCTGTTAAAATTGCTGAGGCCGTTCATGTATTATGGTGCTGCTTCACATGAGCAAAGTTTGCAGAGTAGGTTCAAGAGTAAGGCACTGCCAGCCTCAAATAGAGGGGACAGAAACTGACACATTGGAACTGGCAGAATGAGGCACTTCTCACTATTTTTAAAGATGACAGAACTGATTGTCTCAATTTTACACCTGCAGGAGAAATAAAAATCCTCTGATTAGGACTTTGCAAACCTATTTCCTTGCTGTACTGTGAGTTATGGTACTGCAGAGATAAAGGCTGTGAGGTAGATAATTTCTATGGTATGATGCTCTGTCACGATTTCTTTTAAATAAAAGAAGTAAAATATCTGTTTAAAAAAAATATGGATATTCTAAGGCTTACTTGAGAGAAAACAGTAGAGGCTCTTCTCACATTTTGGGGACCATGAAAAGTACCTGTAGTTCTAACTGAAGTTTCATATGGTCTAAACATTGAAGTACTGCATTTGTAAGCTTCCTAGACTTTTCACTGCATGGTGTGTTAAGCTTTCAGATTGTGCTTTGTTATGACAATGTGTCTCTCTTGGTAGACAGGAAAGTGCATTCATTCCTGTTTAACAGTTTCCTTTTCTCTCTCTCTAATTCATTTCCCATTTTCATCTCATGCATTCTTGTGCTTTCATCTCCCACTTCATAGTCACGCCAAAGTCAATGGCCGTGTTTATCTAATAATAAATAGGTGGGTACTTCAACTTTTCCTTTCCTTTAAAACAAATGTATCTTAACGTTTTTCTTACTTCTTAATTGCCTTTAAAAAAAAAATGTACTTGCTGTACACTTTGCTGCATACAGTACTGTGAAGTAAACAGGGAAATAATGTTCAGGTATTGTAGTTTCCTAAAGCTGGTGGCTCAGTTAATACATCTCTCCTGCATATTTATACCTTGTGAGTTCATGTCCCAACTGGGAATTCTCTTAAATTTTGCCCATGCCTCAATACTGGAATAATCATTGCTATTTTTAATTGGCTGCAGACATACTTGGTTGAGGAGGCTTTTTTATTTACCCTTTTTTTGTGCATGGAAAGATGCATGCATGCATGCACGCACATACACACATCCCTGTCTTCCTCACAAGCACCTAAGAGAATCTGAAGGCCAGGTCAGTGAAATGTGCGGTATGTATTATGAGTCTGTACAGACTGAGATTTCCCAGTTCAGAGACACAAATGGAACATGAAGTACATGGAAACCACTGCGTGCTAAGGCTGTTAATTCATGCGCTGAGCTGGGCGCTACAGGATCCAAACTGCAAAAGCCAATATTGCAATCTTCATCATCCCTGTATAAATGACATCTTGAAAACAGTTTCATAAAGTAGGTTTCTTTCAAAATATTTGACTGGAGTAAATGTGGGCTTTTGTTTAATCAGCTCTGAGAGCAGGAGGAATTCTGAGTTTGTTGTTGCTACTGAATATAAACAGGAAAGCCAAGAAAATCCCTAGTTCAAATAATTGTGACTGCCTGCTCTAACAAGAAGTTAATTTGTGTGTCGTGTCACACTCCTTCTTCAGATGTCATCACATAGTATAGGCCAGGGTTCTTAACAGTCCACCAGAGTAGAAACCTAGTCTGTAAGAAGCCCATGTGTTAGGGATCAGCAAGGACAGGCAGCTCGGTGAGGGCAGGCAAGCCAGGAGCTAAGGCTGGGCTCTCACCCACTGGGAGTCAGGAACGGGAACCAGCAACTGAGGGTGAGGATCAGATCCGGAGAGAGTAACAAGTGTCAGCCACAACCTGGTGAGCTCCCAGCAAGTCCATAGAGGTGAGCCAGACTGGTGGTGAAGGCAGGGAGTCAGTCTATGGATCAGGCTTAGGGTTGCGTGGAAGCATGGGGGCAGGTGCAGCCACAGCTGCGATGCAGCCACAATGTGCAGCAAGAGCCTCAGCATGAAAGCATCTCCTAAAGACAGGAGAGGCACAACTGTGCTGAGCCCTCCTGACCTGTCCACATATCCTGACATGTATCCACCAGCTGGCCTTGGATGCAGGCAGAAAAGCCTCAGGATCCTGCCAACAGAGTATGGCACTGTGTGCTCGGTTTGAACCTCGCACACTGAATCTTCAGGGGATGGGTCACTAACATTCTGCAGAGCAGAAAGCTTTCTATTATTAAGGCTGTGCGTGACACATACTTGGGAAATCATTTTGGGCCACAAAGTTTCAAACAATTCATAAACAGATTGCAAAAAAATTATCAAAGGCAAAAGATGCTTCGTAATGCATCCAGTAAGTTGTTATTAATTAATCTTCTGCTCTAGGAAAGTACAAATAGGTGAAAGTACTAGGAGTCCAGTGAGAACCTGGGGCACATGTCTGATTTTGGTGCCTCTGAAATTGCTTTGAAATCACCTAAAACTAGATCTACCAGTATACTTGGCATTATTGATACCCTATTGAATGAATTTGAGGGTAAGAAATGCTCTCAGTTAAAAGCATTAGTGGTTATACCTTCCAGGCATGTTGTCTGCATTATTATTTAGTTATTTCTCTTCCTAAGTATCAGACACAATATCTCTCTGTTATTTTTGATAATTTCCCACCGGTATGCAGTTATCAACCTGAAGTTACATCTGACTAGCTGTGACACCTATATGGGTAGCTTGTCTTAGATATTCTAAACCAGTGTAGGTTTTATATCTGAATACCTCATGATATCGTGTGATCTTGTAGTGGGGAAAAAAAATATTTTAAAAAGCGGAAAAGCAACCCTAGCAGTAAATGAGGAAGTTTGGGAAGAAAGATTCCAAGTAGACTGGCTTTCTGAATAGTGGGCAGGACTTTTAGCCTTGAGTCTCCTGAGCATGCGGTCCCATGCTCAAGCCTACTGATGCTGATAGAACTAAGCAGTGACATACTGAAAACTAAGCTCATACTGAGGCTTTGTCAAGTATATATATATTGCATGTACCCATCTTTATAACCCCATCACTTCCTGGATCTCCTGGATACGACTGGGAGTTATATGAATAAGAGAAGTTGAGTCCTCTCATACAAAATCCTATAGGATTACTGTGTTTCTGTCCAGTTTATGCTGAGGTAAGTCATTAAGTCCTTGATTTACACCAGTGTGAGTGTAGATTTTTCCGTTATGGGGGTCAGTTGGGAAGATACCTCATTACAATCAATGCAGTTACATGTGTGCAAAACCTGTCTGATTATATGGATGCCATATAATGCCATCTCATGGCACATTGCCTTTTAAATGGGCTCTGATGGTTTATGCTAACTGGGGATCCCTATAACATTTGAACTGCAACTGAAAATTCATTCTCTCTTCTTTGTACATGACCCTCCTTTTGGTAATTTGTTAGAGTTGTAGGTAGATATGCAAAGTCACTGTGTTATTTTAGGGAATATTATTGTTCAGTCATTTTACAGAGATTTGAATATCCTTTTAGTATGTGTGCTAGCTTAAATATGAAAATAAAGTATATGGGACAAAAAGCCCTATTTTCAGATGCCAAAGCTACTGAATATATTGTTGAGTGTAAGAGACTTTCAGATTGTTGGACACTCAGGTTCACTGCCTAATCCATGATACGGGGTTTTAGTAATCATTATCATGAATGTATTTATTCAGCAAGATTTGTTGGTGCTTGACTGTCTTGTTAAACTTCTACTTTTAAACCACCTTTTCTGCTTTTTGGTAATTGATACGGTATTTCTACTTCAGGACTATTTACTCAAATTTCTGTAATTTTTCCCTCATCTGAGCCACCAAAGTTTCCGTCCTGAAGAAACTGCAACTCCCAGATATTTGAAAAATAATTCTGCTTGTTTGAATTTGTCATTGACTGCTTAGCCTATGCTCACATTTTTTAATGATCAGATGGGTAAATCTAGGTTTTTAGTTTCTTGAACTGTAAAAATCCTAGTTAAAATTGGCAGAGTTTCCTGTCTAAATGGTAATAGGCCAGAATTTTACATCATGTAAAATAAATCCCTGAGATGGTACTGTAGCGTATTAAAGTTAGTTACATTAGTCCAGGAAGTCTAACAGGTGCTTGAAAGTATGCTGAGTGTAGTAATTTCAACAGCATAACTAAACATTTAGTGACCTGATCATACAGATATGCACTTGCCAAAGCGAGACTTTATTGCAAGAAGTCATATTTAAAGGGACTATTTATAGCAGTAAGTGCTATGCTCGGCAAAGCACATAGAATCAGGGAATTAGGAAAAGTGGGTTTTCTGCAAATATGGGAGGTGAGTACCAACAGCACAGCTGGGAAAGAAAAAAGAAAATAGCCAAAGCCATAGGAGAATGTCTCTTTTTCTCAGTAAAGAGAAGTTATGTACTGAATAAATCTCAGAAAAAATGGCACCGTGGCAATAGTGAAATACCATTTTTATGTTAAATCAGTTGTATCTCAGTTTTTGTAGTCTGACAGTTATTAATAGTTTTTAGTAAGAGACAGTTAGAAATCTAAGAAGAATTCTCAGTGAGATGTAGAAAAGAGAGAATGAATGGCACTATCAAAGACAGACGTGATAAAATACACTGAAGCCACAGCCATAGAATTTTTGCTTTTTTTTTTGCTCCCAAACATACAGCTGGAAGAAAATTTTCAAATTCCTTGGCTCCCCAGCTGCATCATTAAATTAGAAGAAGGTGGAAATGAATTCACAGTAATCGGTCAAATACCTGTGATGATTGAGCTGCATTACTGACAGCATGGTACAACACTGACCATGTTTAGCGCTGGTGTAAATAGGTTGGCCCCTTTCCATCTGTGCTGCAATTCCATGTTTCTTTATAGAAGCGCCCTGTGAATGTCATGATGGCATGCTCTTGGCATCAGAAGGCTTCTGCAGATGGAGTAGAACGCTTTATGACTTGTGATGTAGCATGACATATTTGTTGATGACCTTCTTCTGTAACCCCTCTGTTCTCATCTCCCTTTTTCTTTCTGTTCCAATTACTTTGAGCAGCCTCAAGAAAAAAATACCAAACCACCAAAATGAGTAAGTCCCCTATGAAGTCATGAAATGTTTCCTCTTAAACAACGTCATTTCATGCTTCTACATCTTAAACTCTGACCATTTTCTCCAGTGGGGAAAATGTCAAGTTTAAGTGTCAATACCACTCATTACTAACTAACCACTAGTACCTGAGTGAGAAGTAGTTACTAATACATTCCAACTCAATTTGCAGTGTGTGTTTGGAGAAAATACAAGAATCATTAACTTTTCCACTTCTAAGGCATTTTCCATGAGCAGTTTATTTTTTCTAATTATCATCTTGAAAAACACTACGATGTCATTACTGCTTAGTTTGCTGACACGCTACTCTTTACCAACAGACTGGTGCACCAAGATGGAAGCCTGCCTGACATAACTATGATGAATTTAACATCCAGCAGAGAAAAGGAAGAGGATAAAATGCTGGAAGAGGCTGGTGAGAAAAGAATGGAAGAGCCAGAGGGGGAGGGAGGGAAAGGGAGGGTCGAAAAAGGAAAAGAAGAAGAAAAGGAAGATGAGGAGAAGGAAGAAGATGATGATGAAGACAATGAATCAGAGGAAGAAGAAACTACAGGTAAGCTCTTCAGATTGCAAATTTTGCCTTCCTCAGCCGTAGTTAACAGTGGCAACAGCTGGTTCATTCTTGGTCATCCCTGCTCACTTCAATCATCAGGTTTTCCTTCTAATTCTATGTACAGTATTTGCCAAAAGAGCCTAAACTGAGCAGATGGTTACTTGTCAATTATTCAACAGGCTACAGTCTCTTCCAGGGAAAAATTGTACTGTTTCTGTAGGATGCTGTGAAGATGAAAACAAAGGAAACCCCACGTCTTTCTTCTAGGTGGTCTGGGTTGGATTAATAGGCAGTTATCTGAAATCCTAAGAACTTCTTTAGAGTGAAATCGCTTTATAATAAAGAAAATATACATACATATTTAATCTCTGGTGCTGCATGCTTTCAAGGCACTCCACTCCAGAAGTCCCAGAGGCTTTGCTTCATTATTCATGTGCACATTAGTGTCATATTTTTCACTTCTGAATATGGAATGTATAATTGATGCCAGATGAACATAAAAACGCTTAAGGGCAGACATGGGTAGGGCTGATGTTGTCATCCTTGATGAGGATGAACTCCTATCATGAATTATTTCTGTAACTGTAAGATGTAACTGTAACATGAATTATTTCTGTAATTCTAAAATGAATTATTTCTGTAATATGAGCCATGAGTGAAAACCAGGGAAGAGCATTTAACATCCAAGGAAGCTTTATTGTTTGGAAGTGGCCTTACCACAGGTTTAGTTGCTCATGCCAATATTCACAGGACTGTGGCACATAAATAGGGACAGGGTCTTTGTCAAGGCAAAATGGCAGTACATCTCACTCAGCTGCCCCGGGAAAGCTGAGCTGAAACTATTTTGCCTTTCCTGGCTGGGATGTCTTCCCTCACAGAGGTGTTCATGGGCCATGGAAACCTTTCTTGGCCGCTGTCATGCGGTTTATGAGGGGTGATGAGTTTGTTGCAGTCTGGCCATCCCTACATGCTGGAAGGCCTTGGGGACAGAAGCCAGCTGGTGGAGGTCACCCTGTGCAGCCACGCATGCAAGCAGGGAAGTAGGGAGCCACAGCCTGCTCCCTGGAGCCCCTTCTGCACCGCAGCAAGTGGAGCTTGGCAATAGCACAAGGTGTTGGCTTGCCATGTGTGATCCATCTTTAAGCTGTACATGCATTTATTTCTACCAAAGAGTTATATCATTTTTATATAGTCATGTGGCTGGAGTTTTGACTTCAACGTGTTGATGTGTGCAGACTTTATTACACAGTGATGTACAGTTTTTCACTGCACACGGTTAGGTATGTATTTTATCCCCTGTCCCTGTAGATGCATGTAGTGCCTGGACATGCTAGACAGAGCTTGCTACAGTACCTTATTTGCCTGCTCCACTTAACTGGCACTGTCTGGATATACCTTGCGTGGCAGCAACACTGCAAATGAAAATAAATGCAATGAAAGAATGAGTAAGAACATCTAATTCTATAAATACTTTCAAATACACTCATTTTGCCTATAAAAGCACACATGTAGGATTAGAGTTCTATAGCTTAATTAGTTTGTCAAGTTTAAGTATGTACTTATGGAATTTACATCACTCAGCATTTTTATTCAGATTTTCTAAGTTGTGATCAGAAAAAGAGCAGAAGAGAGAGGAAAAAAAAAAAAAGAATTTGGTTGTCAGGTATTCCAAAAGTCTGCTTTTTCACACAAATGTACATGTGTTCTTCACACAAATATGAACAGAATAAACATCTTGGTTTACTTTATATAAAAAATAACCAGTTAAGTTGAAATAAGATAAGTACATACAGAAGTTGCATTTTTACCAGCTTAGACAGTGATGTGTTTCAGTGTCACTTGCAAATGTTTCCATCTCTGATGTTAACTGTAATGTTCTCACAGCATGAAAATCCTTCCTGATCTCCAAAGTGCATCTGAAACCCCTAATGCAGTGTGAGGACTTTATACTAATATATACCAGCCTGGTGAAACAGTTTTATAGCCAGTCCACAAGCAAAGACAGTGCTTGGAGAGCACTGTTCAGCATATGTGTTATCATATATAGTCATATGTAATAGAAGTTGCCACATGCTTGCTCTCTGGGGTATTGTTTGGGAAGATGGCTTTTTTAGAAAACTACTATCTGCGATGGGAATGCTTTCACCCAACTTCAGGATCTTAACTTGCTAAAGCTCCCTTTTCAACCGAGAGAAATATTCAACTGGGCTACAGCTTGCCTGGCCTGTTTAAGATGTCTGTCCTGGGATGGTGCAAACCACACTCTAGGAAGGTGTGCTGTTTGCAAAGCGGTTTAGGTAACTCTGGCATATGAAGATACCTACAGTCAGAAGGGAGAGCACCACAGCTAGGTGGGTCTCAGCCCTATTTGCCATACCTTTAGCCTCCTCTTTGTATTACACTAAAGCCTAGAAGAGAAGTAGAAAGCTCATTGTTGTCTAGCGGAGCATTCCTTTTTACAGAGACCTTCTGTTTTTCTCCTCCCAATGGTTCTGATTGAACATCTTTGCAGACTTAAGGAACAAGTGGCATCTGGTGATTGACCGCCTTACAGTGCTGTTTTTGAAATTCCTGGAGTATTTTCATAAGATGCAAGTCTTTGTGTGGTGGCTGTTGGAGCTGCATATCATCAAAATCGTTTCCTCTTACATCATCTGGGTCACAGTGAAAGAGGCAAGTAAACACCCACTGTCACCCATGGCGGGGACTTGTCAGTGTCTGCTGCGCAGTGGCACACCCAAATGTGGGGAGGTGCCTTCCTCATGTCAGACTTCACTGCAAGTGTGGGATCCAGCTGCGCTTGTCAGCTGCTGGGGACCTGCCTTGACATCTTCTTCCACAGTGGTTTTCTGTCTGCCTAGACATGCTCAGCCCTACCCTTTTCTCCGGATATTAAGTTTTATTAGTCTAATTCTGTGGACTCAAGAGCCATAATCCCTCCCCTGCTCAAGCTTGCTGTGGGCATCATCCAGGAATGGAGGTTGGGAAGGAACATCTGGGAAAATTACTTTAGCTGGGTCTGGTGCTGAAGAAACTGGAATGTGGAAATAAGAAAAAGGGTGCAACACCTTTAGCTGTGCCTTTGGTGTGGGCAGCGTGAGTTCTCTACCTGACATAGCCATTCCTTGAACAGGGCTAGTAGGACAGAATTCGCTAAAGACCAAAATAAAAAATCCTTTTTCCTCACTTTTTTTTTTTTTTTTTTTGCGGGGGGTTGAAGATCAAGAGGATGAGGGTGGGTTCCACAGACATATGGATCTGTAACATCTCTTCTTTGCTCCATGTGTACTAAAGCAGTAGAACCAGGATGTGGTCCTTTATTTCATGTCTGTTTGTAGGGTGGGTGTGCAGTTGTGTGGGTCTAATATTCTTAATATTATTATTATGTAGGAGATAAAGTTCTTCCTAAACCAACTATTAAGTTTTTCCTTCTTCACTTTCCACTTTGTGTCTGTGTTATTGTGAATATTGTAAATTTTTTTCAGTATTTTTCTCACAGTTTCTCTATGTCCCTTTCTTTTGATTTTTTTTTTTTTTTTTTTTTTAATTACTGTGGAAAAGGTCAGACTTTCTCAGTTGTCCTGTTACTCCATGTAATTTCCATACTGTTTTTGTGTTTTCAGGTGTCTCTGTTTAACTTTGTGTTTTTAATTGCCTGGGCTCTTGCTTTGCCATATGCTCAGTTTCGCCCATTGGCATCAAGTATCTGCACTGTTTGGACATGTGTGATTATTGTCTGCAAAATGTTGTACCAGCTCACATCTATTGATCCCAGCACTTTTTCCAGTAACTGTACATTGGTGAGTACAAGTGCATATTAAACAGGTTTGACTGCTGCCTTCTTCAGTGAAGAAGAGCAAAAGGAAGCATATCAAGTACTGAAAACTACAGTTCACCTGATGTATTGTTGTTGATTATTGTATCCTCCCCAAGCAGCCTTAAACTCATTTTTTTGTAAACTGTTGCATTTTCTTTTTAGCCAGGAGAGAATGAAACTAAGGTCAATTTAGAAGAACTCAAAACCTCAGTCCTCTACAGCGGGCCAGTTGATCCTGCAGAGTGGGTTGGATTGAGGAAGTCTTATCCACTGCTTGTGTATTTAAGGGTAACTTGTTTAATTATCAGTCTTGAGATATTTTCTTATTTGTGATGAAAATAGCAATGTCTTTGAAATAAATCATCCGCCACACAGAAAAATGTAATTCAAGCCATTGATAGTAGGGAAGTACAGAGAGGAAGAGACAGCAGAAAGCCAGGTCTGTTACACAGGACATTTGCAGAAGGGTTTCAGTACCAATTAAGATAATCCGCATGTCGAAGTATGGCTTTCTGACTATATCATCGTGTTAAAAGCACTCTAAGAAATGTGATATTTGAGAACTCGAAGTAATTAAGACGTACATAGCTTTCAGGTACCAAATGACTGATGGGTCTCGTTAGAGTAATTGCCTTGAATGACAGTATATGCTATAAGCAGTTAATTTTTTTAAGTGCTTATTCCTCAGTAACTACTTAGAAAATATAGTGAGTTAAGGGAATAAATCATTCAGGTGCTAGTAAATGGATGTCTTTTGGTTTTCTTCTTGGTTTTGGTTGATGCCTGTGAGCAGTATTTTATTATTCCTGTCTTCATTAAAAAAACCTACTTACAATAAAAATGTGCCAAGTCCCTGAGCAGACCTTGAACGTCTCTTCTTCATTTAAAGAATCTCCAAAATTTTGTATCCACAGTTTAAGGCTGTCAGAAATAGTTGACTGAACAGCAAGTTTTGATCTAACTGGATTTATTCCTCATTTCTTCCCTCAGAGCTTGCCTCTGTGTGCTTTGGTTGTGTCGGGAGCACCTGCCGGGCTCTGGCAGTCAACGTATTGGGCCCTGGTAGTTCCTCTGCCACTCACTCACATAACCATGCCCCCCCCCCCCCCAGTTAAGAATACAGGCGGGGAAGAGCAATTACTGACCTAAGAAGTTCTTCTGCATGGAGAGTGAAGTTGTCTAGTGCTTGGTGCTAGGCTTGGTGCTAGGAGCTTTACAGCTATAAACAGATACCACTTCAGGATTAGAATTCTAGATTTAGATTATTTAGATTAGAATTAGATTATTTTTCTTTGGTTTTCATCGAGTTAACAAATAAAATGTTTGTTTCGCATAGACGAACTCAGTTCAGTGCTAGACTTGAAGGTCCCAAGCTTCAAGTCTTGGTGTATTTCTGTTATGCCGCTTTAATAACAGACTTTCAAAATGTCTGCAGTGTTGAACTGGGGAGCCTGCCTGTGATGGATTCTGTAAAACTCCCCAGAAAGAATAGGAATTCCAGCAACAACAAGCAAAAATAACTTCTTGTCAAAAAAAAAAAAAAAAAAAAAAAAAACAAACAAACAAAAAACACAAAAACAACCAAACAAAACCACAACCAAACTGGAACATAAAAAAACCCCAGCGGTACTTGTGTCAGGATATTCTTGTCCCAAATATTTCTTAACGTACAGAGATATAGATACTGCCTCTTCACCATCACTTATGACTTCCTTGAGTGACTTTCTCTGACCTGGTCTTTTTAACCAATTTTTGGAGTTGGTTAATACCTCTCTTCTGTGGAGCATAGGGCAGATCTCCCTCCTGAGAGAAAAAACTCACTTCAGAGCTGCTAAAGACTGCATCCTAGTCAATCTGGCTTTGGGACAGAAGGAGCTGTGTCTGAGTGAAGACTGGCAGGTGGACTGTTCATTTAAGAGTATCCAGAATATATTTGCACTATCCAGCATCCTTGCAGTTTTAGGAAGTTAGTGCTTGCCAGCTGCACCCCTGCAGATGACTTTGTGTATGCTTCTGTCCTCTATCTCCTGCAAAGCAAAGCATGTTGTCTTAAGAGAAGCTATGAAACGGAGGGCATATGGATGGGTCAGTGCATTTGCCCTCCCATTGCTTTCCACAACTAGTGTTCATTATAGTACCTTTTGATGAATGTCTTCAATTGTATCTTCTAAATGTACGTTTCATTGAAATCCCAGAAGTGGTAGGAACCTTACTTTGTTTCAATGGTAGTAGCTGGGAATAGGTGCCAATGCATCCTTGAGTGCGGAAGCACTCAGTGGTAACATCCATTTTGGTATTCATGGGTTCATGCTTATTGGACAAATTTATAGCTTCTTATGGTTGTGATTTTTGTTTAATATTCTTCTGATTGTGTCTCCCATAGAATAACTTACTGATGCTGGCTATTCTGGCTTTTGAAGTTACAATCTACCGTCATCAAGAGTACTACAGATGTCGAAATAACCTTACCGCACCTGTGACTAAAACCATTTTCCATGATATTACAAGAGCACATCTGGATGATGGGCTGGTAAACTGTGTCAAGTATTTCATAAACTATTTCTTCTACAAGTTTGGTTTGGAGGTATATCGCTATATATCAATTTTCTTTAGACTATCATTCCAAACCTTTTGATTGTGTTGTTGTTGAACATTAGCTTGAACTGTGTTTGACAGCTGGATGCTTCTTAGTCATTGCTCATGTTAGACCTTGCCACAGTAATGGGTTTTGCTAGTAGTGGTTTTCCTCTTACTTTTCGCTGAAAAGGGATAAGAGATGGGACAAGGGACAGAATTGAGGCATACCTTCTCATGCACACACACACAGGGAATCATGGACTGCAGGAGCAGAAGGTGGCAGGGGCTAGCAGGCCATTGTTTCTAAACATTTCTAAGCTTCTTTTGCCTCTGGCAGCACAGATGCATCCTTCTTCTTTATATTTGTTACTATAGCTATTAGCAGTCTGCAGGAGCAAGAGCTTCAGCAAAGGTTATTGCTGCTTTGTGCCACCAGTGTAAGACAAAGTTCTTTCTCCAGTACACAAAACTACACAGAGGATTAGGAGAAGCAGGTACAAAGGAGTGAAGGGATTTTTCTGAAGATCCATGATGTATCTTAAATACCTGGTAGGTGTCTTGTTTAGTAGAAGATCTGCTTGTCTGTTTGCAAGCAGAGTGGCCCACTGCTGGGCTTTAGGCTGAACTAATGTGTTCCTTCTGTCTGCTTCACCCAATCCAGCAGCAAAACATCAGAACTGAACCTGCCTTGAAGACATGCTATCACTGAGGAAGTGCTGGGAAAAAAAAATAAAGAAAAATATCTCATCTTTGTTCCCTTACCTCGTCTGTTCGCAGACACATGAAATGTACTTTCAAAAATGTTTGCAGAAATAGTGACTTTCACAAATTTCTATGGCTATCTGAGGAAGGCAACTCCTAAGCAAACGCATCCCAAGTCTAATCATAATGATGCACTTGACCTATCTATTAAACACTACCACCCCTTGCTACTGATCAACAGAGTAAACTGTTCACAGCCAGTCTGAGGATTAAGAATGAGTGAAAATTAAAATTAATCAGCGAGCTATTTCCTTCAGGAAATAAATTTAACCTCATCCTAATCTAAGGAGAGAGAAAATCAAAATAGTGAAGCATGCTGAACAAATGAATCACTATGAATTATTCACTAAGTTTGAAAACATGCTTCATGGCACTGAGTGAAGGAAGGGACTACTCTAAGTGGAGCCAGAGAACAGAAATGGTCTGGGATGCAGAGCCTTTAGAATGGAGAACTAAAGCTGCTTTACAGGAATTGGCTGAATTTGTCTATAACCAATAGAAGTTGTATGGTTCTAAATCCCTTTTCTCTTTGTCTGGTTCTCACATGAGGATACACTTCAGTTGTTGCTGTTATTAATAGTTCCTCTTCTTTTTCACATCTGCAAGTGCTATCAAAATATATGGATGTGTAATACGTGCTTTGCTTGGCAGCAATTAAACCTTTCGCATACAGGCTACTGTGACAACATTCTTTCCATTCTGTATCTTTAGATATCACATAATGGAAACCTGCTTTAGTGCTGTATTCACTATATTCACTGTATTCAGCTGCCATTCATAGAAGAGTATAAAAAATTTGTGGTGTTGGAGTGGGGTGGGGGAGGTTGCTGTTGGAGAGTTACAAACTGTTTTGGTGTGTTGGTTTGCACAGGGTTCCTGCTGTCAGTCCCAGCATATGTCCAAGCATTCTGTCAGGATCCAGAATAGTTTATCATTGCTGCATTGACTAGCCATCAGGTTGCAAATGTTACGTTTCTTTACTTTTCCAGACCTGTTTTCTTCTATCAGTGAATGTAATTGGTCAACGAATGGATTTTTATGCCATGATTCATGCCTTCTGGCTGATTGCTGTACTGTATCGACGTAGAAGAAAAGCTATTGCAGAGATCTGGCCAAAATACTGCTGTTTTCTGGCATGCATCATTACATTCCAGTACTTCCTTTGCATTGGCATCCCACCTGCTCCTTGTAAAGGTAAGGACACTTACCCTCTATGGACAATTACTACTGCTTGGTTTTACAGAAGAGTGGTGGCAAATTGGTAAATACTCAGAAGAAAAGGATGAAGTAATTGTTATAAAGTACTGATTGCATTTTTGCCTGCCTTTGTCACGCAGACTATCCATGGAGAAGTGGTAATGCCAACTTCAACTCCAACATCATAAAGTGGTTATACTTTCCAGACTTCATTGTGAGACCAAACCCTGTCTTCCTTGTCTGTAAGTATTTTAGCACATAATTGTGAAGTGTTTACATGTCCTTTGCTTAAAGCATCTGTACAGTGTAATTTGAAGCCAGCCTTTTATTTACTCTTCAGTAGTAAGTTGACATAGTATGTAAGAAATTGAATACTAAGTGTGGCTTTGTATGCAGCAGAAAAATTCAAAGAATTGGTAATTTCTGCATGTTTTTTTCCATATAGCTTTTCAGTGAAGTGGCATCGAAAAGTATGATTTTTCCCCTCCTTTTCTAATTTATTTATCAGTAAAAATCATAGAAGATGACAGATAAATAAACTAAAACCAATACATTTCAAATTGGTGATAAAAGAGAGTAGCACAGTCTTGGAGGTTCAAAGCGTGGATAAACAATCTAGTAGCTACATTATAATACATTACCACAACTCCCTACACCTAAGTTAATGACTGAATTTTTCCTTGCAACTACTGCTTTCTCCTAGATGATTTCATGTTGCTGCTGTGTGCGTCCTTACAAAGGCAGACATTTGAGGATGAAAATAAAGCTGCAGTACGAATCATGGCTGGAGACAATGTGGAGATTTGCATGAATCTTGATGCAGCATCTTTTAGCCAGCATAATCCTGTTCCTGACTTCATTCACTGCCGGTAAGAACTGAATCTTAAACACTTGGAAAATATAGTGCTTCCGTTTTGTAAAGTCCTCTGGTCTGAAATGAAAACTCTCACAGCTTCCAGTTTTACTTGGAATTTATATTCATGTATGATCCCATCTCCTGACATGTTTTACTGCTGTATGAGACAGAAGATAGCTTCTAGGTGATCAGCTTCTGGTTTAGAAAAGGGCAGATGAAAACAAGTCTTCCTAACACTGCTGATTAAGTGCTCCCCAGAGGGATGTTCAGAGATAAATTTGCCTGAAAACACGTATTCCCTCCAAGAATGTCCTGTGGGACAGTGTTTATGGTAGACTTCAGCACTCTGATGGCTTCCCCAAAACACAGGCATGTTAGCAAGTATCCATTCTAGTCTGAACTTGCCCATGTATACGTTTAATTCCACAAAGTCATCACTCATGTCCTGCTGAGTTGTTGTCTAAGTACAATCAAAATAATACTCTAGTATAAGAGACTGTCCTTTGTGCTATATCATCCAGGCATAAGAACCTTGAAAGTGTCTTGGAAAGACAGCTGCGGTGTCTTCCTGTTTCTCAACATTGGATGTAGGGTTGTTCGAGAAGGTGCCTAATATAAATAGGGAGCAGAGCCTGAGAGAGTCTGTTCTGGATAGCCTTCAAACAATAGGACCATTCCTATGTGATCATTTCTGCAAGCACAGATTAGCTCAGCTCTTCTGGATTGTGCTGGGCATATTCTTAATCAAAGTTGTGTCTGAAAGTTTGATGCAGTAGTACAAGAATAAGAAGAGTAAGATTTCTTAGCTAATTGTGTTTGTCAGACTAGGTGTTTGTAAATGCATGTTACCAACGGATGTCTGAGTGTGAAAGGAATTAAAAAAAAAATCAACTAATGTCTAGCAAAATCTTCCTTTTGCTGATAAACTTTTATTTCTTTTACCAGAGAAGTGGTATCACCTGAAGCCCTTCTTAAGATCTTTAAGCTGATCCTGTTTCTGTTGAAAATGGTGGCCAAATCTATCTTGAAATAGCTTTGAAGAGGAGACCACGGACATACATTCAACTCATTTGTTCAGAGATTTATAGTCAGTTCTGGGTGAAGGGTGAACAGTTCTCCCCCTTGAGTATTTCCAGTCTGCACGGTGGACCCAGTGCTCTAGATTCAGTAACATAGGCAGAGAGAAGTCACAGTCTCGCCATCGCAAAATGCTCCATTAAATGGGCTTGCTTTCCAAAAGACATCTGCCAAATAGGGCTTGGCTGAGAGGAATGTGTAGTGCGGATTTTCCAGGTTTGTTTCTTACCACTTTAGTGGTGTCCATCTTAGCAAAAGCTAAGACGGCAGTTGCATCAGGCACACTGGTGTGATTGGTCACTGGCAAAGACTATCACTGGTGAAATGGTTGCTGGCAGAAAGAAATCGAATTTTGGTCCTTTAGAGACCAGAAAAAAAATCATTGTGAAAAAACTCATTAATGATGAGAATGTATTTTAAGGATGTCTTCAGAAGGGAAAAAGAGGCAAGAAAATCACTGCTTTTTAAACAGCCTCTTTTGGCATCTTTTCAAAGGTCCCTGGAATCTGGTAGGTATTTCTGTCATCTCTGGAAGGTATTCCGAAATGACCAATCATGAAAAATTTGAGGCACAGAGGATGTTCTTTGAAGATTTTGGATCGGAATCAGCATCAGGTTTATAATGGAAAGCGAAGTCCAAGCTGGACTGGCCTGCGGCCTCTCCACAATCCTGCGGGTTAAGTTCTCTGTTTTGGTTCATATGCATGGTGTGCATTAGCTTGAAGTCATTGGTGGCATCACATCCATTCAAACACGCTGCTTGGTATGTGCTGACAAAGTAGACCTGTGTATGGATGGTTAATGATATGCAAGCATTTAATTGGGAGTTTGCAACTTGTATTAAGCAGTAAGTAATATTACTTACTGGTGGAGAGTACAAAAAAAAAAAGCAGAAAATCAAAGAATGCCATTAACAGTAGTGAGCTGAACAAATAAATTGTGATCACTTTATACTTGTTCCAGCTAATTTCAGAAATCTGTGTGGCTGTTTCATGTGATAGTTTTATGTTGTGTGAATAAGAAGCAGAATGAAAAGAACAAGGCAGAGAAAGAAACAGAACAGGGACATTTTTGTTTGAAAAATCCATCAAATGAATAGAAAACCCATTAATTTCAGGGACAGAGGAAATTCCTGTTTATGATAGCCTTTCTTGTAGATGCTTGGGCAGGTAAGCTGTAACTTTATATTTTTTTGCTGTTTGTAGTGTTAGCTTCCTGAATCTGTAATGGGAACATACTTGTAGAGCAGTGTGTATTTGTATAAACAGACCTTCCTTAAGTACAAACTGCATAATAGATCTTGTGTTCTCGATGGTATCTTTCCTTTCTTTGAGCTCTTAAGCATCTTTTTCAATGCTTTCATTACAATACAGTTTTTCCCAGGCTTTAGATTATGTTATTTTTGAGAGGTTGCACTGCACATATGCCATCTTGAATGCCTAATTTGCTTAAAGAAGCACCAGAGAATGGCTGACAGTCTCTTAAAGTGACTGAATCTTTTATTAGGGATTATCAATCTTTAAAAAGAAGAACTTTCAAGCTCTGGAGAATCCAGCTATGATATACCTCAGAAGAAAATATATTTATCTGGCTTCCGTCCAAGACAATTTGGAACTGAAAGGGCTTTGTCTAAAGACATTTCTTGCACTTTGCCACAGAAGTTTCAGAATACTCTGACTGTTTAGTAACATGGACAAGAATTTGGTTCAAAGCTTATCCAAGCAAGTGAAATGAAAAGTGGCATTTTTCCAGGAGTCAGTCAGAAAGAGCCAAACAAATAAGTGAAGACAACCTGGTTATGAATAAATTACAAAGCATAAAAAGAATTAGTGCTTAGTATTCATGTGTTTTCTGAGAAGACCAATGTGTATTTACTGCCATGTAACAGAAGTGGCAGTTGCAGACTGAAGCACCGTTTCTGAAGTATCTCTTCCCTTGAGAAGATGCTATTTGGTCACTTTTCCAGTAGGCATGGGTAAAAGGCTTTTAACTGCAATATAAACAGTGGCAGAAAAAGAACATATTTCCAAATGCTTAATTTCCTTCTCTCTGGAGAAATATTTGAGCTCAACAATGATAAATACAGTCTAAGGGAGAGATTTCCTGAAATTTTCCTGTCTTTCCACCCTCAGATTTCTCAGGGGATATGTGCTTGACCCCAAGGGAGAGCACAACCAAAGGACTTTGAAACAGAAATAAAAATTAAGAATAGAAGTTGGAGCTTTTAAAATGAAACAGGATTTAATGTGACTTCACTGAGGATAATCCTTTCCCACAGTCTCTAATGCTGGAAAATTCTCATTTCAGTTCCCAAGCAGTTTGCAGACGTTCTTCTAGACACTGGCAGGAAAAAAAAAAAAAAGGGATTGTAATCTACTTTTTTCCTCTTAAGAGCAGAAACAATGTTAACAACCAGTCATTGAACTGTCCCCTTTAATACCTGAACCCTGGGAACCATTACCAGGTGAGTCAGATGAAGTCTTTCAAAGGCAGCTGTAATGCCTTTCTTGGAACTACACTTCTTCTAACTTAGGTTAGTGAGAGAGGATCTGCAAATCATCATTACAGGCTTCCTGTCATATTTTTTGTATGAAGCAGATAAACATTTTGTCGCTAATAAAATGAACCCCAACAAATAACACAGCTGTGGATTTGGGAATGTTTAAAGCAGATGGAAGCATGAAGAAAAAACCTCACTGGTAAGAGTGAGAGTAAGAGGGTATCAGTCCTGAGAGAGGGCTTGACAAAAATAGTGGGGACTGAGACCTATAGGATCCACAACACTAAATGTGAAGACATCCATTGAAATAAGAGAGCAAATTTTCAGAATGTTTGATGTCACTAATTGGCAAAGGGAAAATCAATGAAACTGCTTTCTGAAAGCTGAAATGGAGCTACAGGGAAAGGCTTTGGGGATGGATGCTTGATGAGAAATTAGCAATGTTAGGATTAGAGGTCACACAGGCTGCTAAAAATGTAAGGGATAGGAGACAGGGAAGACAGGAAAGAAAGAAGAAATCTGGGTAGTAGGGGTAGCTTACAGAATGAATATATGTAGCGATAATATGGCTGGAGGAGAGGGAGAGGGTAGTCACCAGAAGAGCACTGTGGGAAGAGCCTTGGTGTTATATGGGGGTGTGTAGCCACACTCAAAGCAAAACAGGTGGCTGATAAGGGAAGGCAATGAGGCTACATAACGGCAGCCCCTCCAGCATGAAGAAACATTGAGCTATACTGGTCTGTGCAACAGCACAATAGGCTCCTCACCAGTGTGTAAGCAGAAGTGTGTTTTTCCTGAAACTTCAAAGTGCTGTCTGAGGACAAACATCTTTCCTCAAAGGGGCTGTTGGCTGCAGCATCAGCACCTCTTGGTGCCTGCAGGCAGAGGTCTGGGCAATAGACTGGCCACAGCCAAACACAGCGTTGAGCTCGCTGGGAAAACAACTACAGATAAAGCAATCCTTTTGCAACAGGCTGGATGGTATTACAGTTAAAAATTAATTCCTGTGGAAATAAAATATCGACGCAATCATGATAAGACTAATAAAGCTTTAGTAAATGAAAGCAGAGTATTTGATGGGAGAGCCATCTTGAGGTCACAGTAGCTTTGATGGATGGGTGGAATGAACTTCAGGCTTTGTTTTCCTTGGTTTTGAGCAAAGAGATACAGTAATTTTTTCCAAAATGTTATCCAGAGTTGTATCAGTGGGTTCTGCTAATGACACAGTTGGCAAATCAACATTTTTTTACTTTTCATTAATCTTTCAGGTTTCTTCTGGATAGTTTCTAATTCAGAGGTTATTTTACTACTGACAGCCATAGTTTGATGCTCTTGGTACGCTGGCATAGTGACTAGTCTTCCTCAGATGTGTGGCTGTATTCCTGACCTCCAGCTACATGCTCCCACCTGTATCACACCAGCAGTGAGCTGGCTCATAGGCTGAATGGACAGAAAAGTATTTCTTTCTTCTGTCCTCCACCCAGTTATATAAGCTTTTGCAAATTTGCTTCTTGAAACCAGTTCAAAGAGCCAAAGCCAAAGAAGGGGCTGGGATGCAGAGCTGAGGGGATTTCCCCTTAGGAAGCATCTGCTCAGATTTCCTAGGTGTATTGTCAGATTACACATTTAGCCTCTCTTCTCTGTGACTGGATGTAGATGTAAAGAGCACTCAGAAGACGAGGTTTGGAAGGTTTATGTGGCATTAAACTAATGATCTATGTGGTCTTCAGTGAAAGCGTGAAATTATAGTATATGCTATTCCAAGACTAAGCATTTTTTTCTGTCTGTGAAGAAGTTTTCAAACAGAGGGTAAGCACCCTTCTGGGTTTGTGTAGTGTCTTTTTAGCTGTTGAGATGTCTGTGCATCAGCCTCCCACTTTGCATTATAATCTCCAGAGCAAGGAACTTAAACTCCTCACTTGGTAACTTTCTGGGATTTGGGGCAGAATTTAAAGATCTGCATCTGAGAATGTGTCAAGTGATTTGAGAGGCAATACATAGGGAAGTCCTCCACCAAGACACATCTTCATTCCTGCTCTCACAGCACTTAACCTACCTATATCATTATAAAAAATGAAAACTGGGGAAATGCATGACTCCACGCTGTAACAGACAGGGATTTTTGGCATACCGCAACTGAAAGAAGTGTGATTTCAGAAATCTTTTTATCTACTTGAAACTAATAGAGTATAGTTCTGTCCATTGTGTTCAATGTGGCATTATTGTTGGGCCAGCACAAAGGTACCTGGAATGGTTGGTCGTATTCATTGATTAGCTGTGCCCTGGATTACTGTTCAAACACCATTTTGTAACATGTCCACTCCAAGGTGAATTCTTGGGAGCCATTTTTATGGTTGGGCTTGCTTGTAGTTGCATATTTATAAAAATCAGAATTATTTTAATCTCTAAGAACTACATTGTCACTTAAAAATTTTGTATTGCCTCCTGCCTTTTGAGAAGTTTTTCTTTACATCCTGTTTTGTTGTTCATTTGGAGATGTCCAGTGCTATTAAATTTAATGTCTATTTTGAAAATGAGAAGAACAGATGTATTTAATATTTTAAACGACTGCTAAAATGTAGCAAATATTTAACATAGTGAAAAAATAGCTAAATTTATTCTCTTCCTTTTCATATTCTCTCTCATTTCTGGAAGTTTTAATCTGAGAGTGATATCTGCTGTTGGACTGTGACTCCACCAAGTGCCATGCACCTATGCAGGAAAGTTCAGATCCAGCTAGTTCCAGTTGTCTTTAAGAGTCAGAGTCCATTTTTATTGATGACTATTAAGATATTGATGGGGTTTGATCAATTCAATTCTATTCTGGGTTTTTCTCAAAAGATGCTGATGCATTTTGTTGATAGCAGAGGACAAGTGGTTTTAAATAT
This sequence comes from Falco punctatus, assembly GCF_963210335.1. Taxonomy (NCBI): domain Eukaryota; kingdom Metazoa; phylum Chordata; class Aves; order Falconiformes; family Falconidae; genus Falco; species Falco punctatus. Next base: position 61,722,340 of record NC_137582.1, on the reverse strand, counting down.
TGCAATTGTTAGAGCAGTGTCAGGAAGGTGATCTCTTCCTAGCCATCCAACACATCAATAGTTATTATTAAAGGAACACTAAATATTATGTTTGGTTTGTATTTTTTTTTTTTCTGGAGAAACAGTGAGACCATCATTTCCAGGGAATATCGAGTTAGTGAAGACCTGTTCAGCCAATGTCTCCTGCTTCTTTATTTTCTCATTGTATATTGACTCTTTGTTAATGTTTTATCACCCAAAACCCAGTAGCATCTCTAAAGTCATTACATTTTTAGATTTCACAGGCAGTAGTCCATACATTTCTTTAATGTCTGTGGGAAGTAAACATAAAGGAGTTTTCTCTTTACTTTCATTAAATGCCTCTCTGGTTGGCTTCGGCAAGTGAAATGTGTAATACAGGCCTATAAATGTAGGACTATAAATACATACTCCTAGAAAGTTCTGAGCCTGAGAACATCAAGCAGCAGGGGCCTTTTAATGTGGCTTCGTACAGTGCATTTAGTTCATTTACTCCTTACATGTTTTGGCTTAGGTAAATGTGTACTCCTATAGTGCTGTATCCCTGCCTGGTTTCCTGACAAATCTAGTTTCGCAGCCTGGGTGAACAGACCCTGAAAACACAGTTACATCTGGAATCAAAACACTAAATGGGAGGAAACTAAGAATTAGTTGGTTTTGCAGTGTTTAGCTATATGTAGTATTCAGTATTGCCTTTGGCAGATATTCTTATTTGAAAGCTCACTGAGTCAATAGTAAGTCAAGGTTTTAAGGAATCTGAAAATACCAAATCGTTTCTCACCCTTTCCCACTGTAGGCCAAGGCTGATTTCAGATAGCTCTGTCTCGTAGCTTCCTGGCAAATGTTTCAGTAAATTCTATCACATTTATATTCCGTTGAAGCCTTTTACCCCTCAAAACTTTAACAGTTGATCTCCATTGGAGAAAGATATTTTTAGCAGCTGTCTTTGAAAACTAGGCTTTTAACCTGACTGAATTTCCCCATAGTCATCAATAAATACAGAATTGTTTGCAGTGGAGTGCTGTAGCTGGCTTCATAAGAGAGATTTGCTATAATACCGCTCAGACTTCTTTAGAAGATGATCTCAGATAGCGTTTAAATTGTGTATGTAGCATTGCCAGAAAATATCACTCTATCCTGAAGTTTGGTGAGAACATGTTTTCGCCCCTTTCATGATACAAGGCTTGATCCTGCATGATGCAAAGTGCCGTAACGGGGTGTAGCAAGATGCTTGTCATAAAATCATAGAAAACTTTGGTTTGGAAGGGACCTTAAAGATCATCTAGTTTCAGCCCACCTGCCATGGGCAGGGACACCTTCCACTAGACCAGGTTGTTGAGGTCTGGAGCACCTCTCCTATGAAAACAGGCTGAGGGAGTTGGACTTCTTCAGCCTAGAGAAGAGAAGGCTCCGGGGAGACCTTATAGCGGCCTTCCAGTACCTGAAGGGGGCCTACAAGAAACCTGGAGAGGGACTTCTTACAAGGGCATGTAGCGATAGGACAAGGGGGAATGGTTTTAAACTTAAAAGGGGGTAATTTAGAGTAGATATTAGGAAGACATTCTTTACTGTGAGGGTGGTGAGGCACTGGGCCAGGTTTCCCAGAGAAGCCGTGGATGCCCCATCCCTGGAAGTGTTCAAGGCCAGGCTGGATGGGGCTATGGAGTATATGAGCCAGGGAGACCCATGAATGAGCTAGACCCGCTGATCATGGTGTTACTCTTGAGCAGGTGTGCGAATGCTGAAGTGGAATGAGAATGCTCAGAAGACCTTAGGCACAAGTGTCACCCAGTAGTGCAGAAAGAGGAAAGGTAGCATTGCCCTCAGAAAATGGTAACTTTTTCTCCTTCTTTTACTTCCAGGTCCTACTTAGACATGTATAAGGTGATAATATTTAGCTACCTCTTCTGGTTTGTGCTTACTATAATCTTCATAACGGGAACCACGAGGATCAGCATATTCTGTATGGGCTACTTGGTAGCTTGCTTTTATTTCCTTCTCTTTGGTGGAGATCTGTTGCTGAAGCCCATCAGGAGCATTCTGCGTTACTGGGACTGGCTGATTGCGTACAATGTCTTCGTGATCACAATGAAGAACATCCTCTCAGTAAGTAGCCGCTGTCTTTCCTCTGCCCTCAGCACTTTGGTTTCATTGGAAGTGGTGCACAGTGCATTGAGTGGTCACTAAAAATCCTTTTTCAGGACCACAGCCTTCTGCAGGCACCAAGCAGGCCGCATTTTAATTCAGAAACTGCAAGTGAATATCCAGGGAATGGTAATGCATATGCATTGTAGGAAAATGTGCACCCATGTATTCAGTTGGGCTCTGTAAAAGCTCACAAGCTATTTTCAAAGGGCCAGGTTCTGGTTTCTTTTCCTAGTAAAGTATCTCCTTAGAAGTCTTGTGAAAATCTCAGTAGAGTGGGAAGTGAGTAAGAAGTGCAAGATTAGTCATAACATTGATAAATAGTGCATATTTAATTAAAACTTTTGTTTAAAACTAGCATTTTCAAACCTACTACTAGATGCAGTTGCTGTGTGATGTAATGTGAGGTTAACTACAAAATTACAAACTGCATTTCTGTTTCCTTTAGAAGCAGTGTGAAATTCAGGTGAAAATAGATATGTTTGATAATTAAATGTCAAATTCTTCTGTAAAATATTAAAGTTTTTTTTACATTAATTAACTCTTTAGAGCAGATTCTTGTAGTGGCACTGGTAGGTGATTGAGACAAGCCAGTAATTTAAATCTTTCTGAAAGATAAATTTAGATTTATATCTGGCAAATGCTTTTTAGCTTTGAACATTTTTAGTGCTGGACTGAAAAGAGCAGACATTTTTCTTTTTACATTTATATAAGTCACTGTACTGAAATAAAATTGATTTATGGGTGGTTTGAATTTGCAAATGTTCTAAATGCTTACATATGTGCTTCATTTTATGCTTGGGAATTCAGTGGAGCTACGCGTGTGTTAAGCTTGTCCATGTATGTTTGCAAGATTGAGTCAGTCATTTATAAAAGTTGCTTAGCTGTCACATTACAACATGTGCCAGACGTATCACTTTCTCTACAAAAACACAAACAAAACCCACATACCTTCTATCTCGCTGATAATCAAAAGAACAAATCCTTGTGATCTAAAAGTGATGTGTTTTGCTGGTTAAGGCATTCTTTCTTCTAATCTCTGTTTTAATAATGGGATATAATAGCCAAGGGCCGTCACAATATTCCCATGTAATTTAAAGAGGTACAACTTTTCTTATCTTTATTTCTGGTACGTCTTGTTATATGAAATTGTTCTTTTACTTTCCAGATAGGAGCATGTGGCTACATTGAATCATTAATTAAGAACAGTTGCTGGTTGATTCAGGCATTTAGCCTGGCTTGTACAGTTAAAGGCTACCGTATTCGTAAGTATAGCTCATTTTTCTTCATAATTTTCTATAAATGAAGAAGCACCTTCAAAATATTTTACTGTATTTAAGTACCTGACATATTGCCTTGTGAAAAAATCGTACCTGCAAGTTCAGTTAATACCACTTGGTCCTATATTGACTAGCAACATAGAATATTGAAAATATTTCACAGAACCAAAAGAGATATATATATATATACACAGAGAAAACTATCAACACCCCACACACATACCCACAACCAACGTCTGCTGTAAATGAACAATTTGGTGAAACTGGAACTTAAAACAGTTTCCCTGTATGTGCAGGTGATGTGATACTTGAGGGTATGCTTCCACTGTACAACTTGAGCTAGAATGTCATCTCACCATCACTTTAAGGAGAGGGCACCTTTTCCCAGCTGCATACTCCCACTCCTCCCTGTGTGCCAGGTCTTATGTTCAGTTGCTCAAAGGGTAAACCAGTTCAGCTCACTGAAATGACAAGCGGTTAAGCCAGGATAAAAGTACTAATTTTTTGCATGCATAGTGAGTTTAGGCAATTTTTGTTTTACAATTATTCTCATGTTTGTGATGATAAAAGGGAGGGAGTGAATAGTGTATGTGGATGAAAGCGAGAGAAGGGAGGAATGAAGTTTGGGGAGCAAGACACTTCACCTCTCAGTCAGCTATTAATTTGGCTCCACTTTGCCCTGACACCCTGGATTGACAGTTTGAAAACACCTGACTGTTTTCAGTGTTTTTTTGCTGAATTTAAAGTACTGTTTCATCCTACTGAGTATGCAGCAAAGTTCTAAATTCCTGCCTTTGTGTCTGATCCTAATAGGTAAGTGGGGAGTAAGGGGAAAGAAAGGAAGTATGAAGATGCAAATTCATGAGATAAATGGTGTCCAGTAGTTCTCGTATTATCCAAAAATTTTTGAGCGGCAACAGAAACTTAGAAACAGGTTTCTTACTCCCCAGGGGATGGACACAGCAGGCTTTGAAGCTCTTGGAGCTTGACCTTCCAGATCTATTAGACTGGCTTGCTTGATTGTAAAGCCAGCTTCAAGCCAGAGTCTGTCCCTTGAGTACTTCTACTCCCTTCTGTAGAGCAGCATAGGCCATTTAGTTTATGGTTTAGCACCACAAAACCCAGTTTAAATTTTTTTAATATCCCTGAGAGAACTGTCTTTTAGAGAAGAAAAAAATGAAAGAAAGATATAGTCCGAGCCAAAATCTAGAGGTAGGAGGAATGGGATTTCCTCTGCCTGTCTCCTTCTACCCTAAAGGAAGCAATTTTGTTGTTTCAAATATTTTTTCTCTTGTGCAATGGAAAGAAACACTGGACTGAGTTATGGAGAGGAAAAATGAAAATATTAGGTGGTGGCAGTGAAAAAATTATTTTGACAAAAAAAACCCACACTTCTTTCTCATGTTGTTAGTGTTTTTAATAGAAAAATGAGAGAAAAAGTTGCTTTGAAATGAAAAAAAAAAAAAAAAAAAGAAACATACCATTTTAGAAAATCAAATATTTCAGGCTAACAAAAATTACTTTTTCTCCACTCTTTGTTTTCAAGTACTTCCTAGGACAGAGTGAATTTGTTTGCAAGTGGTTCACTTTTGGTGAATTCTCAGTTTTCATGGGATATCACATCATTGGAAGCTTTCCAGTTTTGTGTAAAAGAAAATATGATGTACTTCAATTGGAAATGCATGTCAGTTTTCTAAAGAAATATCTAATTAAAGCACCTCAATTCAAATAATTTTAAAGGATAAGATTATTTTATTGAATAAACATTATAAAAGAATACTTAATACAACAGTTCTTATGCTGATGGTGTCTTTTTCCAGCAACCAACAACGTAGATTGTAAACTGCCCAGTGGAGAAGCAGGAATCATTTGGGACAGTATATGTTTTGCTTTCCTGCTGCTGCAAAGAAGAGTCTTCATGAGTTACTACTTCCTACATGTGGTTGCAGATATAAAAGCTTCTCAGATCCTAGCATCAAGGTAACATAAAGTTTTAAAAAATTAAATGAAGCAGCTCAATTCTCTCATAGGTACAGTACATGCTTATTTATGATAGGCAGTACTAAAAGAGTACTTTAACATTGTTTTAAACAATCCCTGCTAAATTCGTAATTGCAAACCCAACCCTGACTAAGCACAAATGAGAAAACAAATTAATTGAGAAACTGGTAGAAATTAAAGCGTCTTTCCTACCAAACACCATCTGCTGCTCTCATAGCCCTTATTAAAAGCATGAAAGTTGATGTGTGTTGCAGCATTCTCTCAACATCAATATATATGAGAGCAAATGCCAGAGTTTTTAAGCCTTGGAAAGAAAACACTCTGCTATCAGAGCCTGTTTGAGACAATGGGCCTTAGAAATCACAACTCCAAAAATGCCACATGAAGAAAAATAGAGGAAAGTTATCACATCTGGCGTAGAAAGACAATCAGAATGTCTCACTTGGGAAGTGTCACATCACTGAACACTGACTAGGTGTGGTTAGGAAGTATCACCCTCTTTGGGCCTGTTACTTATACTTTCCCACCAGTATCACTATCACAACCATTCTTCTGTTTTTTAATAAGAAGGCAGATCTTAATTTCAGTAAGATTTCTAAGGAATTACTTTTGTCAATATAGAATTAATTGTATTGTAGCTTTTTTTTTTTTCTTCAAAAAAAAAACCCATATGTACATTGATTTCTATCTGTTGAGGGCAAAATTAGGCTTGGATGTCCTGAAAGGAGGTATTTTTTACCTTCCTGTTCTTACTCCTCCAGGGATCATTTTAAAAAGGGAACATGTTTAACTTCATACTGAACAATATTCACCACTCTAAACAGGGCTACCAAAAGATCTATGCGTCCATCCATATTGCCTGTCTCAGACTTTTGCTCTGGGGTAAATTTGTCTGCTGATGCCCAATTTTGCTGGATACCGCCTTTTTGTAGCCTTTTTTGTACCCTGTGTTCAGTGAAAATAGCAGAAAGTAAAATCATGAGTATCGAAATGCCTCCTAAATTGGAATGTTTGCTTCCAGAAGGAAAGAGCAGTCTCATGTAAATGACACTGGGCTGGGTTGAAAGAAACATGCTTGGTTCCTACTTCCAGCTTTGTGTCTTTTAGTAAGTTACTGAACCTACCCAGGCTTGAGTTCTCTAGCAGCAGAAGTGGAGACACACTGGCTTATGGCAGGAGCTTTGTAAAGATACATGTATGAATGACCAAAAAAGTGCCAAGAACTACAGGAAAGAGGGTAATACAAATGTAATGATATAATTATTTTTTTAGTTAGCTGCTTGCCTTGCTAAAATCCAAGCTTGAATTGGATAGTGGACAATGGACATAGACAATGAAAGAAGGTCAAGTTTGGATTCAGACAGCATGGTCTGAGTCTGCCTTCTAGTTAAAGTTAATATTGTGAAATACAAATTCCTTACCTAAATAAGATTAAACTGTGATTCAGACAATAGCGATGAGGATCCAATGACAGTTTTCGATAGTCCATAAGAATTTAGGAGTGATCAAGTTGCTAAGGAGAACATCTCCTTCTTTGTACTTTACCATACTTAGGGATAATAATTACTGCCAGTCTTGTTTGTATTCCTTTGAAAAAATGTACTTGTGGTTATCCTGCATGTTACATGGAAGAATCATTAATCTTGCAGAAAATATGGTTGAAAAATTAGCTAGAAGTAGACCTCTAAAACTATAGCTGTTCTTACTGAATTTCTGACAGAAGAAAGGCTTTAAAACTAAAACTTTGAGAGACTTTGAGGCTCTTTGAGAGTCTTCAGAAGCTAATGAGTGAATGATGAAGAATGGCCAAGACATGATCTGGACATCCGAATCAACGAGTTGATTACATTTCTAACAAAATGTAGTTAGCAGCCATATTCTTGTGGCACACCAGGAACTTGCCTAAGGATTTGTGTCATCAGATTAGAAGCACTGTAGTGTTCAGAGGGTAAAAGCGCAGCTGAATCTATGCTCATCGTGGCCCTGGATAAAGTTGGAATTTGCTCACAACTTCCAGGGGGACAAGGTGATTATAATGCAGAAGTGACTATAAAAACCAAATCCTGGAGGTGTGCAAGAACTCATACCTTAGCCTTGAACCTACCCATTCTCTGTGTTCTTGAGGACTGGAAGCTTAACTCCTTGAGCAGCTTGCTAGAGGAACTTACAGGCTGAGCAGGGATCACAGTGTTTGGCCCCAGATCTTGAAATATTTGACTGTAAAGATACTAGTATTCTGGAATAACTGATTATTTCTTTCAGGTCTTGGATTAGTTTTCTTTGATGTAGATGAGGTCATGTACAGAGAGAACATAGAGTTCTCTGTGATTGACTGGTGTAAGGGAAACTTAGAGTCATTTAATGTTTCCTCTCCTTTTTTCTTTTCTTTTGCCACATTTCTGCTGTAGGGGTGCTGAACTTTTCCAGGCCACGATTGTCAAGGCTGTAAAGGCAAGAATTGAAGAGGAAAAAAAATCAATGGATCAATTGAAAAGACAGTATGTATTTAATGTATTCTTTTATATATATATATACACATACATATGTATATATTTCACTGATTTTTGGTATTTTTCTAGAACCTTCTTTTATAGAAATGCTGATTAGGTTTTGAAGTATGATTTTCCTATTACAAAATTTTTTCTGGGCATTCAGACATCTTAGATATGCCAATATTATGTAGGTTTAGAGTCATCTTTTCCAAAAAGACAACATACTGCAGAATCTAAACTTTGATTTAAACATAGAATTACATTTCTAGGACCAAAGGTTTGAGGTTAACAAGAATCAGTGGCATGTACTGACCTGCTCGTCAGTGAGCCTGAAATTCTAATGGAAACAGATATTTCCTATAAATAAAGAGATGTGACCACCCCTGCTTGTTTTGAAGATTCTTCTAAACTCTAGAAATCCGAGTATGATTGGTTAAAAAGATCAGCTTTCCACTGTTCCACACCTGAGTATCATACCAACATAACCATACAGTGTCCTGTTTAAGAGGTGATCTATATCTGTGCTGTTGTGCTGCATTTCTTTGTTAGAGGTCCAGCTCATGTTTTAGTTCCAGGTTATCCTATTTTGTGTGGTATGAATGCATGTGACCCAGATGAAAGATTGGGGGGGGAAGTCTTATTTCCTGTTTCTTTCCTTCCACTAATTACCCTGCTGTTCTCTTGACTTTCCCCATCTCTCTGAAGAGCAGGATAGTAAAGTGCAAGTCCCCTATGAAACTCATGAAAAAGGTAGGCAGATTACTGATCAGAAGTGCCACATTAACCCTGTCTCACTTGAAAGGGCAGACTTAGATGGTTAGAAAATACGAGACTAAGACACAGGAACTGGGTTAAAAAACCAAGAAATCAGAACAGCAAAAGGCCTAGTTAGGGAAGCTGTAATGAAAAGTCACCGAAATAGCCTGAAATCACAATGGGCTAAGGAAGCTGAGTAACATCCTGGCTCTGCTTCAATGGGTGGCAATATTCTTATTGGCTTTATCGTTATTAGGATTTTGTTCTGTACATTTGTATTCCTGGTAAAATTTCCTGCATGATTGCTCTTTTGTTTTGTTGGTGGTTCCTCCTCTAGTGTTTGAGTGCAAAATATATGTTTACCTTCACTGAAGATATTTGCATTCAGCTTAACTGGCCTGAAGATCCTTTCTCTTCATACAGCCAATAAGCCACTTCTCATTCTGTTGCCTGCAGCCAGTATGATTTCAAAGCTGCTCCACTACCATGCATGAAGAGCCCTAACTGCTTCCTAAATAGATGTCAAAGCCCACTCCAGACTGCTTCTTCCACATGTGCATAACTAAAGAAGCATCAGAAGGCTGCAGGGACCGTGCTCCCTACCTGCATGCCTGGAGTTTCCCACCAGAGGTTGTATTGGGCTGTTGCTGGCCCTGCTCTACGCTTGAATCAATCTTATCCCATTTGGCAGGATGTGCCTGTCCTGGAAACAATACTTTTCTGTTAATTCTGCAGAGTTAAAGAACAAGGAGATGATACTGCTTGAGGCAATGCCAAAGCTAATCTATATTTCTATAAAAGTTGCTAGTTTGTATTTGTAGGATGTCTGACTAACAATAGAGGATGCTTCTTTTATTTGATTCAATGTAGTGCATCAGTACTTCATACAGCTTAGGCTGGTTAGGATGACGAGAATTGTCAGCGTGTCCAGGAGGAACAACCGTGTTGTCCAGACTAACATAGCATAAATTCAGCAGCAGATTATTGATATAGGGAAAGAAATCTAATTATCTACTGAATAATAGCAACTAGCTGAGATGAAGGAGTTTTTCCTTCTCCAGTAAATGGTTCTTCCCTAACAAATGGGTAGATTAATAAATGTATTTAAGTGAATTTTTATCACTGAAGTTAGTGAATCATTTACTTGTAATTCAGTTGTATTGAAAGAACTTACTCCTCTCGATTTCAATAATAATTGCTACTGGTTTTCAAACTGCAAAAACATAGAACTTTTAAAAGACCAGATTGTGCTAACTTAACATGGTTGAAAGAAGGACAATGGAAGCCTTCCCTACATCTGGACAAAACCAAACCAGTCTTCTGTATTTCCAGATAATGTGGGACAAATGAGCTTAAGGTGTGAAGATGTAGCACAAATACTGCAGAAACAGCCACATCCCTGGTTTAGAGTGACAAGTTTTAGGAAAACCACTGCATTAGGCAGAAGTCCTTTCTTCTCAGAGCTTTGTTTGCTGTGTTGTAGCTCCTGACAGCAATTCTTTTATTTTTAAATAATAGGATAGTTGAGGGGGAGTAGGTGAAACAGTCATGTGATAGCAGGCAACCCAGCTCTCACTGAAAGGTGAGTGAACATCTAGGCTTGAGCCTTCCAGCCAGCCCCTTCAGAGCCATGTGACTCCTTATTTTTAAGGGCAGGATTTGTGACGGTGTGGAATGGTTATTTCCTTTAGAAATGTTAAAGTGTGTGCGTCTGTGTATGGATGTGTTTAACACTTGTTTTTCAGAGTGAGTTAGAAAGGGTGAAGACGTGAATCTAACAAGATTCTTCCTTTTGCTAGAATGGATCGCATCAAAGCCAGGCAGCAAAAATACAAAAAGGGTAAAGAGAGGATGCTAAGCATGACCCAGGAGTCCTCAGAAGGGCCGGAGATTCGAAAGGTTTCTGAAGAAGATGATGAAGGTACCTTTAGCTATTGTTGTATTGTAATTGCAGTTGAGCGCTAAGGACAAGTGATAAATTGCTCTTCAAAACTGTCAGCGTGTAACAAGGTTGTTAGCTAAGCATCAGTTTGGAGCTTCATTCAGCCAAAAAAAATCTCTGGGATTTTGTACTACAAGAAGATTTAGAGAAAGTAGTTTGTTTTGAGGTTACTTTTAGCAGTTGGCAGAGCGCTGAATAGCAGCAGGGGTTTGTTCTGAACAAAATCATTTATCTGTAAACCACAGTGTTACACATAGGTAGCATCCACGTTTTTCCAGCAACATTTTCTGGATGCTGTGAGTTTTTTCAGTCACTGAAATGTTTGTATACTTTTAAATGTTGTTTAAAACATAGGAATAGGTAAAATACCTATCTAGTGCCACATTTCTAGCACGGTCTTAGGATCGGCACTTACTGGGTTTGAAATTTTTTGAGCCTGAAATGTAAAGGGGATTTGAGAGGAGGGAAAATATTTTCTTCTCGAAATTACAGTCAACTGTGACTGAATGTTTTAAAACAGAAGCCTGAATTTTTTAGCTCTTTTAGAGTGTAATGCTGTTTTAACTGCTGCATAAACTAGAATATTTCTGGTAGTGTTCATGCTTTTGAACGATTTTAATATTGAATGTATTCAGTAGATCTGACATCTGATGTGCTCATAAAATTTTAGCTCTTTTGAGAGAAATTAAAAATTATTAATCAGTGTAAGAAACATGTTTCTGATTTTATAAAATTAATATTTGGACATATTTTATTTTAGGAGAAGCAGACAAAGAGAAAGCCAAGGGCAAAAAAAAGCTGTGGTGGCGGCCTTGGGTTGATCATGCTTCCAGTAGGTTTTCTCAATCATCTTACAAATATGTGGATTTAACCCTTATATCCTTGACCAGAATGAAGGCATTCCCATGACCTGTTTGTTTTATGCCTGATTTTATGATTGTGACTTGATAGAAGGCTTGTTTTTTTCAACATATGATTTCTACTTCCAAATCTTCAAGGAGTCGGTTTAATCATATTTTGAACTTCTCTGTGTTGGAAGCGTAGCTAGCTCATGATACTTTGGGCATTCTTAGAAAAATACCGTATCAGATAAACATGTACCAAAAAAGAATCTATTTTGGCCTCAAAAGTTTCAATTCTCCCCTATCGCAAAGCACAATATATTTTAAAATGTGAAGTTGCAGGTTTGGCAAAGCATTCTATGATCAGTCATCATTTCTTCTTCATATACACACATCATACATCCTTTTTTATGGTTCATCAGTCATTCTGCTGTCAACTGTAGAAATCTGAGTACCACACTAAGGCATCAAGACTATTCCTGGGACTAGGATGTGTAGAGCTCAGATGAATATCTCTGATCACACTTTAATGTACTGTTTATGCCAGTTGTTTTTTATTTCCATTTTTTTGTGTTTATCTGAAAGCAAAAAAATCTTCAGCCTTGAGCACAAGAAATTATTAGACTGTATCATGTGTATAATTTCTGCATTATGATATTTTGTTTGTAGCCCAGTCCAGGCATGCAATAGAGTTCTTCCCTATGTTATGGATTGGGTAAAGCAAGAAAACTGAGCCAACTGCAGTCTCAAATCAGGCATTCTTCTCTTGCGTCTTTATTGAAGGAGATCAGACATGAGCTATTTAATAACCTCTGAAGATTTAAAAAATACTCAAATGTATAGCGCTGATCAGAGTTAAATATGAATATCTATATTGTGCCTGGTCATTAAGTTTAAAAGAATTACTCCAAGTGATACTTTTATACATCTACATAGTGCTTCATTTACCTATGTGTATTTGTTTATAACTCCAACATATATATTTACCAACAGCACTTAACAGAATGTCATGTGCTTAATTCTATCAAGTCACAAGTAAACCGTGCCTCTATTTTTATTTTCCTAAAGGGCACACTGCCACTTTAGAGAGACCTATCCCTTTTCAAAAGTCTCAGGAAAATAAACTTTTGCCCTGTAGTTTCCTTAAGGACAACAATGACAAAACAGTTCAACACTATAATTTGCAAGTTTTTACTGTAGAATTTCAGGCTATGGTGATTTTGAAGGAATGGGATATGGTCTCTTGGTTTTTCACCACTGGTTTTGTAATAAGAACCGCTCAAAGAGAGACATTGACTTTGCCTTTTACTTATTTCACCCTCATTATTCAATATTCTTAGGTGACAACTTGCATTTTGGTATTTAAACAGTGAGCATTCTTGAAATTATTTATTGCAATAATGCAAAACCTTGTGGGAAACATCGCAGACCCTGATCCTGCAAACAGTGGTTGCCTGCCATGTGGCTTGCATCCACACTTGCTGAAGCATGGCACTGACAGTAGGTGTTTACAGGCATAGAAAGTGGAAATAGACTTATATTCCCCATCCATCCTTTTCAAAACACTGTGCTGTAACTGCAGCATTCTGCCACACGTGGATGTTCATCTCAGTAAATGGGTTTGTGACTGTATATTTGTATATATTGAAGTCATTCAAGTTTGAAGTTTTATGCCAATTCTGATTTTTATTGTTATTTCATACCACTTGTTATAATTTTATTATACAGAAAGATGCATCATTTTGTATGTCATAGGAATTAAAACACAGTCATGAATTTGGGTCTGAGTAGGACAGTTGGGAAAGTGCAGGTTTCCTCATTGACGCCCACTTACACTCTCCCTTGCTGGGAAGTATGGTTCCTCCTGTGTTTGTGGATTACTTACGGAGCCCCACAAAGATCAGCAGTAGTTAGGGCCACATGCTTTGAGGTCCTCAGCTTCTCCTGGGGCACAGAGTTGTGCCTGATGTAGTGCAAAAGATGGTGCTCACAGCTGTCCTGGGTAGCGCTTTCCCTCTGAGCAGAAGCAAATGATAAGATTATTCTGATTTCTCCTGTGTGACTCCCCTTCTGCCTCCTCCATCTCATCCCACAAGGAAAGCCTGCAAGTCCCTTTTCTCAGTAGAGAAAGTCACTTTTTGCAGTAGGAGAGAGGTCCCCAAGTCCAGTCTGTCCAGGAATTACCTTACTAATAAAATCTGGTCTCTTTAGCAGTCCCTGTAGGAGACTAACACGCTTCTTATTCCATTTTAATGTCTGCAAGAATGCATTATTGCTATTCAATCATACCTCCCTCTTTAGTTGTAAAAGAGACAACTGCTACATTGTACTGTCCTCTCAGATAGACTTCAACCTAAAAATTCTGGAGGGAGATCATTATAAATTTGTTTTCTGCCAGCTCAGGCATTCCAAGTCTGACTGGGTGCTACTCTGAACCTTTAGGGAACTGCGCTGCAGTAGAGGTTTCCTCTAGATGTCTGACCTTATCCTGCTGATCTTCTGTGTGGACAATTTCTGTTGCTGACTACAAGATATTTTTTTATGAAAGAGAACTGCAGACTAGTGTTCTTAAGACAGTCATCTCTTTAATGCATTTTAGATGGGCATTCTTAGAAGGCCCTGTACCAAATAATTAATTTGCTTGATCCAATAAATATCAAAACTTTCTTTTCCCCTCAGTTCAGCAGTCAGAACTGCTGAAGTGGACTCTCTGTCCCTCTGCAGGGAGTTCATTGATGTTAAAAGTCATAGCTAGGCACATGAGGACAAAATTCCCTCTGTGAGGGAGTTTTAGATGCTGAAGTTATGATCCAATAGAGTTCTGGCAAATTTCAGTCTGCTTACCCTGAGGTTTCCACGGTAGTTATGTGTGGTCGTCTGTGCACAGGGGATCTGTGGAGAATTCAAGGTATGATTGAATTAAAGCAATTGTTACTTTCCCAGAAACTTATAATGAGGGTTAAATATAATTTTCAATATAAATTTGTATTGCTCCCTATATCCGGATTGTGTGATGTTTCATCTAAGGAACTGTTCCTTTAAATATTTCAGCTTAAATGTGGAAATTATTTACCAGTTTTCACTGCTGAACATAATGCTGTGATTTTGATTTTTCACTTGCTCATTACCTTATTTTTCATTTATTTTGTTTCCCTTGTTTGTTCATGTAGGCCTGTTACCATCTGAGAAATAAAAACATTGCTTCTGTTCAAGGATATAAGGCCTAGCTGATTCACTGTGCATCTTTACTGTATTGAGGTTTCAGAATCTTTCTGAATCCATGGGCAAAAAATTAAAACTCATTTGCAATGAAGTTAATAGAATCCAAGTAATTTATTTTAAACAAACCAAGGTTTTCCATTACCTCATCAAAGCTTAAATGTTTGAAGAAAGCGTTAACTAATACCATCCAGTTCCATAGTTTAAAGGATGCCTCAGCATTTTAAAGAGAAGTTTGTTATTTTTTGTCCAGTGGTACTGTTCCTGTAAATTCATTTACTTACCTGCTGGGCTTTTTTTACTCCCTCAAATAACCATCAGTTCCCAAAAAATTATGACTTAACTGCCATTTTTTTCTCAAAAATATAACCTAGTAACTTGATATACTTCAAGCTTTTTCTTTACACTTTCTTCTCATGGTGACATTTTCCTTAGTTCTTGTATATTTCTCATTAATGCCCAAAGTATCGCAGACTAACATCAGATAAATTGCCTGAGACTTTTTCATCTCTTGCTTCTCTGTTTTCACCTCTCCTGGTTATGAATTTTTAAATGACTAGCTGGCTGTTCATAGGTCTTGTGGCAGTTAAGAATAGAATTTTTCAGAAAAATAAGAAAATATTTTGTTTCACTTAGTGGTCAGAAGTGGAAATTATTATTTGTTTGAGACGGATAGCGAAGAGGAAGAGGAAGAGGAGAAAAAAGAAGAAGAAGAACCTCGGAAAAAATCTGCATTTCAGGTACTTTATGGTAATTTGCTTTCTAGGTGACATCTGGAAAAAAATGTAGGCTTCTCATAACACAGGCATATATGTTAAAGCAGCCAGGACATCTAAAGTAGACCCGAAAAGTACTGAAAATTAAATTTCTTGCCAACTTCAAATTCAGTTGGCCTGTTTTAAGTATTGCCAGATTCCTACAGGAACTATATTAAGATCGTATTCTCATTCACTTATGTCTGAGGAAAACAAAAATACAAAAGCTAAGAATCTGAGATTTATTTTTTCTGCACTGCAATAAAGACAAATGAAGATGCTGACTTGCCTCTGGCACTGCTGTACAATGCCTCAGTGGTTTTCTGGGTTTGAGTAATGTTATCATTCCATAAAGGAATGATCCCAAAAGTAAGCAACTTTTCATGGAAAAGAATGCATACCTTAAAAAAAAATATATTTTTTTTTTTTTATTGATCCTAGTGGACCAGAGAAATGTATCCTTGGGTTGTAAAGACTTTAATATTTAAAATTACAAAAGGAGACCACATCACTTTCTCTCCTTTCTTTTTCAGGATTAACATATAACATGTTATAGGTTAATATGTTTGCATTTTAAGTGAGAGGCTATGTTGAAGTAAAAGGAGATATTGTAATGTTAAAAAGATAGCTGAAGTTTCCTAGCTGCTTTCCTACACATGGACTGGTTGATGTTAGACAGTACAATGTATTGAATCCACAGGCTTAAATGAAGAACTTGGGTGAAGAAGTTAGTGAAATACTCATAAGTTTGCTTTAATCTTCAGAAGATTAAAATTTTACTTGTTGAAGAGTTTTCAGACACAGCACAGAACTTTTTCAGGTTTGTAACTTTAAAAGTTTAAGCAACCAGGTAGCTTTTTGTAGATGAGTATTCCCATCTAGGTGCAAACTCATGTCACTGCAGAACTGGTCCATTACTGAAAGCCTGACCCAAGCAAGAGCAAGAAACTGCCTCCATGCTCTTTGATTCCTTGTACCAATAGCTTTTAAACAAAGCTTCCCAGACTAGTTCAATTCAGTTAGTAATATTTTATTTAGTTCATTGATACATTGTGCCTTTAGTTTATATACTTATATTACATTACCAACTGATTACATTTGTTAAACTGCCTGGGAAAATTTTTTCTTGACCTTAAAAAAGACAAAACAATTCTGGATTGAAAATAATGTGATAAGTAAGTGTTATTTTCTCTTATTACACTAATTTTTTGTATATTTTGCATTTAACTCACCTTGGACCATAAAAATGGCTCATGAATTTCTAGGTCATTTTTCTCTCTGGTTTTCATGCAGGTATAGAGGAAAGTTTGCATTCTTGTTTCTCCTGATTTTTTAAAAAATTGGTGACAACATTTTGTTCAGATGTGCTGGTGCCAAGCACTGAGATTTTAAAGAGTTCTAAACCAGAGGTCAGAAGCTAATAAGATTTTTTTCATTTACTGTGGGTTTTGGGGTTTTTGTTTGTTTGGTCTTATTTTTTAAGGCTCAGTCCTGAAACTATTAATCTGAGGCTGGAGGATCTGGTCTTTATTTCAAAATTCTAGTCAGATGTTCTGTATAGGTGGCCAGCTCTGCAGTATGTGCAATATGAAGATGTTGGATTGCTTTATATAGGAGGGGAGTTGTACAGAACAGGAAATCAGTTTTGTTTATGAAAAACTTGTCCTTCATTGGTCATCATACGTATTTCGTCTTCCATCACCTTGCACATAGTCTTAATAAAAGTATTAGCAAACTGAACTTATTTGTTGTAGAGCCTGCTAAAGATATTTTTAATTGTTGATTTTTATGTTAATGTTAATTGTGTGCAATAGTCACTTCAAGAGTTAACGGAGTTTTTATTTATTAGAGAATGCAGGCAGTTTAGAATCATCTTAATAAAATTTTATTGTGAACATCACAAATTATCTTTTTTCATATTGAAGTCTATGAATATAATTTTGTTCTTAATAATCTAGGTACCATAATTCAGTTATACTTTTTATTAATATTTTCTTGTTTTCTACTAATTGCTCTTGCTTTGTCCTTCTTTATAGAGAGCTATTGGGAAATTTGCTTCAGCCATTTTAGCCTTGCCAAAGTCTGTTATTAAACTACCCAAAACTATTCTTCAGTATTTAATCAAAGCAGCAAAGGTACTTGACATTTTGCGAATACTCAGTATGTGACCCATCCCATAGTTCCTAATGTAATGTATTACTTTGTCCTCGTCTGCATTTTTCCTCTTACATGAATGATTAAAAGGAATAATGACAGCCAAAGCTTCATTCCTAGTAAATGCAATGCATTTCATACTTCTGGAGTCGTTAACCCACACAAAAAGTGATCTATGTTTTTTCAAGTACAACCCCAGAGAGAAAATGCAGACCCAAATTCTCATTTTCTTCTGATACTGCTATAGAAGATGGTCACATCAAGTTGCATGTATCTTATGGACACCGTGGTAATTGATCTCAGAAAGCTGGTAAAATGTTTGTAAAACACACATTCTGCTCCAAAGCCCTTTTTAGCTCTCTACTTTTCTGGCCTTCATCATCATAAAACCGCTT
The DNA here is from genome assembly GCF_963210335.1 of Falco punctatus. Taxonomy (NCBI): domain Eukaryota; kingdom Metazoa; phylum Chordata; class Aves; order Falconiformes; family Falconidae; genus Falco; species Falco punctatus. The sequence goes on along the minus strand of NC_137582.1, from coordinate 61,704,341 downwards.
TGTGCATCTTCTTTCTTGTCCTCCTTGGGTACATTTAAACATTTACTACTTTTGAGAGCACGGTGTAGCATTTTACACTCCATATATGTAACAGATTACTCACAAGAAGTGAGCATTACACACTGAGCTTACCAGCTCCAAAGCCTAAAAGATACTACATTTAAAGTTTGTCCAGTGGTAAAAATCTAAGTAATACATATGTATGCACTCAGTCAGCTCTTAAAAATATCCAATGCTTAGTGTAATGTAAGTAGTTACATTAAGTTTATTAATCAAATGCCTTTTTTTTTTTCATTCTTACCTTCTACCCTCTCTAATTTCTTTATTCACACTATGACTGTGGCTAGCATACAGCTAACTGTTCAACAGCAGGTGTTGACAGTTTCTGCCTTTCAGTAATACAGTATTAGTTCACTTAAGGATCACCATTCCCCCTGACCACCTTCATTAGAAAACACCTATTACAAATCGAAAAGAAACCAGTGCCTCTGATCCAACACATTTTCTTATGTGGTGCTTGCTTTGAACAGGTCAGACATACAAAAGTAAATGTACAGACCTTGAGAGATTTGGAAGAGGACCTTCTTATCATCAGTACCAAAATAATTGCCTCTCCATTTTTGTATACATTCACAAAGCAGAACAAAGTATTATTCCCTTTTAAAGTCATTTAAAGTCAGTTTGACAGTTCAAAAAAAAAATCCTTTAATATTCCAAAGCAATTTGTGTATGCAAATTTAAAAAATACAAATAAACCAAACAGAAATTTTACCATTCTGTCCTATGAGGGGCAGTTCCAGCTTCACTGAGATATGCGTGTGTTGCCATCATTGTCTGCATGTTTGTCTTGTGAATTAATAGACCTGTTTTATTTTCACCCTCATGCCTGCATCTGTGTGATTCCCTGCCTGTCTCTGTTACCAGCCTGTGTTGCTTAGAAATAGAAGACAATGCAGTGCCAATTGAAGATGATTACAATTTGTCAATAGAAACTATAAAAGGAACAAAAGAACATCTTTTGTCCTAAAGAGTTGTGGAGAGGATAATTTATTGTTATTCACATGTTATGTCATATAGGGAAAGAAGATATGAGTGTTACTGCTTTTATTTTGTAACCTTCCTTCACAGCTTGAGCAGAACTATTCAAAAAGTTACTTTTGGGTAAATGCCCCCCCCCCCTCCCGCCACTGCTATAAGATAAATATTTTGGGCCACTTCCATGCTTCAGGTAGTCATACAAGTTAGCAGACTGTTGATCTGAGTGAGTGCTGTGAGCAGGATTTGGCCCCCTAAAATCCCCTTGATATATATAGGTAAGTATTACTGTCTTCATTTTACAACTGTGAAAACTTTACCAGAAGGATTCATAACTGACTTACATGAAGGAACAAAGGGAGCCACTGTCAAAATCAGGATGAAATTTGAGGAATTCCTGACTGCCAAGTTGGGACTGTGCATAGATAACACGTCTGTAAACGTTCCACTGGGATCTGCAGAGTGAAAAAAAAAATACCTAAAGTATGAAAACTGTGCAAGTACAAATACCTGTACTGAGATATCACTACATCTTTTGATGCTTTAGTTAGTTGGTTGCAGCACTTTCTTTTAGTTTCCATTAATCTGCATCTTGCCTGTAAAATGATAATGTAGAAATACAGAATTAAATGGAGAGATTCAGGTGAGGTAGCCCATATGCACAACAGAGTATTAATTCCCAAAGTTCAGAGCATGAATTTTTGTGGGTTCTAATGAAACTTGGTTCACCCACAAATGTTTTCACATTTGGTTTTATGCTAACAAAAATAGCACATGAAAACTCAGCAGATCTGCAGGGGAGGTGTTTGATTTGGGATTCAAAATATTTCCTGACCCCTACAGATCTGAACGAGTTTACTCAAACTATATAGTCCTGCTTGTGGCTTATTCTGTGGCTTACTCTCAAAACATGAAGAACCTTGAAATAAATGAGTTTGTTCCTTCCAGTTTGTTTATCAGGCCTGGATTACTGACCCCAAAACAGCACTACGACAGAGGCGCAAAGAGAAGAAAAGTTTTGGGAAAGAGAAGCGAAGGCGAAAAGGATCTGGGGATGGTAGGTAGACTTCAGTGTTTTTAAAAATACCGTGTTCACTAGACTGCCTGTTGTTCCTGGTAGTGAAAGGCGGCTGAGCTTTAGAGGGCAGGTGCTCTCAGTTCTGGCTAAAAAGTGGAAAATTTACTTTTGGCTGGCTGTTTCTCCCAGCACCAGCCCATGAGAAGGCCAGCCAGAGCTGTGGTCTTCTGTTCTACAGAACAGACCCTGGGGGGGATAAAAGAGAAGAGGGGCTATGTGTGTTTTCCGTGGAGGTTCAAGACATGCACCCAGAACTTTTGCCAAATACAAAGACTCAACACATTGCAGAAAACATCAGCTATATGAAAGCATTTGTGGGAATACTTGCAAGAGAAAGCCATAACCCTGTAAAGGTATAACTTTATAAACCAAATAACCTGGTAGTGAACAACGTTCCTGCAGAATATGGGAGTGTAAATGCCAAGTGTTTGGTCAGTATCAGGCAGAGGTAGGACATTACTTTCCACTCCCTCACCTTATGAAAATTTTTATCTTACTCCTACGTTTTTCTAGGGTTGCTCAAAGTCCCTCATTTTGATGACAAATTCATGTGTGTTCCCAGAGAAAGTTTTGTATGAGACAGACTCAGGTTTTGTGTTGAAGGACTGTTTCATGAGAAAGTTCCTGAAAAGCCATAGTTTGAGTGGAGCTGTAAGAGAAATTCAATGAAATAGCCACATATCACTTCTTTTTGCCATATGTCCTATATTAATCCCTAATGAAGCTTGAGTTGATATTTGGGGAAAGATATCAAGAAATGTTTTTCACTTTCCATGCTCACTGAGGAGCCCAAATATCCATGAAGCTCTAAATTCACAGTCAATTCAGCAGGTAGCAAAAGGAAAACATACAGATTTTAATACAGTTTTGCTGGCACTGTAAAATCACTCATGCCTTTAAAAAAAATCAGTTTATAATTGGGTCATATCTCTTTACCTTTTTCTTCCTTTTTTAAACAAGAAAAAATAGAAATTCAGAAGCCTTTCTGGTTGGTATAGATGGGGGAAGAGAAGGGCTCATTCAGGCTGAATCAGCTGGACTTCTCCATTTGTCGTCTTCACCCATTGAAAAGAGGGAGCTTTACAATTTGACTGCTGCCACTGAAGTCATAACTGCAGTTACTGGGTATTAGGTAGAAGGAGAGTAATTTGTCTGCCTGTAGCTCTACATCACTCTTCTGCTGCAGGCCTACATAAAAGCAAGTGGTAGTTTCAAACCAGCTCTGCTGCTTCATTTCAACCCGAAGATCCCACTCATTCATTTGGGTTTGCTGGGTCAGAGGCAGGTGATCAGAGCACTGGTCTGGTTGCCCTTTACAGAAGCTGGAGAAATGAGCTCGAGTGTGAGCCAGTGAAAGGTGAGGCTGAGAAATTGCCTGGGCTCATGCCAACAGATGATCTTGCTCAGCACCCTGTGTGGCAGAAAATGCCACTGCAAATCACAAGAGAAGGGTGGTCATTCGTGAACATCTTTGCTGACAGGGTTGTCCCCTCACTAGAATCCTTTAGAAATGGAAATGTGATTTCTGTTTAGTGGTAGGTGAGGAACCAGCCACTACTGCTTAGTAACTGTCACATTTTCTAGCCTGAATGGCATTTACATCCACATTTCTATAAGTATCCTTACTGTTTCATGCATTGTTTTTGATAGGTGGTACTGATGCGGACTGTGAAGACAGTGAAGAGGAACCTATCAAGAAGAAATCTGATGGACCAGGTATGAAGGCAGAAAGAGGTTTTCTCTGCTGTTAAAATGCAGTTGAGACCAGTGGTGTAAGCAGTGCATCACAGAGAGCGTTGCTGTGATCCCAGGCTTGCATAAAAGCCACAGAATGAACTCTAAGCTGAGAACTTGCTAACTACATTCAGGTTTTTAATTGCCAGATTTATAAGTCCTGAGCATAGGAGCTTCTACATCTGGACTATTAGCTACTGCACTGATTCTCTACACACTAGTAAATACGCCTGCAGGCTCAGACTTGATCACTTGCTGTATATTCTCCTCATAGAACAACTTACACCTAAGCTTAGCTTCCAGTCCTGATTGCATACAGCCCTGTTAAAATCTCCATTGATGTTGAATGTCTGTAATGTTATTATTGGCACAAAGACCTTGTGGTTTTTTCAGTGTGTTTTAGCAAGGTTAGTATAAATGCTTTTGCCTGGTACTCACCCATTCAGCAAGGTGCAATACTTTCCTCTCAAAAAATGGGATTTTCCAGATCTTACCCATTCTCATTCATAATCAGACTTAAGGATGCTCTGTACAATAGAAGAAGTTGCCAGCAGTTTGCAAGATCTTGCCCATATTGGAAGTTTTCCTACAAAGAAGTGTAATAGATCATAAATCTAAGCTTGGCTCTTTGTTTCTAACTGGAGTAAAAGAAGAAAAGAGACTCTTCTCTTAAGTAAGTCGTCATCATGGCTTGCCTTGAGTGAGACTTCGTCTTCAAAAGCTGTTTTTCTTCTCTATTTAAAATTCATTACCACAGTTCCAATTAGAATTGTATCCCTAAGTGAGCCACAGGATAGAAGGTGTTACAAAGACATGGGAGATGTCATTTCTTTCTCACAGGAGCAGTGGTCTCAAATAAGCAAGTTACATTGCTGTGGGGTTTTTTTTGGTGGGGTTTTGGGGACTTTTTTGTTTGTTACTGGTGGTGCACCTGCGTTAAAACACTGAGTTGAATCACTGAAACACATCTCTAGGGAAATACTACAGAAGCTTGGTGCTACACAGAATTTAGGGAAAGAAAAGGAGGTTTATACTTAATTTGCATTGGAAATAGTCAATTTAAGGTGCTTTATATTTTGATTGAAATAATTCAGTCATTCCTAGGTAAAATTTGTTAGATTGTTGAAAAAAATCAGATGGTAATAGTTAGTGAAGCATTATTACCATTATTAACCTTAGATCAAATCCTGTCTCACACTCCCAGGCAGAGAGGAGTCTTTTCTGCATTTGACCCTTTAAGTTAGAATAACAATGTGCAGAAAATAAATATTTGTTTCCCTTTTTGAAGATGTTTAGATGCAATTGATCCCCAAAAGATTATTTTTAAAAAGTTTTTGAGAACAGCAAAGCTGCCAGAACAGCTACAGCATCATTAAAAATGTATGCTAAAATCGCCTCCATCCCAGAAAGAAAAATGACCTTTCAGATTAGAGTGGAAGTGCCTGGCAAAGCACTGTGGTGAGACTACGGCAAGCCAGTGATGGTCAATAATAAAGACAATTTTAACCTGAGAGCTGCAATTCTCCTGAAATCAGTAGCAGAAATCATATATTAGAGAGGAAGAGTATGGATTAAAAAAGAACATTTATATGTTGTGTATTTTTGTGTGCCCTGTTTTCCTTTAACCTATTCATAATATTATCAGGAATTCAAAGGAAATGAATGGTCCTTGAAGTACAAACAACCTTACATTTAATTTCCAATGTCAACATTTCCTTAGCTTCAAGATCTGCACGTTGAAATCAGAATTAATAAAATTTCAGTAGCTAAATCATAAAATATCTCCAATTCTAAATGACATAGAAAAAGCCTGGAAAAAAGAGCAAAATACTGTTGAATATAGTTTTGTGACCAGGTGAAGGGGGCTAAATGCTCTTACATTGGAGATACCAAACCATTTCCGTGGCATTGCTCAGCCAAATGATACATACTGCCATTTCAGAATCAACTTGACAGGAATGTACCACTAATGGGTTTTTTTTTTCCTTAGTTTCTGTCCACATGTTATGTGCGTACAACCCTGCCTGCACACCCAGAGACACGTGCATGTTCTTCCGTAGGATTCTTTTTAACTTCATCTTTGCATTCTTCATAAGTAATGAATGTGCACTCCACAAAGTTTTGCGTGCCATCTTGTGGTACAGCTAAGAAGTGAGGTTGTTAAAAGCATCCTGCTTTAGCACATAGGTTGGCTCCGTAGTACCTACTTCAGACATTTTGTCCCTGCATGGCAGCTTATTGACAGTTTTCTAATATTTGTTAGTCTGGTTACTCTAAATTTGATCTTTATAGCTAGTGCTCTAGGATTTGCAACCTAGCAGGGACAACTAGGTTTGGAACTAGCTAGCTGGAAAGAATTTTTTTTTTACATTACATTACATTACATTACAAAGAAAATTTTTACATTACCTTACATTACAAAGAAATTTATACAACACCATGTAAGAACTGTAGTGTGGTGTGTTTGTTTGTGAGCAGAAGAGAAATAAGCTGAAAGTTCTGCTTTTTGGGTGAGAAGTGCAGTTGCCTATGATAAAAGGCATTACTAAAATGAGAAATTAAATTGACACAGCTGTGTTGAGCAAAATAAACTACTATTGTTGGCATAAACCCATAATCCCTACTCAGGGGAAGGTGTACTGTTTTGTCAAAAAGGTGCAAGAGTAATGTTTGATAAATTATTTACGTGATTTGTCCTAGTTGGGCTAGTTGATTGGAGATCACTGATGACACAGTGCAGCCTATTTTAAAAAAGAGAGGCTTTGGAAACCATACAGAGAGGTGTGTCTAGGTGTTTGGAAAACTGAAAGAGGTTCAGAGGCTGTTTGGGCAGGTTAGACTTTAAAACTCAGCTAAGCGATGTTCAAGCACAAAAGGCAAACTGTGCAAAGAGAAACGCACGCAAGTACCTAGACAGGTAAGGGGCTCAGTTCAACACACAGGCTGAGCGGCTGCTGGGATCACAGGGGCTGGGGGTGTTGAATAGCTCTCAGAAGATGCCCAGATCTTTGGGTTTTGTTTTACAGACTTATGCAAACGTCTCTCTAAAATCAGGGGCTGTTTATATGACTAGTAATTTCAGGACCAGAGAGTTATGGGGTGCAAAAGGGATTCCAGATGATAAGCCTAGACATGCAGGCAGGAAAATAGCCCAGACAGCCAAAAGGCATCCAGCCTTCAAAGGTTCCTTACTATGATAGGGCCTTGCAGCCTAGATTATTATTATTAGACAATAAAGGAAAAATGAATCTAACTTCATGCAGATACACAATGAAAGATATTTGGATTCATTAACTCTCTGTTGCTTTTCCTCTTCCTTAGATAACATCATCAGGAGGATATTTAATATCTTGAAGTTCACTTGGGTCCTTTTCCTGGCAACATTAGACAGTTTTACAGCTTGGCTTAATTCCATCTCAAGAGAACACATCGATATCTCCACTGTGCTAAGAATCGAGCGCTGTATGCTGACCAGGGAGATTAAGAAGGTAATGCCTTTGGTCTTTTTTGTCTGCTAATGCCATTTCCAGCTCAGTGAAAAATGAAAGGTTGTCTTTTCAGATCACTGTGTTAAGGAGAAAAATTATAAAAATCTCACTTATACGTGCAATTTAAAAATAGGCCTGAACTCCTTTTACTGCTTGCTGTTTTATAAATATATAAATAATAAATTACTCAATTTATTATTTGGACACAAAACAAGTTATTATAAAAATAACTCTTTGAGACATTGATATCAGGATTTGGCTGAAACACTCCTGTGATAAGGTGTGGTTTTGAGAGACTGGGAGAGATTCAAGTAGAGAAGAGAAGATGTGCATGTTAAACAGCTCAAAAACTACCTCAGTCTGCATATTTCAGTCTTTCAGGAGTAATTTTCTTCACTTTCATTGAAGCTATGTGGTCCTCCATGAGCTACTTATATATTAGTAAAATCCATTATTATCAAAGATTAATGTTAGTAGTGTAACTGGAAATGTATCTGGATCTTCAAAATGCAAGTAAGTTGCATAATACCTTGAAGTTGGATAAAGCTCTTATTTTAAGCACAGCTGTTTTTACGTATGTCACTAGCTACCCAAAAGCTAGAAACCTGGCATAAAAGCCTCAGTTTTAGTTCTTTCCACCTTTTGTTAAAAGCTGCAGCCTGTCTCTGAGATAATAAGTTGAAAAGGTCAACAACACGTGGGTACTCTTGACCTTAATAAAGCCCCGTATTGCTGGGACACCATCGACATCTGCTGGCACAATAAGCAGAATAACTCAGGAGGTTGGAGAGGCAGGCTTTCCTGGTCAGATGGAATCCGTACCCAGTCTGGCCAGGAGGCGCTGGGCACAAAGACTGCTGCTTCAGTGTTAGTGTTTCATTACTGTTATTTTCGCCAAGGTGTCCTATAGTAAGTGGATAATAATAGCAACAGCAATTAAATAAGTAAATAAACGTGGCATATACAGAGTAAATCCTTCTTCAGAATATGTTCCAGCTTCTGGCAATGGATAGTGTAGAGCACCCTAAACCAGAAATTGCATCTGGATCATTGTGTTTAATAATGCCAAGGAATCTATATTCTTGGAGTTTGGCTAGTAGCTTTTAAATCTATTTTTAATGTTGGCTTTCAGAAGATCCTACAATATGGAGTTTTGTAGAGTCATTCCATACTGTGTGTTGAAGAGCAGTTCCTCTTGTTCATTTTAAACCCACTTCCTGATTGTTTTGGGGTTTCCTGTAGGTCAGAGATGTATCCCGTTTTCCTCTACTATTCCCAATTGTATAAATCTGCATGGAGTCTTCTCAGTCATTGTCTTGCAAGTAAAAAGTCCTTTCTTTTAGCTTCTCTCACATGGAATCCATCCTGTGCCTCTGGTCATCTTAACTGTCCTTCACATGATTTCCAGTTTTAATATGGCCGTATTAAGACTGGATATAGAGAACAACACACCATTTTAAAGGCATGGGTGAATCACAGATTTTTACAGGAGTATGATGTGTTTTCTTTTGCTTTCCTAGTAAGATTTAACAGTCAAGCTCCTTTGATTTTTAGTGAATGCTGCCTATTTTCAGGGGACTATACACTCTCAGTCCAAGACTTTTAAGGCTAACAAAAGCTGACATAAAGCCTGTCATGCTGTATATGCAGTTTAGGTTATTTTTCCCATTGCATTTCCCATTCCCATTTCTTGCCATTTTTTCCCCAAGTCACTCAGTTTTATCAAGTTTGTCAGTAGTACCTTAGTCAACTGTACACTTGAATATGCCAGATAATTTTTTTTTCATGTGCAAACTTTATCACATCACTATTTTCTTCCTTACACAGATTATTTCTGAATATGCTGGACAGTAAAACTACTTGGGGGAACCAGTCAATTACTTTCTTCCTTTGTAAAGAAAAAGTATTGTTTGTGCCTCTTATCTCCGGTCTTATAACAGAGGATAAGTATAATAAATAGATGTAGTCCGCTTTATTTCATGACCACTTAATTTCTTACAAGGGTCACTCAGGATAACTCCTGAAGCCATTTTTAAGGACTGGTGTTACCTTCTCCTCCCCTGGCACTGTTTCATCTGTTGTCTGCTGCAGAGCTCTTGGGTCAGCCCCTTCCACTCAGTGCTCAGTTTATTGTTTTGTTCTCGGACTTGTCTTTTAAAAAATAATTACTCCAATCATTCCATGGAGTTCAAGTTATTCCACTGGGAACATCAGTGACTTTTTCTGCTTTGAAGAGGGATGCAAAAGATTCAGTCTTTTCTTGTCCTGATGCCATAACTCCCTTACACCTTTTTATGCCTTGATCACCTGTTGATACTCTGGCTTTCTGGCAGTTGATTCTTGTAATATTCTTGAAAATGGTTTTGTTACCAGATATATATTTTTTATTTTAGCAAGTTATTCCTCAGCATCTCTTTTGGTTCAATTTTGCTGAAGTTTTACATTTAACTGTAGAAAGTTCATTCATGTTTGTTTTTCCTCGTGACTTTCACTTATTGAAGGACATTTTCTTGCTTCTTCCTCCTGGTCTTTTCCATTCTGGTGACTTTGTGTGTGCCTGCAGGCTCTTTTGTGATGTTTACCTATTCCATATGACTACATTTGAAAATGAACTTGTGTTATTGTGCATCGTTATTCTGATGGCATCTTCTGTAATCTTCCTTAATATTTAACAGGCACTAGTGCACTCCTGGTTTGATGATCACAAATCAAGCCTTCATATTATACTTTTTCAGCATTAATTGGTTCAAGTCCACCCACAGAAACTCTGTGACAATCCTGGCACAGTGAATTTATTTAATTTGTTAGACTTTATGTTTTTTGAACCATACCACCTTTTTCTCAAACTGTCTTCTATTCCATCCTTCCTGTAAAATCTGTTCTGTGATAGTACAGTATTGTAGTGATATTTTCGCCCCAGGTCACACAGGACTTACATATCCTTACTGAAAATCACATGATTCCTTCTCCCCACCCCTGAGTTTTCAGTTTTAACATTTATGCAGAAGCCAGGCTAACTGCCTTCTTATGGCCTTTTCTTATTTGGGACCTTATTTTGATCATTCTTTGCTACTTCTCACATCAACTTTATTCAGTTTTTCATAGCCTTTGTTCCCAATTTATTTATTTATTTCGTGTTGCCAGCAGCCTGGTGCTATTTTGATTACAGTAGAGCCCATATGTACTTGGATACTGCTATATCCTGCTTCAATCCTAAATCGTCTGGTACTTAGGGACCCTTTAAAGTATTTCCCCTTAGTCATTTACCTTTAAACTTCAGATATATTTCTAGGATCTTTCTCACCTCTTCTGTGAAATATTGGTACTATGAACATCAGAATCATCAGTTCCTCCACAGCATCCCCAGGTCTCTGTAGCAGCTCCATGCCTGTCATTGCTGCCCAAGAAAAGAGCCTCTCACTGCAAGCATCATGGTGACGTTTCTTTGTTCAATGTGGAGTTGGGAACAGTTAACTCGATATATGAAGTTCCTTTGGTCTTTCTTCCAGCTACAGAAGAACCTGAAACTGAGTCCTCCATCAGTTGTGGGCCACTTTTGCTGTCACAGCTCTTCTACTTTATTCCAGGCCTGCAGCTGAGCTAGAATGTAGCATGTGCCGTAATTTCAGAGTCAGGCTGTCATAATGGTACAAACATTTATTACTGCAGAAGCAACACAGTTTGTATACAAACAAAACTATTTAAAACCTTGAGTTTCAGATTTTGTTCTTAAGATTTTTTTTTCTTCAGATTTTGAAAATTTTAGATTTGGGGTAGTGTAGAGGACCAGACTTGAAATAATAGTAACTAATAATATTAATAAAGGAAATATGGGCAGTATTTTAGTGTACTTTTATTATTTTAGCTGGGAAAAGTCCTTGCATAAGGCTTCACTGTAAGTCTGACTTTTCAAGTGCAGCAATCTTCTCTCTCAGTGTATCTTCTGAAGTCAGTGCAACTGCTAGGGAAATGGTTGGATGTGTTTCCGCCTAAACTGGAATTCTCAGGTTTAGTCTTATGACACACCTTTAGACTTCTGATTGTAATGTCATAGCCAGAAAGACTTGATTCTGTGCCCAGATCTGGGCTGACAGTTAATAAAACCACCCTTTCATGAACTTGCTTGATCTTGAAGTCACAGGGAAAGAGTAAAGGTCTTCAGTGTATTTTTCAGTTTTCCAACTCTATCCATACTTCATGAATAAATACTTATTTTGGGACACTAATGAAAATCTAGAACAGTTTGTACATGACCTGTTGGGTTTTGGTGTGGTTTTTTTCTGTTTAAAACAACTGCTATTGACCATTAATAAGATGTATGATTTGTTCTTAGAGTCAGTGAAGCTATCTGAAAGAGATATCTCAAAAGTTGCTGGAGTACAGGTTGAGTCATGGTCCCAGCCCACACCTCATTTTCATGCTGAATGATCTGCAGTCCACCTGGCAGAGTTTTCTTGGCTATATATAGGCTGAAACTGCTTGCATTGCTCCAGTTTTGCTTGAAAAGCCAGCTCTTTGTGCCATGGTAATTTAAGTCAGAATCTGACTTGCACTCTGGAAAGGAATTACTAGTGGGAGGTTATTATTTACTAGGAAACTGTTTTCACAGTTCTTAGTCCATTCCTTGCCAAATAACAGAAGAAACCAGTTCCTTGAAGAATATACCTCCCCCCTACCATGTGCCTCTACCTCTACTCTCTTCCACAGGGAAATGTTCCAACACGGGAGAGCATCCATATGTATTACCAGAACCACATGATGAAACTTTCAAAGGAGTCAGGACTGGACTCAGTTGATAAAAATCCTGGTCAAGCTTCTGGTTTGCAAGCACCTGAAAGAATGGATAGTTTAGATTCAGCAGCTTCTCGTGACAGTATCTCCAGGTACTGATTTAATTTTATTTTGTTAAAGATAGAGGGATCATGCAGTAGATGTAATTTTAGATAATGTCTAAGTACTGATGAACTTTCTAATTGATGTTGAATCCACTTTTTCATTTATCCATGCCATTTTAGTAGTGAAAACTCAGCTTCATGTTAGTATTCCTCTGCAGGTGGGTTCAGTTGTTGGACTAACTCCTTTTCCACTGCATGACTACCCTGCTGCTTTCTCTTTCCCCTAGATTTAGGAGTTATTGACAGGGGTTCCAATCTTGTAAAAAGTAATGGAAAATAAGAGCCTCTTAAGGGTGCTTTATGGGATACTGTTTTATGAATTCAGGCGTGGAGTTTGGGGAACGTTCATTCATTGTAAATATTTTGTCTTTGTAAAATAAATTGTTGTCTGTTGCCCACAAATCAAAAAAGGCTTTGCACTGAGAGAGGTTATGGATTTGAGAGAACAAAATCATACACACCCTGTCATACAAACGGGGCAAAGATCATCTGAAGAGCCTGGTGTCCAAACTACTTTGATTACAGTCCAGCAGAGCTACATGGTTTGTGGATCAAATACCCATACTTGTTCAGGAAAATTGCTTTCCTCATCCTTTTCTGAGGACAGATGCCATCAAGTCATTTGCCAAAACTACTGCATGCTCCTACTTCTCCATGCACAGAGGCAAACACGTTAACTTCCTTCTCTTATAGAGACAGCCTGTTCCCACCATGTCCTTTATGTTCTTCACTTTTAAGATACTACAGAAATTGTCCAACATGAGGGGGAAAAGGGAGGGAGGGCTTTGGAAATCCATCTGTTTCATAATCCATTGCATTCTGCTCTCTTGTTCTCTGAAGTGTGGAAGTATCATATTGTTTGATACTCTCAGCAAACTCGGTAGCTGCTGTGTACAGTAAAATTATGCTTAGCTTTTACTAATGACATATGGGTAGATGTTAGCAGGCTGAAAATAATGAGGGCTTGTCTTCCTTTCTGATGTTACTGAAGAACAAGTGTAAGAGAGTACCTGTGAGTACTGTGCTTCAACAAAATATTCACAAATTGCTCCTCAGGGTGAGCACTGGCCTTTGAGAGGTTCACTCCAGTAAAAAAAAAAAACCAAAACCGAGCAAATCTTCCTTGATGGCTAGCTACCCAACTAAGAAACACCTTTGTGTTTTGTCTCAAAGTTTTACAGGAGTCAGATGATGTGAGAAAAATGTAAACCCAAATTATATTACCACCTTACTTGGAGCCACTTGGGTATTTGCAGGGCAGAATTTAACTCCACAAAGTTTGGTCTCACCTAAAGAAGGAATAGTAGTATCCATCTGCTTTCATTAAATAGTTTTTTGATCACAGTATTTACTATTGATGGAAGAAGTTATCATTATTATACAACCACGTTAGCAAGAACTTTGACTAAAAGCAAAGGGAAGCCATTTCCAAAGTAAATTCTAAAAAAGAAAGACAAATATTGGAATTTACATGTGTAAATTCTGCCTCTTTGATGAGATGGTATCGAGTGCTGAGCTACACTTGTGTCTTTTTTTTCGGAATAACCACCCATTTGTCATCCTGCTTTGAGCATACTTACACATTTAAAATCTCTTTCCAAACTCAGAGAATTCAGTGATTCTGTGGAGCTGCTTTGCAACAGAAAAAGTTACATCTTTCACATGCATTACTGTCATTGCCACTTCCTTAGAAGATGTCACAGGACCTATAGCAAAGGCAGGATTATGACTGATTTCTCTAATCTCAAATTCTCCTTCTGGTAATGAACAATCAAATATTCTTGCACTGAGAGTATTTACAAATTGTACACATCTGCTATAATAATAATAATGACCTGTAATTAGAGGAAGCAAAAATGGGTCTGTTGGTGGAATGATAATGCCATCTGGTTATTGGGGCACCCTTGCATGTCTCTTCCTGGGATTACGAAAGTGCTTATGAGCTTTTTTAGAAAAGTGAAATTTCTTTAAACTCCATGTGATTTTGAGCGATTTTCTTTTAATTGCCCAAACAAGAGAAGGAGACATCTTGCATTTCAAAGTAATGATTTCCAGTAATTATAAAAGCAAGTAATTAAATCTAAAGCACCCCTGTGATCATGGATCTAGGACTGCAATGGAAAACTTTCATGAAGGGGCAGAAAGTTTCTAACCAGCATTCTGGTTATCCTTCTTTGATTGCCCTACACAATATTCTGTAGTGCCAATTAGATCCAGGAGTAGGATGGGCCTGTGTGGAAGTACACAGGGCTGCAGAGGCACAGAAGCTATTCCACTACAGTAATACATATTCCTCAGTACTCAGCACAGGAATTACTGTAGGTGTCTGCTCAGTACTCTGACCACTGTCTTTTCAGAGAGAACAACCTTCCTGACCAGTTGCAGGAACTGCACATTTCTTCTGAAGTTCAGGGCTGACCCTTGTAAGTCTTATTGAGGGATGTTGTTCTTATCCTAGATAAAGCTCTAAAAAGATTGTGGGATTTTCTCTTTTACCAGGGCTATCATTGATTCTCAGTCATTTTTCTGTGCAATAGCTAGAGGTGTAATGAGGTATTTGTAATGTAATCGGTTTCTCTTTATGTATGAATACTCTTACATATCCTAAAGGTGAAGTGCAGAGTTCATATGGGCCAGGAAGAGACAAGTGATGTTGATCTTTAACAAGCTCTTTGAGGAGCACCACCTAAAGGGATAGGGAGTTAGCATGGTAGAACATTCACTGCTGTTTGTTTCCATGTGACTGATGAACTGCTTATTACGTTAAACAGCTTGTGAATTTCAGTAACATGGTTGGGAACTTACTAAAACTGGTTGGCTGCCTTTGTGGGGCTTTGCCTATAATTATGAATAACAGCTAGATGAAGATCCTAAGTCAGATTTCAGGATATCCAAGGTTTTGTATCCAGTTCAGTTTGTATTCATTTTTGTACATCACAAATAGCGTATTCAGTTCCCAACTCTACCTTTGTGTAGGCTTTTGTAGGAGCTGCAGCTGGGAGCCCCTGGCCCTCCTGTAAGAGTGAACATGCAAGTGCGGTCAGGGTGTTTATGGACACCACTTTTCATCTGTGCTTCCCTCACCAGATGGGTGAATAGGCAGGGAGTACTGGAGAAGTAACGTTTACCTTGGGAGGCAGAGGAGAGGACGAAATGAAAGTCCCAGTTTGGTGTGGGATCTGAGTCTGATTTAGGAGGCTGAATGACAGGAAATGTTTGGGATTTCTGCTTACAGGTGTGGGGAGTACAGTACTTTACAAAGGTAATGCCAGTCAGTGACTAGCCTACAGACAGAAAAAAATCTAGAAAAATTTGTAAGTCACCACTTAGACTAATAAACTCTCTGGGAAGGGTAAATTTGTTTAGCAAAAAGGAAGTCATAAAGTAAGAAATTTCCCGCTCACCAAGGATAAAAACATCTCTGCTATATATATCCCCATTTGAAATGGATACCTGATCAACTTTATGTAAAATACTTGAATTCAGGGCTTTTAATGAACACTCAATTTAAAGTATCTAGTCCTTTAATGATTACAAAAAGCTAATGCTTTTCAAGGTCTCCAGAGACACAAGTCTGAAAAGTCACTCAGGAAGATATGCTTGGATTAAATTTACGTGATAGTCAATGACTGAGTCAACATCAGCTTTGCCAAGTGTAAATCTCTGCACTTTATTGGTGTTCTCATTTCCTCCATGTTCGGAAGCATGCTGCTAAAGTATATAAAGAATATACAGACTGTGCTACAGGTGTCATCTCATACACATCTCCTGAAAGTCAAGGATACAGAGCAGCTGCTCAGTCAATAATTCTTCTGATGATTCATTCTTCATTTAAAACAGCTTTAAACCAGATTATGGCAGGGACTCCATCTGGGCAAATGTTTTTATGTGTTGGGATTAATGTATGTTTTTTCTTTGATTTTTCTGGGACCTGGGTCAGAACTTACATGTTTTGCAGGGCAGCTGGCATATGTTTCTTCCATTGAAAATGTATGAACGGGCAAGTGCAACTTTTGATTGCAACAGCTGCTCTGCTTAAGGCCCTTGGAAGGTTCCCTTTGAACTATGTCTGCATTTAAAATACTTCAACACCTTATTAAGAGGTGTTGCTCTTGAAAAGAATAAACTCAGCCCTTGAGATGTAAAATTTCATGGATAACATTGTGGCACACGGGCAGAAAGGTAATCTGCAAAACCGGATTGCCTACTTGCTGCCATCTCCTTATATTTTAGCACCAAAGCCTCACAAAACCTGGCTGTTCTCCGCAGGTATATGTGCAAAGGGACACCTCCTCTCTCATGACCCCCTGGCGTCAGTAACTCAGAGCTCTGACTGATTTCCATGCTGCTGAATCAAGCCTCTAGGGTGGACCTCCTGTTCCTACAGGAAGCAGCATTTGCTGGTTCATCAGAACCCTGTGCCACGCAGACAGCCCTCCAGGTCTTGTCTGGAGGATGCTTGTGTGCCTTTGCGCACACATTGAAATAATGAAGTGGCTTTTAAAGGGTCTTGGCCAAATGAACTGGCAGGACAGAGGTACCCCTGCCATTAATACTGTTTAAGGAAAGTATTTCACAATACCTTTGGTATCTTGGTGATACTTTTCTTCTATTCAAAGACCGAAGTGTGCTTTTAGCCTCAGCCCATTCTGTCAAAGGCGATCAGTGAGTGCAGGCCTAAGAATAACTGCTTCCTTGCTCCATGTATTTCACTGTTTTCCTCCTCAATTTTCTTAAGGCAATAATTGCAAACTGTCCCTTCATGCCACTAGGGTTTTTTCCTCACTTCAAGCTAACAAGACCAAAGTAACACAGAAAACGCCATTGACCTTCCCTTCTGACCTCTTTCCCAATTCTTTGTGCCCCTGGACAAACATAATGCTTCTCAAGGAAGCAAATACCCTGTTGCCACTGCTCAGGTGTAACACAGATGGACTCAAAGAAGAAAAGTAGAGTGTAAATCCTGCATTTTGGGTCCTTTCTTCTCTCATTCTATCTGAAAGACTCAGACAGGTCATTGCATGTGTTAAAACACCAGTTACCTCAAATTATTTCATAGACATCTGTGTTTTCCAAAGATTTTTACAGGAGAATTAATTTTTACCTACCATATGTCATTAATGTATTTGCTTCTTTCCTGTTACTGTTATATGCTTGTATTTAATTATGTACATTCTTTCTCATAACTCGTCCAGTTCTTCTCTCCAGTAACACAGAAATGCTCAATGTATGGTGTATGTCTCTGGTGCCCTGTTGTATTGATAAGTGAAAGGAGATAAGGGTTTATTATATCTGTTCTTTCAAGAGATGCGTGTTACCAATTTTGAAATAGTTTAAAGCTGTGATTGAAATAAATGAAATCTTCTGGAAATAATAATCAGGATTTACTACTAAATATCAAAATAAAAGCCATCCCATGCAGAGCAGGTTATATTTAGCATGCATCTACTGGCTAAGTAACTTACCCTATTTGGCTCTTTGGTTTGGAAAGTGGATTAGCCAATGTCTGACAGCTATTTTTCTATTTGTGGAATATGAGCTTGTTCAGTTTTAAGAGCTCTTTTAGGAAATTGGCTTGTACCTGTGTAAAAATTCAGCACAGTATTTCATTAGTAAAATAGAATTAGTCCAGAGGAGGTCACTTCCCAAAACATTTCTGTGGAATTTGGAAACTTAGGGGGGGAGCAAAGAAAATGAAACCTCCTCACGTATGTTAAGTTGGTGCTCCTGGAAAGCATGTAGAGCATTGTGTTGATTTCATATCACTTTAAGTAGTAAAAAGGTGGGAGTTAGCCTTCTATAGCCCCTATATGAATACGACCATGAGAAATCTGTGCATAGCAATGTGTTTACATGGTGACTCTGAAAAATCCTTATCTTCTCTCTGAACGTTTTCTCTCTGTGTCAGTGTTTTTCTGCATGGCAAGCATATTTGTTTACTGAACCATGTGTATAGTAATATCGTTTGTATTTAACACTGTCTTTATAACTGTTTGCGCTGCTAGCTGCTACACTGAAGCAACCATGCTGTTCTCAAGGCAGTCAACCCTTGATGATTTAGATGGACCAGACACTGTTCCTAAAACAAGTGAGCGCGCTCGACCTAGGCTTCGTAAAATGCAGAGCATGGATATGTCCTCCTCATCAGCTGACAGTGGCAGTATAGTGTCAAGGTGCTTAACTCATGCATGCTTTGTTCACTCATTTACCCATACCATTATACTTACTGCAGTGTACATAAATTTGCATTTGCAGATACGTGGTGTACAGAGTGGTTTGCATGGTTAATGGAAGCTTTACTCCCTTCTGTGTTGTGGCACAATTCTGAGGTTCAAAGTCAGGGTCATAATGTAGGACTCACTTGCTGTTTCACTTCTTACTCTGGTTTTTGTTTTGTTTTGTTTTTCATCCTTAATTCATATATTTTTAAAAGTTCTTCCGTTACATTATGCTGGCTGTCTAAAACCAGGCTAAAGTCTGTATTTATTCAGTTAGAAAAGAGTCTGATTTTCTGAGTTATCAAGCTGATGGTTGTTCATATTAGAATTGGAAGCTGGAAGTGAAGTTTCTCAGCTAATCAGTTATCCTAAATATGGACTTCAATGTCTAATTTTAGAAACTAAGATAGGCAGTTGGCCTTGTTCTTTCAGTTTTTAGTTTCCCCTGTATAGGAAAGATTGCTGAATATGTTTTCATTACTGTACCATTGATTTACAGTCTGTGAGGTGTTAGAATTTAAAAAAGGGGAAACAGCTATGAAAAGATAAAGAATAATATCAATATCCAGTACAAGAGAGAACTATTCAGACCCATTTGCTCACTTTTTAGCAGGTAACACCCAGAGTTTTATATGACATTGGGAAACAGTGTATCGACTAGTGTTATAAATATGAAATTTTATGGCATATTAGATCATTCTTTTTCAGCATTTAAAGTGTTTTACAAATTTTTGGTGTTGATCGGTTTTGAAATGATGGGATTTTGCGCTTTTGTGCATTTTAACCAGAATGAGTGCTACCATGACTCATTGAAACACACATCCTAACAATAGAGTAGTGTTACATGTTCTAATTAAAAGTCTGCTAGAAATAAAGTGATCTAAGGTAGCCACAATAAGTTCAGAAGTGATGTAAAAGAAAAAGAGATGGAACTTCATTTTTAGTTTCAGCAGGAGATGGTAGTGCCAGCTGGCTTTGCCAGTGCCAGTTTTCTGTAAAAGGTCATACTTCAGGTGAAAACATGGTCCCATTCATTTCACAGGAGCTATGTGAAACCTGGTTTATCTCTGTTGAGATACAAGAATATGCAGCCAACAAAAGACTATTGCCTGTTGTCTAACTTATGGAGAAGGACTGGAATGGAGGCTAAAAAGAGGAAGAGTGATGTTTGAGGGGAGAGGTGAAGAAATACTTGCAAAGGATTAAAAGGGTGAAAGCAAAGCCAAGACAATATTTTTCAAATTACGGTGTCCAGATTCCCATCTGGTGTCATCAGGCTGCATGAATTTACATCAGTTGAGACTGTTGCAGAGCACAGAGCATTAAGAGAGAAAATGCTTATGTAGTGATGCATTCAGCTCTGGGGCCACCATCATAAGGACATGGACCTGTTGTAGACAGTCCAGAAGAGGGTCACAAAGATGACCAGAGGGCCAGAGCACCTCTTGTATGAAGACAGGCTGAGAGAGTTGGGGTTGTTCAGCCTAGAGAAGAGAAGGTTCCGGGGAGACCTTATAGTGACAATCCAGTACCTAAAGGGGACTTACAAGAAAGCTGGAGAAGGACTTCTTACAAGGGCATGTAGCGATAGGACAAGGGAGAATGGCTTTAAACTGAAAGAGAGTAGATTTAGGTTAGATATATGGAAGAAATTCTTTACTGTGAGGGTGGTGAGGCACTGGGCCAGGTTTCCCAGAGAAGCCGTGGATGCCCCATCCCTGGAAGTGTTCAAGGCCAGGCTGGATGGGGCTTTGAGCAACCTGGTCTAGTGGAAGGTGTCCCTGCCCATGGCAGAAACTAGATGATCTTTAAAGTCCCTTTCAACCCAAACCGTTCTATGATTCTGTGACTCCACGCAAAACTGAGAATAACCAAGGTGAACAAGCAGAGAACTGAACAGAGTGAATAAGAACAATTGAAAAAGAAAATAGGTACATAGAGAAGAAAAGCAGGCAGGTAAGTTAAAATGAAGACTGTATGGAAGAACATAGGGCAATCTAAAGGTAAGCAAGACACCCTGTTCCTGGAACAGTTTTGTAATCTAGATTGTATTTCTCCATGTTAGCAATTTATTTGTTCTTTATTTGGAATCAGAATTGATGTGTGTGTTGAGCTCATGTTCCAGTTGTATAAAGCACCCATACGGTGGTGGTGAAATGCACCATGTTTAGAAGGAACCCAATGGCTGCCTATCATTTACCATGGAGCATGCTTTAAGTAGATGTAATAGTAAGTCCTGATTCGGGTCAGAATGTGTTTGAACTACCTTCAGAAAGTTAGTGTAGTTCCTCTTGATGATGATATTAGTTTGCCCTTTGCTGGTGTGAGAGTGAATCACTGTGAGTTCACTGGGACATCGTTTAGGGTAATCTGTGTGAGAGGAGATCACAGTGATACATTTACTACCGGATTTCATGAACTTTGAAGGCCTGGGAATGTGATGGGGTTGCTCAGCTGTCTACGTAAAGGTACAATTAACAAACTTTGCCTGGTGGTGAGCCTGTTAAGCCTCAACTCCCTGTCTCTCCGTCCATCCCCAACAGTGAACCTACACAGGTCACCATGCTCTACTCTCGTCAGGGGACAACAGAAACCATTGAGGAGGTAGAAGGGGAGCATGAAGAGGAAGGAGCTCATCCTGCATCAAGGCCGGAGGAAGAGGAGGTGGAAGATTATAGCCTGGGTTCAGAAGGAGCTGCGTATACTCCTGATACAGATATGCCGTTGTACTCCACCGTGGATAGCAATGCAGAAGCTCCACCTTCCTATAGCAAAGCTGTCAGCTTTGAACACCTTCCCTTTGGCTCCCCAGATGACTCAGCTGGTAAAAGCCTCATGATGGTGAGCCCAGACGACAGTCGGACAGACAAACTTAATGATACGATACTCCCTCCATTGACACACGAGCTAACGGCTAGTGAGCTGCTTCTCAACAAGTAAGGACCTTCAACAGGGAAAAATTCTTGGTCCCAGTCTGTGAAGTTTTGTCATTTACTTTGGGATTTTTGTCTTAGAACTAGCTTACAGTTTCTGATACAGACCTTGTGCTAAGTTTGATTTAAGGGAAGAAGTTAATTCCCTGTGCAGCTGTTCTAATTACAGATTTCTAAAATTATTCAAATAAATGTTGGAAAGAATCTCCACTTCATCCCTAGATGCCATCCCTAATTGTTCCAATTAGCATCAGATTTCTGTGCTGCAATTGTCATGGGGTCAAGGGCTTTTCTAAACATCCCTTGTGGAGAGGGCTTCTCTGCTCTAGGCATCTGTGATTTCAAATAAGTTTCCTCCAGGGCTCTCTGGGAAAATGTTTCTACTTTAATTATTTTTGATTGCTGTAAAGGAAACTCTGACCTTTGGCAGAGCTTTTCTTTAAGCCAGTAGGAGCTGAGGACTATGCAGAGAGACCACCTAGCTAAGTACTTTCATAAGGCTTGCTCCTCTTTTTGCCTCTCAGGCACTCTGCTCAGTAGCACAACCAGCACGGAGGTGAGGATGGTGCTCCTGCTCTTCTTCCTCTGCTTTCTGGCCTAACTCAGCTAAGGGAGAGCTTCCTTGAATGCAAGGATGAAATCTTAAACTGTAGAAATGCCTTTCAGCCTGACTGCTAGAGAGAGAGAGGCTGTGTGGATCTGACTTTGTAGATGCAATGTCTTTTCTTCTGGTTTTCCATAGTCATTTTTGCTTTTTTGTGAGACCCCTTCTCAGGCCAGGGCACTCTTTATGAAAATCAAAGTGAATTGTGAATGTATGTGAAAGTCATGTAATGATTTCTTGCTGCCTTTTGTATTTATTTGAATTAGGTAAAGGGGAGAAGATCGGGCCCATCTAATGCTCAAGGGCAATTGTTACACTCTAATCTTATGTCAGAGGACTATTCATAATGTACATCTCCTGATGGACCTCTGGAGTTTCTCTAAATTCTCATCTCTATTGATAAATCAGATATGAATCCAGACAGGGCCACACCAGCATGGTGTGATTTACATGAGATATATGGGTTTGGCAACTGTAGGAAAGCAGTACTGGTAGAAGTTCTTAGGCCAAGCCAACTCTCTGGGTAAATTAAAAACCAGCAGAACAGTGCTTCTTGTTATTTTGCCTGAAATTCTTGTTTTCTGAGCTTAGAATAAGGCTATTTTTTTATAGTAGCAAATCCTATCTTTTTTCCCTTTTTTTTTTTTTAATTGAACTCCGCAGCATGATTTTATAGTTTTTCAAAAGGAAAAATAGTGATTTAAAAAGCAGCTTTTGTGAAATTAATTTTCATTTAATTTATGGTACTCGCTCCTCACAGGATGTTTCATGATGACGAGCTGGAGGAGTCAGAGAAGTTCTATGTTGGTCAGCCTCGAGTCTTGCTTCTTATTTATGCCCTGTACAATACGCTGGTGGCTCGGTCAGAAATGGTGTGCTATTTTGTGATCATTCTTAACCACATGATCTCTGCCTCCATGATAACTCTGGTGCTTCCCATCCTTATATTCCTTTGGGCCATGCTATCTGTTCCTCGGCCAAGCAAACGTTTCTGGATGACAGCCATTGTCTACACTGAGGTATGCTACTGTTTTTTCAACCCCACATCTAACAGAAAAGTTAAGTTGTAAGCTTTGCATGGTTGCTTTTCTGGATTTGATGTCTAGGATCAGGGGCCTTTGGACCTTCATATTAGTATAAGTATTTGCTAAAGTCCTCAGCAACTTCTGTGGTATGAAAAGGTCTCATTTATGTTTTTCTTAATTGAAATGAGCAATAGTCTTCCTGGCATGTAAAGCAGTTATCACAAGAACAGAGCATCTGCAAACAGCTACCATGTAATTGCTAATCAAGAGACAGTATACACTGCTTGCAGTATCTCAGGTACCACTGAACGTCGTCTTCTGGTAAACGTTGATTGACTTTATTACTGAGGAAATGTGAACTGTTATTCCTCTGTAGCAATGAATGTGCTTGTTTATCTTCTCATAAAGCTGACAAAGTAGTAATTTCTCCCCTCTTAATGTCATAAGGCTATTATATCTGCCATGCTTATAAAACCCTAAGTGTGTTGTGTTTCTGAACAGGTGGCCATTGTCATAAAGTACTTCTTCCAGTTTGGCTTCTTTCCTTGGAATAAATATGTGGATTACACAAAAGATAAACCTTACCATCCGCCCAATATTATTGGCATCGAGAAGAAAGAGGGTTATGTGCACTATGATCTTGTTCAGCTCCTTGCTTTATTCTTCCACAGATCCATATTAAAGGTAATCTGAGTTCATGTAATTTTTTATTTTATATTTAATTTTTAGTTTTAATTTTTTAGTCATGCATGTGATATAGGAAAGTCACTCACTTGGATATTAGGAAAAATTTCTTCACTGAAAGGGTTGTCAAGCACTGGAACAGGCTGCCCAGGGAAATGGTTGAGTCACCATCCCTGGAGGTATTTAAAAGACAGGTAGATGCAACACTTAGGAACCCAGTTTAGTGGTAGTCTTGGCAGCGTTAGGCTTACAATTGGACTTGATGATCTTAAAGGTCTTTTCCAACCTAGGTGATTCCATGATTCTGATATCCCAACACGATGAATTTCTCTTCCCCCTTGCGAACAGAAAACTGAGCTTAGCAATGCCTGTGATAAATACTGTGACAGAAATACAAGGTTGGAATGCTCTCTTCTTTTTGACTAGTGTCACGGATTATGGGATGAAGATGAGAAAGGAGACAGCTCCAGTAATAAAGAGGATACTGATGATGAGCTCTCTCTGACAGGAGGCAGGAGAGACTCTTCTGCCTCTTTGAAATCTGTCAATCTTGCAGCATCAGTGGAATCCATCCATGTCCATTTCCCCGAACAGCAGACCGCCATCAGGAGGAAGAGCTCCAGCAGTGTATCACAGCTTTCACACAGGTCCAGCTTCTCCTCACACAGATCTAAGAGAGGTAAATGTCATGGCATTTCGAGGAGTTGAAGACCAAATGCTCATTTCCCATAGGATCATCCTGCTGAAACCTTATGCCAGTTGCTGCGGAGATCCCAGAGGCTACTGAATGCTGCTGCTCCTCAGTGAGGAAATAGGATACGAACCGAACTATTTTCATGTTTGAACACACTCCAAGCTTTCTTAGAGTTTAAATGGAGAGCCGTACTTTGTGATTCATTATGTTTTTAAAATGACATTATACAAAAGCTGGGAAAGGAATGCTCAGTGTGGCCCAGATCCAGAATTTCTGGTTCAGCATAATCTCCTTCTAGAGGGAATGCAAAGCATATGTTTTTTTCATATCTACATTTGATAATACTTGAAGTGAGAAAAAGGTTTGATTAGGTATATTGAAACAGGTTACCTATCCCATCTCGTAAGAAGGACAGGCTCACTCTAGCCTGAATGTATGTAACCAATTGAGATGACTGTCAGATCAATCAAATACTTGCCTTTATCACTAGTCTTCTGTTTTTAGAGTTATTAATCAAGTCTTGATCTGCCAGTGATCAAACCTTTACTGGATGTTTTCAAGATTTTATCATATTGGAAAAACATAAGAATTCGTTTCAAAGCTTCTTTCAAATGTGGGGTTCATATATGGCATGGAAATCTCAAGATTTATTACTTTCTAGGTTTTGTATTTAAACTTTGATTTTGAATTAGCTTCCCTTTCCCTCCCTTTCTTTTTTCAGGAAGTACCAGTACAAGAAACAGCAGTCAGAAAGGAAGCAGTGTGTTAAGCATCAAGCAAAAATCTAGAAAAGAACTTCTTATGGAAAAGTTTCGTGAACAAATGATCAAAGCCAAGGCCTTTACAATTAAAAAGTGAGCAATGTGAGGAGTTGCATGGGTCTGGGGGGAGGTTCCAAACAGTAAAGCAGTAAAACATCATTTTAAAGAGAGCAGGTTCCTACTTCTGTTAATTCAAGGGGACGAATGGGTACGTATACAGTTCATTGTATGTGCATGCTTTCACTCCAAGTCATAAAAAAGCTGAGTACTCTGTGTGGACTTGGTTAGCTGTGTGTATTTCTACTGAACAAACGCTAATACAGTGGTTTAGAAGCCATCAGAACAAGGGACTGGTTTCTGTGGAGCCCTGTGAAGGCTGTCAGAGTAGATCTTAGATACCTTTAGAAACATTAATCATATCACACCCAGCCATTCTTTTCTTCAGTGCAAGTTACAGTGTTGTTAAATCACATTGTGGTCTATGTTGTTTTAGGACCCTCCAGGTGTATGTGCCCATCAGACAGTTTTTCTACAATCTCATTCATCCAGACTACAGTGCAGTGACTGATGTGTATGTGCTGATGTTCCTCGCAGATACAGTGGACTTCATCATCATTGTGTTTGGATTTTGGGCTTTTGGGGTATGTCACAGAGGCATCTATCTGTAAATCCTCAGTAGGATTTACATGTTGTAGATGCTAAGTATCATGTGAGTGTCCTCCTTTCCTCAACCACTCTGTTACATTTTCCTTTTCAGAAACACTCTGCAGCAGCAGATATCACCTCTTCATTATCAGAGGACCAGGTGCCGGAGGCATTTTTGGTGATGGTGCTTATTCAGTTTGGTACCATGGTGGTAGATCGAGCACTGTACCTCAAAAAGACTGTTATGGGAAAGGTCATCTTCCAGGTCATCCTTGTTTTTGGAATACATTTCTGGATGTTCTTTATCTTGCCTGGAGTGACAGAAAGGTATAACCCTTATAATCACACAATATGGGTTGAATACTGATGCTCTACCAAGTTGTTTGTATCTAAATTTGAGGTGGCTGTAGCTAAGCTTTGGAATCATGAACAGGTTTCTTCTTGGTCTCATTTCTAAGCAGAATGTTGGAGTGCCTTTCCACAGCAATAACTGTTCCCAACATAAGTTTGAGGAAGAATTAATTATATAAGTATATACAGAAATATTCTCAACTTAGGCTAAAATGCAAGCAGGTGAAAGAGAAGTTGCCTCTAATTGAGTGATTAGAGCCCTCAGCTGAGACAATGTTGGCCTCTGATTCGGTTCTCTACTCCCAAGACTACTGCACGCTGGTTCAGAAGAGTGAGTAGAAAATGTCTCTCTCAGAGTAACTTATATCACTTTCCTGGAATGTGTGAATGTGGATTTAAATATCGTTAGACTGAGGAGTGTCTAAAACCCATGTCTCTTCTGAAGAGCAGTTCTCCTCCCCTGCTACTGCCAGATGGCTCTGGAGGTGATGTGGAGGTGGTCACCTACTGTGTGAAATCTTGTATCACGTGCCTGTTCAGGTTCACACTCAAAATCTGACATTGCTCATTGCATGGCTCAAGGCAGTTGTCACCTCGGTCTGCACTGCAGAGGTGTTAAGGTTCACTCTCTAGTGCTTGGATAACTCCCCTCTTAAGATTTAAATTTCCTTGAAGTATTTACCTCGCTCCACTGACTGTACAGGGAAATTGAGTGTGTCACCTGAACACATTACACTTCATTAACAGTCAAGTTATTTTACTGGGAAAAAAACAAAATAGGTGCATAGTATAAAGACAGATTGGAAGGTCTCATTTCCTCTCACAACCAAATGTTTTCTTTTTTCCTCAATGCAGTAGTAATTGTGCCTCAACTTGAGGAAAAAAATGCATTTTTCGAGTGGATCTCCTATCTAATGTGCATTGAGAATTGATAGGAAACTTTTGGCTTGCTTTGGTCACTCGAAAGGCAATAAAATTATTTTGACTTTTTCTGTGTTTTTATGAAATTTATATCAAGTTGTTGATCTCAAATCTGCATTAGAAACCTCCTGTATTCCTTCTAAGTTAGGCTGATTCTTAGAAGCCCCTGAAAATTTCTTAATGAAAACAGTTTTGCAGGAAATAATTGAAAATACTGGATCATGTCCATCACAGGGCATCTCTTGCAGTTCTACCATGCTATTGAACTGCAGTCAGAAGTGGCACATGTTCACCAAGATGGTCAGGGGGATGGAGCACGTGATGTGGGGGGAGGCTGATGGAACAAGGTTAGTTCAGTCTGGAGAAGGGGAAGGGAAGAGCTGTGTTCAGCTACCTAATAAAGAGGGCATTGAGAAGAAGCTAAGCTCTTTTCAGATAGGACAAGAGGCCACAGGGTGGAAAAAAGGGACATTTCAGTTAGGTATGACAAAAAATCTTTTCACCATGATAGTAATCCAACAGTGGAGCAGGTTGCCTAGACAGGTTGTGGGGTCTCCATCCTCAGAGATACTCAAAACTCAAACGGACAGGTCCCTGAACCTGATTCAAGCAGGGGAGGCTGAAAAAGATGATCTTCAGAGGTCACTCCAGCTTAGATTCCTGTATGAGTTCATGACCTTCGAGGTGCCCCCATGAACACAAATAGCCATTAAAACTGTCTAGATTCAGTCCAGATGCCAGCCCTCCAAAAAGCCAAGAGAAGCAGTGTCTCCCCCGGGCTCACAGAGGGATGCGCCGTGGTGGGGTCGGAGGGCAGGCTGGCCTGTGTCAGGCAGCAAGGCACCTTCAGCATCCAAAGCGAGACTGCACTACCCCAGAGACCTCAGTCTTTGGCAAGCCTATTCCCAGTCTCTCTCCTGTCACCCTGAAGTCACAACAGGTGCTGTTTATACACTTTCTCATCCAGCGTCTTTCAAATACTGTTTTAACCCTGCAGTGGATTAAAAAAACCCTGCAAGGGCTTTTCACAGGATCTCAGGAAAGGAAAACTGTTAGGAGCACAAAACATTTCAAGCTAATTTGGTCATACACAGATACAAAACTCATCATTTCCCTTTATCTGTCTTTTCCATTACAGGAAATTTAGCCAGAACACAGTTGCCCAGCTCTGGTATTTTGTGAAATGCGTTTATTTTGGCTTATCAGCATATCAGATACGCTGCGGATATCCAACTCGTGTTCTTGGTAACTTCCTCACCAAAAGTTATAACTATGTCAACCTGTTCTTATTTCAAGGGTAAGTCTAGACCTACTGACCTCCTGCTTTCTTTTTTGATCTGTTATCATGAGATGCTGGGGTTATTCATGACTTCTTTTCACAGGCTGCTGGAAATGAGACAGTAAATTTTGCACAGGACACTCAGTATATGCCATATGTCCCCTGTAGTCCACAAAAAATCAATTTCAGGAATGCAAAATTCAGAAAAATCGGTCTCCTACTCTGCATCTAGAAGCCTGACACAGCAGTCAGCCGTTCAGGCCCATATGGAAGACACTTTTAACACTTCTAAGAAACCACCTCTGTGAACTGAGATAGGGGCCACACATTGTACTAGAAAACAGGTAATGTTATTTGCTCTGCAGTCCTAAAAAGCAGTAAGGCATCAAATCCCAAAGAGATCTTTGGAGCAGGTCTACAAGGTCTACCTCAGCAGGTGAGAGGAAAAAAGTGAAAGACAGTACACATAAGAAATGATATCCATGCATCAAAGAGTATTTCCTTTGTGTATCTTTTGAGAAGTGCTGCACATTTGAAACTCCCCAGGAGTTAGGAGTAACAGGTAACAAGTAACAGGCACAGCATCACCTCAGAGTGAAAGGTAGTGTTAGTGAGGCATACCCCACCCTTCATTTATGCTGCTACCATGATGTTGTGATTAAGCCTGTTAGAACTATATACATATTTCACAGAAAAAGCTGGAGTAATTTCAGCCTTTTTCCAATATTTGCAGTATGGGCTTGTTGCATTCCACTAGGAAAAGTTACAAAAGAAAGGTTTCTTTGCGTGAAATAGTCTTTGTGACCTGGCCAAGCAGAAAAGTGTGGGACTAAAGGGAATGATGTGTTTTGAACAGCTGCTATATGCATGTTGGTTTCCTGTTAGCTCACCTCTTTCTGGTGCTTAACCCTGACTCATAAAGCCCAATTCCGTCGGCAGCTGAGGACTGCCCACCTACTGCAAAAAAGCTGTGCACCACTTGATGTAAGGAGGTATAAAACAAATCCTCACCATCCTGTGGAAAGGATGTTCCTCTGCTCTGCTCACAGGTCAGAGGGATTTGGGGATACAAGAATGTCTCTCTCATACTATTCTGTCAGTGGCTCAATTACAATTACTGGGCATAATGATGCAAAAGTGTGTTCATGGCTCAACAAGGAGATCTAGAGGAACATGAGCTATGGCAACAGATACCACCCCCAAAACATCAGTACTAGCAGTGCAATCTCAGGATATGATTTTATTTGTGGCTGCAAAATCTCCCATTAAACTGTATTTTAACATTGACTTAATACTCCCTCTTGTCATATGTATGCTTATTGTGCTTGTTCAATGTGAGCCCCCATTTCTGATGAGTTACCTGCTGTGGTCTCCCTTCAGGTTCCGCCTGGTTCCGTTTTTGACTGAGCTGAGAGCAGTAATGGACTGGGTTTGGACAGATACCACTCTCAGTCTTTCCAGCTGGATCTGTGTTGAAGATATCTATGCTCATATATTCATCCTGAAGTGTTGGCGCGAGTCAGAAAAAGTAAGGAAGCCCCGTATGAGTGATACAGGCCTCCTCTCCACCATGCAGAAATGAGAAGAAATAATCATGAGTCCCTAAATAATTGGGAAATCAATCATAAAGGCAGTTTGTTAGAAGATACACCTGGCATTTATGTTCAGAAATATTCAGACTGTGGGGTACTTTGTGTTAGTTGGCAGTCAGCAAGTGAAACTTCAAATGGCTTCTCTTTTGTGCCTAGCTGATTTTTCCACCATTAGCGTGAACTTCACAAGCATGTGGCTGCTAGCTGAATTGCATGCCTGAGTTTCAACGCCCGGGTTGAAAGTCCTGGTACTCACACAGGCTTGTTTTGTCCATAACAACTAAATGAGTAACCTGCAGTAGCAGGGAAACTGTAGCTGAAGAGGAAGGTCAGGAGAAGGAAGACCTCATGCCTCCACAGTGTAGGTCCCAGGGACACCTGGTTCATGTAACTGCAGAGGGAACTCTGCTGCCTCCTTTATCTCAGGCGAGTCCCTGCACATCCAGAACTGAACTGCAGGCCAGATAAACCCATTTGTCTGCCTGAAATTTCAGTCTCTTTAAATCATTTAAGCTTCAGTTCAAATTAAACTTGCAAATTCTGGATTCCTTATAACCGCTATAAAGATTGCAACCATATGCTTGCTTATTTTGCCAATTTGAAAAAGAAATTAAACATTCTTTTAAGAGTGACCCAACCAGTCAGAAATTGTACATCTGCAATGAAATGGCTGTATTTTTAAGTGTTACTGACGTACTACTTTTACTATAATCCTGTCTCTTAATGGCAATTACTTTCCAAGCATGTCACTTAGATTAACTCAGAGCTGAAGTGCACACAAATCTTGCATATAGGCTTTTTCTATATGACTTCCATTTCTGCCATGAATGGGGTGTCATCAGAGGCTTCAGGAGTCAGAGGAGTAATAATCCAGTCCTACTTTGTCCATCTCGCTACACATTTTAACACTACAACAGGATCACTCTGCATGGTATGTAATACAGATCTGACATGGGAAGGTTTCCACGTCTAAGCTAACATGTGTGTGCTGATGCCACGTAGTGAAATAACTACCCATGACTTTATGAGTGTTGCTGAAGGTACTTTGATTCTCTCTGTCTGTCTCACACATTGAGTAGTGCCTAAGTACTCTGCTAGAGGCTGTCTGAGCTGTTCAGTAACATCTTTAAAGGTGCCTGAACTAATCTCATACAGACAAATAATATACTCCTGCTGATCTTGATAAGATATTTTAATGAAAACAGTATTCTGTAGTGCAAGACAAATTATTTGATACACTGCTTTTGAAAAGTAACTGATTTGTTTTAAATACAGCATTGTATTACAAATTTAATATTCTCCTAGGGCTTTATGGATTCATGTTGTAAAGCAAGAACAATTTCCTGAAAGCCGGATTCCTGGTGTGTGTTTGAGGTGCAGTGCAATACAGTGCCTCTTTATTTGGCACATGCAGTATGCAGTGCATGAAAGACAGGATCTTAAAACGCTGTGCAGAATTAAATCCTATAGAAGTATACACCAAAATAAATTGCAGTAATAGTAAGGCATTTTACAGGATGGTGAAGCTATTAAAGTATTCAGCTATGAGGCCAATAACAGAGTGGAAGTTAGGGACAAGGCAGAACAGACATGCCCTGTGATCTGCTTTGAAAAGAGAAGGCTAAAAGGAAAGTCACTTTTGGTCTCAGAAGCTGAGAAAGGGGGAGGGTGTTACATCAGCAGTGTCAAGACCAGGAACAGCAACAAAACCTTAAACATTTAAATGCAGTTGGCGTGGGATTCACTAGAAACAGATTGGTTCAAGCCTGTGAACAGCTCTTAGAAATACTGTTTGTGAGGTGTGAAATGAATGTGGAGGTAGTGCAATATCAGGCAGTCCTACTGATTGTGCATGGCAGTTGCTGGCAAACCATTTCCCCATACACACACTCAAATACAGTTTGCAGCATCTCAAGTTTTATGACAGTAATTCTGTCTTAAGGAGCTTTGAGAGAAAAATTTTTGGAAGGACAAATACAAGTGGGTCACTCCCAATAGCAGTTTTTTGAACCAATTGTTGTATCACGGTTGCTGCTGTTATTTTATGTTTGGTTCCTGTGAGCTCATACTCGCATTCATTCAGACAGAAAATTCAAATTATCTTACTCAATTTTTTCCCTTCTTTATAGTTGTGAACCACGGAGGTTTACAATATTTTTCACACAAGACACACACTTGACATGGGTTCATTTGGCAGTTTTCTCTCTTACCAGAAATTCAGTGTCTGTGCAGGTTTGGCTAAAAATCTCAAAATAATTGGACTGACACTGGGTAGCAAATTACCACAGAAGATAGGAAGCCCTAAGATCGTTGTATATTCACCCATCAAATCATACCAAGCGTACCTCTGATAGAAGAGACATTACCATGTTGCTGTTTGCTTTTGCAGAGATATCCCCAACCAAGAGGCCAGAAGAAAAAGAAAGTTGTGAAGTATGGAATGGGTGGCATGATTATCGTCTTGCTGATTTGTATTGTCTGGTTCCCACTGCTCTTCATGTCTTTAATCAAATCTGTTGCAGGCATCACCAACAAGCCTCTAGATGTATCAATCACAATAACTCTAGGAGGTTATCAGGTAAAAAAGAAGAAAGACTAAAAGCAAACTCTGTTTTTGCACTATTTCCTTGTCCCATTTCTTATTCATTTCATTGAATTGAACTCTTGCCTTATGCAAGAGAACAGGCAACTCCCACAAATGATCCCTTTTGGGTTTAAAACCACAGTTTATCACTGATGTAAAATAATACCTTCATCTTCAAGTTAAAACCATAATCTAATGTCAGTGTAATTTGAATAAATTATCCTATATCAGGTACACTGAGATAGCTGCCTACAGGCCCACATGGTAAATATAATTGGAGGTATCTTGCTTCTCAGTGGAATAATATTGTAACCTTCTCCGGTTGAATTGAGTGCCATAATTGTTTTGGACTGTGATGCACAGGATGCTGTACTGCATATGTAGCAGCTGATGCGAAGTAAATGTGACAAGTTTGTGTTCTTTTGTTTCCCAGCCTATTTTTACAATGAGTGCTCAGCAGAGTCAGCTCAAGGATTTGAATCAGACTGGTTTCAATGCGTTTCTGGGAAGCTATAGGGGTAACACTGTAAGTGAAATGTAGAATACCTCATTACTTAACAAATGTGTGCATGTTTCCATGGAGGCCTTTTCTGAGCTTTGTTTGTGTAGTTGTAAGTGGTCAGCAGCGCTGCCATCATTTTGAAGATGTTTTGATGCCAAAAAAACTCAGAATGAAGAAAACTGCTAAAAGACTTTTTGTACTTTAGCAGCAAGGTATTTATTTTCTGTGCAGGGGAGGAGGTGGTTCGCACCACAGAAACTTTCTCCGAAGTACAGGTGTGAAGCAGGCTAATTTATACATTTGACATACATGATTGCAACGTCTTCTCATGCATTATTCATGTAATTATGCCATCTCATTGCATATTAATGACGGGCAGAGTCTAGGAGGGGCCTGGCTGGAGTTTAGGCGGAGTCTTCTCTTGGCATCAATTTTCAGAGGGTCGTTCTGTCCTTCGGCCTCACTCAAGTGGTCTTCCTCAGAGTTACACTTTTCAACTTTCTTTCATAAGTGACCCTGCCAGGATCTTGTACATGAAAATGGCTTGTTACCATTTTCTTCTATTTATATGTCTAACTCTACCTAATTTATGATTTCTAGTA
Source organism: Falco punctatus (assembly GCF_963210335.1). Taxonomy (NCBI): domain Eukaryota; kingdom Metazoa; phylum Chordata; class Aves; order Falconiformes; family Falconidae; genus Falco; species Falco punctatus. The sequence goes on along the minus strand of NC_137582.1, from coordinate 61,670,716 downwards.
CCTGGTACAGTGATTTCCAACAAAGGCTTAGGCCTGGGTACAGTGAGCAAGAACAGGGCCATTCAGTACTACATGCTATGGTTCCTCAGTAACCAAGTTGGGCAATCTTCTAAGGCAGGACAGAACTTTTACCTGAGACTTTTCTCAGGTGGATCTTTAGGTTTTTAGGCCTTTTTCCTTTTCAGTTTCCATAAAGAGGGATTGCATGAGTAAAGGTTTGGACAGATCGTTTGTCAGAACAGGGCTGGGTTATGGTAAGGCAAGTTACCATTAATTGAGACATCTTTGCACAAAATCATGGAAGTCAGAAACCCTAGTTGTCCTATTGCCTGAATAATTTCCTCCCCTCTAAATGACACAAACCTTCAGGAGACATGATGCTGTTGGTGTGCTGCCAAAACAAACACGCTGTGGGGACACAGCAGTGCTGGCACTTTTAAGCCCTGTCTTGTTCCTATAGCACACACGCTTTTACCGCCTAGTGAGGACATGTAGTTCTGGGAAAAGAAAGTGTCTATGGCCTAGAAAAGTTTTGACATTAAAATGTCAAAACATTTAAACATAGTCTCACTATTTTGTGGTGCAACATGCACAAAATTATCAGAAGTTTCTATAGGAAAAGGACTAGTAATAACTGTTGCATTACTAAAGTAACTGGGGTTTGATCAGATATAACTTTAAAAAAGGTGCTTGCTTCTAGCCCATTCAAGAATTAACAATTTTTAATGCTAGATCCTACCAAATAGCCCATGTATTATAGCATTAATACTGTAATCTTGATCGACTTTGGAAGTTTGGATTTTCAAGTTGCCTTATCCTTTGCAGACTTCTTTCGATGCAGAAAAGTGCTTAACATAAGACAGAGTAAAATTTCAACTTAAGTAGACTCTACAGGTTTACCTGATGAACTTTCAGACTCACTGTGGCCTATGTGGCCATCATTCTTCAAACAGCAGGGCTGTTTTTGTTTTGCCTTATTAGCTAGGCTATTCTTTATTTATTCCTCCTTCCATTTAAAGCCCCAGTTGGTACTGAGGAAAACAATCAATGCAAACCACTGCACTTACAATTAATCAAACATTGACAATTCTGCCTGATTGGTAATGTGACTGGGAAATTTTGTTTTCTTCTTTTGCACCTACAGGCTGCTTTGCAGTTTCTAGAGGGCTATGGAAAAGAAGATATAACTCTAGCAGATCTAGAGGGAAATTCAAACTCTTTATGGACCATCAGCCCTCCCAGTAGACAGAAAATGATACAGGGACTGCTGGATTTTTCAGCTGAGTTCACTGTAGTTCTTTCATGGAGCATTCAAAGGTAATTAACGTGGCTGTTCTGAGGCTGATGGATCATTTGCCAAGCGTTCATTCAGCAGAACACTTCCACGCTGCATTTTTCATTTAGTTTTCCAGCAAATTCTGTTGTACTGCAGAGCAACAAACCCTGAAAGTGAGAGGGAAAGAGATAGAGAGTAGTGATTTTGTTACCCAGCAAAACATTTGTTGCCTGCAGTTCTCAAAAAATAAAAAGGGAAGTGGAACCTTCCAAGTACATTATTTAAAAAGGCAGGGTGGAGTTTTCAATGGGACTTGAGGGGAAGGAGAGAAAAATAAGAACATTTTATCCATTTTTAGATGGAGATGTTCAAATACACTGCCCCAAACAACCATCTTGTTAGCATTTATGGGAACTGAATACTTAAACCTAGTTAAGGCAGAAAACTATGAGGAAATAAAAACAGAAGTGCACTCCTCTCTTATTAAGAGTGTCTGGAACTGACACAAACTATTTTTTAAATACACATATACTCGGAGACTTTGTTATGCAAATAGCATAACAGTGGCACAGATCCATTTTGTTGAGATCTTTGCCTGTTTACTTGCGATTCCTTTGGCCTCGGTGAGCTATTACTTTACAATGAAGTTTTTGCAAGAGGCAGCCTAGAATGTAAAGTAATTGCATGCAGGCTAGAGCACACCCAGTCACCGAGGTGGTTTGTTGGCAACCGTCTGCCAGCTGGGATCCCTGTGGACTGCTGGATTAAATTGGAATTAAGTCATCACTCCATGGAAATTAAGTAGCTTTGCAGCTCCAGTACCTACCTGTTTTGTTGGAAGTAGACACTGCATTGTTATAGCAATCCTCAGCAAAAGACTGTGCACAAGAAGGTCAGCTGAATCACTGTGGGAGCTCTGAACTCACTGGATCATTCCTTCCACATTGAACAACAGGCTTGTAATGAATCTGCAACCTTAATTCAACTTTATTTGACCCCCCCTTTTTTTCCTGGAAGCATGCGGTATTAGCTAGTGAATTACATCACTCCATCATTTCTGAACTTTATATTAATTTTTAATACTACTACTCAGTTTGCTCATATGCTTGCATAACTACAAACATTCATACACTAGTTGAAAGAGACCTTTTTCACCCTCAAATTACATCCTGTGGATTACATTATGACCGTGAATGACTGAAAGTGGTTAAGACTTACCACAGCGACCTTCCACGTTTTCTCCCTAAAGGGAAACTGCTGTCTTTCATCTAGGCCAGGAGACCACAAGCAGCTGTAAGATGAGCCTGTTGTGTCGCTCAGGCAGTGTACACACTTTCTGCCTTTGCACATCATCTGCAGGGGATGTTTCTCTGCAGCCCCCAGCAGCCCAGGAGCTGCCCTCACCCAGCTGCCGCATCCTGAGAGCAAAGCATGGCACAAGGCATTGTGTGAAGGCTGATCCTGCCCCAGCTGTGTTCTGCAGCTGGCGCGAAGACTTCGGGGAGGCAGGGGGGTCCTGTCAGCCTGTTAGCCACAGGTTTCTGCTGGGCAGAGGTGGGGTTTTGGGAAGCTGTAGCTGGCTGCAGCATCCTTAGCTTGTCTGACACAGAAAATACTCTTTCCCATTCTGTTTTAATGAGCAAAATGGCATTAATCTGCCATCATTGTCCTGTAATACATACAAAGGCATTGCCAGTGAGAAAAACATACCTTTAAGGCAGCTGCATGGCCTTTGTGGGAAAACACACCATCTCAGGTACAGGTAGCATGATGCTTGCTTTAGCAAAGACTGGGATAGCCATGGTCAGTGCAGTTAAGACTAGTTAGACAACTAGCTTTAGTGTGCAGCAAACAAATGTTTAGGTCAGGGGTCCTCAAACTACGGCCCGTGGGCTGGATACGGCCCCCCAGGGTCCTCAGTCCGGCCCCCGGTATTTAAAGAACCCCCCCGCCCGGGGTTGGGGGGGGAAACCAAGCAGCCGCAGATGGCTGCCTGCCACTTCGTCCGTGTGCCGGCCCCCTGGTTAAAAAGTTTGAGGACCCCTGGTTTAGGTTATGCCCTCGTAGGCTGACAATGTGTCTTCCCTTTTACTTACAACAGAAATCTCACCCTTGGTGCCAAAGCCGAAATAGCATCAGATAAACTCACCTTTAGTCTACGAGAGAACACCAGAAGAGAGATTGCTACAATGATGTCTGGACAGCAGCTGGAAAAGGTGTAAGTTATTTTCTTTGCCTATTTATATGCAAAGCTTCCCTTTTAAAACCTAATTTCCTAAGGAGGTCAGGCTTGTGCAGCTGTATCATTTGCCTGCCCATCCATCCTCCCTCTAATAGCTTTGGAGCCTTGTTCACAAAGGCCAACAGCATTGAAGTAGCATAATAGTAACATTAAGGTTAAAAGCTTATTTCCTATGATAAATTCAGGCTACGAAGACTACGAACACTGGAACACCACCAGCAAGCATGGTGAAGCTATTAGCTACTTTTCTTTGATTTATTGGATAAGCACAAGTTTGTTATGGTGAATTCACAGTTAAACTCTTCGAGTTACTTCAGCTTAGATGATCTGAGGCTGTTGTATTGATGATTTCTTTGTTCTAAATAGCCATCCAGACCGTATTTCTCATTGTTATTCTTGAATAGTATTAGATTAGCAAGGAAGCTTTAAATCACTGCGGTGAAAGGGTAACATCTACAGTTGTTTCTGACATCAGATCTTTTCCTGTAATGGAAATTCACAAGGCAGAAAGAGCATGCTCTTCATATGAGTATCAAACATTATTCTGTGGATATAGCCTTATAGCATTAACAGCAGTGGTGCCTCTTCAGATTTGAAAGGAGTCTGGCTCTTCCTGTTCCACCTGCTCGCGGGGGATTACTTTACAGCAGTAGTCTCTAAATACTGCTAAGCCAACATGTCATCCCTGAAGGCCACCTGATCTGATTTGTGGCCACAAGAGTTGAAAAGTTAAAGCTGAGACCAGCTGGGATAAGTGAAATCTCTGAGAGGTTCATATCTATTAGTAGGTGGAAATGAAATTAGTCTTCTCTGTGCAAAGCTATTTTTCTGCACCCACACACACTTGTATATCCAGACAGACTGCTGTTGCACATCTGATCATCACATTTAAAAAATATTCTATGCCTCTTCTACTTTTCTGTTGTGTGAGGGTACAGGAATATTTCCTAAGGTGATGTAGTGCCAAGGAGGGTAGATTTTGCTCATTTGCAGGAAGAGGTAATTAATTTGTAATTCTCTCTTTGCAGGAGGCAAACAGTAACATAGAAGATATACCCGCATTTGCTCATGTTGCAATAATATTGTTGATTTAATCCTTTTTTTACTTCGTCATAAAGAAAAAGTGGTTGTGGCAGCTAGTAGCCATTTGACTACTTCAGCAGGGAGCTTTCTGCCACCACCTCTGCTGGGACAACTTAGCTGCTGAGCTCTTCCCTATCTTTTGGGCCTGCTGGAGTGATCAGGAGGGGGTTTAAATTGGCCACCTCTGTTCTTCCGCAGCCTGGTGTATGCAATATAGCTGAGCATCACAGGACTTCCCTGAGAGCTCTCCTCCCCTAGAATTGTTCAGTCATTTGAGGAAAAAGCTAGGAAAGTATCTCTGCTTTTAATGAAATGTCTTTCTCTCTGGATGCTGGTAACTTATTCCCACTGAAAGTGATCTGATTTTTTACTCCAATGGAAGAACTTTTACAAACATCTTTCTTTTTAAGTTTGAAATCCTCCTGCAAACTGTGAAAATATTTCCTGATGAAAGATTCTGGCAAAAATTCTCACGCTTTTCAGGTGTTATTATCGAAACATCTTGCAAGTCTAAAGTAATAACTGTTCTCACCACATATTTTTCTAGCTACATATTTTTCTAGCTTGTGTACTACTGGTGGTGTGTTGCCTTTCTTTGTGCTGTTTGTATAGCTGACTATAAAAGCAGCTTTGTTAAAAATGGGAACAAAATATAAAGTCTACATTCCTTGCAAACACACATGCCCCAGGTGTGTGGGATTCATGGCGTGTGAATGGCAACATTATGGATGGAGCTCCCTGCTGAAGTACTGACAGAACATAGTTAATAAATCCAGCTACCTTTCAGATGTGACATCTGAACACTATAAAATCATAGCTTAAGCCAAGAATTACCGGGAACTGTGTAGATCCCTGTTAGTCATTTCTAAATTATTTTAGAGGTATAAAAATATGAAATATTTGCTTTCTCATTTTTTCCAGAACATTAGAGACAGTGTACCCATACTACATCAAGGCTCCTAGTGATTCTCTGGCAAAACCCATAAAGCAGCTATTGACAGGTATGTGTCCAGACCATAGAAAGCAGAGTATGGTTGAAGTGCAACACAGCACTCACACTTGCACATTCACTGAGCTGTTATGGGGCACCTCAGGCTGAAATGCACTTGCAGTGGTTTCTACCTGATGCCTGCAAGCTTGGGGAGACATTCTGAAGTAATACAGTTTAAGGCAGAAAATGCATCTGGATGTATTTTAGCTTTGTATTTAACAGTAAGGACTCCTAAGGATGAAGTCTGGCACCTTCCCTTCAAGTCTGCTTTCAGGAACTGCTTTTCATTGTTTTCTGAGCAAGTGATGACAAGCATCACTTCTCTGCATCTCCCTGCTTGCTTACAGTCAGTAGTGCCACAGGTCTGCAAATGTAGCTCTTCGGCATAAATAGTGACAATGAATGATATTTTTTTTCCACTGTTCCTTCCGTATTGGCTACAAAGAATCCAGTTTAGCTAAATCATTGAATTTCAGAGGGCTATTACCCAATCAGAATGCATACAGGTACTCACAAACATACAGAATACGTGCAAACATACATACATGCATTTGAAATATCTGTTGGGTTGGAAAAGTAGGAACAAGTCTTTATCTAAGAACACTTTGCTTGACAGAGGTTAAATTTGGCACTCGGGCGTAGTAGTAGTACTATGTAGTACATTACTGTTCAAGGTTTAGCGAGCATGATTAGATTAATTAGGAAAAATAATTCCTGAGGTTCAGCATAGCTCTGTGAGTAGCAATAAGTTACAAGTGCTACACCGTCATTAGTCAGGTCCTATCCTAAAGAACTATTAACGTGAGATTCTTCAAAAGGACTTTAATTAATGTATACACTGCTATTCTATGTTTCCCAGAAATCAGGAGGGCCAGAGTTCACCTCCTGTCTGTGTGATCAGTGTGCATAATAGGACAGTGTGCTTTTCTTGATATAAAAGTATAGCATCTTTTATACCAAGACATAAATAATTTACAGTGATAGTTTCGCTTTGACACATAGAAGCTGACCACTCTTCCTCCAACTTAAATGTCTGTCTTTAGGTCTGAAAGACAGGCATGCTGACTATCATTGACACTGTGGCCTGAAAATAATGAAATGATTTGACAGTTGTACAGAAGAAAATGTAGGTGATACAAAACATTTTATTGATTTAATGCACATTCAGATGAGATCTACAGAAGGAGAACCACAAAAGTCTTGATATTGTACTTTTGTACAGAAATAACTAAAATGATTTTTAGGATTATAACAAACCTTTACTCCTACATTTCTCAGTCATTTTATCATGCAGATGTTTGAAGTATCTGAATCAAAACAGTTTGACTTTTGCAATTCTTGGTATATATATATTAACATTTCTTTTTTTCAATAGACTGCAGATGGGAAAACATTACAGTTTCCCTGGTCAAAAATGTGTCCGATGAGGGAGTTCGTGAGTGGTGGGTTTTGAATCAGCTTGGAAAAAGATACAAAACATCTGAAGAGAGTCTTGAACTCTTCATATTCAGTGATAAAGTCAGTCCACCAAGCCTCGGATTCTTGGCTGGTTATGGGTAAGAAGGAATCTCTATGTAAAATTAAAATAATGTAGATAAGATAGAAGTAGAGGTGATTTCATTTGATGGTTTTGCAGTTTTATTTCTTTTTTGTTGTTGTATTGTTTGAACATTACAACACTTTGAAAAGGGGTTTTGTGAGATTTTCAAATTCATGTCTATTAACGTTATCTGTAGAAGGCTTCATATTTGTAAGGAATGGTATTACCCTCGATACCTCCTCTCTAGTGGGAAAAAAGGCAGAAGCACCCTTTGCACCAATTTCCTGTTGAAGTAAAATCATTCAAAAGATGTTTGTTTAACTACAGGTCAGGTTCTGCTCAAACTCTGCACAGTTTTTCTGACCTTCCCAGTCCTGTATCCAGGACCCTGGGTGTGAAACAGTTATGAAATACATCTCCACAGACAGAGGAAGGCAGGAGACATTGCCTCCTGGCACTTTGGAGAATGCCTCATAGGAGAATTATCAGGGGAGGACAGATAAACATTAGTCTGTCACCAATTATTACATATGTTAATAAAAAATATTAGATGTGAAACCTGACGGATCATTTACCTTTAGCAGCCAGCACTTGTCAGACTTCCCATTGTGACTTTCAAGTTGTAGCAGACAGGACGTAAGACCATCAGCAGCTGGGGTTAAACTAGTCAGCAGCCTCAGCTGTTTATGTTCCCAGATTTCTGTGTTCAAGAGAACTTATTTTCTTTCATCCTGCAGCACAGCAGAAACAGGATCCTAATTAGAAATTAATGTTCACTCGGTTGACAGACTTCACTTAGCCCTGTAGATGAGCTCCCTCACACTTGGCTGACCCTTTTTCAAGGCATGATTTGAGCTCTTTCCTTCCTTTCTTTTCAGCATCATGGGACTATATGCCTCAGTTGTCCTGGTGATAGGGAAGTTCGTCCGCGAATTTTTCAGTGGGATCTCTCACTCCATCATGTTTGAGGAGCTACCCAACGTAGACCGAATCTTGAAGTTGTGTACTGACATTTTCTTAGTGCGAGAGACTGGCGAACTGGAACTAGAAGAAGATCTGTATGCCAAACTGATATTCCTGTATCGTTCACCAGAGACTATGATCAAGTGGACTAGGGAAAAAACTAACTGATCTCTTTGGAGTCACACTGCGAATCAAGTTGATTTCATCTGAATTTTAAAGGAAAAATAAAAAAAGCACAATATTCTCTTAAGAGCTAAGCCTTTTATAGTTAGGTAGCAATGATTTTTCACTGACGGAGTCCTGGAAGCTACGGCCTTAGGAATCCATGCTGCCTTTCAAATTAAGGATCAACGGTGAAGAAGGTTGGATGATTTGTTGTTTTTAATGTGCCACTCCTCTACAATCTGGGGACTGCTTTGTAATTTAATCAACAAAAAGTTTGCATCTTTGTCTGGCTAATTTCATTTTCCAGACAATCGTTACAACTTAAAGAGAAAAGAAAGGAGTGAACCCACAGATGACTCCAGTGTACCTTCTTAACCCTTCCTGGAGCCATACGGATTGGATTGTGCAATATGCTGTTGTACATCACTGACTTTCAAGCTACAGTAATGGGACACTGACTAGCCTTCAGGACACCCAAGACCCAGGGCCACAGTGGGAACTGAAGACATTCTAGCCATACCCATTTGTAGAAAAGCAGAGGTTTTGATGTACAAAGGACACTGTGGACAAGCCTCTGTTAGCAAAAAGAAAACCAGTAACAATCTCTTTAAATGCCTTATTTTATTTGTACAGTCATGGAAGACGTTTCCACCAAACATCAATGACTTTTCTCAGGAAAAACAAAAAAAAAAAGCAACTGAAACTTGACAGTTCGTCAAGGTTAACCAATGGCTAGAATAATTATGGTGCAGTTCGTCAAGGTTAACCAATGGCTAGAATAATTATGGTGAATTATTGGGGTGTTCTGCTGGGCCATTCTCTTCAAAGTTACTGCTTTCCATTAGATGAGAAAAGAAAGTGATTTCAGTGACCTAAGGAGCTATGTCATTTCTTATAACCCTTTAAAGACTGAATAGTGTGTGCTTCTCTCTGCTCCCCATGACATGCTTTTTCCCATTTCGATGATTTAAGGCAACCATTGTTTTGCTGTTTGCTGAAATTCTTCTTCCAGTGTTTCAGGTATACAAAAATGTTTACATATTCCAAGTCACATTTTTACATCTGAGACGGGTTTTTTTTAAGTTCCCAAATATAGACATACGTATGAGCTTCAAAAATGGCCTTTTTCTTAAATTACTATTATTAGTGACACAAATGGCTCATTAGAGAACATTGTAGCATGAAAATTTACAATTGCGATGTAGGTTTCATTCCATGTTAAAAACAAATATTGAGAAAAAAATCATTCGGTGGGTAAGATATGTTAAAAGGGTATACTGTGTAGTTTTGATTCAGTAATGACTTAAAATAAAGCACATGTTGCAAAGTCATTTTAGAAGTATTTTTTCCTCTGCCTTTTTACATGAAATGGGAAAAGTTTGACATTCTTCTAACTCTGTGACAAATAAATCTCTTTCTTGTAGTTAGCTGCTATTTATTATATGAATGATTAGTTAATCACCGGAAAAAAAACCTAATACAACATAATTTGCTGGCACATTTTACTGCAGAACTTCATAAAACAGCACAACTAAATGAAGTTTCAACATACTCTGCTGAGTGCTTCCATGACAAATGCTGTCACAACCATTCTATACTGTGAAAACTAACATTTTGAGCACCATGAAGTGCACAAAATAGAAATCGCTTCATCATATTGTAACAATAAAATAATTTGGTGACTGGAACTCACTGGAAGACAACCTGATTTCCTCCAAAGTGTAATGGAAAGGTGGCTGCTCATACATCCAGGCAGCATTCCCCTGGTGGAGAGTTTTTTCTCCATTTCTTCCACAGGACTTGTGAATGAAAATCAAAATATACAGGGCAGCCCTGATGTAGGATCCAACAGGGATGCTAAAATGTCCTTTATGGTTAGATGGATCCTCACCTGGGTGTTCAGTGATTTTTAAGGAGAGCAACGCTGGAAGGAGAAGTGTAGAGGCTGTAATGTGTTTCTAAAGGTACCAGCCAGCAGAACCATGCTGGCCACAGTTGGTCCTGGCTCCCTTCCTGGTTCCTTTTCTTTCAGAGGCACTTCCTTTCTGGTGAGAAAAATCTATCTGCAGAATGAGCTGTACAGTTATTTTGGCTTTGCAGAAATGTGCTGCTCTTTCTTTCATGGATTGATCAAACTTTGAAAATAAAAGGATTCTTCTGTTGTTTTTTTATTTATTTTTTTAACACAACATATAGTCAAATTGGTGACACGAACTGAATAGCTAACTACAACAACAGGTGAGATCCATGCTGCTGCTGACCATCCTTTGAGCCCAACCATGCAGCAAAAGTCAAACAGACAGCCAGTTTCTAGTGGCATGCTTTAGGGAGTCAATACTGGGACCAGTACCATCTAATGCCTTTATTAACAATCTGGAGGACATCACAGCGTGCACTGCCAGCAAATTTTTGGACCACACCAAATCTGGGTCTGGGGAGGTTTGTGATAACCTGTGTCAGCTGCCCTCCTGGGGCATGGGGTGGGCAGTTGTTTACAGGGTGGGCAGGGCTGCCTTTCAAGGCAGACCTCAAGATGCTGGAGAAAGGAGCTGCCAGGTACTTTATGAAGTTCAACTAAGACAAATGCAAAGCCCTTCACCTGAGGCAGACTAACCCCACGCAGCAATTCAGACTAGGCAGGTGGGTAGGGCACAGATTTACAATAAAAGGAACCAGGACCCGGGTGGTAGCTGCATGTATATCAGCAGTGTGCCCCGAGGCAAACAAAGCCAACAGCATATTGGGCTGCATTTACAAAAGCACAGCTGAAAGCCAAAGGACTTGTAGTCCCCTCTATTCAGCACTTCTGAGACCACATCTGGAGAACTACATGCAGGTTTGGGGTCTCCAGTGCCAGACAGACACACATACTGGACTGAGTCTGGCAGAGGACTGGAGGGCATGTATGCAAGGAAGGGCTGAGGGAGCTGGGCTTGTACAGCCTTGAAAAGAAGTCCAAAGGGAGAGCTTGTTTGTATCTGCAGCTACCTAATTGCAAGGTACAGAAAAGGTGGAGACAAGCTCTGCAGAGCTGCACAGCGATAGATCAAGAGGCAACAGACACAAGTTGCAATAAGGGAGAGTCTGATTAAATAGAAGGAAAATAATTTTTACAATGAGGATAGTCAAACACTGGAGCAAATGCCCAGGGAAGCTATGGGATCTTCAGCCGTGGAGGTTTTCAAAACTTGACAGGACAGGCCCTGAGCAACTTGTAACTGGCCTTGTTTTTCATGGGAGGTTTGACCTGAAGCCTCCTGAGGTCCCCTACAACCTGAATTGTGTTACGACTTTAGGATTCTGATGGAGACGAAATAGCTTACCAAAGACAGTATATTGGCTGCTGTAACAACCACCTCCAAAATGTCAGAATACAGTCATCAGATCCAAAGCAACAGTATAGTTACACAGAAATAATTGTACTTACAGACAAACCTTAGTAATCCCCTGTGTCCAATTTTTCAGAGCTAAGCAGTGCCAGAGAAAGGTCCAGTTTTCCCTCTTCCACCCTTGTAATCAAGAAATTATGGCTCACAAGATGATAACATAAGCCCTTACCTATACAAATGGACTGAATTTGATGGATGGGATCAAATGGCCGTTTAGAAGGTTACCAGGTCAGACTTCAATGAACTAAATCCTTGTGCTTAGTTCCTAGGTTTTAGGACTCCTTCCTGTTTTGTTCAACACAGGAGCAGCTCTTCAATGGTGTAAGCCTAGGTAAGAAAAGAAGAGACAGACTTAGAATAAAATCAGTTTTGTTTTATAAGCATCAGTGGGTTTACTTCCTTTACAGGACTTGGTATTTCAGTGTTTCCAAAGAAGCTGCAAGTTCAAAGCTGTGCCAAAGGGAGGTTTAGACTGGACATGAGGAAGCATTTATTCACCAAGAGGGTGACCAAACACTGGGACAGGCTTTCTCAAGAGGTGGTCGATGCCCCAAGCCTGTCAGTGTTTAAGAAGCATTTGGACAGTGCCCTTAACAGCGTGCTTTAACTTGGTCAGCCTGAATTGGTCAGGCAGTCGGGAGTAGATGATCACTGTAGGTCCCTTTGAACTGAAATAGTCTAGTCTCTCCTATCCTATCCTATCCATCTTATCCTATCCCTCAGTGTCTGCAATAACAATGTTTATGGTATTATCACAAAAGGTGTATTTCCAACCTAGCTCACAGCTTTTGTGAAAAGAAATAGCAAAAATCTTTCTTTGTGAGGCTGAACTAAGCCAACAGTCCAAAAAAACTACCCTTGGACTACGGAAGCCAGAGTGCTGAACCTATGCTTTTCTGACCATTCGTACTGTTAAAGGAGGACAAACTTCAACATAAGATCACTTTGCTCAGGGACTTGTCCAGTTGCAGTCTGGCAATCTCCAAAGGTGGCAATGTCACAACATCTCTGGGCTATCCCAGTGCTCAACCACCCTCAAGGTGAACAGAGGTTTTCCCCATACTCATTTGGATTTCCTTCTCTCACCTTTGTAGCATGGCAACTTGTCATTTCTGCTCTGGAAGCCACTGTGTGTTTAAAGTCTCCAGCAAGCAGGGTCTGCAGTCCCTCAGCTCTGCTGCCCTCATCAGAGGGCCAGTCTGGAAGTGGCTTGGCCACCAGGCACTTCTTTGGATGCCCTGGACCTTGGCCCAGCAAGCTAGCTAGCAGATAACCACGGCTGTGAGGCCAGACTAAAGGAGAAAATTGCAAAACACAGATCACTTTATGGTTACCACATATTAAAAGCATTGTGATTAATACAACCAGCCTGATGCACACGTTCACCAGAGTACAGTTCCTCTGTTTAGCTGGCAGAAACATTGCTTTCCAGGCGCTGGCAGAGGACATGCTGATTCTGCTGTGCTTCCTCAGGAAACAGTGGCATGGCTGTTTCAAGGTCCAAGATGGAGAATCAGGCATGGATGAAGGAGGCCAAGTCTGGTAAGAGCTAATGCTGGCACCTTTACTCTGAGTTCTTCACAAATTTGGTGAATACTCAGTCCAAGAAGTGTTTGGAGCATTTCCTGAGCTCTTGGCCATCACCTTTGTGCAGGCGCTTCACTTTACATGAGAGCCAGGAGGCTGAGAAGGGATTTTATCTGATGTGTGTGGTGCTCTTTCCAAAATGCTTGAGCTCCCAAGGCAGCTGCGGCGGCCTGGAAAGCAGTGGCTGGTTTCAGTAAATGTCACTGAGGTGCTGCATCAGGACAACAGCAACCACTCAGCCTGGCAGCTGTTGAGCAGATCAGCCTGCTCTCTTACATGAAATAAGGTGCCAAAAGGAAGGGGGTGTCCCTGGGGTCCGCTCCTAGTGAGTGCTTGAAGCTTCCATGTGCCTTTGCCACACACCACACGCTCGGGCTGCTCTTTTTATATCCCATTTTTTCACTCTCCTGCACAGCAGCCAGGGTCAGAAGACAAAAAAAGTCATAATTCTTTGTGAACTATTACCCCACCAAGGTACCCCCAATTACCATTCTCTCTTGCAAGTAAATAAATAAATGCTAACTCCCTGAAAATGGACCCCTCAGCAGCTCCTACCTTAGCTTCACCCCTGCCTAGGGAAAGGGCACTCGACTGAGTGGCCAGGGGAGAAGCCCGACACCCGGAGCTGAACACTGCTTTCTCTTTCCTCACCTGCCCACAAACTCACCTTTTAAACTGAAGCAGCTGCTCCTTTTTTATTTCATTATTTTTTACCCAGTGTTCTGATGAGGTAAACGGTGAGGTGATGCTTTGCGAGAGGCAGCACTCGTTAGCCAGAAGGGTAAAAAAGCCATCACAGTTGTCAGCACCACACGGACAGAAAACGTTCTCGTGCTGCCCCTCTCCTTGCAAACCCAGGTGGTTCCTGCAGCATCAAGCACTAAATTGAAGATGATCCAGTTTCCTGTAGCCTCAGGTTTGGCGGCCCTGACTCGCTTCTGCAGTGCTGAGTTTTCATTTTTCCACTGTATTATGGAAATTGTGTTTCAGCTAAGCAGTTCTTAGAGCAACCACGTGGTAGCAGTGGCAAGCATCACCCTGCATTTCCCTCAGTGGTCCCTGCTATGGAACACAGGGTCCGCACCATTTATTCCTGTCCAGCCGACCTGTGCAATGCTGCCCTAATAGGCAAGGCAGAGCAAGGACACCTGCGTGAAGCCTGTGGGCATTTTACCAGCCGATTGTAAGGTGGTAGGGAGCTGACTGCAAATTCAATAAAGATTTTCTGCTGTTTCAAATAGAGTGTTTTTTTCAGAGACGAGGGAAACAGCATAGCCAAGAAGGCGCTGTCATATTTATGAAGCTTCAGTCATATCCCATTTCCATCATTTATCTGGTAACTCGGCTTAAAGAGACACCACTTAAAATCAAAGTGCTTACATTTCAGCAGACTGGATGCTGAGGGTGCAGGACGGGCTTCCCAGGTCCCACGGCAGGGACCCACCACATGCAGCCACAGCAACAAACTCACCTGGACTTCAGCTCCAAGAGGTGTCTCAATAGCAGCTTGTGCTCACAGTAAAAGCCAAGTTGTGTACCAAAAGGTCAGACTGGGGGGCTAAGCCCTGGGAAGAAGCTGCGCCTCGTTCGAAGAAGTTGCCTGCGTCCACATGCCTCTGCACCGTGCCACATCAGCATTAGAGCTGTGTCACCAGCACCTTCAAAGAGAAACAGGAGCTTCAATTAATTCTCTCGCTTTTCTCTGATTTCCACTGGGAAAAAAAAATATCAAAAAAACAAAAAAACACTTATCAAAGGGGTTTTCTTAAGGAATTTGGGACTGAATTTCATGGTAGAAGCAATGGCTAGGGAGGCTTCTCCAGGCAAAAGCTAAGCCTGCGCTCCTAAGACATGGTTTTAATCAATGTCTACCTAAAAAATAGCATTTATACTGGCCACTCCTTTACCTTTAGACATTCCAAGAGACAAACCAAAATGCCTCATCTGATTCTTTCATTTACTGCAGGATAGCAGAATCACCACCACTGTTCATTTCCCCAGCCCACAGCGAACAAAGAAACCTGCTGGTTTTCTTTCCCAGCCTATGAATGCATTTCCTCCCTCGTTACAGTCATCAGTGGTCCTGACACAACTTCAGAAAACAGGAGGAAAAGCAGATTTCAGCTGCAGTATGTTTTCCTCAGCTATATTTAGAAAACGGTGTGTGCATATGCACGTAGTGGTGTTAGTTTGCAAGTGAGTGCAAGGACAGCTGCCGTGACAACACAGCCCACAAAGTAACACCAGGGATCTCAGAAATCCCACCTGTGTGTGTGACAAGGCAAACTGTTCAGCTCCCAGTGTTTGTGTAATCGAAGCATTCACAGTTTTCCCTGACTTGCTAAACTGGGCAATCCCTGAGCGATGCTGGAGAGCAAAACTGCTACTGCTCTGCATGGCATCCTGCAATATTTACAGGGTGTTTCTACCCAGTGTGCATTGGGGCTATTTTAGATCACTTTTTTGTTGCTTCTCTCTTGAGAGGAAGGAAAACAGAGGAAATCTAAAGTTTTATTAAAAGCTCAGGGAAAGCAAGAGCAAAGCAACCTAAGAGCGTGCAACAGGAAAGGCAGACTCCCCATTTAGTGGCCAAGGGAGCAGAAGCTATGCGTGCACTACAGCCCTGCTCCACGGTGCTTGAAGGGCTTCTCCTACAGCCTTTTGTAGGGCACATGAGGAGTTAAGGTGGAGCCTTAGGACAGCAGAAAAAGAGCTGGAGGAGAACCAGTATTCAGAATCATTCCAGGAGAGTCCTATGATTGAAGGAAGTCCTTCAATCCTATGTTTCAAGTTGATAAAGTTCATGGTATGGGAAAGCGTTCACAACAAAGCTTCAAGATTTGCCTGAAAGATGTGCTGCACAAGTAGAAAGCCATGCAAGCGGTCACCAAACACCTCTCCTTGCCTTTCCTGGCCTGACAGGCACCTCCCAAGGCCAGTTCCACTGACTGCTACTTAAAGCTGTTACTAAAACAAAAATCTAATGAAAACAATATTTTACTATAGAGAAAACTAGCTGGACCTGCAGAGTTTCCTCCCTCAGTAATAACTGGGGAATTATTCCCATATGAAAGAAACCATCTTTCTCTCTCCTCAGTATGCAGAAATTACCTATACGCTTGCAACCAGCAAAATGCACGAAATGAAAACCCCAGCCCTGCCCCTGCCCAGGCTCTGAACTCACCAAATCACGAGCCCAGGCCAGGGCTGGTTATCTAAAGGGGCAGACATCACACACATGGCTCAGAGGTATTGTGGCCATCTCTTCCTGCCTCCCTTCACCCGTAACAGCACACGTAGTCCTTTCATTTCCTCCTCCTGCTCCTTTCTTGTTGCCTGTGGCACCACCAGGTATGGGGTACCACAACTGTTCGAACGTATGAGGATTTCCTGCTAGCGTAAAGTGCTCTGGTTGCAACCCAAACCTCCTTCAAAGGCTTTGGTGAGATGGTACCCTTTTTCAGAGGGAATCTGGTTTTACTGTGAGGATTTTTACACTTTCACAGGGCCTGAGGCAGCCCAGCTGTGCTGGGGTGCACGTTGCTGCATTGCTGGATGCCTGCTGACACCTACTATGCAACTTCAGCATCTGGTCTTGTACATTCAAGAGGCAGCAGCATGTACATCAAACACACACACATACATGGACATTGTGCATGTGTATGTGTGTCTTCTTTTTCAGCCACACAGGACTGCTGTATTACTTCTCATTAATTTTTCAAGCTGCTGGCTCCTGCAGCCCATGCAGAAGAGGGAGCTGCCAGCAGGCACAGACAGCTCATGATGATGTGACCATCAGACTCCTGTAACAAACATTCAGGGAAAGCACATTTTTAATGTTGTGGCAGCAAGAGTGAGGTAATGCAGTAAAATATTAATGAACCTTTTCAGCTGAGATCTCAAAATACATTGTTGAGGCTAAGCTTTGGAGGTCAAGGCAGTGTATTAACTACATATTCACCCAGCTATTAAAATTCTCCATTTTAACCAACACTGAGGAGAGGTGGGAAGGAGAGAGAAGGGGAGATCAGAGAGAGAAAAAAGAAGACCGGTTGTAAAGCTCATTGTGTTTCAAAAGGAAGCACATGGACAAAAACTGGACAGTGCCTTCCTCCTTTTCAAAGGTGAAGGATTCTACCCTTCTAAAGGTCCAAAATACTTGCCCTCAAAAAGTGTCACAAAATAAGGATGAGCTCCAGATACTCTAAGCTTGGTACACCACCATGTTACCTGGCCTGTAGAAAGGCAGATGGGATACGCAAAATGCTTTCATTTGTTTTTATTTTTAGTCCACAGCTCACCGTCAGCTGAACACAAACATGGTGCTCACTGCTGATGACTTTAGAGATGACCAGAAATACAGATGAAACTGGTTTTGGCCTTGTTATTCAAAGGGAAAGGGGAAAAAAAATAAAACAGATTAAGGAAGAAATAGTTAGATGAGAAAAAAGATTCAAGGAATGCTTCTATCTACCAATTGTTTTGCAGGCCAAATAAAGTATACTAAGTCTGCTTCAAAGGAGCACCTACAGGACAAAAAATGTCATTTTGCATGGCTTGACTCTGCTTGCTCTCTTCTTTCTGCCTAATGAGAACAATGTGGCTTTTGCTGCTGGGCTCCCTGTCCCTTGTCTTCAAGTTTCACATGTGCCAGCTCTCAGATCCTCTTCACTGCCCCTTGAAAATCTGCATGAGTTCACAGCTGCCAGGGCCCCGCTGCAGAGTCCCAGCACCAGCAAGCCCAGCCTCCTCCCCAGTGGCTCCAGCCCATCTCCAGCCCCAGGCATCCCTGGCACAGGCAGGCTCCCACTCCTACAGTAGGATGAGGCACTGGGAGACACGGAGCAAAGGTTCTCCTTTGAAATGGTGCTGTTATACTCCAGCCCTAGTAAAAGATATTGTGAAAAAAAATGAGGAAATCGAACAGAGCAAAAAGTACAGCGATGCAAAACCAAATGACTGAAGGTCATTTATGTGAGCAAGGAGACAAAATGCATTTCAGATGGCTTTTTGAATCATCCTTTTTGATGTTTATCTATCTGAGCTATTTCTTTTGCAGTACTCAGCCCATCTGGTAATTAGCTCATGATGTGTGGATTCAAAACATATCCTTAGTACTTTGTTGATGAAGTAATATTTCTTCTGCTTGTTCTGCCTAGACAGACTCCACAGCCAATCCTCCAGGGCTGTGGGATTTATGTAGCTACTTCAACTACTTTCAGCTGAAAAAAAAAAAAAATTACAAAAATGTTGGTGGTCTTGGTCAGAGTCCAAATGACAGGAAGGGCACTGGTCTTTGTGAGGGTTTCTGACAGACGCTGAGTCTGCTGTGCTGCAGCACCCAGCCACCCTTTCCCTTCTCAGCTGACCAAGCACAGATGTGGATGGCCCTGGCTCTCCTCCCAAAGACATCTAGGGAGGTGCTCCCTGCGCTGAGCACTTAGACAGGGTGCCCTGGGCAGAGGCTGCAGGCACCAGCCAAAGTGGTCAACCCCAAAGAGAGGGTGCCACCTTCTGCTGAGCTCTGTAGGAATTACCTCTGAACTGACTGTCCTGGCTGTAGCCTGGGGAAGCCAATTTCAACTCCTACAATCTAAGGTACAGTCCTCTTTTTTTCCTGTGGCTAGGCTTGTTGATACCCATGCACTGAGCTTAAGCTCCTTGACATGAACTGAAGCCATGCAGAGCAGTGAAGAGGGCATCTTCCCAGCCAGCTGCCTCTGAGCAAATACATCGGAGCATTTCCTTGCAGCTCAGCACAGCATGTTGAGGTTTCCTTCACTCCCAACTACAAGAGTATGAGCTATGGGGAAAAGGATGAATGGATTTGGAGGAGCAGGCTGAGTACCTAACCAACCTGAAAGAGTAACCTATTCTAGGGTTTAGTGACTCAGGAAAGAGCTTTTCTGCCTTGCAGGTCAGGAACTGAATAAATGCAATGAAACAGGCAGAGGAATTAACACACACACATATTCTGCCAGTCACTCATTGAAGAAAAGCTTTTGTCATTTGGCAGCAGCACAGATCATAACTACATGTAGCAACAGATGGGGAAGTCCATCAGTGACATCCCATGTCTCTGGCACAAGGGAACAAACTACCCCGAGGACAAAATGAAAAGGAGCCTTTTTGTCTCCTCTGCACATCCCTAGAGGCCACAAAGACAAACCACCTTCCATCCCTCAACGTGCATGCAGGCTATGTGTTTGCTCTCAGGGAAAAGTATTTTAAGAAATATGGATCACCTCCAAGGCAGAATATGCACAAGAACAACAGTAAGATAAAGCATTCAGAGGAGAAAACAAAGTTATTAAATATGTTCTATAAAGCCACACTTTTTTTTTTTCATTTAGCACAAAAAGATCTAGTAAGGCTATGAAAACAAGGCAAAAAACAAACCAACAAAACCAAAAAAGCCAAACAAACAAAAAACCAAAAAAAAAACAACCCACCAACACCCCACTTAAATATATGCTGAGGAAAGAACAGTGATTTAACACCTATGTTCGGGCTGAGGGCAAAGCAGGTTGCCAGCTTGTGCATGCTCTGAACTGGGGCATCCCTCTCCACTGACCACACAAGGAGCCCAACTGTTTAACGAGGGAGCTAAAGGATAGACCTAAAGTTGTGCATGTGAATACCCTCACCCAAATACAGTTCTCAGTCCTGCTAGTTTTAGACATCTGGTGCAGCTTTCCATTACGTTCTCATTGTCCAAGTTAAAGGTAAACACACAGCAACGTGCAGTTTCACTCATCTCAAATCATGCTGGCATCATTACTTGGATACTATGGCAACAGGTAATACGGAAAAATGATGCAAGGGTGACCAGCGATGAGGGACTGTTAAAGAAAAAATATCAAGTTTAATTCTGAGAAAAAAAATCAAATGCAACCACTGGTGTTTACAGAAATGTGTTTTCTGTTTCAGCTGGCAATACCTATTTCCAAAAACATTCCTCCTTTGCTATTACAAATTCATCTGGAAAGTCCACAAAGCAGAGAGTCTAGCCAGCTCTCAGTACACTGCATCTTGCTGCTGACTATGAACTGAAGCTTTTTTTTTTTTTTTTTGCCTTTTTTTTTTTTTTCCTTCATCAGTTTTCCCAACCTGTGCTCATGAAACCCATCAAGACAGATCAAAATAGATCAAGGACTGTTGTTCCTAATCAACAGCACGATTTGGCTGCATTTCACCAAGATTCAGACACTGTGAGTCAGCCTGAGCCAACACTCTAGTTTATGACTTTCAGAAACCTGTTTCCCATGGACTGTAGTTGAATTCAATCAACAGATGAAAACAGCCGTATTTTTGCAGGTATAACCCCTAACTCATATAAACCCCACAAAAAAGAGGCCACAGTAAAGAGGAAACTGGAGGAGCAAGAGCTTTAGAGAAGGTGAGATGGGGAATGACTATTTGAGGTAACAAATGCAGCTGCACATACACGTAGCTGACAAGGACTCTGCGCTGCACCTGTCCTTTCTTAACCCTACCACGCTACGGATGAAAGCGTGGTGTATAGCTTTGCTGTGGCAGCCAGCATCACCGACACAAGGGCACCGAGGCTGACGGAGAGCAGACCGGTGTCCAGGTGCTCTTGACTTTCAGACAGGCAGACGCTACCAGAGGCAGGCTGCAGAGTGGGGACACGGGTTCCCCTGCTCCTACCACCCCTGTCGGTATAGTTTAATGACATCACTTAAAGAAGGAAAAATAAACCTTGGCAATTCAGTTCTCTCTTTTTGTAATAAAAGTAAGTGTGCTACATTTAAGCAAGACTTGGCAAGAAGTTTTTCATTTGTGTAGTTAGATTCCAAGATATTTGGTGGAAGATTTGGTCCTTCATGCCATTTAAAAAACCATCCATACATGCTTATGTTGTTGACATAACAATTAAGACATTTACTTGCAGGTGTTTATAGCCTCATTCAATTCATATGTTTAATGGAATAGTCAGATTGAGAAATTAGACTCACAGAAGTCAAAGGTCTGAAGTATGGATTCCCAAAGCAACTGTAGCTTATATCCCTCTTTCATATAAAACCACAAGAGAAGTGGTTCAGATGTCTCGAGCAGTACAACTCAAGATATTTTTTTTTTTTTAAAGTAGACTCTTTCAGACTGTGGAATAGAACTGAACTCTGAACCATGGTGCAAGCATCTGATTATTTCTGATTCTGGAAAATACCCCTGGAGTTCCATCCTCTCTCACTAAGAGTTACCAACCCGCAGACAAGTGGAGTTTAACCTGTTGCACAAGCCCATCTCCTCGCCACAAGCCCACCTTCTGCAATGATGACAGCTGCAGAGAAACTGCTAAAAAAGGGATCAAAAGCCACATTGAGCCATTGTAGTCACTCAGTAGGCTGATTCTACTGGAACACCATCACACTTTGTCCTCCATCATGCACACTTCCTGAGAAACATCCACAACAGGGAGGGAGGGAAACTCTGTAAGACATGGCTGTACTGCACCCCTTAAGAGCATTATAAACCATAAAAGCTGACCCCTTCTATTAGTGATCACTAACAAAAGTTTCCAGATGGTTACTATCAAGATTTACTGCCATTCAATTCCATGCTATAGGAAAAGTTTATGCTGATCAATCCAAAGGCCTAAAACAGGAGTTTCCCCTCTCCCCATAATACCCCTCCTCCCACACACCATCCTTCGGCTTTCTGGCACTCCTCAGGCTGCTCACTGGGATCCAGCTTGTGGGGAAAACCTACATTTAATGCTGTTTCCTGACCCCAGATTTAGTCTCTGGAAGCAATAAAAAACATTTAGCAGTGTTAGGAAACAAGTAAGAATAGGCAGAGAGACCTGGGATGGTTAAAGGGAGAGCGACCTGCATCTTCAACTACCTAATAAGTGGCTGTAGAGAGGATGGAGCCAGACTCTTCTCCAAGGTGTGCCATGACAGGACAAGAGGCAGCAGACACAAGTTGCAACACAAGAGATCCCCATCAGATACAAGAATTTTTTAATTTTTTATATTTTTTACCCTAAGGGATGCAAAAAAACTTGTGGAATCTCCCTCCTCAGGAACAGCCAAGGCTCAGCCAGACAGTCCCAAGCAAGCTGATGGAGCTGTAAGCCTGGTCCTGTCTGGGGAGGGGTTGCCCCTGGGACCTCCAGAGGTCCCTCCCAGCCCAAACTGTGGTCCTACAGTCCTTGCTTCTGGGTCCCACTTTGTGCTCTGGTGGTTCTCCGAGTCCAGCATCTTGCTGTGAAACTATTCTACTTCGTTTCTCTTTCCCTGAGCACACCAGACTCTTTTTAAAGACATCTGCAACACACTATCTTCTTGCTCCATCTCCTGGGGAAGTATTACTCCTTCAAACTTTATTACTGCAGAGAGTGCTGGTTGCATTTAGGATATAGCTGTTACTTCTTAAATCTGTCCAGGTGCTGATTAGAGCTGATAAAATGGCCGAGAGTGGTTTTCAACAGGACTTACAGTTCTGTCAAAAACAACATTTGGGTTAAGCTTTATTACTGATGAAACTCTTCAGAACTCAGCGACCAAACCAGATGCTGCAGCCCATTCCCCCAAAGCTTTACAGCCACTGCTCTTTCTGACAGTCTTTGCATGCCTCTCCCTTCCTTTCCATGCCCTGAGTGAATATTGGCTTGGAGGGTAGGAGGTGAAAAGAGGGAGGGGGGGGGAAAGTTATTTTTGGCTTTCAACTTTTTATGGCATTCCTGTCCCATAAAACTCGTCGGAGCTGTGCGTCTCACCCTGGGTCAGAACAAAAGCGGTTCTGAAATCACAGAGAAATTTGTTCGTGAGACACAAGTTGTCCAGCTGCCAGCCAGCAGCAAGAATGTCCCAAAGCACAGACCCGCGCGGGGCCCCGAGCTGGTGAAATGCAGGCACGGAGGGCCCAGTGATACAAACTGCGTATAAACCCACTGGATGCTTAAACCCACATTCATCTCTGAGGCAAAATTCCCTTGACAGGAGCTTTCCTTGACTTGAAAGGGCTGAGCTCAGAGTCCTTGCCCCGTGCAGGGCGGCAGTCTAGACATGACGGCGTGGGCGGAAGAGCAGGGAGGCAGCGGGGCTGGCAGGACAGCAGCTGCCTGGCGCTTTCTTCAGGAGGCTCCTCCGCCCTCCAGCCATCCCTTGGTACTGCCATGGCACCACAAAGCATCGGCCCTTCTGGGCCTGGCATGATACTTGTCTGAACGTTTAGCCAACATGAGACATGCAGCATTACTACAAGAAACACATGAACCCCTCGGAATAGACACTGAATTTTATGGAGGTTGAATGAAATATAATTGCCTAGCCAACATAATTTCGTGGCTTATCAAGAACTGCCTTCTTTCTTCACATCTTCGGTATCAGTAGTGCTTGTTAATAGCAAGATTAAGACTCCTAAAAAAGTCTTTGGAGGTTTTTATGGCACTGGCTCTCAACATATTGTTTAAAAGTGTGAAGCTTGCTTACTTAAAGTACCTAACAAAGATGCAAGCCCCAGAGCAGAAGTGGGTTTTAGGGAGCAGGTCCATGACATAAATTCTCAGGGTTTTTCTTTCATTTAGTTAGGTTTTTTATCTTTTTTCAAACAGAGCCACTCAAGTTAACTGAATTATCACATATGATTCTCCAGACACCATTCAGCACCTAATCGAGTGGTAGGATTATAAATACCATGTGTTGCAGCTGTGGCTGAGCCATAGTTGTAGAAAGTTAAATTGTCTTTACAGCTTTGCACCAGTGGGATAAAGAAATCGCACCAGTGGGATGTAGAAATTGCACCAGGAAAGCAGCAATTTCATTGCACAAGACAAATGCAACACAGAAAATAAAGTTTACAGAAATTTTGGGTTATGTGAGTCATGCAAAACACTTCCCTTTTGCTCTGGTTCTTCAGTAATGTAAGGCAGAAGTGACCTCCTATCTGCTGAATTCAGTCAAGTAAAATGACAAGGTAAAATGACAAAGCAAGCAGATCCTGCTTAGGTCAAGCTGCCTGGCTCTCGCTGGGAAACAGACACAGCCTCTCCAAACTCCCAGAGATCAACCTTCACAACTGAACAAGCAGGAGATCTTACAGGAAAGCAGAGGGAAAACAGGGGATATAGATATTACTTGTGCGTGCTAATTCTTTTGAAATAACCTTGATAGAAGAATTAAATGTAATTTAGAGAGGGCAACGTAATCATTTATGGATTGTATTGCAATAAGCAGGGGGAAAGTGGATGCTTCTTCAGCATCCTGGAGACAGAGATAGGTAACTGCCCAAAAGAGGAATGACCTGGCAGCAGGGAAAGTAGACATTGCTGGATGGTGTGTTTGTTTATTTTTAATTGGATCCCAGAGATCATCCAGCTGAGCTGGAACCCACTCCCAGGATTTCCAGAAGCTTAACAAAAAGGCTGCAACTGAGAAGCCCAGATGTCCTTTTTGGCCCATCATTTTTCCTGGCTTAGTAGAGAGAGTTGTCCATTCTCCTGGCATATTTAACTTTCAGACTTACTTCCAGAGCCGACAAGCTTGTATGGTTCAGTCTCTGTGCTCACCGCTAGCAAATACTTTATTTGCAGCTGCCATGCTCTAAGATAAACCAGATCAGTAAGACTTATGTGAATGTGAAACAGTAGAGCTAGTCCTAATTAAAGCTGACTGCAGCCCAATGCCTGCATGAAGTGGCTGGCATCATCTTGTAATGAAAACAGGAGGAAAGTGATTCAAGCACCAGCCAGATCTTTCTCTGAAATACACAAATCAACAGGAGCATTAGAGGGATGCACACACAAAAGGGATGGCAAAGAAAGGATGGACTCCCGCTATCAGCTAGGACCAGAAGGCAATGGCACAAACCAGTACCTGAAAGGCAATGATTGCATGTAGATTTGACAAGGTTATAAACAGACTTAGCTTTTGATGTCCTATATACAAGCTTATCTGAAGAAATTACATTGTACAGTCTGGTAATCGGTATAATTTCAGTGAGCACAGCCCATGAACTTCTATTTTTTGGATCTCTCTCCTCACTCATGCTTAGCTTTGACCCCACTTTTGCACATTCCAGCAGCTGTTTTTTCCTTAGCATTCAAGCCTTCTTCAACTTTCAGCACAATGGTCTCTGATCTGTTTCAGACTTGATCTGGCAAAGAAATCCACACTGAAAAACTGGGTGCAACAGCTCCCTAAAATCTGCAGGTCTTATGAGCTTGGAAGACTTCAAGCCCTCTCCCAGGGACTCCCCAGTTTACACTTGGAGAAGTTTCAGATAATTGTACTTACATTAAATGAAATGCCCCAGAGAATGGAATAAAAAGGGAAAAATACATATAGTTTTAGGTATATGAATAATTATATGACAGAAAGAGAATTGCTTTGGGTGGCTAGCTGAATTTGCTGCTGTCACAGCAGGATGGCTGGTCCCAGCTCAGCCGTGGCCATAAGGAACTTGCTGGCCTTAAGGTTCTTAAAGAGGAACACCATGAGATTTGTTGTAGGAACTTTGTGCTCTCAGATAAAATGCAGAGGTGAGGAGGGAAGCTCATCTCACTTCTTAAGGAAGAAGTGTTAACAGCAGCCTTAATTAAGAAGAAAGTCAACAGTATGGTAGCCTGCAGAGGTGAAGTCCCCCTCCATATCTTCTCATTTGTAGCAAAGTCTGAATCTATGCAGTCTCTCCCGTTAGATACTGCACGTAGCCACTGCCATGGTTTAACCCCAGCCAGTGACTAGGCCCCACACACAGCCACTCACTCACTCCCCCAACAGTGGGATGGGGGAGAGAATGGGAAAAGTAAGAAAACCCATGGGTTGAGATAAAGACAGTTTAATAGGTAAAGCAAAAGCCACGCACAGAAGCAAAGCAAAGCAAGGAATTCATTCACCACTGCCCATCGGCAGCCAGGTGTTCAGCCACCTCCAGGAAAGCAGGGCTCCATCAACACCTAACGATTACTTGGGACGACACCATCAGTCTGAACATTCCCCTTTTCCTCCTTCTTCCCCCACCTTGATATGCTGAGCATGACATTCTATGGTATGGGATAGCCCTTTGGCTAGTTCGGGTCAGCCACCCTGGCTGTGTCCCCTCCCAATTTCTTGTGCCCCTCCAGCCCTTCTGCTGGCAGGGCCTGAGAAACTGAAAAGTCCTCGACTGAGTATAAACAATACTAGCAACAAGTGAAAAATACCAGTGTGCTATCAACATTATTCTCATTCTAAATTCAAAACACAGCATTGTACCAGCTACTGAGAAGAAAATTATCCCAGCCGAAACCAGGACAGCCACCAGGCAAGGACACAGAGATTCACAGCTGTGCATAGCACAGCTTGGGAAAACACTTTTATAGCTTAGTCATATGCACAGTGTGGCACCCCGTGGCATATTTGAGTAACGCTGCATTAAATAATTGCTATATCTGCTAATGTAATGCATATAATTGTATATATTACATAACTTCACACATATTGCATATATGTGGTGTATAGCTTCGTTACATTGGCAGGTTTATAGCATGATTATTATTTTTTGTTCAACAAAAGCAGAACTTCAAGTCATTTGTGATGAAAAAGGAAAATCTTTGATGTTTCCTCAAGAGAGATTGATTAGGGAATATTGAAGAATATAGAGGATGGGCTGAGTTTATACTTGGTAGCTGGTCTCTTTTATTAGGTGAATCCCAAAGATGAGCATTTTAGAGCAGTCCTCCTGCTCCAGTGATTCAAGACAGCAGTGCAAGGCAGTTAGCAAACAGTTGGTTCCACCCAGACCAGCGCAGCAAGGTACAGGTACTGCACGGAAAGAGTGCAAGCTGACAGCATCCCACATTTGCTGCCTTTTCCAAAAGTTGTAAACATCACAGAGACACATGTTACCACTCATTCTTCACGTGAAAGTTTCAGTCTCCAGGGGCAATTCCACAAGCCTGCCTAGAGTCCCCATAGCCATCTCTGCTTGGATTCTCCAGTCGCACAGTTTCTGGTAGCCACAAAGCAGTAACAAGGACTCTGCACAAAGGCAAAGTTCAAAAATCTCCCATCATACCCGCGACAGACTTGTTCCCCTTCTTCCCTGGCAGTTAGCGCAAATAAGCAGCTACTCAACTGTGCCATGCAAGGCAACATGCCCTCTCCCCAGGATGGTTCAAGCCCCACTATGATCCAGCTGGAGAGAGCCACAACACCTTCACAAGACCCAGACAAGCTCAGCACAGTCTTGGACCAAGCAAGCACAACAGCCAGCTTTCCAGCTGGCCTCAGGTTTAACAGGAGGCACTGCAGCTGCAAGAAAGGAATTGCTTGCTGAATAAAATATAATGCTTAGATTAAAAGAAGTCAGTTGAAGCAAGGCAACAAAGCCAGCCTGTGCAACAGTGGCTGTGGAACAGCTCGGAACTGATGGATTACAAGTCTGTTCTCATGAGCCTGGTGGCTATACACAATATAGGATAAAAGACCACTTGCTTGCAAACATCACTGCAAATGGGAACTTCATTAGAGCGCTCTGCCATGTTCTTGGTCATATTATAAGCAGGACTGCTGTTAACACTTCTTCCCTCAGAGGAAAACAGAAAAACAAACCAAAAAATCCCCTCAGTGTTACTACTTTAATGCAGAACTACAAACCACATCCAGACAGTAACAACACACACATTTAAATGATACTGAAATGCACAAAGTTGTCATCCCAAAGCAATTCATGTAGAAACATTAGCTTTTAGTTTTCACACCAGTAGGCATTAATGACTAACATCTTCAGGTTTAAAAGCCTAAAACAAGTGATAAAAATCAGTCTTAAATAATATAAGCCAGTTTCTCTGGAGAATAAATTACATCAGTTCAGCTTCCTACATATAATTAGTATCTACATGCACTGTGGCCCTCTAACAGAAATGACTGCATACTCTGAAGATGTTCCAACAATAAGTAGGAAAGGGCTTCCTCCATTACAAGTTATATTAACAAATATTAGCACATACCGCTCTTATTAAGTGGCTGATACAGGGATGTTATGTTAAAAAATTTACAATAAAAACTTTCAGTAGGTAAAAACTTAACTTCTACCTTCAGCATATACTTGACTACTCCAAAGTCTCATTTAACTTTGGTAAGGGCTCCATCAGCTTGGAAATCAGAGCTCCAGCCTTTAAAAATAATAATAACTAAAAAGTCATAGCTACACACACAAAAGATGCTGAACATCCTGTATAAGGAAGAAGGCAATGAAAAAGCATAAGCCTGCTGACAGCCGTCTGCACAAAGGCAGCTTCACATGCCTCATGTAATCAGTAAGATTTAAAGATCAGTAATGTAACTAAGATTTAAGGTGATCTGTGAACATTCAAAGCAATGCTTAACTGCGCACTGTACTGCACTCACATGAGTAAACTCTTTCATGCAACCAAACCAAAGTGCTTTGAAGGATTCCCTCCCACCTCAAAGCAATTCTCCAGATACTATATGGCTATGAAACACTTTCAGAACAAAATCTTCTTGAGTTTTTTTAAGTGTGAAGAGATCACAGGGCTCTCCTGGGACTCCTCTTTGCAGTAAAATTTAAATATCTTTTTTTCCTGTTACTGGTGTGTCCACAGCATTAGCATTGTAACTCGGATCTGAAGCACAGGACTGAGGACAGCATCTCCCTCTTACCAAACTCCAGTGTGCATTACGGGGTGGGTTTGTAGCACATGAACTGAATCCTTGTTGTATGAAGCTAATGCAGACTGCAGGTACACATTTAATGTGCTAGGACCACTTATGGGCAGTTCAGTCCCTGGGATCAGACCTCTTTTGCCTTCAGCCCTTTTCTCTCTGGGCAGGAGCTGTGACAATGTTGACCATGGAGAAGTACAGAAGATCCACAGGGCCAGGCTAGAGCTAGGTCACTGCAAAACCCAAACCACACATGATATCAGTGCTAGAACCTTGGTACTGACTGTTTCATCCCACTGATGCATCCTTACCACCCTATCCCACACACAGGTGCGGACAGGAGGCAACACCTGCAGTTATTTGAGAATATCATCACCTCAAAGCAAAAGGCTGAAATGATGCTCCAGCTCCAGCCTTTGGCCTCTGCACATTTTCATTTCTCTAGTTCTTGCTTCCCTCATCCCCACTGCCTCTATTTCCTCTCCTGGACTCCAGCACAGGGTGTTACAGATCACCAACACACTGATGGGACAACGTGACTGAGGATGGGGAGGTCCGCTGCCCTTTCCTTGATGGAAGGTCCCACAGTGCCCCTGCCTCGTGCTGTGACACCCTTGAGGAAGGCGCTCCCAGCTCCCCCTGAAGTCAGGGCTTGATTTGTTTTACCATAAACCGGTCTGAGCTCAGGACCTAGATTTTTCACCCTGTCCTATTAAGCCCTGGACAGCAGCAACACATGGATGTTAAGCATGTGCCTTCACCAGGGCACAGGATGCTAGAGAGAGCATTAAATGCTCTTCTAACCCCTCAGCCTAGAAGGCTGCTGGACTCGGGACCAAATCCATTTGCTTTCCCAACAACAGTAGTCTCTAGGTCAAAATACATCAATAAATCACATTCAGAGGTCTGAAACCAAGTCAGATTTCCTAAGAAACATGACTTCTAGAAAGAAAGAAAATTCTTTTCAGGCTCTCGTGGCTGGAATACTTCATGGCAACATTATAGCTACAGCAAATTCCTCTGTAGGAGGAAAGATTTCAGGCAAAAATTAGAGAAAGGATTTGATTTATAATGGAAAATAAAGTTAAAACTAACAGGCCAAGTTTTGCTTACACTGAATAATACTTAGCACCTACGTAGGAAAATTCCCACTGACTGCAGTCAGAGCAGATCTGAGGCTTTAAACATGCAGTCTCCGCTTCAGCTCCGGAATAGCAGTGCTAAAAATTAGGTGTCAGACTGGGACATGCCCTTCCGATGAGAAAGGGGGATGAAACAGCATGCAGAGCGCCCCGGCTCCCTCCAGGAGGGGTAACAGCACCTGGGCTTTGGCCCTGCAGAGGAAAACTGACTTTGCAGGTGCATTAAACACGTCTGGGAAAGGGGTAAGCAGCACTGGCAGTGCCCAAGTCGGTGTGGGAGCTGGTAGCTACAGGGAACAAGCTTGGGAAAGCCATCAGGGACTAGTTGAGCCAGAGTGCTCCGAGGCTGTTGGGTTTAAGCCAGACCAGCGAAGAAACGGGCAAAACCTGCACTTTGCTGCAGGCAGAGATGGTGGGTGACAGACTGCCTTCTGCTGTCAGCCACGTTGGGGGGGTAGCTGGCATCCTCCCCCCTCCTGGGCAAGGGAACGGAGGTCACGGTCCCACCCTAGGTGAACAAGGCCTAAAGGGAGCAAAGCTTTCTGAACAGGATCCAGCCCAGCCTCATTGCCTGTTGCCATATCTGTACTCCAGTTCGCGAAGCAACATCTACGTAACGTGTGCTCCGAGAGCGAAGCTGCCATTTGTGGCCTCCGCGGCCAAGAAAGCAGACAAACCTGAGCATCTGTGTTTGCAATCTCCATTGCTCCATAAAAGACAAGGTCAGGCAGAAAACATGTGTTTCGTATTTGCAAATCTGAATGATTTATATTAGGGGAGCAGGGCTGGACTGCATGCAGCCTCTAGGTTGTTAAAATTTAATTTACTAATCAATTACTATCAGATGCTAGACTTCTTCAGCTGCCCCATATGAGGAGCATAGTTTCTCAAAATACCCTGTCTTGATTTCAGTGCTGTATCTCCTTCCACGGGCTGGAGAGAGGTGACATGAAGTGGGCGAGCAAAAGAAAAGGACCACTCAGTCCCATGAGGTCACATTTTAAATCAAGAGAATCCACCAGAACATCATCTCCCCATTTCTGCTGGTCATTTGGAAGATGACATCCTTCTGCCACTTATCTGCACAAGGTAGCTTTACCTGAGGAAATAGCTGCATTAAAATGCATGGTACCCCTCCCACCTCAAGGGAGCAAATCTGCAGGAGACTCGGTGTCCCTAGCTGCACTGTCCTCGTTTTGGCTGGACTGCTTCTCCACCATCACTCCCAGTTTAAAACATTTAAAACGTCATAAATGCATGCCTCTCGGCAACTAAATGAACTAGGATAAAAGTAAAGACAGAGGCAAGACTATTGCTGACAGGCATCCTTCCTGTTATGTGGGTTATGAGGTATAGGTTGGGTCTCCTGTGCTGTACGGCTTTGGGCTGCAGGTTCACAGATAATTCTGATCTTGGGGCAATGATGTGTGTGTATTTTCTAACTTTTCTTAAATGGACATACTGAAAACAAACAATTCAGATGGCTTACATGAGCCAGAGACTCTCAAACACAAACTCGAAGCAGCTCCATGAACATCACGTTTCACAGCTTACACTCCCATCCTCATACACATGGCAGCTCCCACACAGTCCTAAGAGTCTGTGGGTCTCTTCAAACCTCAGGAACACAGGAGACCCACCGCTATCCTTTAAGCTGGATTAAAGAAACCCTGAAGGTCTGCAGATTTCTTGTGGACACAAGCAGGTGACAGCTGAACAGCTCCTGTCTTCACCCCCTCAAGGACGGTGGTGTCAGGAACGCTGCAGTACAGTGGAGATCTGCCTCAATATTAGTGCAGAGCTGATGTTATGCTGCCTCCTCGTCATCAAGCAACTTGCCCCTCTCAAAGGCACAAGACAGTACTGACCATTCTCAGCAAGACTTCACCTATCCAGCTTGGTACTGATGACACGAGGCCTGTATGAATATCAAAACTCATCACAAAGGACAAAAGATATCCCAAAATGTGTTTGCGGAACATGTTCTCCTTTTGAGAAATAAAGGAACAAGACAGTTTTCAGAGTCCCAACTCCAGTCATATGCAGTTCAGCGTACAAACATCAACACTAGCATTGGTTGAACATTTTTTTTAATGTCCTCTGTTAAAATTAGCTCTGTTCTTGGTTAGTAAGTCACGCATGAAATGATCCTGGCTTCCCTTTAATGTGGTAATCAGAGACCAATAACATTTTGAAATTATGGGTGAATTGCCAGCTCTTCTCTCCAACTCTTTGCTATCTGCATTTTGGGTGACAGGTTCCCTAGGAATAGGTTAATATTACTACACTTGGAATAGAAGAGGGAAATATTTTAAACTGGGGAATAATCAATCCAGTCCAAACCTTCAGATGGAGAATCACTCAAATTAAGATTCATGAAACTCTTAGAATTCATTATTTTTTTTCCAACAAATACCCAGCAGGTCACAGGCAGTTGGATAACTAGCCCCACCATGGTAATTTATGAGACTGTCTCATAAGTTACAGAGCTGAAGTTGGGGTTGGGATTTTTTTGGTTTGTCTTTTTTGGGGTTGGTTTGTTAGGGGTATTTTGGGGTGGGTTTTTGTTTTGTTTTTTTTTTTTTTTGAGGAGGAGGGGCAGGGGAAGGAGGCAAGCAGGGGAGGAAGCCAAAAAAATGTCAGACTCCAGGTCTTCAAGAGTATTTTAATGCTATCAATTACCTAAGGACTGACTGTAATAGACAGTGTATCAGATTGTGCTAAAGCTTTCAATGCGTAATGATCAGAGGTGGTTTTTTCCTATTTCTAAACTCTAATGCTTCAGATATGTTTATACCTTTCCAGGACACATCATTCAGTGCCGCTTTCACTAAATGCACAAGGCAAATGCTGTTGACCTGATGTTACCCACTCACTATAACTGCAGAACTACAGCAACGTTACCGTCTGGCAGATTAATTCCTACCTGGCACTACTGCTTACAAACTGCCTAATTAACAGTCTGGTAAACCAACAGAGTGAAACATGACAATTTCTGTAACAAACACAAGGACAGCAAGCCAATATAACATCACTGGGTGTAACAGGCCCATGACCGCAGTATGTGACTATAAATGCTCATGATGGAAGCGAACAGCTGACAAACTTCTGAACCAAGGCAATGAGCAGAACCAGAAGAGATGACTGCAGGCTAATCAGCCCAGCGATTAGTCTAAATCGCATCAAATTCCTATTTTAAATCCATCCTGTAGTATTATTTGGAGAGCGCTATTTTTCACGTTATTGCACTGTGGGGTTTCTGCATACTATTACGTTGTTGATGGCTTCAGCTCTGGGAACAGCTGCATTTCAGTAACTCAAAAAGCCCCAAGTGTAGTTTAAGAAGCTCAAAGACAATTTGCCTGGAATTAAATGGCCTTGACAAATGGTAGATGTTTCAACCTCCAGCTCATCCTCAGCTATACAGCCTTCCTGTCCACTTGTCTCTTTTCCATTCAGCGCCTCGGCAAGCATGAGCCAGCGCTTAGATACCCTGACAATATAAGAAAATAGCTATCTTTCCAGCATGAGAGGGAGTCTGTGACTGGTAAACACATACAGGAGTCTCAGTCAAGCCCTTGCCTGCCATGAAGGCCTGTCTGGGAGAAAGGGGTGAAAGCCAGAAGTTTGCAATCCTTCACTGCAGGAATTTTGGCCCGTGGGTACAGTTGGCTGCCTCAAGGCAGCGCACCTTGCACACAGCTGAGGATCTGCTGCATAATGTCTGTAGGCAAGTACATTAAGGGGAGAGAGAGTTTACGGCTTCAGCTTGACGTGCACTTGGAGAACGCTGGCTTCCAACTCATCTCCCACACTGAACTCCAGGGACGTTCAACTGCTGACCCAGATCTGGAACCAGACTTCAGGGTTTGCTCCTAGCTCTGTGACTGCAACATCAATCTGGCTACAAACACTGCCATCATTATAAAGTTCTTTTTTAAAAAATATCACTGAAGAAATTAAAAACAAAAAAAAGTGATTTTCTTATTTTAGCTATTTCTTCTCCTTTCTTAAAAGTGATTTTTTTAGATATGTGTACTCGGATGTGGACAGAAGGTATGTGTACTCAGGTGTGGACAGATCTGTGCGCAGACTACCACAGTGTTTCATCCTCTCCTGCTGGTTGCAGAAGTTTGACCCTTTGATTTTTTTAACTTCAGTGCAGTTGGGATGTACAGGTCCTAGGCTCTTCATGCAGCCTCTCCTTCCTACCACTGAAACCTTTAAATTAAAGAGCTCAACCAGCAGGAACAAGATTATAATCAAGAATTGTCCTAGACTACTGCTCCAAACAACTTGATCTCAGCCTGGCTATAAGAGATTGCCAAAGGTCCACAGGCTGTCAGTCATTTATCAAAAAAAGCCTGGAACACTTTGAGAGCCATGAAGTATCATAGTCTGGCTCATGCAGCTGATACGTAACGTTGCATCCCTTAAATAAAATGAACCATAGGGGTGAACATAATTTAGAGATGGACGGGGTGAACAAAAATATACAACAGCTGTCTACGAGTGACTTAAATCTTCATCTGAAGAGAAAAATCACTGCCAGAGGTTTTCAACCATTCATTTAGACGTCAGGAATATCAACATATTTAAACACTACTAAGAGATGATGTTTAGGAAAATTGGGAAAAGAGCCAAAGATACAAATAACTTCATTGAAAGAACTTAGAAGACTGGCAAGAAACATAGCATTCATATTTTAAGCAATTAACTTGCATTTAACCCAACTGTCTTAAAATGCTATACTTCTGTACCATATGGCACGTGCTGTATTAGTGAGCCACACCACAGTTAACTCAAAGGAGTGTGAATTACACACTCAAAGAAAAAGAGTTTGGCGATGTATGACAGCCCTTAGAAGTCTGCTACAGAATGGAAAGTAACTGCAGAATACTTTGCATATTTTACCTTCAAGCCTTCATTTAATCTACCACAACTCCCAACACGGACATGGCCTAAACCTAATGATGATGTGTCACATTCACCCATTTATTTGTATTTGGTCAAAGGTAAAACCCCAAAACAGTGACAAAATGTCAGCCTTTCTGCCACCAGAACACAGCACACCCTGGATTCCCTGGATTGCTGGCAAAGACCAGGAGCTTTCCATCAGCTCCAGCTCCATTATAGTACATTAATTTTATTACTTGTTTCTCTGCAATGAGCACAAACCAAGTTCACCGCTCTGTCAACTCCAAAGCAATGGTTTTCGTAAGATGCTGAAAATGAAGCAAAAAATGGTCAAAAGGGCGAAGACTTACTGAAATAGCCTACCAGAGCAAAGGTTTGGTTTCCCTTCAGGGTAAACTGGGGGGAAAAAAAAGGAAAATGCTATAGAGCAAAGCCTTCAAGGAATACTCCTGCTACTGCAGCAAAGACAAAATACATACACCTAAAGAAAGGAAACAATGCAGCAAACAGCAAATGGGATCCCTTTATTACACTATTCATTTGCTGTACATCTGGAAACTTCACTGAAGAAATGCATTAGATCAGAGCAGTATAAATTTGGCATTAACTGAAAGGTCACCATAAAAAAAAAGTGCTTTCCCCTACTGTGTCGTGGCAAAATTGTCAATGATGCTCAAAACCTCTTTAAATCTCTGACAAAAAGAGTGGCTTGTGTAACTTACACAAGCCATCAGATGTGTGATTCATGTTAAGGTTCTCTGTTAGTTGCCAAACAACACATTATGTCTCCAGTTGTCCCGTCACCCTTCTTCACACTTATTGTTAGGAAATCACGAGAGGGCATGAGTACTGCACTGGCTGCAACCCTCCTTGGTTTCTGCTCTCCAAGTCCACTCCTTTCCACATCACACACTGCCTCCTTGTCTCTCTATGCTTCAGTCGCATTGAATCTGTTAATTAACAGCTCCCATCTTCTGGTCCGTAAAGATCAGAGTCCTAGTAGCTGTAATATCTATATTTAAAAGTGGCCAATATATTTTATAATAGAAAACCAAGACTACATGCAGTAGTTAGAATTATCCACAATGTAATCAGCTACAAGGAAAACTCAACAGGCAAAGGCTTTTCTTTTCATTTTCTTTATTTTTTTATTATTTAGTTTAACTAAACTTTTTTTTTACTATTCCTTAAATACCCCCAAAAAAATTACTCTGAATTTCCCCCCTACAGTTTTAACAAACTAGTTCAAAGTCCAGTGGAGTGATCACAGATGCAGAGTGTTTCTCCGTATCTGTCTCATGCAAAACAAATACATAGAAATTTATCCTTGAAACAGAAATATCTTTGAAAGCTTTGAAGCAATTAACGCATACCCCATTACAGTAAACTTCAAGTTATCCCATTACTACACTTCAGTCCTGTGAAGAAACACTACTTCTGAAATATTTTCTGGTTTAGATATCCATGACCTTCTAAAACAGAAATTACCACGTCATGGAGAAAAGTATATAACATGTGCATGCATTCAGGCTGCTACTTGCGTTTACTACTGTGGCCTCACGTCAGTACCAGATTTTGTTTGGATGCACTAAACCAACTATGAGGCATTCACATCTGTGCCAACATCATTGTAGCATCTCCAAGCAAAAAAACGCAGCAAATTATGTATACGTGAAGCCATTTGAGAGCCTATCCACCAAGACATCACAAGTAGTTCTGTGTTGATACACCCAAAGACAAACAAGTGACGAGTGTGTGCAGGCACATTCATGCTTTCTCTCTCAATTTCCCTCCTGCCCCCATCTCAACCACAAGAAATTGTTTGCTCCCTAACAGCTACAGGATGACACACAGAGAAAAACAGCTCCCTGAAATTCAGATCGCATACCAACATGGATGAACCACAAAGGAAAACACCCCTAACCTTTATATTAGAGAATATTAAGATCTAAGGGGAAAAAAACCCAACACACAAGCCTTCTACATACACCTCCCTCTGTCTGAATCAACAGAAAACAAGGGTGCTTTCTTCTCCTTTCCAATGTTTCTTAGCAGCAGGGCTTGTCACCAAACTCACATCTGGCATCAGAAATAGTCTGAAATATTTCAAAGCAGGTAGAAATAACTCTATGCTGTTGTTTCAAAGAAACTTTTTTTGTTAGGAATTCCCGCAAGATGCAGTATCTGGTAAGTTTGGGAGGGTAAATGTTAAGACCACTGAAGTACCAGGATAATATCTTACTTAAAGGAAAAAAATTTAAATATACCACTGTTGCTGCATCTCTGTTATCAAAGCTTTAACATATTTTGCTCACTTAGTGTTGCTACACAGCTGTCTTGCCCTTCAAGTCTACCCAGCTTTAACCATTCACTCCTTACACCAGCTTGTGCTCCAGGCTCTGGTGCAGCTGAGAGAATCCTTATTCTTTCTCCAGCTATTCAGCTTGGAAAATCATACATTTACACAAGACAGGGAGCCAGAAAATTACTGGATGGTCGTCAGTTAAATAAAACACTTGGCACCAGTATGACACATGGGGTACCATAAGTCTTTACACTTCATGAATTCTCTGCTATATTATTACTAACACAATTACTTAGGGACAGTTGTTGAGCAGCACAGAAAGCATTGGCTAGAAAGTTGTCAGCTGCACACAAACACACAAAAGAAAAAAGTCCCTGTCTGGCTGGTGTAAGATTTTTACCTTTAATTCCTGAATTGCAGTCAGTTAATGACAGGCAAAGGATGCGATTCCCAGAATGTGTCTGCGCTCATACCGTCTCACATGGCATGCAGCAGCAGAACCTCTCCCCAGCGTGAAAAGGCCAGTCATGCCAGTCCTCATTCCTCCTGCTCTGCCTCTATGGGTGAAGCAGAAAGTGGCATTTTGGTTTGTTTTTTTCTTTTTTTTTTTTTTTTTAAGTGCTGCCCTTTTGGTAAATTCCAGGAGGGGCCTTCTCTTCCATCAGCCAAAATACCATTGCACGATGCCTGACTTCCCCACTCCTTCCATTTTCAGTTCACTTCCCCCCCCCAAACTTGTTGGTTTCTGTCCTTAACACCACATTTTGTCCATGAGGCATTTCATAAAATTTTGTGGCTGGAAGGCGAGTTGCAATTGCAGCAGAATCAGCCAGCCCTGGAGTTAACAAGTTATACTGCACACCAGCTGCGGTTCCACCTGCTCCTCACACCCCCAGCCTCTGCAACCTGGCTCTTAATCACCTGATTAGCCAGGCCCAGCTCAGAGAAGAGGAAAGAAAGGGGAACTAGTCACATCCATCACAGCTGGGGGTGGGCCCATTTATCATGTGATAAAACACTGCCGCAAAAAATAAATGCCATTTGTCTAAGTTTGGGGGGGTAGGCGAGAAGGAGATGCGTAGTAGCAGGAGTGGACCTGTTATTTATTCCCAGGCATGCTGGGGGAAAAAACCCAAACCCAAACCACAGCCTGGGTTAAGGCTCCTTCCTCAGGGCCAGAGCCACGCTCCGGCAGAGCGCTCCCCTTGCCCCCGCCCGCGGCGCAGCGGGCCCCGCCCCCACGAGCGGTACAGCCGGCGCGACCACCTCCGGCAGCCAGGGCCGCCCCCCGCCCCCTGCCCGGAGCGCCCCGGTCAGCCCGGCCGGCCCAGGGAGGCTCCCCAGCCCGGACCCGACAGGCCGATGGGGTCCGCTGGAGCGGGGCCGTGGGCAGCGCCGAGCCCCCCGCCCCCCGCGGCGGACACAGCGCGGCAGCCGGGCCCGGGCCCGCAGGGCTGCCTTCTTCAACGGCTTCACCGGGTGCTTCAAGTCGTGAGAAGCAACAGCAAGAACAGGGCCCCGTGCGCACGTTCCTGACCAAGTCAGTGCCCCAGCCGAGCCTTCCTGACCGCGCCAGCCGCCCCAGCCCCGGGCAAAGGCTCCCACCGCCGGGAGCCCTGCCCTGCCCTGCGGCACCGCCTGGCAGCGGGAACCGGGCTCTCCCCATGTAGAAACAGCGCAAAACCAAGGCATGGACCCAAAACAGGGCAACTAATGACAACCCAGTTTCGCTTCACGCATGCTAGGGCTGACTTCTGTCACTCCAGAAGTTTCTGTCGAGCAGCCTAAACTGGTTGCACACCCGTTACCATCGCAGCAGCGTGCACCTCGAAGCCAGGCCACGCTCGTTACCACTGTTCCCCTTAGACGCAGCAGATGAGCCAAGGGCCATATGTTCTTCAAACGTACGTGCAGCCCTGCGGCTGCCTCTCGCTCCCATTCCAGGCTGCAGGCTGCACGGCCGCTCCGCATCCGCGCTGGCACCCACAGCTGAAGGGCAACAGCAGCAGCTGTGAAACCAAGACCCGTCAGCCCTTCGGAACACGGTCACACGCAGCACTCAGCACATCATCTCCAGCAGGTCCGTGGCACAGGAAGCGATGCGCCCAGCTCCTGGGGATGCTGCCCTGCCTCGACAGACCAGCACCTTCAATATTAACACCCCCTCTCAGACTAAAACTACCTCCTGCTCTGTAAAGTTGTATCTACTGACTCCAATTTCATTACCACCACTAGTTGTTGGAGTTGGGGTAGCTTCTGTTTTCCATTTTCTACATCCAAAAAAGTTCACTACTTTTTATAAACCTAGATGATAAAACAAGTTTTATTTTTTCCAAGAGCAGCCCAGTTCTTATCATTTTCACAGCTGCTTATTCACAGCATCTGAGGGATGACTTCTGTCACACTGAAGAACTTCAGTGCCAGATTCTTCAGCCTCTAAATACTCAGGCAAGTTTGACTTTAAAACCGTAGAAAAGGTGATTTTTCTGCAATCATGAGGTCTTCAAAGAGTTATAGAGTTCACATCCTTAAATTGTGTAAAGATCTTGCTTTTGGAAAGCTGAAAGCTAGCTGTTTTTCAACACACCCCCCCCCCCCCCCCCCTTTGGATCCATCTGGATAATGACAAGCTTGCATTCTCATGGACAAAAACCACTTTGAAAATCTGACACAAGGGATAAATAAGATTAATTAACTCCAATGAACACAGCCATCTTAAAATTCACATTAGTACTTCAAATGCCCACACCTTCCTCACCATTTCCCTACGAATTCAGCACATAAACTTACTTGTATTATGTACTTAACAGAATCAGTTTTTGTTCAAATACAAGTAACACCCTCACTTCAGAAGAACTCCCCCAAAAACCTGTAAGAGAATTACAAATTAAACTTTGGGAGAAAAACCTATGTTAATCTATAGAGATGCTTAAACATACACCAGCGACACTTCAGCATATAAGTGGGAAGACACAGGTGAAAAACAACTCCTTACAAACCCAAACTAACCTTTCCTCTTTGTTATGCCCCCAGGTCTTGGTTTTAAATCAGCAAAAACCTACGACCTATATAGCAATTTAGTCACTTATACATGTTCTTGCTGGACAGCAAACTCCATTTCTAAACTGATCCTTTCTAGGAATGAATTTTGAAGTTCTAACAGCTAAGGCATCCTCCACGTTCAACTGCCCCTCAGCCATTTTGCTCTGGGCTCCTCTTTTAGCCTCCAGCGGCACCCTGAGGCAAACAGGATGCATCTGTGACAGTCAGTATGGACACTAAGAGCACAGCTTGGTGCAAGAACCTTTCTTATGTCCCGGCTGCTCCCATTAACCTTCTCAGTCCTTTCTAGATTTCACCGTATTCAGGAAAACCTTGGAGCGTACACGTGTATTCTTCCAGAAGACTTCAAGAGTTTGCTACACGCTTAACCAGCCCAACTATGGAAACAAATGCTTTATTTCCACAGCAGATCTAAGAATCTGTATGTCCTCCACCATCATTATAAACACAGTTATGGGGTTTTTTAAAAAAAATATTTTATGCTTTGCATAATTAGCCAAGATTAAGGAAGACCAAGAACTGGAGAATCAATTATTTCTCTCTATTTCACACTGCTAAAGACTATAAATTCAGGTCTGACAGTTGCCCAGTATCATAATTTTGTTCTCTGAATACATGTCTTTGGGAAGTGGTAACAATGAACCACCAAGATGTTACAATCAGCAGAGAGGCAAAGCACATACATTATCTTTTATTCTGAGTGGACAGAACTGCCTAAGAGGTGTCAGCATCTCAAATCATGAAAGCTACCAGAAAGGTATCAAAAGGTCAGTTAGAAAAACAAAAGCCACAGGATAAATGAAATGGCCTGTAAGTAAATATCTAGTGAATAAGCCACACAGATTGGACCTCGCTGACTTTCAACACTCAAACCTGAGCCAGTAGGTTCCCAAGACTTAGTCCTTCATCACATAATATACTCACAACGCTTGGTGACAAGCTCTGCAGACAGTCACACACAAAATCTGCTCAAGATTAAAAAACAATCTTCATTTTCAACTGGTGGTGCTCAGCAGGACCTGATCAACAACAGGGAAAGCTAGCACAAAAGCCTTAGTTCCAAGTTTTATTTTTCATGTTCATGAAACACATAGCCTCTTCTCAAGAGGCAGCATCTTTAGAGCTATTACAAACACGTTTTGTACTCTAATACACCACAGATTTGGAAAAACAACAAATAAAGCACAGGTTTCACACTGCACTTGGGCATACTGAGTATTAAGTTACAGATAATTTAGAAATCTTCTCATTTTACATATACATTGTGTTGGCCATCACTCAGCCTTCATGCACAATTTAATTTTATTTTTTCTTGCAGTCAACACTGGTTTTGGAAAATTTCTTGCTGTAAATGGTACCTTTTCTATGTTGTATCACTTACATGGTATTTACATAAGTGTGCAAATTGCTTTGAAAGATAGAAACAAACACTAACACATAATATACAGACAACTTCTATAGTTAAACATTTACTAAAAGGCAGTTAACATTCCTATCACACTTTCATTGCCTAAAATAGAAGAATAAGTTATATAAAATAGACCATCTTATTTTCAGACACTTCCATTTCTGCAGATTTGGTGTTTGCAGCAACATTGCAATCAAAGATTAAGATTCTACTCCTACGATTCAGAGAAGCCCCCTTCAGTTCAACGGCAGCTTAACATGTTTAGTACAAGTTACTTTTTTTCCAGGTTTTCCACACTTGGCACAGGGTAAAAAGAAAAAAGCTGGTGGGAGCGGGGAAGAGCGTCTTCACATCTATTTGATTTTTTTTGGCAATATGAGAAGTATGCTTTAAGAATCTAATGCATAAATTTAAATTTTTCCTTTAAGGGCCTGTTAGTGTTACAAGCACAGTTTAAATAAAGTCTGCAAGTTCTTTCACAGAAGCACACAAGGTTCCCCATTTTTCTTCTTATGTATGTCATTTTCTCAGATATATGTAATTGCTCACATATACAAAAAAGCATACTCCCGGAGACCATTCAACTAAATTCAGAATTGGAAGCAGTGGGAAATGCTTGAAGAAAATTACTTGGTGTTCCCAGTGCTCCTACGCGTGTGGTTTTTTTCTGCTTGTGATAAAGACTCCCCATAAAAAGTACATGGTCGCCTTCATGAACAAATCCTGAAGGCACAAGCTGAATAACCAGACTGAGTTGCTCCAATGGTGAGAACAGAAGTTACAGGAAAGTCTTCAAAACCATCTTTCATGTATACCTGTAAATATTCTCAGAGAAAAGCAAATTGCTTCTTAAAATTTCATTTAGACTATTTATAGAAGAGCAAAAACTTCCATACACATGACTAATAACAAAGGGAAATTACCTGTCAGACAGTAAAGAACTACAGGTGTAGTCTCAAATAAAAATCCAAGGTTATTATTACATAATACAAAGACAAAACTGGTTTGTTAACACCCATTATATTGAATAATGTGAGTTTTACAGCAGCCCTGCCTACAAATTATGCTGTAGTTTGTGCACTCATCACAAAGTTACTGAGTGCAATCCACCCCAAGGAAAGCAACTATTAGCCCTCTAAAACTTTACCTTCATCACAATCATGTCTGACACACTGACATCAGACATCACACAGATGTCAGACATATGCTTGATATTTTTGAAGACATCAGATTCCTTAATATGGCAGAAACTGTACCAATGCTTAACACTGTGCTTTTGGTCTACTGTTTACTGAACTTTGGGTGCACGTATCGCACACAAATCCCTGCTGGATTCCAAGTGCTCTCACCCTAGCACAGATCTCGATTAGGTTCTTCTGAAGAAACACACCACAGGTACAACTTCTAGAGCTCTCAATTTTTAAGCATAAAATGGTCAAACAAATTTAAGATGCTACAGAGGCTTGCAAAATACATGATGCCTTGAAATCAAACAAAAATAGAGAAGATCCAGTAAAATTTGGATACTTTGGATTCTGAGCTGGTTTGAAAAATGCCATCTGTAAGAGATAGCTGTTCTATGCTTTGAACATATGAGAGAATGAAATTTCTATGAAAACTATTGATTAGTAAATAAACATCTAAAACACTCATGAACTCAAACATATTATTGAAACATTCCACCTAAGTTTCTGCTAAACACTGTCTTCAAAGCTTTATATTCAATGCACATTATCTGCTGCCTTCAGTTTCTTTTTTGGTTATGGCATGCACTTCAGGAA
The DNA here is from genome assembly GCF_963210335.1 of Falco punctatus. Classification (NCBI taxonomy): domain Eukaryota; kingdom Metazoa; phylum Chordata; class Aves; order Falconiformes; family Falconidae; genus Falco; species Falco punctatus. Next base: position 61,627,229 of record NC_137582.1, on the reverse strand, counting down.
CACCGCTAAGAAAGGTTGTCCACGCCTTCCATTCCCAAGGTGTACTTTACAAACACCATGCATGTATTTATTTCCAAAGAGTTCAGGTCAAAAAAGTTCTTAAGATGAAAGATGTGTGTGTACTTTTAAACTTACAAACCAGCTGCAAACTATTTGACTTAGTATCTTCCACACCCACATGGATACTGCTTGCAAAGAATACGGTATCAAAATAATATTCCATAGTGGAGTAAAAACATGCTGAAAATAAACTGAATGCTCCCCCTAGTGCTTATATGAGTGAAAAATCATGCCTGGCACAGTCTGCCTTACAGTGTTAAACAGAAGATAAATAGCCACATGAATGCTTGTGTATTTGACTAAGAAAACAATCACAAATGTAAGTGTATTACCGGGACCAAAAAGTGTCAGCTGCTGAAATCCAGCATTTAAAATTTTGTACCACTCTCCTTACTCCAGTGCTTCTGGTTTCTTTAAAACTGTGCTTTTAGTAAAAATTTCTCTCAAATTCTTCCTGTCACCTAAAGGCAGCGCCCTGAGGGAGCTCCTACCAGGTAAGAAATGAAGTCTAAAGATGTTCCAAGTTGGTGAGTACAGCGATGATTCTTCTCCTGTATTGTACCCAGAAGCTGCCAAGTTAATATCAGCATTCCCATATCATAATTGCAATGAAGCTCTGGTAGATCTGATACCTTTGGATATGCTCAACATCACAAATAAATCAGATATTTAAGACAACCTATGTCTGTAGCTAGCATAGTCCACCAGAATATTCATCCTCTTCCTCATCAGCATGAGAGCCCACTGCAGCTGGTCCTCTTGCTTTGTCTTGTGCAGCATTTGGCGATTTCTTCTTGATTCCACCTCCTGGGACCACCAAGGTAAGACCAAGCTTGGCATACTGACAATAACAAGGCAAGTTTAATTTCTGTATTATCACAGAAGATCTTGTTGAATTGCACTGCACACAACTGATTGACACTCACAACAAAAAAACAAGTAACATTTAGTACAGTACAGAAAACAGACTGATGCTGCTTTCAGAGTGTATTTTTCCAGCTTAGAATAAACCTCACATTGGTTTATTTTTCTTATCTCAAACACTCAGAGTGGGATGCGAGATCTGTATTGATATTGCTTATTATAGAATAATTTGGCCACATCCTACAGCTTCTGTGTTTCAAGCTTTACATAAAAAAAAAAAAAAAAAAAAATCAGTACGCAGCTCTGCATACATTATCTGGCAATAGTTCATGTAAAAAAGTCTCACAACTTTTTCAGTAAGACTACTCCCTTAATTTTTACTATTCAACATAGTAACAAAGTAAAATTAATCAACACTTTTACAAAGTTTGGCATGGATGGATGTCTCCATTACTCCACACTTTTCCTATCCTTATACTTCCCACAATTTAGAAGCAGAGTTAAAAAAAAAAAAAAAAAAAAAGGGGGAGGTATCGCACAACTACTTTCTTAAAACTAAAACAAAAAAACCCCAAAAAATTCACTATTTCTTGCCTTCCTAAGGAATAAGTGCTGAAAAAAACATTCAAGAGCCATCCTGTAGGCATCATATTCTGTAATGTTTTTATGTATGCATGCCAGCTATATGGCATTTCTGAGATAAAGCATAAGCAGCAAATTGTTCTGGTTCCTAAAGAACTAAGCAGAAGGGAACCAAATTTTAGTCAACTCGTCAAACTCAGCAAATCCACAACAAACTGCTCTTTCACCTAAGCCTTCCCACCATCTCAAAGGAACAATGCTGGGGGAATTTACATTGGCAGGCAGCAAAGTAGAAGAAAATGTTAAGTTCACAGGCACACAGCAGGATGACAGCAAGTCACAATACATGGACTCTGCTCTTCTCATTTTCCTCTACTAGGAAAAAAAAAAAATCTCAACCTGAACAAGCAAAGGGATTATAAAAAAAATCCACAGGAACCGCCTACTTACATCATTGTCCATGTATTTGAAGAGTGGCAAATTACAGACTTCAGAAACTTGATCCTGATCTTGCTGGTCATACCCTTCTAAAAGTTGCTCTAGTGCTGCACAGTCTTCACTTCCATTAAACCCTGGTATACTGAAGGAAATGAAAAGTTCATTTAGGGAATTTCCACAATCTACTTAATGCTCAGCTATTGTATCTTTAAATGCTGCTGATTAATAGCAGAAGAGCAAGAAGTTTTTAAGAATCCGATGGACTGCTTATTCCACAAAGCTGCTTATGACCACTTCAATCTCTCCAGGTACATGGATCATATTCATAAAATTAACATTTCAGCAATATTAATTTGCATTCTGACAGTAAGATGACAATCACAGTCAAGACAAAAAGAGAATATTAGAATTTTCCCGTTTTTTGTGACTATTCAATAAACTGTTCCTCCACTTCACATATAGAAAAAATTTGTAATGAGTTTCTATATATAAAATACAAATTGAGGACTCGGAAAATGTGAGCAAGATGTTTAAAGACTGATCTTGAAAATTCTTTCTAAAAATACAGTACAATTTAACTTACACATGTGTTCAAGTCATTTCACTAAAAACACAGTTTGAGTAAAAATATGTTGTTTCAGCATTTTGTTACTGAAGTCCTAATGAAAGCTGAAATGCAGAGTTGCTGGGAAAGTCTCTGGAACCAAGGTTAAACACTAATCCAGATTTTGCCACCAGAATTTTCTCCTAGATGTGTAAAAAATTCCTCCTTCATTTTAGTGTGTTCAACTGGACTACTTTCTGTTTCCTAAATTATCTTTAAATTCAATCAACTATTTAAAAAGAAAAAGTCATAAAAAGTAGAAAACTTGCTTTTCTTCTTCCAGTGTATGACGAGGGCAAGATCCCCTAGATCAACATAACCAGAAATGTAGTAATTCACATGCAGCAAACTTTTAACAAAAGCATTTAGATTAATCTTTCTCTCAATCTAATCACCACACTAGACAGCTTAATGGATTTTGCTGGATGCTGCTATAGCGCATTTTGAGACTGCATTCCGTATTTCCATACTCAAACTGTAATAATATATGGAAATGACAAGTCAGAATTTCAACTTCAAGGGCACCACACACACACGGCAAGGTTCTGAAAAAAATAGAATTCAGTTAGCAAAATCCAGAAATACCCATTTTAATCCTAAAACTTTTGTCTACAATAACTAATCCACCTCTGTTCCATTTGAAAAGAAAAACAAAAAGGGACAAGCAAAAGGATATAAGCAAGACAAGAATCGCAGCCATAACAGTATTCTGCTCAGCTTTTAACATGGAAAAAAAATGGGAAGTTCTGATCGCCATCTCATTTCACCTGTCAGTCATAACTACCTCTTTATGACTATTTTTTTTATTTTAGGTTCATTAAGAAAAGTAGCTATGGTAATTACAGCTAAATGTGTTAAGAGTGAAAAACATTCCTGATAGCCATATACCAGGGAATGCTATTAATGTACTGTACAGGCTTAAAATTTCTTGACGGTGTTTCTACTGCTCTTTCAGAAGAACAATCTACATTAATGAAACATTCAGTTTAAAATTACAGGACATGAAGTAGACTTACCTATAGCTTTCCCTCACACATCTTTCTGCAGCAACATAATCATTTCTGTGAAGATGAACTAAGACTTGAGCAATAGTTTTCTAAACAAAAACATAAAAAAAATGGCCAACCTGATGATTCCATAGAAATTAACAGCAAAATATGATAAAAATACTAAACTGCTAATATTTAGTGTAAAAAAGGTCATTACAATCCACAATGATTCCAAGATACTGACGTAAGAGTCAGAACAACATAGTTAAGAAGTAGTAAGCCATACCCTCAGCTGGTATGAAACATGTTATCTCCTAGAACATTGTAATGAACCATTGCAGCAAGTAACAGTGTTTGTGGTTTGTTATTTTTGGTAACACCTTTATTTTTGATGTATTTGTTGTTTTTGATACTCCTGTAGGTAACAGCATCTTAACTTTAACTTTATAGTAGTGAAAAAAGCAGTTAGAGGTTGGGGAAACATGCGTTACCATGAATTCTCATCACGTAGCAAGAAACACATCAGTGAATCCAGAGGTACATATTATCAGTCAGGTGTCAGCTGTCATTAGTTACCCAGAAAAACTTGAAATGCACCATCAGAAATTGTCTCTTAGAATTTACCTTATAGCATGTTGGGTAATTTTCAATTTCCTTATAAATACTTTTTTCCTTTTGAAGAGACAATGCAGCCTCATCTAGTCTAAAAAACCAAAAAAACAATTAGGAGCATCAGTGTCAGGAATACAGCATAATCAACCTGTGGCTAATCACAAAGTGTTTAACTAGTAAACCGGCAAGTCTACCAGAATAAAAAGCAACACAACTTAACATTAGAAATAGATCTTACTAACAGAGCAGATAAAGAAATATAGTCAGCAATTCCTTTTCTATACATGCAGGCTAAGAACATTTCTGGTATCCACTCAGAGAAACCTCATTTTTCATGACATTGTACAAGACTAATGCCTTGTTACGGACCCTAACAGATTTCTGTATGTTGTGAGGCTACTATAAGCTATCAGTAAGTCTGATATCCATGAACTACCAATATTAAGTCATAGCAACTGCTTTGGAGTTTGAATAATCTTTAAATCATCATATTAAACTTCTAGGAATTAGCAATAATATATGAGCTATAAAGCAGCAGAGCAGCCAAGTCTCTCAGATGATCCAGACCTATGCTGACTTGTTTTCACAGAAAGACCTTCAAGTTATGTTGTAAATTTCCTTTGACTACAATACTGCAGTGAAAAAAAAGTGTCTTAAAAGTAGAGTTAGAAACCCAAACGAGTTCTTAAAGGAACTACCTGTTTAAACAGCCTGTTTAAGCTGAACTGCAGGTCAAGTTTGGTGCTAGTCATTAACAAATAAAATAAATTCTCACTGAGACTCCCGGATACACTCTTCTTTAGAAGTCCAGAATCAGGCTGCTGCAAACAAATTTCTTTCCTCAAGTTAGTCACCTAATTCACCTGCTTTATATTCCACAGCCATAAGACTTTCAAGTACTTTCTACATATTAGTGCTGGAAGAAAAAAATAAAATTCCCAAAGCAGTTTCAGAAATAATGAAAATTGGTATATGTGCTTTCTAGCTATTCAACAAACACAAAGGAAACAAAGCCTTACAGCCCACATTTTCCCATCCTAGAACACAAAACAGGTGGTTCCTGGATGTACATGGCATATGCCACAGAAACTGAATTTTAGTTTGAAGTGTTTCTCAAAGAAGAATTAAGTAACAGTATATATAAACCCAACAGCAAGAAAAAACACCCATGAAAGTCACCATTAAAGATTCAGTCATTTTTTTAAAAAGGCATAAAGCTATACCTGCGTCCCCTGACTAGAAGTCTTGACGCCTTCCCTAGCATTTCTAATGCTTGCCGTAAACGCTCTTCATTCTAGAGAAGAACAAAAAATTCATGTGTTCATATTTCATTTGCACAGAATTAAGACCACTAGACCTTAATCTAAGTATGTCACCTGTAACTTAGAATAACTGTTAATTATTGTATCAGCAGTTCACACACTCAAGGGAAACACAATGAGCATTGGTGCACCCAAGTCCCATAGCCAGCTCCTGTATGGATCTACAGAGCAAAGCAACACGGATGCACATTTGCTCATCTGGAAACATGTGACAACCAACAGTAGAGAAGTACACGAAAGGCACTAGCAAAAAGGCAAATCGTCTGCCTGCAGGATGGGTAAAGCATCAGAGCAACTCTTCTCTTCTGTGCCTTCAAGGATTTCAAATTATTTTAGGCTCCAGAACGCTCCAGCAGCCATGTTCCCCACCCTCTGGTCTACCCAACAAAAGGCAGAAAACAGCATACAAAATTCAGATTCAATCAAGTACCAGACAGAAAAAGGCAAAGCAGACTCCTAACTTTTATAATCTCCTTTACAGCAAAAGAAGCCTTCAGCTTCATTACTGAGCCACTGATGTGAAAGGAAGGAAAAATCATTTTGAATCTAACCTCAGGCTTTTTTTTAACTGTATAGCTGACCCTAAACACCAATTCATTCATCTCTGTATGCTTTCTGGAACTGAAAAGTTCTCTGCTGAGCAGGGTGGGGAACCACCAACACAAAAAACCCCACTTACTTCAAACACTGATGCTGCTTGCTGATAGAGCTGCACAGCCTTCTCTGGGCTCACATTTTCTATTAACCTGTAATAAATATAAATCATTTTCATTAGGTCTGAAGAGAAATACTTTTTACTTAAAAGCATCAAAAAGACAAGAAAGACAACTGAAGACATACCCATGCTCTGCATGCATTCTAGCCACCAATCCCCCAGACTTACTTTCCAGCTCGTTCCAGTGCAATAGCTGCTGTATCTGGTGTCCCGTTCTCCAGGTACATCATACTCGCTTTCTCAATCAGCTGAACTGCTTCAGGGAGTCTCTGCATCTCCTGCAAAGAAACAGTTAGAGGGACATTGCTGTCAGGAACTGTGCTTATGTACAACAAAAAAAATCAAAGTAAACTAATACCTTTTCTATTAAGATTCTAATTTTTACTTACAAATTTCTAGAGCTAGTGCAAGTTGACCACCAACTCCATAAAACTAATTTCCAAGTACCAAGCTTTCAAGTAAGGCATGAATTTGTGGTAGTTTACAGCAAAAGCAACACCGCTCTTCTATTACTCTCTAACTTAAGGTCTTCACTTTTACTTCTACAAAAGGAACATCATTTCCCCACCCCATCCACAACTTACAAATGTCATTCCCTTACTAGGGTGTTCGTGGGGACGAGTCAACAGAAAAATACCACTTTAATATAACATTTGCTTACATATATTTGTAAAATGGTCTAGTGCACAATATTTTTCACTATAAGATACAACTTTTTAATAAAACCTAGCAAATGAAAATACCTTTAGCATCATGCCAGCTTGTTCATAAGCTCTGCAGAGAAAAAAAATACAATGTAGTTAGATACGGTGTGTTTCAGCAAGCTGTAGTTACATGGCAAAAGTTAACATGCATCAGCTATCAGTCCACTGTTAATATTCAATGCTTTGAAGACGTTTCAAGTGTTTTATTTAATGAAACGGCACACGTGTAACATTATCTTCCACAAATGAAGTACTTCAACCACACTGCCCACTAAAAATATACTCTCATGATCTCACCCACAGGCAATATTTGGATTATTTGTCATTATCTGCTTGGTTTGAAGTACTCTCTTTAACTAAAAATGTTTTATAAGCTCAACAGCGTAGAATTCCAAAATTACCATAATTTCATCTAAGAAAAAAATATTCAAAATCAAAAGGTGCCGAAGAATGCTAAAAATCCTCATCTTTTCAGATAGCCATTGCAGGTTTTCAGACTTTCCTAGCCCGCACTTCCATTAAATGGCTTTTAAAGCAGCGAAACCACTTAAAACATACCATTTATTACAGTGAGATCAAAATGATAGCTCACACTTGTACCATATGTTAGAAAATTTGTTTCAGATTCCTCAGGGCTCCTATACTTACTTGGCAGCATGGAAGAGACTAGAAGTAACATTATCAAAGTCAAGGACAAATGCCACAAAAATATAATGCAGAAAAATTATTAAGTGTACAAAATCTTACAAAAGTGCTAGTTTCAAAGCAAGGAATCCATAAAGGGAAATCAAATCTACTACATCTACAGGCAAGGTATCAAAAATAAATGCTTCTAAGGACAGAATAAATGCTACGTACCAAAGTGTAACTGCACATAAAGTTGTAAAAAGTACATTTATTTAAAATATGTCCCTGGTGACTAAATACTACCACGAGTACTCTAATAATGTTAGAGTTGTATTTAGTTTACTATCCATTTGTAGGTATTTAAAAAAATGTAACAATTTTTATACAGTAGTACCTAGACATCTCAGGCATGGGTCAGCATCTTACCACTCCAGATGTTTAGGAAAACATTCTTTACTGTGAGGGTGGTGAGGCACTGGGCCAGGTTGCCCAGAGAAGCCGTGGATGCCCCATCCCTGGAAGTGTTCAAGGCCAGGCTGGATGGGGCTTTGGGCAACCTGGTGTAGTAGAAGGTGTCCCTGCCCATGGCAGGGGGCTGGAACTAGATGACCTTTAAGGTCCCTTCCAACCCAAACCACTCTATGATTCTATCTTATTGGAAACAACACAGCTTTTTTTAACCAAGAGTTCTTTAGTTTTCCTGCTTAAAGCACACAGGAATAGTCTTTTAAAAAGACAGTTTTGTTTGACTGACAAAATGCACAAATACATTAAATACATCTTCTACCAACGCACATCACCCCATTCTTAGTAGCAACTAGTCAGCTTCTTGGCAAAAATAGCAGCAACCAATGAAAAGATACGCTTTATTGTTTTCATGTGCCTCAGCTTCCCGTAAACAGGCTTCCCTTGCCTGGTCAAACTGCTTGGCATTCTTAAAAGCAACAGCTGCAAGAAAACAAAGTTCTTATTAACAGCTTAGCATTTTCCTTTTTTCACTACTTCCGCTCAAGAATTTAGCCACCTAAAGATGCAAACAGACTTTTAAAATGAATGGCTAATTTCCCAAGCTCTTCCAAGAAATCCCACGGCAGTCCTCCTTGCTTCATTAGTCACTTATTATCATTAAAAACATTTATTGTTAACATTTCCATATCGTCACTGTACCACACATTGCACATAATTTGTTTAGCTGGATTTTGGAATTCACTCATTCTGTACTTTAATTACAGAACTGCAGGAATGCATATGTATATAGTGTTAGCCATTAGAGGTTATACAAAATCAGTATGGAAGGAATATAAGTGTACCATCAACAAAGCACACCTATAATCTCCTCAACACAACCATTTCAGGGCACAAATATGTATTTCTATCTCAGCCAGACTGACAGAATATTAAAGTAGGATTTAAATTAAACTTCCATTTATAAATACTCTAGTTGCTCTTCCAAGTTTGTATTTCTCTTATCCAGGCTTAAATGAATGAGTAGGAACGCCTAAAGCAAGAAGCCAAAAAACCATGCTAAATTACTATTACCAAAAAGAAGAAAATTGTTTAAGAGCAAAAAGGAATCAACTAATAAGAATTTTATATTCAGTGTGACACTTGCAGTGGAAAGAAAGAAGGAAGGAGAACTTACTATGCCTAAAAAAGAACCTGGCAAAATCTCTCTACCTTACCGAGACAGTCTCTGTTAGGATATATTTCATGAGGTGATTAAAAAGCAAAACGGTAAAACTAGCTGGAATATTTGTGGGTTTGTAGGTAAAGTAATAGGATTTGGGGGTGGACAAGTGAAAGAAAGCAAGCTTTATCTTTCTCACACGTAGAAACATGCAAAGTAGAAGTTGTAAGGTGCTGGGGGAAAAAATTGTTTTGACAACTGTTCCAGATCTCCAAGTACAATCTGAAATTTATTTCACAGTGCTACTAAAACTATTTTTTTGCTGTTGTTTCATCATACTTTGTCTTCACAACAGTTTTACTTACACAGCAGTGTACTGAAAATATGTAAATTGTTAGCAGGGATTAAGCTTAAAGAATACTTCGAAGCCACAAATACATGGCCATATTGAGAGCCATACGTACCTGCCTTCCCATATTCAGTAGCTGCACTGTCATAATCTGGTTTCCACTTTAAGAATCCGGTTTTCAGACTAAAATGCAAGAAAGGCCTGTTAACAATTAGTGAAGATTTTATGGTTTACCTTCAAAGAACTTCAGATATATTCAAAACTTTAGACTACCTCTGAAAAGGAGGAATTACCTATATGCTAATACAACGGTGGCATGACAACTGCAAAAATAAATGCCAGCATTTTCAAAAATGTCATAAAGCACTGCAACAACCTCCCATATTACATGCCTCACTCTGACATGCTTCTACTGTCCCCAGAATTTTCACAAGTTCAGCTCCTCAACAGTAAGAGGTCAACAGAAGAAAAATACTTCCACCTACACCAACATACCTCAAGATTTTGAATACCATAACACCTGACAATACTTTGTTACACATCAAGAAGTTTCCTGTGCTCTACAGTAATTTTTTGCTGCCAAGAATTATCAAAGACTCTTTGCTGCGTACACAAATGAAAGAATTTACTTACCAACACAAAGACAAAGCCTCATACATCATTTATATGTCTACAATGGAACATGACACTCAATGGCACCACGCACGCACACACAGACATATATATACACATCAGGAAACATATACACTGCAAAATGAGGCAAGTCATCAGGCAAAGTTGACTTCACTATTATGACTTACTTCTAAAACAAGTATTAGAGTGACAAATTTAGAGTCCACTTCCATATTTGTTGTAGGCAGACACTTCTGATGTAATACATGCTTAATTTGGAAAAACAGTTGTATACAGACACTGTGTTGGTTTTGTTGTTTGTCTTGGATGGAAACCACAGTATGTGACTCTAAAGCAAGCCTTTATATTGTGTTATTTTTATCACAGGCAAAGTTTCAAATGCATAAAGCTGAAACACACGATGCTTTACTCTACATACAGTTTGAGATTTAGGTGCGTTTTAATTCAAATGCCTTCCAGGATAAGCTTAAAATTAAATCCACTGAAAAGCATTTTTGGTCAAGTAATTTTGTGTGTCTGGTACAGATTCTTTTTTATTCTGAAAATTCTGTCCTCTATCACAGTTCATACTTTTGATCCACGATTTCTGGATTGCCTGTCACCTTTCTTACAAAAATTATAGCATCTTTAGATTTGTCAGACCTATTACATCCATCCTGTAGTCTGTGAAGTTGAGACTTGGAAGCAAAATGGCTATATTTAGTGTTATAATACACAACAAGACTGTCATATATAGATGTTAACCCCTTCTAAGCTAAATGCCAGCACAGCTCTTTGAGACCATCTAAAAAGAAACAATCACACACTTCTCATAGTCCAGAAACAAACAAAACACACACCACCTCGGCAAGCTTAAGCTCCTTTATTCACCACAACCCTCACAACTCTTTCCTCCCACTGACTTCAGCAGAAGAGCAGGAGTGACGGCCCTTGCCCCCCGGTCACGGTCACAGCGATGAAGGCCACGCGGCCCTTCAGGAAACTGCTCAGGCTCCAGGCCCCCGAGCCACAAGGACTCCCTGACGTGACTTTTTATTCCGCGCCGCTTTATTTTCCCCGTTCGGGGGAAAGGGCGCTCTCCAGCACACACTCGGCCCCCTGCAGGGAAGACCCCTGCGGCAGAAATGGGGCCAAGCACCCACGTCCCCCGACCCCCTCCGCGCCGGCCGCCCACGCCCCCCCCCCCCTCCCCCGAGGTCACGCCACCCGGCGCCTGCGGTGCCCCCCCGGCCCCGCCGCGGTGCCACCACCTCCCCCCCGGCTGCCCGGCCTCTCCGCCCCGCCGGGGCTCACGGGAGCTGTAGTTCCTCCGAGGCCGCCGCTCCCCGCACGGGCGCCTGCGAGAACTACAGCTCCCGAGAAGCTGCCCCCCGCCGCGGCCCAGGGCCGAGGGCAGCGCCGAGCTGCCGCGCTGAGCGGGCCGCCCGCAGCCCCCGGGCTCGGAGGCCGCGGGGGAGGGGGGCCGCGGCGGCAGGCAGCGCGCTCCGCCGAGCCCCGCTCGGGCGACGCGACGCCTGCACGGGGCCGAAGGGCCGGGGAGCAGCCGCCGCACCCGCTCGCCAGCTCCGCCCTCCCTCCCGCCGCTCACTATTTTTCCGCTTTGGCGATGTGCTCGAGCGCCTCGTTAATCTTCTGCGCCGCCATGTCGCCGCGCCTGCCCGCCGGCACGCACCGCTGCGCTCCGCGCCCCCGCGACGGGCCGCCGCAGGGCTCACGGGGCGTCGGGGGGAGGGGCCGGGCCCTCCGCCCCCTCAGCGCGCCTGCGCGGCGGGGCCGGGGCGGGCGGGGCGGCTGCTGGCGGGGGCGGGCTGTCGCCTGTCGCCTGGGGCGGGGAGGGGGTCTGGCGGTCTCCCTGGCAGGCCTGCGGGCGGTGTCACCGGGTGCGGCTTGTGCAGGTGGAAGCTCGCCCGCAGTGTTAGGCTGTGCCTCGCTCCCGGGAGCCCCCCCAGCGCCGACCTGTCCAAAGCCAAAGGACAGTTTTTGGAAAACGGGAATGCGCGCAGGCCTGCCTCTCCCAGGGTTTTCAGATGGAGGCCAGGCTTTGGTAGAAACGCACAACCCGTGTCCCAAGGCTGAAAGGCACTGCTTGCCCTGCTCCGGGGGAAGCCTGCAGTGGCCCTTGTTGCCGAGGTATGCGCCTGACTCGTTCGGTATTTGCAAAAACAAGAGGCTGTGTCCTGTCAGGCTGGCACAGAAATCTTAAGCCAAAGGCACGCATGGTGGTTGAGCAACACCAGAGTTGCTAATCCAGGCTGTGCACTCATGCAGGGTACCCGAATTACATGCTTAGGAACTGAATTGAAAATGCTGAGGAGGTGTTACTGCCCCTATGTCCAGTTCCTTGAGACTCTACCTCTGTTAATCTGAAACATCCTTGACTCACAGAAGGTCAGTGATGGAGCCCAGGAAGTTTATTCTCCAAACTTGGGCATCATTATTGCCTTCCCCTGATCTGTGTGAGAGAAGTACTTATCAACACAGGAGAGAGAAAGCAAAGCGAGAAGCTGGTTAAACTTGCAAAACTTCTGTCAGAACATAGGAGTCATTGAAACTCCATACTGTTTACAGGAATCAGAACTTTGCAATTGTTTCTACCTTAAATGGTGACAAGAAGCAATATTTACATATTTTGCTTTACTCTAGGTAGGCATCAAACTCACAGGTCTGAATTGTTCTCCCTTTTCCCATTCCCTTGATGACATGGAGACAATTTTCTTAATTTGGTTTCTTGCACTGCACTTGAGAGGCTATCATATATTGCAGATGGTGGAAAATCCCCACTAAATCTTACATACTATCATGCTGTGTCCTAGAACAAAGTAGGAAAAAGGTTGTAGAGAGGCTTTCTTTCAATGCTTTCAAAAGCAGATGAGTGGTCATGGGAGTACTGGGAGACCATAGCTAATCTTGCATAACGCATATGCAAAAAGGCTTCTGGCAGGCGCTCGCTCACTGGTAGGCGGTAAAAAGTAGAGGAAGCTGTGACTGAAGAGATTCCTGTGTCAACACCTCTGTCTTTTCCTTCCCTTGCTATGGCAGCCAGGACAGGTCTGGCCATGTAGCTATGAGCTTGCTACAGTGCCTTTCAGATAAAGCTGGGAAAATGAAATCACAGCACTGCGGCGGCATTAAAGAACAGGATAATCTCAAAGTGTTCTTCCAAAGCACCCAGTTAATGACATTGTTTATGTGTTTGTGCTAATGCTTCTGGCCTGCTGTGTTCCCTGAGTTATAAATAGCCGTTCACTTTCTAGTGAAACTACACATGTGCACTGTCTGGTTACACTTTATACTGGAATGACCAGAAGAAAGATTTCCAAGACCAGTATTGAATGAAATTGGATATTCCTGGGTAGCTTTTATTTTGTAGACATGGAATCTCTGGAGATTTTACATCTGGGAAGGATCATATCACAGCATCTGGTGCTTGGCTGTGAATCAGAATTTGATGCTGAAAAATGACCAGGTACAATGTGAGAAAATTTTACAGTGATAGCAGTTGAGTGACAAACTTTTTTAAAACTTCTTATATTTTTAAATATAACCTTACAGGGTTTGTTTACTAGGCAGATGTGTACTCTGCAAATAGCTGTAGCAGTAGAAGCCATTGATCATTAGCCAGTTCTCAGCTGCCCATCACTACACCTTGAAGAGGGTTTATGTCTCCTACTAAGCATTTCTTCTTGTACACCATTGCAACCAAAGGCATCAGGTTATCAAAAATGAGCTGCATAAGCTAATACAGCTCATTTTGTCTGAAACGGATTAAAAAGCACTTGTGTGAAACTTCATGGGGCTAACCTCTAGCTAGAGGCTGAAGGCAGGCAGCTGGGGTCAGCAACTTCTACCATTGTGGCTGGGTCTACCAACAGCTCTGGCATAAGGACAGCCTGCGCTTCTTTCAGAGTTGCTGTTAGTTGTAGAAGACTATCAGTATTACTGTAGCTAATTTTTTTTTCCCAATTAACTAAATTTTCTTTGCTGTGAATATGTCATGTTCTTGTTCAGAAAGTCAGAACTGACTGTAGTGAGTTTGATTTTACATCAGCTGCTGAATCCTATCTGCTGCTCCACTGGATCTTGAAGGTGAATTTACATTTTCCTAGGTCTGGATTTCCCAGCTCTGTCTGATACCCTTTTTTGGCAGCAGGACATGGGAAGTTCTACCTTGTCATTTATTAATGCCTGAGCTGGAGTTGTAATTACAATAACAAAAGCTACACCACCATGCTAAGAAAACCTGTGAGGAAAGGAGAAGGATCTGCATGTTCCTCCTCCCAGGCAGACTGCTACTAGCACTAATGGTGTAATGAACAATTGGCTCAGATGGATTTTGAGCCCATTATATACACAAAAATGTGTTCTGCGATCACTCCGTCCCAGTGCCAGCACCTCAGTGCTCCAGTACCTTTTCTTTTCCTGTCTTCAGCATTAAATCCATATAATTCATTTGGCTGTGAGATATTACTAGCTCCTGCTTTAATGGATATAGCAGAAAGTGAACAAATAACTCTGAGGTAGCACAACTTTTGTGTTGTCCTTCACATGGCTACAGCAAAATTATTAAAGACTCTTTTTCTGTAGATTTGTGTCTCCCTGCTGATTGTCTTTGGTTAAACAGCAGAAGACGACAGTGTGAGCATGCCTTTTATTAGATGTCAGAGAATAAAGAGAGATATTACAAATATCCCAGCTGGGGGAAGGAGGCAATGTCTAATTGGCTTTCCAGATTCATTGGACATGAGAGAGGAGGAGGGTGCTCTTGTGTCTAATAAGGTGTACCAGTGTGAAACATTCATAATGCCTTCCCCACTATTTACTGAACACATATAACTTACATGTTCCTTTCCAGGTTAAGCAGGGTGGCCTGTCCACCTAGGTAAGGCTGAGCTGATTTTGTCAGTGGGTAATATGACACATCATGATTACCCAGTCCCTTTTAGTCCTTGTCTACTATCCATCCTGCCTCCCTTGCTTCCAACAAGAATCCATTTCCCTAGAACATGACAACCCACAAAGGTAACTTATTTACAGTCAGATTAATTTTATACAATAGTTCTCATATGACTCACAGATGGGTACAATATCTACAGACATGAATAAAGCTTCTGGAGAAGAGTTGAGCCCCCTTTTCCTGTTGGGTTTTTGAGAGCCCAAGGTCCGATAAAAGCCTGTAATTGCCACCATGCCACTTCCCACATGCTTCAGTGGGGAACCTGATGACCTTGATGTTGTTGTCATTTGTCACAATCTGGACTTGCTCCTTGATACTTCCTCACCTTCTCAGCCACTGCTTCAGCAAGTGATGATAATTTTCTTTCATATCTGATGGTTACATCCACCACCAGTGCCTGACCACCATTAACAAATACTAGGTCAGGCATGTAGAGCTTGTTTTTGTGGTCTCGTAGGAGTGGCTCATAAGACACAAGCCAACACTTCTTTTGAGCTTCTTCAGCCAGTAGAGCACACAGTTGATTATGTCTTTTGATCCTAGCTTCCTGAACTGGTGAGCAATACCCAATAATATGTGTGTAAGTCTCACTGTTAGCTTGACAGCGCTGGCAGATCTTAAGTTTCCTGCCTACCCCAGTTCCCTCACAGGATAGACATTAGTTCTTAATTGTAAGGTGGTAATGAGCTTCCAGTGGGGAATGCCCCTATAATAGTCAATCCAGTTGTTACTAATTTTGTCTTTTTTAAAGCTGATAATTCCACAGCCCTGACACAGCAACCTGGTCCAATTCAAAAAGTCTTCCTTCCACCAGTTATTAGGTCTTGGAAAGATGACCTTTGGAGTCGAATTTTCCCATTTTGAGACTGGGGCTTCACCACAAGTCACTTCTGAATCGCCATGACTGCCTTTGGGTCCCAAGTTGATGGAGTTTTCTCTTCCACAGAAATTCACAACTTTCTAAATTCATTCGCAATACCTTCTTGATGAACTAATGTTTTTTTAGCATCATCAGAAGGGTGGACAATTCGCTGCAGCTGGCAGATCTGCATGCTTGGGATTAATGCCACGAGTCTGACAATGCCCAGGCCTCTGTTGCATGTGCTGGAATAAAGAATGGTGTCACAAGTACAAGCAAGCAGATGTAACTGTTCCTTGGCAGCAGATTGAATGGCCAAGTCAAGGGCTTGGAGGAACGTAGCCTTCACATTGGTGTGGTCAGCTAGATAAAAAATTGAGTGATAGTAAATCCTTTCAAGTTGTCTTCCTTCTGAAAAGGCTTGAATGAAGCCTGCCCAGTCTGCCTTAGCCACTCGTTTTTTCTGATGGTTCAGGTTTTGATAACCCAACCCGTGGGTCTATATCTAAAAGCCCAGATATTTCTCAGAGCTGCTTGGGTCGTTCATATTGAACGATATGCCATTGAATGCCCAACCAGGGCAGTCATTGATTGTATAAGAATCTTTCATTGCTTTGAGGTAGAAGCCATGGCACTTCAGCCCTTGACACCAGTCTATTCACAGAAGACTTAAAAAATGTTAATGTTCTGCATTCCATCCCAAGAATCACTCAGTAGCACCAAGTCATCTCCAAAATCTGAAGTTATCTTTTTTGCACAGTGATGGAACCCATTGCTTTCCTTTTCCAGCTTGCACAGTAGAGGATAACTGACAGATTGAATAAAATTGGAGACATTAGATTGTCTTGCTTCACCTGAGTCCAGATCCCAGTGGGGTCCCACCATTCATTCCTCAGATCTATTTGGGTATTAATATTATGATTAAAAAATTAATTAAGGCAATAATATGATTGTCAGTTCCTTTCTGGATCGTCATAGAGTGGCCTATGTTGTAAAAGGCTTTACCCAAATCAGCGATGACTACTCTGACAGGCTGATGTTCCCCCTTACCTTATCGGATAAGTAGCTGTAGTAGTTTAAAATTTTTGGAACTAGGTCGTCTTATAAAGTCCGTCTGCTGCAAATTAATAAGACATGCCTTGGTCAGCAGAGCTTTTTAGATCCTTGAAAACAGCCTCAAAATGGTTGACCCAGGCACAATAGGTTGCTAATTATTGATGTTTCTCTGTCATTCAGGCAACACAGATTTTGATATTTACACTGTCAGGTATTCTTTTACTATGTCCCATATGACACTGGATACAGTCATAGATTAAAAAGTTCCATCAGTTGGACATGCTGGGGATCTATCTTAATTAGATCCCTCAGACTCAAATGGTCTGGGCCCAGTGCTGAGTTTTTACTAATTTCTCTTATGTTCTTAGAGATCTCTTTTGCCATAATCATGGCTTCGAATGCCAGATTGTCTGTGGAGCCAATAGTCTTGAAAGTTCCCAGGCCTTTGAATGTTCCTGGCAACTCACATCTTTACTTGAACACAGTCCATTGGGAGACTGTACGTCAGGGATTCCACATCATCTAGAGTACTGACTAGCTTCCCAGTTGGAACAGCCACTGGAAGCATAAGAATTCATAGAATCATGGAATATCTCAAATTGGAAAGGACCCATAAGGACTGAGTCCAGCTCCCTGCTCCTTGCAGGACTAACTAAACTAAACCATCTGACTAAGATTTTCAGCCAGACGCTCCTTGAACTCTGACAGGCTCGGTGCTGTGACCGCTTCCCTGGGGAGCCTGTTCCACTGACTGACCACCCTCTCAGTGAAGAACCTTTTCCTAATGTCCAATCTGAACTTCCCCTGATGCAGCTTCCTATCATTTCCTCCTGTCCTGTCACTGGTCACCAGAGAGGTGAGATCATGTCTTCCCATAGACATTTCTTCCAGTCCAGATCTTTCACCTTTTTTCACTGGACTCTTCAGTTCTCTCTGCTTGTCACTAAACTGTTTGGCCATTTTAGACAGCAAGCGCTCTGCTATCAGCTTGTTGATATTTTTATGCCCTCATACTGCTTTTCAGACTCTCAGGATAAGTTAACTTCCTTCTGTGTCCAGCACTGCAGCCTCCTAGCCATACCTTCTTTTGGGCAGGGGATTAAGATCCATTCTACATTCCTAATAACTGGGCGGACCAGGCACTTATGTCGAGTCAGTCCAAATTTAGTTTCAAACACACAATTGCATTTTCTACAGCTCCAGCCCTCCACCAGGGCAGATTCCACAGCCCCCTTGCACTTTGGGAAGCAGGGGGTGGTACTATGATGTTTCACAGTTGTTCACTGAAACAGGATCTTTTTCCTTCCGTGAACTCTCTTTGGATTATCAGTTACTCCTGACATTTTTCCTATCTGGTTCCTGCAACAAGGACATGATGGACTTTTATCTGGAATCTTCACAACCAGAGTGCTATCAATTGGAAGATCTCCTCTGGTAGCCAGAATAGGTATTGATGGCATTGGTGAAAGTTAGGCCACAGTCATGATGGGCAGGGGTTCTTCACCCTCCTCACTTTCACACATCAGTTGTGTGTGGGCTGATGTTAGTGCTCTAATGAATCAGTGAGATGGTCACCTCATGCACCTCTAGTAACCTGACCACTCCTGGTGGAAGGATGACGCTCTTCCAAACCACCAAAGTCCAAGTTTATAAACTCCAGCCCAAAAAGATCCATTTCCTTTTCCACCAGTCTTTTGTGGTCCCTGAAGTTCCTAAGGACTATATCATCCCACAGGTCCAATGGACTTCTTTGTGTGGCCACCAAGCAACCTGTATCGGCCAGACCGCAACATCACACACAGTGCAAGGGCAAACACAAACCAGACAGCCCACCCTCAAACAGCTGCCTGACTTTGCCCAGTTACACCCATGGGCACAGGATCTGGATGATGATCTGTAGGATCTGTTGCCAAAATTTGGGTTCACCTGAAGAAAAACTATTGAGTGATCAATGAAGCCAGTCAATAGGGAGGAAGCAGCTCTAACTCCAGACACGCTGGGGCAGAGGCTACTTTAGGTTACCCTGAAGGACATCCAGCAGGACCACGAGGAGGTGTAGCCTCTACTGCAGAGCCCAGGTAGTAACTATGGTCTCATTTTAACAGTCATGGCTGCTTCTGCAACAAGTGTAGAGATAACTTTACAGTCTTCCCTCAGCAGCACTGTGATTGAGTCCTCTGTATTTATCTTTGTGTTTCATGAACCTGCTTAAAGTTTACATGTTTTTGTCATTTTTATTTCTAGCACTGTCAAATTTTGTTGCATTTGACTAATGGTTTCCAAAGTTAAAGCGGGATATTAGCCAATACATGGACTACAGTTGTATATCTGTTTTCTTGGGAAACATGGCTTTTATTTCCACATACACCAGTGCAAATATATGGAAAACATGTTCCTGAGTGTGTCTGATGTGCTCCAAACCTGTTCTTTCCTCCTGTGATTGCCAGAATGGAATTATTGGTGATACATCATCTTTCATGTTTATTTCTTGATGTCTTTTCCTGTGTGTTGGTAGGTACGTGCATACCCATCTTGTGGCCTGAATTGGAGAACTGATCTGTCTTTAGGGAAAAAAGGAGATAAAGAGCTCTGCTGCAAAATAATAGGTTTACACTTGAAGGCCTTGCCCCACAAAGCCAATATGGTCAACACCTTTAAGGGGCATGGAGTCCTTTTTACCTACTTTTATGACATAATTTGGTGTATATTTCTCTTTGTGTCAGTACTAGCTTCATTATCTCCCAGTGCTCATTATACAAGAGTGCTCACATCCGTCCCTGCTACCCTGCATTGTTCCAGCACAAAAGTTCATGTGGTCCCTCAATGAACAAATTCTTAACGTTTTTAGCTGGGCTCTTCTTGGCTGACTCTGTTCCCTCAGGCAATTTACCAAGCAGTCACACCTGCACAAAGAGAAGGTCAGGAATATATATATGTGGTGGGGAAACAAATTGCTTAAGCCAATTTAAGTATGTCGTGGTTTAATGCTGGCTGGCGACTAAGTGCCATGCAGCTGCTCACTCACTTCCCCCACAGTGTGGTGGGGGAGAGAATCAGAAAAGGAAGAAAATGCATGGGTTGGGATAAAGACAGCTTCACAGGTAGAGCAATAGATGCGTATGAAAGCAAGGAATTCATTCACTGCTTCCCAGGGGCAGGCGGGTGATCAGCCACCTCCAGGAAAGCAGGGCGCCATCACATGTAACAGTTACTTGGGAAGATAAAAGCCATCATTCCAAACTCCCCCTGCCGCTGCCCTTCCTTCTTCTTCCCACAGTGTCTGCAGTTATATACTCAGCACGATCCCATATGGTATGGAAAATCCCCCTGGCCAGGCCAGGTCAGCTGTCCCAGCTGTGCCCACCTCCAGCCTCCTGTGCCCCTCCAGCCCTCTCGCTGGCAGGGCCTGAGAGACTGACAAGTCCAATACAAACACTACCCAGCAACAACTAACAACATCGGTGTGTCATCAACACCATTCTTGCACCAAATGCAAAACGCAGCACGGCACTAGCCACCAAGAAGAAAATCAACTCCATCCCAGCTGAAACCAGGACAAAGTACCACGTGCTAAATGTGTAATCATAGCTTTACTTCAGATTCTGTTTCTGTTGATGAAGTAACTTCTTCAAGACAGAGCACATGCATCATTTAAAGATGTGACACCTTTTCTGCCTTAGCTTTCCAACTCCGGAACCTCTGGAAACTTCTCCCTTTATTCTTCATTCTCCCTTCTTTCTGAATTGTTCTCCACAGAAGGCTCTTGCATCAGATTCTCCTGGCAGAAAGCCAGTTATTCCTCTCACAGGATCCATCCAGTCTTAATGGCTCTTTCATTGCTTTGCAGCAGTTTATCCACAAGATGTTCAGTGCCTCATGGAAGTAATGTGGAAAATAAGATTTGACATATAGCATGTCCCCAAATCAAGAGGCATTCATAACTTGACGTGAGCATGTGTCTTTCAATCTGCCACTGAAATAAAGTTTGACATAGATCCCAGAACAGGCAGAAAACACAACAGTTTTCATCAGTTTTGAAAGCATAATTAGATTTTTCCACTTTTCTAACAGGATTGCCAAATTGCGTAATGAATGTTTCTTCCAGATGCCAGCTTCTGCTCTATATCCATGAACAGGGAAATGAAGAAACAAAGATCAGAGGTTTCCTTTCCAATTGCCTGATCACTAATATCCAATAAAAACAATAATTCTGTCCAAGATTTGGTCACTTCTGTTGACTGCATAGTTTTGCACTACTGAAGCAAGGTTTGCAGAAGAGTGATAACAGACTTCTTTTTTTCTTGGCTTTGTCAAACAACCTTTGTCAACGTTGTTTTCCTTATTCTGCTTCAGAAGAGGACGTGTAGCTCTTCTGGCATCCTAGCTGATTGCTTTTGAACCAGGAATGCAGTCCTGGGCAGAAGCTGCTGTGCAGTGCTCTCCTCTTTCAAACTATGAATGAGACATATTAATATTAATGCTGGCAGAGGCACACCTAGTGATCTTACTTCAGTTCATTTTCATAGCACGCACAGTTGCTAGGTTTTGTTCCACATGGTAGCATCGAGTAATTAAAACATCTGCTGCATTCCTCTAACATTTTATTCCTCAGCATAAAGTCCTTTCTGAGATTAATTGCTTTGGTCATGTATCTGAACATCCTACCTCATAACATCATTCATTAGTTAACAGTATCAAAGCCTATTTCTCCCTGTAGAGGAGTCAGTTCTCCCACTCCGAACTGTTATTTACATACAGCATTATCATATTGCTGCAGTACACGTCTGCAACAGGCTAAACCACACACTTTTACAAAAGCCTTTTTTCATGAGCTGATTATCAAAAATTATGTGGCAGCCATGTGAGTACGCTGCCGATGGCCTCCCGGGGTGGTGAAGTCAGTTCCCATGGGCAGCCCAGCTGACGAAGTGAAGCTCTATTGTTCTCAGTGTAAACATCAGAATTAAAGAAAATAAACCTTCCAGATCGTGTAGCACTGTTAAGGCTGGTGAGTCTCAGTCTCAAACATAGCCCTGAGATAGTTTTGAAAATATTAAAAGATAATTTGATAACAGGATTCCATTCGTTGAGTGACCTAAAGACTCTTTAATCCCCTACAAAGCCTGCATCTGTAGATTAGGTGTTAGTCTCTAGATAAAGGTAGTAAAAATCTCCTTTAGAGTTTGGTCTGTGGAATGGAAAAAATCTCCTTCAAGTCACTAAAGAGACTGAAATTTCCATCCTCTGTAAACAATCAGACTCCTCTAGCCCCTCTGTGTGAGTGACTGCTATCAAAAGCTGTAAGAAAAATTCAGTGGGCTGCTTTGTCCAGATACACTCTTGACATGCAGTTTGGGTTCACTGGCCATTATGAACCTTTGAAAAATTGTTTAGAACGGCTGGACAAGATGTTCATAAAGTATATTCTTACTAGTCCCAGCTGCAGCCCATTGTCTGCATTTAAAGCTTTTTATTAATTTCCTTCCAGGAAAAAAAAAAAGTCTTTAAAAGTCTAGGGCAGACTTCAGGTGTTTCATGTCATTCTCTCTTCCAGTAGACTTAGCAGTTACAAACCACTGTATATTAAGCAGCTCATGTGAGTTCATGACAAACATTTAGAGGAGAATAACAGACTTGAATCATTCAGAATAGTTAACTGTGGCCTATCCATGAATGTCCCTTGAAATATAGGTAAAACTTTAGCAAACACATTATGTCCTTTGCTATAGTAATTTCTAAGTCACATTAATTTTCTCATATTATTTAACTTAAACTTTGTGTTTCACCTGAGTCCTGTAAAACAGAATAGTTTTAATTAATTCCGTTCGAATACTTCATCTTTTCTTTTGTGTGAGTTATTTTGATAAAAGCACCAACTTTGTTTTCTGCTTCTCAATTTGATATTCAGAACATATGCTTTACTACTGTGGTGCATGTAGGACAAAACCCAGAGGTGGTTTTCTTGTGAAAAGAAAATGTTTAATATTTTTTTTAAGTAACCTGAAAGATAAGGTTAGCCTATCTTCGGGCTATCCCCAGGTATGTAATTAAACTGTTTCTAATATGCAAAAAATGTAAGAGAGCAAGCATGGTGAATTCTCTTAAATGTAATTGCTTTTAATGTCATCTTCTCTGAAAACACTAGCGGGAAAATTTCAATCTGGAGGAATCAAAGCCTCTCTATAAAAATAATATTCTTTGTGTTTACTCTTAATGTGGAAAATGAATTTATAGAAATGGGGGTAGGTCTCCATTTTTATTTTGAAGAATTGTAGAAGTGATGCAACTACCGATTCTTTCTTTTAAGCTGCAAAATGTATTTTCTTGTCTCTAAACCTGCTCAACAAAGAACAATCACCACACCTACAGATCTGCTTCCCCTGCATACATACATTATTAATAACAATTAGAGATGCACCTACAGAGGAGGAAGGGTAACTGAAGGTAGTGTTTCCCTACAGTTCTGCATGCCTGTGATGCATGTGCTTCTAACATACCTTTCTGTCTCACAGTATTGCAGAGCACTGTGTCATGCCTCACTTCTGTGTGCTTGCTTTCTACCTCCTACCTGGTTTATACTGTTCTTCCCTCTTTCTTTTCCCTGTTGTTTCATCTGGTTTCTAGTTTTGATTTTGTTCTTCCATCTGATGGCTGATTTCTTCTCTCTCCTTTTTTCTTTGAGGTGCTGCTTATAGTAAAGGTGTCCCATGATAGTACCACTAGACCAAAATACATGTATTCTTACAGATGGCTTAAAGGGTGCTGAAGAGAAACAGAAGCACAGATGGGTGCATGGACCATGTAATCTTTTGCACGTAGTTGGATAAGAGGCTACAGCAAAAGCAGAAGGAAAAACTGTTTTAAGTACTGCTCATCACTTCACCTGTGGCTTCTGGACTAAGGTTACAAGAGGAATACCACATATTCCCATGTTATTTAGAATATGGCCCATGTGATTCAAAGTCATAGGGAAAAAGTAGTGAAGAATTACAGAATCACAGAATCATTAAGGTTGGGAGGTGTCTCTGGAGATGGTCTAGTCTATGTCCCCTGCTCAAAGTAGCATCAACTATAGCAGGCTGCTCATGACTGTGTCCAGTCATGTTTTGAATATCTCAATACAGAAAGCATGCAGGGATGAATCATAAATATCATAAGCAACACTCAGAATAACGATTAAGCTATTGTTATTTACAATGGCTACCACTGAAAAATGATGTAACTAAGACAGAGCTAGCGGCAAATTCTTTCTCATTTGTCATCTTTAAATCAAACCCAAATCTCTCTTAAAAGATATGCTTTTGGAGCTTGATACTGTATTTGGCAAGTGGAATTCAACAGTCCATGCTGTGTAAAGGCCAGAGAGAAGCTTGACTGTCTCTTCTGGAGCTCAGTCTTGTGAATGTAGGTCAATAAATGATCTCTCAGATTTAATGGATGCTGTAATGAAACTTAGCAAACACAGGAGGGCTCCATTTGAGCACGTATTAAGAACCACTGAGGGCGATGCCGAACAGGAGCGGTGTGTTCTGGTGTTACACAACCTTAAGCTAAATTGCAGTACAGTTTAAAGAAGTAGAAGATTCTTAACTGTTTGCTGTGAAATTACCATCTTGTTTTGGGTGTGCCTGGGTTTCTATCTAAACATTGCCTCTTTGCTGGAGCGCAGAAATATAAAAACAAATCACATGAACCCCAGATGAAGTGGTGCATTATGAAACGTAAAATAAAATTCCTGATTTGTCATGTATACAAAATGTATCCATTCTTTATGAAACAGGTTTAGGTTTAGCTGTCACAGTTATATCAAAGTACATCACAAGCTGGCTTCTGACAGGAAAAATGGTCTCTTTCCTTGGTTTTACATTACAAATCCTAATTTTTCCATATCGCTACCATGGAAACAAATGAAGAGTAAAGGCAGCAGGGAACAAAAAGCCACTATTGCATAATGGGGTTTGGTCATTCCTCCACAGAGAAAAACAAGCTTTCACAACTGGGCTCTGCTGCAGCGCTGCAGCATTGCTACAAGTCCCTGAGGGCAGGGACCGCACTTGCCTGTGCCAGCTTGCAGCTCGTGGCAGACTGCTTGTGGAGAGGCCTCCGATTCTTCTCGATTTGTAGCAATGGGGTTGTGCAGCTGTTCAGCATCATCTGTATCACAGAGAGCCAAAGCGAATGTGTGTCTCACATCAGGCAGTGCTAGGAGAAAGGGTGGATATCTCCTCTTTGCGCGGCTTCCCTGCTCAGCCACCCCATTCACAGGGCAATGCTGTGAAAACAAATAGAGGGTAAAGGAAATCTTTCTGTGACAATAATGTAGCAGCCCCTGCAAGAAAAAGGGATTTCTTCAGTGCTGGTGGGAACACTGGGGGTAATGGTTTACAACGACAGTAATAACCAGGAAAGGGAAGCCACAGCTTCCTTGTCTGTCTGAGGATGCGCACCTGTAAAGAAATGCTGCTTTGCGGGGTGGGTGCCCAGGAGGTCTCATGGGCTTGTTGCCTCCCCTCATCCATGGCTCTCTGCATAAGGTGCTTTGTTTCAACTTTTCTTGCCGTGAAAAGGACCAACATTGTATGTGGAGAAGAAGGGCACCGAGTGGAATTTTTCCTGCCCAAATTTGAGCATCAAGATGAAAATCCCATTGTAGGAGTGTTTTTCTGTTAGACAGTTCCTGAAGCAAGTTGGAGCTCAACTGCCCTTACATGTGCATTGTCCTGTTTATTGTTTAACAGGGGGCCTCTGGACAATAATGTAGATGTTAAAAATCAGATGGCATAAATCCAGTCTGTTTGGAATAATGAAGGTGGTGTATTGACAGAAACCTCAAGATCAAACTGCTTTGGAAGAATCCATGAAAGGGAGATGTTCATTGACAAATCAGAAATCAAAAGTAAAGTTACTCCAGTAGGATTTTGTACAAGAATTGTACAAGACTATTGGATTAATCCTTTAGGACCTAATTATCTCAGTTCAGCTGTACACTAAGATTACACATGAGTGCCTCCAGCAAGCAATAGCCGTTGTCAGTCCCATCACATTTCCATTGTAATGCTAGCTGACTTTAATGTTTTAAATCTGTCATGTCAAGACCACCACCAGCAGGCTCGTGGTTAAAGTTAGATTTTGTTATAATTGGGTGTTTTGGGGTGGGGGTGGTGGGGTGGTGTCAGGACTTTTCTTTTGCCAAGAAGTATAAACCTACACTGACATATCAAATGATGCATTCATTTACAGACCCTTTGGGAAGGAAAGTACGTAACAAAGGATTTCTGGAATGCAGTTTTCAGCCTAGATCATTATTTCATAATCTATTTTTCCTTCTGATAAAAATATTTTGATTTAATAGACATTGTTAATTACTACTAGTAATCTTAAGTCTTTTCTTCTTCTCCCTTCAAAAGTTAATGACAAGAGTACAGAATATATTACTGAAGGGACATGTGGCAGTTACTCTTTGGATCAGCACTGCAAAGTGCAGCTAATCAGCATGAAAAGATTAATTTTATGTTATAGGCATGCTGTTCTTGACAAGTGGGTTATCATTTCTTTACAGCAAGCAGTGTTATAAAAATAATTCAAGCCATACTTACACATACACAAACAAGAGTAGCCAGGGGATGATGCACCTGCAATCAGTGGCTGAGACTGACTCAAGCTTTGAAATTGGGATTTCTGAAAAGGTTGCTGCTCATTGAATGTGTGGATTTGGGTCATTACAGAAACAGGTCACAATCTGCAAACTTCTGATCTAAATTTGGATGAAAATATCCTCCTACTTCAGCAAAATTTGGATCAAGGCTCTGGGTTAAATCTTAATTCAGATCTTCATCTGGTCATTCATTAGAATTACCAGGAATAATGGTGGCTTGAGACCAGGTTTTACCTTTGAGATGTTTATTGTAAATTCTGCTGAAGTATCCTGGGTTGTTCGTTGTGCATACATTCTGGAAGAGACCCTGTATTTTCTTCATGTGACTGTCCAGAAAGACAGAAAGAAAATGAGTATGCGACTGCAGTACAGCTGTGGGCTTGCTAAGCAAATCTGGCCTGCAGACACATTTATATTGCAAATCTTGCAGTCGCTGCTTCCATTTTGATGAACCACAAATATCTTGGCATTCTAATCTCTCCAAAGCCTGTTAATCCCAGTTTGTAAAAAAAAAAAAAAAAGAGAGAGAGACAAATAGTGAAAACAGTGTAGTAAGGATTGGCTTCTTCCATTCTATCATTTGATGCTTGCTGTGTTCCTCCAGAGAGGGAAGCAAAGGGAAGTAATACATTTGTGATGTAACACAGACAGAAAATGTCTTTAACTCAAGGTTTAGTAGGATTTTTTAAAGGATATTTACCCTGCATAATGAGTTTTCTGTCACTACTGGATTCTGCTCACTTTAGTTACCCTGTGGGGCTGGGAATCAGAGAAGATCTTTTTTAGCTAGTGGGAAAAGTAATGGAGGTTTATCAGGAGAAATAAAAAAAAAATAAGCAGCAGAAGCCATTACGCATGCCAGTAGTATTCTTGAGAAGGAACATTCTCAAGGAGAAAAATAGAAGAAAGGCTGTTCTAGCAGATGATGCACAGGCCCTGCAGGTACTGTCCAAGAGATATTAAAGACCCTATTAAAGACCCTATTGCCTCTAGCCAATCAAACAGCCACATTTATGCTGGTTCTGCAGCCTTCCATTAGGTCACTGTACTCCTCTGCCTTCACAGATAGCTTGGAAATCACATCTCCATCTGAAGATTTTTCACCTTCCATGGTTAAAAATGTTATTCCTTACATTTAACAGCAACAAAACAGTTATTCTCTTACTTTCCTTTGTGTTCAGTTGGAGCAATTGACACTGCATTTTGTTACATCAGTTGCATTCCAGAGGCAATCAGTGAGCCTTTTTTATTTTTAGCTAAAAAAAAACCCTTAACCTTTTTGTATCCCTTATAATAAAGCAAGCAGGAAAAAATCTCACAGCTTTTGCATTTATAATTTCCCTTTGAGGTCTTTACATTTTTCAATGACCCTTTAATCTTACATGGTAACTCACATACTTATTAGTTTTTCTTACATTACATAATAAAAGATTGCTTGCTTTGAAGTCAGTCATGCTCGACAAATCTGCGGCTGAGGAGGATTATCAGAAACTAAGAAAGGTCACACCTGGTCAGACAATAGAACCATCCCTTCCAGTCTTCTTTTCAACAGTACCCAATATACCTAGAAAATTTTGTAGTAAAGAAACCATATATGATACTTCCCCTTGTACTTTCCTGTCTTCCAAACATTTCTGGTTTGGAGACTTCCCAAGCAGGATCTAGTTTTCACATATTTTGTCAGCCTTGGTGGGTTTCTCTTCCACAAACTTGTCCAGTCTTCCCTTCCACCCATTTAACCTTTCAGTCTCTACAGTATCTTCTGAAGAGGTGTTCCACAGCTCATTACCTGGTGTCATAAGAATTCCCTTCTTTGGTTTATTTTGAACCTGGATTTTAGTAGCTTTGTTTGATTCCCCTGGTGCTTTTCCTGGAAGAGACATTGAACAGCATCTCCCTTTCTCCTTTGCCTGTGGCAGCTGGGATTTTATAGATTTACTAGTGTCCTGTTACAAAGTCCTGAGAGTGGGATAGGTGTTACATGCTTGTACTTGGCAATGCTTGAATATATTGTCATGAATCAGTACCTGGTGGAATGAGCATGTGTGCTTGAAGCCAGATTCTAGCCAAAATACCCAACAGAGCTGTTTCTCAGGAAAGATGCTGATACAGAGATACTTAGCACAGATACTGAGGAGAGTCCACTCTTAGCAGCCTTTCAATCTTCCAGGACAGCCTTCATACACAGTTTATCCTTTGTAGCTGTGAACAGATCGAATCAAAGGGCTGTACATATTCTGGTCTGTCCAGATGTGAAATGGCTTTTATGCCAAAAGGAGGTTTATATACTCCATAAATCTTCTTATACAAGGCTTCACGACACGTATATTTTAAGGACTTGGTTTAAGTAATGTGCTCACATTTTGCTGACCTGTTACAGAACTTTGAAATTCAACCTCTCGAAGTAGAATTAAGTCATATTAAGTTTTCATATTGGGATTGTAGCTTGCTCAGGTTTCTTGCACAAATATCCCTCCTAGGCACATTAGAAGCAGACACCATGCTCTTGCCTTCCTTGGATGTGCCTAGCTGTAGGCACTGCATGTGTGTGTGCAGCTGTGGTGCCTTCTGTGAGGAACTGGAGGCAAGTGCCTGTATTTCCCACTGGACTACTTTCCATACAGGCATCTGCCCAGTGCTAATGTGTTAAAGATTGGCGTCTTTGGGGAGGTATAGATATTTGGCTTTAAGATTGTGAGGACATTAACAGCTTTGCCATCTTTCAGAACAATAAAGTAAGATAAGAAAAATGAAAATGAAATGGAAACAGGCTTTTAAATGTATCTGCTATATGAGGAATGGCAGTTAAGGGCAAGCATGCCTCACAGCAGTTCTGCCTTCTTGGCCCTGGTTACTTCTAGTCTGTCAACACAGAAATTCCAAATCTCTGCCTGCGTGCTGGTGCATCTTTGGCAGACTGTTCAGTCAGCACTACTTTGAATGCCAGCTGACTGCCCTTACCGTGCTGTACTTGACAGGCAACTGCTGATTAGTGAAGAATAAAATGCAAGCAACAAGAAAGACACTTTTCACAGAGCTGTACCACTAAGATCTTCAATTCTTGCCTTGCAGAGGCCATGGGCAAAGAAAATTGCTTTCTATCTATTAAAAAGTGTTTTCAGCAGCCTTCTTTGGAAAGGAAGTCTGCCTGGTAAATATAAAGGGAAATGAGACATAGGATCAGAGTATGACAGTCTGCTATATATATTCTTCCCTGGCCTGTAACATGCATCTGGAAGGATAAGGTCATAATTATTTGTTGTAAATAACAACTTGATATTCAGTTGGTGAAAATGAGATCGGCCTTCAAATTTTTTGTGTAAGTAACCTCTACAGGAGGTTATATTTGAATGTAACTTGAAGGCTTGTTAAGCTGATTAAAAACACTGTAACAGAGTGCTGTTATCATCATGCTAGAAAAAACCTATTCCCCTTGATTTACCTGGGTCTGTTATTTGGGGCTTATGTGAACAAGTAGAACAGAGTTCTGCCCCTCTTGTTTCTCTTATATGTCTTGCAGTTTCAATATACAGATTGTACTTTTGTGCCATTCAGCTATAGCCCCAGCCCAGTTCATATCTGGCTATATATTGTAGGCAAGGTTTCTCAAGTCTTATTTTCTGTGTAGATTCTGGGTCATCCCTCCAAGGTCTTTGTTGGAACATCTCTCTTTCATTACTCTCAGAGTCCTCTCACAAACTTACCTCAGATAAATAAGGCTGATTGAAGACTTCAGCCAAGGCAACAGTCCCTAGGTGGCTTTAGACCAAAGTGGTAAAGATCAAGTTGTTTCAGCTTGCATGATTATTTGTGACCTGTGTGAAGTTAAGAGCTTTGCCTCAGAGTTATGCATCCTAAGGAACAATTTTCCACCAAAAAAAAAAGGACATGACTTCCCTGGACACTCCTACTAAACAAGGGCCAATAATTTAATGGGCCTGGGGATGAATTGTCCCTTCATTTCTGAATATTTTCTCCTGGTCCATGCTAATGGGGTACATTGGTGGGACAGTATGAAAGACACTGTCTCTTCTTATAGTCTACTCACTTTTTCCCAGCCTCTAGATTTTTATCTCTCTGTGGATTTATCTGATCTCAATCCCATAATACCTAGGAACAGTTGTTCATAGATTTAGTCTCACAGTAGCCTTCTCACTTTCTAAATTTTACTGGGAGTGAGTGGAGATGTTCACAAGGCTGGCCAAATTTCTCCTAGGAAGTCCATGGTAGGAAAGGAACTCAGCTCTGATGTTTTAACCAAACAGTTTCTTCCTCTGGAATTCCTTTCAAACACTTTGTTCAGTTATTAAAACTGGAGAGGGGAAGGAGTAAATGTGTGTACGACAAGTTACTAACAACAAGTTAGTTACTAACATTGCATTTCCAATGCAATGTTACTAACAACAAGTTACAACAAGTTACTAAAATTAAATACCTTCCTGAAGATGCAGGTTCTCAACCGTGCTGCACTTCTGCTGATAGCAGCAAAAAGCAGCATGTCCTCTGCTGCTGTTAAACTGGAGTGGTGGGTCCTAATGAGACTGCAAATCACCAGAATGTTATCATATGAACTGGGCCAGGGTGGCTGCCTGGCACACTCAAGAGACAGGGAGTTAAAATGGAGAACCTGGAGATGACTGTAGAGAGGAATCTTATGATGTCTTTTTAGGGGGCAGCTGTGTGGTAATGCTATTGAAAACATGCAGGTGCAAATCCAAAATGCAGAATTGTGAGGTACAGGTAAAAGAGAAGAAAAAAGTGATGGTAAAATGCCACGTACTGGGTTGTAGATAATAAATACAAGTTACATTGCAGTTCTGTCTAGAATTGGAAATGACAACCATAAAGGCTGGAAAAGGGAAAGAGCTGAATAAATAACTGCATTTGTTGCAGAATAAGATCATGAATGCAGGATGACCCCTGTTTTAGGAATTCGAAAAAGTTTGACCTTGAATCTAGGATGACTCTTACCCTGTACCTTTGTTCTCTGGCTGTATTCTGGCATGCACACCCCCTCCAAAACCACATACACACATTGTCAAAACAGGGCTGTGCAGAGCCTTTCTGCAGAGGCTCATTACTCCAAACCTCTGCTTCCTGCAGCTTAAGTCAATGGTGTCTTGTTCTCAGCTGTACATCCTTAGAGATGGGACCAGAGGCCCTGATGATTGCTGAATTTCTGCCAGCACAACAGAATAGGTGCAGGATGGGAAACATTGTGCAGATATGGCTCAAGCTACTGCAGATCCACTGGTTTTGTGTAACTGCTGGCATGTAGATTCTTCCCCCATGGTCCTGTAGGATTCTGCAGAGAAGGGGTTCTTGTTGATAGACCAACCCATGGCTCCGTGGAAAACAGGGATGCATCACTTCCACTCTCTTTTTTTCTGTCCATATTGCTGTTGAGATGAAGCTCCAGGCAAAAGTGCTAATTTTTGCCCTCCAAACTCCCAGTGCAAACACATAACAAGGTATTAATTCATAAAATTAACTATATTTTTAGTAAAGTTTGGGGAAGTATTTTATTGTATATTCAAATGTATCATCTGCTGAATTGACAGCAGTCAAGTATGTGCCTTATTTCTTAAAGCATAAAGTGCATGCAAAACCTAGTATCCTGTTCAAATGCAGAACATACACAGGATATCACCAGCATATCAGAAAGCATATCAGTTTTGGAGCCATGAGCTCAACAGGAACCTGCCTGAAAAAATGGCTGTGTGTAACACTGCAGTGTGAATACAACCTTCATGTTCATTCCTGTTCTACTTAGGCTGATCTCACTTGGACTTATGTAATCAGATGAGTGTGCAAAAAATTTCTTATTACATATAAGAAGCATCCTCACATTTACAAGATTTACCTTATGAGTGTCCAATAATCAGCTGGGCTTGCTCCCATGCCCTAGGCTGCTGTATCCCACAAACAGGAGGACTTTGCATTTCCATAGCTGCCAGTCTGTTTTACTTCTTCGAGCATCTTGACTCTCACAGACAGTTTGATGAAACCACATGAAAATATCAAGAGTATCCATACTTCAATGACTGATCCTCTTTGCTGGATGGTACTCATATGCAGACTGCTCAAAGACAATGACTTCCGTCCATTATCTATCACTTCCCAGCAAAAGAGTTGATGTACTGAGCTGGGAGTGAAGAATTTAAAAGAGCTTCCTTCTCCCTCCCTTCCTCTGTGGTGGCTGCATTAGGTACTAGTGGCCATGCAGAATGTGATATGGTCACACAACAAGCCACCCCTCTCATTACCTGGGGACTGTATCCTCCCTTGGTAGAAAAACAAAGTCCTCTTTTCTAGAGCTTTTGTCCAGCAAGTAAGCTTTGACAGCCTTCCTGTGTTTTATTAACGCTGTAGATGGTATTTGTTGAACAGGATATGTACTTACTGAAATATCGGTCTCCTGAAAGGGTTATTGTTCTCTGATATTTTCTTTCTGTTGGGTCACCAGGAGTTTATTCCCCTATACTCTTTCATTAGGGTATTGGGTTTTTAAAAAAATTTTCTTCAGGTTTTTTAGGGCTGATGGGGGGGTTTAAAGTCTCATGGACTAATTGCAAGCTGTCAGGGCAACACCGTAGTTCTTGGAAACTGAAGGATAATGCTTTGAAATGCAAAAGGTGACCAGAATAAACAGAGAAAAATTAAGTAACTGAAACGACTTATCAATGTCAGCATCTCAACTGACTAGGGAAAGACACTTTCAGTGAAATACATTAAGAAAATGCAAACCAAGGACAGGGTTTTCAGAAGGAGCTATCATCTTTTCCACTCCAGATCTCAACCATTATTTTGTATTAGTTGTGCATGATTATTTTTTTTTTTAGCTCACAGAAGATATTTTGTCACTTCCACTGCATTCCCATTGGAAAATGTCAGTAATTTAAAGTGTCATCCTGTCATGCAATGATGTGAGTCAGAAGAATTGTAAGATGTTTGATCCCTTGGATGTTCTGGTTTGCATTTTTTTCCAACGTGTTCAATAGCTTGGACTCCATATGTGGTAAGGTCTGAACATATCCCTGCAATGTGTAGCACTGAATGCAAAATGGGACCTATGATCTGCGGATCTGCATCATCATCTCTGTTCAAACAGTTGTTTTTCCAGTGCAGCAGGCAGTGGGTGAAAAAGAACATCAGTCAGAAACCCACAGCAAAGTCATACAGACATCCTGGGCAAGCAGAAGTGCCCCACTTGACTGATAGGAAAACCAAAGCACAGGAAGCTCCTGTCACCAGGCTGCAGGTGTTTCCAGGGCAAAGACTATAGTTTTATGGGTCTGACATAGAAATGTCTGCTGCGTTGGGTCTGTGATTGCTAGGTGTTACCGTAACACAGATAATAACACCACCAATGGTAAAGGCAAAGGCAGGAGCTGGACTTGAATTGCCTGATTTGCGGTCCCAGAAATTCCTTGCTAGTTTATTATGCCATATCTCTTCAGACCAACTGAAAATGCTTGTATTTTTCTTAGAGGATAGAGGTTGACAAGCACTAGCTAAAAGGGGGAGCCAGGAGGTAATGTTCTGATATCTTATTTGTTGGCCACACTCTCTTTAGACTAGTTCATTTTATT
Source organism: Falco punctatus (assembly GCF_963210335.1). Lineage (NCBI taxonomy): Eukaryota > Metazoa > Chordata > Aves > Falconiformes > Falconidae > Falco > Falco punctatus. The sequence goes on along the minus strand of NC_137582.1, from coordinate 61,592,987 downwards.
AATGGTCTTTCTTCCTATTATTGTCTCTTTCAGTAGAGCATTATAAATTCTGTCCATTTTTCTTTGAACTGATTCCTAATTCATGTTTCTTGTTTAGGAAAATCAAGTGTATTTGAAGGTAAAGTTAGCGTTTTCCTAATATTTCCGTTGCTTTGTTGTTGTTACTGCTCTGATGTGGGAAGACCTATTGGCCACAGACATAACTCCCTCTTTACACACAGCTGGCAAATGAAAACAATATCAGAACATCTCCATGACACACAAGGCTTTTATACAGTGATGGTTCAGACTTTACTGCAGTTTCCTTTGGAAATGCTTAAAACAACTACATCTGTTTCCTTTCATTGGGATTTTGTGTTCTTTAAGCCAAAAGGAGGGGATAAAACTCATTAATTCTGAACAATAATTGCGATGTCCTATATAAATATTTTTTAGACTGCAGGGTTGTTGTTTTTTTTCCACTAAAAATATAAAATAGCTTGTCTGTTCAATGTAATGAGAGTTCCTGAATACTTCTACATTGCTCTGTTATGCACAAATACTTGAACTAGATTTAAACAGTCTGGCTCAGATGTTGGTATCAAGCTAGCAGTGACTACACAGAAAGCAGTACAGAGCCAGATGCCTAATGGCAGGAGAGAACACAACACGGGTTTGAATTTACGATGTTTCTCAAGTACATTGTGCATCCTACAGTGACTGTCAACCTGTCATAGCTAGAGTGCTACCAGCCTGAGTACATCCTTCCTGAAAATGCAGTAGAGACCCACCTCCTACAGCAGACACTCTAGCTATGTCTTAGCCTAGGGCCAGAGAGTGCCTGGCAGCCTTCTGTGGCACCGTACATGATGGTAAATGCAGTCATAAGCTAACTACAGTTTTCTGAAGGCAACCTACATTTTGCTGTTATTACAGAGAGGTAAAATTGAGTTGTGCAAACTATGACATCTAATCCAAAACAAAAAAGCAATGCCATCTCTTCCCTTAGCTGAGGACCGGGTATGCCTCTGGATCCGTTTGTGCTCAGATGGGTGCTGTTCTAAAAGATCTGTACAGCTGTGATCTAGTGTTCCCTGCTTAAGAAATCGTTATTCATCCCTCTTGAAATCACTCTTAATCCAGGCCAAGATAAAGTGCAAATCAAAGTACATAAAACATTTAGACTAGATGATCCATTAAAAAATGTTTGTTAAAAAAATCATGCAGAAGAGGCAGTCTCTCAGATATCAAGTCTACTCACCAAGAGCTTGCCACTTGCCAAATGTCTGTCTGCTTGTCCCTGATCCCAGGAAGGCAAGCTTTTCTCTCCTGACCAGAATGGCACTAGCTGTCCATCTGGTCTGTGGCATTTCTGCTGGGCTGGGTTGCTCTCTGTTATCCTCTGTTACTGTTAATACTGCAAATACATTTGGTTAACTCTTCCTTGGTCCACACTTCAGAAGTCCTATTCCTTCTCTGAGTTACCTGAACAATTCCTGCAAGAAAGTGTGATCCTGTTTCTTCAAGTGTGCCCTCTGCAGCTTTCCACAGTATGTGTTTTCTGATTTACATGATACATGCATTGGGATGTCTCAGATGAGATGCACTCTAGCACATGCTGGAAGGAAAATGCATGTTCATGATCATAAATGTTCAGCAGTGTCCTTGGGACTTCAGCTGTCTCAGGACTTCTCCACGATAATTCCTGTTAGAGCTTAAGACAGCAGGGAAGTCTTCGCTCCTGCAGCTTACACTTCTGAGTACATAGGGAAGAGGAAACGGAAGAGTACTGGGGCAGAGTGTCACAGCTTCGTACTTACAGTTCGATAGTCATGATACCTCAAGACTCAGCTCCTGTTCATACTAACAATCCCTAATCATCCACTGTGATATATGCTAGCTGTTTCCTTCCAGCTCAGGGGGAACTGGATCTCTCGGCAGAGGCACAAGGAGGAAGTGTTTGCACTCAAGTTCTACAACTCAGTTGCAAAATACTTCGAGTCACTTGGAGCCATCAACTTCAGCCCAAGCTAACAGCTACTGAAGGCTACAGGATTCAGTGCCTTTATGTGCTCTAACTTATCACTCAGCTTCAGCCACAGCAATAAGAGCTGTTGATTGAAAAATGCTGTTCTAAACCACACATTTGGTTTCGGAGTGTGGGCTGTGAGATTTTTAATACGTACATGAAAGACAAAATGCACAGGGTGATTGAAACATAGGCAAGGAGTGGACTTACTTTAGAGGATAAAATGTCTTTTTCTGAGAGGTCAGGATTGGGAATAGCACAGCACTCTCATATGTGAAGAGGAAGTACATCTGTGCTTGAAATACTGCTGCAGATGACAGAGAAGGGATGACATTTTTAAAAGCTTTCCCAAAACAACGAGACCCAGGGTGACCCTCAGAGTAATTCCAATCTGAGATATTAGGCCTGGACTAAGCTAATTTACTGGTTGTGAATGTAAGTTAAAAAAAAATTCTATTTATTGGTTAACTAGGCTGTTGTTTTCGTCTGAGCATCCTCCTCCTTTATCATTTTCTGTCACTCCCTCTTCTACAGTTTAGCACAGTGATCACTCCCTTTTTCACTCCAGAGTCTGTATAGGTACATCCCAGTGACCATGTAAAATAACCACAGAAAACTGAGATGTACTGCTGTGTGCCTGAAGTTAAAACTGAACTTACGATGAGTGCATGGTATCAATGGAAATAGGCCATTTTGGTATTTACTTCCTTCTGGCACCAAACAAGATTAAAAAGTAAAGAGTTAGATATGGCTTACAGAGAGGGGAGAATATAACATTACAGCTGATACCAGATGGTAAAAATAATTCCTTAATTCGGTACAGTTGCTTTCCATTTAACAGTTAATAAAATACTTTTGTTTGATGTTCCCCATTAAGATCTGTAATAGTTTAGATCCACATATGAGGAAACTTCCTTTCTATTACCTTTCAGAAATAGTGTCCTTAAACAGTTTTCTCCCTGATTTCCTAAGCTTGATATTTTTTCCTATTTTAAATTTACTTTCTTCATCTCTGTGACACTGAGAGCTGTAATGTGGCAAGAGGTACATGAGTCAATGCCGTTCACACAAAGAAGTTACTCAAGCTACGAGGTATCTACTATTGATAATAATTTCAAAGGATGGGCCCTCTCTTTATAAATCTAAGGTGAAGTCTTAGCACAGCTTCAAGGTTCAGGTGCAACAATAATTTAAGACCGGGAGGTTTGACTGTTGCTATTTTTAAGTTTAAAGCTCCATTGCCAAGAGTCTTATATTTGAAGCCAACCTTCTTTAAGATTGCTATAATCTGCTTTGGAATGTTTCTTGGATACATTCACAAAAACTATTCTGGTACAAAGACACTGAAAAAAAATCATCAGTTCCAGTATTCATGTAGCAATCTACAATAAATGGGCTCTGATCATGTGGCAGTATATGGAGATCTTCAGGAAGAATTCTGCCCTCTGAATTACTGCACAGGGCTTCTTATTTTTCTGTGAGCCTGCGTTGTACATTATTAAAGGCAAGATATCAGAAGCCATGGAGTAAGGTTCCTACTGCATTTGGAGACACAGTTGTAGAGCTTCTTTGCCTAAAGCTGTGCCAAATATAGTGAGCTGAGAATACACTAGATGAGAGTAGACAGCTCATGCTCTGTGGTACCTGGAGAGGGCATAATTTGTAGGAAAAGACATATTCAGGATCTTAGAAACTGCGGTCAGCTAATTGTTGGAGGTTTGAGAAGCTGTCAGGGTGAAAAGAGCGTAGTGACTGGAAATTTCAGTCACTCTACTGCAGACAAGGAAAACATCCCACGAGGGACAGCTGATCTAAATTGTAAATAGTGAGAATGGTAGCACTTTGAAAAAATAATGAAGATCCAGAGAAGAGAAGCAGCTCTTGGTTTAGGCCTGAGGAGTGAGCAGGAGATGGTTCATAATGTGTTAGTTCAGAAACATTCTGGTCAAGGATCATAATGTGATGAAAATCCATGTTCTTCTCAGACAGAAAAAAATAGCCAAAAAAACCCCTTCTCTTCCCCCCTCCCCCCTCTCCAAAAAAAAAAAAAAAAAAAGTGCAGACCATTAGCAGTGAATCTCAGAAGAGCCAGTAAAAGACAAAGACAAAGCTGATAAGGTGGAGCAACTAACAGGGTAAAAAACTTGGGAGAATGAGAGCAAGAAGACAGTTTAGGGGCACTGTGTTAGAAGACTAAATGTTTTCTACCAATTAAAAATATTCAGTCAAAACACAAAGAAACCAATGCAGCTAAAAACCAAAGAAAAGAAAGCTAACAGGAGTAAAATTGTATTCTTCAAAACTGGAGTTTATGTTTAAGAGGAAAATGGAAGAAAGCATAAACATTGGCAAGATAAACATAAAGCTATTACTAAGGAAGGCCAATACGAAGCATGCAATTTACCAAAGGTAGTAAAACTAATAATAGAAACTTATTCAAACATCACAGGCAGGAAACATGCCAGAGAATTGGTAAGCCTGAAAAACGATCTATGTGTAAAAGGCATACTCAAGAAAGATCAGACTAGAGCAGAAAACCTAAAGTTGATGCCAAGGTTTCACTATTCAGTGCAGAGAAGTTTATGGAGTTTCTCATACCGGGACCGTTCATTACAGAGAAAGAGTCTGAAGATTTATCTCAAACTGAAGTGTTGATACAAGGACTTTTGTGCCTAGAAGAAAATGTAAACCACACAATAACTGTTAATCAGGACCATGTGGTATTTACCTAAGTGCTCCAGAGGAACTCCCTGAGAAGGCTATGAGTGAACTGTAGTTCATGATATATTGCTTAAATCAGCCCTAGCATAAGAGAAACATAAGGTGATAAATAAAATGGAAAATTTAAAAAGAACAAGTTGGTGCATATTGGATAAATGTAATGTATCTAGGAAAGGCTTGAAGGGGAGAATCAAGCCTTTTAGAGGAAAAGTATTACATTGTAAATCTATTACATTTCTTTGATCCAGTCACTGAACTTGTAAGTAACATTGATTCAAGTGGTACAGTGATTTTATCAGCAAGCATTTGACATCTTTCAACAGAGATGCTTAAAGGAACCAAGCTGTCATAGGAGCGGTCACATAGATTATTAATTTTTTAGAAAATAAAGGGTAAGAAAAAATGGTTGGCTTTTGCAATTCAAAGGGGTTACCTGTAAGGCTTAGTGTAACTATACTGACTCATGCAATTAGTTAAATGGATTGGGAAGAAGAGCGAGGTGATTAAGTTGGTAAATGGTACAAAATTATTCAGGCTAGTCAAAGCTAAAGCAGACAGCAAAGAATTGCAGAAGGATCTCATGATACTAAGTGACTAGGTTCAGAGAAAATAAATAGGGACAATTAAGTGTAAGAATTTATTGGGAACTAATGAAATTATGAGGCAAGCAGATTAAAGCAAACAAAAGGAAATACTTTTTCTGCAAATAATTAAAATGTGGAACTCATTGCCACAGGATGCTCTGGAGCCCAAAATTACTTTTAGAAAGTAATTAAGGCAAATTCACCAAAAACCAGCTCATACAGCATGGCTAAACACAACAATGTAGTTATAACTTCTGGCTTATGGAACACCTAACTGGAAGCTGGAAGGTAAAGCAGTGCAAAAGTCACTCTATAATGCACTGTTCTTATATTCTTCCCCTAAGCATCTGCTATCAGCTGAATTGCAGCCAAATGAATGAAGTTTTGAGCACTGACATTTAAAAATTGGGGATATCCTATTCAATTTGTTTCTTTTTTTGTCTTACCCATCTGTTTGCATTTGTCTCATCTTGCAGGTTTGGGACAAGGACATTTATTGTATGTTTATACAGCAGTTAGTGCAATTAGCTTTTTATTTAGCTCTGAGCTTGCAGATGTTGTTATAATATAAACGGTGAGCTACCTTTCAGAGAAAAGGCCTGCTATATTATAAAAATAAGCAAACAAAAACTGCTGCTGAAGAAAATTGAATCACAATGTCAAGCACTTCAGAGTTCAGAAAGATGTAATTTAAAGTTCTCCAAGCAAGCCTTAACTTTTGCAGTCCAAGCCTGGCAGAGCGATAAGCAAATGGAAATTACTACACAGAGGAGAAGCAATCCAGTGTAGTTTTACTCAGTCTCTTTATGTATTCATTTGTCATTTTATACACACATTCCATTCATATACACACAAAAAAGTCATAAAGTCTAGCGATGTAACTGAGTCCTTCATTTTGCAGTTTCAGGATAAGTAATGGAAGAACACTACATGAAAGAAAACTGGTATAAGGAACCTGTGAATCACAACTGTAAAACAAAAGGGAAGAAGGTGAAGCTTGAGAGAACAGCTTTGTAGAAGTGACATATTTGCTACTGGCTAGCAAAGAACTTGTGTCATTAGTGAGACAAAATTCTGGAATTATTTTCACTGATGAGAATGCATTTGGGACAGCTGGCATGGATACGTGTGGTCTAGCACTAAGCAGGATAGCATATTGAATAAGAAGTTGTAGAATTTCCTTCATGAGCAGATATAGACATAATATGAAAAAAATGTGTTTATTTCTAGTAAAAAACCACAGAAATGCATTTAAATATCTGTGTCTATATCTTTTGGATGTGAAGAATGAAGGCTAGAAAGTTTGGACTCTGAGGAAATGAAAAGGACTTTCCTTGCTGGTGATTTTCCATGGAAAGAAGAGTCCCAGGCAGCATCATGTCAGTGAAGCAAAATACAAAAGATGAGAGGTACGGAGAAAACAGACAGCCTTGGTACTCTGTTTCTCCCTGGTGTCTATCTTTCTTCCTTGCAAACCTTCTATTTTAAAGCTTTTATCTCTTTGCACCAGGGCTGTCTAGTTACTGAATGCCACTTATTGGGTGCCGTTAGCCTTATTTATACTACAGCTTCTCCTTCCCCCTCTATACAGATGGAATGATCTGCTAAGGGTATCTAATCCTTCTATCTACCTGAAGGAGAAACCAATGCCTGAAAGTCTTTGTCCTTTAAGGTTTTTTTTTCCCTTAAGTCAAAATACTGAACAAATTTTGGTATATCAAGTATACAATCCATGATGGAGCTGGGCTGTGCGTACAGTCCGGGTGTCCACCCATGGTGGCTAGAAAAGTCCTGGGACGTGGTCAGCTTCAATGAAAATGCTGACAGTCTCCATTTGCATCCTATTCAGTTGCAAGGTGCAGGACATGGTGTTGGGGAAGTTGGTATGTTTCTTGCATTCCCATTGGGAGGCATCGTCTCATCATTGACTAACACCAGAGAAGGTACCCAGAACCATGAGCAGCCTTCTCCCAGCCTCATTATCAACCAGCTAAATGAAGTAAGCTTTCTGCCAGGGGAGGAAAAAAGTATTTTGTTCTACAATCCCTTTATTCTACAATCCCTCCTTTTGAGCAGGGGCTAACAGCTGATTAGGTCTTTCTGGTTTCATCCTTTGCAAGGCTCCAAAAATCTGTCAGGTCTTTCCATGAAACCACCAACAGAACAAATTGTTTAGCAGGCAGCAGAAGGGCCACATCTCATTAGGGAGAGTTTCCTGTGCCTGAACACCCAGCTCTGCATGGTGGCATAGATCTGTAGGGTGAAACAGTTACTCTGTACCCCACAATGCTGAATTAGCCCACAACAACGTGTGCAATGTGAACCAAGCATAGGTTTGCCCAACAGAGCCTGTGACAGTGCTCCCTTTTCAAATTTTTGAAGTCTTTATTCAGTTTTCTATTACTGGTGGTCAGATTGTTTGTCCTAATACATTTGTTTACATTTAGCTGCTAAAATAGGTGGCTCACCTGGAGTGTCTGCGGTGAGTGTTTTTTCTCATTAAAATAAATAAAATAAAAAAAATCAGTATACTGTTTTCTTATAGCTGTGTTGTGACTTCTGGGGATACAATAGAGAGCTGGGCAGCCATTTGCTTTCTAATGATTAGAAGAAATTGTTTGCTTTTACCTGAAAAACCTCTGTTTGCTAAAAAATGTACCAGTGTACAAGCTAATATCCTGCTGCAGGAAAATATGGAAGCAAATGGCTTTGTAAGACTGAAAGGAGGGTTAGATACTTAGGAGAATGAGACTAGCATCTGCAGTTATGCCAATGAGGATAGAAGACCATGAGGCTTACCAATTGTGGTGCTGCTGGGCATAAGCTGTTCACCTGTTGAGGTCCCCTTGCCATGTTTAGATGTTGGTCTGTACTGTGAATTTGAGTTTGTGAAATTAAGGCATCTGAGACAGGCTAATTCCAGTCTTCATACGAGGTGTAACCACAAAAGCTAGCAGTAAGTTGCATCTTCAGGGTAACATTACTTTTATTTGTGATCATGCTTCATGCTGCTTCTAGATACCTCTAATGTCACCTGCTGTGTTAAATGAATGATACTCAACCTCTTTATTCATGTGAGCCATGAACTGATAGGGAACAGGAGTTTTGGACCATAGCCAGTCCCTTACTACATGTATAGATCTGCTGTCAACCTCTAAAAGTATAAATGAGCTGAGGTTTCCTGATAGCTCTTAAGTAACCCATCAGCAAATCCCCAGGTGGCTCAGGGGAGCAAACAAGCACATCTCTGCTGCTGTAACAACTGATTTTTGGCCCTCAGACCATGAGGAGCAGGCTCCAGGTGGGAAAGGCTAGATGATTTGGTTCAGGGACCATCACCTGCTTCCAGGCTCCATATTTTCCTGGGTTCCTCTCATATAACTGGCTATGTCTTCATCACATAGAAACATAAGCCAGAGGGGTGGGATAGGTGAGCGAGTGAAGTGGCTGTCCCCGAGTGAATGTACAATCCTGTGAAGCACTGAGCAGTAACATCTGGTAATAACTCCCACTGTCCCAAACTAGTGAAATACTAGGTACCTCTTTGGATCTGGATCATTTGCTTTACCATTGTAGTCTGTCCTGGTTACGGACAGATATTTTGCTATCCTTACTTAAAACCTTTGAAAGACAACATAACGTGAAGACAAATTCCTGTCAGGCCCACAGGTTTTCTGAGTTACAGTGTAGGCCTCTTAGGCTCAATTCTCGGTCAGAAATGTATCATCTCAACTGCTCACTGAAATGAACAGTGTTAGAAGTTAGATAGCACTACCCTGTTCCATAGGCAGCTTATGAGACCGAAACCATGACAAATTACATGTCACAGTAGTGAGAAACAAGGAGATACACATACCTGAAACAGGTTTTACCTCAATGAATTTTCTCTCTTATCCTTCAAGAAATGATTGAGACCCAAGTATCCTTGTGCTGTCACTGCAGCAATCTCTACAGAGTGACTGAAACTACCTATGAGGATCAAGCTGCCATAAATCCGATTAAGAATTAGGTGCTTATAGATCTTATCTGCTTAATAAGTGGGGTGGAGAGCTAGAGGTCTCTTCACTGAACCTCAAGAGGACACAGTATTATACAACATCCAAGGAGACCCCCAAATACTATCGTTATATCACCCCCTCTTACTTGGGATGTGCACACTCTATCAAACACAAAATTCCAGCAGGTTCATGTATGAATCTCAAGTAGTATCTTCAAGTAGTACACCCTGGCATGTATACATCCCTGAACCATATGGATGGAAATGTGTCCTGAAGTTATATATCCCATACTCTCTTTGAACACAAAGTCAACATACTACTTTTTAGGCACATGACTAGTGATCTTAGCGAAGCATGACTTTGTAAAGGTCAGAAAAGATGTACAAGTTTGCAGACTAACCACAGACATCTACAAATTACAAGAACCTTATGCAAAGCTGCTGTCTTGATATTTCTTTGTGCCATTCCTCATTATTTTTAGAAATGTCTGCCTTAGCTAACACAGAGATTATTCTGCATATCAATTTGCAATTGTTTTTACATGTACTCTAATTAGTACAAGGTCAAAAGGAAGGCTTTTGAAAGGAGATATGAGGTCTTTGTTGTCACCAGATGACAGCATGTTGAAAAGTTACCAAAATGTGTGGCAGAATAAAAGAGGGATTTTGCTTTTTTGTTTTGCTCTGTAACATGAATGGTTGAGCATTCAGGATTTCTTTGGATCAGGGCTCAGTCATCACTTTCAGAGTGAAGAAATGACTCCTTGACAGGAAAGGGCAAACTAGATTCCTGTTTTCCTTCAATTGTACCAACATTTACAGTGGTCTGAACTGTCCCCATTGTAGTTTAAACCCACAGGAAGTGGCTCTGGAGAAGGAAATCTTTGTAAGAAAATACCCTCACACAGCTTCTTAGGATTTTTTTTTTTTTGTTCTTTTTCCATCAAGGGGCAGGTTTTCTCTCCAGAGGCTATGCCACAGGGCTTTGTCTCTAAATCCTGTACTGGGAAGAAGTCCGTCAAGCTGTCTGTTAGCTTTCCATCCAACTTGGTTGCACTTGAATTCCCCTGAAGACTAACTACAGAAGACTGGGATGTATCCTTACCCTTGCAGGTCTGAGGGGAACACAGGGGAGGGTCAAAGGGGGGAAGCAGGTTGATAGAGTTAACCTGAAACCCTTCCCTCCCATGTGGGATAAAAAAAAAAAAAAATAATCAGGGAACAGAGATCCTGCAAATCAGTGGGAGAGTACATGAGGCAATGTGACCAGCAACTACTTGGCTACTTTGGTTCCATTTAGGAGCCATTTGTGCACTTATTTTAGAAAATATTAGATGAATCTATGCAGGCCTAACCTAAAGAAGCATTTCATGAGGTTTGTTGCTTGATCTGAGTAAGGATTCCAGTCCTTAGAAAGAGATTATACTAAAGTGAAAAGTTTTTCACTGTTTTCTGTACCCCAGTGTTTTTTGTATTTTCTGGACAAGGTATTTTGTGAATAATAGATTAATACCTTTTTTTCTTCTGATTTTTTGTCATGCAAAAAGATTTTAAATCATGTTGGAGCAATAAAATATCCTGCTTTTATTTAAAATAATGGCCCTATTGCTAGTTTTGAAATATTGAGGACCAGTCATGTACTGAAAGACTTTCTCACTTCTTATGTGGACAAAGGTCCTCCTTAAACTAATGCACTCACTAAAAACACATAAAAAGCATTCAAGACTCAGGTTTTAAAAAATTAAAAAACCAGATTTTCATCAGAAGATGTGTGGCATACTTTGATATGGGACCCCAAGACTCCTGGATAAAGTTTGACAAGTGTCAGCAAAGACATCACCATTTCCTGCAAGCTGAATTTGGTGATCATCATCTGATTACCTGTGTCTTCAACTGCATCTCAAATAGAATGGATATCGTTGTTAAAATACTGCATGTCAAAGTCAAGGAATTATGGCAGCTGAGCCTGACTGCTACCTCATAGGAGCCAATAGGAAATACATCATGCAACTCAAAAGTGACCCTACCACAAGGGTCAAATCATTAGGTGCTGGGCTCCTCCAAGGGTAGATCAGAGCCACTGATGCTACCTTGAGTGTGGTGGTAAATGAAATGACCCATCTCTGCTCAGGGACCACTCTTTTCCCTGAGGCCAACTGGCACAGCTCCACTATAGGGTAAGTTAAATTGCTTTACTCTCCAAACAGTGTGGTTGCACCCAAAAATGCCTTTTGGGAGTGGTCCTTGTCCTGTAGTAATTCCCAGCTGTAGCTGGGCATTGTCTGGAAGCCTTTGGCAGTCTTTTCTGAGTTCAGGCCAAAGTGCTGCCAGACCTGTGCAGAGAGAGATGGAGAATTACAATCTGGTTCCTAATTCTGGCCATGCTCCTCTATCTGGAGCAAATTCATTTCCCTCTTTTGCTCTTCCAATTCACATACGCAAGACAAAGCATTAGATCTCTAGAAGGGACAGCACTCACCCTTTTACCCGGTATGCATAAAACACATTGGAAAACAAGGGGGAGTATTTCAGAAGCGCACAGTTTTCTCTGTAGGCTTTACTGTGCCATCTCCATTGTGGCAGTGACATATCAGAGTGACTTCTCATGCTCCCAGGCAGCTTCCAGACATATTAGCAGGACACCGTGGAGAAGGCCATTCGTTGGCAGCCCAGTCTGTGCATTGTGGCTGAAGGTGATTCCAGGCCTTCCACTCCCCTAGTGTCTGTAAGCCCTAAAGCCAGAAAGAGCCTTAAGGGAATAAAACCCAGATATCATTTATTTTTTTTATAGCACAAATAGCCATAACAAAATTTGCGTCCAACTTCTCAAGATCACGTATACCTTTGCTAGCAGCCCCGTATACATATCTACTGGGGCAAGAGTAGCTTTGTAGTGTCTGCTACTTAAAAGAACAGCAGTTACAAAGAGAACTAGCCACTAACATCAGTGTCTCCGCTTTTATCTTCAAACAACAGATGGTGTTAATCTGGAGCTTTGCATTCCTAAAAGTGCTGGAATCATGAAACAACTTGCTTCCAACAGGACCCTGAAACAATGTAATGCTGGGGAAAACAGTCAAAATGAGTGATCAGAGCAAAATATGCCTGCCGTCAAAAAGACTTGAGTGAATTTCTTATCTTTTCACAAGACAAGATGTCACCCAGCTAACAGTTGTGGGTCTCATTCTGCTTTCCATCACACTGCCTAAATCGGGAATAGCTCATGTGAGTCCCTGAAATCTGAGGTAGCTTCAGGGACTGATATGCGTTATGACAGGATAAGACTAATAAGATCACAGTTGCATTCATACGCCAATTTTACACTGGAATAACTATGCAGGGCTCTGCAACTGGGTCACATTTCAGCAGAGTTACTTCAGATTTATTTCACTGTTACTGAGATTCGGTGACTGCCTGGGATGAAAGTTAAGGTGACACTGAGGCAATTTCTTTTGTATTTCATGTGGGAAAAGCTAAAATAAATAGCATGAAAGGCCTCCATGTTATTAGCTAGTGTGTTTGAAAGAATCCTGCCGTTGTGTTTTATCTTTTCTTAACTGCAAGCCAGAACATTTAAGATTTAATTATTTAGAGAAAGGGGGAGGGGAAGTGTGCCTTTTGAAGAAAGTCCCACAAGTTTCCAAACACTTCAACATTTCATCGTGGCAATCAGCCAGATGCCAAACAAAATGCTGCTTTCCACCAGGGATCTGACAGGTGGCCTTTCCAAAGTTTACACACTGAAGTGAGAGCTGATGTTCTGCTGCTTATTTTTCTGCCTTTTAAGTTATTCCTTTATTGAAGCCAGACTGGAGACGTCTTTCCACATAACAAAAGGTAAAATCTTTCCCTGAATATTTGGGAATTTTAGTATGCTTTTATTTTATTCGTGCCTACTCAGGGGATTATTATTCACATGTTCAGATGAAGAAATTTTGGGCTGGCAAGAGAGAGAAACACATACATTTACAGGCAAAAGATAAGCTATTTGAAGCTTCAGTGATAACACAGAGCCAGATACTACCCAGGTGCAACCCAGGGAAAAATCCCACCTTCCCTTTGAGGCACTTCCCTGTCTCTGGCTGGGAAGAAGGCTGGCACCCCAGCTCCCAGCTCTGCCCATTGCCTGGAGCAGCCTCACCAGGCTCCGTCTGCCTGGGGTTCTCCACCTGCCACCCACTGGTACACCCAACGAGGCAAGGCACCTTTGGGAGGAAGCAAATGCAGTTTCCTTTATCTCTTCTTTCTCTCCATTGTCTCCTCAGAATTTTCTAGATGCTCCTGGAAATCTTCTAAATTAAGAAAATACCAGGAGAGAAAAAGTGCAGGGGGAAAACGGAAGCACAGTAGCTCTAGGTTGTACATCTCACTTTCCTTGCTCCCATCACGTATGGTGTCCCTAGAAGTACACAGCAAGGTCCAGGTAAAGAGATGAAAGAAACCACAAATTCTTTCGTAGCAACAAATTCCCTGAAGAAACAAGAACCATGACTGATTCAATGCAGTTGCCACGCCTGATAGCTAGGTTGATGAGGCTCGTGTCTGGCTCAGTTTAACTCACTTCTGAAATCAGATTCTCATGGTCTGCAAGAGCAGACTTGGGGCGTGCCATTGCTCTCATATATATCCTGTTTAGCCATCATGAAGCCACAGGAAAGGTGGGATATATTAGATAATGCAGTGTGTAACCAAAAATTAGCAGTGTTTAAGAGGGAGATTCTGGCAAAGAAAGGCCTAAACCCTGACCAAAATTTTCATTTACTGTGGGCAAGCAGCAACAGGGGAACTTCCCCTAAACTGCGCTCTTCACCATAACGTCTGAGCAGTTTCTGAAAGCTTCCCATGTGGCTAACATCTGGCCCATGCCATCTGTTTGCTCACCATTCCCCAGGGTAGAGAGATGTGAGTGGTGAAATGCTTCTTTTTTTTGGTAGGGATTATATTAAATTGTTATGCACGTTGATATGTATTTATATACAGAAGACAGGGTCGAAGAAGTAGCTTTGGACTTGAAGTAGGAAGGCAGACAGTGCTAAGTCTGTGCAGGACCTCAGTTCCCAGGGGGCTTTATTCCACTAGCTGAGAACAGCACACATGAGCCTTGTTTGTGTGGAAGAGTCCTCTTCTGCCAAACAGGCAAGGCTGTAGCTCATAGCATTTCTCTTATATACAAGTGTGTGTGGGTATAAATGTGATAGAAGCCTAGACATCAGTCAGGAGTCCTTGAAAACGATGGCTGTGTTGGAGTTGTTTTGCTATGCCACAATGCTGTAAAGAGAGGAAAGTAAAAATCAAAATACATGAGTAAGTATGCCAATTGACATATTTACTACATGCTATGAATATTTTGTGCAGAACAAGATCAAAGAACAAAATCCTCTGTCCCCTGAATGATCAAAATAAGCCAAGAGAAAGTGAAAATATGGCACCGTCATGCTGAATTGTCCATCCTTGGTCATAACCTTCATGTTTTGACCAGTCCTTTCCATCCATCCCTTTGTTCTCAAAAAAATCAGAGGAGTGTACCACTGATTTTGTATGCAGGACTAAGGCAGGCCTGCATGTGACTGAAGGGGAAGTACACTTCAGCATCACATTTTTGTTTAAGATCTCAGCTTCCATCCATTCATGACAATAGCAAAAGAACCACTTATTTCAGTCGTGCAGCTCAAGCACATTGCAAAATAAGCATAAAATCATTTTCAATTGTTAGCAACATTCCACAATACTTAGAGCAGGCGGAGAAATGCTTGAACTCCACTGTGAGTAGTAAATAAGCCAATATGCTCTTGTCATCTCTCCTCCCACCCCACACCCTTAAGAACACTAAAAAAAAAAAAAAGAGAGAGAGAGAGAAGAAATATAATAAAAGCAACTCAACAAAGCAGGCAATTCCTCAGGAATTTTCTTGTATTCAGAATCTCTTTGAAATTATCCAGCAACTAAACCACAGGCCCTCTTGGCCTTTTGGTCTTGCAAAACAATAACATAGAGTCTTCTGTGCTCAGATGCGGTAATTACAGGCAACACGCTCAAAGAAAAGCAAACAAAACAATTTCAATTGCCAGAGCCAAACACGCAATTGTGTATCTATAAAGGTAATTAGAAACCAAAAGATCAGTCATGGCTCTTGTTTCTTTAAATTACCATTTTGCCCTGAAGAAAAACAATTATCATGTAAGTAATCCTAATAATTTTAACATTTGTTTTTCATATCAGTATCAAATCTGAATGCACTTTTTTTTTTGAGGCAGCTGAAGTGTGCATTCTGAGCCAAACATTATATCCCTGACTAATTTCCAGTTCAAGAAAGCCTTGGTCCAAAACCCACTGGTGGCAATGGAAAGAACCTGCAGAGCTTTCTACTGCCAAATCAGATTTTTTTTTTTTACTCTTCTTACCTATTTTTATATCGCTAGTCTCTCTTCCCAACAGGCATTGTAAGCATAAGGAGCAGGAAGCTGAGGCATTCAGAGACGGGCAAATATCCAAAGCTGATATATTTTACTGTTGCTTTTCAGCTTTACTGTTGATATGTATGAAATTTCTTTAGTTGTTGGTATATTCACGGTGAAGCATCTGGTCAATAGGTTTGTCTACAGTAATAAAATACCCTGAGTACTTCCCCAACCTTGACCCAAATCCTTGGAGAATGGCATCTCGTTATCAATACAAGTTGATCCCACAGGGGGTCCCTTTCCTTGCATGGAGGGAAACACATGCCCTAATACATCAGTACTTGAACAAAATACCTTATAGAAAACTAACTTACTGCCATCTACAGAGCTTGATGAAGAATCTCATTAAAGAAATTAAAAATACTAATAAAATGCTTTCGCCTCAATGTGGCATTTGGAGTACATTCAGCCTTTGGAAACATTTACCATACATTCAACACCTCTCAAAACCTATGACTTTTTGTGCAAGTGAGAAACAACTACAAATGAAAAGGCCAGATCTGTTTGCTTTCAGTAGCTCTAGCTCTCAGGAATCAGATCACAGCTGAAAAACCAGAAACAGAAATTACTCTTATAACATCAGTGGGTGTGATCCTGATGAAACCTTGAAAGGTGGCCTCATTTCAGGGGCAATGAGTGGAGATCAGGTCAGACTTCAGCTTTTTTCCCTATGGACAAGCCAATCGCCATAACAAAACCAGTTCACTCAGCCTCTCAAGGATGATCTGTTGAGCCGATGAAGGAGCAGGCCAGGCTCAGGCTTGGTGCTTAGTTTGGGCTTAGCTCAGCATCCACATGTAGGTCTAAGCCAAGGGAAGTAAAGCCAGCAAGGGTATTTTGGCACTATTTCCTGGAGGCCACAGTGAGTTCGCATATCTATTATGCATTTTCTTTTTCATACTCTATGTATTTAGTCAGCTTTGTTGGTTGATGTCTGAGTTTTTGGCTTGTTTCACTATGGCTTGGCTGTACCTTCCATCGCTTGGCTTGCCCAAATCTAGTGTCACTTGATTGTAAAGCTGTTGCAGTGTCTTAATTGGACAGTTAAGACTGGAATCCATTTGTGAAAGTTTGGTTTTAGCATTTCCTGCTGCGTATGAACTATTTGTTCATTCATTCATTCAGCTTGTTGAATGCAGAGCAGGAGCATATACAGGAATTTGGGAAGAAGCCTGAGGAGGAAGGCTATGATCAGTAAAGGACATGAAACCCTCCTCAAAGTATCACTACCATTAGCAACTCAGCACAGGAACAATAGTACAGGTTTTATTTAAGGTGTTCTGTGTCAGGTATTCTCTAATTTTATGATTTCTATTTTGCTTTCTTATATTGTTTTTAAGCTCTCTTTCTGTAGGACCCACTTACAGTGTCTTTCTATACCTTAGGTGTAAGCAACATCATTTAACTGAGGGAAAGCTCTCAGCAGATCAAGCAGTGCAGAGGACTATGCATAACATCTGCATATCACCCTTGCCCTTGCAAAGAGGAGCTACCAGCTAAAGCTCAGCCTCCTCCCCCTGGTTCCCACCACCTATTCAGAAGCATACATGACACAGCAGTGCTCAGAGTAGCTAAGCAGGACAGCATACTGTCACTGAGATAAAGTGCCTGGCCTAGGGAGCTTGCAGACTAGGAAGGATCGTTTGTTTCCACCTCTTCCCTTTTTCCTTTCTCAGAGCCCTTCTGTTTGCCCCTTATATTAATCCTTCCATATTCCCCTTTCCCAGGCCAGGCTTCCAGCTCTGCCTACTTCAGCTGCTCTTCCTGTCACGTCCTCAGTCACTCCCACTTCCCTGCCTGTCTGCCTCTAGTCCTCTCAGGCAGGTGGAGGAGTGATGGCTGAAGGCACCTGTGGAGGTTTTCAAGCCACAACATGGGGATGCTTGCCCGCTCACAAGAGCAGCTCCTTGTGCTCATCAGCAAAGTCAAATGAAGTGCAATAGGGTGCAACAGGTCAAGTAAGGAGAAGAGTCCTCTTCTCCCCAGGAATCACATAAAGTGTTGATAAACACTTGGAAGAACCAGTGCTTTCTCCTGCTCTGTTGTGTGCACTGTGGCAAAAATCTTTCTCAACTGAAAAAGTGCAGGAACAACAAAAATATGAACGCCTCCTCCCTCATTGCCCTCAAAGTGTGTGTTTCAAAGCCTTGCCAGGACTGTTGTGCTAGCAAATGCAAACACACACACCACAGGCCGAACTGCCTCTCACAATTTCTTCCATGTGGATTTGGGTCCTGAGTGGGGGCTACTTTAACCTGACATTGTTGTTTTAGCCCCAAGCAAGCAGCTGATTCTTGAAGCAGCTGAGCAAGCAGTCACCGGCAAAGCTTTAGCACAACTGCTGCTAAGTCACTGGGGCAGGAAGGGCTTTCTGCAGCAGCAAGCCAGCAGTATGTTGGTGTGTTGCAGGAGTAGGCTGTGTCCCAGAAGAAGGACGGCATGGCTTTGCTTTCAAATGACAACTGAGATGTGGTAACAGGCAGAATAGAACACCAAAAAAAAACCTGGCAAATAGCCTGGCTGCTTGTGGGAGAGCCTCTGGCTTGGCTGATTACACAGAAGCTGCTCATGCGGTTAGGCAAGACCTACCATAAGAGGAGCCCCGCTGCCTTTCTTCCACTGGGGCTAGGGCTTGATCCTGCCCACCCTGGAGAAACAGCAGGCAACTTGTAGCAGAAACTCCTTGGCTCTGCTCCCACAGCAGTATGCCTTTGCTCTATCCTCAATTCAAGACCTAGCAGGAAAAGCCAGTCTGCAGCTCACAGTAGGCAAATATTTTCATTGTTGGGGCCAGATGCTAGTTTAGGATATGGGTAGAATTGCATGATGACATCCGTTTCTTCTCTAAGAGTTTGATGGTGGCTTAACACACATGGGCACATCTAACATGTGCAAGGTTTACCGGGAACTAGCTGTTCCTCTTTCCATTCCTTGCTTGGGGTCACAGTATAGAAGAATGTGGGCCAGACCGCATCTGTGGTCTGACATCAGTGCACCAGACACTGACCCACATCTTAATTTTCTTATAGATGCTTCCCATGTTCAGTGTATGATTGCAAAGGAGCTTTCCCCTCCAATTTTAACAAAACTCCTCTTAAAGTGGATTCCAGTGGACCAGTGGCAAAATTAGAAGAGGGAGCTTAAGGGCACATCACTATTTGTGCTGCAGCGGTGGTCAGTAGCCCAGCCAAGGAACAAGCCCTGCTCTAATAAAAAAACACACAGAAGGAGGCAATGTGTTGCTGTACCTTTTCTTCTTTCCATTTTGCATCTCGGTAGGGATTTGGAGGTAGGAATAGGGCTGCAAAGTGTAAGATGATTTATGAATGGAATGTGATTTTATCCTGGTTCCTGTGTTAATATGTTACATTATTTCTTCAAGATGTGTGGCCGTAACTGGGAGTTATGGAGGGGAGCTTGGGGCTTAGAAAAGTAAATTTGGATTTGCAGCTTTTTATTTTAGGAGTATTTTTTTTAAAATTGGCTCTTCCATACTGCCAGCAGCCTTTTTGCCTGCTGTGCTGATCAAAGCACTTGGCTGTGCCATAATCAGAATGACAGTAACAGATCTGTTTGAAACCATCCAAGTGTCATCTTCTACCACAGAGCAGTGTTGAAAGCTGATTGCGTAAGAATGAAATAAATGACTAAGAACGATTACATTACTCTTTGACCACAGGTTGCATTTGTTGCTTTGCATGCAAAAATTCTGCCCAGAGAAATGTATTGGGCCAACTGTGTCTCCAGTCAAAAGCTGTCAACTGAAAAATCATATCAATTCATGTTCAGGACCACCAGAATTTCTCTGATGGTTGCTGAGCTTGGATGAACAGTGTAATGGAAGAAGAACTATCCAGATCAGTTCCAATTTTCAATAATTTATATGACGCTTCTGTGTATCTCTCTAGCAATGTAAGCACTGGGAAAATGGCCACAGAAACATAATGATTTTTGGTATGGAACCTTTAAATCACCTTCTTAAGTATATTTGGGGAAATAAATCCTATAAAAGAAGCTGGCAGAATTCTGCAGGAAGGCTTGGCATGAAAAAGAGAGAAGCACGAAGCACTGTAATTGAAATTTGTTGTGATAGATTATTACTGTCATATGAACAAATCCAGGAAAAATTTTGGCTTTAGGAGGGAGTAAAGGAAAGTGGAGGAAACTGACTACCTTATTTGAAGGTCACAAAAGCTATTCATTTTAAAGTAGCACAGATGTCCTTAACCAGTTGTGAACTTAGCACATGAGGGCACAGTGGATGGAAGCTGGCCTCAGCACTTCTTATAACAAATCAACATACAAAAAAATAAACCCATTTACTGTCCCTTCTGGAATATAAAAGAATTGAGCATTGTTTAATAATACTGAGCAGACCAACAGCAAAATTTCACAGCACAGAGAACCGACATCATCAGGATAAAATACTGTCCCTTCTTTAAACATCAGTATTACATTTCCATGAACTCCACAAGACACCTCCCAGGGTGCTGGTCACTGGCAGAGCTATAATGAAAAAGATGAATACAGCCTATAGTTTAGACATCCTTTGAACTCAAGAATTACATGAAATGGGGACAGAGAAGGGAAAAATTGTCATGGAGCTTCCACAAAACATGAGTTCATTCTAGGGAAGATCATACCCTGCCTGAATGTCCTCTAATTGCTCACAGCTACCCAGCCCATTGGCAACATGTGTGGTGTTGGCAGCAGTGGTTAATCAGCTGATTCATAGACACTCAAGTGATCAAAACTGGGCTTAACTCAGCCAACTGGCTCAACTCGGTGGTGCAAATTGCATCAGTGGAAAAATCAATATACTGCCTACAAGATGAATGATGAAAAAGTGGAGGCATTTTGACTGTATCAGTCTAACTGAGGTAGATACCACAGGATATTAGAAATCCTGCTTTACTCACAGCTTTTATTTAGGTATGGTCTGCATAGCATTCATGTAGTTGTCACGTAGCCTGCTAAGAGCCGGGTAACGTATACCAAAATTATACCTGGGGGATATGGTCACAGATCCATGGATTCCAGTGTTTCTGAGATCAAGAACTGAGTGTTCAGATTGAAGGGAACCTGAAATGAGTCTCAGAAAAACTCCCCTGTAAGGCACAAGATCCCACTGAAATGGTATGAATGTCACTGAAACAGAAATGCTGGTGTGTTGCTGGGTTCCACTCCTGTAAAGTTACTGGCCTTGAAACCAGAAGCCTCCTCTGAAAAGTCTTCATTTTCAAAACAGGCTTAATGCAACACATTTTTCAGGGTAAGAGGATATAGCTACTCAGAGCTGCACAGCTTGCCTATTTGAAAAAATCTTAGTTTTCTTTTAAATGACAAGAGCAAATGCACGTGTTGTTAGCAATGTTGCTGCAAATGTAATGTTTTCATTATGACTCTGCCACTGCCAATGTAAAAGCTATGTATAAGCAGCTTAGTTCACGCTAGTCTAAAAAACCCAAAGCAAGATAAATTCCCAAACCATGTAAAAACTTTGCATAGTTTTAAATCTTTTTTAAAAATAAAACATTTAGAGTTTATCCACACGTGAGGACACTAGTGGAATAAGCTGGATCAGACAACATACGTGTATTATTTGTAACATACCACATTAAAATGAGGTACAGTTACTTGCTGTTTCTTTGAACAAGGAATGTTTGAACGGTAAGGACATCCTACAACAAAGAACAACTCTCCTGGTGGGAAATGAGATTGTTGGGAAAACACATCACTCAGCTTATAACCAGCATTTGATATTCAGTTCAGACCTTTGTGGATTTGCCATCAGAGGCCTGCTCTGGTTTTAGCATGAGACTGGACTGTCTGCAAGCTCTTTCCATGGCACCCTCCCAGTCATGACTGAGGAACTCAGAGGTTCATTTAGTCTGGTTAGCTCCAGCCATGCCATTATGTCAATTCCTCCTGTTTTCTGGATCAGTGGCAGCCTCCAGTTATTACCCAGTGGCCTCGGTCCAAGACTGGACTTTCCAGAGGCTGAAGCATAAAAGAACAGAGTCTGATGCTGGTGATGAGCCAGAACACTTGGCTTCCAAATCAAGATGAAACTGCAATCACAATTTTTTTTATTTTTTTTTTCCTGTGGGAAGAGTCCTGGTTTTTTGATCTGTCCAGTGTAGATCTCATCAGTATGGGCTTTTACACCCATGTTTATATATACCACTGCCATTGTCCTTTGTTCCACAGTTAAATGTTGGCAGAATAAGCACAGTCATTGTAAAATGTATTAATATGTGCAGACTATTGAGTAAAATCAGTCTCTGTCAGAACTGAACTGTTTGAACACATCTTGGTGCTCTTTCATTCTGGGAGTAATTAAGACTGAGGCAAATGCTGCTGAATCCTCTTGTGAAAGACAAAATCCAAGCACTTCACAAAGGCAGATCATGAGCATTTGCTCCTACATGTTATTTCTGTGTTTCCTAGCAGAAACTCATTAGCAAATTCAGTTGTAAAGACAGTGAAAATCAAGCAAGAATGCCAAAGGGTGTTTTTATTTACATTTTCCACTCCAAATAAAGGAAAAAATTTGTAAATAGCAAAGGCTTGAATGTCTTGAGCTAAGTGTTGATCTTTCAGTCAAAATAATTTTTGTGAAAAAACTCAAAAAATGTTTGGGATCAGCTTTTACAGAGAAGGAATGAACATCTACATTTTGCATACAGCGAGGGCAGGTCCACAAGTAAGCAGCAGAAAGACTTCCCCAGGCTTGGCACCACAGCAAGAAAGCATGCAAGACCAGATAACCCTACTGCCAGAAGTCCTTCATGTGTTCTTCACTGGAATAATTATGTGAGATATTGTGTGTGCATTTGCATCTTTATTAAAAAAAAAACACAACAGACAAACTGATGACAGATGCACACAATGGATGCATCGGTAGTAGAGAAGTTCATGTTCATTCTGTTTTCAGATACTGTTAAAATGACACTTTCTAAGTGTTTAGTCAGTGTCCTGATACAATTTATTTGCAAAATGTTATAAAAATTCACATGGCTCAAGATTAGATACTCTTGACTTTTTGGTATTCAGCTGACCTACTTAAATAGCCATAAATCTATCTAGCTGCTTATATGACCCATTTTTGTCAATGCAAAGCCCCTTAGCCAAAACTTTATCACAGACAAAAACTGAAACTTCCGTGAGCATATCTACACATACCATTGTTTTCATTATCAATGTACACAGTATCTTGAAATCACTTAGTGTGGATTTGTGTGCATCTTTTAAACAAACAGCTTCTGTGAATGCAATATTCTTTCTGAGATCTTGAAATGGGCAAAAGACGAAGAAACGCTGACCCAGCAGACTCCAGCTAGAGATTTTCCTTCAGCTTTCTGAGCTTGCTTACTTGAGTCATCTTGGAAGTCAGAGCATACATTAAGAGTAAAAGAGAAAGATAAAAAGTCCTGCAGAGAAGTACAAGGTGAGGTTTGGATTCAACTGCCAACTCAAGAAGAAACTCTGTCCTTTTGTGTAATCTTAGTTGATACAAAGCTGGAGGAGGCCTCTTGAGCCACCGAGTCTAGACTGCAGAATCTACAGTACAAAGCATGATATGTACTGTGCATGCCCAGCATAGTTGCTGTCCTACAGTAAAATTCATATGATAGGACAACTTGATTCACTGCATCAGAGAGGACCAGCTGTTGCATATGTACAGTCATCCTAGCTTCAGCAGATGAGTTTCAGCAACGGTGTTGATTGTCACTGCTTTATACAATTAAGCTGAGCCACAACTCTCTCTGCAGCCCTGAATCAGATAAATTTCCTCAGCTGGCGAGTAGGGAAACTTTATAGAAAGAAACCTTGAGCAATAGTTTCATTTAAGATAGCTATTGCTTCCCTTTTTTTTTTCACTTCTGAGCTCCACCTGCCCACAGTGTCCTATCAAGAATTTCTGGGTTAACATTTCAGGTGATGGTGGATGTGCGGTAGACAGGCTTCTCTCATTATCAAAAAGTGAATGCCCACGAGCTCCTTCATCAGGAGAGCTTCTTTTCCTTTTATGGTGAACCACAGATGTTGATTGATCTTTGCCCTGGCAGCTGGCAGGTGGAGCAGACTCCTCCCAGGGGCAGGAGTAGGTGGGGGTAACCAGCCCCCCAGCTGTGCAGTTGGACTAAGGTTTGCAATCGCTGCACAGACTTTGAGAAAATGCAGTGACACTTCCTTGGTACAATATAGTGAAAAGACTGTACATAAACCTGTCTTGCTGCAAGGTATAGCAAAGCTGGCTTTGCACCAGCCTGCAGTCCTTTTAAATCTAGATGAGGGTGCTGCCATTGCATGACCTACAAGCTGAAGAATTAGTTAATTTTCCCCTCTGATTAATAGCTCATGTAAAATTAGTAGGAAGGAAAAAAGATGCGCTAGTTAACCACCACATCTTTCTTGGTGGGAGGATGTAAATGTTGAAGGCAGAGATAATATTACCTCCCTTGGGCATTGGATGTTTGGTAGTTTGAAGCACATGCCTTTGATAATCAACATCAGTATCTCTTTCATGTCACGGAACAGAAAATAGGGCCTCTTCAAAGAGACTAACTCAGAAAAGAAATTGTTAAACAGGCCTGACTGGGTTGAGCAGTGCTGGAAATTAAGTACCCTGGAGGGGCAGGATTAGAAGTGAGGTCAGCACACTCAGAGAGGGCAAGGGAGTGCATTAATAGCCCTCTGTACTGCCTCTGAAGTTCCGATGGTCGTCATTGAATATCCATGTGGCACTCTCATATGCTGCCCTGGTGACTAGCATTCTGCCTTCTTGTCATAAAATACATGAATTAGCTGGTGGCCAGGAGCCTACTGGCCTAAGCTTTTGGACTGCTGTAGAGCTTTAATTACACAGCCTCCCTGAGATTTTTTTTTTTCAATCCTGACTTTTTCATAATGTTAATCCACTAGTAGATACTTGTCCTTTATCTGAGACACCAAGGCGTTCAGCAAATGCACATGAAAGAATGAGGCTTTGTTCCTTTGCCATCCAGACTCCTGTTTCATGTGTGCTTCAAATAAGGGAATTACTTTCTAATGACTCACAGTTTTCTTTGCCTTAACCCTTCCAGAGACAAATGACTTGCTGTGCACTGATGACATGGTTTCTCTCCTGGACAGTAACAAATACAAAATTAACCTTTCAGCAGAAGCACCTTTAGAAAAGCACATCTGGTTTTAGCCTGGGTATTTCAAAGGTTCTTAATAAAACTGGGCTCACAGTAGCAATGCACTTTGCTATTGAAGGTGTCCTGCAACGTCCTGCCCTTCTGGACTGGCAAAGCAGCTTAAGAAGTGCTGCGGAGTGAGAGTAGGGGCTGTGCTTGCAGGTGTATTTCCACAGCACAACAGACCTCCAGGTCCTCAGGTGAGGTTTCCCTGTCCCTCCATCGCTGGCCCATGTGGAGACACGGAGCCCTTGGAGCTGTACGCAGGGAATGACGCACCCCGACAGCACACCCTGTGTCAGGGCAGGCTGGCTGGCTTGGGCAGGGAGCAATGCTGGTACATTTGTGCTGCTTGCTGACCCAGAGCTCTGAGTCATGGGCAGCAGGGGATCTCTGCAACATACTTCACTGTAAAAGCTCAAAGATACCTCCTAGTGAAAGCAAAAGGAAGCGAGATGTTTTGTTTAGGTAGCTTAAGGTACAGTCTTTCCAGCCTGATTTTTTTGGGTCCAGACTCTGCCAAAACCATTTTTGTGTATGGTTCTTTCTTTCTAACAAGGGGTTAGTTTCTGTCCAGCATAAACATGTACAAATCAATTAATTACTGCCTACATGGGCCAGGAAACTTTGTCAAGCACTTTGCTAGCAGGTGCAGTATTTAAGCACAGATGCAGCTGGTAAAGTTTGGATTCTGGTGTTGTTGCATCTGAGAGAGTTTGTCACTGCTTGCAGAGGTCTGGGCCTATAGTGCTTGAACTGATTGCCAGCAATTTGCTCACTTCTCAAGTTGATAATAGAAAAATAAAACCACTTGAGAGCAACTCTTCCACTATGCACTGCTCACTGTTGCCCCGGCTTAAATTGCTTTGTACATTCTGATCTACTCAAATATGTAATTTCTTTTCATTTGCACTTATTTCCAGGAGCATCTTACATTTTACTTCTTAGATTGCTTCACAAAACTTCCAACAGCCAGCCCCCAAAGCTTTACGACTAGGGACCTCAAGACCAGAAGCAGACGTTTTCGCAAATAACAGCAAGTTAAGCTCCCAAAAGGCTTACAAATTCAGTGCTGTTTCTGGTGAACTAGAGAGCAGAGCCTGGTAAGCAGGGTCCTCCCAAGGCTGCACAGAAATGCCACATGCATAAATGACTCGAACATGTTTCCTGTGTGCCCAGCCAGCAGCAGTGCCAAGGAAAACAGAGGAGATTAAAACTTTATCTCCAACAACAGTCTGCAGGACTGCCTTCCCACAGCTTCTGCTGCAGCTCTGGGGATTAAGTAATGTTGGGGAGGGGTCTGACTGGTGAGCCAGCATACCCCAAACACATCCAACCTGTCTTTAAGTCAGCTCCACCCAGACTGCATAGGGAGCCTTACTGGCACCCTGGCACAGCAGTGATCACTGTAAAACACCCAGTGAGCCAGGGAACAAAAAACAGCGTTTGTGGCAGGATTCCTCTCTCCCCACTCAAAACTCACTGCATGGTTATGTTCATCATTTAAACTAATACTTGCTTCCTTGCACGTATTAGATCTGCAAAGAGATCTTCTCTCCAAAAGATCTCCAAGAATTTTACAGGCAATTAAATTTCACAGTCTTTTTGAGGGAGGTACTGTTGAGTGTGAGGGTTTTTTAAAGCAGAAGAAACTGAGGTGTGATGAAATTATCTGTCTCAGAAAGTCAGAGTGGGATCAGAAACAGACCAATCCCAAATTTCCAGCAGGTGCCATCACACACTCATTTCTCTGTGATACAACTCAAGAGATCCGATAGCCAAAAGTTGAAAGCTATTTTAAATTGCCTAATGTGGATGAAGTTTGTTACCTGTATTAAGTAATTATCTAGTGCTATTTCAGATTCACTGAGCTCTCAGGTCTCAATCAACTGGTATCCAGTTCACCAGTATCCCTATAGATCCATGAGGTCAGCAGAACTCTACAGCTGTAGGACACTTCTACTTTTTAAAAAGGGAAAGCAGGCATATGTCATACATTCGTTCAAAGATCAGCAAAACTCCTTGGATATTTCTCTCCAACTTCTACAGAGTGGAAACAGTGCATCCCAATGTAGCCTTGACCCAAGATTTAGTGCTTTATTTATTCTGTGTTTAAGAATTTGTATGGATTTTGTCTAAATGGCTGCAAATGGGTGAATTTTATTCAAAATGAACTCTCACTATTGCTTTTTTAGCTGAGAGACATTTTGCTGAAAGGCAAAATGAGTAAGGGTGGGTCTGCTCAATAAACTGTCTTTCCTTTTGCTCTGCAGAGAGAAAACATTGGGACATCACTGTTTCTTTTTTTGATCCTGCTTAAGTCAGTGATATCAAAAGATACAGCTTCAAGGTGACAAAGCAGATACGTACAACTTGGGACGGTAACATGGGTTTGACAGTACTGGTGAGCAGAAGGCAATTAAGAGGGAGCTTGATTTATGAGAAGTAGACTGATTAAACCCAAAACATGCATACATGTAACAGGTATTTAGGTACTACTATTATTCCATGTAAGGATGGGTTAATGACTTTTTTTCTTTTTTAAATTTCTTTTAAAGAGGCAAATTCATAGAATTCAAAGCTACATTCCCCTTCATGGTGCACTTGTTACTACAAACAATACCTGTCTTGTAAAGGGGTCTGTTGACAATGGCAGGCCTGAATAAGCACTCAGCTGGCACATAAGTTTCCATTAACTCAAGTTTACATGCCTTGTCATGCTTCTCCAGCTGTCATTTGTCACTGTGCTTTGCACAAGATCAGCAAACATTATTGTCCCACAAACTTTCCCCCATTTCTTAGGAAGAGAGGAAGGGGGAAAAAAAAGGGGGGGGGGGGGGGGAAGGCGGGGGGAGGGCAGAAATATGAGGACACCATAATCACTTCTTCTGTAGGGCACTCAAGCTTTGCATGGAAGAGAAGCTTCAACTCTTCTGTCCTCAGACCAAGAGCACAGCCCTGCTGCACAGCAATCTCTGAGGCAGCTCTCCTGGCATAAGGCTGCACTCGGAGACAGCACGATGAAGCCAGACCCCCAAAGTGAAGCACAGCCAGGCTGTTCTTCAGTTATTGTTTCAGTAGTACTTAACTGGCCACAGAGCCTTAATGCTCTACTGATAGATCTGCAAGCCAAGCGGTTGTCAGAAATCATCTTTTTTCAGCTTCCATTGACCTTTAAAGATAAATAGAAATTTCTTCGCTCATGCTGGGCTACTGGGTACTTGTACATATTCCTCACAGGGACAGGGTAATTTAAAGGCTACGCACATCAGGCAACTTGAGGTATATGCAAACAGCATGCACATAAAGACTCAAAACCCCAAAATATTTATGGATTTTGGATAAAACCCGTATCTGAAGAAAAGACAGTCTAGCCCACTCAGTGGCATGTTCATAAATGTGCTCCAGAGACTGATCCTCACACAAAGCAAACCTTGAGATCAGGCAGTGGGCTCATGATGAACATCTGATGGGGAGCCTCACGATACTTTGTCATTGCTCCTCCCAGCACAAATGCTGCCCTCGGCTCAGTCTGGTTCCAGTTTAGAAGCGGCAACATTTGACAAGTCAAAGTGACCTCAGCTTCATTGAAACTCCCCGCTTGCTATTAAACAGCCAGCAGGGATTTACGGGAATAGCAGGAACCAGATGGGAAAGCACCAGGACTGGGGACAGTGGAGCTACAGATTCAAAGGTCATTACTGCTCCATAGGGAGTGCCTAAGCCACATGTGCGCTAGTCCAGCCCTTGGGCTAAACAGTGGCTGCAGCTCTTGATGGCCTGGGGATAAAACCTCCTTTCCTTCCCAGCCTGCAGACGGCCCCAGCACTCCCCTGGCTGCATCTGCTGCAATGGGCATTTAACCAGCAAAAGCACCTGGAAGTCAGGCTGCGCGTGTTTGTTTTTATGAGGAGGGGCAAGGGGTTAAGCAGCAAAGCAGAGATGGAAAAGCAGATGACAAGCCATTTTTGTGGCTCCATTCTGCTCTCCTGGTTCATCTCCTGCAGCAAAAGCTGCCACCTCCCCACAAAGCCCAGGCAGCTGCTTACCCCCAGGTACCAACCCCTCTGAGGTGCCTGCAAGGCATACATCAGGGCCAGGGAAAGGACAGAGCACCAGTGGTCCCCCCAGCAGTATGGCTTTTTAGAAAAGATGGGAAAATGAGATCATCCAGTTTCGTTGGTGCTTTCTTTGCCATTAAGAGAGCAGGGCAGATTCAGGCATTTTCAAGGGGGTTGTTGTTAGGTGAATCGCGCATACTTTCCTTGCTAAACTTCTATGGAACAGATCGAATGCCAGGCAGACACCACAGGGATGGGTTTCACAGCCTGTTTCCCCAAGGGCGGGGGGAATGCACTGCTGCAGCTGCAAACCCAGGGCCTCCACCACCTGCTGTCACTCAGCCACTACATGCCACTGTCAGCTCCCAGCATTCCACTCAGGCCAGCATATAGGAGGACCTGTGGATGAATTTGTCCATACAAACAGGTTACACGCTCCGCATGATGTCACCTCACTATGACAGCAGTTGTTAAAACAGTGCTGAAACCCCTGCTTCCATACTTTCGGGGCCGATACTTTTCTGCTCCCTTTCCTCCTCTACCATTAATTATCCTCTCTGGCAAAGCATACATCCAAATATGTGCAAATGATGATACATCTGGAGCCCTGCAAAGAGCTAGAGCCATACAGCCTAGCCCTCAAGGGCAAACTGGCCCTGACAAGGAACACTAGAAAATCCCAAGATAAATCTGCGAAAGTAGCCTTCAAGCAGAATTTGGTGCCACAGCCTCTGTTCATCCTTAGATGTTATTGCCCCTTTGAGCAGGATGAGTATCAACACAGGGGGTGGCAGACCTTTGTCATGCAGCAGGAATGTTAACATCCTCCAGATTTAAACGGCGCCATCTGAAGAGCAGTTCATGTTCTGAACTTAATTTTTCATGTGTACATCATGAGGTCCTAATAAAAATGTTAAAAAACTGTCTTTGTTGTCCTCCGATCCCAACAGGACTCCCCTTTCCCTTGGCATTTCTCATTGTTGTCTGTAGACAACAAGGTTGTTGT
Source organism: Falco punctatus (assembly GCF_963210335.1). Classification (NCBI taxonomy): domain Eukaryota; kingdom Metazoa; phylum Chordata; class Aves; order Falconiformes; family Falconidae; genus Falco; species Falco punctatus. Next base: position 61,562,967 of record NC_137582.1, on the reverse strand, counting down.
TAAGGTTATGGTACCAGCTTCACAAAATGAAAAGGATTAAAAGAGAGAGAGAGAGAGAGAAAGACAAAACAAAACCAGAAAGAAGATTTTTGTCAGGGAAGAGGGTGTGGGGGTGTGTGGGGAGGGGGAGAAAGAAGAAACAGAAATGTGCCAGGAAGCAATATAAAAAGCAGAGACTTCTGATGTTTTCTTTTCCCTCCTCCTTCATTCTTAGCTGAATTATAGGGCGTAGCATAGTATTTTCAAAGCATCTTTTACAAACTTTATTTAGTTCAGTGATTCACATTTCCCGAGCAAGGTTAACCAAAGGGAGGGATGTTTCTATCCTTGCCCCCAGCTGTTCCCCAACTTTCAGCGAAATTGTATTACATTGTTAAAAATAATTGTCAGAAAGGAACCTTTCCTGATCTCCTCCAAAAGCATTGTTTTTCCCAACAATGTGCAGGATGGTTCATTATTTACTCATTTTGGAGAGTGATTTTAAAGTACTTTGCACAGTTGGAAGCCTCAAACTTGGATAAGACAGATGCACATAGTTCAGACTGAGAACTTCATGGTCATTGCCCATCAGAGCTTGACATCGTCTTTTTCCAAACACATACCCCCAGCCTGAAAAAGTAAAAAGTTGTATATACAAGTCAGCTGACTTTCTTTACTAGACCAAGTTGAGCACTCCCTGGGAAGAGCTGGAGCTGAGGTAAGGTGCACAAGAGAAGACATCAGCGCTTCTCTAGGACTTCTAGGCCTACATGGACACCACCTGCATCTTCAACACTCCAGCAACCCACCTGAGCAGCATAGGTACAAGCTGATGCTGTACTTGAGACATCCCTCATATGACCTCCAGGACCATAAAAGTGCCAGTGCTGCATCAGCTGGCAGGATTTATTTTCTGTATTTCCCATGCAATACCCTATACCACCCTTGCTGTCCATTACTCACTGCTGGACTGCCAGCTCAAGACTCCTACAGCTATGGGGAGAATATCCCCTAAAATTCATGCAAGGGCTGCTTGAGGAGCTTACAGCCACTTACGTCATCAGTTCAGTCCAGTTTCTGCACAACTTTTCATCCCTTCTGGCTATGCATTAGAGGGAACATCAGCAGCCGTGTCAGGGCTTCAGGAGAGTGAGCGTGTATCTGTACAGGGGTTGCGAAGGGAAGCCAGATGCTCAGTTAAAGCAACAAAGAGTTGAGTGCATAGGGCACAACAGGCAAAGCAGCCCAGTCAATAAGAGAAAAGGTCTGAAAAATTCAGCATCCTTTAATGAATATCTGAATACTTTAAAAAGAGTGAGATCAGCATAGGAAAGTTTTACCCTTTCCTGCTTCCTTTTCACTGACTCAAAGAGAAGTTTCTGCTGTCTCCATGAGAAACAACTGTAAGGTCAGATTTGTTTGAACGGAACAGAGAGGAGAGCCTCTGGTTTGTTTCCAAAAAGCAGTTTATTTTAGCTTCATGAAAGGTCGGGAAGAATAAATTGGAATGGATACTCTTCCTGTGTAGCCAAACATATTTCCAAGCAGAAACATGATGTTACAAAGAAACAAACAAGTAAATATAAGGAGGCTGAAGAAAACCCCAACTCTCAAACATTTCTGACTGCACAATAGTATCACTCTCACATATGCTCAAGGAATAAAATTGCTTTTAAACCAGGGACAGGGGCAAAAACAGTAGCTGTGCCTTAAGTGAGCATAGAGGCTCATTTCTGGGAGACAGTTACACGTCATCTCAGCACTGAGTGAAACTCTGCCAGCACAGTTTAGTCTTGATCATCTATCGTAATCCCTTATACAACAAAGGAAACTGTGCATCAGCCAGAAAACTCATAATTCTGCTGGAAAATGCTGAATGCACACACTAATATGTGCACTCTGTTACCTACAGTAAATGAGGTTTATTTAGGTCCTTCATCCCTGATCTGCATGCTCTAACAGCAGCATGTTAAGATATGTGGATGCTTTTATTCCCATAAGGCTTCCTTCAAGTAAACACATGTGGCTCCATTTCACCAAGTGATGGAGAACAAAGCAAAGCATTACCTGGGGAGCACTATTTAGGTTACAAACCAAGAATATCATCCTTATTTTTGTGGGCTTAATCCACTACTAGGTATTTAAATATTCTACAGCCAATAAAAATTAATGAGAGATGCAGATCCTACAAAGAGGGAAAACTACTGGACAGATTAATATTATTGCCTACTTATATCCCTAGTACCAAGGAAGCCTACCAGGGCCTGGAAAGAGCATGGCTTGTCTCCAGAGGACATTGTTTATTTACTTGTGCCTAACACTGAGCTGGATTTTGACTTGGGTCAGCACAGGCTCTAAGGGCCCCTGCCCAGACATTTATGGAGGATGCCTACTGGCTGCCTGAAAATGGTCTGTGGCCAAGGAGGCCAGGATCCCTCTTCTTCAAGTGCGGGGAGGTGGAAAGAGGCTTTCTAGTTTGTGCTTGCACGGCACCTGATGCTGGGTGTCAGAGTCCCAGAGCTATCACTTCTCCATCCTACTGCCATATCAAAGCAATAACAACTGTCTCGCTGAGTTTCCAGGTAATGAAGTTGCATTTTCTCTAATGGCCATGATCACTGACAGTTTATGTTAATCAAGTGACACCAACATAAAGCGATGGGCTGCCAGACTAGAAAGCATTTCACCCTCAACTGTTTCTGACATGTTTGTGTGCATGGTTCAGTTTACCATTAAGAAGGGCAAAAACCGACCCATCTCCAATTTGAGGCTGGGTCCCTTAAGTAATAAATCGAAAGCCAATGTTTAAACAAAGAGACACACTACAAATTTAGCTTGACGCTCTCCGGGAAAAGGGTCATTAGGCAGCAGAGGCCAGACAATCTTCATCTCCCCCTAGGAGGTTTCTGCTGTAATTTAATGATCACAGAAGAGATCATTCATCTCTGCTTACCCCAGTTCCTAACAATACAAGGGTCTGAAGAAGTCAGGCCAATTATTGGATATGGATGCATGATGGCTCTACACATGCCTCTTTTCCTTGCAAACCATCATGCAGGCATGCAGCCTGGGGCCCAGCCCACCAAGCAACCTGCCATACATCAAAGGATGCACTTTGCACACCAGGTCCCAGTGTAGGGGAAAGGCTGTGGCACTGTGCCACAACCTGGGGGACTGGAAGGGATCTGAAGTACACCAGTGAAGCCTTTCCAGTGCTGATTCACAGGCATCAACATGATCCATGGGCCACAGCATCTCAGACCACCACCAGCTCCTCCACCATCATTTGGGAATGATGGATGTGAAAATCCTCTGAAAGATTTTATAAATCCATCTCCCTGCCTCTCTTCTCTGTAATCCTGGAATATAATCCTAAAGAATGCAATAAGATTTCAGCAGGAGAGATCATGTTGCCACGTGGCTTTTCCTATTGATTTGAAGATAAACTATTAGTATCTGAACTGCTAGATGCTTGGATAAATATATAGTACTTCACTTTGCAAGACTACTCATTATTTCCGCCACCCTCTGAGCTTTCTGTCAACAATGATAACTCCCATCTAGGATAGGAAAGCATTAAAAGTATTTCCACTTAATGGTAATAAAATTATTTTTAAAGAACTTTTAAACCCCAAACAACTCTTCTACCATTACACTCTCCCAGCAAAAGCCAGTAATGCTTCCAGATAGACAAGAAACAAAAGTTATACCCTATGGAAAAAGGCATCTTGAAAGACAGACTTCTCCTAAAAATAATTCAAAAGCAGACAACAGTTGCATAAATAAAACAGGGAAACAAAACTTACATTAATAATATAAATTCTCCTAGAGCTGTGATTTTGCTGCAAAAACACAGAAGGGGATGGGGATTCACTGAGTGTCAACTTAATGGAGTCACAGTGATGGAATAAATGCCTGATAACTAACTGAAGGTTATATTTTAGGATATGTCCAGAAGCTTCTTGCTGTGCTGACATGTAGTTCTTAGAGCTTTCCCTTTTCTTCTCTGCACTTTAAGCTAGGAACCTATACAGTCAGCTGCTTGAGTGAATGGAAAATACTTCTTCATTCCAGAGCACACAGCTGTATGCAAATAGTCCTGTTAAAATTCCACTCTCAAATTTAACCTCTCAGCAGTCCTGCAGGCTGATATGTTCAGTCTGTTCTAAACTGTAAAATCTAATGAGAAAATGCTCCCACAAGCTGTGTCTGACCCTGAAGTGGAATTGCTGGTTAACCACATGAACTTTTAATTTGTAAATGCAGAATCCTCCCTGCCAGGTGCCACTGCTTCTGACAAAGCTCATCCTAAAACAGCAGCAAGCATATGCAGTCCTGGTGGGTGTGTGCTGCAGGGACAGGTGGCCAGGTTGGTATTTTATATCTTTCTTTATTTTTTAAATCTTTAGGAACTTTCAGAGCAATAGATGTGCAGGTTGAGTCATTTCCATAAGGACAATTGCACCTACCACTGCTGGTTGTTGTTGGGGGTTTTTTTCAGCCTGGCTCACTGCAATACAACTACAAAGAAGTTCACACACAGGAACAGGTCAGCAAGGGACAAACTTTGTCACTTGATCCTCTGATTTGGTAAGGAATAGAAGCACATATTTAATTGCCAGCTTGTTTTGACTGTTCACAAACAGAAAAAAAGGCACAAGCTGAAGTGCCTTGTACAACTTGGTCACAGAGCAGAGTAACAAGCATTACAGGAGTCCAAAGACAAAGGCAAAATTAAGGTTTTGATTTTAAAAACCTAACCAGGGATGGGTTTAATGAGAAAATAAGGGGCTGCCATGCCTAAATGAGCACATCTGGTCAACTTTATTTTTAACATGACAAAGACACTATTCTCCGAGGCCCAAGATACTAGGTCTTTAATCTTTTTCCATGTTTCTCATGCTTATCGCATAGGGCGTATCATAAAGACGTCTTTATCACTTCTTTTGATTAAAGGCTCAGAGTAATGCTAGCCAATATCAATAATGATGCCCTAAAATAACATTATCATCACACCAGAACCTTGCAGGGAACACAGCATTAGTCTCACTGGTCCCTCTCATACAGATCATCTATTGCGCTCAGAAAAAACCCAAACAAAACAAAACAAAAACAAAAAACCCAACACCACAAAAAGCAAGGCTCTTCAATTACATTATGTTTGGAGTATTATTCATCTTACAGAGAGCAAAAGCCTGGGTGATCTTTATTTTACGTTAATCACATGGTTAAAATGCTCAGATATTAGACGGGCAGGTTGGGGGATGAAGGAGGGGGAAGAGAGAAAAAAATAAGCTGGCTCAGGACCTCATCCCAAACAGAAACCAAATGTTAGCCACTTTTGAAGTACCATAAACTTTTAAAATGTTTCAGTCAAAGGAAACAGTGAAAGTAATTAGTCTTAACACACATCAAGATAAAGATGAGCCTAACAGGTATGCACGTATACATATAAACAAAAATACACATTAGTCAAAAATATGGTTGTGACATATTATCCATGTGAAAGGTGAGACTACAGATTAAAAAAAAAATTCCCATAAAAGGCATTGCTTGCCAACCAGACAAGTTATTACAGACAATTGGTATGTATATGGGACACAATGATAATAAGGACACTTTGTTGTCCTAAAGGAAATAACAATTGTGGGAAATCATTTTAATAGTGCTCAGAAGGATTACAAAATCCCAGTTGCATGTTGTTCTACAACAGACTAATGTTTTCCCATAAATTATAGCAGTTTTCAAGGGAAAACAATTAATGGTAACAGAATCAAAGACATATGAAAGCTTTCTGATTTAAAGTGACATTGCTCATTTTAAAATACTGGTTTTAATTAGCTTGTTCATAAGACCATTAAAGGTACATATTGAAGGTACATTTCCACACACACTGGAGAGAACTTCTGCAGTCACTCAAGGAGCCTGTAAAATCGTGACCAACAACAGCAAAATTATTTGTAAATTGGCTGAATGCTTATCAAAAGAAAGAAATTTAATAAATAGTCCAAAGATGATGTTTCTGCATGTCACTGTCACGATCAACTGCTGAAGAAAAGCCAAACTATAATGATATTCTTAATGCAAACATTCCTGGTACACACAAACCATCTGACCAAAACCCTGTCTCAGCTGCTGGAAAGTGAGCCTCTGCATTATTAATTGTGCATGAGAATTTTCCTTTTACTAACTTATGATAACATGTCAGTTTCATAACTTATTAATTCTCCTCAAATAGGTAACAACCAATAAAAGGGCTTTTTTCAATACATTGGTTTCTCTGCATATCTTGAAGTGACTAGCAATTAATTTGTGCATGTACATGTCTAGATAGGTGACTAAATAAAATGTCCTTGAATTCATAAAACATGTCTCAGTTTAATGTTTACAAATACTTAAGAAACCAAGACAAAAAGCATTAATAACATTGATGAAATGCTGAGAATTATTCTGATTTTTGAACACATTTGAGCAAGACAGAATGAGGCATTTCACTTGCTTTTGATCATTCACTTGCACAAAGTATTTTACATGTGAAATACATATGCTGTTGATTTTTTTTGAGCAGTTACAAATCAAAACGTGTGGAGCTCAAGTGCAATTATTTATGTGGAGGTTAATAAAATGTCCTGCACTGGAATCCCTTCAACAGACCTGATTTTAAGACTTCTGTACATCTGTTTGCTTTGGGTATATTTGGAGTTCATTAATGAAAAAAATTGCCAGTAGAACTGCTTGGCCCCTGCTCTTTTCAGGTTTTTGTAATCCATTAATGACATAGGGTTCTGCACGTCTAGCCATGTTAATAGAACAGAATCACTAGCAAAATAAAGATAATAGTAAAAAAAAAACCAACAAAACCCTGAATGTACCTCGGCATAAGCTATGCAGGTACATGATTTGCCTTTTCTTTGATGGAGCAGTGGTGTTTCAGAGTTTAGAATTAGCAGCACAGTAAACAAAAGTTGTTTTCTGTTTTGAGATCTCTTATAATGAGTATGTGGTCCAAATCCAGACTTTCAGAGGCAAGTACTTATTTACAGTGCCCCCTTACCAGAATCACACAGAATGGTCAGGGTTGGAAGGGACCCCTGGAGATCACCCAGTCCAACCCCCTGCTAAAGCAGGGTCACCTACAGCAGGTTGTTGCACAGGATCGTGTCCAGGCGGGTTTTGAATGTCTCCAGAGAAGGAGACTCCACAGCCTCTCTGGGCAGCCTGTGCCACTGCTCTGTCACCCTCAGGGTAAAGAAGTCCTTCCTCATATTCAGATGGAGCTGCCTGTGCTGCAGTTTGTGCCCGTTGCCCCTTGTCCTGTCGCTGGGCACCGCTGAAAAGAGCCTGGGCTCGTCCTCTTGACACTCACACATGGGATATTTGTGTGCATTGATAAGATCCCCTCTCCGTCTTTTCCAGGCTCAGCTCTCTCAGCCTTCCTTCTTATTAAGAGAGACGCTCCAGTCCCCTCATCATCCCCTTCACAGCCCTCCGCTGGGCGCTCCCCAGTGGTTCCCTGTCTCTCCTGAACTGGGGAGCCCAGCACTGCACACAGCGCTCCAGGTGCGGCCTCAGCAGGGCAGAGCAGAGGGGCAGGATCACCTCCCTCCACCTGCTGGCCACGTTCCTCCCGATGCCCCCCAGGCCCCCATGGCACCCCCTTTGCTGAACTGCATTCGGTCCCCCCCGCCCAGCTCTCCAGCCTGCCCAGGCCTCGCTGAAGGGCAGCGCAGCCGCTGGGGTACCAGCCGCTCCTGCCAGGGCTGTGTCACCGCCAGCCTTGCTGAGGGCTCTGCCCCTTCACCCAGGGCGCTGGTGAGCCCGTTGGACAGGGCTGGGCCCAGCGCTGAGCCCTGGGGAACCCGCCAGCTACAGGCCTCCAGCTGGGCTCTGCGCTGCTGGTCACAGCCCCTGAGCTCTGCCATCAGCCAGCTCTCGATCCGCCTCACTGTCCCCTCATCCAGCCCGCACGGCCTGAGCTGACCCATGACAGTGTCATGGTTAGATGTGAGACATCTAACCCACGCAGCCTGAGCTTACCTGTGACAGTGTCAAAAGTTTGCTGAGGTCAAGAGAGACAACACCCACCACTCTCCCCTCATCTAATGAGCTGGACAGTCAGCTTGTTGATCCTGCAAATGTGCTGGTGTCTCAGAACTGTTGCCACGCTCTATCAGGTTCTCAGAGCCTTACACTGCACTCTAAACCATGCGTCCTGTCTGGAAGTCTCAACTATAAATTGTAGCAAGATGACGACCCTCAAGAGGGGAGACAGTGAAACAAAATGAATGGCCCAGGGTGAAAAAATCTCCAATATGCCTACAATTAAAGGCTCATATGCTGCATCCCAGAAAGGAAAAGGGTGCTTTTTAAAATGTTATTGAAGCTCTGCCAAAAAAAATTAATGATCCTTTTGTGTGACTGACAATAAATTACAATACAGAGTTCTTTATTTCACTCCTGGATTTGTTCCTTTAAACACTTTCTGCCCAAACTTCATGAACAAGCAGCAGTCATCATCTTCTTGCAAGTGTCCATAGGACTATGCATTGGCACCTGCCTAAAGGTTTATTACAAAATTATAGATATAGATTTCCCAGTCGGAGTTTTCACAGTTAGATTTCACATGGGCAGCAGAAATAAGTGCAATCAGAAGATTTCTTTCTGCAGAGCACACAACGCCTATTCTGCTTCAGATCAAGCCCAGACCATTGACAGAGACCTGGGGTCGGTGCAGGGAGTATCCTTGTGCTTTAACAGCCTTTCTGTCATGGAAGATGGGGAATTCCTCCTTTAGTGAGGAAGAGTAATTTGATTTATAGCCTCTGAAATTATCTTATTGTTAAATATGATAGATTTGCAGCTCCAGACAGAAATGAGCTGTTTGGAGCAAGGGGTTAGCTTGTTTCAAGAAAGAGACCTGAAGATCTCAGATCAGAGTGACTCCCCGTGTCTTAAAGGCATGTGTCTCTTAAGTGGCTGACAGACTCCTTAGGGTTTTGGGTGCTCCTCACACACAGATGTAGTAAAGTGCTCTCAGTCAGCTGGCCAGGAAATTTAATCCTTTCTTCTCAGCCACAGACTTAGCATCATGGGGTGGACCTTCACCACTTCCAGCTGAAGGGTTGCTGTGCTCTGTGTACCTTGGGATGCTTATTAGGAATAAGGACTTCAGGAGAAGCATCTCTGCCTTCCCAGTAAATGGAGCTCTTTGTGAGTCCATCACTTGGGTACCCCATGTCCCACCTGGGCTCCTCGCTCAGGATGGGTGGTGCCCACTGCAGAGACCAGTTTTCTGGCACGAGGAAGACAGCGATTTGGGCATCTGAAGGGTATGAAGAAATATGTGACCCTTGGGAACAAATTGAATTAAAAGAGGAGTAAGCAGCTACCAGCACCTGGACGTAGATCCTTAGGACCTGAGTACTCTGCACTGATGGGGGAAAGGCTTTTGGCAGTGAGAAGCTCCCTACTGTCAGAAAGTAAATGAAAACAGGCATGAGTTGGGCAATGCAAAACCCACCTCTGTGCACATGAATCTTGGCTAACCCCCTGGTGATCTGCTGCAGTAGCCCCGCACAAGTTGTTTACCCTTTCTGTGCCCCAGTTCACCCTTCTACTAAACCAGGATAAAATTACTTGCTTACCAATTGCCACAGGAAAGCAGTATCCTAGAAAAATACCGAGATAGACTTAACTAGGCTTATAAATTATTTTGATATTCCCAGATGAAAGTTCCCTGTAAGTATAAAGTTTTATTATTATTTCAGCTGCTCCCTTTCATAGCATAATTGCCAAAAAAGGCTTTAGAAAAGCCTCAAATTAACCATAATACTTTTCTTGTTAATGACTAGCAAAACACTATACTTCTCACATATGGGACACAAGCATTTGAATCCAGTTTAGTGCACCAGCACTTAAGCACCAAAGCAAGTATCACTATATACTTGCTGACGTAACTTTCTCGGAATATACATTTTGGGGACAGTCTAGCTGTACTTGTTTGCAACTTAGACAATTTCAAATATAATTTATAGAGAGACTAACCTCAGGTCAATTATTATTACTGTCTTGAAGAAGTGATTGTGAACTGGGAATAGCTCCTGCTTTAATAATTTATTTTGCTCTGCAAAGCAAAATATAAATAGTTTGCAGTGAAAAATGTGTCTTCCAGTGTAAGCATCCAATGTCAAAAGGAATCGTAAGATTAAAAGTGATAGCTTTCAGCTGTTGCTCAGTAAATAGTCAATGTTTCTTCTCCTCTGGAAAGCCAATACTCCCTCTTCAGGAGAATTTAAATGGCAAAATCAGAACGGGAGAGTACAAGAGACTTAATGAGACTGCAGCCGGTCCTGTGATTCTCTCTGTAGGAGATATTTAACATCTTGTTCACTACCCACAACTGCCACATGTGGGTTGTGCCTGAAGTGGCCATTGTTAATCTGTGCTGGAACACGCCTTGGGGAAGTTTGGTGAAAGGACTTGATTATATGTATATAGAACAGACTTGTTCCAACACCATAGCTCAAATGCAAGGTAAACCAAGAAGGATCAACCAGTCTTTAATAGAAAGCAGCAGGAGGAAGTTCAGAACAACTTTTGTCATTCTGCCTGGAGAATATCCATGAGCTGTGGTTAGAAACAAAAGACTTCTGCAAGGATTTACTAGTATTTTTCAAAACCACATCAGATGGAAAATCCAGAACTACAGAAACACCACGGTCAATCCTGAACTTCAATATGCCCATGAATTAATGAAAATAAGCCTATAGATAGTGTAGCAAAAAATCCTATATATATTCATAACATGTAACGTATAAGCACCTGAAAAGAACCAAAAAAGGGGAGGTTGCCATGCCATTTTCTATTTTGGTCAGGAGAGTAGAATTTTCAACACAAAGACCTTCCTCTGCTTTGAAATGGTGGAGGGTTTTAGTGTGATCACCTTTCAATACTTTCTCCTCCTGATGATTGGCAACATTATGGCTTTCCCACAGTTTAATAAAGCCATTTAAGGGCCAAATTCTAATCCCAGTTATATTTGGTCCATGGTCTTCCCTCCCTCAGCCCACAGGGCTGGAAAGAAGATATGTGATGTACCCAGCTGGGAACGAAGACAGCTCAGCATCAGATGCCAGGACCCACACAGGAGTTAGTCAGAATCTAGACAGAGAAACATGCAACATCCTTCCACCCCTGCCACTGCAGCTCAGGTCACTACAATGTCTCTCTCCACAACATACAGATGGTTTCAAAGCCTTGCTGTATGGAGTTGCTCCAGCTGCCCACACTTTTTCATAATGCAGCAACTCATCATCAAGCAGTCTGCTCAAAAATACTGGGTGCTAAAAGTATCCACTTTTGAAGCTTCTAAATGGATTGAAGGCTTGGAAAATTACTTCTGAAAACCAGCAGTCTTCTATGCAGGATAAGCAGCAAGCTTCTCAGTTTTAACTGCAGGGTTGGTTGGCTGGATTTTTTAAAAAACTGTATCTACAGGCAAGATGCAGACCAAAAGCAGTGTTGTGTATTCATGTCTGGTTAGAGCTACCTGCTTATTAAGGATATAAGCTTTGCTGCTGGGAATTTGGAGGTGAGAAGCACCAGCACACCATGTTTTTCTTTTAGTTGTCACATCTGGCCTAGCTAAACAGGTTGCTCAGTGTATAGTGCAACCAGGTAGCAGTGCATTGGGAAAGGCACCCTGTTGAAGGAAGAGCGCTCTGACCCTGCTCTTCACCCTCCTAGTAATGGATTGTGCTGCTGGGGAGAACTGCCACAGCTCACCTGAGCTGCATGAAGGGACAGGGCTCTCCTCGCTCAGCTCCTGCAGCGGCATAGGGACAAGCGGTGGGCAAACTTGGTGGGCTCCTACACATTCAACCCCCAGAAGGCTTAGGGATGTGAGAGGGAGTGTTATTGCCCTATGCCTCAGTGTCTTAGGGCACACTGGCCATGTGCTTTAACATATGAAAAGGTCATAAAATTAGTAAACTGTAGAATTCAATGTGGCACTTTTGTGGGGTGTTTTTTATTCCACTATGGAAAGACTGGAGATTCTGGAGGTTTGATCCCCCAGGTCCCACCACGTGCTGTGTCCCTAGATCACTGCTGGGCACGTCAGAATCACCACTGCCCTTGGTTTGAAAGTGTCTCTCTGGCCTGCTGACAGGTTCTCTGTGAGTAAAAAACCATGCCATCAAAGCAAGAACCCCCCCAAACAACCTCTGAGTTGGAGGAGTGAGTGATGCAAAGGTGGACAATTCGTGGCTTACATCTTCATCTCAGCTCTGTCGGTCCCCAAGTGTCTTTCACTGAAATCATCTGAATTACCTCATGTGTCCACTGACAGGAACAAAATTAGATTCAGGCCCAGGATACCTTCCCACTTGAGTTTAGCCCTTCTGTCACATTGATAAATACTATATGGCCTTAATCAGTGGAAAAAAGAACAGCCTCCTTCAGAAAGCTGTGCAGGTGTGCGCTCTTTTTACCTTTATTCCTTAGCCATATTCTCAGTCTCCATACACAAATTTGAGAAAATGCTTACTCTAAAAAGATCTACAGAGCTCTATAGGGATACTAAACACCAGCAGCTTGATGTAGTATTTTATTTGTCTAGAAAGATAAAAAAAAATTTGCTGTAACTAAATCATTTAATTGTCTCCAAAAATCTGTCTCCAATGGCCCAGCTGACTAATGCCATGCTCTTCCCCCAGAAACTTGTGATGGGATAGCATTGCCCACACAGAGCTCTGCAGCCTTAACCTCAGCCCCTGCACTGGCAGCTGTCACATCCACACTTTGTCTTCTGCTGCCAAGAAATATGAATGCAGTCTGAAGCAAGCCTTATCACATGCATAAGATTAACAGCACATGCCTTCAAACACATCCACTGCCTTCTCTGGTTTGTATGTAGTACAAAGCTATTCCCAATGCCAGGTTCTGCCACCCTCACTTAAAGTAAGCCATAAATGACCTTGTGAGTAATCTACAGATGGCACCTGGGTTATCTGAAGAATAAGGAACAGATTTTAGGGAGAGTTTCACTGGGAGAGAGGTGGTTTAATGCCTTTTGAAGTGCAAGCCTAGGCGAGTACACAATGTGAATGACAGTATCACAGTCTGGCTGCAATGGCTGAATAAAAATAAAATTGAACATTTTACACCAGACAAAAGTTTCTGCTATTAGCAAATAAGCAGTTTGAGCTGGGGGGACACAACAACAGATGCACTCCAAGAATTTCAGTCTATAGATTTACGTGCTAGGGTTGTCTTCCAAAACACATGAAGTAGTTCCCCAAACCTCACATTACATCCCTTAACTACAACTAAACACAGCATGTGTGATTCTCACAATGTTAGCAGTAAAAATGCTGCTTTCAAAAGAAGGTGAATGGAAGGATTGAGGGGGAAAAAAATAACAAATATAAAGCCTAGCACATTTTTTGGTTATGATATCACCATATCGTGATGGTACACCTCTACTTGGGCAAGTGACAGGGTAACTCCAAGCAGCTTCTGATGCCATGTCCAACCTGCCTCCGCATTCCCGCTAGTAACAGCAGAGGTAAAAGCATGGGGACATTTTAAGTGAAAGCCATCACATTTTATTTCAAATACAAGTAGCTATGTTAACCAGAGAACAACCCAGACTTGTTTTCATCATAAATGGTTTTTTTGGATTGTGGTTTTTCATTTGTTTGTGGGTGGGGGTTTTTTGTTTGGGTTTTTTTTTTTGGGGGGGGGGGTGGAGTGGGTGGGTTGGTCGTTTGATTTGGTTTATTGGTTTTTTGTGGGTTTGGTTGTATTTTTGTTGGGTTTGTGGTTTTTTTTTCCCCTTTCTCCGGTCTGGATATACCCAAAGGCAGTATCTGAGCTCCATGGTTTTGAATAACATTACTGAGGACACTAAGCAAGTTAATAATTTTACAGTCAAGTTAAGATGAGTCTCATTAATATCCCCATTTGTATATAAATCTTACTGAACAGATTGCCCAGCAAAAAAAAAAGAAAAACACCACCAAAATACAAAAGGACTCAGACCCTGCTGTTTCAGAGTGCTTTGAGCTAACTACAGCCAAACGCAGCAGGCAGCAGGGTTCTTTGGGAAAGGTCAGGAAGTACGTTACTTTATAAAAGGTAGTGCTGAAGGAAGGAACAGCAACAGAGTAATGGATGATATCCTGTCACTAATGGCTGAGCAAAGGGGATAGACATGTTGGCATGCTGAAGAGATTTGATGCATACAGCATGCCTGCTTAGCAGAGTCCTGGAAGCGTAGTGAGTGGACATTTTAGGTGAAGCAGAGAAAGAGGAAGGATTCAAAATAAGGCATCGGAAAGATAATTTTGACTGTACTCCAAGTGGTGGTTGGATGTCCCACTACTCTTAGTCATACGTTATCCAGAAGAGGAATTAAGACCTGCCTACTCAAGGACAGAGAGCAGCAGTCATCCAGAAGACTGTGATCCTATTGCCTGAAGGCAGGGGCTCGGGGCTCAGCAGTTATGTATCTGCAATCAATAAGTTTAGTTGTTTCGGTGATGTTCACTACAGTAATACAGAGTACGGCTGCACACCTCTATGTATACTGACCATTGGTACTTTACTCTTCCTGTGCCTTTCCCAGTAAAGGGCATAACCAGTCTGCTGCTTTTCTTCTCAAGGAGCACGAACCCTACAGCTGCCTGAAAGACATACCTGAAAAGCACAGAAATGGGTGCTAGCTCCATCATCAGGCACCAGCACCTCCAGCAGCTTCCTAACCCCAGATTTATTCCTTGTCCCTATTCCAAGTACTGACATTTTCTGGTGTTGTCTCTGTGCAGAGCATCTGAATTGCTGAGGCCAGGTGCTTGACCACACTACAGGAAATAACAACATCAATGGTCCTGTGAGGCACTGCAGGGCTGGGCTGATACTGAGTTGGCTTTTATGGCAGATACAGCCAGTTTTGTTTTGGCTGTATATCTCTGGCAGCAATCTGCCTAGGTGTCTAGCACATAGGTATAACTCTTGAAAAGCAAAGTCAATGAGTACCCATCGTCCTCAGTTTATTAGCAGTCTCCTGGGAAAACATTAATAAGAAAGTCTGAGGATAAAGTTTTCAAGGACCTGAATTATTTTACAACTACAATTTCTTAAACTTTAAGTCTTCAATCACATTGACTTTAGGTGAAACAAGCCTGTGAATACCTGCATTACTTCGCAGTAGACAATTTGTTTTTAAAACTGGCATTTGCCAAGGAACACTGCGTGAATATCATAATCCATTCAATAAATTAGACTTTGTTCCAGAACATCATCTGGTTACCCTAAAAAAAAAAAAAAAAAAAAAACACAGCAAAGAGGAAACAAAAGCAGTATAGAATTGGTCAATGAGTGTTAAACCTAATACAAATGTTAAAGTCATCATAGCAGAAATCAAGGTTTGAACTGAACCATCTTTCCCAGTTTTCTAGAAAATCATATCCCTAGAGACAAACTGATCTATTTACACTCATGTGACCCAGCTGGAAGCAGATAAGAAAACTCAACCTAAACTAAAACCAGAAAGGTATGAAATATTCAAGAGTGTGGAAATGGTTTGCAGGATTTTAGCATGGCTGTAGCAAGTAAGCACTTTGATCCCTTCAGTAAGGCCAATTACATCCTAGGATCCATTAACGTGCCCTTCCTTGTGCTGCATGCATAGGTTTGGAAATCCTTCTGCACAGGTAATGCCACAGCAGGGTACTTTACCATCAGCAGCAGCCATCCTCAGCTTCCCATGCAGCATCCAGCAGCTTCCCAGCCCCTTATCTCCACCCTGCCACAGAGCTGAGTCTAACCACCTGCCCTTGGGCCAGGACCCCCTGGTCAGCTCCATTTCAGCATTCCAAGCCAAGCGGCATTGGAAAGCAATGGGCACTCATCTGCATGCAGTCAGAGGCAGCCTTTGCACAGGGTGAGGTTGACCCACAGATCCACCACAACTCTCATCCTGGGGCAGGGAAGCCGCTGGAGGCTGCCACACAGGATGAAGCTGCCCATGCACCGATTTGTGTGCATGTAGGCTTTAGCATGAAGTCAACATAGACTTCTTAAAACATAAGCTTGATGAAAAAAATAAAGTTCTGGCATGTAATTCTTAATAACTTTCTAGTGAACCCAGTAAAAAGCCAAATCTTCCAGCATTTAAATTCCAAGTACAGTTAATAATAATTATGTATTATGGCAACAGTATAATAATATACTGAAAAAGTCTATCCATGTCCTGCCAACAGTATACTTTTAAGGCACTTGTCTAAAACACAGAACCACAATAGAAAAATAAAAGGAAACAAACTATTCCCAGCATATGAAGATGGGCCATCCCAAAAGATAACCACATCGGTGTGAGTCTTTTAAAAAAGACAGATGAAACAGGATAGCACATGCAAGCTGCATCTTTTTCCTAGAGTTTATGCCCATAAGTCTGCCTATGAAATAGCGGGGAAAAGAAATGAGCTAGAGCTCACTATTTAAACTCATGATTAAGAGTTTAAATGGTCAAGTTCTATGCCTAGTTTTATAGATATCCTATCTTTATATGCATGAACTGTTTTATTCAGCTAAGCTTTCCCACATGTGAAGCGTTTTGGATCAACAGCTATTGCAATAACTATGTTTTCTTTGAAATACCCTGAGCAAACTTCATATTGGGGCTTTTCTCAGCAGACATTGTATTTTTACTGGTATCAAGTTTTTGTAGATCTCATCATTAAAAAATGGTGAAGTTTACTCAAAATGCAAGTTATCAACAAAAAAATTAAATTTAAGCCAACTGAAATCCACATAGCTGAACTGTTCATGAAAAGAAAAAATATTACTGTGGATGTATGTTTTATATTGAAGAAACCTACGAGGTGAGGAGGGGTGGAAGAAATCCCACCTTGTACAGACTACCAGATCACTGGCTGCTGCTCCGATTTTGTTTATTTTCATGGGCTACTCATAACCTCCAGCAATAGGCTTGACTTATATAGATGTGCATCCACAAGGCTGCCAGTCTGAGGATTATGTATGTGTTTATAGGTAACCTGTCCTCATATATCCCTACTACTTGCCTAAGTTTTAAGGACATGGTGCTCTAAGAAGTCCTGTCAGGAGAAGCCTTCAACACATTAAGATAATTCAGGCTGTCTTTAAGTGAGACCCTCTTACAAAGCCAGTCAGGATTCCTATAGTCAAAGAGATGGCCAGCACATGGGATAAACCAGGCTCACCTACACCACATGATGGGACCCCACTCCTGGGTCCCCAAGCTAGATCCAGCCTGAGGAGGTGTGCGTGAGCTCCACACAGGGACTTTGGACTGAAGCAGCACCTTGCTAAAATAGGTAAGGCCCATTAACTCAGGCACAGGGCTGGTTTATGCTTTTTTGGTAGGGATTTTTAAAGGCCTCTGATCAAGTCACTGGTATAGTTACCCAGGGGCCTCCTAAACAGCTGTGCATCCCAGCTGAGGAGGGGATGAATAAGGCTCTGGATAGGAAGAGAAGAGGAAATTCTTAAAATGGTATTTTCACCAAAAGACTGAGATAAATGGACAGATCACCCAGCGTGGGTTTTATATAACCTGGAACAAGACCCCATCTCCTCTGCTATTGATAATTTATTCCTATCCCTCATATATACAGTGATTCCCACCTTTACAGTACAGACTGTATGTTACAAGCATCTTAGTTTAGAGGGTGGCCTTGCAATGTAATCCAGATTTTTAAGGAAAGCTCCACTACTGAGCAAAAAGTGGCCGACAAACTTCAGAATGGGTTGGAAACTCTTTTCCATCCTTTCATCCTCAAAGAAATAGTTCTTACCCCATTCTTAGTCTGATATTCCTGCTTCTAATTTTCAGCTGAAGATGATCTTGGATGACCCAAAAATCTTGTCTATTTTATTAGCTTCTCCCCTTTTAGTTCTCTCCATTGTTCTATTGGGGGTGGGGGGGGAGTGGCAGAGCGGACACGACACCAAAAAAACCCCAAGATACCCTCCTTCCAAAATACAGCTCACAACAAAAGGGTTTAGAAAGGATTTAAGATGGTATTGTACAACACTAGCAAGAGTCACTGGTAGTGAAAATCAGGAGTGGTGACCCTGTATTACAGTGACCCTCTACTGAATGATTCAAGAGTCTAGAAAGTTTGCTGTTACACGCCATCCATCCCACTTCTTCTTCTCCCTACCAATAGTGTTTGCTAGGCACAGATATTCAAAAGTATTTTTGTAATTTACATTAACATATTACTTACCACTTGCAATGCTTCTCCAGGCCCAGAGAATTTAGAACACTGCTGCCTGCAGCACTAAAGTAACTTTGGGCATAAAAATACCTGTGTCGCCACATATTCAGTGTGAATGTTGCCAAAATTTGGTAGTGCTAGGCCTTCAAAACCACATGCTTAGGAGCACTGGTGAGCTGTTGACACAGACTTTAACAAACAGTATTTGCTGTCAAGTAACAATGCTTCAGTAGCTATATTCATATTTTCCCGTGTCTTAGACTATTTTATAGTTGTCCATTGCAGATGGTACAAACTCTTCTAGGCTATATTCATTGCAGTGGGAAACCTCTGCAGAAAGAGACAGCTCCCAGCCTTGTATTGTAGACACAATGCAGAAGTCTATATTACTCTCCTACTGCAGGACAGACTGTGAAAGCCCCAACATACATGCTCTAGTTCCTGGTAGATTTATTCTGTGCACAGCATCTTGGCAAGTTTGCTGCCTGGGTTTAATATACTTTGTGTATTTGGTCTTTGTTTCCTGGAGCACATACTTAACTTTTATCTCCCTTGGATGGTCTGGAGACAATGCCTGAAACAGTTCCTAAAGTTGGTGCATCATCACTAATATAATGTATTTCCTTCTCATAGGTGTGGAGACAGCCACAAGCGATTCATTAAGTCTGTGTCTGACTTCAGTATTGTCTCTTTTGCACATGTAGGTTGTTGCCAAAAACAAAAGACCGATCTCACCCCAATATCAGCCAACACAGAGATAATTTCATGCTGATTACCAGCACTGATTGACCAGAAGTATTTTCAAGTCCCCCTAGTTCTATCAGAAATGGTTTCAGAGAAAAGAAAAATCCTCAGTGACTACACAAGAAAACTGCTACTTTAAGTCAAAGTAATTTAATTGACTCATTTGCAGCTACCTCATTTTAGGGAAGTCCAGCTCATTACAGGCGTTTCTCATAGGGGCCAGTTTTCAAGAACTGGTTTGACAGGCATTAAATGTGAGCTGTGACTAATCAAGGGCAGAGGGGTAGCTTCCACTCACCATGGCCATACTGGAAAGCATTTACTGTTTTGAGAATTCATAGACTAAAAGTTAACAGCAGAAACTACAACATTTATCTACAAGGATTTTACTAAAATTCAAAGGTAGCAACCACATGTGATGCTTCGATCTTGCACAGGAAAGTAAGATCAATCTCAGTGCACCCTGCATTCTTACAAAAATTAATAGCTTCTTCAAGAAGGATGAGAGCCTAACTTAGGTGGAAGGTAGCACTGCTGTACAACTTCATGGCCTTGCATTTCAAAGCGCATCTCAAGCCATGCTGAAAGGCAGCATTAATCAAAGAACACCCACTCCTTGCTTTCACGAGAAAGACTTTTTTTGCCCATAGAGAACACTACTGCTCTCCTTTTTAAGATTATAATAATGCAGTCTTATAAGGATACACACAGGCTCAGCAATCCATTTATGATCTATCAAGCAGAAAAAACTTCACATGTATAAGGAACTAAAGAAGTTCCAATCATAGTGGGAATCCCCAGCCACCCCTGCCAAAAAAGCAACATAAACTACATACAACATCTACCTATACAACCAGATTAAGACTTACTCTTTTCAATCATATTCCACAAAGTTGCCACCACCTTCCTCTGTCCTCCACAGTCCTTTCTTCCTTATTTAATTTACAAACCTTTTAACTAATGAACAGGTTATCTATCAATTTTTCACCTGTTAGCAATTTATCACCTGGCCACCACCCTGAGCTCATCAGCATACACATAATGAAGCACAAAAAGTGGGTAGTGGGTAACTATGAGTCCCTTCGAAGTATCAGTCCTCTGGATGAGAGGCTTCCTGAAACAAATAACCCTTAGGAGGGGCAGATGGAGCTGTAACTGTTGAATGAATAACAACTTTCAACTCACAGCACTTCAGGAAATATCACAATCCGAAGAAGTGTTTTATACATGCACAACATTATTTTCTTATCAATGCTTGCACTTTTTTTCCCTCTCTCTCTCTCCATTTATTTTTTTGCTTAACCTGGGCTCAGTTGTCATGTTTAGATGGCTCCAAAATCAACAGATATTTGTCATGACATTTCTTTGGGTTTTGCAGTCCAAAAGTATTGGCCCTATTTGCTACCTGTCTTTGTACATGACCCTTGTGGTACCTCTGTTTCTAGTAAGATAAGAAACCTGTAGCTGTATCCAGTATGGAAAATACACGGACACTGCAGCTGAAAGAGGTTTACAAGGGATCTTTTATCTGTCTGGAAAAAAGAAAATTTATCAAGTCTAAAACACTAGTGCTGATGACGTGTGCACAGTATATATGAGCCTGGGTGCATGTCAGTGCCATAAAAGGCTCGTGGCAAACCCTCAGAAGGTTTGAAAAGTGAGATTGCAGTTTCAGAGCAGGCTTAACAAGGACATGGCCCTCAGAGCAGACATGCCACTTGTTCCTGTACTGCCCAGGTCCTGGCTTTGCAGGTCAGCCTTGAACTGTGCCGTTCACCTTCTTCTGCCCCTTTGCCTCCTGTGCAGCTCTTGGATGGTGACTGTGCGAGGGCTGCAGGACAGCCCGCCCCTCACACAAGCTTCCAGCACGTTGTCTGAAACAGCTGCCAAACATGAGAAGAAGGTTCCCCATCCTTCCTCCAAGATATTTTATAGCCCTCTAGCTAAATTGCCCAGCCCCACAGATAATTTCAGCTAAACACCATGTCCTACCTTTTTTGCCCCCTCGAGCTTCTCTCCTTTCCTTTAGGCCTGAAAATTAAACGTACCCATACAAGACATGTAGCCCAGCTTCTTAATTATAACAGCAATGAAACCAGCTAACTATTAGCATCTCTCCTTTTCTGAAAGGAGGTAATCAAGATGCAATGTCAGGCTAAGAAATCGTTGTCCAAGGAAGATTTCTGCATCTGTCTTGGCATCCACATTGCCCTGCTTGAGTCCAAGGCAAGGAATTGCAAAAAGCCTTTGAAGTAGACTCAGTGTGTCATCTACATATGTTTGCAGCTGGTTTACTGTTAGCGTGGCCAGAGCAGATAAATGATTATGTGTATCTGACCTGTGACTGTTGATATTAGCCTTCTTTCTTGGAAGCTGTCTTTGTACACTGTCCAACCCTTGTCTGGCTGCTCATAGCATTACTTCTTGCATGTTCCTAAAAAGTGCCGCACCACAAACTTGCAGAGGACTTCCAGAAATGCTTCTAAGAAAATAGATTCTTCAGAGAGTTGATGGGGCATTAAGCTTAACAACCAGTTATTTGGTCAGCTGTAATTCCTACCCATCTAGAAAGTCAGCATCAGCTTCAGGTGAGCGTGGGCTGCTACACAGAGAGAAGGATGGCCACAGTGCAGCCAGAGACAATTCTTTCATTATGCCCGCCTTTGGCATAGCCGCAAAACACCTGCTTCAGCTGTCATGGGTCACTTTGATCCCCTGCTGTATCTCACTGATCACCACGCCCAAACCCACAAAGGCATTTCTGTGCCTAATTTTAACTGAAGTGAAGAGGAGGTAGGTGTCTAAATACTGCTAGCTCTTAGTCATTTGACAAGCCTTACCTCCCCCGGGCAGCATTGCTCAAGGACAGCACAGAATAGCATTCAGGGTAGTAGGTAAGGTAAGATGCTGTCAGCTCATCTTTTTTAAAAGCCTTATAAAAATATTCAGAGTATTCAGCCACCCACACAGTCTCAAATTATGTGTTTCTCCCACACTGTGTAGCCTCCAAATGTGTTTAGAGCTCCTTTTACCTGAGGACACTGCTGCTTCTTATTCTCTCAACAAAAAGCACTGATGTCTGAGCTTTGAATGCACAGCAAAGACCCTGGCATGTAAAGGTCTGGCCAGGTTAAAGACAGCAGGTTAAAAAGGTCTGACTCTACCCTTCTACCAGCTCTACCAGCTCTGTATTGATGGCATCTAGATATGTTCAGTGACATTACTCCAGGTTTATGACACTATAAGACACAGAAGCATTATTATCCAGAAATTTAATTATTATTATTTTTATATCTATTTATCAAATAACATCTGATATTTCTAAAGTTCAAAGATAATTGAGGTACAATTTAAAGATCTGTGCCTGTTTCTCAAACAAGCTAGTAAAAGCAGACTCCTCACTTCTGCATTTTATAGTAACCCATTTCCTGCCAGTTTCATGTCTGGGATCAAATATAGCAGCCTTTGTGTTGTTAAGATACTGGTTATACATTTAAACAATTACATCCAGTCAAATTTAGAAAAGGAAAATAGAATGGGGCTATTTCTGCTGATCTTGGCTTTTCCTAAGTCTCTTCCTATGAAATCTAAATTCTGAGACAAATTTGACTTTACATCTTGAATGCCACAACCGCTTGTAAAAGGGAACCAAACCACAGACTTATAAAAAAAAATACAAGTATATCACTTTAATTAATATGTATATAACATTCAGCAATATCTATTTGTTTTGGAAAGCTGTGCTGTAATCATTAACACTCCACAGAAGCATCCACAGAATGCAGGCAGAGTATGCTGCTCTACGAGTGCCAAGGTCTGTCACGCTGCATGTTAGAAGTCTGGTCGAGAAAGAATTTTCTGAGTAATTCAAGTGCTGTGCAAATGAAGTTAGCAGTTTAGATACGTTTACAAAACAAAGGCTGATGATTACAAAGCTAGAATGAACTTGGGCTGTGTTTGCAGCTGCTTCCTGGAAGGTAAAATGTAATCAGAGAAAAACAAAAATGGCTTTCAAGATTTTCTTTTTTGTTGTTGGGGTCTTGGTGGTGGTGGTTGTTTTCTTGTGGCAGGATAATATGGAAGATTTCTGTGCTCTTATTCTGTGGTTTGATTTGATGAGATATCTAGTGGTACCCCATGCTGGAGCAACAGTTGGGAATGGTCATGTTATGGTTCTGGATAGTACAACACAAGCCAGCAATCTGTCTATCAGCTATCAGCCACCTTTTACTTAGTTTCAGAGGCAGTGTCTAAATATGTAGTGAAACATCAGCAGTCCCACACACTGAAATGAAGAATCCTCACACCCCTGGAAGAGCTTGACTGGTTTTGCTGCTGTAGTCCACTGACCTTTGAACACAGAAATTCCCACTCGTGTTCAAGGAGCATTTTTCAGAGCACACATCTAACAGATGTTAGCCTTAACACAGATTGCATTTAAAACCACGGAGTAAAAGGCCTTAAACCTGCTGCTAAAACCTGCTTTAATCAGCATCAGTCTCACTGAAGTAAGATTAACTAAAGTTATAAAGAAAGTACTCATCCAACCCTAGGCAGCTGTCCAGACACGCTGGGAAATCAGAAACAAAAGGTGGCTGGAGATGGCGATTCACCCGTCACCTAGGATAGCTGTCTTAGGGTGGGCAATGTGCCTTCTGTGCCACTGATAACTGGGGAGCTAAGTGACTAGAGCCTTTTCTTTCTGATGGTTGAAGTGAGGTTAACCCTACTTTTATTACAGTTTTGCAGACTTTTCACTGCAGTGAAGAACAAAAGATAATCTGTAAAATATCAGATTGAAGGTCCTTCTAGCCCATACCATGCTTCCCACCCCAGCCAAGAGCGGATGCCTAGCAAACAGGCATATACGAAATCTCTCTGCAACACTCTCCCAGTTTCCAGCCATTTTCAGGACAGGAACTTGCTGACGAGGCTGTGGTTTCTATGTATTTAGTACTCTCAGGGGATTACTCTTCAATTAAGTTCTCCAGCCTGTCCTTGAACGCATATAAAACTTTAGCAGACACACCATTTGGCAAGGAGATCTGCAGGTCAGCTGCTTGAGAAGGTATTTTGTTTGGAGCCCTACTATTTTATTAGCTTCATCTGATGCCTCCCACCTCTTCTACTGGAAAAGAATAAAAAATCAATCTACTCATTCTCTCCACGCCACTCAAGAGTTTTTGTAAATCCATCACCTCCTCCTCCATTATCTCCTTTCCAAACAAAAGAGTCCTAGCTTAGTCATCCTTCATACAGAGCCTCTCTGTACCTTTGGCCGTCTTTGTTGCCCATCTCTGTACTTTTCCCACCTACCCTGTGAATGTATTGTGATGAAGGGATCAGGACTTTTTAAGCTCACTGGAACAGACAAGCTCACACCTAACATCCCAAATTTGTTGCAGTGCCACTCACTCAGGACCACAACACCTGTCAGCATGGTGGTAAGCAGGCTGCAGGCAGCAGTTGAAGAGCCTGTGCAGTGTTACAGAGACTGCATCCTCTGAAATAACTTGAGCGGACTCAATCAGGTCTTCCTGTCTTACCATCTCCCACTGCAGCCAGCACGTATGAGAGGTGGCAGGTCCTTCCTCAGTGTGGCAGAGTTATGGCAGGTCAAGGAACTGCAGTGCAGGCACTGACAGGGAGACACCCCAGCAATGCACCTTCCTGAGACGCAGAGCAGGTATGGCTCTTGCTGCCTTCATCGTGTTTCTCCCAGATCCCTTCGGTGCCTTAGCTGTAGCATTAGGAGGCTGGAGAAGGGGGCCAAGTTTCCCAGTTCTTCTGTCAAAAGACAACCCTTACTTGCCAAGCAGAAGAAATGAAAACACGAAGAACTCTTTCCCTAAGGTCCCTGCCTATACACGTTCATGCAGAGAGGGCAATTGTACCCAAAAGGTTTCATCACCTAACATTGGAAGCCAGCATATTTTGTAAATAATTAACATGCAGAGCTTGTGGGAAGGCCATTCAGGCAGTATTTCCCTTTGATTTAATGGCAGGTGTGAATATGAGAGGTCCGGTGGAGCTGCGCAAGTCTAGGGCCTTCTCAGTAAGCTGGAGTCCCTGCATGTGTGATAGGAGGTTGGTCTGTATCTGCCTGCCTGCAGACCAGTAGCTGAAGAAGTGGGAGAGTAGGCTGACACTCATATAAACCAGTGGGAAACTTTAACCCAGACATCCTCAGAAGCTCTGTTCAAAGCCATGTGGATTGAAGCATCCCAAAAACTTTAAATAATAGCCTTGAGATAAGCATTCTGGGAGGCTTTGCTTTGTCCTTTTTGGTGCACGTCACTGATATGCTTACTTTGTGAGCATTTTTTTCAGCAGTGAACAGATGGCCCCTTACTGTTCACCACAAATGTATTATTATTACCTCAACCAAAATCTCCTTTGAAAGAAAGGAAGCCAGTGTTTGTTTTGCTTCCAGATAGATAACCCTGAGAAACACAAAAACACAATAAGGAGGGGAGGGGGTTGGAAGGGGGAAGAAGGAAGAAAGCAGAAAGAAGAAACAAGAAAGGAAAAAAGATGAAAAAAAAAATAAAAGGAACAAATAGAGGAAAGCGGGTGGGGGGAGGTGGGGGGAGAGCAAAAAGACAGTGACCCAACAGGTTCAAAGCCGCTGACTATGTACCTTTAAGTATCTGCTTCAAAAACATGTTAGAGTTACAAAGCTATGGTACCTATATTCACTGCACTGCAAAATCAAACATCTCAGCTTAATTCATTTGGATATTGGTAGCCAGGTGCTTGTTTCTTGAAAGGTGCTAACACCCTATCTGCCCATAGTGTAATGGTCACGTAGGTGGGCTGAGGAAAACCAGACTGGTCATCCACCACAATATAGCCAAGGAATTCTGGCTTGCATCAGCTGAGAAACCATTTTAATTTGGATTATGGCTTTTCCTAAGTCTTAAGGGTAATACAAACCTTTTCAAACAATAGCAGATTCAATTAAAAGTATGTGATATACAGTGTTCAGACTGCAAGGTTAGAAAAACAGATTTTAAAAGCACAGCATTATTATTATTATTTGCTATTATAGAGTATCAGCCAAGGAAAATATTTTTGTCTTCAGAAAAATGTGAAATTCCCAGTAGGGTGGGACACAGCTGACATGCCTAGTGGTTTGCTGTCGTGTTTGGAGCACCATGTGGTTCACAGCTAAAGGACAGAGATGGTTGCTGCTGAAGAATTGCACTCACCTCGGAGAAATGCGTGGCCTAGAGCATTTCATAGTTCACTTGGGAAAGAAATGCAAAGGCAAACAAAGGAAGGGAGAAGAGGTAATTTACTTTGGATTACTGTTATTGGTGTGATGTCGTTGTTACTTGTTAAGCTCACTTTGTACTGAAGACTTTGCACAGTATTGGTAACAATGCAGTATTAAATATGGCAAGGCAGCTGCACCGTTCTTCTGTGTCAAAGAACCAAAAGAATTAGATCTGTATTAACACCTATGGTGTCACATTTCTGCAATAAAAACATTTTACTGCTCCAAAACCAGGAAGATTTTATTTTTGATCTTTCAGGAAAACTACAGTGATAAGCGAGCGCCTTTTCATCACACACATATGGTCCTTCTTTTTTCCTCAGAGTCTGGTGGGCTGCCAGGAACTGTGAAATCTCTGAGCCTGGGTGCAGGAGAATCAGTGAATCATGAGGAAACAACTGAGAAAGGAAGCTACAGTGATTATTGCATGAGTTAAGAAAAATACAACCACGGCCTTTCCAACAGGTCCTTTTCCTCTTGCGTTGCTGGCCATTTCCTGCTGCACTCCATCACGCAGAGGTCAGATCTTTTGAAATTTGGACCCTCACAACACTTGAATCTGTTTCCACTTTCACATCTCGGGGGCAATCATGATGCAAACACAAGGCCAGAGTTTCATCAGGTGCGTGAAGTCCAGTAATGTGATCCTCTCCAGTAATGCGATCTGCCTCTTTTATAATGAGAAGATTTCATAACTTCACCACACCCTGCAAAAGGTATGAATGACAGCCTGTTGTCAAGGTCTTAATTTCTAGCAACCCATATCAAATGTAATGCAGCTACAGACTTGATTCCAAGACCACACAGTAGGCTGTGCAAAAAATAGGTACCTGCAATCTCTAAAATGCTAAACAAAGAAACCATCCCGTGGTGCATATTTTTTGGATACAATTATACCAGTGGAACTAGGATAGTAATAATCAACTGCCAAAGGGACCCTGTATGCTTCTTCTCTGTTAAGAAAAACGCATAGTAATCCCTAAAACCATGGTTTAATCAGTGTAAATCACAAACAAATCAGGCACTTTTTCCTGTTCAGGTAACATGAAAGAAAGAGTCAAGAGGGTTTTTTCCCCTTCTCATGTGCATGAAGTGAATATTTAGTGAATCAACTCATAGTCTGAAGAGTTCAAAGCACCTCCTCTAAGAGATTCAGCATCTTAATCTTTAGAAAGCTTTAGTGAGGCATCAGGGTATCTTTTGCTTCTGTTGAAGTCTATGGGAAATTTGCAGCGGACTTCAAAGTGAAACAGAAGTTGATTCTTAATGTATGATTCATGGAAATTTGGAGGAGACTTAGAATTAATGGGGAAGGACCATGAGCACTAAGAAAACCAAGAGAAATATTAGTTTATTTTAGCTCTTTTTTTATTACAAGTAGATTAAGCAAGCAAAGTAAGATGGTGGGTACTGGAGCCAGGGCAAAGACAACCAATAAAAGCACACGCTGTTTTCATCTTTTGATAGCTGAGATGATAAATGCTGATTATCATTGTATTTACAGGTTGTTTCTGTACCTGAAACACAGAAAGGCAGAGTGCACAAGTAATTCTCATTTGTCCCAGGCTAGCTGTTCAAGATGGATGGGGAAACATAATATTTTCGGTGCCACGATGACGAAACAACCTTTTCCTTTCTCAGTGTTGGGCCTGTACAACACAGCTAATTGATGTCATGTGTTGCTGCATAGAGAGCTTGGCAACTCCACAGCTTCATGCAGTTTCTGAAGCAAGCACCACCATCAGCATTTCACAGAAAGGGAAATGGAGGCAAAGACAGCAAGTGTCTGGTCGTAAATCACTCAGTGTGTCATTGTCAGATGCATGACTGAGGACACGGTAACAATCCCCAAGGCCTGAGCCACCCTCACACTGCTTTTCCAGGAATCCCCTTTCCACACAAGCCAGCTGGCCAGGAGACCAAGGCAGCAAAGCTGCAAATAATAAACAAACCAGGAGGGATGGGACCAAGCTCCCAATGGCAAATACCTCAAAGATTTCAGCTCCTGTCAGCAAAGCATATATCCCAACACAGACGTTACTGTCAGCAGTAACATAATATTATTGTCTCTGGCTACCACTGGGAAGAAGAGCATATAGGAGAAATCAGTTAATGGGCAGTGATGATTAACTTTGTCATGCCAGATCCCCATCCTCCGCATGGCCCAGTGCTACCTCTCCATCTTTCTCCTGCTGATCCCTGGATAGTCAGAGCTCATGTGGCAGCAGCAGTGGGGGAGAGAGGAAGAGATCAGGCCCTGACATGTTACCCATCACGTGTGAGCCATGGGGTTGCAATCACTATTACTGGTTCTGTGCTACCAAGATATAATTTAATAGATTATAGTTGGGAGAGCTGAAAATAAAAATAGAAGTTACTTAACTTTATCTAACCTCTCTAACTTGCCACTGCATTTGTTTATGCCTTGGAAATACACCATAGGAAATTTTAACCCTGAGCTGAAAAGTAATGGCTTAGCCCTAGGGTCTTCAAGGTAGTTCCCTGGTTTCCATGGGATACTTCTGCTTCTGGAGTATGGGTGGGTGGGTGGGTGGGTTTTGTCGTGGTGTTTTGTTGTTTGGTTTTTTACAATAGCAGTCATGGTGCCTGAGCCCTGCTAGAACATTCACCCTGACTTCTTGCCAGCCAGTGATGCTATCAGGCTGTATCATCCTTATACAAAGCACATAAATGATTAGTCAAAGTGCTGAATTTAAATCTATTATTAAAACTGTGGGTTCAGAGAAGCAGGAATCAGACCTTCTATTTACGCTATTTTACTTCATTTGATGCACAAGGACCCATACACAGGGCTTACATAGGTATGAAGTAGGTGAGAACAATGATTCAATTCCATCTCCTTCCAAAAAAAGACTTAATTTACCTATCCTTCTTCCTTTAATGGGAAGACAACCAATCCAAACTGGAAAAGCAGTTCAGCAAATACTGACTCCATATAGAAAGATTAACTTGTGTTCTCCTACCCAAGGGCCAGGGAAAGTTTCATATCCTGGAAGCTGAGAAACTTCAGACAAAGGGAAAAAGTCAAAGGTTTGGCTCCATCTCCACCCAAGCAGCACAACCTCTCCTGAGCCAGGGCATCTCTGGTTTGGGATCATTCCTGGCCACACTGGATAAAAGAGAGAGGTCAGGATCTCAGAAATGTTTCCTAAGTCATGCTCACCTTTGGAGGAAAATCAGTGCCTACCACTATCTTCAGTGGCTTGAGCCAAAGCTTTTTAAGGTCAGTGGAAAGATTCTTGCTGACCTTAGTGCTCTGTGGGCTGCTACACCGTGTAAAGCATGGAGCAATTTGGCCATGGTTGTTGCTTAGGAAGTGGGATGCGGTATTTTGCATCAACTTTGGTTTAGACTACACCCCACACAGAACATATTGCAATAGTTAGTTAATATTTACTGGGGGTGGATCAGAGCAGCTACTGTTGCATTGGAAAGAACGTGCAAAGATGTAAACCAGTTCTTCTATTACACAAGAGTCGCACAGCAATGAGGAGGCCAGAAAGACATGAAAGAAAGACACCAACAGTCATAAAGGGCAGGTATAACTTTGTGTCAGTCATCTGCACCTCCTGCTCGTTGCTAGCTGATGGCCCAGGCCAGGTCACCAGAAGGCTGGACTTCCAGCATCCACCTATACATCATTATACCCCAACAAAACTCAAATTCATAGTATCCTGAAAAAAAAAATATATATTACCAGCCACCCAAACAACCAAATAGTCTTGTCCCTTGTAGTGGGTTTGTGTGGCAAGGTTTTGGTAGCAGGGGGGCTACAGGGGTAGCTGTGAGAAGCTGCTAGAAGCTTCCCCTGTGTCTGATGGAGCCAACGCCAGCTGGCTTCAAAACAGACTTGCTGCTGGCCGAGGCTGAGTCCATTGGCGATGGTAGTAGCACCTCTGGGATAGCACATTTTAAAAGGGGGGAAGGGGGGTGGGGAATCTGTGCAGCAAAATTGCAGTGGAAGAGAGGAGTGAGACTATGTGAGAGCAACATCCCCGCAGCCCCCCAGGTCAGTGCAGGAGGGGCAGGGGGGCTCCAGGCGCCGGAGCAGAGATTCCCCTGCAGCCCGTGGTGAAGCCCACGGTGGGGCAGGCTGTGCCCCTCAGCCCGTGGGGGTCCATGGTGGAGCAGATCCCCACCTGCAGCCCGTGGGGGTCCATGGTGGAGCAGATCCCCACCCGCAGCCCGTGGGGGTCCGTGGTGGAGCAGATCCCCACCTGCAGCCCGTGGAGGACCCCACGCCGGAGCAGGTGGGTGCCCAAAGGAGGCTGTGACCCCGTGGGAAGCCCAGGCTGGGGCAGGGTCCTGGCAGCGCCTGTGACCCCGCGGGGACCCAGGCTGGGGCAGGCTGTGGAGAACTGCAGCCCGTGGGCAGGGCTGACACCGGAGCAGCTGATGGAGGACTGTCCCCGCGGGAGGGACCCCAGGCTGGAGCAGGGCAGTGTGAGGAGCCTCCCCCTGCGAGGAAGGAGCGGCAGAGACAGCGTGTGATGGACTGACCGCAGCCCCCGGCCCCGGCACCCTGCGCTGCTGGGCGGGAGGGGGGACAGAAATCGGGGGTGAAGCTGAGCCTGGGGGGAAGGGAGGGGTGGCGGGAAGGTGCTTTTAAGGTTTGATTTCTAGTTCTTATTACCCTACTCTGATTTGATTGGTAATAAATTAAACTAATTTCCCCAAGTTGAGTACTGTTTTGACAGTAATGAGCCAGTGGTGTCCCTGTCCTCATCTCGACCCACAAGTTTTTCATTATATTTTATCTCCCCTGTCCGGTTGAGGAAGGGAGTGATAGCGCAGCTTTGGTGGGCACCTGGCATCCAGCCAGGGTCAACCCACCACACCCCTCCAAATACCAGACAAACCCGACAGTGCCATTTCCAAGTGTGCCTCATACGTGTGGCACCTTTCTTTTTATGTGCGTTGTATTGTCCTTACTATTCATTATCCACTGGTATTTAGGTCTGTTAAAAGCCCATTTCTACCTCCATCACTACTAGACCAATAACTTCCTCGGGCAAAAAGGTTTGTGGCAACAATAGACTCTGCAGGTCTGCACACCTGCATAAATATTTGCACATTCAAACCCTTCTGCTGTAAATCTTTTGGAGCTGCTATATTAAGATTTATTCCAGTCCCACCAAATGTGTTCATAAACTACACCATCTGAATTAATACTTTTGCATTAAAACAGTGGTGACATGACAGCAAATTCAGGCCTCTGACTCTTTTAAAGTACCTATGATACTTTATGTCCATGTGCAGTGTAACTAAAATGAAAAGGCAGAGTCCATAGGAACAAAGAAGTAAGCTTTATAGAACTATTTCCTCCTCCTTCAGGTCCTTGAAAATCATTGTATGTCTTTACTGGCATTGTTCAACTAAGGCTAGCACAAATGTTGGTGGAAAGTATATTAAGAAAAGGAAGACATAGTTTCAGCTAGCTGTCTCCTGAACGAACAAAAAAAATCCTAAGTTGCAAAATAAGCAAAAAATGGGGAACAGGTCTTGAAGTTTTACAAAAAGAAAAGCAGTCGGGAAGAGAAGGAGGGAGAACAAGTCTTGCCTGCTAGTGATAACAGTTTTAAAAGAGGTGCAGCATTAGATCTTCTGGGGAACCTCTTGGTCCCCTTATTTTATTACTAATTATGTTTTGAAACAGCCATTTATAGAAGAGATCCACATTGTGCGTTGTCAATTACTAACATATGTCCCACACTTGGCAAATGAGGCAACTTGGGAATGACATTTTGTGAGTAATCAACACCATCACCAAAAAGTGTCTGCATCTTTGCCTTGGGCTTCATAATACATTTTTCCCCAAACAAGATAGCTTTCTCACGATGATGCCAAATGGAACATATTAAGCTTTAATGATGGCTGAGAACATCATGCGCTGGAGAGGCAGGGACAGGGCTGGGAGAGCACATCTCGGACGCTGGGACAAACAGCTGCATGTGTACCAACCACAGATGCTCCTCCTCACAATGGGGCCTCCGGGCATTGCTACAGTACAAATAATGCACTAAAATGGCAAGCTTTGGCAAAGCAAGTCTGAGAGTTTGCAGAGAACTGGGAGTCAATCACAAAACACTCAGCAAGATGCAGTCCTTGGAACAAGCAGAAAAAACTGCAGACAGCAAGGATGAGACAGGACATGGACATGGCCAGCTTCTTGCAGTAATATGTATGGTCCACCAAAGAACCCCAAACAGATGGTTGTTGCATACATGCACAGTATGTGTCTGAGGCAGGAAAGAAGTGAGGAAACACATTTAAAATATCTACCTAGTTTTCCCCTCAATGTATACATGCCAATATAGAGGGACATCACACTAACAGAGACAGGACAGGGGCTGTGCAGCCTGTGGCCCCCTTGCCTTCTCTGAAAGGCACAGCAGTACAGCAGGCAGTGCCAATGCAGGATACACTCTGGCTGCTAGCTTATGGCCACCTGCTCCCACAAAAGCCACCCTCAAGCCCTTGGCACTTTGATGGGGCATTTCCAATAGCCAAGGGGTGCAGCTAAACCTCGCATCTATATAACTCTCCTAAGTGCGAAGAGGAACACAACTGAAAAATGTGGCCCAGCCATAATCAAACCACTGATTTTGGGATGAGCTGGTGGAGAGTCTGGGACAGCTGCTCTGGAGCAGGAACCACTGTCCTTATTTTGTGTGATTCCCTTTGGCCTTATCAGGCATTTCACTGCTATTTCATTCCTCAAAGCCCAACATGGCAGCCAAGTATCTGACATACTGTGAAGCCCCACTGTGAGGAAGCATGTAGCTTGGAGATGGGGTTACCACCATGGGAGCAGCATGGAGGCGGGTCAGTTAGTCGTGGGGAGGCGAAGCACAGATTTCAAATATTTGGGAAGCAGTGAATACAAGGCCAATGGTGAACATTTACCTGAAGTGCTAAGATTTATGGTTGGACTCTACCTCATTTAAGCTCAAACTTCCAAAAGTTTGATTTTGAGTCCACACTTTTTGTTCAGGCTCTCTCTAGAAAAACTCTTAGAGTTCAGTTTTGGCAGCTTAGATTTACCAGCTTTCTCCAGGGACTCTAAGGAAACTCAGACAAATGCATTTGGGTGCTGTTTCACAGCTCGTGTGTATGGAAAAAGGCAAGTTTCATCTGTCTTTCCCTTCTCTCATGCTCTTTCACCCTTCCAGAGAACCTCCTGGTACTGTCCCAGCCTCCCCTGGGGCAGCTCCATGCTCATCAGACACTTCCTTGAGACAGTTTAAGTCTTTTGATGGGTTAGTTGTCTGCTGAATTTTTTAATTAAATTGTTCTGAAGTAGGGTCCCATAAGCTTGCTCAAATTAAGCAGTGGGAGCTAACAGCCAGGAGACAGCAAGGAAGATCAAGCAAGGAGACAGAAGGAGAAAGCAAAGAAGAGATGATGGGGTGGGGTGGGTGGAAGGGACTCTCCTCCCTCATTGGTGACGGCATGCCAAACTGACTCACTGCTTGTCATGGGGCTGCAGCCCCAAACAGGATGCCTATCTCTAAGACAGTGAATGGTGGATGACAGGAATCTCATCATTTGATAGGGAAAGACTGATACTCATGCTGAAGTTGGGACATTTTCATCCTCTGTTTAGTCCTAGAGTTATCATACAATGAACACTTGCCTTGAGGCTATAAGCCAGTGGGTTGTAAGTGGGATATAAACCAAGGGTTCCAGGTCCCTCAGCAGTCACCTCCACGGAGAGGAGCAGACACTCAGCAGCAGCCCTACATGCCATGAGGAAACCTTTGCTCCCAGCCATCACATGTGCCACCATCCTTTTCAGCCTTTTTACAAGTCGACTCCTTCCGTCTCTCACATCCTTCTTGAGACACTTGATTTTAGATGTTTGGGTATTTTGGTTTTAGATGTACATTAGCAACACTTTCCCTGAGGTAAACCTGACTGATGACTGATGAGTCCTCAGTGACGGTGATGCCATGAAGAATGGCTCGGCAAGTCCCAGCACTGAACCAGCAGCTTATTCTGGTTGAAAAGAAACAGTCCTGGCTTTTAAGAAGTAATTGATTCCTACTAGCTTGCTTCCTGTGATTAAGGGTGAGCTCCAGGCACACACCATCCCTCCTTCTGGGAATGGGGATCATGGGGTGACATTCCCACAAGGACCTTGAGCCCATGGGTCTTGCTTCTGTGGAGCAAAGTGAACGGCACGTGTTTTATCAATGCAGGTGCTCTTCCTTGAAATCTACTGAGTACAAATTTCTACCATCCTTAACATAAAGCTCATGATTCAGACATGCCACAGACTGGATGTGGTGATTGCTGAATAGCGAGGCTGGTTTTACAACTTGCCTCAGGAAGGTGCACGATTACCCCAAACTACCACAAAGTGCAGAAAGACAAATTATCTGAGTCACTCCTAGGGCATCATTAGCTTTGACTGGTAGTGGTTTGTTGTTTTGTAGGGTTTTTTTTCTTGAAATGTACTGATTCTTAAGCCTTTAAAATGCTCACTCTCATTGGAAATACCTACTAGCTCTTCAGTTCATGTGTATCATCCTCATTTCGTTCTCTTCTATTTTCAGTCATTTTCTAAACCTCATGTATGAACCCTGAGAAATCTAGCAGCCTTAAAAGCTTAGGTCCAACAAGAGGTGAAATGTCATTTAGCTCCACACCATATCAGCCTAATTGACTGCAAACTCGCAGTGTTTCACTGTTTTATTTCTCCAAAAAATAATTTTCAAAGATAAAAAGTATATTCCCCTGAAAAGTTCAGGATTTGCAGATGACCTCAATTCCCACACACCTAAACAAAAATAACACACTCCCTCTTTTAAAGCTTCTCAGATTAGGGCTCCGCTTTGTACGAAATGAGGACCCCACCCTTGCTCATGTGAGGACTGCCAGTAGCTTAAAAGGTTTTCCTCTGGTGGGAAGAAGGTAAGCCATGATCGAAGGACCACAGATTGAAGTGCTGCCATCATATACTTAGCTAAAGTATGTTGAGATCATTTTCCCCAATGACCCCTTTAAATCACTTACTTTCCTATTTCATCAAGATTCTCAATAGTTCAAAACCAGAAAGATCCCTGTAGACATCCAATTTATTCCACACCACTTTTAGCTGTTTTCTCTCAATTTGCTGCTGTGTGCCTCCTCCTTTGAGCTTTTATTTCTCCTCTGTGGAAGCACAGTTACTACCACTGCTGTAGGTATAGCTCTTCACATTCAAATCTGTTCTCTTAATTGCACTATATAAAGGACTCAGATAAACTGTAGAAAAAAGAGAGAGGTGGAAAACCTGGTACTGTGCATGGCATCAAAGTGCTTTGAGAACAAAGCTCAAAGGACAATCCCTAATAATTCACCGGTGACCATTTTTGTAAATTCTTATACACTCTAGTGTGAAATGACTGTATTTTATTGTGTTACACTTAACACTTCAACTCTGGCCTTTGGTATTAATGGGAATATCCTTCAACTATAGCTGCTTTCTGCTACTTTTCTTTGATTCATTAGTTGTTTACTGCAGGCTATTAACAACCCTAGAACAGGCTTTAATCCACAGCCAGAGTCTTTAAATATAATACATCAGCAGCAGGTAATTATTCACTTTGAAGTCTTTCGTCCTTTTTTCTTAGCCCTGTGAGGTGATATCTGGGGCTTTAAAATACGGTAACAAGAGTACTTCCATCAAAGCACCAAAATTAGTAATGCAAATTTCAAGAAGTTAATTTACAAACTTTAAACACAAGGATGGCAAATCTTCCTTTTCTTTCTTTTCTTTCTTTCTTCCTTTCTTTCTTTCTTTCTTTCTTTCTTTCTTTCTTTCTTTCTTTCTGTCTTTCTGTCTTTCACTTTTGACTCCTGCTACAGCTCTGGAAAGTTTTTTATATACTTTTGCAACAGTGTTAGCTTGACAGTTTATACTTTAGAATTGGGTAACTGTGCTATAAATGCCCAGCACTATAAATTCACTAGGAGCGTTGGCCCTATTCACCATGCTCAACAGGATTTTATTTCAGTAGTCCCACTAGAAGTCAGCTCAAAAATCCAAAGCTGTACATTACAAATCTAGGCTAGAGCCTCTTATCATATATTTGGGTAAGTACAAGTTTGGGGTGCTCCGTTGATTCCAGAGGTCTTTGAAACAGGTTCTTTGGCTTCATTTCAGGAAGGTCCTTAAGACCATGATTAAATGCTTCTGTCCTTAAGGCTTTACTAAGTGCTATCTGATACTGGTATATGTTTCCTGAACTAGGATCTTTGCTTGCACACTTGCAGAAACACCTTGGGCCAATTCCAGATATGCTGAGAAAGACACGAGTAGTGCATATATGACAACTCGCCTCCACAGACTCACTGAAGATCAGTCTGTGGTCTCTGCAGTATAGTGTGCATTCCTCTGAACCACTTCTCAGTCTTGAAAAGTCAAATCCATATTATCATTGTGAACACCTGAGATATTTTTTATTTTAGTTACAGTATTCCTTTTGAATCTTTTCTGCAGCTTTTTATAACTTTGGTCTGTAAACATCCTCAGAAATAATTCCTGAGGAACAACAGACCCATAAGTGCAAGACAGTTGCATTTATTGAGATGAAGAGTACAACCTACTCTGGTTATCCCCATGTCTTTCATTATGTGCTTTTGGGATGCTCTGACATGTGCTTTCTAGTAAAGGTGGCACTGGGTGTGTGGGTTTTTTTAAATCATTATTTCCTTGCACATTTGAATTTCTTTCAGTTCATGGGCAGCAGTAATCACACAAGCAACACATAACAGGCAGATGGCTGCTCTCCCAACTCCCAACTCCCAGCAGAATGAGTGGTCTGACTAAGGCAGTCAGTGCGTGGACCTAGCTGCTTTGATCATGACAGCATCTCTAGAAAGCACTCGAAGCAAAAAGCATCTTCTCCACTTACAGATGAAGAAGCTAAGAGCCAAGTTTCAGCATCATTTCAATCAGGCTTCCATTGTTAAGATAGATGATAAGTAAATCATGAAACAATGTTATGTCCCACAAGTCAGGCCACTGATACCATCACTGGCTGGCTCACCACAAAAGGAAGAGGCTGGCATGTGAATTTGGAATGCTGGGGCACTCTGTGAAGCCCCAACTGCAGGAAGGCAACTGTGAGCATGGTCTATCTTCACTTGCCAAATAGTCCACAGCATCACGAGAGAAACTGTGTGTATGCTGAGGAGTTAAAATGATGAAAATTAACTATACAATGAACAATATCCTGGCTTTTGGGGAAGATCTGAAAGCTTCTCCAAAGGGAAAAGTAACAGCTAAAAGGCTTTATCTTTGCAAGCATCATAAAAAAGGTTGTAAGCTGTGCACACTACAAAGGCACAGCCTTCACCCCTCCATCTCTGTGATTTCTTTAGATTGAAGAAACCTGTTGGCTTGAGTTCTAAAACCCCAGATAAAAGCTTTGATTTGTTAATTAAATTTTTACTGCTATCTGCATTTGATATCTCAGTCAAATTGTATCCACTTGCAACAACAGAAAAAGTCACATCAAAGGAGAGTTCCACCTCCATGACCTGTAATTACAGAATTTACTGCTGGGTGACACTGGCTGTAAGATGCACCTGCCAGACAACCCCAACATATTATCTACACCTAAAACAAAGCCATTTCATTCAACCAGGGTGAGCCAGCACATGCTGAACAGAAGGGCTATGTTTTGTCAGGAGCCAGCCTAGCGTATTGCTTGTCCTGAGACAGACAAGAGCTTCTGAAAACAAGGGTGTGTTTTTTCCTGTGTTATCACACTAAATCGGGGATAAGGGTGAGCTCCCACAGAGAAAGGCAGAACAGAGAAAAAGGAAAAGAAGTGGTGATGCGAAGATAAAGGGAATTAAAAAGAAAAGGAAGAAAAAGGAAAGAAAATTAAAATACATCCTAGTGGTTAAAACAAAATAAAGAAAAAGGCTACTCGTAAACAAAACACATAAAACATTAGGAAACACAGGGAAGGAGAAAGATAGGGTAGCAGAGAAAAAATAGAGAGGAAAACAAACTAGAAATCATGCATATATACTAGTATATCTGCTGAAATCAAACTTCAGCATGCAGAGCATTCTCCCCTTTTAACACCCACACAGGTAATGTAGAAATCCCCAATTTGTGTCAATGCATTCTTTGGCCCTCAGTTGTTTGCCACTATGTTTTCAAACGAGCAGAAAAATATCATGACAAAGACTCACAACACAGTCTTTATTAAACTTGGGAGCCTCCCTTGGAGCCCCAGAATTTTTTTTTTAATATTTGTGTTTGGGAAACAAAACACAAAGGTGGAAAGTAAAGTAGCTCATTGAATAGGCTTGCTGGATAGGAATTTTCCCTGGAGCTATTAATGTACACAAAATATCCATATTACAGAACAGGCATTTTCAACAAGAATATTTTGTTGAAAAAATCAAATTTTCTGTTGGGAAAGCCAATATGGCAAATCCATGCCTATCCACCCAGAAGGCTTTTGTTAATACTGCTTCGGTTACACAGGGACTTCCAGGCTGGCAGTCACAAAACTATCCAGTTTGGTTCTCTCACATGGATTAATACCCAAGGCAACCCTTCCTAAAAAAAAAAATAATAATAAAAAAAATTCCTTGCACATATTGCTTATTTCATGCTGATTTTTTGTTTGAATTTTTCCCAAATTTGGGGGTTTTTTTAAACAAAAGATGCTCTGATTTTCTGGTCAGAATTCTTTTTTTTCTTTAATGAGAGAGAAAAACAGGGAAACTAAAATTGTTTTCTTTGATTTACTTCAGTACGAGCCTGGCCTCACTAACTAGGGAAAAGTTTGCTGTTGACTTCAGTGGACCCAAGATTTTGCACTTTGCATCCCTTTGGCCTCAGTGAACACTGACTAAATAATGCTGCTGAAAAGCATGGAGTGAGGTGTATGGTGGACATCAAAGGTTTTCTGTGTTTTCATTTGAACTTCAAAACGCTGTTGAAATACTTACTAAACCCAACTGATGTAATGGCTCTGAAAGCTCAGATGAAAAGCACCCACTACAGCAACCTGAGTTTTCAAACCTGGAGCATCACCAGGACTTCCCTTGCTGGAGACAACTCCATGCTGCAAAACTGGGCATCACCCTTTCCTCCAAAAGTCTGTCCCTCTGTTGTGCTACCGGAGCCATCTTCAGCAGCATTTCCACTGACACAGTGTGGCTTTCCTCACTTGGCAGAAGCAAGAGCACAGTCCTAGTAGAGGAAAGGACCAGCCCACATCCCACCACCAGCCTCCATCTTTTCAACACTGACTTAGAAATTACAGCCCCCCTCCAGCCAGAACTTCTAGCTCCTCTGGGTCACTGCCTAGCAAAACAAGGAGTAACCTGGGAAAACTGTCAGGGTTAGGAGGGGAAATAGGCTTGTGGCGGAGGCTGGGTCTCCAAGCATCACAAAATAGGTCAGGGCTAAGCTGGGGCTACAAACTAGCACTAACTCCCGGTCCCTGTTCACTAGCCAGCATTATTTCTGGTGTTGCTCAATAGCATGATTTAACCCTGGGAATCCCAGGGGGCAGGTTACAGTCAGAGGTCCAGTCTCCCCAGCCCCAGCCTGGCTGTATCAATGCCCCTCCTGACTAAATGGCCTCCAGCTTCCCCCAGACTGGAGAAAAGCTGCCCCAAGAGCTATTCCCCTCTCCAGAGAGCAGAGTTTTGGGAAGGGGAAGGGCAGCAGGCAGCTTTCAGAATTACTCAGGTTAGCTTTGCTCCTGCCGGTCTCCTCCTGAGGAAAAGAAAGTCAGCCTGGTCCCTGGTCCCTCCCTCCCTGCCTCTCACCCTCTCTCCAGCCTGGTCGTTCATGCCTGAGGATGAGGGAGGATTTTGGCTTTGGTTGGGTGATGGTCAAAATGTACTGTTTTCAGAGAAAGATGAGTATGAAACTCAAAATGAATCCCAGGGACGCAAGGTTAAAGCTAATGTGAGGCCAAAGGCAGAGGATGGCCTCAGCTTGCAGCATATGGCTCTTGTGTCCCAAATTACTTGGGTTACACCAGATTCACAGGCTGTAAGCAACATGATACCCTGCTGCTGTGAATTCCTGCTGGCAGCCTTCACACCCTGGGTGGGGGAGCCTTGAAGCCATGAGGATTGACCGTGCCTGGGTCTTGGGAATTTCCCCAGAGCAGAAGGATTTACTCATGGGTGAGAACTGAGCTGGTATTCAAGCTGCCAATTTACCATGACAATGAAGGTTCTGGGTGTAGAGAGGGGATGCTGTCCTGGCACAGCAGGGAAACTGGGTGGGGTTGGGGGATAAAGGCAGGTGAGATGCTCCCCAGGGAGGAAGGGGATCAAGCAAAACAGGGGAGGACAGCAGAGCTCTTGTGGTGGGAATGGGAAGGTGTGAGATTAGGGACGTGATGAAGCTGTCAAGGTAGTTTGTTTTCAGGCAAAGCTGGAAGCACTCATGAAACATTTTGTAGGAATAAGTATGCATTTGCCTTAGCTGGATTCAGCCTGAGATCTTGAAGTGGGAGCTAAATTACCTTGATCAGTAAGATTAAGGTCCCTGGAAATAGGTGAGACGGCTTACAGAACTCCTGTAAAATATTACCAAAGTACATCTGAAGCGTGTCATTTTGCAAAAGCAGTCAAACATTTTTCATTTCCACAAAGACCAAAGGAGCAGAAACAGAAACCTTGACTTTCCAAATATTGAAAGTAACATCAAAGGACAGTCAATAACAGCGTTAAAAGGCACTTTACCCAAATTGTGTGGAGGGTCCTAGATCACATTAGACTGGACAGCTGCACATTAGACTGAAAAGCTGCTCTTTCATTTTTGGAAGAGGCTACTGCGTGGCAACTCCCACAGGTGTCTGGGGCTCTTGGATGGAGGTGAAACAACAGAGTTGTCTCTGCTCTCTTCATAAACCATGCCCAAAGCGCAGATCTACTTTTACTGTATGTGTGGGTCAAGCTGATTACAAACAAGTTGTCCATAAGAGGCAAAGCCGGAGTCCATACCGGATTCCTGCCATCCATCTGGGTTTCCATGCCTGGCAAGCCAATCTCCTTGCACCTGGAGCAAGTAAACATGTAGGCAGCATTGATGGCTGAGCACTTCAGAGTGAAGCTGAGATCACAGCTAAAAGAGCACAGGCAGGCAGGAACACCAGAAACTGGAGTAAAATACATTCACAGAGAGAGAGAAACTCCACAGCTGCTAGGTGGACATAGAAAAGAGCTATATCTCTTTTGATTGCCCAAATCAAAGCAAGCGAAGAGTGACCTGAGGCTACCTTCCAGGACTGTCAATAGTCACACAATATTTAAAAAGCTATGTCTAAAATAAATAAAAAGCAATGACAGCTATTACACACTTTTAAAGCTATTCCAGTTCAGTTATGAAAATGTATCCACAGTCTATTTGCCTAAAACTGGAGTGCTGTGATCTTTGTTTACCAAGTAGAACAAACACCCTGCACAGCAGCGGGAAATGACCCATGAATGCAAGTCTTTACAAGCCTCCTCATTACAGTGAGATCAGAGTGTGCCATGTGTGCCTATCATTTTCTTGGGGCTTTTTCTTCTCCCCGATCTGCTTTTTGTCAATGCCTCTGACTTCCCGTCTGCTTTCTATTTACAGTTGTTAAAGGGAGGGATGAAAACACACACCATTAGTTTGGAGTGGGACAGCAACAGGGATTAAAGTGCAAATAAAAACTAACCTGATGAATTATGCTTTCCAATACACGAGTTTTCATGAAAACAGCATAAAGGATATACAATTATGGCGGTACATCAATTGCAGAGTTCTGAAGTAAAAAACTTTGCCATAGATCATCCATACAGCATATGGGCACCATATTCCCTTGGTTTTCTCTGCAAAGAAGGTAAAAGTGTTGATACAGGGCACAGGTTTGGAATATTTTCCTCTCATGACAGAAAACATGGGGTTATTTCAGTTGTGCCGACTCTGTCCCATCACCTTTAGGACACTTATACCAGTCCAAGTGATGTTCTTGGTCTGTAATTTTTCTTTCTCAGAAGTCTTTATCAATAACACTGCTCAAAACGTCCCAGTAACTTTCCCTTTGCACTGATGGTCTCCTTCTTCCCACTAACACATCACTCACCGTGTGGGTACCTCTCAGGTGTTGAATAGTGCCACCAATGAGAGCCCAGATCATTTACTCCTCTGTACCAGAGGTTTGTGCACTGTTTGAGCTTCCCTGATACGTTCTTTCCCCATGTGAAACACTTCTGATCATTCATTTGTGA
The DNA here is from genome assembly GCF_963210335.1 of Falco punctatus. Taxonomy (NCBI): domain Eukaryota; kingdom Metazoa; phylum Chordata; class Aves; order Falconiformes; family Falconidae; genus Falco; species Falco punctatus. Next base: position 61,520,439 of record NC_137582.1, on the reverse strand, counting down.
CACTTATTGACCCCTCCTGAGCCTATAGGATCTTGCCAGCTCCCATGACTGCACAGACACTCACTGAACACCACAATACATACCCCTGCAAAGAGGCAGCTCGCTTAGGTACTTTTTCCCTAGCAGAGCCTTAGCCTCATTTCCAGCCTGCTGCTAAAATTTAGTGCCCCATCCAGCAGCATCACATACCCAGTACCCATCCCTGCTGAGGCAGCTGCTGTTTTCCACCAGCTGCACCCCCCACAGGCTCAGGGCAGGTTCGTTCCCCCAGCCCCTGCGTCCATCGTGCTATTCCTCCCTCAAAAGCCTTTTGCTCTGAGACCTCGAATAGCAGCTCAGCATCTGAACACACCTGCACCGCGACAACCGGCAAGCACTGCAGCTTTCCCCACTGTGTCTCTTCTCCCTCCCTGAATGCTCACCTGCCTTCAGCCTCCGATGCCACAGCCCACCCCCCACCCCCTGGTACTCCCTGTTATCCACCTCAAACTTCCCCTGGTGACAGCAGCAGACTCCCCATTTCATCTACTCTGTGGAGTACTGTGATGAATAAAGCTCCACTGGGGGATTTGAGAGAACAGATGTGAATGAACAGCTGAGATTTTTCTGTCCAGTCTCAGTTCTACTATTTCAGCTTTAAGAGAAAAGCAACAGTTGGTACTAAAAATAGTAATTTGGCATATGTGCTTTGTTGCTTATCAACTTGTTTGCTCAACAACAGACAGGAAAATGCTCCAGGGGTCATTTCACCAGGAGAAGGCCCAGAAAACCTGGAAATCTGTGATGAAAATCATTTAAATGGCGCAGTCAATGGTCAGAATGAGTGTTTGTCGCGGTAAATGGGAACATATTAAAATGGCATGGGAAGTTTAATCTGTGATTGATCTCTCAACAATTACCCTGCTTTCTAAATCTCTCCATATCATTTAATGAGGTGATTTCAATGTTCCAATAAAATGTGGCAGGGGAATGTTTCCAGATGTCCAGTGTGTAGGGAAGTAAAAGCTTCTCTGAAACCATAATCTGTGTATTAAACCAACTGACATCTTCTTCTGATTGAACTAATCTTCTGTCTCAGTTGCAGAGAAAGGAGTCACTGAAAAGTCATCAGATTTTAAAAATTCCTTTCAAATCATGTCAGTTTTGCACAAAACACAAATCTTCCCTCTCTGTTGATTTCTTGGCATAAAACACTACCATTTCACAAAGAACAGCTGAAATATCTGCTTTTACAATATTTCTCTAAAATTGGTTGCTTATTCCTCCATTAGAAATGGAAAACATTGTTACTTGTGCCCCATGAGTGAGTTCCTTACCTCTGATTGATGCAAAAATGAGACCAACAGAAATAAGCCCGGCTCTGAAACTACACTTTGAGAACCGAGGAAAAAGTTGTGTTGAAAGGTCAAGGCATTGGGAATTGCACTGGATAAGTCCACTTGTCAAACACGCCTTGCAGCCAACACCCGGAGGTCACTAGGGTTCCCAGCCCGCTGTGTAGCCCTTCTTCAGCATGAAGATTGATTGTTTTTTAAATTATGTTTTCATTTACAAGAGTGCCTCCTGCAACTGCTGGTCTGATGTCCATACTTCAAAGAGCTCATATCAAAGTGTTCACGTGACACATCACCAGACCCATGCTCACTGTTGCTCATGTATAATAATGGCAGTAACCATTGCACCACGCTAGAGGATGACTATGAGCAGCCCTGGCCTCTCCCAGACTCCCTGGGTAACTGCGTGGAATGACCCATGGCTGCAAGCATTTTCCCAGGTTTGCCAGACCTGTCCCCCACAGACCATTCTTCAGCCAAACAGTTAAGGTCAGCTTCACATTCTTTAAAGCGTTTTGATGCCAAACATCTCAGAGGAGTTTTGGGGTGTGTACATACCTGTCTTGTACAAAGCAACTCAACACCTTAAAAGCTGAGGGCAAGACTACATCCTCTCATTACTTCTCCCTTCACTACCTGCAATTTTGGGCAGTGACATGTAACTACTACAGTGTGCAGGACCCATGTCTGTATTTTCCATCCACTTGAGACTAGATGGTTTATCTTTGTCTGTATTCACCCATCAAAAACAAATAAAAACTCAACTAAATCCCTGACAGCTGAGGTCACACCATGTCTTGATTTCAGTGAGTGCAAACACAGCCCTCTTAGCAGAGAGAAAAGGGGAAAATAGTGACACACTTAAGCCCCTCTGCTCTGTAAATAGTCTTGTTAGCTCTTAGCTATCACAAAAGCATATCCCACATTGCATATGGCAAATATTAACCAGATATTGACTGCAGTTCTATTCACATGACAGTAAGTAATGCATTTGGTCCTCCAGGTTAGCTGTGTTTGGATGTGAAGGTCTATATTGACCTTTCAAAGATTAGAGGAGGAGGGGAATACTTTCAATGGTTTATATTTTACAGTGTGCATTTAGGTGAGTGCTTAGTGCCACAGCTAAGAGCAACAGCCCAAGGTGGGTATTTTGTTCTATGCCTTTAAATGTTTTATCAGTTAAACAAGATGAAATGTGCAATTGACTTTATTTTAGAAGTGGTAAAAAATGATACTGATGAAAGCAAACTTTGGGCATGAAGCGTCTGTCATACCCAGGGAGCCTGAAATTCTAGAATATACTTACACAAATTGTTCACTTTATTATGTTGCCAAAGGGTGTGAAGGCCAAGTTGTAGATTAAATTCCCCTTTCTCTTCCCTGCATATGATATAGTGATATGACCCAGATGATAATACACAAAGAAAAATTGTCTGGGTTTGCTTACCCACAGGGTTCATTTTATTATCATTCTGATTATTACTTCCAGTAATTAGTGTGTACTCAATAAATTGGGATGTTGTGAAATCTGATCTTCTGAAACTGAGGTCCCAATGTTCTCTTTCAGTGTATAAGAGGGCCACAGTCCTGTCTAACCTTCGCAGTTGGTAGCCAATTAATGCTACAGTATACATTTTGTTGCCAGAAAGCACAAAACTGGATAATCCTTGTCACGGCACATGCTTGTTGAGAGCTATGCATCCCCTAAAAAACTGAAATATGTCATTTCTACATAGACCTTTTCTGGCATATAGCAGTCCCGCTGCCACTAACTATTGCTGTTGGGCAATATGAGAGTTGTATCTGATTTCTGTTAATTAACTTGGGCTAAGTGATGCATATTTTTCTCTAGAGTATTTGTCTCCATCCAGGAGGGATGGGAAGAGTGATTTAAGGGCTAAGAAATATTATAGCAACGCATTTTGTTTCTCGCCCAAGAAAAGGTGGAGTGTGACACTGCCTGTAACGCTACCTTCATTTCCAGAGCCAGCCTTAGTGTCCCCGCACATTTCTTACTTGATATACACACTGGCATCCACACCTAAGGATGGGGACAATGTCTTATTCCTATGAGCATCTCAGCTTCTCTCTAGGTTCCTCAGTAATATTTAGCAGAAGAAACTCCATAAGCACTATATTTTCATGGGTATAATGCCAGGTTGTGTGCAACCTCCGCTCCCACCAGCATACCAGATGCCTTCCAATAGTCCTAATTCTTACCTCTCTTTCAAATCTGTCCTTTCAAATCAGTGAGGGTTATCTGAAGAAGTACACCATTTACAGTGTTATTCCAAAACAAAAGCCTTTAAAGAGGTTGAAGTTATCTCAGACTGGGCCATATCTTTGAAAAAATGGCAGTCCTGCTCACTGAAGTACTCTCTTCTTCCACTTGCTGTGCAAAGGTCTCAAGCCTACATGTTCATCAGATCCGGTGGGCAGCGCAGCAGGCGCCCATTTCTCTATTCCTAGATATTATATCTATTCATGAGGTTGTCTAGGCACCATCTTATTCCATTACTGCTGCCCAGTTTCCTTCTGCTCTAACATATCTGCCTGCCTGTTAGAGCAGCAACGTATCTTGGGAAGCAAGAGGAAATGAAGAGGAGAGGACAAAAATATATCAATTAAAGCAGGAATTCAAAACAACTTTGCAAAAATAAATGGTAAAAATGGCTCAGCTTACAGGAGTTATCTTAATTTGTAGGTAATTCAAAGGGACGATACAAGATCAGTTAACTATAAAGTACATGTGGAGGGCATTTAATGTTCAGGGAACAAAACAAGAAATACAGAGTGAGACAAAACAAGAGACTGGAATCAATCAATCTGAAATTATTCATAAGATTACAGAGCAGTGAATAGCTGATTTGTTGGACAGTTTTCTCAACATTTCAGTCACGAGGGAGTACATGTTTCAAGCTTGCCACTTCAGGAGGAGACAATGACTACATGGAATAGCCTAGCAGAAAGCTTGATGTAAGAGGAAGTTTTATTAGCATGAGACAGTCCAGAGTCCTCTCCTTATCATAACAAGTACAATTAAAAGTTCTTCTGCTAATGAATAAAATACTTCCTTCATTTACAAAACAACCTGCCACAAGGGAAACTGTGCACTGAGTAGATGTTCATCCTCAAAGATTTGCTTTATTAAAAGCTCAGTTTGAAAAACTCTAAAGAATCTCAACAAAACGGTTTGGAAATCTTCGGGGATATCTTATGCCATGCCTCAAACAAGACTCCAGGGCAAAAAAATTAGAAAACATTAAGATTGATGAGATAAGAATGATCCTGCAATTATACAACACCTCAGGAGAGGTACACCTTTCACAGAGCACAGTTGCAAGATCTATCATTGGCATCAAAGAGAACTGAATATAATAGCAAGCCCAGAGAACTCCAAACAAAGCTGAGAGCCATACAGGAAAAGTGGTAGTGTGATAAAACAGAGGAAATCCAGCTGTATGCTGATAAGCATGAAAGGGTTTTGCAAGTCAACATGAAGAGGCCCTGGTCCGGTGACTCCAGTCTAATAATGAGCAAATTGCTTGCAACCTCCAGTCCTACATAGGACACCTTGAAGAAAAGGCTAGAAGACTCTTGTTTGCTGCAGCCTGTGTTTGCATCGCCCACACACAGCCAAGTTGCTAAATATTCACCTCAAAGTCTCTAACCTATTTCAGAGGGTTGTAAGAACTTTGATATTACTATTTGTTTCAACAAGATGAAAGTCATGTCCCGGGCTGCCCCTGCAAAACTGCAAGAGCCTCTAGCATCACTGTTGATGGATAATCAAAAAATGCAATACAGAAAGCCAAACAAACCCAATGTTTAAGGGAGCCACTATCTTCACAGAAATGGCATTTCTTTCTTCAGCTCAAACACTGTGGGCACAAGGTGTGAAGATTTGACAATCAATTTTACTAGTATTAAGAGAGATATGTAGATTATTATTCACCCTTTCTCTTTTGAGCTGTTTTATCTCTGTCACATATTTAAGTTGTGATGAGTCTTAGGACTTCAAGCTAGCAGCAAAGTGCATTAACATTAAATGGCTAGAAGATAAATCTAAAATGCAAAGTGGAAATAAATGAAGGCAATTATGTATTGGAATAAGACAGTAAGGGAAGTGGTGAATTTTTCATACCTCCAAGTCTTTAAATCATTATTTAATATCTTCCTAAGAGAGGTGTTGTAATTTAACAAAAATTTGCTGGATTCAGTAATGGAATTATGTGACAATGTTCCTTGGTCTGTAAAAGCTTAAAAGAAAATAATTCATTGGTTAGTAAAATTGTTTCCAAACTGAAATTTAAATGTTTCCAGCGAGTGAAACTTTCTGCCCACCCACATCCCATGGTAGCACTCAAATCTGCACTGAAATGAAGCTTAAATTGTGCATAGGCCTTCTGCTGGCCCTCTGCGGTAGGGAGAAATGCGTCCTAGTCAGTCAGGTAACTCAGAGGTCAGAACTTCCCGCTACTAATCGCAAACATACATGTATCTAGCATATCTTTAATGTGTGCATGTGGAAGTCTGCTTAATTCTGTCACTCACTGGAAACCCAAAAGGGATATTTCTTTGACTCTGAGTCACCAGAGCAAGCAAAATCTCAACTTTATAAAATGATCTCTCTTCAGTATAAGGGAATGCTTTCCATATGCTGTGGGATTAAAATATAGCATCACATAACAGAGAGTTATTTGGATACATACATTCTGAGGAAAGCTTTCTTTCTATAAAGAGCTATATAATAAAAGGAAATTAGAGAGAGCGAGAAAGAAGGTTTGTGTACAGAGTTAACCGTTAATACCCTGAAACAAAAGCTTAACTTCTTTTGGCAACTTCAGATTGTTCTGATCAGCAATGGAAAAAAGTGCTGTTTTTTTAAGGAATACTCACACTTCTACGACTGAGGCCAAAAAGGATCATCATGATCATTTCATTTAAGTGTCTGCTGATAGCAAAAAAACCTTGCATAACATCATGGAATAATTCCTTTACAGGAGCTAAAAAATTTTGGTTGAATGACAATAGCTGTCTTAAGTCAATACTTTTTTTCTTTGTTTTGAAATGTAAAGCGGGTAAAACAGTTACCTACAGTTTACACTTCAGATTCCTCTACATCATCCTTTAGCTCCTGAATGCTGTGCCGTTGTCTCATAAGTTAAAAAGCCCACTGTTACTGAATGCATTCACTGTATGCCAATACTTACAGACTGTAACCACACCATTTGTTAAATACTCAACACCTTTTCATAAATAAACAATAAAATCTCAGTTCCTTAAATCTTTCATTTTAGAACTTAAACTGAAGGCTCAAATAAACTTTTTGTAAAATTTGCCAATATGCTTTTGAAAAAAAGAAAGATGAAGGTGGAATGTGCTAGTTCAGTGGAGATATTGTGAATACTAGTAATGTCCTACCCATGAATGGATACTTCAGGATCATAATAGTTCCTTTTAGTCACGACATCATGCCCAAAACTATTTTCAGAATCACTGTTCTTTAGTATATATCTCACATCATATAAAAATGGCCTAATTTCTCTACTGCTAGACATAAAACTTTTAACTTAATCACATACAAGCACTTCCAAGGCATCAGTCTCTCTGATATACCAGATCTGCAGTAAGAATATTTAACAGTACTGGTCAGAGAGCAGATTCCTGCAAGACCTTCTTGCTCATTAAAACCTCCTTGGTGATTAAGAATTCCTTATTTTCCATTTGGTTATGTATTTATCACTTAAAATTCAGTGTTTGTCCCCTGTCCTGCTTGCTTTACTGCTTCATTAGCTTTGCTTTGGGAGAGTTCTGCCCTTCGAGACATCTCAGGACACCAGGAATAGGCAAGTACCATCAAACACATTTTACAGCTCAAAAAACTAAGAAACTCAGCTGCTTGTTAGAGGTTTTACACGTAAGAAGATGAAAATGAGAGTCAGAGCCAGAAAGAGAACCCAGTAATAAAAATGCAAATACAGCACAAAGGAACCAGCTCTTGTTTCCAATTCCTTTCCCCCAGGCCATGGAAATACGTACTGGATACAAAAGCTGAGGCTAAACTGAGCTCAGTTTGCATTCAGATTCAAGCATCACTCAAAACCGGAGTATTTCAGATTTACATCACAGAAGTGTTAGACTGACATCATTTCTCTGCACAGCTTAAAGTGACCCTGTGTTCTAGGAGGATAGCACTTCTCTGGTCCTGACTGTTGTTCAATAAGGTGTCATGTTTTGGAAAATTATGCTCCTTTAAGTTTTTCTTAAATAAAGAAAAAAAATTTAAACCAGTACATATAAAGTTGAAAACTGACAAGAGCTGGGGAGGGAGTACATGTTTGAGCAGAGAGAAGCTCATTTTTCTTGACTGTTTTTTACTTAATATTGATCACGGTGCTTGCAAATTTGCCAACATCTTGAAAAATAAATATGATAAAATATTCTAAGTCTACTAAAACTCTTCAAAAGTATTGTAAGACATAAGGAAGCAAAGGGTTAAGAAGACTACAGTAAATATGTGGGAAGAACTAGAGGCAGCATCAGTAAGATGATGTTTATTGCCTCCTCAGTCTCTCCTTCATGGCTGGTGCACCACATGGTGGAGGCTTTGGTTACAGAGTGAAAGAAGTAAATACCTCGTTTGGCTCACCGCCTGTAGGTTTCAGAGAAACAGTGGGAAAGGAAACTTGGACAAGCAGAGCTCCATGTGAAGCGGGCAAAATTACAGGCAGCCCTGAGGTGGCTGCAGTTCTCCAAGTGACCCACAATGTGCATGATTAACGCAAGTGGGGAAATTAAAACCTGAAGCTGTTTTTTCAAATGGACAGTAAATTAGAGACTTCCTGACTTCTGAAGGGTCCAAATCTGCTCCCGTACTGCACCTTCTGGAGCAGTTATTAGGCAGCCCTGGAAGAACGTGCCCTGTCATTCCCAGTAGCATGTGGCACACGGAGGATCTGTGTCTCCCCTGCAAGCGGGGGCATCCACAGTGTGATGAGGGAATCAAACCGGTAGGAGGTAGAAGTGAAAAGAGGACATAGCGTATGAAGTTTTGAGGACAGTTATTAGCACATTTTAAGATTCTGAGAATACATTTCATAACGTAAAAGCAGTTTGTGCACAAGTTTTCCTTATCAGCATACCCCACAATCATGTTAGTGCATCTAGAAATGTCATCCCAGTGCCAGCGGTGCTATCAGAAGCGTGTGCTCACTAGCACAGACCTGCTTGTATGCTTATAAACTTCATGCAACTCCAAAACTGGTTTTAGACTGAAAACAGCGCCCAGATAATGCACTGGCTCCAAACAGCCTTGAACTTTGGCTAAGCTTCAGTTCAGCTCTGAACACTAGCTTTATGACTAGAACCTTTTCCACCTCAGTTACTAAATCCATATTCTCATTGGAAACTCTCAGGACTTTCATAGCTGTTAGGTGGCCCTGTAGCTGGCATAATTTCAGTTACTACTGAAAATACGATGAAGGTAATAAGAAATGCTACTGCCTAAAGACCACACAACTAATACCAGACCATCCATGCCAGTGGGCTGCACAACACAACAGGATCATCGCAGAGCAGAGAACAGTAACTTCATTTCAGTCTTTAGGCCTGTGAGTTGAGAGGAGCTGTGATGAGTATATATGCACAGCCCTCGGGCTTTCAGTGCAAAGCCCAAAAACGGTCAAAGTGTCAGCCAGCAGCACTGAGCACATCTGTCTCCAGGTCTCTGAGCTTCCCATCGCGAGTGCTTCGTCCTGCCCCACCTTACCAATTCCCACAGTTCAGCCCAAAAAACATGATGCTGGAGTCCCACTGTAAAACCAGGGTGGTGAAATTGTTCTGATTAAAAATAAGAAAGAAAGAAAAACAAACAAACAAAAAAAGTGAATACTTCCGACGCAAATCCTGCAAGCAATCAGGTTGACTGGGTAGCCACTTGCAGAGCTGTAACAGCACAACCAAAGGGTCAGCAAACTGTGGTGGAGATGGCAAGAAATTGTCAAGACTTCCTCTACCAGTACCGTCAGCAAAGCCAACACAGTCCTAAATTCAAATCCTAAATCTTCTAGAGCATGTTCTGACCAACACTTCGGAAAGCTGGTTCATGCTTACATGCTGGAATGACAGGGACCTTTTTTAGTCCTGACTTGGAGTAATGAAAACATTTTAGACAGAAGCATGATTGTTATGTTGATGATGTCCCTTCAACTATTTACAGAAGTAGCACCAAGATACCACAAGAAAGACTGAGCATAAAGCATTTCCAGCACATCAAAATGCAGGAAGTATGGGAAATCTTCCCACTAGAAAAGCCTGATCTCATGGGATTTCCAGCTCAGCTGCTTAACTCCTGCTGTCCCAGCAGCTCAGAGAGTGAACTACATCAATTTACCTCAATTCTGCAACCTCAGTGATCCATAGCAAGCTAACAGAGAAGCGGTGAAAATCACAGACATGCCACTGAGTGAGAGTTTAAGTGAGTCTATTCACTGATTGAGTCTGAGGAAAGCCAAAGGTATAGCTGTTGAATTCAACTGCCAGTTTGACTTACTGTCCCCAAAACAGTCTTGTAATTGCATCTATGGAGCTCAACAAAAGCACGCATTTTGCTGTGCTCTGCTGGACTGTGTGCCAGGGGAAGGGGGCAGTGCAGGCCTGGATGACAAGCAAACAAAACTACATGTTACACATCTGTGTTTTGTCCAGCAAGCAGCAACATCTAGGAACCACTTTCATGTCTGCTCCTGGAGCTTCTGGGAAAACTGTCAGTGCTGTAGTGTTGTGTACATGGGGCACAGCATCCAACACAGCCACTTGGGACAAGCCCTGCAGCAGGATGCAAGGAAAGAAATGGAGGGCAGCGATTTCCCTTTTGCAGGATTTACATCAAGGATCCTTAAATCTCCCTTCTAAACAGCATGTAATAATACATGCTTAGTCTATGGAAACAGTAAGTGTACTGCTGTGAGGAATGACACCTCTTAGCAGCTTAGCTGACAGGCTGGTATCTCAGCTACAAGCTCCTGACCCCTCTGGAGCATCCAGGTCCCCATGGGATCTTGTCTCCCCTAACCTCCACTTAACTCGTATCTGATGGGGGAATCCTGCAGCAGCCCCTTGTTCCCCCATGTGCCTTGCAGTAAATAGAGATTGCTTCAACCAGTTGAAGAAGTGTCCAGATGCTGCAAATTCCCTCCAGACTCTGGAGTGGCAATACAAAGAATGGTGGTTGGGCTGTCCCTGATATGGTAACCAGTCCCAAGCACTCAGATAAATACTGTCAGGCTTGTATTTTTTTCCTTAGCACCTGCAGACCTCTCAATTGTTGTTACCCATAAATCTGCTTACCAGTCCTCATGCATCTCATGAAGCCTTAGATTTTTATAAGCCCTTAGCTCACATCAGCTGCTTGCATTTGACAAAAAACTAAATGCGATAAATGGACATGCATCAGTATGGAAAGGGAAGATACTGTGTCAATGAAGAAAAGAAGTGTAAACAGAGATTTTAGCTGGCATTTCAGAGTCTATTCAAGTTATTGTTTCAGCTGTCAAAATAATCCCTGGATAAGCTAAGTCCTGACACTGAGATATTGGTTACTTGGACATCATAAGAAAGTAACCCCACTACCTGGGCTTGACACCTTAATAAAGCTGCATCCATTGAGATTAAGGTCCAAGCTAGAAAATCCATGAATGGCTGCATGAAACAGCATCCAAAAGGTTTATAGCAAAGGGGCTAGTACAAGGTGCAGGCTCAAACTGCTGACCATCTGAGGTGAATTAAAGGTGTGCGTCGAGGGGGAAGCCATCTCCAGATCACATCATTATACAGGACCCATTTAAGAGCAATGACAGAACAAGTTACACAGGCTGCAATGGGAGGGGATGAACAGCAACGGCTGCAAGAATGCAGGAAACAGTTACCTCTTAGCCTGGACCACAGCAAAAGCATATTGCTGTGCCTTTAGACACACAGTCTTACTTTTCTCTCTCCCTTCAAGAAGCAAGCTGATGTAACCATTAAAATGCATTTGTGTACTTCACAGTAATGGCAGGACTGATTCTCTTTCAGTTTGACTCGGCCTCACTGCAGACTCAGCCACTGAAAAACAGCTTATTGAATGGCTGTAATGTGACCAAGTATGTCAGCCCCTAGGCTGAATGGGTTTAAAATAAACTGAAGCAAGCTGCTCCTCAATTGAACTAAGTGTCCACACCACACTAAAATTTCTTTGAAGTTAAATGTGTCAGAAAAGACCCATGATTTCAGCAAGTGAAGAAGCCTGTAAGAATACTGTAGATTTTTGTCATGCTTTGAGTATTATGTTACTCAAGACTTTGTTTGGGTTTATTATACCGATGCTGATAGGCATGTACAAAGGCGTGGGTACTAACATTTTGATCTAATATGATAATTGCCTTAATTTTTGCCTTGCTGAGGATTATTTTGATTAATACGGAGACTGTCTTAGTTAAAGCACATGCTTGGCAAAACTGATTAAGCCAAGAAAAAGCTCCTTCACTGCCTGGTAGCAAATGTCACTTCTGCCACAGATGCTCTGGTCAAAGAGGTCTCATCTGAACTGTTATCCTGGAAACAAACCATACACAGAGAAGTAAGGCCATAGTGATTAGAAAATACCTCTAGAATAGTACATTGAAAATGACATGTTAACATTCAGGGATATACAGCTGGACATAACCACCATGCTTTCAGCAGAAATTTTCAAGCCATTCAAGACAAGTTTTTGCTGAGAAACTGAGGGCACAATACAAATCGGTTTTGGGTCTTGTTGAATACTAGTGCATGTTTCCAAGAATAAAAAATGATCAAAAAGTCTGATGAGAAAGTATTGGTGGTAACAACATACACAGCACAAAAATGCCTTCGAAGTAGAGACAGATGGCTAAATCAGTCTCAGAGAAGTTAGAGAAGGAATAACAGGTACCAAACACAAACCTACTCTGATTTGAATGGTAATAAATTAAACTAATTTCCCCAAGTCCAGTCTGTTTTGCCTGTGATGGCAATTGGTGAGTGATCTCCCTGTTCTTATCTTGATCCATGAGCATTTCATCGTATTTTTTCTCCCCTGTCAAGTTGAGGAGGGGAGTGATAGAATGACTTTTGTAAGCACCTGGTGTCCAGCCAAAGCCAAATGACCACAGCAGAAATCTTAAGAAACCATCAAATCACAGGAGTGGGAATTCATATTTGATTCTTTCACGAATCATCAGGATCTTTTTTAGCTTCTCAGGTGGCATAAAGGAAGAGGCAGATCGGAAAGCTTGCTGATGTCTGTAATTAAAACTGTGTCATACTCAGAAACAAAAGCATTTTTCATCTTTTTTAAAGGTGAACTCAATGACACTAGAGCCACCTGAGTAATGACAAAATCCTGTGACAACAAATCCCTCAATACTTTATAGTTTTTATATATAAAATAGACCCTGTATTCATGTGTGTGCATGCATGCCTGTATGCGTGTGTGTGCCCGTGTGTGTTACTGAGGTGAGGAGGTTTTCCAGGCATATGCAACAGAAGTAAGGAAGTGGTGAAACTGTCTCCTGGGAAAGAAACAGCTACACTCAGTGCAGACAATGAGTTACCAAACAGTTTTATTACTACTTTTGCCCATCCATACCAGAAGATTATTTTAAGTATATGGAAAATACCTAAAGACACTTTGAGAACGAAGAGCATTTCCTGTTGTTTCAGTTCTACACAGTGCTCCTTTGTAATAAAATAATGGTGGATAAATGTGTAAATATAAGCAGCAGGTTTTCCTTTCCTATCTTTATTTCCATCTACTTATTTTAATGAAAATATCGCTATCCTATTGTAGCTTTTTCCTGCTTGAGCAACAGTTCTTGTTATTTAAACATTAACAGGGCAGAACCTTCTGACTCCCTATCAAGCCATCAGAATAGTTAAGCAACAAATTCTGGACATCTACTAATACTCTGCAATCCACAGAAATTTCCCCTCCAGCAAAAGATAAGGGAGGGAAAGGTGCATGTATGGCTGGCATGTCAACACCTTTTATGAAGGAATCAGAGAGAGCAAAGATGCAATTTGCCCTGCCAATATGTTATTTCACCACCAGAGAAATGCAGGAGCTGATTCAGAGCACACAAAGAGGTTGGAGAGAAGTTTCTGAAAAGAATCAGACCTCTGGGTGCCAGGTTCACAGGCCAGAAAATGAGGCCTACTCCTTGTTTACAGGGGACACACAGCAGCAGGGGAGGGAGCAAAGCAGTCGTCTGTGCTTTTTAGATGGGCCAGGGCTACTCAGACTTGGCCAGAACATCGGATCCAACTGCTCTTTCTATTGAGTTCAGAATAATAATGGTCTGTTTCCCCTTTTTTTATGTCCTCTCAACCATACTGCTATTTTTATGCTTCACTTGCTGGCACATGGATCAATCACTGTAGGACCTGATTTACAACCTGTATTCCAGACATTGCTTCTAGCAAAGGGGGGACGGGGGGCAATAGACACAAGTGTGTTTAAACACCTATCGTGCAGTGCCTTGACTTGGCCTCAGAAGATACTTGGAAATACAAGGTCGAGGAAAGAGGCTGGTTCCTCTGTCATTTATACCAATTCTGAGCAAAGAATCAGTCTGACTGTTTCCATAGAGTGAACCCAAGACTTTCAGCTCTTGTCAGTGAGTCCCTCTTTAAAGACTGTTTCATTTTCCCAAGGCACATAGCACAATCCTGCAATTTACTATGGATGGTTTTTCTGGATTAAAATGAAGAAAGATTATTTTATTGGAGAAAACTAAACAAATTTGACATCCCACACCATGTATTGACCCCATCTGAGAAGCCTTTAGTTTAAAGCCAACACATGACTTTCATCTCACTTGGCACATGGGGCACAAGCAAAACACACGTTTTGATCACTGGGAACTGATTTTAGCTGTATCCACATAAAACCCACTGCCCTTAGAGCATGTTCGAGAGAAGATACAGAAGCCAGACCCCCTTCCACAGCTACCCAAAGTTTCTTAATGGGGGAGCCTGGGCAAAAGTGGGGTGTCTTGAAGGCTCTTGCTGATGGGGATCCCACTGGCAGCAGGCACAGGTCCCTCCTGGCCATGAGTGGTGGTGCCAGGATGAGTGCCCATGTGTCTGGCGCAGGAGGGAAACAAGGCTCAGAAGGATTTTAACAAGGGCTAGGACATCCTGGTGGGGATGGACCCCACAGTCCCAAAAGTCAGATCCACCTTTGACAAAGTTATCAGCATAGACTCCACTCCCATACAGTCCTCTGAAATCTACTTAGGTGAGGTGTCCAGAAACACTGCCACATGCACAACAACTGTAGTGGGTTTGCGTGGCAAGGTTTTAGTGGTGAGAGGGCTACAGGGGCAGCTGTGAGAAACTGCTAGAAGCTTCCCCTGTGTCTGATGGAGCCAAAGCCAGCTGGCTTCAAAACAGACCAGCCACTGGCCAAGGCCGAGTCCATCAGCGATGGTGGTAGCGCCTCTGGGATAGCACATTTAAGAAGGGGGCAAAACTGCACAACAACAACTGCAGTGGAAGAGAGGAGTGAGACTACGTGAGAGGCAGAGCCCTGCAGCCCCCAGGTGAGTGCAGGAGGGGCAGGGGGGCTCCAGGCGCCGGAGCAGAGATTCCCCTGCAGCCCGTGGTGAAGCCCACAGTGGGGCAGGCTGTGCCCCTCAGCCTGTGGAGGGCCATGGTGGAGCAGATCCCCACCTGCAGCCCGTGGAGGACCATGGTGGAGCAGATCCCCACCTGCAGCCCGTGGAGGGCCCATGGTGGAGCAGATCCCCACCCGCAGCCCGTGGAGGACCTGACGCGGGAGTAGGTGGGTGCCCAAAGAAGGCTGTGACCCCGTGGGAAGCCTGCAGCCCCCATTCCTTGTCCCCTGCCTTGATAGGGTGGAAGAGGTAGAGAAAATTGAGAGAAAAATTGGGCACAGGAAGAAAGGAGGAGTGGAGAGAAGGTGTTAAATTTTTATCTTTAGTTCTCATTACCCTACTCTGATTTGATTGGTAATAAACTAATTTCCCCAAGTCAAGACTGTTTTGCCTATGACAGTAATGGGTGAGTGATGTCCCTGTCCTCATCTCAACCCACAAGTTTTTCATAATATTTTCTCTCCCCTGTCCAGCCAAGAATGGGAGCAATAAAGCCACCTTGGTGGACACCTAGTCCAGCCAAGGTCAACCCACCACAGCAGCCTAAAGCTCGTTTAAATGCACAGGGGTTTTTAGGTTCTCTTCAGCATGTTTTGGCCTGGATTAATGAAACAGTGATGGACAATGCAATTGACTGACTGCACACAGCTGATGTAACATACATTATCCTTCTAGTCTCCAGAAATCAGCCATTACACAGATATATCACTCCCAACAGATAGATAGATAGATAGATAGATAGATAGATGACACTTTACTTCCCGGTCAACCTTGTTATTGTCAGGAGTTTTACCTACAGAAATGGAAACAGAGACTATAATACTAAACAATCTTAAGCAATCCCAAATAAACCAAAGCAACTCTTTCTTAAGGGCTATTTCTGGTTCATCAGGTTTTGCAGTAACATTTAAAGTTAAACATAAGATGACAACCATTGCTTTGCACCTTATTCCATAGGACTTTTTTTTTTTTTTTTTTTGGCTGCTGAATCATGGTAGTAAAGGCCAGATCTGCAAATGGCCTTCAGGTACCTGGTTCCTATTCAGTGGGAGTTTAACAGGGCTTTTGTTTTTGTGGATGTGATAATCACCACGTTAGAGTCAGGAAAGCACCTTTTCACACATTAAAAAGACGGATTTAACTGGGCAAATTCTAAACCTGGATTTATAATGTTTAAAAGAGGGATTTAGCTCCCTAATCAGAGCTTCTGCTGCTGAGGGCCCACCAGCCCATTGAACGTCATTGTCCTTAGCAGCTCTCAGAGCTTATGACAAGGTCAGACCCAAGTGCACCACTGCAACACACCAGGGAAGCCTGGCTTTGTCCTCAGAGAGGAGTCATGGCTTGCCGCAAGCACCAAGGGCTGCTGTCCCATACCAGGAAGCACAAGAGACCAACTGACAGAGTCCTGTCATGTATCATATCCCAAAGTGTGAGAAAGGCTATGGCACTGCACAGCAGCTAGCAGCGTGACAAAAGAACCACCCTATCTTACATGAATCTCTTCATCAGTCCTCCCTCCCCACATGGCCTCACCAATGACTCAGTCCAGGGAAATGAAGATGGTCCGTGTCTCTGTGCCAACACCCACTGCACAGTTGAGAGGCCGCTCACAACATAAGCAGAGCATGAAAGAAAAATGAAACTTTGCCGTAGTCTGGAAAGTCTCTCACCAGCAGGACATCTTCCTAACTAAGCATCAAAACCAAATGTAACAGAAATTATTTTCAGACTGGGATGCAACCCGTCAGTAACACTGCACCTTCATGCAGACAAGGCACTACCCACCCATGGGAACACCTCTGCAAAGGGTCAACCAACTAATACCTCTCTGCATTCCCCCATGCCCTCTTGCAGAAACAGTCTGATGAAAATGGTCTCATTCTTTTCTGCCTCTTCTGGTGCAGAGGCAGACAGAGCATGGAAGATAATGCACCAAGAGGTAGATGGTTCATTCAGTCTTTTGACTCCATCTGTGCCCAGGAGAATAAAGCTCTGTGCCTTTAGACCCAGGGGCTGGTTATGGTCCCATGAGCTGTACATACCCATGCCGAGATGATGATGATGATGATGATGGAAAGTACCTTCAATATAAAATGAAGAAGTTGGCTTTAGTGAGATTTAGTTTGGGTGTAGTCCTTGCAGGAACGGAGAAACCAGGCCAAGGATCTCCTCTGTCACAGAGAAGCATGGATCAGGTGCCTTCCTACTGGGGAAACAGGTACTTCAGACAAGTTGTAGGACTGATGGAGGTGCTTCATCCCGTACCCACACAAGAGCTGGTTAGATGAAGCAAGACCTCCCCAAACACTGAGCTATATTATAGATGTGTGAGGGTCTTGGGGTACCGGAAGCAGAATGACTACAAAGCCAAATGACTTGATGACTTCTATTGCTGTTATAAGACTAATTCCAGTAACAAATCTGCTCTCACACACTGCTACATTGTACTACTGTGTCTGCACATATCCTTGCCAAAATGCTGAGGCTACTGCTGGGAACTCTATAAGGAATTTTGCTTCTTTTGTTCTAGCCTTGATGAACTCCTTGGAAAATAATGTGATTGTAGGATGTTTTTAGTACTGACCTGTATCCAGCAAGTGGTCTTCAGCTCTGAGCATTTTCAACTTTTAAGAACAGATTTAGAAAGAAATCTTGGCAGATGCCAATATTTCTGGAGCAGAAGAGTTGTATTAGACGCATTGGCAAAAGATTGAGATGTTCTTCTGGGATGCAAGTTTCATCCAATGAGGTCAGATCTAGACAGATTTGATGGTGAAGTCAGTTTTCAGTCTGAAGAGCAAGGAAGGAAGCAAGGAAACTGGAAGAGTAAAATCTGGGTGAAGGAAAAGGTATCAGTTGCTCCCAGATTTCTGGGAGTTCAAGTTTTGAGGTGCCCAATAAAAATCAGGAGGAAAAACTTTGTGTCAGGAAACAAAATCTGGGTTTGTAACTGTATGATTCCCTCCACAGTCCTTCCCATTTGGTGTTCCTTCTGCAGCATCCTCAGAGCCATGGGAGTCCAAGCAGGGGGACCCAGCCATGACTGCCACCAGCCTGCTTCTGCCACACCTACCCACACCAAATGCTGCCCAAAATGGAGGTGAGCTCAGAGAAAGGGAGAAATCTGGCTCTCAGAGGGGAGAATCCATCCAGGAGCAGACCCAGCAAGGGCCCAGGCACTCTGCTGTCTAGGGAGGCAAGTCCTCTTCCCACCATGGAGACTGCGGGGCCACTGTCAGACCACAGAAAGTCTCTGGCAGCATGTTCAGAAGGGGGGAACATTTTCACTGAAGTATGATTATGGCCACAATTATTTCACTCTTGAGTGAGGTCATTATTATTTTTTATTATTGTTTTCAGGACACTCCATTTCATTAGGAGTGGGAAGTTTGTGTATACAGACACTCATGTAGTAGAAAAATCAATAAACAGCCTTCTCTATTATAATAATAAAAACAATGAAAAAGACTTTTGAAATCTTGGTCTGTAAGAACAAGCGTAAACAGCACTCAACTGAGCGAGTTTCTATTTCTAATTAGACCTGGACAACATGCCTTGTTGGGCAATGAAGCCATCGTCTTCTCCTCGGAGGTAGGAACACAATACTTCTCAGGTGGTTGCAAGCTAATGCAGCAGTGACGAAGTTCAAATGGAGGCATATGTGTCCCCACCATCAATGCCCTGAAGGCAGGAACTTTCTTCGTAACGTGCTTGTCCAGAAATGGTCCTGCAAATCTCACAGTTATTGAGTACAAAACTAAATACGCTTTTTTTGTTGGTTTTTCTGCTCAAGATATTTGGTGATTGCCAGGAAGTTATGGGACTCCGGTCAATAAAGATTTTGGTCATCAAAGTGGCAATTAGAGCCAGTCATGAGATTTCTGACTACATGTCGTTTCACTGGAAAACAGTGATTTGTCAGAGCCAGAAATTTTCATGTCTGAAGCATATCTGTTCCAATGAACCGACATCAAACCACAGGTAGTTTTCCACTGGAAAACTGCCTGGCTTTCTACCAGCTAGGCTGGTGGGCTGCTTAGGACACAGGGATCGTAGGCTCACTGCCACCGAAGTGGGAGCCTGGTAGTGCTGGGAGACCTGGCTGGAGTCAGCAGTCCCAAAGTGCAAGCTCCCAGCCCTAGCCTTGGCTCAATGTGCCACTCTGTTATGAGGCAGCACCAAGGCTGGAAAGAAGCACGTTCTGAGGAGGGTATTTTATTTTGGAAATACTATGCGTCATTGTTTCCTATTCCTATTTTTTCCCTATAAACTTCTCTTTTGTGGGTAATTTCGAAATAACTGGTTTTGTTCCAGTTCAGAACAAAACCAAATGTCAGAATTTCCCACGAACCAGGAATCTGATAACTTGGCCAGTCTTTCTGGTAACAATCCAGCAAATTTTCAATTAAATTGGATGCGCTGCTTGATGGCAATAAGCAGTTCGATTTCCTACACAATTTTGAGTCCTTCTCAAAGCACTTTCCAAATAGAAGCAAACTGTCATTTTGCTTTCAGCTGCCAGTAGGTGAAGGCACAAACAGTACCTGGACTGGGACTATTCTGCCAAGGGGGTGTCCCCACTGCTTGGTGAGGCTACTGCAGCACCGCCTGCTGAGCCCCTAGAGAAGGGGGCAGCCCTGCTCTCAAGAAACAGAGAGGGGGCAGGCAAGGTGACAAGTGCCAGGCTCCCAGTCTGTGTCTTATTGAACAATGTTTTAAAATAACAAGCTCTCAGGATAAGATGGGCCCGTGCAGAGCACAGATTCATCTGATGAGAAATATGGCAATTTGTGTAAAGTGTCCTTCACTTAGCTCTTTATTACTGATCTTACAAAGTGACAGACAGTTGCCTTGGGAGGGAGAATACAAATCATCAGAAGTTTAGCTCATGATTGGTGAGCAAACAGGATGGCAGCAGCTACTTCCTTATTGACATTTATGTCAACAAAGCATGTTTCAAACTCCATCCTGAGCAGGACTAAATTTCTAATGCTTTTTACATCCATATAGCACAGGGCAAGGTGCTATGATGGGGATCTGAGCATGGCCCAAAGCTCCCAGAGGACGGGCCAGTCTCCAGGTCTGAAATCAATTCTTCAGAGAGCTTCTGATTTCCTAAGCCGCTACCACCAAGGGGTCTATCCTACCCTGCCCAGCCTGGCCAAGACTCTGGTAACAGCAATAGGGATGCTACACTGACAACATGCACGCACATACTCCCAAAGGTAATAACGGAGATTTCTCTGCAAAAGAGAGAGGCCAACACAGCGGACATCAGTAGCTGAAGTGAAACAGCTTCTTGTTGATGCCTGAAACTGTGAGACCTGGACTCTTTTATGTGCCACTTAATCTAGATTCTTATTCGGATGTGAGAATTGTGTAGTCATTATTTACTCACATGTGTTTAGGTTGGAGCATTCCTGTATTTAAGCACTTCCCAGGACTAGCCACCTAGAAACGATACCAATTTAAGAGGTGAGAGAAAAAGAACAAGAGACAAGTGCCAGGAGAGAGCATCCATCAATATCTTCCAACAAGATAACATGCCTTTAAATGAATGTAGGGCTCAGTCAAAGGAAAAATAGATTTCAAACATTTTATTGCGATTTTGCTTACAGCCACTTTACTCCAGCAACTAGTGAGGGCTACACAGGATTTCTGCTTCAGAGGCACCTGAATCCAGCTGAGCTAATATGTAAAGTTGCTTTGGTAGACAGCCTGCAAGTACTGGAAATTATTGGTGTGCATCCAAAACTCACTTCCATCAAACCTGAAGCATGGAGAAAGCATTACAACCTCTGTGTAACTACCCTGTAGCAATCACTAAGGCCTTCTGTATGTTTGTTTCAAAATAGTTTGGGCTTACCATGGATACTCTGACAGGACACCTGCTACACTATTTTGTTCCCAAAGAAGCTGCTGCGAAGCAGCAAGACCATCTCAGAGATTACTGTGCTCCTGGGGCTAGCCTCCAAGATTCACTCTTCAGAGCAAGGATGGCAGGGAATAAAGTTCCTACAGTCATCTATTTTTTGGCAGCAGTAGGTTGGAGAGGAGACCTGCTGTTTCGTCTCTGCCTTTGGGAGACAGACACATGGGGCTACACTCCTTACCTCATGCTCCCTGGGGATCATAAAGGAAAGCACTGTCTGCTTCGCAGCTCTCCCTTTCCAAAAAAACAGAAAGGTGCCCTGTTTCTAAGACAAACCCCTGAAAGGTTACCAGGCAAAACCGGACCTGGTCATCCTTCCTAGCCTATTAACCTCTAAACTCTGGTTTGGATCCTGGCTGGGATCCTATAAGTCTCAGGCAGGCAACATGGAGAGAGGTAGGTGTTTGTGCATCTTGCCTTTCTCTCTCTCTCTCTCTCGTCTCACCACACGAAGCGCCAGCCATTCTGAGCTTTAGTTGAGTTTGAGGAGTTTATCATGTGTTCATTACCACCTCTCAAACAGTAAGCAAGTAGATTTTCTGCCAGCTGGTAAATGCACTGGCAAAAAAGAAATCAGAAGAAAGGCAGCTCCCAGATAAATTACACATATAGGAAAACGTTAGCTATCAATTTCCACTTTTAAACCTGGAAAATAAAAAGGCATCTTCTGATCACTGCCAGCAAGTCCCAGGCATGCAGTGCAAGAGCAAATGGTTGTGAGGTACTTGATAACAGCCTGGCAGAGAATTTGTCTGAGGATGGCCATCTGCGCTGATGGTGTACACAAGGCTTGTTTCCCACTCTCTTTTATTAATAAGATTAATAAGTAGAACCATGTGCTGTGCTTATGTGTGACATGCTAGGCACTTATAACACACTGCAGAAACTAACAGTCCATCCTTAAGAAAAGTTTAAAACAACAAAAGATGATTTTCACGAAGGTAACTTTCCTAAGGCAAACACAAAATAGACTAAAGCCTGCAGGTCAACTGAACTTCCTCCATTCTTCTGCTCATGTCTTCAAGATGGCAACATGAACTTGAGACAACAAGATGTGAAGCATTCACCTTTGCCATTGATGTAGCTGATCGGTGTCAGAAGATGGCATCGGTTTCATCAAAGAAACAACCGTGGAGCCTGTAACACATCACTGCTGACTGGGGAGGCTGCAAAGAGACGAGATCAAAAAGAATGGAAAAACAGAAAGAAAAAAGGAGGAAAGAGCATCAAAAATAACAGCTCTCCTCTTGAGGCATACGGTCTCCCATTCATAGTTCTGACACAATGAACAAACAAAAAAGAGGTACAATACAGTTCAGTAAGTAAAGCCACAATTTAGCCTTGCTATTTGTGTATGCCTTTCAGTCACATCTTGAGCTTCTGATATAAAAAGGGGTATAAACGAGTCCTGAATATACATTAGAATCTACTAAGCCACAATTTAATGTGATTTGGTCCTCTCCACAGAATGTTGGATCAAAATTTCTGCACAGAGTTTCTTCCAGCAAGAAAGTTTCTATACTGTGGATGTGACTTTCTGTTGCTCTGCCAGAGTAATCTCCGAAGCAGATCATCTGCAATTTCAGATGCATTCCCAGAAATCTATTCTATGTTCCTTATTTTCAATAGCTGTTGATGGCAGAGAACCTTTGTTCCTCCAAAATGTGTTTCATGCTCTCTCATGATGCACAGGTTCACTTTTTCAAAGCCCTGATGATTTCACATTAAAAAGATTTCATTAGATCAATGTGAGTGCCAGCAGTGGTACGTAATTTTTTTTTCTTACAACTACAGCTGTGGATGCTTATTTCACAGGTCATTTGGCAAAAGCCACACAATTTTATGGGCTTTCAAAAACATTTTTGAGGGAAAGAAAAAGTGGAGACCTTTTCTGGAGGTGTCTTTCCATAATCTGTGACCTCCCAGTTTCTACCTCTGAGCTGCCAAAGACATAATGACTTTCCATGGGTGAAGTTATTACTTCTAAAAAGGGGCAGCATTCCAGTGCTGCCACGTGCAACAAGTTGGTTACAACCTATGGGATCCATAAATCAAAATACCAAGGGGTAGTGTTTGATGACTGGTTGCCCAATGTCAAATCCAATATCTTTGTAGTAAGAAAGTAATTCCTTATTAAGGAATTGTGTGATTTTATATGATGTACCCAAACAGAGAAACACATTAGAGAAACCTCCAAGGGAAGGAAGCAAGGAGTGAAAAAAGAACCTTGGAAGCAGAAAATTTAACATTGACTCCTATGACCTGAGTAACTTTTACCCAGCTTGCTGTGAGCAGGGAGCATTTCAGGACAGTTTCATTGTGCCTGTGAGAGTATTCAGTTACAAGGCAATTTTATCTCTTTGAGCTGTGATGGTGTTGATTTGGCAAGCAGTGGGGCATTGTTATTCCAGCTGGGTGATTTTTAATAGGAGTAAGAATCCATGCTATTTGTCAGATACTTGAATTAACTAGTACTTCTTTTTTTAAGGTATTAAGGTTTAAATGAATTTGGAAATAGGATTTTACAGAATCAAGGCATGGGAGACACAAGACTAACTGCAAACATTTTGTAAATGTACAGCTGGCAGAGTTTCTCATTATCTTTTTATTCTACTATGTTCATGGAAACCCTTCAGTACAGCCCATCCAATTGTACAAATGGCAATACTTTAGAGATATGATTCTTTACTTTTTCATCCTTTTTCTTTTTTACAGAAAGGACTTCCATTGTTGAGATGTTTGTCAGAAAACAGTAGCCCTAATCTACAAGAAGAACTTTCCTGTAGTTCAGAGCTTGTGATCTTTTTCTTGTTAAAAAGTGCAGGTTTTCATTTCTAATATCAAAACAGATTGAGTGAGTGTCTATCCTGAAATGGTTACAGAGGGCTGATATTTTGTGATTGGGAGGGGACTCCACAGTCTCAACAGCGCTGGGTCCAGACTGGTTCCCTGTTCAGGGTAGTCACACCACAGGGTCATTTACTGTAAATTTTGGCTTAAGCAATCTGAGAAGTGCCAGAACTGAAGCCTGTGCCCGCAGGTAAGCACTAGGTTAATCTATAAGGGAAAACTCCACTTTATGAAGAGCCTTGCCTTTATTGTCTTCCCAAAAGCAACACTATCAGGTGAAACTTTAGACCACCACAAGCCATGGAGAGCAGCTATTGTAAATCTTTGCTGAAAACACCCGATCAAACACATTGTGTTTCATTTATTTTTCTGGACAGATCTTTTTAACTTTCTGGGAAATGCTCCAATGGACAAGTTTGGAGTCAGCAATATTTTTATGGAAATGTATATTTTAAGGAGTAATCTCAGTTACTGATGTGAGCATTCCCACTTGCAAATTCATGTGGGAGTTGCACCCCTCCTATCAGGAAATACAATGCAAATTGTCAGTTTAAGAAAATCTGCCCAGTGTAGTTTGAAAATCAGACACCTAATAAGGAGCTACTCATGAATCACTTGCTCACTCCCTCACTCCCACGTGGGATGGGGAGGAGAACTGGAAAAAGGTAAAACTTGTGGGTTGAGATAAGAACAGTTTAATAATTGAAATATAATGTAATACCAATAATAATAATCATAATAATATAAGTGTAATGAACAGCAAGGAAAAAGAGAGAAATAAAACCCCAAGAAAACCAAGTGATGCACAGTACAGTTGCTCACCACCCACTCACCAATGGCCAGCTGGTCCCCGAGCTACAATCGCCGCCACCCTCCCCCAACTCCTGCAGCCAACTCTACGCCCAGTTTATATACTGAGCATGATGTTCCATCGTATGGGATATCCCTTGGGTTAGTTTGGGTCAGCTGTCCTGGCTCTGCTCCCTCACGGCTTCTTGTGCACCTGCTCACTGGCAGAGCACGGGAAACTGAAAAGTCCTTGACTTACAGTAAGCGCTACTTAGCAACAACTAAAACATCAGTGCCTTATCAACATTATTCTCCCACTAAATGCAAAACCACAGCAGTGTACCAGCTACTAGGAAGAAAATTAACTCTATTCCAGATGAAACCAGGACACTATTATATTCTTTCTGTTCTCATTTATCATTTCTAGAGGCAGGTTCATCGGCAGATTTTTAGAAATCTGCCTTCTTATAAGCTGTATTGTTCTCTTTATGTCCTTGAAATGCTTTTCAGAAGTATTTTAGTATGAGTGAACCAACAAACATACATTTTTTTCCTTGTCTTTTTCAGGTAGCTTCTTAGGAGCAATTTTCAGACCAGCTTATTTTTTAGAAAATATGCAAGGTGTGAATCTGAGTCACTTGAGACAACTCTAAGATGCTCATAGGCAAACATTACAGTATGTGTCAGGTATAAACTCTGACAACTGCTGCTCACTATACCCAGGTAAAATCTGGAAGATGACTTGTGGTTAGTGATAAACTGATGGTCACTGTCTTAAATTTTGGTATGCTGGTATTTTCATTAGTAGATGGCTTTATTTAAATAGCATTATCAATGGCTCAAGCATGAATAATGAAGACTTATTATTATGGGCAGGATTTAGAAAGTTGCAGCCATGACTTGGACAAATCACTCAAAAGTTGCATAGGACTTCTGCTGTTTTTCCAAGCATCAAGTTTAAATCTAGATATTATTTATAGCAGTGCAAGATTTTTCTTGATGAAAGAAAGTGTGATTTTTCCATACATTTGTTTACTACTGCATGCCTTCTCCTGGTGAGATGGGCCCAGTTCCAGTACTATTTCGGTAGATAATATTCCTATTGCATCTACCTGTAGGGGCTCAACCTTTCACGGACAAAAACGCCATTCAAACAAATGTTTTTTTGTTTATGGAAATTCCACCATTTGTGTGCTCAATTGTTAGTTCTATGGATGCAAAGAAAAAAGTCTGTACATGAGAAAAGGCTAGTTTAAAAATGAACCATTAGGCTTTATCTACAATAACAGATAAGATTTCACCCTTGTATTACAAGGAAATAAGACATACCTGGAGTGCGTGTCTGTGTGCAAGGCACTCCTCTCTATTCCTCCCTGTGACTCTTGGGTCCACTGGCCAATTTCAGAAGTTACCAAACAGGTCAAAGTGACTTTCAATTCTGTACATGCAGGTGTCTAGCTAAGGAGATCCTGTTGTGATCCTCACTGAGGAAAGAGGCGTCAGCACAACCTTATTCCCCCTCTCAAGGTATATCATTTCAGGGAAATATCTCCTCAGGAGAGAGACTGAAAGAACAGTTCAGCCAGAGGGAAAATTTTGGCCTTTACTTACACGTTTTTAAATGGCAGAAAAGTCACTTGGAGAGCCAAACCAGAGAGAAAACCACAGGTTTTGTTCTGGAATTTGTGATATTGTTCATTCATGTGTTGCTCAGTCTGTTGGGCTATTTAGGAATGAAGAAACCACGGGAAGATGGGATGCATACAAGAGCAGTTACCCTTCAGCCAACATGTGGGAGCCCTGGTCGGAGCAGGGATGCTGATGGCTCTTTTCCACTGTGACCACAGTCCTGTAAGGTGTCAACATACACAAATAAAAGGAGAGCTGCAATTCCCTGTATCCAAGGCATTATCCCAAATGTACATATGATTTTTGCTGGAAGTGGTTGTACTGTAAGGGAATACAATCACTCATTTTTAACACACTAAAAGTCCTTTTGAAATAACTATTTCTCATCAGAACTGAAACCCCAGAACATTAAGTATTATAACTCCAGCTGGAACCTGCTTTTATTTGTAGTTAAGGTCTCCAGTTCTGCCTTTTTGGTCCCCCAGCGCAGGCCCCTAAAGCAGAGGAACTGGAGTCCCTAAAAGAAAAAACCCAACAACTGTGTAAATGAGTGTTGCAGTTCAGGCACTTTTAGAAACCTATAAACACACCTTCATTTCTCATGAGAATATTAGAGCAGGTGTACGTTCTGAAAAACATTCCTGTTTTTTACAGAGTGATCTCTGAGTCACCATTGGAAAGGACTGTGACCATGGCTTATAAGGCACTGACACTACCGTGCCTTTGCACAGCCAGTGTCTGTTTTGCTCACACTGTCCCTCTGAACCTCTTGGTTGATGGGCAGTGCCATTCAGTGATTTGGGAGTGCCGCATCCAGCCAAGGCTGCCTTGTATCGTACTTGCCCCTGTAAAAGTCACTGAAACTACGTTGTGCAGACAGCCATCCAGGCCCCAGGGACAGCAAAACTTATGCTTTTTAACATGAGCTATTGCTGCTGACCTCTAAGTCTAGGTCACGTGCTTCTGTCTCCCATGGGAAGTGGCTGTGTGGCCATGGCTACAGAAAATAAGACCTTTCCACCTCATGAGGTGCCTGGAGCTGCCATGCCCTGCAGCCAACCCCTCCGAGGTGCTTCCAGCTTAATTTGTCACTGCAGAGGCACTGGATGGTGCAGTAGTGGGATAACGGGAAGTACCACATCAGACTTCTACTGTTCCTTCACCATCATTTTTCAACTGCGGCCAAGGATGGTCGAGATGAGGTCACAGCAACAGCCTCCTCTGATGGGAAGGTTTTTGAGAGACAACATGGAGAATAAGCAAATAGCAGTCTAAATCTTGCCAGCCATTAGCCGGTGACTGGAGGGGCTGAAAGACCCTAAAGGCTTTTGAAATCACATTGTGAGGAAAATAATGACTGTGTTAGGAAAATAAAGAAAATATTCCAGCGCTTGCACATTTCTGGCAGATTTTCATTCAGATGCAGAAGAAAAACAATTCTGACTATCCTGAACTTCCTGAAGAAACCTCTGATTCTTAGCACCTCCTGCGAACTCGCATTGCAAGGAGCCAAAGTGAACTCAGCATAAAAAGATTTCATAAAAAAAACCTGTCATGGTTAAGTGAGACACCACATCCAAGGGGGAAAATATGCCTCTCAGCCATTTCCCCTAGGCTATAAATGCCTTGCAGCTCCTCTGTAGCCCTCTGAACGTGTCTTTAGAGTTAAAACCTATTAATGCTTATGGGGCATTGGCATAATTTTTAATAAGGCATCAGAGCAGAGCAGTGCTAAGAAAATCTACCTTGGAGACCCATGTCTGGGTCGACATAACTCTGGCCTCTTCTGAGTGAACCCTCTGGGTGTGGAAGACAAAGTGTCTTTGTTTTATTCTTTACAGAGTAACCTTTTGGAAGATTGAATCCATCATTTTAGGAGTAGCTCTGGCCTGTGAACTCCCTTTACCATTTTTTTCCTCAATTCATGAATTAAGCCTAAGCCAACGTCGTTCTAAGGCTAGAATTGTTATTCTACAGTTTTTATTGAGAACATTATAGGGGATTTGATGTAGCTGACTGAATTAATAATTTTCAGATTTAGAGAAGTCTGTTTTGAAAGACAAGGGAAATAGCATGTCCAGAATGATATAGCTGTTGCTTAGTTGAGGTCTAACTTGTTGCTACAACAACTGGAAGAAACTTGTGTTGCCAGGGTCTTGCTGATGCTGGTACTGTGTGCTTTTGACAGACTGAAAGGAACAGGGCTGCGAGCCTGAATCACTATTGTGTTAAGAGGGGCATAACTTTCATTAATTTAATTGAATTATCTCTTTCCACATTGATATTCAGGACATTTTAGTAGCTGGGCCATTCCCTCTCTGCTCACACCTGAAGACAGAAGTAATAAAATAACAGGTTGAACTTAAAGCACTGCAAATATAAGTCTGAGGGTAAAATTTGCAGTCTGGGAATAAAAAGATAGGACTGATGAGGGTCTAATAAGAAATGTTCCAGTAGGCTTTATGTAATCTATCCATACGCTCAAACACATTTTTAGGGGGGTTGTGTGCTGGTTTCATCTGGAATAGAGTTAATTTTCTTCCTAGTAGCTGGTACACTGCTGTGGTTTTGCATTTAGTGGGAGAATAATGTTGATAAGGCACTGATGTTTTAGTTGTTGCTAAGTAGCGCTTACTGTAAGTCAAGGACTTTTCAGTTTCCCGTGCTCTGCCAGTGAGCAGGTGCACAAGAAGCCGTGAGGGAGCAGAGCCAGGACAGCTGACCCAAACTAACCCAAGGGATATCCCATACCATGGAACATCATGCTCAGTATATAAACTGGGTAGAGTTGGCTGGGGCCTGCCGATCACTGCTCGGGGACCGGCTGGGCATTGGTGAGTGGGTGGTGAGCATCACTTGTGCATCACTTGGGTTTCTTGGGGATTATTTCTCTCTCTTCGTTGTCTCACTTTTCATTACAATATTATCATTATTATTGTTGTTGTTGTTGTTATTATTGTATTTCAATTATTAAACTGTTCTTATCCTAGTCCATGAGTTTTACCTTTTTCTAATTCTTCTCCCCATCCCACTGGAGGGCAGAGGTGTGAGTCAGAGGCTGCGTGGTTCTTAGCTGCTGGCTGGGGTTAAATCACAAAAAAATAGTGAGAGAATTTGTTTTCTTTGAGGTTTTCTGTTGACTCTTTCTTTACTTCACTAAGGCTTTTGGCTCAGCCTTCTGGAGAACAAATACTACATTGCATGATAACAAATTCTTACATAGAAAATGAAACTGAAAAATATTGACTCGGATAACTGAGAGGAGAATACTAGTTGCATGCAAAAAACAAATGAAAATGTAAGTTTCAATTTACATTTAGGTAAGTTTGGGCTTATGTGTGGACCACACAATGAGCGTGTTTGTTCTATGCAGAGATAAACTGGACCACCGGGGAATTTTAATCTTTCAAAAAATGTGGAAATGCACTGTGTGTAGCAGTACTTTGCAACTGAGTTAACTGAATAGCACATCACTTTAGCCACAGAAATAGAACTAGTCCTTGTAACTTTGTCTCATTTGCAGGTCTGGCTTTTGGACCATGATTCTGCCAAGCAACCAGTCATCCATACATCGTTCATAAAATCAGTGTTATTAACTCATTAAATACAAGCACAGCACTTCTAATGCACACTTACGAATCCCACCACTTAAACCTCATGATACTCTAACCCAGATTCTTGTACAAACTGCTGAAGATATAATCAAAGCTGTGGGCACAAGAAGAGAAGGTCTTTTTAGGTCACAGCACATTTTTCACACTCAGTGAGAGAGCACATGCAATTCCAAGTGGAAAACTGACTGGTAGCTCCAAAGGATCAGAAACCAGAGGAGTAATTCCCTTCATACGCTAAAAAAATCGAAGTGCCTCTCAGTCAATGCACAGGCACATTGCTCCCTACCAACAGGGCTTTCTGAGGTAGCCTGCAGAGCAATGGTGTAACCTTGAATTTGGGAAGTGAGCAAGGTCACATTAGCACTCAGCCTTCGCTGTGGTGATTGGGGTGCTTCCTACAACTTCTACCCAAAGTCCACATTGCTGCTCCCTATGAAGACAGGTTGCAAGTCCAAGTATCTTTAAGTACTTTTGGTAGGTTTTTTGACCAAACCAGGATTTCTTTTTTAGAGTGCATCCTGCATACTAGTCCCCCAATTATCCCAACTGGGAATCAGCCAGAACAAAGCAGCTTCCACCCGTGCCCAAGTTTCTGAGGAAGGAAACTAGGGCAGGACATATGGAGGAACGCCTTGCATCCCACCTGGTCACAGGCCACTGCAGTACCCCAGGCTGCGTCTCTGAGGAAACACAGACTGCTCCGTAAGGGTTACAATTGTGAAGACCACTTTTTCTTTTACTGTTTTGACTTTGTCTGTGATCCCTTCAACCCTGCAGCCAGGCATGGGTCAAGTCACTGGGAAAGCAGAGCCTTGTGCAATGCAGTCCTTCAGTTGTCTTACCCGTTTCTGACCCCTCTCTACAGTAGCAGGCAGCACCCCCACCCCCCCTTATCCAAACCCAAGAGTTTGTGATAAAATGAGGATTTGATTATTATTTCCCCACTGTTGACTTATCCTTTAACTATTCCAATGAAAGCAGGTCAAACTGACTAAGGGGGTAGGGCAGGGTTCCACAAAGAAAAAAGTAATTTCTTAGGTTTTCATACTGGATTAACTCGGGGGGTGTTAGGGAAAAAAAGAAAAAAATGTGAGAAGTTGCCTTGTGTATAGCAATCTTAATTACAAGAAATGCCTTCTGTTGTCAAGACACCTTACAGTTCTGAAAGCTTTTGTTTTTATCTAGGATTTGAAGTCTAAGCATAAAACAGTTATTTTTTTCTTCAAAGAACACAGCATTTATACCAATTTCAGTTTTCCTGGAATTAGTAAAAATCTAAGTGGTTATTCAATCTGACTGCCTTTCTGACGGAATAAAAACCCAAGGGAAGGTGGCAGGTTTCCAATGTGTTTTTTAAAGCACATGGATGTTTAGACTGTTAAATATGCTTTGACATAGCTGTGAGATGTTTAGGAAAGGCTTCTGTAGTGACACTGGCTGATTCTCCTCAGCTATTGCATGAATAACAGATAATTTTGCCCTTGCTTACATAGCATAAACATATTTCAATGAAAAAATAATAAGTAAAAGATGGAAGAACAGATGATTTTAAGAAGAAACTCTACCATAGATCTAGGAGCTCTGTCATCAGTTCTTATCCATGCATTTGTATCAACCAGAGCTTTTAATTGTTTAATCACACTTCGTCATCTATAGCTCAAGATGCCACTAATCTATTAGAAATAATAGCAGAATAATCTTTTAACTTGTTAATTTTATTAGACCAAGGATCAAATTTACTTTCAGCCTCCCGTGCCAGAAGATCTTGGCTGTTTATTCTGGTTGGAGAAGGTGACAGTCAGTGCTACTTAAAAGGGATCATTTTTTTCTCCATCCAAAAGATAAATGTTTAAAAACATCTAAGCACTCTAATTTTTCTTCTTTAGAACACATGGCTCTCTGTTGGCACTGCTGGGAGTTATTAGTGTATTTAACGGCATACTGTTATCCAGCCTCCAGCTGTCTGAGAACACAAGTGAGGAAAGCACAGCTAGATATTTTTACCATGTATGATGCATAGCCCACAACATATAAGGTTGATTGGAGGGCTGTGGATGGTATCCAGCAAAAACTGGGTTGTGAGGTTACTCATGTTTTTGTTTTAAATGGCTGTTTCAAAACTTCAGCTGCCAGGTCCTTGCACTGTTTTCTCTTTATCACACAAAAGCAGCATGTTCTATATTATTTTTCAGATTGTAGTAAGGAAATAATATGTAAATAATGAATCCTCCTCAGTTTTGCTGCTTGCCGTGGCTTGGCTTTATCTGCCCATGCTAAACATGCACTGGGGAAAAAAAAAAGCTGTTGGTGTTTTAAAAACTTGGACATTAGCAAATCATAGGAGCTTCTAGTTCAGTATTGGTGCAATAAGATGAATAAGAAGGTGTTGGTTTCAAAGAGAATAGATCCCCAAACACAAACAAAGCTCTTCCAGACATAGCTATGAGAGAAACACCTCCAGACCTCACAGTTTGACCTGAATCTAAGATCTCGCCAGCCTCAGCAGAGTTTCCTGGAATATTTTTGCACTTCCACATCCTAAGTCCCATTAACTGTCTCACCATAAATTCAGAAAAACTCTTGTTCTCTAACTTCAGTTTTCCTGTACCCATCTCAGAGATGACAAATTCAGCAATCTACTTGGTCAGCTGTTGCCTTCTGTTAGTTTTCTCCATGCCACCCTAGCCAAAAACATCCTGATCTAACACTATCATCTTATGAAGAGTTTTCACTGTCAAGAGGAAGCCCCTTGTTGTAGCTCCACTGACACTGGCAAAACTATGCTTGCATACCATTAGTGTGAAATTAGAGTGGTTTCTAAGTGTTTTCTCCTTCAGAGATCATTCTGAGGTCAACACAACACATTCCCCCCACTGGTCACTTACACCAAGCAGAAGTGCTCATACAAGTAAGTTGCAGCAATTCAATTCAGAATTCACAAGAAACAAAAAGGAGAAAGGAGAGGGAGGAGGGGGAATAAACAAACCAACCCAAAAAGAAGGGGAAAGGAAATCTTCCCTGAAGCTACGTCTAGACTGTGGGATCCAAGAGTACTTCCCACTCTCAGATCCTAGGGTGCACCCTTGCTGGGTCCTGACTCCTTGTCTGGATGAGGTCTGGGCATGTCATCCCAGAAAGTCGCAGATTGAAAGTCTCCTGGGAAGGTGAAGAAAAGATCAAACTGAAATTATTGGTCTTGATGCAAGCTTTTACTTATTGCTTCCCTTAGGGAGAATGCCTTGCTACACGATTAAGAGAGTTCCTCAAACTCTTAAATTTGAGAACTACTTTTTTTTTTTTTTTTTATCATTTCAGTCACACTTCACCAGCAGCCTCTCTGATTAAATAATTCACACCTCAGCAGCAGGCAATGCTAGCTGTGCAGTGCAAACCCCCTTTAAAAGCCAAATCCTACTGAAAGAGAGCACAAATCACTAGCCTGGGTGTTAGTCAAAGAGCCTGGAGTTGTGGTTTTTTATTCTTCTCTTCTGTCTCAGCTTCAGTCAGTTTGCTACGTCAATTACCAACACCAGAGCCTGGTTCTGGTAGTGAAGACAGTAATCCAGGGGGTTGACTATATATCTGCCTCAAGTCAGCCTCCTCTTAAATGCTGAACAAGGGTAACATTGCTCACACACACTCGTCTATTCAGACAGAATTTACTGCTTAGTTTGAAAACAAAAGGAATGAACCACTTTATCGTTATTTTTAATGATGAAAATCATCCAATCTTATCCAAAGAAACTGAATATATTCCCACTGCAGTTATCAGTTTCAGGGTTACACCATCTGGATCAGCATGATTCCTTATTACTTTGGGACCCCACACACAGGCGCTGATAGCTTCTGCGTACATATTTATGCTTTCTACTGGGGGAAACAAGTCCTTCAGGAGGCCTGATTATGCCGGGTTGTGAATGGGGCAAACAGCCCTGCCAGGCCGCCCCAGAGCTGCGCTGAAGTGGAACAGCTCTGAACAGCATCAGCAGCAAACACACACTTTGGTGGGCAGGATCACTCAGCCTCACGCAACCTTTCCTTCTGCTCACATTAAACTGTCTTCATTGAAAAATATGTTTTCTGTCAATTCTGCCAATTTTCTGGATGGTCTGAAAATCACTGAGGTATTAGGGTATGACAGAGAGGGGCATCCAAGAGCAAGTGGACAGAGAACAAACCAAGAGGATGAACCGACCCCGATTCCTCTCTGCCAGCAGCCCTGCAAGGCAGAGCTTGCATGTTGCCAGGAGACAGGCAGCGTGCATGACTTCTGTCTTTGTGTTTGGAACATGTGTTGCAGTCAGCAATGGAAAGGGTGGGATTCATCAGCCTCTGCGTAGGCAGTTGTCTTATGAGTCATCTCGCCCTAAGAGGGACATCTAAAAAAAACTATAGGCTGTGCTCTAGAAAATGCCTGTTTCCAGAAGCGACTGTAGAGGAGCATGAATGACTAGTTTCTGCTGTAGATATCCAAAAGGTAAATGCTTTTAGGCAGATCAATCTCATTACCAGTTTCTCACTTGTAATCTCAGAAGCTCTGATACCTCTTTATACCTTGCACCAAGATCCCTACCATTTCTTCCAAGATTCACAGGAGATCTGTATATTTTAGGAGGAAACCATACTTATAAAAGGACATTGCCATCTCCAAAGACAGTAGAAAAATATAAGGCATGGGAGATTCACTAATACTGAGATTCGTAAATGCTCGTTTTACCTGTCAACTGAGGGACTTTTTCTCTTTTTTTAAGTTACAAACAGTAAAGAAACAGATATCTATGAAGAGTGCTTTGAGAGCACCTGTGTTATCCAATGATCCAGCCCCCAGCCACACAGTTTTCCAATTTGGAAGGAACTGGCCCAGCCATGCACAGTATAATTTACTTATAAATCCATCACATTATTTGTGTGTCACATGGGCAGTTTGCTATTCAGGGGCAACAAAGAAAAAAATCCACTTCTTTCTTGTAAAAAGGTGCTGTCGATTGATGGCTTGCATTGCTTTTGCCCTGTATCATAGGGACCAAGATACACTAAAAATAGCTCACGGTGACATCATTCACATCTTCTGTTCTCATCTTCAGGAATCAAAAACACTCTAGTAGTTTCTAGTGTGCAAAAGCTGATTAAGCCTTTCTCCTCAACAAATCTTGTGATGCATATTTTTTTAGCTCTGATTTGGGAAGAGATTGAGCAAGTATTTGGAGTGAGATGTTGAAAAATCACTCAGCATTTCCCTGACTCATGAGATTCACCTTTGGCTCCAGTGGCAGGAAAGCACTGATCATTTTGGAAAATTCCAGACCTAAACACTTTTTTCAGAAATGCTATTTAAAATGATCCTTTGAACAGGAGCTTATGTTCCAATGTATTGTTTTACTCTAATGATAAAATAAAGCAGGCTTATACAATCTTACCCAATCATTTTTCTGTATGATGACACTATGCTTTTCTAGAGATCCTTTCATCAAATAATCCCAACAATATTAGCCTAATCTTACAAATACACTAGAAATTGCTAATCATCATTACATCCATATTAAGACTGGGGATGCAGTAAAACTAAAGGATCTGCTCAAGTCAAATGGGTCCTCATAATAAAACCCAGAACTATTTGTTCTCTTCCCTTCCCTCCTCCTTCGACCTGCTACTGTATGCTTCTGGAAAGCAATGTCATTAACTATTAAGCAGTCTTGAAAGTGGATGAAAAAAAGAAGGTATTATTAAAATAAGAGCTGTTTTTTCTGCACAGTTTTCTCATCAGAGAATAACCGATGCCCATCATTTATGTGAGAACGGTACATATATATCCTCCTGTAACAATGCATGAACTGAATTTTAATCTCATGGGCTAGAAGTGACGTGTTTAAAGCTCAAAGTTAGATAGCTCCCAGTCCATCTTGAATAGTATTCTGTGTCTCTTTTCTCAATTATATATGTACACATGGTTTACCAGCATGGCTGAGATTCTTCCATTAGCACCACCTGGTGGGAAATGCATGCTCCAGGTGACGTGGTGGAGTTGCAGTTCCCTCCATGTGCGTGTGGGCACATGCACACCCACACTCAAACAGTACACACAGCTAGATTTGGGGAACAGAGAGCCCAGAGGAAAAAAACAGACTGGCAAACACTCTGCCATTCTTGGTTTCAGTGCAACAGCCAAATGAGAGCCTGCTGCAACATGTCTTTACTTCTCTGTTGAAAAACAACAAAGTTTATGGAAAGCAAAAAAAAAGTTTAATTCAGTAGCTCTTCAGTAGCAGAGAGCAGTTGATCAACAAGGCTGTATTT
This sequence comes from Falco punctatus, assembly GCF_963210335.1. Classification (NCBI taxonomy): domain Eukaryota; kingdom Metazoa; phylum Chordata; class Aves; order Falconiformes; family Falconidae; genus Falco; species Falco punctatus. The sequence continues at coordinate 61,484,315 of NC_137582.1, read as the reverse complement.
GCCCCTTGTATTTCTGAGTGGTATCTGTCCCAGAAAACCAGCTCTTGCTAACTGCATTCACCCAAATGTGTTCAAAATACTTGCTTTTGAAGTGAGGCATTTTGAAAAATGCATTGATTCCGCTTGTAAAAAGGAGAAACATCATGGGGTTTTTTATTTCAAAGAATTTTCTGATTTTAAGGGAATTTTTCTTTGGGAAGGTTTTTTTTGTATTATTCATACACTATGTCATGACATCTCAGACATCTCTTCCTTTTATAATGAAAAAAATATTGAAAGAAACTCTCAAAACATTCTATGTTTAATCTGTTTTGAAATGCCTGCATCTCAAAACAAATGATCACTTATTTATACATTCTAATTTTCTGAAGCTATTTGTTTTGCATGAAATCTTAAAACAATGTGTTTTCATTTTAAGACAAACCAAAATGGATTTCCAAATATTGATGTATCTAAGAAGATAAAAATGCCTAATTTCAACCAGATCTTATTACCAACTAGCTCCTCCAGGAAGCATAACACAGTCAGTCTTTACCCCAACTGGCAAATAACGGGCAACATCTGATCATACAAGTCCCAGCACAGTACATAATTAATATTGGCCAAGGAATTCAAACTCGGAAGCTAGAGAAACATTTTAAACTCTTATTTTATAGGCAAGACTCCAACAGAGATAAAAGTTATGCTTTCACATACAGGAAAGAGAAATGCTCAGAAGTGAATTAAGTAGTCCTTACTGCTAGCCACAAATTGTGGCCTTCAGAGACCCTGACAATGGTCACAGCAATAGGACAATGCAGAAAAGAAGTCCCATTTTGGGTAAACAGATTCTCTTAGCTCACAATTGTCTCAAAAAAAAAAAAAAAAAGAAAAAAAAGAAAAGCAGATTTTCTATACATTTCAGCTATTTGTCCACCAAAAGGGACAAAGTTTTATTCTATTTATTCAAGACACTCATGTAATTCATATTGCTCTAATCACTATAATGATTTCAGGCCAGTAGGACAGTGTTTTGTGAAATAAATCCTATCCATTAAGTTTAAAAAAAAACCCAAAACTCAGTAAACAAGTAAAATACAAACTAGCTCTCAGTTCCCAAATGACAAAAACTTGTTATCACTTATTTTTTCCTACAACTATTGCCATTATTTGTTTGTTCTACTACTTACAATGGTGTTTATTCCAAGCATGAGAGGGGTTTATGTTGGGGACTTTTTTTAAAGCGTTTTAGTTATCACTGGAAAATTGTGAACTTGCGTGGTAAAATACACTGGAACTGATATCCCAGTGAGAATGGTTCATTCAAAACCCTAAATATGAAGGGTAGTGGAGGGAGAATATTTCTTCACTAACTCACATGACTGCAGTTCTGGTAGGATTATCCTGTGATTTGCCATATTGCTTCTCCAAAGATACAGTGAAATAACTAGCTTACAGTTACTGTTTTCAAACTGGTGTTACCCTGATGTTGGTGTAGAACTAGAGGAGAACCTCAGAGACACAGTGCTGATTTTTTGCATTATTTCCTTGAAATCGCTACAATTTTCTAAGCACTGTTGAATTTCCTGGCTATAGAATAGGAAGCACAACAAGTACACTGTATAATAAAAGAAATTATGGACCATGGTCTGTTCTCCCAGTAAATGGACAACTGAAGTCATTAGCTAGGCACAAACAACTGTGTCAAGCATGTGCATGGCATGGGCTGCTGAAAAGTTCAGCTGCAAGTGAGCTGCCTCGGTTCCTCCCATAACACCGTACAGAGACCTCTGAAGAAGGTTTTCCCATTTCTGTGCCTCCCTCCAAATGGGATGAGCTGGCACTTGAAGTTATCTTTCTCTCTCCACTGGCAATAAAGGGAGCCTTGAGAATCAGCCTCACCTAGATCTGCACATTTTAGGTGGCCAGACTGCAACTAAGCAAGCGTCCACTCCTGCAGTAAGCAAAAAGCTCAGAGGCAGAACTGAAGCACCCCGCTTCTAACTCGGCTGGTGATGTGCTAGGGTAATCTTGTAAAAGTGATTATTAGTCATTGGTGCTTTGGGTAACCCACCACAGAATCAATAAGAAATCTGTCACAGGCTTATTATGACACTTTTTGAACAGTTATTTGATATGTGGATGAAGGATGAAGTCTACAAGCAAAGAGCCAGTATCCACATGGAGAAGTTTGTTTAGAGAGGTTTACCACTTGCCTGACTTAAGCGTCCATTATCAGTCTTTGGACACTTACAACAATCCATTACTTGAAGTTTCACATTTTTAAAACATTATGAAAAAACAATTTTAAAAAGAAGCAAAAGCTATATTCACTATGTAGGACAGCATTTGAAACAAAGGTGCATGTTGTATTTGGTATGTGTGATTCACCAGGATGCAGGCCTGGCCTTACATCTATTTTTATTCTTGTTTGAATCAACTCAGAGGTAGAGCTAAGAAGGACTTTTGCTGTTCTTGATTGTACACATTAACGTATACCACATACGCTTCAGATTGCAGCATGTGCTGGTAGAAGAGCCACTCTGAGAAAGAGGAAAAAAGAACAAGGAAAAAAGTATTATCAAGGCTTTTAAAATGAAACTTCTAAAGCACCTTTAAATTGTAACATCTTGAGCAAAGAAAAGCCTGAATTATGTAAAAGTGGGCAGGGAGCCAACATCTGGCAATAATAAGATTGTTTTGTAAGCAAGCAGTTTTCTACACAGCACGCAGCTCTCGGTCCACATTAGAGCAAATAACAAATCTGTGAAGATGTGCATGGTCTCTGGCTGCCAGAAGGATACCCTAGGCTTTGAGTGAAAACTTTTGTGTCATTTGATCTCCTAAAACAGCCAGCTGAGATGAGTTATATTCCCCCTGCCAGGAACCTCGAAAGAATTGTTCAAACCATACGCTCATTCCTGCTGAATTGGAAACAAATGCCGTAGCTGCATTGTTGGACTTTGAAATCAAACTCTGCCTGGTTCTTCCCAGCATTCCTGAGAGGAAACAAAACTCCTTCCTGCGTCTGCCCCTTTTGTCTCTGCGGAGGGACCTCCTTCCCTCCGCTCCCCATACTCCTTCTCATCCTTTCTCTCCTCCTCCCACAACGGCAATCTCTCATTCCAGAAAGCCACATCACAGGCCTGCCCCATGTGTTAGCGATCTTCTGTTTGCTGCCATTAGACTTCACCATTGCCTATAGAAATGGAGTTGTTTAATTAGGTCCAGAGAGCTGGAGAACAACAAGGCCATTCAGGGTGGCACCCAGCCAGCAGCTTCTTCCCTTTGCTTTTTGTTTTGGTTTGGTTCTCCTCTTCTTATAAGGGAAAAATCTCAAGCCCTTCCCTGCTTCTCTCCACCTGTATAATCCACAGAGCAGCTGAGCAGGTTGGAGTCTTCAACCAGACCCTGCACAAAGAGAATCTTTTCAAAGCCAGCCCCAAAACAAACAAAAAAAACCCCAACAAATCAACAACAACGAAATAAAAAACACCACAGAAAACCCTACATTTGCCAGCCTGCAGGACACTAGGGCTCCAAAAGCCCACAGTGTGCTCCAAAAAGAGTAGGCAGCTACAGATAGTTGCTCCCCAAGCCACAAAGGGCATTGATAGTCACAGCCATTCATCAACACACTAGGGAAAAAGGTCTTGGAGGCCATCCCCTCAGTGCTCAGAGCTCCATCTGGGTATGGTTTAGATTTTATTTCAGCCTTCATAAGAAGCACAGTTGCTTCCTGTTAAGCCAACCATGGTTGAACTCCAACTCAGATATTTAACTCTCTGAGTATCTCTGCTGACAAGAAGTATGCGTGCGTGCTTCGTTTCAAACTGCCTGGCTGCCCTCCTCCTTCTCCCCCACCTCCCCCACAGGGCATCAGAGAACATTCACAGATTTATCATTTCAAAGATATTTCACTGCAAATCTAACACTCACCTACTGAATAATTTAATCGCCATATTAAAGACATTTCCTCCTTTTTCTTACTTGGCTTCTAATTTTCATTTTATAGAAAGATTACACCAGAGATCTAAACTAAGCTGTAAATCACCACTCTTGCATACCAGCAGCAATTCAGACCAGGCAGTGTACAGTCACCAGCTCTTTGCTGACATCTCTTAGGGTTTCATATGTTTGCTCACAACTACATATAAATCTGTCACCCAAACATAAAAGTGGTGGATTTTCTCTAAAAAAAAAAAAGAAAATCAAGCTTTTTCAGGTACTATTTTAATAATCAATTTGATCTTCCCTGCTCTAAAAAAATCTGTATAACTCAGCTGACACTCAACGGGAGTTGTTTGCTACATGTATTTAATCCAACCTCAATGAAGCAATGCCATCAGGTTCTCCTTGGAAATTTTGTGCAAAAGGAAAGGAAATTTTTGTGAAGGAAAGAAAAGATCCAGTTTTTAAGTTGCTCATTCTTTTTATACCTGGAAGCAATTAGGCTTCTGAAATGACAAGGTATATTACAGTCTTTTGTGTATCAAAGGCCATGCACATTGGTGTATATGGACTAGAAGCGTTGCTAAGGCTGGGTGAAAATTAGCAGGCTATGAGTACAAATGGAGTACCACAACCTTTGAAAGTCTCCTATACAAAATATGGGAAGATTTTCCTTCCAGACAGTGAAATTGAGTCCAGAAGAACTATGTGGAAGCATGAAATACCCATGTCTGGAGATTAGTTTATCCTTTTATCTTACGATTTTATAACAATATTCTACATAGGTCTTAATCCCTCTCATCAACACATGCCTGTAAAGCAGTGTATCTCAGTTTGCAGGCTGCCAGCCCTCGCAGCAAGAGCTCGATGCGTGCTCAGAAACAGCACCTGGCTCTTGGGAAGGGTCTCCAGAGGAAGCAACAGGAGAGGCCTTCCTCTCCCACTTCAAAACAAAGCTTCACCAAACAGAAAATTCCTGGAAGCTACATTCTTAAGTCCAAGGACAGATTTCTTCAAAGGAAGTTAAAGTGAGGGGAAGATCAAAGACCAGATAGGAAGAAGCAGGTTGTAGCAGTGGAAGATTCAGTCATCAGGCAAATAAACAAAGGGGTGCATGACCCTGGAGAGGACCGCAGGGGAGCAGAAAGGTGGTGGATTTCACCGGAAACCTGTGCAGTGTGTGAGGAAGCCTGGGGAAAGAACATGCAGTGGTGGTCTGCTTGGGCATCAGTGACACTGGCAACAGATAGACACTCCCGAGGTAATGTAGGTTCACGGAAAGTAAGCTACAGGCTGAGATTTCCTTGGTTTCTTAGCTATGGGTGGCACAGGAAGCTAAGTGACTATGGGATGAGGAACATTCTTGCATGAATAAATTATTTAAAAAATAGGAAATGGGGTATGAGTAAGTGGTCAGTTCTCACAACAGAGGTCACCAGTTCAGTTTTACTGGCACTGGTGCTGAGAAATGAGCCTTTTAATATAGGCAGGCATTGTTAGAAAAAGGGATGAGGCATGAGGTAAAGACTGCTGATGACACTGAGTTATGCAGAATAATAGGAACGTGAGCAGACTGTGAAGAATTACAGAAGGGTCTGACAAGACTGAATAGCTGGGCAATAAAACAGCAGCTGAAATTCATTGTGTATAACTGAAGTGATGCATGTGGGGAAAGACAATCCTAAATCTGCATAGACAGCAGTGGTTTCTGAAATAACAGTTAACATTCTGGAGCAAAACCTTGGTGTTATGATAGATGGTTCCATAAAAGCGAAATGAAAATGTCAGAAATCATCAGAAAAGGAAGAGAGAACAAAGCAAAATCATTTTGGTGCTGTTGTATCAGCCCTTGGTTCACACTTACCTTTCAAATTGCTTGCAGTCCTTTTGGAGAGGAGGTGAACAGCGTTTAAATTGCAAAAGGTTCAGTGAGGTACAGGGAGGCTGATGAGGAGTATGGAAGGGCTCCCATATGGTGAACAAGCAAGGAGTCTGAGCCTCTTTGCTCTGGAAGAGGGAGAACTTAAAGTACCTACAGCCAGGGTCTAAAAAGTCACAAACAGCACAGAGAGTGTGGAGGAACATCAACGGTCCACTCTTTCCACAGACAGAAAGATGTGCACTCAGACAAAGCTCGTAGAAAGCAAGTTCAAAATAGACAGAAGGCAATGGCTTTTCATACTACCATAGTGAGGCTGTCCTCGTCAAAGGGCGTTGTGAATGCGAGAAGTTTGCACAAGTTATTCGGAAGAAGGTGCCAAAGAGACCCACACAGACAAACCATCACAGGATCAATTAAATAAATAATTAAATTGACACCTACAATTGTTCCTGCCTGACCATCACTTATTATCTCCAAAATGAGCTCTTCACTGCTCAAAACCAATGTGTTTTGTTTCAAAAGTACTGATAGCATCTGACACACACACCCCCCAAAAAAAGCCCCATGAGAAAAAAAAGCACCTTTAAAATATGCATTTATTTCAGGTCCTTGAGCTGAAAATAGAGGCTGTGAAGGGGGAGGTAATATTAAAGATATTTTCCCAGTCCTAGTGTGCCTGTTTATCACTACTGATAAAGACAGCATTGGCAGAGATGGACCTTAGGTCCAGACTGGTACTGCCGTTCTTCATAGTGTTATGGTAGTCTCTCAGACCCAGGCAGACTGATGATTTCTCTTCTCATCCAGGAAAACAAATTGAGGACAGGAAAGCAGTCTTACCAGACAAAGATATCAATAGTCATCTTACCCCACACACCATCACTCACCACTTGAAGTAGCCCAACATTTTCCGTAACAAATTCAAATATTAACCCAATTTGTTCTCCTCAGTAGCATTCCTGTACTTCCTGAGCTCGTTTTATACGTTCAGGAAAATGGAGTACACCAAGAAAATTAAACTCACATTTGTAATAGCAATTGTTCATACCGATAGTTGATTTCATTAGTGGAATGAGGATGTTCACAGAAGGAAAGTGTACGTTCAGTTCAAAGCAGAATAAATATGCTTTGGTTTTCATATTTTATATATTCTCCAAAGAATTATTCATGTACATTTTTCCATGATTAACTTATAATAGCAAACACATTTCTTAAGAACAAAAAAAAAAAAGTAGGGAATGGAAGGGATGTAAAGCGTGCTGCTCACCTATATTAACCCTCCTAATAACTTTTAAAAAAGAAGGAAAAAAATTGCTAGTGACCACTGGAAGATCTTCATTCATTTCAGAAGGGTGACTCTTGGGGTCTGCCAGTGTTTATACTACTGACTCCAGGGGTCTGGCTGTCCATGAACACAGTGACCTACAGAAGTGTTGCTTCATAGTTTTGAGAGTTGAAGAGCTTATTTTAAAAGATAAGTTTATCACAAACAGAATGAAGGAGGGAAGAATATGTCAGACCAATGTTCAGAAGTAGCATATGCCATGAAAATGTAAAACTTGCTTTTTGCATGGTGATGAAACAGAAAACATGGTCCTTTTTGAAGGGTGAACAGAGGCCTATGCTCACAAAAAAAGATTCAATTATTCCTTTAAAGACATATTCCGAAAAATGGAAAAAAAATTAATAGGACATCACTAATCATACAGTTACGATTTTAAAAAAAGCTTTAACGCCTACAATTGTTCCTGCCTGACCATCACTTAATATCTCCAAACTGAAGTCTTCACTGCTCGAAACCAATGTTTTGTTTCAGAAGTACTGATAGCATCTGACACACCCACCCCAAAAAAAAAAAGTCCCATGAGAACAAAAAGCACCTTTAAAATACACATTTATTCCAAATTTCTGTTAACCCTCTCAAAGTTCAGCTAATATCAAAGGGAAAACAGATCCAAGATACTGTAAAACCATCACACACACCTTGATTTTAATGTATTAACATCTCTCATAAAAATAGCTCAAATTCCAAAATAGTGGGAAGTGTTATTCTACCCACAGTGTAACCCCTTCTGTGAATTTATGAGTGTCAATAGAAATTACAGACTTGCACAGTTAGAGAAAGATAGGAGGGAAAATCAAAGGACAAAATATCCGTGCACATTAAATGTACTATTTGCAAACACCAGTTTTCTCAGTCCATTCACACCATGTCAGTGGCAAATTTTAGAGATAAGACACCAAATCAAGTCAGTTCAATCAGGCTCAGTTACAAATCACAGCTGGTTTGGTCTCAAGAATTCTGCCCACTCCCAAAACTACAGAGGTTGGCAAGGATAGCTTTTTCTTTTTTTTCTTTTTTTTCTTTTTTTTTTTTTTTTAATGCTATAGATACATATACACTCACATACATAGTTCCTCATTCCTGTTTTAAACTTTGGAAGACCCACATTCACAACAGATGGAGAAAGCATCTGATTTAACTGAAGAAAAAGCAACTATGTAGTGTTGTCAAATAAATACAATGTTGTAAACTGCCTAAAAGAGCAAACATCAGTTTCTTCCCTGAAGTTTTCCAATCAAAAGATCTTTAGGGGTTATTTCTAACACAGACAAATTATTAGGCAGTCACTGAGTGAAGCATCAATTCCAATTGATTGTGCCTTTTTAGCACAGACGTTTTTCCATATGCGTTCTCAGGTCACATTTACCTGACTACCAAAAAAAACGAAAAAAATAAAATACACTCCAAAAATAGAATGAAAATTTTCATACTCGAGAGAGCTTTTTTTCTTTGTGTCAATGTTTTTCCTATATCAGCACATTTCAGCTAAGAAGTAGCCAATAGAGGGAAGATTATTGCTGTGTCCACTGTGATGAACAGGTATCAGCACTGACTTCAAACGACACTGCAAGCTAGTCTGGTGACTTAATGAAAACCACCATGCCTTTAAAAGTCTAGTTTATAACAAGTTTTTCAAACACAATTAATACGCTTTGTAATCATGGGATAACTTTGTGGGACCATGGAATAAAACATTCTCATGTACTGTCCTGTTCCGGACTGTTCCAGTTGAGGGAAATTCTTTTTTTATTCCCTGAGTGAGAATAAGACATAAACGAGGTCAGATGCTGTATTTCAAAGATGTTTAATTGTCCCGTCTAAATTCGCAGAAGTGCAAGAAAGGAAAAGGAGGGAAAAAGGGAAGAGTAAAGTGCAAGGTAGCTCACAGCAGGGGTCCGGCAGCGTCCTGTCGGTCTGGTTCGAGGTCAGGTCGGGTGGGGAATTCCATGGGATGCTCAGTTTTCTGGCCTTTTATAAAGGTGCGTTTCTCCTTCCGAGAATCAATTAGCATGTTCTAAGAACTGTTTTGTGTAACCTCGCCCACCACTCTGCAGTGGTGTGCATGCCCAATACCATCTCTAGGGGGGTTTCCAGATGTGTCTGGAGGTCTTGGGACCCTTCTGTTGCCTCATCCCTGGGTCTGGGTGCATGCACACAGGTAGAGGTTACTGTTCTCAGGTGCTGTTTTGTCAACAGGAAGCCTGTGGCTTTGTGGTCAGACAAGGGCTCCGTTGCCATAGCGGGATGTCAGGTACTCGATATGCGAGTGACATCAGAGACAGACATCCGCGGGCATAAACATCCATGGGAAACATCTCTTACATGTACGTACTGGGGCAGCGGGAGGCTGCTCAAGGCAGATGGCTATACCTTCTCATGCAGGTCAAAAGATAATAGAAAAGAAACTTCTTTTTCTTTTTAGTGATTTATAATGTATTTTCCTGTGATGGGTAGATCTTTATCTCCAGTTTATGAGGGCAGATTAAAAGTTATAAACAAGCAGTTACTAACACAAAGCCCTCAACCTTCCCAGTTCACGCTGTATCGGTGTCCCATCATAATGATTCATAGCAACAGCAGTGGCACACTTACACAGCTGGTAGGGCCATACTATACTGATTTCAGATGCAACACTTCTCCCTACATCCTAGAAGTCTTCCAAACCTCAGATACGCCAGCCAGTATGTTTTGCTTGTGAATCCTCAGTGGAACTGGCTATGAGGGATGCTAGACCCCAAAATTTCTATTCAATGGGAAGTTTTGAGTTTTGGCTTGACAATGAAACAGGAAAATGAAATGTCAAAGCCCATCAGCAAAGGGGAATCTGATGTCAGTTTTCTGAAGCCATTCAAGCTTTCTTGAGCTTCCAGAGGTGTGTTAAGGAGCAACGCACCTTGGGAAACCCAAGATCATCCACAGCAGTCCAGGGAGAAGCAGGTATATGGGAGCAATTTCATCACTAAAATGCTGAAACTGCTCACCCCTGGAAACTGAAGCTCTGGCTTTTCTGGAGCAATTTGGTTTCCTCTCATCAGCCATAGGGCTGGTCAGAAAGCCATTCAAGCTGGCAAGAGGCAAGCCAGGTGCCCACCAGAACCTGACATACTCTGGTAGATCAAGCTTATTTCAGTGAATAAATACTCCATAAGGATAAAATACGCCATCAAAAAAAAATCTGAGAAGCTTTATTGAGTCAGAAACAATTGTCCCATTTGATCCTAGAAGAAAAAATAAACGAATGAACATGTTTTAGGAATAGGTTGTTATTAGTGGTTTTCTCGGGCTGCTGTGCCCTCTCATGGCTGCAATCCCCCACTGAGACATTCAGATTTTCTCACTCTTTAAACATGTAGACAAACCAGTCCCTGGAGCCCCTTATCCTTTTAGGGTATGGGATTAAAAGCACATCCAACCATTAAGTAAGCAATTCTTTTCAAGACAGACCATTCTCAGTCCCTTCTTCTCTTATAATTTTTAAAGACCTCTTCTGTTCTCTGAGTCCTGGGAATTCACCTCATCCTCAATGGATGACTGCAAAAGGTGGGAGGGGAGCTGCTAAACTTCTCCATTTCTTCCTTCCAGGCAGTACCTGTCTCCTCCTCTTCCCTTCCCAAGCTAGCTGCACATCACATCCTCATCTGGTCAACTAGGTCTCCCTAGGGCATGCAATTCCCATAATAATTCAGGACCTCTGTAACATCATTCTGCCAAAGCACACCATAAGAAGGTATGGGATAAAGGGAATGAAATCCAAGGAGGAAATCATGAAAAACAGTCTAAGTAAATAAAGACTCATTTAAACTTAACACATAAAATTAAATAACCAGACCTGGACTAAAATCACTTCCAAATCACCTCAAAATTTTGACAGAAGGAAGAAAAATCAGTGGGATCAGAATACAAGTCACCCAAATGCAACTAATACAGTCATACTGATGGAAGAATGAAATTCAGTAAATTTGGAATCACTCTATAGGCAAATGAAAAAGCACATGCCTCAGCCACAGGATCTCCCTGGAATAAAAGTTGCCCAGGACATTTTAAGGCTGATTACCAAGCCAAGAGGGCAAACACATGGCAATAATCACAGAAGACTTCAGTTACTTCCAAGCAAACTGGAAAAGTGACACAGTGGGTTGTGAGGCAAAAAGCTATTTGACATGTTTATTTTTTACATGGTACAAATGACTGCCTCATGGAGCAACCAGCCAGAGACCTGACAGAAGAAGAAGTATGTCTTGACCTAATTCCAAGAAATCCACAGGACTTAATTTAAAATTTATTGCAAAGGGCCTCCATGATTGCTAATGATCATAACATAATCAAATTCGAGATCCATGTAGGAATAAGGGGGAAAAAAACTACTCCAGTATCACTTAAGAAATAAATAAAAGTGAGAGAAGTTAGTAAAACAAGGCAAGTTGCTGAGAGGGTGAAGATGTCTTCAGCTGGAAGACTATCTAAAAATATTTACTAGAGTTTCAGGGTAAATGTGTACCACCTCTTTAAAAGTTTCAAACAGGACCAAAAACAGTCTAGCATTGTTGAATGTCAGACTAAAGAAGTGCCTTGCAAGTTGAAAGACACTATTCAGAAGTGAAAGTCATGTCCAATGAAGAAAATAAAAGGAGTATAAAAGTTTATATGTTAAATGCAAAAACAAAACAGAAAACCTTTTGAAGAACAATTTACTACAGGCATCCCAATTAATCACAAAAGTCTTGCAAACACAGAAGCAGCAAGAGCTTTGTCAGAGTTCATGTAACTAATACATGACATAGGTATAAAAGGAGAGCTCAAGGCTGCATCAGAAAAGTTTTCTTTGACTAAATGAATTATCTGAGTTGGTGTTTATAAGGGAAAACCTCACAGAGGTTTTATGTATGAAGCAAATCTGAAATCTCCAAATGAAATGCCAGTGGCAGCACATTAGAGTAGGTCAATAAAACAGTAGCAAATCTCTAAGACCAGATGCCATTTACACAGCGGTCCTAAAGGAACTAATATACAAAATCCTAAGTGTGTGATTTATCACCTCAATGGCTTTGAAGGGCTCCCATCCCAGAAAAATAGAAGGCTGCACAGATGGCAAAGCTTATTAAAGAGGTCTCAGGAGCAAGGAAATGCAGGGTAGTATAGACCATTAGTTTGGTCTCTATGTCAGACAGATTGGTTGAATCTTTGATAGCAGACATACCCATAAATATCTCATAAGAGAGAAAAACAAGTAGTTTTTATAGAGGGTTGTCATACCTCCCAGATGCATTGCAGTCCTTTGGAGACACCAATAAACATGTGAATAGGATGATCCATTTGATATATTTTATTTGGATTCCCAAAAAGCTTTTGACAGATTGAGAAACACATAAAGAAGCCAAGTTGTCATGGAAAAAGGAGAAAGATTGTCTCAGGAGTTAATATATAATTAGTAACTTTTATTTTTTTACAAGAAAGAAATGATGAGAAGGATCTGGTGTGTGATTTCTACTTCTCAACCTACCCATAAAAGATCTATCGCAAAGGCTGAATAGTGAGTAAAGGTTATTCAAAATACAAAATTTCTTAGCATCATATAAACAAAAATATACTGCACAGTTACAGAAAGATTGCTGCATGACTGAACAATAAGATGTCAGATAGTTGTCCACACCATTAAACATAAAGTAACATATGTCAGTAAGAATAACCTTAGCTATACAGGCAAAATGACGGGCTCTGTGCCAATTATCATTCAAGAAAGATCTAGGAAAGAGACTAGGAATATGTAACAAAAGTAGACTTACCAAACTTATAGGAAAAGAACAGAGACATTAGAAGTGTAAAACATCACTTTCAATGCCTTTATAGTGGTATAAACTTGTGGTGGGTTTGTGGCTTGATTGATGCAGCCAGAGGTGGTCACAGAAAGTAGATACGTTAGAACAGAAAAAGTGCAGATAAAAGCAGTAAGATAGGAAGAAGTATAGAATAATTTCTTCATAAGGGAAAAAATGAACTAAGTCAGGTCTCTTCAGTCTGAAAAAGTGACAGATATGAATGATCTGCGGTTTCCAAAGGACATCGAGAATGTGAACAGAGATGTTAAACTTCACATGATGCCATCAAACAACCCATTTAACACAAGCTGCTGAAGTCCTTATTCACACAGTAGATGACAGAATTGTGGAACTCTTTGCCATGTAGTTTTATGGGGACTAAAAGCAAAAGGGTCCCAAGAGCAATCAGACCAACAAGCAGAGGAGAAGTCCGTAAAAGATGCTTAAACACAACAATAAAGTAGCCTTGAGCACAAGAAGGTCTTCAGCCACAGATTGCAAGAACCCATTAAAATAAAGCAGAAGGAAGTGCTGCTGGTTAACTCTCCTACCAATGTGTACTTCCCTGGGCACCTGACACTGGCCATCATCAGGAACAGTACACCAGTCTCACCAAGTCTTTCCACTGAACCAGTGCAACAGTATTTATGCTGAAGAACTGGTTTTCACTAATATTTGAGTGGCAGGGTTGGGTTGGTTTTTTCCATGGATACAGTCCCTGCACGTGACCCAGACCAGTTGCATAGCTGGTCTGTGAAGGGACATGGCACATTTTCACCTCTCTGCTTGGTGACTCTGGTCAGGTACAAGCAAAAGTCCTTTTCCAAACAATCACACGGAGTGAACAGAACCACACAAAGTATCCTTGAAGGAGCTACTGAAACAGAGGGGTGAGAAAGGCTGAGAAGAAATTAAAATAGGATATAATCAAACAGCAAGTAAACCCTTCAAACCATATTTTTCATCCAACCTTTCCAATTCTTACATTTGAGTGACAGCAATTCACATGGTTTAAGCAATGTTGAGCAGGCACTGGGAAAACACCAAGTCTGACAGGCCCAATATACACATGAAATTTATGAATTTTTTACAGACTCTCCAAATATTGCAGACTTCCACTTTCAACTAAGGTAGAAGTATGATTTAGCCAGTTTTCTTCAGTGCTTGCATAGCTTTTTTTCTTTTTTCTTTTTTTTTCCCAATCTCAGCTGCTCCATTAATTATCAGATAACTTGTTCTGCAGGCAGTGCCTTGACACTGGTTTAGTGATAAAGTGAATACCAATGTGGAAAATACTAGGCATAAGTTACCACTTAAATATCTTCTCTTCAAGTTAAATTATGAACGCAGGAAAGGCTCACAGTCGGTTACAGTAGATTTGTATCTGCTGGCACCACAAATGATGTCAACTTTTCAACAATATGTCCACTTCAGCAACATACTGCAAAAAACATTTCATTTTAATCAACAATGACTTTTGTTTTAGAAGGGGCAGAATCTCTACTGCTTGAGTTGCAGGGCATCTCATCTTGGAAGTATGGGCTCACAGTCATGGCATCTCTAATTTTGCCAACCCTGAAAGGTTGCAATAGAGATTTCTACAGTCCTAGTGTGAAAACTAATTTGTATTTGTAACATCTTTCAGAGCCATTGGAAAGGCACAATTGAAATGCAAATTAATCTGATAGTACAATTTGGACTGTTCCTAAGTCTTATCCATGTAAACAACTGGATTTTTTATAGGGTTTTGAAGTTGCTTGTGAAGATAAACATCTATGAAAACGAACAGACTCCACCACAGATAAATTTAACTAAGGGGAAATTTGCAGCCGCCTTTTTGGAAACATTCCTAAGGGAGTATGTCATGCACTAGGAAATCCATTCTGGATAATGCTATAAAATTGCTCACCTTAATTCATATGCCAAATTCTTCTCTATTGAATAACAATTTATGGTATACTCCAGAGTCTGCCAGAAACTGCTGAATGAAAGCCACAGCTGTGTCTGTTATTGGGCAGAAACTACAGTGTTGTCAATACATTTATTCAGTGTATGAATGAATTCCCTGTATGGTTTTTCAATAACTACCTGGACACTGGTGTTTTTGAGTGGTCTGCAAGGGCTATACCTGGAGACAGGCATACTTTCCACCCAGGCAACAAATGTGGGAGCAAAATTAAATGCTTAATCAGAAGGTTTTTTTCTGGAACTGTGAAGGGACCATATGCTGCAGGACATCTAGAGAGCCAGTGTGTTGCTAATAGCCTCTTTGGCAGCTCAGTACATGGCTGAGCACACCAGGTGGGCTGTCCTCAGCTTTCCTGTAGAGCATTTTGTGTAAAGCAGCAGCCGATTGACCTGGAGCCTATTACTTTCTGGGCCATTCTCAAAACTCTGTGGAGCAGATTATGTTCACTACAGATGCTGCAGATATAACCCAAGAGCAGTATTTTGCCACTCTCGCTTAGTAAACTAAGTGGTACCCTACCTTGTTACAGAGCAGTTTTCCTCCTCCGTAAAATTCCAACATTGACTAGCAACAAAATGTCAAGTGAAAAATCAAAACAACGAAAAATGTTCAGATGCATATTTGCCAGAAGAACATCAGGCAAATCTCAAACAATTCAGTTCAGACCAGCAACAGGAGACCACAAAAATTCAAATTACACCATAGGCAAAATATCTAAGAACTTTATCTTACTTTTCAGATTATTTATTGCCCTGTTTAAATATTAGCCTAAAAAGTCAGCTGTCACCTTTGCATTTGCTTAGGTCCATAGATCACATATACCCCAAGCTGCATAAACAGAAGTAGACTGCAGTGTTAGAAGTAACTCAGTTAGGCTGTTCTAAAGAAAAAAAATGAAAGGAAAATGTGGCTTATTGAAAAAGACAAGGCATTCGTGTTGGCATTTGACTTTGAAAGTGTTAAATCTTTAGTCCTGAATAAAGAGGGGCTGGATTAAGTTACCCTGGGAATATGTTATCATGTTTGTCAAGAAAGACACATTTTTAACGAAAGCTGGGATTGATGTGATCATAGGACCTGGGCTTCACAGCAAATACCAACACATGAATCCAGCTTTGATTAAAGAAGAAATCAAACACACCACAGTAGAAGAGTTCAAACAGTTCATCATATGTCCCTGACTAATCACTTTTAACATTTCTTGTGTTTGGGGAAACAGCGAGGAGCTCCACACCTCACGGGTGCTGCCCCCAGCCTGACACCGCTCCTGGTCAGCCACAACGGGTGCCTCAGGCGTGTCTGCATCCATCGATACCCTTCTCGCCCCATGCTTACCCAGCATTTGAAGAGGACATTTCAAGTGCATTGAACACAACACAAGCCTGAGCAGATGAAAATAATAATAAGAAGAAGAATCCTAAAACAGTAATGCCACTGTGTACCAATCCAGTGATCTGGAGGAGCTGTATCGCTTAAGAGGAGCGGCCAGGCTGCTGGATGGCCCCAAGGCTGCAGTTAAAGAGCCTTCAAGGCTCAAAAGCTTCAGTCATCTCTCTCTCTCCTCCCTGCACCTCAGGAGCTGGGAATCTGGATCATTTCCAGTTACTTACGCGCCACACGCTGCCGTTCTCTCAGGCACACTCAAAGGCAACATGCCTGCTCAACAGGTAGAAATACCACCATCCCAAAAACTGTAACATGCAGTCTTCATCCTTGGAGGTTTTCAAGGCCGTATTCCTGAGCAGCCTGGACTGATCTCAGAGCTGACCTGGCTGCAATCAGGAGGTTGGAGTTGAGACCATCCTGAATTATCGCATGACCTTAGGGTTAACTGCAGATAGTTTCTCTCATTAGTTTTACTGACTTCTATAAAAAGAAGACTAAGAGGAGCCTTACAAAAACTTCTATCAGGCTACCTTCAGGTTTGTTTTGTTAATGAAGGAGATTTTGCAGGGGGAGGCTGGCAATTCAGCATTGTTCACCTTTTTGAAGTTAACTATTGAAGCTTAATACCTGAAATTTGAAGTAATTGTGTAGCATTATCCAGGCTCCAGCAGAATGTTACCAGGATCAATTAAAGGCTACATTAAGTTTCCAGTTTCCTAACAAAATATGGGAAGAGATTCCCTGAAGCCAGACTGATTTTTTTTTAAAGGATTTTATTGAAGCTAGGATTTCAATTGTCTTCCAAAGTGTTGCCCAATCATTATGCAGACTTTAGTTCCTTCTTCCTCTTCCCCACCACCCAGCAGAGAAAAATTAGGGAAGAAGAATTTCTGGTTTATATATTGAGCCTCTTATAAGCCTTCCATTACGTTGTCAGCTCAGCCCTCAGAATTCAAAACTCATTCTTTGGGGATGGAACTAGATAGATATGAAGCCTGCAATCACTTGAAATACTTTCAGCACCGAGTTGGTGAGAACCCCAGTTATCCCATACCCATGTGTACACGCCCCCTCTCAATACTTAATGTGTCTGAAGCAAAACTTACACACAGTTTGTCCCAAAATGTCAGGAAAGGTTAAAATCCGTTTTGTTATTTGTGTGATCTCTAGTAACAAGCACGCAGTTTTGCAATCCTTGTTCACAGAAAGACCAGTATGGCTGAGATTACTGGAAATGGAACAAAAAAGATAGAGTCATAAAGGGGGGGGCAGGGGGTAAGTATGGTTTAGACAGCAAGCAATGTGCTTTTACACATTCCCAAATACAACTGTAAAGCCTTTCAACAGAATTGAGAGGAATATAGCTACAACTAACAAAAAAAAAAAGTAGTTATGCCTATTTTATAGTAGATACTGCATGACACTATGAATTTAGTGAAATTCATTAAAATAATTTTTTTTACTCAAAATTACATTAGACAGGACATTTTAGTTAAACACTAAGCTTTTTGGGGTATAAACCACCACTAGTTCTTACAAACTTGGAGGTCCTACCTACATAAGACTCAGCATTTTCTGTTGACTGCACTGTTGCATGTAATTTTTCTTTCAGGAAAAAATATGCCTCAGCATCACTAATCATCCTTAGTGCAGGGCTATCAAGACAGGTGAACACAAGTGGTAAAGGATGCTAATTGCAGTTTCCCAGCATTCTCAAATCTGCATTGGCATCAGTGAAGAAGATAACTGAAAAATAGGGTAAAGCTTCAATATGGAAGGGCTTTTCTGTGCATGGAAGCATGCAAAGAGAGACAACACACCACCAATCATTTCCTCAACACCACTTTATCAAAAAAGATTCAGTTCCCAGACTTATATATGGTCAAGTCTCCTTCCAGTAGGGATCCGGTAGGAGGATGAGTGACCTGGGTGATACTGATAAGGATCTAGATTTTGGCTGAAGAAAAATAAGGACCTAGGCTGGGTGTGCCCCTGTACTCCAAGGTCTCACTACTTCAGTTCAGTCAACAAAACAAGAGACATCAAAGGAATGAAAGATCTGCTGGTATTTTAATTAAGCTGATGAGTCGGGCATTTTCTCCTGTAATTGTAGGTTGACCAGAACTGTTTGTGAGAGGTTTCCAGCTGTCTGAGGCTGCCTGATCTGTTTGTAGCATTTCTGATTATTTCTATCCAGTCAAAAGAAAACAAAAAAAACCCCACAGAAATCTGTCTTGCTGAGGTGAATCTCAAGGAATGCTTCATAAAAAGAAATTCACCAGTTTTAGTAGTTTGTGGGCTTGTTATGTTACCATATTGCCATTATCTCCTGTATTATTTCCTGCCGTGCACCACCGAAGTTGGGATGTTGCAAACCAAAAGAAAAAAAAAAGAAAAAACCAACCCAAGCAACCAACCAACCAAAAAACAACAACAACCCTCTAGTGGCCTAAAATGTCCTCAAATATCCTTAGGTTTTCAAAAGCCAATTCCAATTTTAAAATTATTTTCTAAATCTCTCCAAAGCTTGAATCTTTTTTCTCTCCATGGATTCCATCTAAGCTTTCAGTGACTGTTTATTGCTCTTTCCCAAAACTTCCCAGGACCCTATAAAACACATAATATTTCCAAAGTGACTTCCACGTCACTGGACCAAACCTCAAAGTTCTTGCTGCTCTTTCTTGTTCAAAACACACCATCTTAAAAAGGAGCTTTGTTCAAACAGGGACCAAAGTGGAACCTGCGACTTCAACCCACTGAGCAATCCCTCTGCTCTAAGTGGATAGACAGCACAGCTGTCAACTTTTCAGATCTGTGGTCTGAGTTATGTATCTCCCAGGCTACATATTAGAACACTTCAGTCCATTTTCCTAGAAGAGATGAGAAAGCCTGGGAGATAACATCACTTGAAAAATGCCTAAACTTACTCCTCCATCCAGAGGATTTATTTGAACTGATAATGACATGTTTTCTTTCTACACTGTTGCAGTAATATGCTTCTGCAATGCAGTAATCTTGGCTTTAGAGTGCTCTTGGAGCAACAGCAGCCCAGCTTCAGACCTGTGACTGTTTATCCTTATTGGCATCCCATTTCGTCAATTCATCTCCATTATCACATGCATCTCGACTTTGGTTTCCCTGACAAATCAAACTTGGTTTAATTCTCAGGCAGAAAGGAGGATTTCTTAATGTTTCTCTTGCTCAGAGCACAGTTTGTAACATTACCATGTCTTGAGCATGCCATAAATGTGGAATCTGTCTCAAACTGTGGAGCAGAGCCGAGCGGAGATCAGAGCTGCAGCAGCAGCCAATTCCTTATGCTCCAATTATCAGCTACTCAGCATTTTCACTCTGGTAAATCTCTAACTCAAGAGCTTATGAAATGAAAAGTTTGTTACAGCACAGACATTAATAAGCCCTCTTTAAAAGAATACATTTGTAAGTATTGCAAGGAAGCTTAATTAACAACATCCTTCTCTAGTCTCTTTTCAAATCACCCCTCTAATTTAAATTTTATGTTAAAGAATATCTTCACTTTTATGGTTCTATTAGTGAACTAGGGAAAGATGCCTGACTGCATGGTAATTAGAGAGACAGTGACATTTTAATGTACCTTGTAATATGGTACTGTTGTATATAATTTGTAAAGTTCCATAAGATTTTCCATAAATAAAAAAAAAAAATCTGTGTAAAAAAAGAATGTAAGCAAAGATTTTAATCAAGCTGAGTCATATGGAAATTCTGTTGAATGACCAACTCTGTTTATGCTTTCAGCAGATGAAAACACTCAGAGGAAAAGTGCAAAGTGACATCTGAGCCATATATTTATTTTTTTTTTGCCCACTTATCAGTGAAGCAGATATATAATGTTTCTAACCAATGAACATAATTAACACATATGTGACACTTCATGAAAACTCATAACATTAGAAAATCTATGTATCGGCATTTATACCTGACTTCCCTAAGTTACAACTGGCTTGTTGGTAAGCTCCACTTCTGCTCTCCTCATTGCTTGAGGACAGAGATCAGGAGTGGGGGCTGAGATGAGGGGAAATGGAAATTAAGCCTCTGTATCTAATAGAGGGATCCTTCTCCAGAAGGCAAGATTAACAACATGGCCTTATTTTAGACTTTCTGAATCAAATTCTTGGGCAATCTCATCTTCCATCAAGGACAGGAGAAACCACAGATTACCCTTCCTGGGCTGAAGCTATGTCTTCTGCAAACACCCCTCAAGGTACTTACACAGATGATAGCTCAACAGAGTCAGGTCTAGGACCAATATTTCCTTTGAACTTAGTACTACAGTGCATCAACATTTTCCAACTGCGTAAGAGAAGATAGTCTTATTTCAACATCATGCAAACCCAGGGAAATCTTGGCAGTGTCTTCAGTGTGAGGAGAAAGGGACATGCGACAGACAGTGACAATATATCTTAAGTTATTTCCCATATGAGGGTGAAACCTCCAAGTAAATCACATAGCTGCACAGGTATATGTAAGCTACTATACCTGTAGGGCATTATTAAAAAAAACTTTAAAGAAAATTTATGCAATTTTACTGCAATTTCCTTTTTATCCAACATTCATTTCCAAACCTTTCGAAATATATTGTGTTCAATTAAATTCTTTACCATTCTGCTCCTTAAAATTAACTAGGACTGAATTTTCACTGTGTTATGCCTGGAACTACATTTAATTACCCACACTTAGAATATTAGACACCATGCTGATTTCTGTCTAACGGAAATGACCTAGGATCATTGGAAGCATATGAAGTTCATTTCAAGATGAAGCAGTAACTTATATTAGAGGATGTAAAAGGTCTTAACCTCCAGTCCCTCAACATACTGCAGCAAAAAGCTCCTCTTTTTTTTTTTTTTTAAATTAAAAAAAAACATCTGCAACGTATTTTTCCCCCAAAGTCATTTAATAGTCTTTAAAACAAAAGTCTCCCTGGCTAAATGGCTGTGCATGAGCATACATGTAAGAAGCATCACCCAACCTGGCTGGCTTTGTTGGTTGTTTGGGGCATCAGGTTTCCCTTGGGTTACAGTAGTTCATGGTGCTCCTGAAGCACAATCTTTATTTCTGTCAATTTTTCATTTTAAAACATTTTAAAATAATAAATAAAAAGTGACCAGTCTGACACACACAGAAGCTTTTCCAGAGCTTGAAATTCACTGCTAAAAATGTTGAACAGTTTACTGAAGCACAGATAGAGATTTGGTTGGCAGTTGCTAGTTCATAGAAATATGGTACCTGCCTCTTAAAAAAAGAAAGAAATGGGCACAGCTATGACAGTAATTATTTAGCGCTTGTCAGAGGCTGTTTTGGTTGATTTCAGGGAAATAACATAAATTGGTTACTCAAAATAGGAATTTTACAAGTGCTTCAGGAAATTAATGTCTGAGCTGCCTATCAATCTTGTCCAGTCATTATTGTCTAACTAAAAGCTGAGTTAATTAGGCTTTCCATTAAGTGCACTCTTTCTGGAATTTACACAAGGCTAACTCAGTGAGCTTGTGAGGGCTGATCCTGACAGTGCTATATCCTTTCCTAAAATAACAAAATGAACTTTAAAGGCAGAGGCAATTGCATTTTGCCTTGGAATTATCAGGACAGGATGATTATTGGAGGCAGATTAGTCAGTCTAAAGCAGAGGAGCGAAACTCTACCTTGCAAACAATGTTAGCCTCCACTGAGAACTCCTGCCACCAGCTCTCCAACAAGGAAATCTGAAGCAAGTTAGCATTGGAAGTACTGTAAAAGACTTCAACAATACCAGATCTCAAATAACATAAACTTTAAGAGACTAATGCTTGCACCTTAATTTGGCCTTGCTAACATCTAACGAGACAGCACAGGAACAGGTTATCACAAAGGCTTCTGTGAGAGATATCTCATTAAGTGTATCACAGATGAAAAATTCTAATTTGATTTGTACAGTTTCCACATTTCCAGTGCTTCCTAACTTTCCTTCGTCAGAAAAACAAAAATACAAGGATCTGCAACTATAATGGACACCGACAGCAAAAGACTTGCAGTTTGTCAACATCAGGGTCTTTTCCCGTTCTCCATATCCAGAATTCCTGGTCCCATATTGCCTTTCTCCTTAATCCTCCTAATCTGGCTCCCCCACCTCAGACCTTTGTTTCTGCATTACTCTTTTCTTACCACAGCCCCACATTCCCCAGCCCAAGGCTGGTGATGCTAGTTCATGGAAATATGGTGCCTGCCTCTTAAAAACTGAAGATTAAAATCACCAGCTGTTCCCCTCTGCCCACAATATCCCAGCCTGGCAGTGATATTCCCATTGCAAAGCAAATTTCCTCCTGACCGCAAAGACTGTGTCTGGAGCTGCAAAAAGGAGGTTTTGGCCATGCCGGGTTTTTTCTGCTGCTCAGCATACGAAAGAAGATGGCCAAATGCCTGGGGCTACTTCTACCTCAAGGGCTTCACTGGCTTCTGCTGTGCCCCTTTGTACATTTACCCAGGGGATGCAGCTGCAGCAAGGGTGGCTCCTTGCTCTGCAGGTATGTGACCATGTGACGAGCATAAGCCAATGTAAAGCTGAACAGGCCAAACGTGTTACCTTACCCATAAAATGTGATGGGCCAAAAAAATTAAGAGCAACTTGCAATTCAGTTACAGGCTAGCCATAAAACATTATCTCAGGACAGCCATTTCCACCCATGACAGAGGTATATGAAACATGGTGGTTTAAATTTTGAGGAATCCATGATCAGTTTCTATGAATTTGTCCTGCATACAAAGTTTTGAAGAACGCAGCAGGTATCACTGACTTCTTTAAATGCTTTGTTGTAATTTCTAAGCAAACTAATCTGACACAGTTTCTATGAATAGCCGTCTGTCATCTCCAAGCACAGTTCAGGCTATTCTCCAAACTTTTCCAGACTTGCAAATTTCTCTCCAAGTCTGCTGCAAGTGCCAGCCTTTACCAAGTTTCTTGCAATCTTGGCTGAGAAAGATTATACAAACAAGCAAAAATTATTTCAAATTTCAAAAGAATAATTTATGCCCAGTCCATGGTTTGGACAAAGTTTCAGGTCAGCTCTTTATTTTACCTCCACCAGTTCCCACATTGCAGTTTACGATGGAAACCTGAACCAAGGAATGCTCTCAGAACAGCTACAGCCAGTCTGGACACACAACACTAAAAACCAGGCTCAGAGATTTGTTTGTTCAAGAGCACCGACCAAGCACCTTTACCATGTGTTAAATACAGGTTATTTGAAAGGCATTTGAAAGCTAAATTGGGCTTAGTATTACCTTTTATGTTTTATGGGTTGTGGAAATTTTCCCTGCTTAATTATCAAAGCATTTTATGGCCTTCTACAATCCCAGCAAAAGGAGGACAGAAAAGAAAGGTGGGGGAGGCAGCCTGATCCGTCAAGGCATCCAGATGAAAGCCTGACCTCCAGAGCTCCCGGGGAACGATAGAGTTTGTTAGCCTCCCAAAGCAAGAGAGTGACTGCCCTTTCCAGGAGGGCTGGGGGCTATAAAATGGAAGCAGAGAGGTGGCAGCTGTAGTCATTTGCGTGGCATGGGCATGTTGTGCCCCAGACCAAACGCAGCTCCTTGGTGCTTGGAAAGGGTGGCTGAGGCTTGCTGTGGGGCCCTGCTCCTACAACAGGCAGCTCCTCTGCTGGGCGATGGTCATGGAGGGCAGGAAAACAAGCACAGTGGCTGCAGATCACCACAGTGTCTGTCCACCTGGCGCAGACCAAGGAAACTGGGCAGCCTGGCTTTTTTATCAGCCCAACTGATCTGCTAAGCACTGAAGAGGAAAACGCAATTTACAGCCCAAGTTTTTTCCTTTAATAACCATAGCAAACCATTCTAAAAGGCACCGTTTCTTCCCAGTCCCTGTGGGCTGGGCTGAGGTTGCAGAGGTTCTGCAGAGTCTCTAGAGCCACCAGTGGCTAATGTCATGGTGGTGGAGAAGTGAACCAGGCTCTTCTAGAGCATCAGCCACTACCTGTGCAACCTGCTTCCTTTTTTGTGCCTTCCTTCACCCGTCCCCTGCCTCCTGTGATGGCAAAGGATGACTCCCTCCTCTCACGTTTACACCGAGTCCAGCACCATAAAGCTACTAAGCTCTCTGCTTACTAATACTGCAGAATCAAATAATTAAAGAATAAATTCTTCTAAAACTAGCTCAGACCCCTCATCCCTCAGTGCATTCCAATGGGAATTTGGTACCTAAGCTTCTTGGAAATCCTGCTAGGAGTTTAACTGGATGTCATATAATCAAAGCTCCTTAAAAACAATATGACTTTACTAGGCTGCCCTTTGAAGACTTCGGCATTCAGTAGGAGGGACTATGAAAGTTTTTACGGTGAGCCATAAATTAATTTCCAAGTTACAGTAATAAAGGAGTGCCACATTTATTCAAACTGTTTCCTTCCTTTTTCTATCAGATGAAGTTAAAAACTGAGCACCAGAAATAATCTAGGCACACTTGCCAACATCCAAGGCTGGCCCAGGTTTTCAAAGGCTATCACAAGCTATTCAATGAGCTTCCTAATGCTGCTAGATAACCACCAACTCAACAGTTTGCAAAGCACAAGCTTGCCTAAACAAACTTATTTCTTCCACAACATGTCTGAGCAAACAGCTACTCTGACACGTGGATACAGTGCCGGTATCCATTCACATATGACAATGATACAGCAATTGTATTGCAGCCAGTCGCAATGTACGTAACATAAGAATTTTGCATGCAAGGTGTGCATGTTAGAACGAGGCCATAGAAAAGTGCAATTTTAGACACCAGGTTGGTACTAGATAAAGTTGTGTATCATCAAGAACAAAAATCAAGAGCTTAATTAATGTTCTCTGTACTCGTATTTCCCTACATATATCTGGCTTAAATCAGTGATACATATTTTAAACCATCATTAGATGGTTCACAATAGATGCAGCGTTTACACTGCATCCTCTCCTACTCTGGTCCAGCACCCCAGGTCAAGAAATCAAAGTGGCAGCAAGACATTTGCGCAACAAATATAGCCCACCCCTCTATGAGATCCAAATAAAAAAGAAGGGATTGTCAAAGTGGCAAGAGTCACAGAGAATATGGCAGAGAAAGAAAAGCTAGATAGGAAAGCAATTGTAAAGATTAATCTGAAGACAAGGGAGGCTGCTTCTACTAAATTGTACAGGTGGCAACCAGGCAGAATTCGGGGGAAGAGATCTCCAAAACACGCTCTTTATTTTCACAAGCTATTTATATTCTGTGAAGACACTGCCACTTCTGAGAAGGGATATCTAATTTTTTTACCTCTGCCTAGCTCCAGGCTTTCCCCATCACTTTCCTCCCACCTACCTTCAGCCAGGGATGAGGGACATTTTCTAACAGGGCAAGGAAATAAATGGAGAGTGGAAAAGGAAGGGGAAGAGTGAAATCCTTCAGGGTCTTTACTCCAGCCACACAGCCCTCACTTTAAAGTACAGTCCAAATAAACTCAGGGAGATTTTTTATAAGGTAATGATAAAGAATTAAACCCTGTATCCAGCGTCACATCAGCAGGACAGAAATTATCCCCTCAAACCCAAGACATGACTACAAAGGACTTTACACTCAAACTGCTTCTGTACACCTCACCTAGATTTAGGCAGCTGTAAATTAGGCAACATTTAAGTTGAATACACCACCAAAAGACTCAGACCACAGATTGCAATTGCTCCAGCAATACGCAGCAGCTCTTTCTTCCTGCTGACAACCTGCAGAGCCAGGTGAAAGAAGTCAGCCTGCACTGTGTTTTGCAGTGATGTGCCGTAGTAAATTGGATTTACCAGTTTGCACCCTCTTCTCAGAACAAACAGTGCTTTTATCTGTTAAAAAAGAAGGCTCAGAAAGCTTCCCTCTTCCTTTCCTGAGGAAAAACAAAACCTTGGCAGCTAAAAATAAACAAAAGTGTGGGGAAATGATAAATGACAATAGAAGAGAAAGATGAGATAAATTTAGGTTTCTGAAGATCAAGAAAGGAATAGACATGCCAGGTATGGAGGCTACCTCAAAAAGCCGCCCCTAGGAGATGGAAACTATGGGTCTAGACAAGGAAATTCAACCTGCAGCCTGAGTTTATTTCAGTAGATATTAAGGTGGCAAAGTCCCAAATCAAAATTTCTAGCTAATAAAGCAGAGCAACAACTTCAGGTCAAAGATAAACAATCAGTTTTTTTAAATAGTAACAAAAATTTACTGGAATAAAATAAGAGAAGCTACCTCAGGTCTGGCTACAGCTATGCATTAAAAAACATGAGACTTTTTTTCTGCTTTCAAAAGATTTGCAGTCATTTCATTTGCCTGCTGTGGAAGGAAAAAATATTTTAAATTAAAATTTAATTACTTTCTCGTATTTCATAAGCTACAGTCTGCTTGCACTGAAATTTATGGTTAATCTTATCTTTGTAATCTTGGCAAAAGGTATCTGAGGTTTTGGAGATAATGCTGCTTCTAATAATTCCTTAAGTTGTTGGTTCATTTTATGCACAATTCAAACAGCCGAATTACTGGAATCAAGAACAAACCATTACACTGTCCTTTTGCTTCAGTGTTTGTGTTAGTTATTGGTAATTTCATGTACCACAAACAAATATTTGCCTTTGACTTTTAGATTTTTTTTTATATATAAAGAGATACTGTTGCTTGTATACAGCCAGTTCCTGTTCAGCAGCACATGGTAAGCATCATCTCTCGATGCTCCTGTCTTGAAAAATATTACCAGTAAGGCCACTGCTAGATAAATCACCTGCAGAGTAGACGCCTAGGAGCAGGGTGCTGGCGTGTACTTCCACTGCACGCACCTTCCACCAGAGGGCAAAGGCAGGTGCCCACTTGTAGAGGAACGAAGCTGGGTTAATTAGCATTGATAATATACAACTGTGGGTTGGCTTCAGGGGCAGCGGGCTGGCCGAAGTAGATAAGGTGCAGCTGTGGCTGGTTAAGTGAAGTGGTTGAGAGTCAATGAAGAGAGAGCAGCTGAGGAAGAGCAAAAAGAACATACTTCCTTGGATGGAAGGCAGCAGAGGGACTGTATGAAGAGTATACTGGTACGGGATGTTGCAGCATGATAGTTTGGAGAGTGCTGTGACACCCACTCACCTCCTGGGTGGTGGCCACACACAGGGCCTGTGCTCACCCCCTGCCTCTGAAGCTCAGATTTGGTAGTTTTATAGGGAGAAGCTGAGTGTTGAAAAAATTGTGAATAGGAACATTTAACACAGGAGTTAGGACTATCTACTGTGGTGTTGTGAATATGAAGTTATCTTTTCTGTGATTCAGCACCTGGAAAGTGAGGGAGCTCACTGCTGCTGTCCAGCTAAGGGCAGGATAACCCATCCCACACACACCTTTAAGATCTACACGCACACCCCTTAAAATCTCATTGAGACGCATATTATTGTTGCAAAAGTCCTTTTACCCCAGCCGAAGCTCTACAACTGCCTCCATGTCTTTGACTACAGTCAGCCAATGCCATGCAGTGCATTTTAATTCATGAGATGTGTTCACAAAGTATTTTTTTCAATTTGCCTCCATGCAGTTCACGTTGTTTTCGGTCCTGGTGCAGCTCTCCACGCACTGATTAACAGGAAGCACAGGATGATAACTAGCCATGACAGCCAGCCAGGCAGAACACGTAGCAGTAACAACATACCTTGTACTGCAAGTCACATCAACGAGGGGAAATAAACTCTGCTGACTGCAATAGTGCTGTTTCCTTAGTTCAGTTGAAGACCTGGGTCACCTGCTTCCTTGTAAGAGTTCCAGGTTCAATGTTCAAGTATGGACTATGGTAAGTAGCAGAGATACAAGCCGCAGTAAAAGGATGAAGGGAAGAAAAAAAGCACCCGTGCAGAGGCTCTGCAGTAGCAGGTAGGATATCGTATGTTTGAGCTGAATATAGCAGTAACCCCTACAAGTGTAGAACATATGTATGCATACACATAGGAATGCATACTTTGAGCTCCTACACACCTACAAAAAATGAATAAACAGCACCAGTGGAAAGCCATAAGATTGTCACCTAGATAAGTTTCATAAATCTAGTATTTCAGATCTCTGAAAATAGGCTTTGGCTGTTTGATTCACCCATAAATCAGGATCCCTGTTAATCTGGTTTTAGAGCGGCTTTCCTGTGCAGGTTTGAGAGTCTCAAAGGAATATACTGTTCGTTGATTTATATACTACTCTTGCTGAAAAGTTGATTTACCATTGCTTTCTGCAAACAGAGTATTGCAGCTAGCTGGTTTCTCTGAATATGCAAAGCCTGTACTATATATAAAGGTGGGAGAGTTTGACAGTTTGCAGCTAAGTAAATCACACTGATCCCAGTGTTTGCCTTGAGATTTACAGTGCACACTATGATTTAGGCCCCGATGCCGACCCACAAAATACAGCCAAAAAGGAAAGTGTTTTGTCATCTTTTCATACATTGGAACTTCTTTCATTTATCCATTATTTCAAAGTTACTCTACCTAACAAAAGGCACTTTGAAAAGCATTACAGTGATATCTAGAAATGTTTTCAAACTTAATTTGACCACAGTCTCAACCGGTACATTTTAGCTCTTCAAGCAACCCTTGGGCTTTGAGAAGTTTCCTTCAGATTTCCAGCAATGCTTAGTTATTTTAATATGAGCCACTGTGTACAGTCACAATTAAAAGAGCCACAGCAGTGAGCATAAGTTCCAGAGGATTTCTGAAACCCAAAAGATGTAGGCTAACCATGGGTGTTTCAACTCACTCATGTTATTAAGCTGTTTAGTCAGTATTCTCCATACCCACTGCTCATATGCATATGATAAGAATACTGTAATATTTATTTCTATGCATGTCATAAACACAAACCTGCAATCAGCTACAACTTTTTAACAGAATTTCAGGACAATACATCATCACAAGGTCATTTACCCAACCCATTCACAACACTGAATATTTGTGAATCTAGATTCTTTGCCTGCAGAAGTGACCCAGCTGTCACCATAGTGCAGATATCAAGATAGCAGATATTTTTCTTTTTGCTGATGTTTAATTTGGCAAACTATAACTTGACGCATGCTTTATAGTGACTTTTCCTGCTTCTGGCCAAAATTGTGCACCTCACTGGCCAGCTGAATAAAGAGGAAAGATTATCTCCTTTGTAGAAAATCGTGCCACCAGTGTCACAATATAAAGACAGTGTAATTTATAACTACTTGTCTCCCTCCTCTTTTCATTTTGGCCTGGACACTAGGTCTTTTATATCAAATTTCAAGCCATTTTTCATTTTAGGAGCTAATCTGTTTGGTTACTGAAGTGGAAAGACAGAACACACCTGTGATCAAAGGGGAAGGTAGATGGAAAAAACATCTCCCGAGTTCATGTACATACTACATCCTTTACCCCGACCTTGAAACACAGCGCTTCATATAGGTTTGGTCAATTATTAGACATTTTACAGTTATTTTCAGAACAAAGAAACCATTGAGCAAGTCTGGCATGCACTTTGTTCCTTATTAATTTAAACTGTCCCAAGCAATGACTCAAGAGAGGTCAAATATCTCTTAATAAAAAAGAAAAAAGAATCCCTCCTATATGCTATAAGGGAGCATATTCACAGAGGCAAAACACAGAAATTATCATTCTTCAAGACAGAGCAAGACCACCCCCTGCTACTCAAACCAAATGAACGATTAGGACCCTCTTTAGAGTGAAGAAATCCCATATTCAGGACCTGGCTTAAACTCAGTGAGCGTTTTCAAGACCCAGATTAGGCTAATTCAGGGTTTTTCCCCAGGAGCAGTTTTAAGTGTCTGTTTTGTTCCAGTGGGGAACAAAGAAAATCACACTCTGAGTGCTGCAGTTTTTCCACCAAGATGGAACTTTTCTCACCCAGTCACTTTTAATTAACTTCACTTGCATCATGAGAGCATTGACACATGATGGGATTGTAAAGTTTACAAGACAAAACTAAGGGCCACAATCCCAGCCCTGCAACTGTCTCAAACTGCAAGCAGGAACAAGACTGCTGGCACCACACTTTAATGAACGTTCCTTTTAAGGCTCATGGACTTTCAAATCAATCTTAGGATTTTGTTCTTTTTTTTGTTTTGTTGTTTGTTTTTTTTAACACAGTCTTTATCTTGGCCAGAGAGCATGCTTCAGCTGGGAAAGCAGGGGAAAAATGGAGCAGGAGGAATCACCTCCGACAAGACTGTGAAGAACCTGGTTATCAGTTCATATGTTGCTGCTTCTGTCCTCTGTCTAATACCCAGGTCATGTTCCCCTTAACGTTTTACTGAATCTTAAGGAAATAATGATAATGAAGAAAAAAAGCCAGGGCTGTCTGCTCATTTACTTACTTCCTTCATTTTAAATAATTGATTATTTGTGATATCGTCTTTCATTGCTATGGAGGCAACTGCAGTGGAGCAGAAGATTATGTGAATTTAGCAAATGGCAGCAGCTCACTAAACTCCTTCAAGGGAGACAAGTGGGTGGCCCGCTTATGTGGGCCCACTGCAACAACAACATAACAGCAACCAAAACAAAACAAAACAAAACCAAACAAACAAAAAAAAACAGAAAGAAAAATGAGGAAAAGCCTCCTTTCCCTTCCTTCATCTACCCCCATCAAACCCATTGAATTATTTCCCATGGCTGTATAATGTAAAAATCATGTAGTAAATAGAGAATTTAGAAAAATGCCTCTAGATAAAAAACATTTTAATTTCAAAATCAATTTTTCCATCAGCTTTAATGAAGGACATTCAAAATACAAGGTATCTGTCCAGAAGAAGCAAAAAAGAGGAAACGTGGTATTTTGTAAATGTTGATTTGCGTGGAAAGTATAACCTGGCATTGTTACAAGATACATTTTCATTGTTTCATAGATAAAGGAGCCATTTTCTCATCTCCTGTGATAAGCTTTTTCCTCACTGGTATGCAGGCCCCTATCTCTCTTCCTTTGAAGGATGAACAACAAAACACATTCATCGTTTTCTCTCTAGGATTATAAAAAACAGGTGTTAGGAATTCCAGACACATTCATTGCAAAATCCTTATACCATCTTTGTGAGCATAAAATATGATCTTCCAGATGCCATCCTATTCCAGTGCCATGAAACCCTTGCTACCAGCACAAAAATGAACAATACACAAGCCAAATCAAATGGCACTCCCAGTAAACAACATCTATTTGCTTAAAGGCAATCTCCCATTCTGGGAAACAGCTGCTGCTCTACAGCTAAGGAGAAGGTAGGCTGGTTGCACTACCCTCTGATATGCCATAGGAATATTTCCTCCAAAACAGCATGGAGGGCACCGACGTAGAAACATCAGACAGCATCCAAAATTCTCAGTTGCCCTCTCTCACTGATCTGGTGCGCAGTGATGTCCAACTGCCATACAATTCATACCGTATCTCCAGCTTCAGGACTGGATTCTGCCCCATGGGATTCCATGACTTTACAGAGAAGTGTGCAGGTGGAAAACATGAACTTTTGTCTTCTTTTTTTTTTTGTGAGCCAGAAAAATATCTCTGAATATGCCCTTAGTGGTAAGGTCAATGCATTTTGGGGACCGTTTTTTGCAATTGTGAGGTGTCTGTAAACTGATAGCAGTTTATGTAAAATGGCAAATTTGTATACCTTTATAGCACATCAATCAAATCTCTGGGGAAAAAAACAAAACAAAGAAAAAAAAAAAACCAACCAAATGGAAACAGAGCTTTTGACATGGAAACATTTTTGTAGACTCATTTCTATTTCCACATGATCTTCTATCTAGTTTTAGCTAAAGTCTAAAAAAAATAGTATAACTGTTTATTCTTTCAATTGCTCCACCTCGCTCAAAGTTAGGAAACTTAGCCACAATGCTTGAGCAATTCTGAATGAGAAGAAAGAGCTGCTAAGCACTGATCGCAAATTTTGCTGTGAAAAAAAAATCAGTTTGTCAAACTCAAATTTATCAGTAAGAGATAAGCACCCATATCAACAGTAGCAGGCATTTGGATGTGAAAAGAAGTGGAAAGTGAAAAAGGGGAGAAGAGAACCCACTTAATCTAACAGTTCAGCAGGCAGGGTACCCCCTTACTCCTAAGCGCCATGAATCCATGAACTACAGATTCGGTAGTTACAAAATGGAGCAGCACGAAGATAATAAAGAAGGCCTGCTCCAGAAGACCCCCTCACAGCAGGTCAGCACTCACCTGTGCTGGAGTTCTCCACCCAACTTCATTCAGACTGGATTGAACCAGAACCCAGAGAAGGACCATTATCCTACAGGCACTTTATCTTTTGCTAAATGCTGGGTTTGGTTTTAACAAATAGGCATTTTCCAGCAATATGTTTTCACAAGGAAAATTCCCAACAAGCTTTTCTTAGAAGCAAGCCAATTTCTAGACCAGAGATCTAGATTAAATAATTTGAAGACATTTCCAAGAAACATCTGTTTCTTCCACATGAATTTCCAAGTCTTTCTGCAGTTACTCTTTGTTAATCTTCTACAGTTGCCTTGTTTGGTTGCTTGTTTTATGTTTTGTTTTGGTTTTTTTAAAGGAGATGGATAGAAAAGTCACTGTCTCTTCAACTACAAAAACAGTGCAAAGGAAAAGACTATTTTCCTTTTATTAACAGCACAAATAATTACTTTCTGACAGCAAAACAAAGACCACAAAGACCAAAAAATACCCTGCTTTTACTGATGGAAGGGCTGTAAATAGGACATGCGACTTACTTTGTGCCTTTTTTTGAGGACAGAAAGAAGAAGCATTCAGGTTTCTACTGCTGGCACTGTTCATAAGCATTAAAACCCTATAGCACAACCTGTAGAGAGACTTGAGTTTGTTCTGTTTGTACTCCCATGCTGACAAGAAACCCACAGCTGTGGTTAGCAGGGCACCAAGCCCAAGCTAATAAAGTTCAGCTGAGAAGCAGGGCATATTAGTTTAGGCCTGGTGCCATACTAGTTTGCTATATGGCTTCCAGTCAGCTCAAAGCAAAGACAGAGCAAGCTCACATCTTGCAAAAGATCACGTAGCCATTACTTCAGATAAATACAAAAAACTTCACATAGGAGCTCTGAGTCTTCAGGTTTGCAGATGTACAGTAGTTAGAAATGTCGTTGCCCTTTCAGGCAAATGTGCTAAGCTCTGACCCATCAGTGGGTTATGCTCATTCCCGGTTCACCCCCTGGAACCAACAGGTGCTTCACCCCATGAAAAAGCGTCCCAGTAGAAAGCTACAAACACTGTAGCCAGACAAAGATGTGGGGTTAAGAAAAATCCTAAAGACTTCAGATGTATATTTCACATAAGTGATCTACTAGTTCAGGTTGCTGGAAAAAAATCCATAGAAATAAGAGAAATTACCACGGTAAAGCTGCTAGTGGTGTCTCATGAGACTCTTGTGTGTTATGGTGAGATGTGCTCACGCTCCGAAATGGTACATGTAATGTGGTGTTACAATATGCTCATGACATGTTTCCAGCTGACTTCTCTAATACGATGTTTTAGGGGAGAGGCAGCTGCAGTGGAGATGAGGAATGGGAACTGAGAAAACACCTGTCAAGGTTCACCCTTTCGAGGTTAATACCACTGGTCTGAAGTACTCAGCTCTAGTCTGAAAGAATGATTAATATCCCGTCGTGTTTGTCATAGGAGTAAGAGCTCTCCAGAGCCATCATGCTGCTGCATCACATTTTAAATTGCTACTGCTTTTCTGAAATCTTGTTAAATTTCAGAAACGTTTTATGATAGGATCAGATAAATGTCGGTATTGATATCTAAATTATTACTATTATCGTCTGCTGTGGATAACTTTCTTGTTTGACAGTCTGGCTTATGGCCTCTAGGAAACACAAGATCTTTCACCCTTTTGTTCCAAAATAGAATTAACAGCAAGGGATTAAAATGTCTGTAAATTACCGCACTCACTCACATTTCACTGCTGAGAAAAGAGGCTGCTTCATTCTTTACTGTCAGATCTGTATGGTGGCATCTGTCATGCCTCTCATCCATGGAAGAAGAGCAAAGTAAAACTGCAAGAGACCAAATCTCTGAGGTGGTTTTCGAGTAAGCAGGTGTGCTCTTCTCAAAATTGATGCACATCAAGCCGTCTATTAACATCTATACGGCAGCCTGAGAGCTGTGAATCTACCTCCATCAAACATGCGGGCAAAAAACCATTTCTGTCTCAATGATCTTACCTTGGATAACTACAGCATTCAAACGTTCAGACTAATTCCCACTGTAGGCACAAGGCATTGGAAATACTTACAGAGAAGCTCACTGGTCGTGTGGCTACAGCATCAAATTGAGATGCAGGAACTGTGCTCAGCCTCCTGTTCTGCCACAGATGCCTGTGCAAGGGCAGAGTCACTGAGCTCCTCTTCTCCCATCAGTAAAGCACAGAGCATAACCACACAAGCATTCCCTGTACCTAGATACGTTAGGAAAAAAGAAGAAATTAGGTGCACATGTAAGGTGTCAGATATTTATGTAGTGATTTATTGTCACAGCATGTGAATACAGCACAAGATTTAGAAACAATCCCAGAACAAATTCCTAAAGCCATTAACTGTGCCAAGTCCAGACCCCCCAAAAAATTCATAAGCATTCAGTAACTTCCCTCTCCACCTGGGAAAT
Source organism: Falco punctatus (assembly GCF_963210335.1). Taxonomy (NCBI): domain Eukaryota; kingdom Metazoa; phylum Chordata; class Aves; order Falconiformes; family Falconidae; genus Falco; species Falco punctatus. The sequence continues at coordinate 61,449,329 of NC_137582.1, read as the reverse complement.
TACTGTAATTTTAGCACTGCCTTCACTGCCTGCATGTATGGTTGAGATCAATCCATCTGATTCTTACAAAAACCTTGGTAAAGAAGGGGGTCAGATCTCTTATCTGGCATCAATCAAATGTCAAGAATGAGATTTCTGTGGCTTTTACACAGTCCCATAGATGGAGAGATATTCATGGGATTTGAAAAGCAAAGGCTTTGTTGATATTTTTTCTAAGTTCACGGAGGTAAAAGCATGTTTGCTCCACCCAAAGCTGGAGTGGCAGCAATGTGCTGGACTTTGTTTGCATGCATTCTTCCCGTGCCACCTACCTGTCCAATAAAAACAGTTAGGCCTTCGCTCTGGTTTCATATACACTCATTTTCACCGGGTAGAGTGATAGTATTCAAGACTTTTGTCACGGTCAAGTGAAATCAGAAATTGATTCCATCTCTGGTTTTCATATTTAATAGAAGGGTGGGGCAAAAGGGAGTGAGTTGAAAAACACCAAATGCTCCAGATCAGAATCTAACCTGAAAATAAAGGCCAGTTTTAAAAAGGTTAAAAAAAAAAAAAAAAACAAACCACAAAACAAAAAAAAACCACCACCCAAACAAAAAAAAAAACCCACAACACCCAATTTATAGCTTTGTATTTCTTCTTTAAGGTCTGATTGCACTGGTCTTCCTCATGAGGAAATGGAGGAATCTGTGAAATTTATATTTTATACCATTTCACTTTGGAAAAGTTTGTACCTTCCTTTCCTCCACTTTCCTCCTTTGCAAATTGGGAACTTGAAAATTTTGGTATATAAAATGGGTAAAAAAACATGCCTTGTTCTACATGGAGTCACATTTGTCCTGAATTACAGTCTTTTTTATTGTAGAGTGGATATCTTTATTAAAACAATAATACTCACAAACATCTAAATCTGTAGTACTAATTTTCAGTTTCTGGAAGAAAAACCAGAAGTGTGGAGGCCTTTTCTCCTCTGCAAACCTGTTTTCTAGCCCTTCATATTCATTTACTTTCTTGTACTAATTATGATATGAACAATTGACTTTTCACAGTCATCTTTCTGTGCTGATATTTACAAGGAGCTAGAGGACTGATTTTATATACTGCAGATCTGAAAACTACTCTTGGACTTAATGGTGTCATTTAAATGCCAAGTTTTTGTAAAGGCCTCACAAATGTCTTGGATTTGTAGTTCATGAAAAGTTTCATTCTTTGAAAAACTGAATAGTCTTGCCAGGGAAGTGGTGGTAAAACAGTTTTAGCACTTCTGTGAAAACTGTAGGACAGATGATTAGAGATTATAATACATGGAACAGGGTCTTGGAGAGTACGTTAGATCTTAACAGCACTCGAAAGCTTAACTAGAAGCTGGTCAAAGAAAACAAAACACAAAACCCTCTCTCCTTTCCCTTCCCCACTATAGAGAATTCAGTCATACACACACACACACAAAAATAAACAAAATAATATAAGAATTAAAATACTTGGATCCAGAGTGGTTGTTATCTTGCCTCAAAGAAGATTAAGTCAGCCTGGTTAACGTGACCTGTATGGCAGAATGACTAGAGGCTACAGAACTAGAAACCTCATAAGGCTTTGCCATGGCATATCCCAATCTTTTAAACCATTAAATGCTTCAGAACTGGGGTTCAGTACTTCCTGGGGAAATGCAATACTTCATGCAGAATTGGTTTTTAATCATAAACTGAATTTTTGTGTGTCTGTGAAATAAACTGATAGAGAAAATCACTTATTTTAAGAAGTTATCTTTAGACCATTTAGCAAAAGATATTTTGTGTGCCCGAATTCTTTAGAAACCATTTATCCAAGCAGTAGTTGAAGATAATTATCCAATCACATGCTTACAAAGGAAGGCAAGATTTGTAAGAGAGATAATATCTTTCAAGTCCATATAGCTGGAGGAAGCAGACAAGCTTTCAGACATATAAGCTTTCCTTCAGCTTATTTTTTCTTCCTAACTTCCTAAGTTGCTATAATAAAATAAACCATTTACATCCCAAAACTATCATAGCTACAACACTGGTACTGAGACAAAGCTGAAGACTGAAAAGGCGTACTGCATGTGAATGCAAGATGTCAGCTGAAAACTGTTCTCATGTATTGGCAAACAAAAAAACCCCAAAGCTTTACCAGCAAATATTTCTACAAAATTGTGTGTTGAAGTTCTACCTTAAAGATCTTCCTGGTGAGAACGAAAACCTGACAGGGTTTTTTGGTTTTATTTTGACTGTTGATGTTAATAGGAATGTCCTGTTCAAAGAACTTCAATGCCAGGGAAAAAAACAGACAGACACAGGGGTGACTGGATGCTGTAGATTCCTCACAGTTATAAACGAAATACCGGAAAACACATCTGGGAACCACATTGCTGAAGGCTGAACAAAATGAACCTAATGATCTGAGGGCTGAAGCACTACTGGGACTGAAGGCAGATAGAGTCCTGTGTACACAGCAGACCAGAAACATGAAGCATCATGTTTACCTCCAGCATCTGCAGTTGAAAGAATCCAACTTCGCCAAAACTGTTTTCAATATAAATGCATTGGACCTTGTTTACTTCTCCCCAACATGTAATGAAGGGAGACAGCAAAATGTTGGAGAAAATTGCAGCTTTGCTTCTCAATATTCTCCTGCGCGTTTCCCAACTTAATGCTAAAATAGCAGCGCTACTTGGGTGCAGATGCCCACCTCACTCTTCCCATCAACGGAAATAATTACCAGTAACAGGATCCACTTAACAGCAACCTTTAAACTCTTGGAAAAGTGTTTTACTTTTCCAAGCACATAGACACTGCACAAGTCCTACATTTGGTGGATCACAGATCCTTTGCCTAGGTACATTTGGAGAACAAAATCTAACTGACTGCTTGGAAGTGTCACCCAAGACTTTTCTTCCTCCAGCAGCCTTGTGGATTACTGCAAGACTGATGCTGACTGTCATGCTTATCCACATACATCTGATGTCAGTGACAGAAGAAATCATCCCTCACTTATTCTTGGGAAGTGTCTTACCCTGGTGTTTTCTGCTATACTGGACAGTCATTCATAATTTCTTGTAAAGGCCCTTTAAGAACAATTGTTGCTTTCATCCATGGTCTGTTCTTCTTCAGATCTCTGTGTTACTATTTTCATATGTGAACACAGTCACTAGAGGAAGAAACTGAAGCCGGTCCCACGTGGCACATTCACAGTCCTCAGTCAGGCTCACTGAGCCATGCCTGCTTGCAACATTTCCAAGGCCACACAAAGAATTGCAACCCCATCACCTGCTCCATCTCAGCAGACCTCCCAGGCCACTGGGTGGCTGACCGTGGTGCCACAGGATAGGCAACAGCAGCTTAGGGGAGCAGCTCTTGCTGGTATTGTTCCCATCCCAAAAGGGCAGCCACCATTCCCATCCCTATCTGCAAAAAGAGGAGCCCTCCTGGTGCTGCAGGTCTAACCTGGAAAAGGTGGATGCTCTTCCCACAGTCACACCATGCTACATCTTCCTTGGACTTTTCAACGAAGCCTCCAGGAATGAGACTAGAGCTTGCTTTATAGTGTTGCGCACAGGCTCGGTCTGGAAACCATCTGCCTGCCTCGGCACACAAAGCACCTCAAGTGCAGTGGCATTCGTCATCAACTGGTTCTAACAAGAAGCTGTCAGCTACTGTGAGCTTTAAACTAAGCAGAGGCTCCTGACATGAAACAAAATCACGGCCAAACTGTGGATTGAAGCCCAAGGTGAAGCCCAAGTATACCTATAATTACTGAATTAATTCATGGAAAACTCATTTAGCAAAGACTGCAGAGGTGATGGAACAAGCAACAGAGCAAAGAGAGTGGTTGGATGCCACCAGGTACCAAGACAATTTTGGCAATGAATATTCTGTCTGTCAAGTAAGCTCTTGGTTGGGATTTGTCGGGTTTTTTTCTTCACAGAAGCAATAGTTCTGTAGAGCACAGCCTCTTGTTTTGTTATGCAGCCTTCCAGAACAATGAGGCCTCATGAGCAAAACACTTAAAATAATAAATAGCTTTAATTAAAAAAAGATTGTGTATTTATTTATTTATTTATTTTTAAAGCCGAATTGCCACTCCCAGTATACTTCAGCCAGCTCTGCAGAAATGTAGACATATTAGACACCATGAGAAACCAAAGAAAATGGTAAGTAGCTGAAGAGTAGGTTCAGTTGGCGGCAAAAAACGAAAGGAGTAACTGCATTGTGTACAGTTTAGCTGAGCAACGGCTGAGGAGACATATGTTAACTCAGTACAAGCATCTGTTAGAAATAAACAGCTAGCAGAAGAATAACAAGTTAGGATAGTAGAAGAGGAACAGCTAGAAATAACAACACTAAGAAAGGCAAAATTTAGACTAAATATCAAATATTTTTTTACCACAACAGGTCCTAGGAAGTAGAATATTCCCAGGGAACTGAGTAGAAACACTTTTGCATAGAACATGCAGTTTTGTTCCCATAGTTTACGGCCAGTCAATATGAGGAGGACAATCTTGCACTGTTAACCTCAGAAACCAGAGAGGGTTTCTCTCCGTACGCATCTTCTTCCAGATAAAGGGCCTGCTAGTTGCAGGGAATATCGTTCATTGCAGAAACCACTGCTAAAAATCATCTATTGCTTATGTAAGATAAAAAACAAAAACAAGCAAGTGGTAAAAAACAAGAAGTGGCCTGTTCATCAAAATGCTAAAACTGAAATAATTTTGTACATTTTCTGCCCTTTTTCTTAGGCAGTCTTTTTTTTTTTTTTTTTTAATTTAAACAAAAATAAAAATACAGCCCATTGGTACCCTAAATCCCAGAATGTTTTAGCAACAGCATTGACCTGTCTGAAAATTTTCCAGTGTCTCAGCATTCTTGAGCTGGTATCTTTTCTGCAATTGGTTAAGAAAAAAACAGGTGTGTATTCTCTAGGGTCATCTCAGTGGATGTATACTCAGGAATGACAAATTCTGGATGATATTCAAACATTCCTCTGGATCTGTGTCATCCTGGCAAACAGCTATAGATGTACATACTGACCTGTATCTCTTCATCTGCTCTGTGTTTTGCTCAGCCCTGTAACCACAGCCAGTATATGGATTTCATCACACAGAGGTGCCAAGTCTCTGCAGGATTAGTAAAGAGGAAAAGTGTGTGACTCATCCTGAATATGACCATATGTAATGTTCCCATTACCTGTTACGGTGAACACATTACCATTTCAAAACTGTCTGGATTTTCAGGGGTTGCACTGACAGCTCCATAGCTTTTCATTATCATTTGGAAGAATTGCTCCCAAAGAGGTCGTCGTCTTCTGCGGTGGATGCACAGGGAAGCCGCTTTAGCAGGTTTCAGCTTGAGCCCACCTTTTAAGTTTACTCTTCAACAACAGTCCCAAAGGGAATCTTCATGACCCTGTGAAGCTTAACCAAAACACTAAAAAATAAACTCAATTTCTAAACACCAAGACAGAGCTAGAACATGCTGTTAAGCTCCCCACAGCACACAGAGGCACAGAGAAGTAAACCAAGCCTCTCTCCAAAGGCTACAGCTTTATGTTCAGCTTAGACTTAGGCCAAGGAGTAGGGTTGACTGTTCAAGCTGACTACTAAAGCAGCTCACACGTCTCTCTGTCCTTACAAAAATCCTTCCTCCTTCCTCTGCACCATCACAGAAGCTTCCCATCCTCCCTCTAATGTGCCACATTTGGTATAATTCACTGATGACAGTACTTAGGAACGTTTAAGCAATTCCTTCCATGTCACCATCTTTTATGTATGCTTACATTTTCCCTTTCCCTTGGCTTGAAAATATAAAACATAGGATACCATCCTTCAGTAGTTGCAGACAAACCATCTGCTCCCCAAAACGCAGCAGCTGAATGCTTCAGTCATTTAAGAACTGCTGATAGTTTATACATAACTTCCTTCAAAATAAATATCCACTAGGACAAAAAGAAGCATGTCTACCCACTTATATACATGCATTTGACACATGATCTAATGCCCCATAAAGTTAACTTCAGTGGCTTAAGGAAAAAAAATGAAAATGAAGTGCTGAAATAGGTAGTGCAGAAACCCTTTAATCTGTAAGAAATGAAGCTGATAATACATGCAAAGCCTTCCACCAGGATTTACAGAGTTACTGTCTGATCTGTTCCACAGACTGAAATCACAGAGTCAAGGTATGTGAGCTGGTAAGCATTAAATATTATTTTGCTTGGAACACTGTTTCTTTTGGTATCATTACATATTTGCGATAAACCAAAGATGTCAATTTTCTATGAGTTTGTGGGTACACTTGAAAGTGACCTCGTCTGGCACAAAGCAAATCTCCACTTTGTTTATATTCATGTTTAACCACTGCTGAGCCTGGGGCCACCAGCTTATCCCTAGGCTGAGATCACAGAAATATTGCAGCTCACATCAAAGCTGACCAGAGGTCTGAGACAATCAGCCCAATGACCTTATGTAGGGGAGGGTTTGACTTCAACATGTTTCATCTGATGCCTTTACATAGAGACCCAGACCATATGAGCTGGGATTTCAGCATTCCACCTTGCTGCTGCTTACCACAGTGGAACACAAGCAAAAAAAAAAAAAAAAAAATCATAAATAATGTCTACTAAAAAAACCAGGCAGGAATAAAATCATAGAATCATTTAGGTTGGAAAAGACCTTTAAGGTCATTGAATCTGAAGTCATATAGATTACGCCCTATAGTTTCCCAAGCTGACATCGAAAGTTTTCTAAGCTTAGATCACATGTATTTCCTGGAGAAAAAGTGTGTTTGGAGAATGAATAAACCAGACATAAGAAAAAACACAGGCATTTTCCTTAGCCATTTTATTTTGTAGCTATTTGTAAGACATGATTAACATGGAATAGTCTGTTGCCGATTTCATTTTGGGGCTGAAAGAAAGATATTGGATAGTGTCTGAGAGGGGGATGAACTCCTTTGAGCTTACAATTAGCAGCAGTGGCTGGGTCAAGGGATCTGGTAGGAGGACACAGAGAGCAGGAATTCCCAGGTAAGCCCCTGTTGCTAGTGAGCAAAAATTGTTTACATGCGAAGGCTGTCCCCCCGGAGACTTTTGAACAACAGAATAGTATTCTGTTGTGGCTCAGGACAAAAGGGGTTTCTGTTCTCCTGAAACCTCTGGTATGTTCTGGTTGAGCAATTTCAAGTCCACCACAACAATATTTCTGCATTTCTTCCCCTTTAATTGAAAGGGAGACAAAAATGAGAGAAGACAGCAGTGCAGAAGAACATTCAAATTAAGTGGAATTTCAAAAGAAAGTAATGACAGAACCTGTTCAAAGTTTGGAATAAATTATCATAAACATGCATTTATGTAAAAATTAATGTTCCAGGTTGTTCTGAAATAATGGTTAAAGCAATCATCCATGTACTACCTATATAGTGGCACTTAATATGCTCAAAATGATGCTCCAAATTTCCCTTTATTAATACCCTCATTTTCTCTTTTTTGAAACACTTTTTCCAAATGTTGCTCATCCAAAAAAACATTTCCCATGACACATAATTGATTTCAGATTGAAAAACAAACAGAAAACCCAATGGCAACCAAATTAACGGCTGAAAAATGAGCTATTGTGAAGTTCCGGTGATCTCTATTAAGCAGGCAGATACCTGCAGTACCGTCCTCATGCCTTGGAAGGAGGATGTGAAACTCTGAAAGGGGAAGATTTGAAATAACCTGTGCCAGAATTTCCTGGCATTTACTATGCTCACGAAAACCGGCTTAAACTTAGCCAAGTTATCCACTTTGGGAAAGGAAGGGCTGGTGGCAAAAGGAAGTCCAGAAGCATCTTTTGAGTGTCAGCTGGGTGCTGTGCAATGGGATTTGGCAGGTGTACATCATTATTTTTAAAAAAAGAAGGGGGGAAATAAATCAATCAAACCAGCAAGCCCGACTTCCTTCTGAAGTGCACATGAACAAAACCTACTGTTATAGGACATGTGTTTGGGCTGTAAATTCAAGCCCTCAAAAGCAAGGACATGACGCAATCAAGGCTGCAGAGCCCAGCGGCCAAGAAGGGCTTATGCTGCAGGGTGGTCTGAAGAGCAACACTTCTGCCCATTGAACTTGACTGCATTTGGTTGGAACTGGGAAGACACAGAGAAGGAGTCCAGGGGCTGCAGGCAAGTTATTTAAAGTGAACTTTGAAAACCCCAGTTCCAAGGGCACCTTAAGCACTTGCAGATGCTGACTTATGCTCCCTGATATCAGGAGTTATTAGACACTTCATCCAGCTAGGTGTTTTGGAAAACCCAAGCAGATATCTAAGTACCTTTGAAAATCATGTCTGCGTGGGGACCATATTACTTTTGTATTAATAATGTGGTGACCAGCTTATTAAGAAAAACAGCTTTCAACTGCTTTCATTCAACTGGACAAAATTAATGATAAAATAAATGAAAAGGGTAATTTAGATATAAAAAAAAATTAATATTTTCTTATTGAAGTTCATCTTACCGAACAAATAAAATGTCTCTTAGGCATTCTCTGCATTTTCATAGGCTTCCATTTCCATCCAAAGTCAACCAACTGGAAAATACATCTCTTTATAGAGAGCAGAATGAAAAATACAAAGCAATCAAAAATAGAATTATATCTAGATTTCTTATGCAGGTTAGAATTGAGTGAAAAAGCTACTCTGGGCCATCCCAGGGACCAAACCACAAAATACCATATAAAATGTTCCCAAGAAACTTATATAAAGGCATTTCTTAACTTCTTAATTTTTTTGTAAACCCTACTAACTATTTGTTAATTCTATTAGCATTCCTGTACGACAACAGAACAGGTGAAAGCATTGTCTGAAGAAGCATTTCTATGCTAACATCGTTCCAGAAACACTGGCAGAAGAAATCTGGATCACTTTAATTTGAACATTCACCAAGCATTATAAACATTCCTAGTCCAGTCCCTCCTAGTCATAACTATGACTGTAAAAAAATCTTCCTGTTGGTAAAATGAGGCCACAAAATACATTTTCTTTTGCACATGGACAAGAAAAAAGAATCCGATCTCACTTCGGAGACTTAAAGGGAGAAAAAAGATGCATTTGCTCTTCTTCTGATAGCTTCCAATGTACTAGAGAGATCCGTAACTATCCCGGAGATTTGGAGTAACAGCATCTCTGGAACAGAGAAGGTGGTGTTTTCTCCATGCAGCACTTGCAAGAAGCCAAAAGCATCCACAAATAGCTGACTGTGCCATTTTAAGTCTAAGCCAAACCCGCTGGTAGCCACTCTACTCTCTTCAGCAGACTATGGAGGAGTCACTAAGTGAACAACAGATCCATTCAAGTCAAATTCTTTACTGTATCCTTTTTTCCTATACCTCCCTAATAGTACAAATGGTCACTTATAGATGATTCAGCCAGAAGTTGAGAAGTGGAGCTCTGGAAACCTCTCAATCCTGTTTTTTCAGCTACAAGATGAAATGTTGCTGTAACAGATGCTGCCTGGAGGACTTCTACACTTACGCCTCCACCAACATGCATACCCCTAATTTCTATGACTACCATCAACTTCACCAGAGACTTCCAAATAGAGATGTCTTAAACAAGAATGGTCCTTCAGCAGCCCCTACTTGAGAGCACAATGAATTATTAATCTAATGGAGTGATAGTTTCACATAAATCTGATTTTACCTTATCAGACATTTAATCTGTAAGTGCAAGCAGGCTGGCAATGTAGGCTCTTCTCTCCTGTGGCAGGGATTTGATCTGGCAGCCCCATCACAGATTTCTCATCATTGTAACACTTTTTGTTACTATGTAAAGAAGCCGGGATCGCTAATGAAAACTAGGGGGGGTTGTACCATTTTCAATTATAAGAAGATTTGCGAAGGGTTTTTGGAGATGTTGTGCTGATTCCTTGCCTCTCTACTACCTCCCGCATTCATCTTTTTATTTTGTCTTTCATGTCCTTTCTGATGCCCCACATCCCATCATGCCACACTGCACTGGTTAAATAAACCCCTAAATCTAGCTTTTGTGTAGCACTAATCCTTTTATTTCCTAAGTCTTATTTAATCCAAAGGGCTTCCTTTCATCTCTTTAACTGACAGTTGGGTCACTACTGTTTCCTATCAACAGCTCCTGAAAATCCTGTATGGAGTTAAAAACCTTTCAAGTGTTTCTATGATTCTCATTAGTTTCTGCTCTCCCCAACACCTCCTAAAGACCATATTGCTGCTGCCCATGCCTTCCAGCCTCCCCCCTCCCCAAGACAGCTCTCACTTAACATCAGCAATAACCACATCAGAAAGGGTTTCCCATTTTTTTCTGGAAAACTCCCTACGCTAGTTCCGGCTCAGACATTAGTAAGGCTTGGTTAAGTACACATTGTATGCATACAGTGCAGAAAAAAGAGAAAGGATTTTAGTCAAAGGAGGTTGGGGAGAGGGTCACGAGTGACACTTTCCCTGGTGCCACAGGGGAGACGTTATCAGCTGGGTTTTCGTGCATTAAATCACTGCCCATAGGAAAAGGTGTCTCCGTTTCCCCCTGTGCTCTTCCTTCTCCCCTTGATCCCTCACTAGCCAGTGAAGCAAAACTGATTCAATGGGGCCGGGGGAGAAGCAGCTTTCAAAAGTCACTCCCTGTAAGAAGCACCCATTCGCTAACACCCAGCAGGTGCCTGCGGCAAGGTCCTGCCTCCCCACAGCAAGCTGTTTCAGAGCGAGTCCTTCTGTTGAGTGAGAGGCTGAGCAGAAGTCGCAGTGAGAGGACACCTCAGCTCTCGCACTGCTGACTTGCAGACCATGCGTGCCCGCTCTCTGCTCCCAGCCCTCGCTGGCCCATAGCAGTCCTCATGCTCTGCCCTGTTCTGCAGCTCTCAGAGAGATGGTACAAATTCTTTACATGTCTCCCGCTCCTTGCACCCTCCCGCGGTACAGGTGGCAGCAGTAAAAGCCAAAGCCTGGAGCTGGCAAGCATGGAAATACCATCCCCTCCAAAGGGAGACAGAGCTGCTGCTGCTGCTGCTGCACCGTGGTGAGAGGGGAGTGTTTATGAAGCTGCCCAGACTTCCTCCAGGCACCTCATCACCTCCATCCAAAATCTCTTGGTGATTTTAGAGATGCCAGAGATGACCAGTCATTTCTGTATCCTACTGGACAAATAGCCCAGAACATCAGATGGCATTTAGCAGTTCAGATTTATAACAAAATGTGTGAGATTTACTCCCATTTCCTCCCCTTCAGGCAGTGGTAAGTGTGAATATGAACACCTGAATGACACCAGGATCAGCATACTCACCAGATGATGAGCACCCTTGTTTCTTGCTGATGGACACCATGTACAGAGAAAAGGACCACCTATTCAGCAGCACCCTGGGTTGTAGCCGTCAGGCACAGAAGAGCAGGCACCTGTAGTCCTCCATTAACAACCCCAAATGACTGTGTCAGGGGACAGGATAAAGCCAGTGTCATTGTGCAACTTCCCACTCTCCACAGCCACCTCCAAACCCTGCCTTTCCCCAGCTTGTAAGCTGTCTTCTCCATGTTTATTCATGTGCTGAAAGCTAACCATTTATACCACGGACAACATTCATATCTTCAGATAAATAAAATTTCTGGATGAAGCACTGGCAGTGACACCGTAGCCAAGTCCCTCTCTACCTCCCCACATGGGTCAGTCCCTGCTCCCCCCTGCAGCTCCACTCTTCAGTCCTGGCAGCTGAAGCTCCTGCAAAGTCCCAGCGTGCAGGATGGCACCCTCACCCTCAGCTGGGGCGAAGCACCTAGGTGAGTCACTCGAAGCACAGCACAAAGAGTTTTCTTGAACTCTAATGTTAAATTGCTCTCAAAACGTGAAAGCTAATCTCCACCTCACTTCTGTTTTGCCTGGTGTAGCTCTAGCTTTGCCTCTGGATCCTAACTCATCCTCTCCCAGCTCCCAAAGCCAACTACCTCCTAAAGCCTACTAAGTCAGGCAGGGGATTTCTTGCTAAATGCTACCACGTGGGCCCACTGTATGTAACCAGTTAAACTGGCTAGATGGCTGCTGCAGTCCACAGCTGCTCCAGTTTACACTCAGAAGCAAGTTGTTATTCACACAACACAAGCCTTATCTCTCTGCAGACATGCAGTAGCACGTCTGCATCCTTTGCACTACCATACTCATGGGTTAGACAGGGTGGGCCAAGCAAGTTTAGTCAAACTGCAGAGGCTTTTATTTGTGCTGAAATATTGTTTAAGAAGGCAATGGCAGGGACTGTGAAACTAGCATGGGAACACAGTAATTATCAATTTGTCCTCACTCATCTCTTTCTTACAATGCTAATAAAAAAATCTTCTAATGCTTTTAATTAGATTTTGCTCAGTGTGAGTTCAGTATTTTACTCATGTAATAACACTCTAACAAAGTTAACCAAGAGCTACAAAATTTAGAGCTGGATTTTTAAAAAGTCTTTTAAAACCACAGATATCTTGTACTGAAGGTTGAACAACCTGCCTCGGGATCTAGAATCCAACCTTTCCTCCCAGCCAGCTACCAAATACTCCTACCCAGAGGGTCATCCACCACCCTCACAGTGCAATGCCTTGCTCCAGTGTGGGTGTAATAACAGGACGCAACCAAGACAACCCTCCCAGAGGCTATTTTCCAGCATCATTCTGGAAACTGCAGTGAGCCAGGGATGACCACAATAAGCAGGACCATCCTGCTTTGGTGGGAGAGGAGATGAGCTGCATACCTGTGAAGTGTGCTGTGCCAGTTCCCCTCCATGCCAGGCACCCAGCCGCATGACCAGGGCCTGGCTGTTTCATTTACTTAGCAATGACAGAAGCAGTAAGAAGCAGAGCAGGAAGTTTCAGATCTCACCAGTCATTTATACTGCCACTTCGTCATCCACCAAAGGGTATGTGATTTCATCTGCCAGATAAAACAATGTATTAACAAAAGGGGAATTCTCTCAGAAAAATTAAATAGAAGTTACTCTTTAAGAACACACACAAATAAAAGCTTAAGCATGTCAGTAGTGTACTGAGACCTCAGCAGGAGCGAGGCACCTTCCTGCTATATTTAAGAACCTTTCTGAACAGAAAGTGATGTGCACATGAATGTTGATGCTTTCCTAGATGGGGATATAAATATCTGAAAGGGAAAAGACCACAAAAAAAGAAGGAGGGGGGGGGGGGAAGAATAAAGAAGTCCAGTTTCTGTCAAACTAAACAAGTCTGGACTATCCCCCCCCCCCCCCCAAACAAAACCCAAACAAAAAACCCACCATAACCCACAACATTCACACTTGTAAAGGAGAAACACACGAATTTCAGGATAGAGCATGCTTCGTCTAGCAGCAGCGGTCCTGTCACCCTTTGATCAATCCATGATAAAGAAAACTCCATTTTCCTGTGATACCTGTGAAGGCAACAGCCAAAGAAGGAAGCATCCGATGCAGCCAAAATCTCAAATTAACACTGCTAGTTTAAAATCAAACTGCCACTTTATAGGCATGCAGTATAAAGAATATAGGGTGAGAGTAATTTGAGTGCAGCAGCTTAAAGCTGGAGAGCAAACAGTTCTGCTGCAGTCTGAGCCTGACAGAGGAGTTCTGCAGAAATACCACTGTGAAAGAAAGACCGTAACTGATCTGCAGGGTTATGGAGGCATGTGTTGTTATGAGATGGTCTTGGGCTAAAATGCAGTAGCACCTGCATATACTTTGCAGCTGACAGATGTTGGAGAACCACAGATAAAGTAAATTATATCAAAATTCATAACTACTTGATCTCCAAACTTGTCACTTCAACATGAAATTACATGGAAGACTAGAACTGTGGTAATATTGGCAATGTGGGAACACTTCAACTTTCTAAAGGTTCAGCACTTCCAGCAACAGGAGGGACAGCAGTGTAGTCCATCACTTCTTCAAAGTTACCCGGGGACAAGTTTTAAGTCAAGAGATGTTCCGTGGTTTATATCTCACAGGCTGCATTCGGCAATATCCATCTCACACACACACAAAACTTGCCAATATACCAGCAAATTTCCTCACTCAGAGAAGCAGCGGTGCATTTCCTAACGCTTAACAAAATGCAAAGTGAGCAGAAGTGCTAGCAGAAGGAGGTATAACTGTCAGACTATCATTTGTGACCCTGGTATTTTTCATTGGAGTTATGGTAATATTAAAAAAACACCGAGGATGAAAACACTAGGCATAAGGCTCAAAAACTGCCTAAATTTCTAACATGTCACTTAATTGCTTATATGCTTAGGCAAGGTTTCAGGTTTGCTACTTCTGCAGGGGCCCTGGTTCAGAAAACATGCAGGCACAAGCAGCACCTAGGCATATTCCAAAAACACCAGCAAGTTGGAGAGAAATATAAAAGCAAATCCCCCAAATACTCATTTTTCATCTGGCTTCACTTTACAGTCTTTCATATCCTGAGATCATCCTTCTCCAGGAATTACATGACTTGCCCTTTACCAGAGCAGTTCACAAATAGTAAATGTGTTTCATAACAGAAAGCTGGAAGGAAAATAATCGCAGTTGGTCTTGAATTTCTTTTTCATTTTTGATGAAAAATTCATAATTCTTTTTCTAACTTTTATTTCTAAATTATGAGGAAAAACACTTCATATTTTACAATAACTCCACCTTCAGGTCATCAATGTGACATGAGGATAAATCATGACCAGGTAAGTAGAACACACAAACACCCTATCTGGAACATCTCCAGCTCAAATTAGGAGGAACGAGTAAATTTGCTGAGGCAAGAGAGGAACTAATGTAAATTTTCACCAATTTGCTCATAAAAATGGGAATTTACATATTTGTGATGATTTTGTCGCTCTTTTTGTCTATGTTGAGCTCTCCTGATGGAGCATGTTCACCCAATTTCCCATCACCCTTGGCAGGCCCAGGACAGTGACACAGCTCACATGGGATTGTGGTAAGAGCCTAGGATTTTAGCGGCTTGCCTGCCTCACCATCACACATCAGACATGCTGAAATGGGACCATCAGTACTTGTTGCTAGGTGGAACAACAGTTTAGTGCCTGAGAAAGCATCTGTGACTTTGGTTTCCCATAAAAAAATAACAGTCACTGTCAGCGACGTGTGTGTTAATCCAGTATTTCTGTGCAGGTAGCCAGGTGTGCAATCCCAGAGCATGAAGCCTTCTTTCTATCCAAAACAATAGCAGAGGCAACAGCGATGCTAAACCATACCCTCCTAGTGATGGAGGGAGTATCCAATCGGCAAAATGCCCATGCTTATCCTAAATAGCTCCAGCTACCAGGTCTGGCTCCAGCAGCTTGAACAGTCCTGCAATGCGGCTTCAAGCTGCCTGGGGTGTCTCTGCTCACACTGCCAAGAATGTCACCATTTTAAGCTACTTGTGGTAATGCAGTTTTGGGGATGGGTAGCTTCTTGTAAGCCTCCTCAGACTCACTGCACGTGCACTGCTAAAGCTGTCTGAAATAAAATTGAGTGTAGCAGAGATTGTAGATTATGAGGTATATAGTAGAAAAAGAAGTATGACTTACTGCCATATGTATGGGTTACAGTGTGGACAAGTGCTTCTCATTTTGGCTGAACAGTTTTACATTAAGCCTTTCAGAAAACCGTCAGCACTGTATATAGGTAACAGTTCAAAATGCTCAAGGGTTTATAGGTAAATATAACCTTAAATATAAAAAGCTTTCCACTGTAAATGCAACTTCTCTTGTAGAGTACAAAATTACTATTGCTGCCATACTCATCATCAAATGATATGTATCATTCAGCCAAGGAAATGCTGAGTAAGGTCCTCAGCTTGCTGTAGTTAAAAAGGAAAAAAAAAACAGGGAGGGTAAATAATATCACAGAAAGGATTCAAATATCAGCCTTGTCACAGAGAAAATGAAATCCTTTCCACCACTCACACTGCCAACCAAACATTTGTGTTTATCTGTTTCTGTCTCTCGTGCCATCCTGGATGCGGGGGATGACCGCATCATTGGTGAGGTTGTCCAGGCAGCTGACATCAAAGCAGCCTGATGTAGAGCTGCAGCATTTTCCGAGGGGTACAGGGCCATTTCAGAACTCCCTGCAAACAGGCTGAATCGCAGCACTGTCTGCTTTGATCAGGCCTCTCTCCCGAAGCATCTGGATGGAGCCTCAGACAAGAGATGCTCAGAAAAGGAGTTGGCTGCTTGCCCTGCTGCAGCTGAAGAATTTGAGTGGGGTGGAGGGGATGGGAGGGAGGGAATGCGCTATTTCCAGTGGAGGGAGAGATGCAGCCAAAAGATATCCCAGATCTGAAGGAGCTTTATCGGCATACAGAATCAACGCATTTACTTGCAAAGGGAAGTAGGAGTGGCTAGGATAGACTGACTGGGTTTTGAAAGGTCTTACTCCATCTCCAAATCTGGTGGCTAAATCTAGCCAAATCTAGGCATAATTTCTTCTCTTGTGCTATGGTAATTCATGGAATTTAGAGTACCACAGTCAAACCTAAATCAGCCCAAAATCTCTACCAGTGTTACAGGGACAGAGGGTGCACAGATAGCATGCACAGCGTGCCTCCAATGTGCCTGTCAGCCTTTTAAATCCAGTCTGCACAGATGTAAGCAACACAAGGTAAAAAAAAACCAGTTACGAACTGTTTCCAGTATCACAAGCCATTGGGTTATGATGTTATAATAAAACCTGGGGACCCAGCAAGCAGACATTAGACTGACCAAGAGATTCCTACACGAGGGATCAAGCACCATTTTACCTGGAATATCAAGGTCAGTGTCAATGTTGTAGGTGGCTACAACCCACACACCAGCAACCCCTGGAGCAGCATGTTCACTTCCACATCACATAACCAAGGTGCAGTCATGTGCAATTGCAAAGGCATTTAGCGTGCGCTGAGGGTGGACACTGCCCTGACTGGCATACACAGGAGCCTGACACTGCCCTTGGTCAGACCCCACAGTCACGAAGTGCATCTGTGCTGGGCCACGTGTGCGGGAACAGAAATCTCTCCAGTCAGAGGTTTTCCTCTCTCATGGAAGCAGTGGGCTGTAGCAACATGTCTCAGCTCTGAGCTAGAACACATGGAGAAGCAGGACAACATACTCAACAGCTCTCCCACCTCCTCTGCACAAAAGACACTTAATTTTCTATTGTTCTTTATTTTCTTGCACATCATTTTGAAGGAGCCTTACAATCACTAAGTTAAGTGTTTGCCAGAATTTTTAAGAAATTGCCCCTGACATACAGAAATGGCACAGCCACACCTTTTTGCACAGAAGGTGCAACATGCTGCAGTACTTGCATAAACATGGCCATTTCACTTACCAAAGGTTCTTCTGAGCTCTGAGAAACCCTGAAACTTGCTGCTGCAGCACTAGTTCACTGCTCAGTAGTCACTCAGACTTGTGGTAGCCAAAAGAGCTAGCCCAGGACAGCCCATCCCCTTGCCGTCTTTCACTTGTAGCTCCTGCATTTGCTGCCAAACAATGATGATCAACCTACCATGGACTGCTAAGCCTTTGGGACCACAGTAAAGCAGTAAAGGCATTGGCTCTTAGTAGCTACTCCAGTGCTGTGGGAGAGAAACAGAAACTCCTGGAAAATTAACTGCATGTAAGTAGAAAGAAAAATAAACCGACCCTTTGAGCTTTACAGAGCGTGGGATGCAACCCGTGTGGCCGTCCTCACCAAAGATCAAGAGTGAAAACACATGGAGTCTCCTGTGTTGCAGCCACAGCCTTAACCAGAGACTTCAACCATGTTCAGTAACACGAACTGCCGAGTCCTGCCTGACCCAGTGCACGGAGCCAGCCTCTGCAGCAGCGCTAGCTCTGAGCACCTGCGAGTGATTATACGTGTGCTCCTTTTTCCTGCCGAGCAAAGCCTGGAACGATGAGCCCAACAGTGGATGTGTAGGAAGTGGGTTACGCAGGCAATGAGGTACTGCCTGTGAGGAAAGGAGGGTCTAATCCCCCTTGAACCTGGTATTTGCCTAGAAGGCAACCAGGGGCCAGATAGAAGAGCCTCAGATATTCCCCTTACTTGCACTCACATCACTAAGTCAGAGAGAAATGAGCACAACCCTGCTGGTACCTCAGCCAGCAGCCGGAGCACCAGCAGTACAGGTGCCCTCTCCTCCCTGCCCGTGCACATACCGGAGCTAGAAAAGTTGTTCTTGGCAGAAATTCAGTGGGCATCTGTGCCTGCAAAGGTCTTCATTGCAGAAAAGGTGAGAGAGCTCCTGGGAGCTTTATAGTCACTCAGGATTCTGGTAAACAGCAAACTTTTGCAACATAAGATTTAGCAGCACCTCAGAGAACTTAAGGCAACTCTATTTCTAAATATTTGCTCCACCAAACTCAGTGAAGCTGCCACATTATTTGCATCCACTGAGAACAGGACTGAGGTGGATCCAACCCAGGCTGACACAACCCCACATATGTATCCTGATCCAGCTATGATTTTTGCCAGTGCCAGTTCAGTCGCAGACAGCAACGGAAGAATTCCTGTCAGGGCATTTTATTGACACAGATGTCTTACACATTTTTGTCTCCACTGCAGGAGACAGCAGCGGGTTAGGCTCCGCAACTGCACACCAACTACAGCTGGTCGGCAGAGCAGAGGAAACCCTACCTGTTAGAAAAGGCCAATTTTCAAGTCCTGCAGTCAGCACATGGTGCTTAGGGGGTCTGCATACACCTCCGAAACCCAGCCCGCTGTCATGTAGCCTTTATCTGAGGATCTTGGAAAAGCAGCACAAAAGAGAGACATAGTCTGGTACTGTTACAGAATAAAAACCGTGAGACCAAAGACCAGATTTCTGAGACAGCAAAATTTAGAAGACAGCCTTGGGTAGATGAAGAAATAAGTAAAGTATTGCCCCCTTAACTGAGCTTGGTGTTGTTAGAAAACCACCTTTTTCTCAGTCTCCTTATGCTCCCCTCCTCCTTGTACCAGCACTCAGCCCCTCTGGGTGCCCTGGCTCGGTTAGGGGAGCCAGCAGGACAGTAACAGCACTTCTGAAGGGCACAGCAGGAGGGGGAGTTAGCTTTGCACTAGTTTCGCTCCATGATTTCGCTTAGGAGGAGGGATGCAGTGCAAAGATGCTATTGGGGAAGAGATGCTGTGAGGGGCAGAGCCATGGCAGCAAGCCTCACCTTTAGAAACCAGAGGTAAAATGTTTCTCTCTCTTCTGTGGCACTTGCAGTTTAACATCATCAGTTCCTGGGTTTTGTTCCTCAGGATTGTTCCTTATTTTCCTTAGTAACCATGTCACAAACTCTGACAGTCTTAATATGGCTGGGCTGCACAGAACCCTCTTCAGACCTGCAGTTGACACTGTCTCCTGGCCTCCTGCTGCACAAGCCAAGCAGCTTTGGCCAGGGTGCTTTCCTATGCCATCACCCTTTCCTCTGACACTAGTTTCCTTCTCACGAGCAGGCTATGTTCTAAATTCAGGGAGCAGAAGCAGAGAAAGGTTTAGTTATATGAAGCATGGTAGATTGCATGGGGATCTTAACATTTTCCAACCTACACAGCAGACAGTAAGGGACTGTTCATGCATTCAGTAGCTGAGCAGCAGATGGACATACCCCCTATCCCTCCTCAGGGCTCTTCAGCCGTGTGAATGAAACTCACAAGTGCAGAATTCATGTGAATGCCACAAATAAAACAAAAGCTGAGCTGAATCCTAGCCAAGCAAACCAAGTGTGTGCAGCTTTGTTTTGGGGAGGGCACGGAAAAGAAAATATAGATGGGAGGCTTTTCAGAAAAGATTCTTCCAGAAAGTTTATCACAATTTCACTTTTCAGTTGGGAAGTCACAGTTACAAAAAGGATCTCTGTCACACAATCTCATCATTTGTTTTCAAAGCAAAATAGCAAATTTTTTCTCCCATCAGCATAAATTAATAGCATATATATCCAGTAAGAAGAGGGTGTGTGTTTGAGCAGAACAGCAATTTTTTTTTCATTCGTAATAAAGCAGTGGAACATTTTCAAACCTCATGAAAGAGTCTGTTCTGGGTGGGCTCAAGTATTGGACAAAGATTAAGATACATCTTTGCTACAGCCAAGCCCGCACTTGAGGATTTGAGTTCTGTGTGGTTTAGTGCCATAATCCACCTTCATCACTTCTCTCTGTGTTAGAGTTTGCTCCCTTCCAGCTGCAGAGTATCCTGTCCTCCACACAGCAGCCAGCAGTCCCTTAATGCCCTCCAGCCCACTAAGCTTTTACTCGCATGTCTGTGCCCACAGAGAGACAGCTGATGGAACTGCCTGCAAGGTGAGGGTTCATCAGCATGTTTTCTGCCCCAAGCCTCTTGCCCAAGAAAGCACTGGTAACAGCATGTTCATGGGACACTCCATGTTTGGAAGCCAACAGGGAGACTTGCACATGCTACATGAAATCCCCAGCACTCCCGGTAGCAGAGGTGGACCAGAGCCTGAGCTGTTAGAATGCACAAGCCACTGGCTGCAGCACTTCTGCTGATAACAGAGCATTCATCCCGTACCCACACACATGCCAGGATTTACTTTTCAGTAAACAGGTCAGCCCCCACAGCTCACCAAAGCTCGGCCACCTGGAAGAGCTAGCAGGGCTGGGATGGGCATGGACTATTTTCCACCCATTTTTTTCTCTGTCCCCTTAATAGAGAAACTTTCTTGACCAAGAATCTCCCCAGAATTGTGTATTTGTACAACTCCGATGCATCACACACACACACCCCTTGCAGGATGTTCAGAGGAAGGCATCGGCACAGGTAAACATGTATACCTCCTATGTTCAGGTGCAGACATTAACCACCTATACCTCTTTACTGCTTTAGACTCTGTACATGAGACATTGGATGCAAACTCCATCAACATCAAACTCCAAAAAACATCTTTTGCATCACAACAAGACTTCATGGCTTTCACCACCATGGAAGACCAGGACACTCAAGACAAAGACTTGGTACAGTTCTTGATCAGAAGCCCAGTGAAGCCAACAGCCAGCCATGCCCCTCTGTGGTGTCCTGAGAAAGGATAACACTTTGAAGCTCACTGGGGAACCTTTAAAACTCAGTGAGGAAGATGACAAACAGCCAGAAGACTTCCCATCTGTGGAAAGGGCACTTGCTTGGTCATCTCTGCCAGTTCCCACAGTGGTAGCATCATGGAGGGGAAAAGGGCAGTCTCCCTGGTAATTACATCTAAGACCATTCACATGTCCAAGCCAAAACCTTGAATTTCATTTCATACATTGATAAAGCACGCCAATACCTCAGCAGTTGATGTCATCCAAAAATTCAAATAAGCAGACTGAAGCCTTAGGTGCTGCTGAAAATAGACAGTGCTCATCTTTAAGATCATATTCACTTTTGGGGGTTAGGGCAGTGGGGAAAAGAAACAACTAAGCAACAATGAAAGTGGATGATGCTTTAAAATAATATTATTTCTAACAATATGTCAGGTTTTTCAGAGAAACAATACTTTTCTTGGCAAACTGCTTCTTGGTGAGCTTTTACAACAGGAGCGGAAGGAGAACCACTGGACCACATCCCACCACCCTCTGGGATGGTTCAGAATGAGAAGTATTGTTCCTCAAGTCCTGTGGCAAGGGAAGGCTTCATAATCTTTTCCTCCCATCTTAACTCACAGCGTCAGAGAGCTCCTCACCCACTGCTGCTGATCCTGCACACTGCAAGAGCTCTGAGTCCAGCTGAGCACCGGTAACTCCTGGATCCCTCCCCAGAAATCTCTTCCTTTAGAAAAACAAGTTCTTCAGATTAAACAGAAATATTTAGAGAAGCAGCAGGACCCAAGAGATAAAAGGCTGGTCTGGCTAACAGGAGACTAGGGGTCCTATTCACAGATGTATTTCAGGTACCAGTGCAAAATAGTTTTTCTGAGCAGTCAGCCACTTTGGCAAGAACAAAGGCTAGCATAGAAAGTCAAAACTTCCTTGCTGAGCTTGAGTAACTACAGTTTATAATTTTTATTTAATTTATGCATGGGTACATAAGTTTTAAAATCAGAGATAGTCAAGGGGGCTAATTACTATGTTTAAGATATTCTTGCTTTCTTTTTGCATATCAATTATTTCATTATTGTGAAATTTTAAAGAAGAAACTACTGAGAGTCATTAAATGAGTTTTTTTAAGGCAACATAAAAATATCAAAGCAGCTTTATAAAAGCACTTCTAAGGTTCTACTGAATTCAAATCAAACCAACTTCAGCAGCTGACAGTGGGCTGACATTGTTCTGCCATGTTAGGATGGAAAGTGAATGTCATTCTCTGTACACATCTCGCTCACACTCTTGGACTCCCAACAGCAAGATTTTCATACATATAAATACAGCATCCACTAGCCCCTCCATCCAGCCCTTAACTTCAGGATTAGTTCCTGCTGTTCTTCAGGTAAACCAAATGCAAATACTGAACAGGTATGCTAGTTCGGGTTGTATTCAGTGCCCAGTAGTTTTATTTAAAAGAAGTAAATTGGAAGAGTAGTACTGCAGTCCCAAAAAGTTCCACCAGAGCTGTCAGCAGGTGAGGGATTCACTAAAGAGTTAAGGAGTAATATTCAGACTAACAATGAAATTAATTTTTGCAATATTTTCAAAGCATAGAAAAGATGTATGAAGCAATCACCTGTGACAGAATGGAAGAGAAATAATCATAGGGCAAGGTCAATGCAAGGAAAAATGAGCTTCACTGTGAAATGGCACCTTAGCCCAGATAAACTGATTTGCCTGTATACGTAAAGGATATATTAAATAGTCATTGCAAGACTTAAGTGGTGTCCTTCTTTACTGAATCACTGAAGAAATTTAAGCATTCTGACATTTTGCAATTAAAAAATAGTAATAAGTGGGGGATGGGGGGGTGGGGGTAAGGAGTGGAATTAAGCTAGCTGAAGGTATGGTTTAATTTGTCAGCAGCTGTAGACCAGCAGAAAAAAACAAAATACATTCTGGCAAAGGGAACAAACAAACCTCTTAAGGGAAGTTGTTTCTCAAGTTGTATATTCATGTGTTAAAAATACAGTATCATTACAGCAGGGAGCCAAAAGCAGAATTTCATTAATTTCATGAGTTTATGAAGCAGTTGGTGCCCCTAGAACTGCTCATTTCCCTTTGTGCCATTATCCTTTGTTGCTCAATTACTACTCTTTCTAATTACCTAATAAAGCGCTTTAAAAAAAACCCAAAACAAACAAACCTCCCAGCATATGAATAAAGGGAAGAATTTTCAGAAGATGTTCGCTTCCCCTCTGCTCCCTCCTGCAGAAATATTATATTAAAGAAGCCCAGATCTGGGACTGGTGGGAAGCTTCCAGTCCTGAGTAGCTTTGTGGTGGGGCCCCATCAGAGGCATCAGTCTCACGTCTCAGGTCAGGGGGAGGGTGGCATCTCCCCTTCCCTATCCCAGCATTACCCTCTCCAACCCATGGCCAAGCATCCTAGCTTCCCTCCCAAGCCAGGCAGGATCACCAGTCCACATGGCAAGCTGGCTGCTCAAAACACCCAACAGCCTCAAAAATCCCCTCTGGTGGAGGTCTTCAACAAAGCCAAAGAGTTTTACCACCCCATGGGGGCCCAGCAGCCACCTCTGCCCTGCCCCACCTCTGTCTTGATGTGGGTCCCATTGCAGACCCCGCCATCGGTGCCTCCTCTCCTGCTCTCCTTGTGCAGGGAGGCAGCAAAACTGGGGGAGGCTTGAGCATGGAACAATTGTTTATATCTTTGTGCACGGGAAATCTGGGATTATTTATGGAAATTCAGATGTTGCTAAATAACAGAGGCTCTTCAGAGAAGGAAAACTTCTTTTGTTTGGCGGGGGGGAGGGTGTGTGTGTGGATTTTTTATTTTAATGTGGTTTAGGAAAGAGCTGAATGTTTGCTCCAGAATATAGAGGAGCTACACTGACATAAAACGAACTTTTCTTGGGGCATGCATTTCATGCAATACCTACCATCACTGGACTTTGTGGGCATCCCAGAAAAACATTGAGAAAAACAAGATCTCCCTCTTAATTGCCAAAAATTAAATAAAAATTAACTAGGACTTTATTACCAGTTTGGTCTGTGCCCTGTAGAGAAAACATACTCCTTTTCATGCTATTGCTTTACTAAGCGTGGATGGAGAAAGGGCCATGCATATAATAAGCAAAGAATTAGAAAGTACACTGAAATCAAAAACTTCACATTTAA
The DNA here is from genome assembly GCF_963210335.1 of Falco punctatus. Taxonomy (NCBI): domain Eukaryota; kingdom Metazoa; phylum Chordata; class Aves; order Falconiformes; family Falconidae; genus Falco; species Falco punctatus. Next base: position 61,425,139 of record NC_137582.1, on the reverse strand, counting down.
AACTTAAACAACAAAAATGCACAGTTCAGTAAAACATGGAAGCCCCAGCTAATTCCTTCAGCTCAGCCATACTAATTTGTCCTCTGCATGATCAGCACAGCCCTACTCCAAGTTTGCTGTATAAACACATACACCACAGCTCTTACTTTGTCTTCTTGCTCATGGTGGAGGTTTCAGATAAATGTCTTCCTGTTGGATACCATATTCCACCTCAGTACAATTAAAAAGACTTCGTATTTTGTGGAATTTACAATAAATGTGCTGGGGTTTTATACAATACTCTTAAAATCTGGCCCCCATTAAATGATTCTATGAAACGTGCAATTTTCTCATATTTAACTTCAACTTTTAACTTAAAATGTTGCATTTTCTTGTAAATACATTATATTTGACCAAGTCATCTCCTACTGGAAAGAGTTCACGCATTTTTTTCCAGCATTTAACAGTGCAGCAGCATGTTACTGTCACAAATAACATACCAAGAATGAGCATTAGTAATGCAACTAAGCCACCCTCTGACATGTTTTAAAGAATATTTTAGATACTCAAACTGCCAAGACTAACTTTCATCAAACAGGTTTCTTTTCTGCATTATTTTAAAATTAATTTTACATCATGGCCACAAAAATATATCTATGTATCAGTAAGAACACACAGAAAATAAGTAATGAAGAATATAAGGAATAAAGAAATGCCTTCGCTGTTCTAGAAAGTGTCTGTCTACTGATAGTAAAGTGACGAGATGTGCCCCGCATTTTGGCTGTAATGTTTACCAGAGATGACAACATATCATGGAAGCGTGACGGAGGGAAGGCCAGCATGCATATAGCTACAGCTTATGCACTGAGCACTGTGGTAAATAATTAATTCTGTGTATTTAGAAAATAAAAAGAGCTCACACACAGTGTTCCACCGACCATTGCGAGCCCGCTCGGCTCAGCAGCCCAGCACCAGAAGGCTGGATGGGGAGGCTGAGGTGGAGGTCCTCTCCCCACCGCCTTCCTACCATCTCCTTCCAGCAGCTGCAGAGGTACCTCACGGCATCACCGCACTACCCTCTGACAGCAGATGCAGAGGGCAACGCTGCTTTAAGGATCTGGGGCAAATCCAGATGGCCCACGTTATATGCCCGGTTGTCAATGGAAGGTTCTGGAGGCCACACAGGCCTCTGTCATGGAGGCTAAAGTTTCAGTCTGAAAAATCTGGATCACAGATGATCATAGAGCCATTATTTTAGGGTCACCTCTACCTTTTTGAAAGCAAAGGGTAGAGATTTCACTAAATAGTAGAGATATTACTAAATCATGTATGTAAGATTTACAAAAACTTGAGTACATAGACAAGCAATAAAAAAAGGCATTCATGCTAGCAACGGGACATGCTCTTCACCAGAATCTATCTTGAAGTACGCAGAAAGAAATTATCAAAAAATTATTTTTGCATGTGATTTTTCAAGCTATCCTTTCATGAAACTTTACTTTGGTTTCTATTTTTTCTATGATTTCAAATTCTACCCATTGCATCACCTCTAAACAAATGCAGAAACACACTGTAAAGCAACAATTAGGTTGTCTCTGGCTCTTACAGAAGGGATTTTATAAGTTTATATATCAAACCCAAAGGCCAGGAGCCATGCCTGAAACATCTCTTAATCAAATTTATAAGGTATTTATCATATTCATCATATTTAGGAGGCCTGGATCTTATCAGCTCAAAGAAACCAACTAGATTTGGTGATTCATTAAGTAGACTTTATAAACAGAACATACCAGGTAACCTTTCAAATAAGTTTTCCCTCCACAGTGCAAATGTTTGAGCAAAGCTAAGGATGTTAGAAAGGATGGTGCAGTGTGGATCAATACGTGGATCTGCTTTGAAGAAACCATAGCTAATTCCCTCCAATGCTTCCAAGTCATTCTCGCGGAGACATGCAGTGACATCTTTTCTAAACAACTTTTTTGTCTTTAAAGTATCTTCATTGCCAAAATCAGAACTTTTTAGGGGACTGCACATTGATTTAGTGGGTGTTGGGGATTTAGAAGTAGTCAACTAATGAAACCTTCAGCCTAAAACTTAGGAGACTCCACTCTAAAAATTCGAGTCTGTTCTGCCGCAGATTTCTAGAGTGACAAAATCACATTTAGGACATGTTAACACTGTGAAATGTAATCCCAAATCAGCGCAAGCCCGAACCAGGTCATCTGTACAGCAGGACATATTCAAGGCTATCCTGTAGTGCCCCCAGACTAAGACTATTCACCTGCAGCACCCCTGCCTGCACTGAGAGAGTCACATGCACAAGCCCTGCCCAGCAATTGATATAAAGCACAAAGGGAGCTTTAGCGGGATGTTTGGATACCTCTTACCCCACACCAGCATCTCTACCGATTGTCACCTTATTTCTACATCACTCGTCCTGCATGACTGCAGCAGCCACCTCCAGAAGGCTGAGCTTTCATATACCTTTCCCTTTGCCATAGGTTAGTCTGGGTTTAGCAGCTTCTGTAGGCGTGCCATGAAGTTTTTTTCCAGTCTGTGAACTCTCAGTAAAGCTTTCCTCTCTTCACAGCTGCTATGAGAGCAGATATAGTAAGGGATGAAAAGCACCAGACCTTATAGCCTACATAAGAGGCTGTGTAAGGAACCAAGGAGATTTGGGACCCCAGGTACAGTATCATTCTCTATTACATGGAAATTACATCCTTTTTTTCTCATAGTGCTCTTTTCCTGTGAACCTTTTTCTCCAGCGTTATCAATCCAGCACTTTTCACTAAGTACACTTTTAGGAGAAAAAAAAAGAGGCAGAGAAACAAAAAGAAATTCTCACTGAGACAGCTGAATGTACAAAAAAGTTTGTAAGTGAAATTTTTGTTGAGAAAAACAGGAATTATTTTATTGAAAGCCAGGGGAATAAAGCACAGGGAAGCCTTTCAGTAAGACATCCAGGCTCTGTGTAGCTCCAGTTTGTAAAAACACCTTGGTCTCTAGTGTAGCACAACCACCCCCAGGCAGGTGGGAAGTACAGCCCACAGCAGAGCAGCAGTGAGCCGGCATTGCAGGACAGGGCTGCAGGAGAGCGGCAGCCAGCACAGGCACTGCAGTGCTCCCACCACTCCAAGGGTACCGATCAGGCAACAGTAGAACCAAACTGTGTCAAACACCAGCTTCCCTACAAAGGTCCTCCATCAGGGAATGAGCTTCAGGATGTGCCGGCTGGTTCTGTATGGGACTACACAGCAAAAACAGAAATTAAAAGGAATGTGGAAAAAAACCAAGAGAAGGCCACACAACCAATGACTTTTTCAGACCCAACTAATAGGACTGCTATGCAGATCTCCCAACATAACACATTAGCCACCTCCATCTAAGCCAGTCATGCTTTTTCTGTCTCTTCTTTTTTTTTTTTAATAAATCGTGATGATCATCGCACACCCCATTTAATCATGTACTACAATCATCGTATCATTGCCACTCTTTCTGGCAGTTCAGGACATAACCCATGAGAAGAGGCTGCATTACTCAGATTTCATTGCAGCAACTACAGAAGAAACACAATAGGGGACAATTCTGCCCAGCATCACCATCTGCAAAAGTCACAGGGCTGCTATTAAAACAAAATATGAATTCTCATATTTTTCTCAGAATTCTCAGATATTTCTCAGCTACATGTTTCTTCACGTTTCTCAGAGTGGGTGACAAGGAAAGGCACAGGACTTCATCTGGTAGAGGTGATGGCTTTACAAGGTAGAGAATCAGGGAAATAGTATGTAGCTACACCTGTCAAAATAAAAAGTGACAAGCAAAAACAATAGTGCAGACTCCCCCATTCACCCCAAAAAGGATGAAGCATTAAAGCCTCTAAATTTAACCTTTGCCAGAATCCAAAATACACCAGGTTGTTTCTGTACTTAGGTCAGAAGTTTGCAAGTATTAGGTAAAGAAGGACACGCACCAAGTTAATCAAACTGCATCTAAATGGTCAAAGAGGTATATGTTAAATTGAGATAATAAGTACACGTTATAGGGAGTACAGTTGCTCTGTCTCTTAAATTATGCCTCTTGAGATTCACCCTGGTGCACTAGCTTAAGTTGAAACCTTCAGTACAATGAGGGTTCTTGAATTATACGTTTGTTGTAAGAAAATAAATAGTACCAGCTCTTGCAGGCATATTAGTTTCTGCTAATACTTAGTGTCCTGGTCCCAGAAAATGTTTGCTGATTGTAGTAAACATGTCTTGATTACCAAAAAAAAATAAATCTTAAATTAAAATACAATAGGTATATTAAGAAATCTCTCCTAGTAGCAACAAATTAGGAACATCAAATCCTGCCAGCTCTTACATATGCACTTCATTGTAAACTCATCAGTAATCCCAAATTAAGCACATGCAGAAGTGTTGAGAGGATTGGGGCCATCAGAGAGTCATCCTCCAAGTACTGACAACCTAAGTAATGTGCTAGCTTCAGCTAAGACTACTCAGAGTTGTAAGATGCAGCTCAGGCATTAGGCAACTGCAGCATCAGACCCCAGTTTACAACCGGATATTGACATGCAGCTAAAATGTAAAGCTACCACATAGTGTCCTTGGTACTTACTCAGCAAGCATCTAAGTACATGCATAACTTCAAGACTTCAAATAGTCTTGATTTCATTAAAACAAACCAGACTCAATTTTTACACTGGGCAAGGTTTTAGTGAACAAGTACTGCATATAAAGTTTTTCCCAACTAGCTTCAAAGTGTTTTCTACGTAAATACACAGCATTATTACAAATCACCATTTTTAATACAGATCATTTTAATAAGAAACAAGCAAAAAGGTATTGAGTTTAATAGTATAGTAGTACCTTAAATACGGAACAATGACTAGTTCCCATCTCTGCAAGGTTATGGTCTAGGTGAGAGCAAAGGCGAGTAAAAACCAAGAATACCTTACAGTGGGAGGAGGAAACCATTAAATTCATTGAATCCAGAATGAGAGATTATATTAAGACACCTAATGAAAAGCTAATTGGATCAGTGGAAAAAATACTTGGATTTAAGATGATGTATAATTGTCCTTTTGCTATAAATTTGTCATATATACTGGCCTGGAAATGGCAATCTTTTAAATGTGGTGATCTTAAAAATAATTAATAATTCATAATAATTAAAAAATTAAGAGGGGACATTTTAAGATGTTTTTACTTTTAAACTGACCATGAAGCAATAGCAGACTAGTTTTATATTCTAACAGGATTTCATTTATTGGTTCCCTTCTCTAAAGTCCACTTAAATATTCAAGTATTTGTATGAAGGGTAATGTTTTTCTTCAGTACACTGCCACGGGGCTGGTGACATGTGTATCTACTTAGGCCAAGATGACATTTCATATTGTTACAGGATGAGAAAAACTAAACAGGCACCTCTTAGATCTTTGTCCCTTACTGTGAGAGAAAAATCCCATAAGAGCCATCAAAGCACAATGCAGACTTAAAATAGCAAATTACTAATCAAAACTATCCAACTCATTCATCTTCAAAATGATTGCTGAATTCATGCCCTGCCTCTCCCTGCAGAGGCAGAGGACTTGGGGGCTGATGACAATGGAGGTCTTAAGAACATGAATCGAGTGCAAATTTGTCAAGGAAGCGAGAAAGGGCAGGCTGCTCAGTCAGAAGTAAGCTCTTCTTTCTCTGCGTAAGTGCTTGTATGAGACCATTTCTGAGGATATCTTACCTATAGAATTAGAATCATTAAAAGAAACATTTGTGGTATTGCATAACAAAAGGGGGTTTTGCAAGTTGAAAGGAACATAGCATTGCTTAAACGAGTCTTCGTCTGCAAAAGGTCGATAGCATGGCAAATGCCATTTCATTTGTCAGCCATGTTTTGCACTGCAGTCTCCAAACAGGATGAGATTTTCAAGAACATTTATGACTCAGTTGCTCCCACTGTGACACTGGAAAATATATAAAAGTCTTAATTCCTTACATATTGACAGTTTAGCTCCTATCAGGGAGAGGGGATTTCAAACATCTTCACAATTGTGTCAGGAAATAAGAGCAGGCCAATATCCAAGGATCACAACAGAAGTCTTTGAATAAACAATCCCAGTCCACCTTCTACTTGATTGATAGCAATTTTTCCTCTTTTTAACCAGTGCTGCCACAGTATCATTCTTGAACAGAAATGACAGCTGTGCACCCCACTGCAGAACAAAATGAGCAGGAGAATGTGTCTCCAACCATGGGACAAGAGTGTATTTCCTAAAGAGCTCGTGACCCAGCTTTATAACAAGACAATCAAAACACAGAATAAACAGAATGGAGTGGGAAGGCAGAATTATTTTTGAAGCACAGTGAGGTTTTCACTTTACTTAGACCCTTCTAGATGATGCCACTTAGGATGTAACAGCTGGGTGTAACCTGCAGGGCAGGTGTGCTCCCTAAGCCCTGCTGCCTGACGTGTCAGACCAAGGCAGACTACAAGGAAAGGGAAACATCACAGGTCCCGTAGTGCCCTCCTGAGAACCAACCGCAGGGGAACAGCAGCATACAAATCAACGATGCAGCACAGTCAAAGCCAAGGACCCCATGACGGAGATGTGCTTCAAGCACCATTCAGCCTCTCACTGAGGAACCTTGCTCCTGATGATACATTCAAGGTAATGGATGATCTTCAGACTGACAGATTTGCTCCTTTTGCAAGGCATGACGGACAAAGTATGCTTGAACTGTAAAGAAATGCAGAAAATGGAGGGTCACCCTTTGCAGAGGTAAGATGGGGTTTTAGTTCTTTTTTTTTTGTCTGTGGGAGAGCTTAACACATGTTAGTGACAGACAGAGCACCACCAAGTCACAAGTGGCCTTGAGCTGATGGCCAGGAGCATGTACTTACTGTGTAGAGAAGGTCATTCAGTGACTCTCACAAGCAAGAAGGTCAGAATGAAAAGCAAGGGTGCAGTAGCAGATTTCAGAAGAATAAGGTGAAAGCAACATTTCCCCCCCCTCAAAAAAAAAACAGTGCTGCAGAAACAAGCAAGCCACCCATTTTATAGACAGATAAACACCCTTCACACAGATTCCCAGACTCTGCCTTCTCTACATCTCCCAGCCCTACCTACATTTATGTAACGCCTGAGCCAGCTTTATGCTTCTATTTACATCACATCTCAAAACTGAGATGTTCCTGCTCTCAAAAAATAATAAACCCTGTAACAGGGAGCCACCCACCCTGTGACCCACCAAGGCTCCCCTAAGGCTCCAAAGTTACTTTCCATCTTACTAAAACCTAGTGGTGTCTGTAAACTCACCCCACCCTTTAGCCCAAGGACTCCCTCTGTAATCACAAACATCTGGTTATAAAGCATTTCAGCTGCTACTTTGTACTAAAGTTAACAGGTTTGGTACTACTAAAAACACCCGTACCAGCCTGCATGCGTTTCTCTCTAAAGCCTTTAACTTGAGGCTGTGATTTTGCTCATAACTTTGCTGTTTGTTTTAGGTGCTCTCGTCTAGAAACCACTTTTCCTACTTTCCCCCAGACCTGAATCACTACTCGGTTCCTACCTGCTTCTCTAACCCCAGCTCAGAACATCACAAATCCTTTCCAACTAGTACCCACTTTTTAGGACATCACCACAAAACTAATGCACCCTGCAACCACTTCCAGCTTGTAGGTAACTCAGCTAAGCAGCAGTGGGTTTAACATCTCTCCAGCCCATGGAGACAGAGGCAGCAGGGCGCATCGCCACCTAAACCCAAGTCCTTGCCAAGTGTACCATAAGGTTGGGTGTTAGGCTAAATGCATGTGGGACCTTTCCCCCAGTGTGGAGCCCACCAGCCGAAGTCACCGCTGTCTCTGGAGTCCCACGTGATGGCTTTAGGCAGATCCCAGCATGTGCCCCCAGGATGCACCTGCTCTGTGTGAGCAGTGTTTCAGGCCTATGGAAATATAAAACTGCTGACTCCAGCAGAAAAGGGGTTATGGTCTTTTTTACTAGGGAAAAAAGAGCCTTAGGAAGTCTTGGTAGATATATCATTATAAAGGGAGAGTGAAAGGGGATCAAAGAATTTACTGAATGAATGTGTTGTGAGATGTTAAGAGAGAACAACAAGAAGCAAATAACCCACAGAGTTGCTGGCAGTGCCTGCAATGCCCTTCGGCACAGAAATAACCCACAAGGAGTGAAAAAAATCTATAAGGAGCTAGAAGAGAAATACCACATATCAGTGCATGGGTGGGGAATGGGGAGATGGAAAGGGTCATTCTCCTACTAGTTAGCTTTGTGAAACTGTTCTACCATGACCTGGCAACCCGCTGTTGGGTCTGGCTGATTGCTACAGCCAAGGTTCCTCCTGAGTTTATAGTAAGGCTGCTGTAAACAAATGCTTTTCCACTAAAACCCATATAAACAAGCCATCTGCTAACACACTCTCCCTTCCAACAATTGTACACTGTCAAATGGCGTGTGAGCTCCAAAAAGTAACTCATATCCAAAAGCAAGCAGTGTTGCTTTGCCTATCCCCTTTCAACTTCATTTTGTGAACTGAAATCAGTTTTGCCTACCCCAGGGCAAGTCAGAGCTGACTCAAGCCCAGAGACTTCTGTCCGAACACAGGACAATGGCAATTCTCACAACAGGGGGAAAATATCTATAGCCATGGGAAATCTAACACAGCAAGAGCAGCATTTTTTAGCTACTAAAAGCTGATCCTTTTGCCGTGTAGGAATAGTATTACATCCATGTAGCTGTTCTACAGTACTTATTGTTCCTGTTACTAAATGTAGATTTGCAGCCACATCTTCATCAGACAGAAGCAATTACACCTGATGACTTAAATTAAGGAAGACAGATATAGCAGTGTTTCTCTAAACGCAAATCTAATTGGGGCAGAACAAAAATATATTACAGAGAGAAACTTCATCTGGATCTCAAGGTCAAAGCCAGAGTTTGCTAGTTTTTTCTTCTGCAATATCCCCATATCTGGTGAAGTAACAAAATATTGTCCTGAGTATTGATATTAAAAGTTGACCTAGGCAGAAGTCCCTGAATAAAAGTCAAATATTAGAGGATTCTTCTGTCAACTTTCTTGTTAAACACATCAATCAGCAATTAAATATTGCTAGTCCTCAAAACCTGCTTGCGGTCTCGGGGGAACCAGCAGTGGAACTCACCAGGGCTTTCTTCAGCTGCTCAAAAAGCCAAAACCAATGCCTCAATCCGTAACCAAATTGCAAACACTGTACATCATGTGCAGATCAATCAGAAGATGCCACACAACTGTTATGAGCACTTCAACATCAAAATGCATTTTGTACTCAGCTCATATCACTCTTTTCAAGATCATACTCTTCCTCTGAATGCCAACAACAATTAAGCTAGAATTAATACATGTTTAGCAAAATCATCTGTGCTCTTAAATGTTAATTTAACTTCAGCGACAGATATTTCAGTGCACTAATAGACATAGTACTCCAGCTGCATCTTAATAATTTTGGAACAGAGCGGGAACTTTCTTCACACATCTTGCAGGCAAAAAGTAGTTTACAAATCAAAGTACAAGTCCATCTTTTTTGAAAGGAACATGGCAATCACAGATTTCCATTCAAATTGTGACACTAAACAACCCTTAGATGCTTTTCTGCAAGATCTGCTATTTAACCAGCTGTTCTTATCCTCTTCGTGTAGCTTTTGCTTAACTATACTACTCTATAGCAACTACAACTCTACTACCAATTTCAAAGTTAATGAATTCAATCCCATTCCCTCAGGCCATTTCTCTAAACTCATTCTCCAAGCATCCCCTTGGTTAACCCAATCACTCCTTTACGTTGCTACATCCAATCAGAAAAACAGTTCTACAGGCTTATCCATTCAAAAGTAATGGCAGAGATCTCCCAGCCACAAATCACGTTTATTATGGTGGTTTTGACTACAGTAAGGAAAAATTTATGCCAAACACAAATGAAGAAAAATGAATGAGAAGGAAGATTAGAAACTTATGGGTAGATGGCCTTTTTCACAGACCACACTCCTGCCAAATGTCTGATAGCATGGAACGTGCTCGGTAAGGAAAGAAGATATTAAATGTTCAGGAGTAAGTGCCATAGGCACAGACAACAGGGGTGGAAAATCTATACCTCTCCAGGAAGAGTGAAAAGATAAAAAAACCATCTCTGGATTACAATGAAGAAAAAATCAGTTTTTTCCTAATATCTTGCATATTCTAACCATGAAGCAACAAAAATCAGCAATTTAACCCCATAACCTGTTGTCAATATGACCACTCAAGCATGGAGGTATATATAACTGGCAGCTGATAAAGACAAAGACATTCGTGATTTTGTTTATTCCCAAGACAACTGTTCTATCTCATAGTTGTGCACAGAGGAACAGCAGAATTAGATTATCCAGATGAATGTTCCGCACAGTGTCAAGCAAAAACAAAGGAACCTGAGATCTGAAAGCCATAAGAGAATCTTTTTTTTTATCATAGCTCAGCTGCCATCTGGAAAACCTTGTGGTACTATCAGACATGCCAGAAAACCTTGAGACACTTACTGGGCAAAAGTCCGCAATCCCATGACTCTGAATAGGGCCTTTCTCAAAGATGGTCACTTGACAGGACATATCTGCACAGGATAGGAAATGCCCAAAGCTAAAAGCAGAAGTCAGGCCCCATCCACAGTTTTAAACTTGTTGTTTCATGGGCAGAAAGACTAGAGATACATGCTCTCATCTTTTGGTTCCTCATTGTCCAAAACAGATGCAAGGTCCACTTGAAACTCTTCCCATCATTGGGGATTTCAAGACATCTTTACCTATGGAACCAGTGCTGATACTCAGTGCTGGTCTCTCCCTAAGTGTCAATGCTAACATTTCTCTTTCCTCCATCCATCCAAACTTCCAGAAATGTAAAAGCTTTCTGACTGCTGCTGACTTTTCAATTTTGGTTGAAACTGGCCAATGGGTTCAAAGGAGGGCAGGAATATTAAGGAGAATATAACAGATAAGAGGACATACGGATCTCCAGACAATGCAGGTAAAAATTACTCTGGTTTGATGAGTGCTTTCTGAGCTGCAGCAAACTTACCTTCATTGATATCAGCAAGAAGTTTGCTGAAGGATATAATTTCCCAGGTTTGCACAGATTCACGTAGTTATCAGTCCTTAATTTAATAAATATATGACTGTGTATTGATTCTTATGGGAACATTTGGTGATGTGAGCCTCTCTAAGTCCTCCTCAGCAGAACGCGCTTGTTTATTCCTGGTTCATGGACTAGGACATTATTCTGCTTTGTGATTCTGTGATTATTTTTATTTTTTGTTCTCTCTGCCATCTAATTCAAAATAAGACACACTAAGCCTACTTTTTTGGCATATACCAGACAGAAAACCCTGTCTATAAGAAAAGAGGAAAAATTATTTGGACAATTAAAGGCTTTTGAATGAAAACCTCATCCACAGTTTTAGCGCACACTTCGAAGGAAAGAAAGAAATTAAAGACATGGAAGAAAGTGGAAAATTGGGGGTATAAAGTAAAATGGGTTTACCGAAGGCTGGACTTTTCAGAATAACAGAGTCTTAAATGAGAAAAATGAGCCAGTTTTTATATATCTGGACTTCATTAAAGTTCTTTCTACAGTGTCATATGGCAAAAGACTATGCTGTAGAAAATGGGAATTGAATTCAACAATTGTAAGATGGTAAGAAACTAACTACAGGGAAGGATGTGCTGACAGCAAAACAGTTTGGGGGTGGGGGGAGGTTGTCTTGGAGTTCTTCGAGAAACTATATATTTTTGTTCAAGCCTCTGGCTTAAAAAACAATGTCAGAAGGATGGATCTATTAATCAAGACGACAGCCAGAGTGCAGTCAAAAAGTGGGGTACCTAAAAAGCATGACTTTGTGCACCACCCGCAATATATTATACATATTTCAGTAGATAATGTGTGGCTCTGCATGCCACTAGAAGCTGCCAGTGACTGTAACAGCAGGTCCACTGGATACCCACCACTACTACTGAAGCTGCTGGTGCTTTTCAGTGGCAGGGGACAAGGGGAAGGCAATTCCTAGTTTCTCCAGACATTGAGAAGAACCAGATGATCTTAAGGCATGGGGCTCTGGAAATCAGTTAGCATTCAGCAGTGCCAAGCGTAAGGTCAGGCAGTTAGAAATCCCCAAGATTTTTTGTCATAGGCTGGGATTTTATTAGTTTGATGAGGAGCAGAAAAAAAAAGAGTCAATCAGCAACAGGAGGAGCAAAAGGCACACCTATGATGTCACTGCAAATGAAAATGCAGTCTGTATATATAGAGAGGCAAAATTATTTCCCTATCCAGCAGGAATACAGATTTCATTATGTAAGACTTTTGTGAAACCATCTCTGTATGTTATTAATCATACAGTCCCAGTCACGCATGAAAGCACATACTGGAACTGGTGTGAACTGCTAGGCTGGATGATGCTAAACCAGTTTGACTTATACATCCTACAAAAAGGAGGCTGAAAGCAGATGAAAATGCTATCTGTAAAAAACAGTTGGGAGTGTCAAATGTAGATACTGATAAAAGTTACTTAAACTGCAAGACAAGACCAGAATAAGAGCAAAAGGTATAAAATAATCATGAATACTTCCAAGCTGTAGATTAAAATTATTTTTCTAAAAAACAGAGAAATAGTATACTAACCCTAACCCCAAACCTATTCATTGCAAGAGGCACTTAGCGACCCAGAAAGTCCATTCTAGTCCAGTACTTTTGTATTCTTCCTAATAAACAGGCAGCCTAGCCTCCTACACACTGAGAAAAAGATAACTAAACCCAGCACGTTATAAAGCTGGCAAATTAGATCAAGTAAACTGCCAAACCGAAGCCTACCTCAGGCCAAATTAATATGGACAGAATTGATTTTTTCTTATGTGGTGCACTATGTGTAAGGGAGACATGTAATCTATAAAGCTGGTTCTCTGCGTTTCATGCCAAGATTTTTCTTAACTTAAGACTTGCAGGAATGACTATAGAATCACTAATCTTTCAGAGTGACTAACTTCAGTCAGAATTACATGCATACTAGGCAAGCCACCTGAACTCACTTTAAAAAAACACCACAAGACACCGATTCAACATGATCAAAGACCTTCTCTGTGAAGCCTCAGTGCTAGGCTGTGCTAGGAGGAATTTTCCACTTTTTAATTTCAGAGTGAATAAATAAATTTAAATTGCATTTCTATAGTGTCCACATGGTAATAAATAACAATTTACAAAAAGAAAAATCATGAAGCAATGGAATTCCACAGCACTTTAGATGAAGCCACATGAGTTCATGCTGTATTCTGAATTAAAATATGTATTAAAGGACAATTGTACCCAGAAGTTGAAACATGGAAAAAGTTAAGTGTTTTGTAATAGGGGATTATTCCCAGAAACAATTATGCTACTTTGGTGTCCTACTCATTTAAACAACTTCACTCCTCTTTCAGTGGTCTCCATTCATTTATTTATAGATCATTCATTTATTAACATTCTTTTCCAGCAACCCAGAAGACATCTTCCCTATAGAGTCAGAGGGGTGTACAATGCAAGAACAGGACAGACTGAAGAAGGCAAAGTATATGTTTTCCAAGAATAGTTCATTTGTTGCAAATGTTTTCCTATCCAACAAAGGCCAAAAGGAATTACTAGCAAGCTCCTTAGGAGGCCCACTCCTACAAATAAACACATGGACTGAAAAGGAACCCATATACAAGGGTTCACTTGAGAACTTGGAAAGTGGTCATGCTATGCGCATGCGCTGGCATCCAACAAGTGACAACAACCAGTGGAAGGCAACGTATCTTACTGCTTTTCTAGTGTCCGTGGAGCAGGTGGCACCATACCTCATTGCTTATATAGCATTTGTGACAGCATAGCCTGCAGCAGGGAAAACAGCTACCTCCACAGAAGCAGAGATTGTAAATGCCTGTAGGAAGTTTGGATATGACTAGAGAGGAACCAACTGTTGCACTGTTTCCATATGTAAAGGGGTTTATAAGAAAGGGTCTGTAATGATAGGACAAGAGGTAACCGTTTTAAACTAGAAGAGAGTAGATTTAAATTAGATTTAAGGAAGAAATTCTTTACTGTGAGGGTGGTGAGACACTGGAACAAGTTTCCCAGAGAAGCTGTGGATGCCCCATCCCTGGAAGTGTTCAAGGTAAGGTTGGATGAGGCTTTGAGCAACCTGATCAAATGAAAGATATTCCTGCCCACAGCAAGGGGGTCGGGCTAGATGATCTTTAAAGGTCTCTTCCAACTCCAACCATTCTGTGATTCTGTAAGTGTTTGAAACATTCAGGTTTCACAACTAAGAAGTTGCATGCACTTCCACAGATTATATCAGAAAATTTAATTTTTACTATTAAAAATTAAAGGATGCTTAATGACTCTAAAAGCCAGAGTGAATGCAGAAAGTGAATCTTACTGTAAGTTGTTTTCATGTCTGTGTGCTTTTTACAGAGTGACTTTTTTCCACTTCTTTCTAAATTTAAGTGGAAAAACAGTATTTCAGCAGAATTCCACTAATTTAACTGCTATTTAGCTCTGTAGATCTTTCCTATTTAATAGAGTTCTAGTTTTGCCATGTATAACGATACCACCATTATCCTAGTGAAACACCCCACCAATAAATACGCCGGTCTCATACCATCCACAAAGAGTTAATACAACCTATAAACCCTGTAATTTAAGGAGGCAGGTGAGAACATTTCTATAGAAAGAATTGCTTTCTGAGGTCTCTGCCAAGAAGCCCTGAGAAAAGGCAAGCTAGAGTTTACTTTTACTTCTTCTGATGGGTGTTTTTGGTTGTAAAGTAAAACCCAGTGCTTGCAGAAGCAGTATGTTTGAACTAGATACAGATAACACACCCACACTAGGAACAGGGAGCCAAATCTATGGGCTTAAAGACAGTTACAGAGATCCAAGCAAAGTCACCCAGACCTACGCTCAAAATTGTATTTCCGATTCCCTTCAGTCTGAAGGTTTTTGGAATCATTTTGCCAACTAAGGCTTAAACAAAGGACTCCAAGGTCAAAATGCTTGCAACCTCAATCCTCTTTGAGCCTCTGACCCACAGTATGACTTTGGACCCAACTTTTAACTTTCTTACACCTCAGTCAGTTCAGCTGGAAAACTAGGTAGGAAAACAGCTTCACTGAAAACCAGATGCTCCATCTAAGCCAGTTCTGCTGAAAAAGAAGGGAACATACGCTTTCCTTAAAGCAGTCACTGCAGACAATAAAATGTGCTGTGGGGAAATTCAAATATAGTCTCTCACAGAATATAAATCATAAATTATGATTTGTTAAAAAAAGGAAACAACACAAACAGGACATATACAAAAATATTAGGTTCCATAGAAAAAAGTCAGCACTTAAGTTTGGATTCTGCAAATGTGCATACATATATATGTAGACAGAGTTTTACTCATGTGAGGTATTTTGAATTCAGTGGGATTAGCTGTATGCATAAATAAAAGACTTGATATGTTTATTTCTATAAAGTGAGAAAGCAGGGTGTTTTCTGTGCACGGTAAATTTAGTATCAGCTTCATTCTGTCTTTCCTAGCAGACACATTCCCCAAGCAATGAAGGACCAATAGCAGGAAAATTAATTGCATTGCACCTATCTGTAATGTTCAGAGCACAAGTTGATATATCAGATACAGTGCTAACATTCCTGTGCACATAGTCCTTTCTTGCTAGTTTTAAAGCACTCAGCTTACTTTTTTTTTCTGCTTACTTCATCTCCACATAGGTTTGTGCATCTTTGGCACAAAGACCATTTTCACACACGTCAAGGAAGTCTCTGAGGTATCAAATAAACAGACATTTCTTAGTGTAGTCTATATTTTACCCAGGTCCACAGAAAAAGCAAATTCAAATACAGATTATGTTTGAAGGGAGTCCGTAAGTCTGGGGAAATTCAATTTATTTTGGTTAAGCATTTAAAAAAAAAAAAAAAGATGGCAAATCAAGGCAGGATGGTACTTTATAATCATCACAAGGTATGGAAATAGTGAAAAAAAAACCCAGTAACCGTTTTTAATTTTGCAGAGTTTTTTCTGTTTCTTTAGGAAGTCTCTGCAGGAAACAACCCAGCAAACATTAGAAATTGCAAGTTCGTTCTGCAAGACTTAAATGTCCCCTCAGGTCTTGCATTTCTCAGCTAATATTTCAGCATGGCCTCATTACCAGTCTTTACTGCCGTTAAAGCCTAAAAACTATTTACATGTTTAAAAAAAAAAAAAAGAAAGAAAGGAAAAAAAATAAAAGGAAGACTTGGTGGAGTGTATTCACAAGTAACACAAGACTCCAGTCTTCAGTGCTTTAGCTCTTAACTCTAGCAAGGCTGCTAAAGAACAAATACAACAAAACCAGGAATATCATGGTATTGTCCACCCATACCCTATCTAATATTTATGGTGAATGAAGACAAAAAAGTGGAAAAATGTGATTTCTTTACATACACAGAAATACACTGGCTTCCTTTGCATAATAATGTGATTTCCATAGAGCTTCCTGTTAGCAGTGTTCGAAAGGGAAGTCACTACATTTTAATGCTGTGGGACTTCCTTTGCACAGCTGCACATGCAAATTGGTAAAATCATTCTAAATAATAGAATTGAAGGGGCACAGAGATAAATGCAATATGCTGGGAAGAATCCATGCAGCTTTCATAGAAGGAAGTCACATCCCTATGCTGATGTAGTTCCTGGAAGGACTCACAGTTGCATGAGTCTATGCACACCTATATGTTGAATACTAAATATAGTTTTCATCCCACCATCACAAAATGAATATAACAAAGCTAGAACAGGCCCACAAAAGCCTGGTAAAGATGACAAAAAGCATGAAGCAATGTCTGTACAAAAAGTGATTTAAAAGACTAGAACTGTTCATCTTGGAAAAGAGATAAATGTGGAAAATACAAGTGGAAAGAATGATATGACCAAAGACTTAATTATATCCAATAATACAGGAAATAAAAGCATCAAAAGAAGTTATCAGGTGATAGTTTCAAAGCAGAGAAAGGGAGATTATCTTCTAAAGCATCATATGCTTAAACTGGGGAATCATTTTCAGACAGTATTGTGGATGACAAAGTTTACATTGTTAAAAGATATCATTAGATCAATTAATTGAAGAAAAATCTTTCATGAGCTGTCAGATGTCAGGACACCCATCTCTGGCTCAGGAAACCCCTGAACTACATCTCACTGGAGCTTGAACAGTGCACCAAGGAAGTATCATTACAAGCTGTCCAGTGGTAGTAGCTAGCACTGAAGTCAGACCACTGCACTACATGTACATGAGGAACGGCTGTATGGCTCCTGCTTATGGTCTCCCATGGGTCTTCTTCAACAGTTAATCCACAAACATTGGATTGCAACATTCCCCAATACAGGTAAGTATGACATCAGGGCACAGGGAGGTTTGGGACCCTGCTCTGTCAGCAGCCAGGCTGGAATTTGCAATGGCAACATCTTACTCAGTGGGAACAGCAAGGAGTTTTTGCTGCTTTTGGTAGGGCACAGCTCTCCCACCTTTGACTATTTGTTTTATTGTTCTGTGCATCTCTCCACAGACTTCTTTCCACGGGACTGTGCTGACAGGAACAAAAATGTATTCATTTTACTGATTCTTCCCAAGGGAAAGCATGTCCTAAACAAAATCATTTTCAGCAGCTTTCTGTGTGAACAAGTGATAAGATGGCTCTCCAGAGAACGCGTGCATGTGTCCCCTCAGCAGCTGTCTTCCCTCCTACCGAGCACAACTTGTTGGAATTGCACACACAACCCAAAGGATTGTTTTTACTCCACCCACGTGCTGCCAGGATATTTTTCAGACTTTCAACATGCTGTTTCCAAGGGTGACCATTGATCTCAAATCTAAAATACTGCCAGCGCTGTATATCCTCTTTCTATTCCCTCCTCCTTTTGGAAAAAGATGTGTGTGAGCCCAATTTTGCTGTACAGACACTCCATACTACACACACCAGCGGGGCTCTAACAAACCATTACCTAACGCCTGGGGGTTCCTCTTGTTCTTGTATTTTGTACAGTCCATATGCACCAAGCAGCTGTAAAACACTGCCAATCTGATGTGCCTGGAGGTAATTTAGTCCTTGATATTTAATTTCTTATTGTCCTCAAAAAAACTTACAAATAAGAGGTTAGGTTTCATTCAGGGTATCTAGGTTTTGTGGGGAGGGTCCTTCCAGTATAAGGAGATGTATACTGTTATTAAACTCTTTCTGCTGCTTCCCACACCATTACTGCTCAGGAAAGCTAAAGAGACTGCAAACAACAGCCTGCAAAGGAAAACCTACTTTCACTGCACATGCACTTGTAAGACAAGAGACAGGGACCCAGCAAGGTTTCCAGAGGCTCCAGAGGAGAGAAAGGAATCAAGCAGGACAGACAGACACAATCATACCACGTGCAGAGATGTCCACACATGTCCGCTGCCTCTCCAGATGGGGAGCCTACAGCCCAGGCACAGTATTTCCACGATGAACAAGCCCATGGTGAACCAGTGCTTCGACCTCCTGCCAGGCATCCCAGCGGCTGCGCAGCCTCCAGTTCCTGCTCCCCACTGAGAATGGGGGTAGGAGCAGACAGCTGTTCAAGCAGTCTGTGCCTGGAAAACAGGGGCAAAATCCAGCCCTAAACAGGAATCTTTTATGAGGCCACTAAACACGAATCCCCGTAGCTCATCCAGTCCTAAAAGTCAACATCCTCAAAAGGTCCGCCTCAACCACGTAGTTAAGGACACAAACTCAAGAAGTTCTGCTAGTGCAAAATACCTTGCTGAATCCCATCCTAAGGACTCTGCCGAGAAGAGACAAAAAGCTGCCTTCTTTATGATTCCCTTTTGAACTAGCTGCATTATTTCTGGCCTGTACATTAAAACAGATGTCTCATTGATTTCCCAGTCACAAAGAAATCATTCTTTTCATGTCTTGTGATGGATGTTTCTTCAGATGAACAGCTTCAATTTCAAACAGGATCTTTACCTCATGGAATAACTTTCCCCAAACTGATTTAAAACTATCTATTAGCAAACCAAAGCCAGCCTCATTGTGTCTCTTAAGCAAAGGGTGAGGAGAAATACTGTCTTTTCAAAACTGTGCAAAATGTCACTGTCGTTTGGCATTTTTATCCCATACAGCACTGATCACGACAGAACACAACAGGTGCCTAATTAAGGAGCATTTACTTATCTTTATTTTTTTTTATCTCATTATCAGCCCTGAAAGCGTAAGCCCCAGACACATCTATGTTTCATTTCAATCGCTTCTCCTTCATTAATGAAGGGAAGTTTAATGCACTTAAAACTTTCTCAAACTACTTTTGTAGGGTTTGCTTAATCTGTAATCCCTGTGAAAACTTTAAAAGAAAGGGAAGGAAAATAGTGAAGCATATAAATAAGGTTTTCTACTTTGAAAGTAAAATGCCCTGTGCTGAGGTAAAGAAAAACCAAGGAAATAACTTCATGGTTTACCCAAATGTAAGAAGGGAAGTACTTTATATACCATTTTGGGTTCTGGTTTAGAGAGGGACACAATGCTAGAAAGGCTACCTTGTTTTTTTCCTCTCAATCCTTGGCCACACAAATCCTTTGTCCTACTTGAACTCACTATAAACGGGGAATAAACCTCTCCCAGAGTCGGGGGGTGGGGGTGGGTGGCTACGCCTGATTACAACTTTAGCATGGCTTTTGATTTAGTCAGGAGAATTTGTAGTGCCATTCCCTCCAGCAGATCTTTTTTTCTGAAGAGATTACAGCAACAGTTAATAAAAGAGCAGCTAATGCATCTCACAACTAATACAGCATGAAAAGCTACATGTACCAGCTTCACAGGCAGCTTCTACCTGACCAGGGCACACCTGAGCTCCTGCTTCTTCAGAATATGGTTGCAGTAACTGCTGTTTGCCTGTCAAACAGGACTTTAAAAGGTCTCATACAGAGCACCAAAAATACATCTCACTTTGTTAAATCAGCAACAAGCTCATAAACACCTTTCTCATTAGAAATTTAATTTAGAAGAAGATCTAGCTTAGGATTTAAGAGTAAGGGCAAATATGAGAATTTGAAATGCCAGAGCTTAGCCTCCACAAGGCTCTCTTGCATGGATTGCTCATCTTCACCACAGCTCTATCTAATGACATGCCAGCTTTTGTTTCTCAGATAATACAGAAAATGAAGAGTGGTATTGGAAAGTGGAATTTCACATTATAAACTGTGGACTTTCTGTTCATCTGTGCCATTCTGGGTACATACTGGTGATCAGACTATTTACATACCTGTGTACACAGAGCTGCAAAATAAAGATTTTACCAAACAGAATAAGTGTAATTCAAAAGTCAGAACCACAAGTTTCCCCACCGCAGAAATCTGAAACACCATGACACATCCAATAATTCCTCTAGTAAAAAAATTAAAAAAAAAAAAAAAAAGAGCAATAATTTCAAGAACTTTTAAAAACCTACTCTTGGTTGCAAAAATTCTTGCAGGCAGAAATAGTTTTTAAAAACAAATGTCAGTCACATAGAAAAAGAGACAAGTTATTCCACGGCCGATCCTTTAGCAGCAAGGGCAGCACACAGCTCCTCCTGGTTTGCTCTCTTACCAAAAGGCCTCGTGCCTTCCAATGGAGTAACAGGGCCCTGCGTTTGCTCTTTATGCACACAAGCATGGCACTCTGGTTGGATGTAGATATGGGATACTTGCAGCCACCCATCACAACAACAGAGCCACATATACATAAGTCCATTGCTGCTTTACCTTGAGGGTGACAGAGCAGTGGCACAGGCTGCCCAGAGAGGCTGTGGAGTCTCCTTCTTTGGAGACATTTAAAACCCACCTGGTCATTATCCTACACAACCTGCTGTAGGTGACCCTGCTTTAGCAGGGGGGTGGACTAGGTGTTCTCCAGAGGTACCTTCCAACCCTGACCATCCTGTGATTCTGTGACTGCACATGTGCAAAGGCATACATGCAAATGCCAGCAGGCTTGGAGCTCCAGAAGCATGGGCTGCGTTATCCCTCAATCCACCCCAGCAGACCAGCTATTTTAGGCACTGCAGGAGCATGGGTTGCTCTCGCATACAAAAACAAATATGTGGGGTGACATCCTCCCCACATGAAAAGACAAGTCTGTAATCTCTGTGGGTGTCAACTTAGCATAATCCCCACAGAAAGGTTTAGCTTGCTTTAAAATACACAGATGTCGTATGTAAGAAGGGCCCATTCATTTCAGGCCCAAAATACATAAACATGCCTTGAGTAATAAAGCAAAAAAGGTACTTTTTGCTAATGCGTTGTGGTTTAGGATTTCTGAGGAGGTGAAGTATAGAGCTCAGTTGTTGTTTTCGTTTTCTGAGGGGTTTTTATTATTATTAAGTTTTAATCTAGTTTGGCTCAATCTTTATTTTGTAGGTATGTAAATACAGGCAATCCAGTGCCAATAGCTAGAGCAATAATTCTGGTCAAAATGAAACACAGAGCTTTAGGCTATAAATGTAAGACAAAAATCAAAGGATTTAAATGAAATCTGACATGGCAACTCATTAAATTCAAGACTATCCATGATATTTTATTAAACATCAGTTAAGTGCATCTTTAAACAAGATGAATGCAAGTTCAGGAAATGAAACAGTCATTGCCTAGATATTTAACACGCTAGAGACAAAGGAAACACACCACTGTCGAACCAAACCAGAGGAATTGCCCCAGCTAGTCCACAGCCTTATTTACAAGACCTGTCCATATCAGCATCTCCAGAGGCATTTATCTCCTTCCCAGAATAAACTCTAAAACTGGTCTTAAGATCGGATGACTGAACTGAACGCAGTATTTCCCATAAGACCACATCACTGTGAAGATGATCAGAGCATTTAATTGTTTGACATCAAATATCTTAGGCATTTGACCACCAAGTTTGATTTTGAGTTCTTTTTTTAAATGTTGAATGCAAAGCTTTCACAATGACAGCCAAATACCAACTTTCAGTATATAAGAAATGCCATATTAGGTCAAAGTCAAAGTCTCAGTTTGCAGTCCCATTTCCAGCAATGTCTAGGTGATTCAGTGGAAGACACACAAGACCTACAGCAAGTGACTGAGATGATCTTCGCTCCTCCCATGCTGGAGATCTTCCTTATCGCTGTTGGTTGGCTTTAGTTTAAGGTCTTTTTCTGTGTTGGTAGGGGTTAATTCAGAGTTCCAAATGTTTCCTCCAAAAGCATATTACTTTACAGCTTTCTTTGAATTTTATCTGTCATTTACTCAAGTCACTTACGTCCATCTGACGCTCTCCCCAGTGACATTTGTTGAAATAGTTTTGTGCTATTACATGGCTTTTTTTCACCTCTTTTTTTCATACCATTAGAAAATAAGATAACTTCTATCCAAGGATACGAATTCAGCTGCCTTTTTGTAAATATTTTACTATGATATTCTTGGGGTTTGGTGGAGTAGGTAGGGATGTGGACATTCCTGTTTTCTCAAAACACTTTGTTTCTCACACCATGACTGTCTAAACCTTTTGTGGAGGCTTTTTACCATAATGAACAATGAAACTAATTATCAACTGACTTTCCTTTATCTGTTCTTTTATTATGACCCAATTTAAGTTTATTAATAGACTGAAAATGTTGTGCCAGTTACATTCATGTGTATCATGATAGCCTTAATCTATTATTTCACTTCCAATGGTCTTTTTAAGCAAGAATCATCACTCTATGCAGACGTTGCTGCTCTATCGTTACTCATATCACCTTTTGCCCTTTTAAAAGATACAGATCCAACACAGTAAATAAATCAAAGCAGGTAAATTAAAGCAATAAGAATTTTAAAGTAATGAGATCTTTAGATATTTAGCTACATCCTTAAGCATATAATGTTAAGAACTGCTCTGTTCCTGTATATGTATAAATAATTAGGATTTAGATGAGGGTATAGCAGAGCTTTTTCAAAAATAAGTACTCCCATTCCTGGCATTTTGAAAGTTAATATAATGTAGGCTGATCTGCACTACAAACAGCCTCACTGTTCATCTCACTGCTTAGACATACATACATTGTATGGCAATTCAAAACAGATTTTCTCAGTCCACCAAATCAAGTCCTCAGTCCCCAGAGGATTTAAAGTGGCTAAGAATAGGGAAACTTAAGTAGCTGCCAAAATACACCTGAGTGTGGCTTTTCTCAGCTTCTCCTGCTTTAACAGGCTACACGAAACACGGCTTGTTTTACCCTACAGCTCATGCCATGGCCATGCTTCCTATTGTCGGAGCTCTGCAAGCTGCCTGCAATGGGGTGCAACCTGTTTCTCAGAGCACTCAAGACCGCTGCAGACATTATTTTTATCAAAGTTACCACAGGCAACGTATTAAAATCATAAAGTTTTCTCATTTATACTTTAAAGAAAAAGAAGGGGGGGGGGGGGGGGAAAGGACTTTAGAAAGTTTACCAGTTGAGAGGAAGATCAAGTCACAAAATGCCTGTGCCACAGATGTTTTGCTCTGCCAATTTTAAAGGACCAGTTTACAAAAAGCACTCCTTGGGAGAAGTATGACAGCTGTTTAACATGGTTACCATATAGATGAAACAACATTCCTCATTGCATGAGGAGAGTCAGTAGTGACCATTTAACTAGAAAGGAGAAGACTGCTTTTGTGTGGCTTCTCTGCATTAATCTGCATCTGGTTGTGAGCACCAAGCTGTCCAACTGCACAGAGCAGCCACAGAGCTCCCAGTTACCAGTGGAAAGCCAATTTCTTGGTTGCTCATAGTGCACTGGCCTTGGATCACCACGATTATGTCTGAGCTGACATTTGTCTGCCCCTCCATGCAGCCTGTTTTCCACATTTTTGTGGCTTGACGCACCTAACACATAATCTAGTATAAAACATAACCCTGCGTGTTCTGGCCAGCTTTAAAAACATTGCAACAGGTGCAAGTCTCCCCTGTGTGACACCATCACACCTAATCCACCACACAAGGGCTGATTGCCTGAGACATGGCATGGTCCAAAGAGAAAGCCTAAGCCCTCCTCGCTTTATCTAGAAGCATGAATGGCACCAGCATTTTCTTAAAGCCTCCCAAAGCTGGTAGACCTAAGATAAAGTTACTGGTGAGCCATCTCAGCAGCATTATGGACAGATCAACAGCTAGTTCTGTAAACCTAAAGGCAAGAAGCACAGCCCCACTTTGGGGTGAAATATTCCTCTTCAAGTTTGAGGTGTTTCTGACAGTCCATCAATCATGCTGTGACCCAACACCCTCCGTGGGGCAACAGGGGATCTCAGCACCACCCACAAAAAGTAAAAACCCTGTTTCACCTAGAGAGGATGGTGTGAATGGCCGCAGCACGAGTGATGTGAAACGTAACCCAGGGGACAGGAGAGGGAAATGGAGGAAAGGGAAATTCTGAGCCCGAGGACTTTTTCAGAGGCTAGTGGCAAAACAGTCATGTGACTGTGGGATTTTCTTCCAAAGGACATGCCACTGATGGACTGAGTCCAATATCCACGAGCTCTTTGATCTGAGCTGTGAAAATAAATTATTTACGGGGCTAGATGGTATCTTTGGGAGTTCTAGTAGCATTGTCTTTCAATTTCCTTTAGCTGTGCATAACAGATGGGTAACATGTTAGCTTTATTTACAGACAGTTCTCATTCACAGAACAGAGATGGCAGGGGAACAGCCTGTTTTGACATGAAGGACTTCTCTCAGAAAAAGTTCTACTGAGAGATTTAGGGGGACATTTTTTTTTAATTGTTTTGCATTATCAGTTTGAACTTAAACATCTATCCCACAGCTCTATTGTTCTCTCCTGGAAACTTTTAATCAACCTTTAAACATTAATCACAGAGGAAATAAAACTAAAATTACCTCTAAACTACAGTGAGTTATGTCTTGGCAACTCTACCCTTTTGACCCCGTTATCACTTTGATGAATCCAGCCTATTGTGTTGTGTAGTAAAGTGCTGGCTTGCATGAGCTATAGCACAGGCTGCCGAGTAGTACGCTGCCTGGTTTGTAGATGCCTCTACTACCAAAGCCTCTGAGTGTGTATAGACAGTGTCATAGATCAGGTTAAACCAAACTACTGAATAAAACCAACATCCAGGCAACAACTCCCATCCATCAGACAGAAGTCTGGAAGTGACTTGAGCCTTGTATCATCTCATGAAGATCAGTAGCCTCAAATTCTCCTAGATCAATGGGGATGAAAGGTGGCAGGTAGTAGTTTTCCTTAAGAATAATTGGTTGGGATCTACAATTAGTAGATCTACCATTAGTCGATCATAATCAATCAGTACTAATAATCCACTGTTTAGACTAGCAATCCACTCATCTCACTTGTCTTGGCAAGACAAGTAGTAATTCAAAAGGTCTTCCTCCGACCTGTGTAAGGAAGCAAAAATCCTTGAGCCCTTTGTGTCAGGTTGTCACAGAGAAATCTGCATCAACATCTTCAGCTGCACTCACAAGCAGAGAGTTTGCAATGGAGAAGAAGTAATATATTTTGCCTTCCTCTGGCAAAACTACTGGGCCTGTACACTGTAATCATGTTTCCACATACAAAGGAGACCTCAGGTGCTTAGGAAAGCCAGAACTCCCAGCTCTGCCATTGCTCTGTGGTGGGACCTTACCCATGCCATGCCAATGCTCTGCCATTCTCATCGTCTCTGCTTTAGCCTGATGTTTTGCACTACACCCACATTACATCATGTAGACAGTAAGACTAATAAAATTCTGTCAAGATCTAGATCTAGCAGTAGGCTGCAATTACCATCAGAAAAGATGCTTTTCTAGTGATATAATTTCAGTGTCATCAGAGCTGCCTGAAACAAACACTTCATTGTTTTATTGCATAAACATCCTTCTAGGTCATGTCTGCCTTGACGAACTTTGTGCCATCAGAGGATGGAATATGGCAGAGGTAGCCAAAGTGCGTCAGCTCTGCAAACCCACTGTTTCCCGGTTCAGCAGCTAACCGAGCTGTGTCCGCACATCACTGCTGGGGAGCCGGCTCTTTCCCAGAAGGGAAATAGAAAACGTACTATATCATTGTGGGGCAGCTCCAGCATGCTAAATAGAGCCATATACTATCACTTCATAAGCAAAACCTGCTGCTGAGGGGAAAGAAAGGTTATGTTTATTTTTGAGGTTTTAAAAGCATTTTTTTCTTTTTCTTTTTTTTTTCTCTTAACCCAAAGGGATCCAAACCAGAAGTTCCTTCCTGTCTGAAAGAGTTAGGCATAGGACATTTGTGGCCTGAATCTCCTCTCAGATTGAGTCAGGTCAGATATACCTCCAGTGAGCTGACAGAGCTACTTCAGAGTAAAACCAGGGCAAGGGAGACAAGAATCTGCGCCACGCTAATGAGGTCATAGCGGCAGCAGCCATCCAGAGCAGCGTCAGCGTTTTCAAACCAAAACGATGTTGATCTTTCAGCTGGAACACACAAGATTTTGAAGCTCATTCAAGTACTCTGCACCAAAATATTCAAGTCCTTTCCAACATCATTTTATTGCAGTCGATAATATGGGTCTGTAGCCTGTTGAGGCCAAGAAAAATGGCCATGACTTTAGCCTCTTTTCTCTGCTGGCCAGTTTTTAACCAGATGAAAGAGAAGACTAACTAGAATAAGCAACAGTAATGGGTAAGGAGCCCTTGCAGGTGCCACAAGGTGTGACATTCTACAAAGCATCCTGACACTTGGTGACATTAGGGACTGTTGTAATCACAGCCTGTGGTGTGCAGACCATAGAAGTCACTCAGCAATTCCTGCAGTCAGTCCACAACCCTTGGGTGACTTGTAAGGTTAGGTTAGAAGGGTTTGGACACCAGTAAATATTTTGAATATTTGCCTCAAGCAAGGAGAAGGAACTACCATCGTGTACCTCAGATCTTTTTCTTTTTAAAGCTAGCTATTTCCAATGAGCCTACAAAAAGAAGAATCTCACAGGATTCTGTCTGTGATAAATAAGTCTCCTTTCTTTGAAGAAAGACAAGTGCAGCCTCCAAGTTTGGTCTCTGTAAGAATTTGAGACCCAGCCCAGCACAAAACCAGATTTTCTGGGTCTACTTAATCCACTACAGGTAGACTCTGCCATGGGGGATGTGTATGTTTTCAGCATACAGTGCTCCTTGTCTGCTCAGTCTTTACTTTGGCCTTTGAACCTCACTTGTAATTCCTTACTTAGCTCTTGACCCTTCTTCACAGGCTTCTGATTTGACCTTTGCTTATTTTCTTCCTCCTAATCCTGATCTGCTTGTCTTACATTGCTTAAACCTTATCTCATCTGCTATCCCAGAATCTGCTCTGCAGTTTATGGTCCCTAATCTTGTGGTTAAGCCTCTGAGAACCTTCTTGACCAGACCTTTCGGCTAAGTGCAGCCTATTTCCAAGATTCTAATTGACTGCAGTACCTTCATGCCATCTTCAATGCCGTTTCCAGTTTGACTCTTGTCAGGGGGCCTGATCCCCAATATGCTACTGTGTGTGTTTTACCTCCCAGGGTAGAGGAACATGACAAAGTAGCTCCTGAATCATCTGTGATAACTACCAATATCCAGCCTACATTCATTGCTAAGCCACCCCCTCTCTTCCACATCAAAAATTCTCCCCCTTTTGGGGAGACTTTTGGGGCTGAAATTGTTTTTTTTTCTTTTTACATTCCTGTACTTAAGCATTCGAATCCAGTAGAGGTCCTGAACTATCAGCAGTTATCCAGGACCCACCCTGCACACTCCAAGTAAAAGATGTCTTCTTCTATGGTCTGTTACAAAAGACATTTCCCACTCTGGCAACGGCCAGCATCAGCCCGAGGCAGTGCTAACCATTCAAACGTCCAAGTCTCATGTTACCCTCCCAGTCTCATTATATTTTTTGTGATACTCTCCTGTATTGCCTCTCATTCCTGCTTCCATCCTAACCTTCATAGTCCAACAGGTGTGTTGACCAAGAAAGGATTCTTATGGGGTTATTGGTCCCACCTTGCACAGCATGCAGTCCCTGTCACACAGTTGAATATTTGGCAATATCACAGAGTGGCTGGACACCAAGCAACCATGAGGGCATTGCCCTTCCTTTTGTCTGCCCGTCCTGAACTAAAGGTCCTTGTTCTCCACCTAAATTACTCCTTCTGGAGCAAGAAAAGCTTAACCCTGCTGATGAATCTATCTCCCCTGTGCACACCCTGGCTGCATCTGCTGGCTCTTTCCAGTGGCATCAGGTGGAGAAGGTGGGATGCTTCCTGTCTGCATGCCCCAGCTCCTTGGAAGTCTGGATGCTACAACACACCCAAACAGCTTAAATTAGACAGCACTGTAAACTGGGGATGGGATTGGTGGAAAAGCATTGTTCTCTTCCATATCACCAAACTCAGAATCAGCTCAAAGCTAGTCAAGCAAAATCAGCTTTAGGTGCTGTTGGTAAAGTCTTGACTATTCAGAATAAGTTTCCCGTACACAGGGTACTCAAAAATAGGTGTAAAATGATTCTGACTAATATTAGGAAACCCAATAAGAACAAGGCAGGTTTTATGCACAGATTCTTCTCCAGGCTGCACAAAGATATGCCTTCTCAAAGTCACAGGCAACTTTTAATAAGTTCTAGAGCCCGTACTAAATCCTTCCTTTAATCAACTCCTGATGTCTGTGAAGCAGTGATCCAGAACCAGTAAAGGAAGCACGGCTGGGTGGGTGTTTGTGAATCCAACAGCAAGAAGTTATGTGGTTTTCCTCTTTACCTGTACAAAATACAGGCACTTTCCTTTCTGGGGAAAAAAACCAATCAGTATGCACTAGCACACTGATGATTCTTTGACTTTCTCCCTCACTTCTCTCCTGAAAGAGTACACAAGAAACTATATAAGTGGGGGTTTAATGTTTTATTACTTCTCTGAGATGTTTATAAAGAAGGAAATCAACCTTTTCCTGGATACCAATGAACTGTCAACTTCCTCCAGCCAGCTTCTTTGTAACACATGAAAAGCCTTTCTCATAGGCAGGTTTATTAGCTTTGCTCCAGCTATAAAAGAGGAGTGAAAAGAAAGCAAAGGGGTTGGATGCCTCAGATCTTTCCCTTGAACTCCTCCTCATATTCACCATAAACAGGTAGGAGCTCAGTATGTGGAACACGTTTCAGGCTGTGTTCACGCTTCTTGGATCTGGGAAGGATTTGAGCAAGGAGAAGGCAGGCAGTGTGTCAGAACTTCCACCAAAGCAAGGGGGCTTAGATAAGACCCTGACTGCACATTCAAGTGCCAAGAATAAATTGTGCATTGTTCCCAAAGATATAAATAAGAGATTCTTTGCCTTTCATGCAAGCCCTTGCAATTTCAATTCTTTCCTTCACATATGTGTCTGGAAATGCTCTTTGCTAAAATATAAATGCCCCGATTCTCTGTGTCCCAGCAGGAAACCTGGGACATCCATTAACAATATTGGAGCTTGCCAATACCCTGAAACCCATAATACCGGGTAAAGCACCTGGCCTGACAGTTCCTAGGTTAATTTTGATGCTTTTTTCCCCCCCAGTAAACCTGCAGGCAACTACATACTTTTCTCAACAAGTCTCTAGAGGAGGGTTCTGTCCTCTCTACATTAAGGGAGGGTTTGATTTCAATGGTTTTCCAAGATGGGCTGGGATTACAAATCAGGCTTGAACTATTGGCCCACCTCTCTCAAATTCTGGGAGGTAAGTTAGAGAAATTCATGCCCAATATCAGATGTCTGAGCCAGGTGGGGATTCATAATGGCTGGGCTAGCTCAGATGGCACCTTTAGCAGGATTAGGACACCAAGCCATTCACAGCTTGGACAAAGAAGTAGCTGTTGACCAAGAACAGTAAACACACACACTCCTGTGATGTGATTTTGAGTCCTCATATATGAGAAAAGGACTGGGAAAAGCCCCTCTTGTACAAACATAAGAGCCATGTTTAGTGCAGAAGATTAGGAAGTTAAAATGGATCACATCCCTGGGGGGCACAGAGGTGCCTGAACTCTTTCAGAACAAAAGAAGCTGAGGCTTCAGAAGAAAGCAGATAAAAATACCCATAGAAACAAGCCAGGGGCACAGTGCTGCATGACTGTGAGGACCCGGGGAAAGAGCCCTTTGTGGTTACATGTCCTGGTGGGTGGTGGTGGTGGGATTTTTTGAGTGTTGATACCGGGAAAAGAGAAGAGGCAGTTGCTGCAGGAAAGAGGCTGAGGCTCACCACACTATGGGGAAGAAAGGGCTGACAGAGAAGCTCAGGAGTAAAGGGAGCCATGGGCCTGAGCTTAGGGCACCCATCACGAACAGCTCAAGAAAACTGCCATGCTGCAAGGGTGGCACTATCAAAGGACTGAGAAGACAAGTGTGTGACAGGGTCGTGGGCTGATGGTCTGAGACAAATTTGACAGCAGGATCCTATGTTAAGACGCAGAATTTCACAGGCAGGTAACTCTCTCACAGGCACAAGAATATTTCCTCCTATTCTCCATCCAGTCCTCTGGCTTACAATGTGATTTCCCCTGGCATGAACAGCCCAATGGCTTGTCAGTTCATGCTATCAGCCAAGATAACATTTTGTCTGCAGTGCACCCTTACTCTTCTGGCATCAATCCATCATTTTGGTTAATTTTCTGCTTACAGAATTTACTGGTGAAAAGTCAGAGCTGTTGCAGCTCCCTTTGCTTCCTGGCAAGGGGAAGAGAGAAAGAAAGATTAAAATGCCAGGGAACCGTACAACTGTCAGAAACAGCCTTTCTGTAGCCAGCAGGAAACAAAAATCAGTGAGAGGCATTTTGCCTCCCTCTCTGGAGAAACACAGCACATTAAAAATGAATGTGTTTCCTTGGAATTTTCATCTGTTTTGAGTGTCCCTTCTCTCATCATCTCATTGTCCTGTCCCAAAGATTTAAGGATACCAGTAAGCACTTTATGCTGGGTTTGGAATGATGCCAGGAAGGCTGAAGGAAGTTGAGAGCATCTGTGTCAGATACCCACCTTTCAGGGAAGTGCTGTTGCCCCTGTCATAAGAGTCCAGTCATTTTTCCAGTCATAAAAGAACCGGGACAGAAAAAGGTGGACAGGTCAGGACACGTCAACATAACCTCCCTGGCACATCAACACAGCAATTGGTTGCTACTTATATTCTTTTAGTGCAAGGCTGTTTATACAGAAAAAGTTAAGATCCCAAATACCAGAGCTTGGTGTTTCTTCCCCAGCTATGATGCTTTGATGCAGCTCTGCAGCCTGTGGTTTTCCTTTGTCACCCCATTCAGAAAGGCTTCTGTGCACTCCCTTTCCAAGCATCTTGTTGCAGACATGCTCCAAATATGCAATCAAACATACTAGTCTCAACATCGCTCATGAAACTAGAGTTAAAATGTGTGCTGCCAATCCACTGGCAAACAATCCTACTTTAAAAAAAAAAAAAAAAAAGGCAAAGCAGGAAAACAGAGTACCAGCACACGGGTATTTCCGTTAAAAAAAGCTGCTCCTCCAAGAGCATCAAGTATGGGTGGCTGAGAAAGGATGAGTCAGGCTCAGAACAGCTTCGGTGCCTGCCCAGTTCTCACTAACTTCCTTGGTGCGGCTTGTTCCACCACCTGCTCTGCATTTAGGACCCGATGCAGCTGTTACACTGAGCACGTGCTCAATGAAAAGCATGGTTACTGCCCATTGGCATCAATACACACCGAGCTGCTTCTCACAGGCAGGAGCTAAGGAGACAGGAGCTCTTCCCTGGCAGGCATGCTACCCTCCCCCGTGGGCTGGCTCAGCTCTCCAGCACGAAGCCGTGCCTGCCTGCAGCGTGTTTCTGCCTTTGCCCTGGCTCTCCTGCTGCCAATGCTGTTTCAGCCTCACACTTGCATTTCCTGCGGTGATCTTGCCCTGACCTTTGACAGGCTCCACACAGTTAATTAAGTCTGGCTGTAAGTTGCTTCATTTCTAGTGGGGTTTTCATTTTGCCTATTCCCTTTCCCCCGCTGCTGCAGGATGCAGCTCTTCAAGGGAGACGAATTCTGTCTTCAGCTGAAATTCCAGAGTCTTTTTCGTTGACCTAAATTAAACTCCAGATTTGCATTGACATCAGAATTTAGTCCTAGGACTTTCAAGTCCTGCCAAATTCATAGAAATGGAGAGCAGCATACTTAAAAATCTCCTTCCACTCATTAAAGTATTTTAAATAAATAATATTTATAGTACAATTGGACATATGCATGTGTATTTCAAGTGAATATTGGTATTTTAAATTATACAATTAAATGAATCACAAACATAAATTAGATGTCTGTACCTGGGGAGTCAGCAAAAGCAGGGACAGAAAGGATTTCTCTTCTTTTACCTGCTTAAGAAAATAGTTGAAATTATATATGTTAATGCTAGAAGGTGGTTCTGGAATTCAAACTTCACAGGGCCTTCAAACGAGAATACAGGGCTAGGTAAGAATGATTAATGTGCTTTTACATAAAGAATGATACTTTTTATATATCTTTGACCTTCTAAGGTCAAAAGGATTATAGGACTGTTTGAAGTTCAGGAGGAGCTGAGCAAGGAAACAAGAGGGCTTTTCATGGGGTGATGAGAAGCTGTGGCTGACATTTCAACAGCAGAAAGCCTATTTTCATTAACTCCTTCTTTCTCAGGTGAAAAAATGTTTTTGACAGAAGAAAACAAAACAAGTGTACAAATGTGCGAAAAATAATCCAATTTCCTCTGCAAGCACTCAGATCTAAACTTGAAGTTCAGCAGAACCAGCGTGGTCGTCCGTGAGGAGGCAGAAAAGAAAGGGCCATAACAGGCAGATGATCACTGACGGCAGGATAGCACAGCATTGTCAGCAGTTAAATTAACGTTGCTCACTGCACTTCTGGAAATTTATTAGGACAGCTGTTCAAATTCTTCAGGAGCCATAGCATATTTTTACCTTAGATTTTTCTGTTTAAACTTTTGAAGAGTATGCCTTGTACATTTCTGTGCACAACTCAGTGGGTGAGTGAATACCAAGGCAGTTATTTGAGCATGCAAATAATAGCAAATACAACATGTGTGAACTAGAGAAAGAAGTACAGCGTAAGGACTCTAGGGTAGTTAGGTTATTTATTCTCAGTGAGTATTGTATTTGCTGAAAAACATTTATTGCAAGGGGGCAGGGGATGGACAGGTTAAATTTAATTAATAGTTTGGGCAGTGAGCTCTTAGAAAGAGGAATGACAGGGCAAAGTGTTTCATTTGATATTTTCAAGTATTTTTTCCCTTTCCTGTTTTAAAATGGTATTTTTTACTTTTAAAATTGTCCAATTACTTTAAAGAGTTCTTAGAAGTTTAAAATCCCACAAAGGAAACTGAATATTTGACTTTGAGTCAAATGAAAGGTTTTGATCATTCTTAGATTATTTTTGTTTTTATAGTATAATTGCATATGGGTATGTGGCTTTTAGCATGGATAGTAATATTTTGTAAACATACATAGTTATATCAAACATAAAGTAAATTATGTGTACCTACTTTCTCAGCCATGCTGGTAAAGTGTGGAGAGAAGCATTTTCCTCTTTACCGGTTCTGAAATATACTGAAATTTTGTATTTTAATGCCACAAGAAATTCTTGATGTTGAGTCCTTGCAAAACAGGAAAGAATTTTCACTTAAGGTCACCAAAACAGCAACACCCTATTCCAGTGTTCTCAACTCAGCTACCAAACTGAAAATTCCATGCAAGAGAGCCTGTATGAAACACTTGGGTCAGGGCTTGCTTCTCCCTTTACACTTTTGTCTAAATTTTCTGATTTTTTATGGACAAAATGAAACTTTCTCACTTTTCCAAAATTACATTTCATCTTCTCGCTCTAGTAAAAAATAGGAATAAAAAAATCCAATTTCTCTCTCTGTTTGCTTACCCTCAAGCTATGAACACTAGTATGTGACTGTTATTAATGCAGCTTACTCAACTTACATTAGACTTTCTGAGCATAAGTTGATGTTGCCAACAGAAGTTCTCCATCTGTGTATACAAAAACACATATAGGGGTGCCATTTTCTACAAAAATGAAATAAGAGTTCTTCTTAAGAATGAATTGGAAAGAGCCTGCAAGCTTCCATAGTCTAAGGAATGAGTAACCTACTTCCACGCAGAGCAATTGGCTTGATTTCAGCTTTTTTCCTTGTCTGTATCAGGAAAACATGAGAAGTTTCCATGTTCATGAAGATGCTGTCACAGAAATGTACAATTCTGGAAAACCTATTCAATCCTAAGCCAGGCTTCCCTCAGCTCATCCTCATCAGTAAAGCAGTTTGAAGTGGCTGTTTCCTCTTCTTCTTCATTAATATTCTCTCCATAGACACCCAAATGCCGAAAGCAACTTCAGCATAGCTTATTCAGTCAAGGGCTTAGACCAAGTACAAAACTATACCTAGAGGATATAGTATCTACCCTATAAAATCTAAAATTTAAATTCCTTTGCTGCCTATAGACCACTCTGCTATAGCTCTATTTGTTTTGAGAGAAATGCCATATATAGACTTGATTTCTAGAGCTTTCTGAAAGAAAAGGTGAATTTCACCTTAAAGGCTTCATTCAGCCCACTGTTTACTCTGGACTCATACTGTAAATTCACACATGTTCAAGGACATTTTTTATTTGGTGGAATATCTGCCATATAATATGTGTAGCAAAGGGCAGACTGGTCAAATTCACCGAATCATTTTGGCTTGAAGAAAAGTTTAAAAAGCCAGATTCAGGAAAGCATTGGTTGTGGTATTCTTTTAACTGGTATTATAGCAGTTGGAGAATGCAGGTGGATGTGAGAAAACACTGGTTTCCCTCCTCTGCCAGAGGAGAGGTAACCAATAGCCCTCACCTCCCAGAAGTTCACCCACAATATCAACTCTTTGTATTCAGGGCAGGGTATCTGTCTCAATCTACCCTGTTAACTAGTTTGATTAGTAATTAAAGAACTTAAGAAATAACTATACTGCAGGTTTCCCACCTTCCATTTGAGCATCCTACCCACTGGGGTAGGGAGTCACATTCACTTGCTCTAGTTGGCTCAGTTCCTAAAAATCCTATACAGGCTAGAAGAGCTTCAACAGAAGCAACTGAGACACCCCCACTAAAACCTGATGATTTGGATGTTTACTACAGAGATCTGACTTAAAATTCACTGCTTTCTGATTTAGGGGCTTGGTAGTGCAGGAAAAATGAGCTGTACATGTCAGAAGTAGTTAAAGGCTACACCACACAAAGAAGGTATGTGTAAACTCACCCCTCATCTTTACCGCTGCTGTGCTTCAGAATGGGGACGGGAGTGAAGGTGCTGCCTTCTGGTCTACTTTTTTGTAAATGTTTTTTAAAAATCTTCATGGGAAATAGATACAGGAGAAGGCGTAGGTAGCCTGCAACTTGGAACACTCCTCTGGGCTCATTTCTGTGTTTCAATAAATATTTATATGAAGTTGAAAAGTGACAAAACAGAAGAGTTCTCTGGCAATAGGTTAAAAGTGTCCAATTCCCTCTTTTCATTTACCAGTTTTGTGAATCTATCCCTTAATTTCCTTTGCTTTTCTTGCAAATGCTTGGAAAATGAAATGTTTCATTTTGGGTTGAACAGAATGTTTCATTCAACATAAAATGTAATTTTGGGAGTTCTCATTCTTCCTTGGGGAGAAAAAAAATATGGAAAAAAGGCTAGATTCATTTTAATCCAAACCAAAATCTTGATATTTTTTTAAACCCAGTTGCTAGAGAAATTCTTCATGTAGCCTTAATGATATATTCAATCAATTGCAACTGCTAGATCTCACTTGCTCAGCTGTTGTAAGAACTCCAAGCTACAAAACCAAATTGCTGCGAGAGGAAACGGTGCGCCAAGGAGCACATCTAAGTAGAAGACAATGTGATTACTGTAAGACAAGTGAAAAAGGGAAAGGGAAAATGAGGGAGCAGAGAAGAGAAAAAAAAAAAAAAAAGGAGAGGAGAAGAGAAGAGAAGAGAAGAGAAGAGAAGAGAAGAGAAGAGAAGAGAAGAGAAGAGAAGAGGAAATTATCTGATGCTGTCTGCAACAAGGTAAGTCCCATTGACAGCCACAGTTATTCTGACTTCGAGAAATGTGAAAAGCAAGTAGGTAATGGGCAATTTGGATCTGCTGTTCTGTTACATTAATGAAAAGAATTAAAAGGAGAAACTAGTCCAAACTCCTACACTTCAACACTCCCCTGCATGCAAAACCAGGTGAGCCTATGCCAATTCCTCCCAGCATGTGTGTCGAGACTTGGCTGATGCTGCATTCCACAAATAATTTCTCTTCTCTGTGCCTGCAAGACATTTTGGTGCAGGAATGGGAACACAACCCAACACTTTCAGTTAAAATAATTATTCAAAATTGGCGAACTCTGAGATACTTCTATTGTTTCTTGCTCAAGAGGTGGCATTTAAACTTTCAGAGATACGGAGAGGAACTTTGTTTATAGATTAAATGTAGTTCTGAGGAAATCCTGCAACTCGCTTGCCTCTCCTGCAGATCGCCAAGCCCTCTCCAAGGCCTCCTTATAAGAGGACATTGTTAGTACATACAGATAAGGATCTTATTGCACATTCAGGAAAATGTTCCTAATAAAATATAAGCTGTATGGCTATAAATATTGTACCGTAAAACATCTGAATATCATACAAAATTCTTATACTGCTTGCATAGAACAATGCACCATCTCCCTTTCTAATGCTTTAATATTAATTAAACATCTCACCACCTTTTTTACATGCTTCATGTTACTTTCTCTATTAACACAGTTCCAAAGGAAAATATGAGAAATTATTCAACTTTCTTTTTATGTAGACTGAGAAAAACTAGTCTTCTTCTGGATTCATAAGAACAGCACATATAAACAAATAGCTTTTTTAAATTACAAATAGCTATTAAGTCTCATTTCTTATGCATGATCATTCTTACAGAGAAGCTGGTCTGGTGCTACAAGGCTTCGTGATTTCTAAGCTCCCCTGGTTGGTGTGTGTGTATGCATTACAGCTTTGCTGAGGCAAGTTCTATTCTTTGACTCCAAATGTCTCCCCTGTGGCTCAACACTTTCCTGTTGCTTTCATGAAAATAAGACATAGCCCTTGATCACAAAGTTCCCAGGTTTTTCCTCACATTGACAAAGGAGATTGTTGTTAGCCTGCTGGCAAGTGTTGAACTGTACCAAAGAAATGAGGATCAAGTGAATATTGTCATGGATCAGGAAAGGGTTTTTTAATACTCTGTAGAAGCATTAAGGACACAGCGATGGGAGCATGTAAGAGAGGCCAAGGGCAACTGTGCACTAAACCCAGCTCTTCGGGCAGTTTCTCAAATTTTTCCACCCATGACCTCACTTCCCAGTGCACTTCCAGGCTCATGACCCCACTTCTGATTGCAAGCCCTACTCTTGCAAACAAGTTCCCATAAAGCTACCTCTTAAGTGCCATGACCTCTTGTTTGTAAACCAGTGTCCTAAGGGTCTGGTAAAGAGGTAACTCTCTTGCGATTCCCTCAGCACAGCTGCTGCCAGCAAACTGTGGAGATCTCAGGCTGCCTGCCCACATACCATAGTTCCTCACACCAGAGGCCAAGTTTTCACCCAAGATTTCATCCGGGAGAAAAATGGTCCTGACATTATGCACCTCTGCCCTAAAACTAGAGAAATAAGATGTTTAGACCTTCAAAATACATGTAGGCCAAGAGGCCCACACAGTCCCCCCACAGCCAGCCTGCACCCCTGGCCTGTGATTCCTCAGGATCAAAGGACCATTTCCACTGACCACCCAGACCTTCACATAGGATGCTGCAGGGCTGAGTGTGGTCACAAAGAGGATGTGAAACTGTACCTTGCCATGGCTGTTTCACAGTCGCTTCACCCACAATCCACAATTCTCCTGTGTCACTAATACAGGGAAGGGGAAACTAAGCCACCCTGGTAAACCTCCCTTCATTTTTAATCCTTCCTCATAAATCAGTTCCTCTGCTTCTGACTCTGAGGTCGTTCATCTCTAGCTTTCCTCCATTTTACCATTGAAGCTGGAGAGTTTTCAAACATATGATTTTTCTCCAAGGCAGTCTTTAAAGGACTATACACAGGTGATTGCAGAACTTGGGTCATGATTTAGGACTGAAACTCACGCCTAATCAGCCTCACACATGCTCTCCTCTTCTTGGTATCGCTTCTTCTGAACTGTCCAAAATCCCACTGTGTTTCAGATGCCACTGCAGATTGATAGAACCCCACAAGGATTCACATTCAGTTCTGCATGGAACATCCATATACAGCTCAGCTTTAGGTACGTGCATGCACATCCACTGTAGCAACAGAGGGGAAAATGTATCCTACAAAATGTTCTTTGTTTTAATAACAAATAATTCCTTACAGGGTGCTGGAAAATCTGCCACACATGAAAAATGCCGTCTCTGGCTGCAGTAATGATATAGGAAACCTTGGATTGAATTGGAACTTTCAAACGCATGTTAGCAGCCATGCCATATGACTCCTTTTCTCTGACCCTGTCTTTCTGAATACAGGGGAGATCTTCACACCTATGCACAAAAGCACAGAAGCACAGATAGATCTTTTTTTTCCCCCTTAATGAACATGCCTGCCAGAAGGCAAGCCAGGAAATACCAACTTCCATAGGCACTGCCGCTGTGGGTGGTTTGAGGCTGGTGCACCCATCCCTCTGGGGGAACAGATGTTGCCACTGATTCACTTTGCAAGCATGTGAGTCAAAGTCTACATCTGTGACAACTTACAGTAAAGAATCGTGAGCAGCTGCAGAGCAAAAAGAACAGAGTGAAAAGTCAATCAAGATGTAAGGCAAGATACTGCATCAACCCTGAAGACTGACAAATGGAATCCATTTGATTCAAGCTGCGGCAAATCTACCTGAGCAGAAGAAAGAAAGGAGACACAGACAACAGTTCACTGTGTGCCCCGTGCATGATTCAGGGTTACTGCTCTCTGATGCCTTAAATACCTCCTTTCACATTAAAAGAAGGTGGAAAGGGTCTGTACGATACTGCAGAACTTCTGACAAACCTCTGATCCAAGCGCTGCAGCCCTCTGCACCTTCTCCCCATCCCCTCCCTGACCCAGTGAATCACTCAGAGGGTCTGGCTGAAGTGCTGCTCCTTGCCATTTGCACGCACAGAAAGACCTAGGACGTTGCTCGTTGCAGTGAAAGTGTTGATTCAAGTCTGCTGGTCAAATTTCATTTCTGCCATTTATTTTGCCCCTTCAATACAATATTGGCATGCTATCGAAACTAAGGGACGTTGAATTGGTGTGCCGTGTCTACTTCACACCACAGGCAAGTGCAGTTCAGACAACGCTGCAATTGGAGTTTATGTATTGCTCATTGTTTGTAAAAGGGATTGGAATTCTCTAGGTGAAAAGTATGGCCTACATAAAGAAGTAAAGCTACCTCCATGCCTACATAGGCGAGTGAATACTGAGGGGGGAAAAAAAGGGTCTGCAAACATTTGATCAACTTTCTAAACAAATGCTTCCCAGCTGTTTTGCTCTTTTATGTTTGCTTTTTCTGGATGTTTACAATAGTGAGTTTTACTAGCTCAAATGTTTCTAGAAGGCAGAAATACACAAGGTTGCATATTGAGGAAAAACAAAATTTAAATGTGCATTACCCCCTAACTTGACAAGAAGCAGGATTGTATTACTAACAGTGGTCAGTAACAAAATCGAAACAATTTCATTGATCTTAAGTAAATTAAGCCTGTGACGTGAGAACT
The DNA here is from genome assembly GCF_963210335.1 of Falco punctatus. NCBI lineage: Eukaryota > Metazoa > Chordata > Aves > Falconiformes > Falconidae > Falco > Falco punctatus. The sequence continues at coordinate 61,385,333 of NC_137582.1, read as the reverse complement.
TTCTCAAACTTACTGGTAGTATCTGTACACCAAAAGCTAGTTATCTTTATAATCTTCAAACAACTTACAATGATAATTAACCTAATTTAGTCAAAGTCGGGGGTTTGGCCAGTCAGAACACTTTTCTAGCAGTTACCAAGACTATAATTTTGCAAAGGGAAGCAACATCTTTAAAATTACGTTCTTTATTAATGTTTTGTCTTTCAAACCTGTGTGGCTCAGGGACTTATTAAACTTAAAAAGAGTGATTTGCCTACCTGAATAGTTTCTATTTCTTGTGTGGGTAGGACTTTCCCTACTTCATATGCTACTTGTAGCAGCTTAGTAGCTACATGCTGGGAAGAGATTTTTCACTTTTTTATTGAGTTCCTGTAACATAAGACTGTCTACAATGTACAGAACACATTCTGTACATTTGCAGTGTATTTATCCATTGTTTTTATAATTATTACTGCATTTATAAATTGCATTTAGCAATACTGAACTTCACTTGCTACGAGTAGTTCATTTATCTAGATTCCTTAAGGTTCACCAAATTTTTCCCAGTCTTTGTCTTCCCATCTACTTGTTTCACCTTGACTAACCTAAACTATTTGGGGGCCATCTGCTGACTTACTGCCTCTGGGCTCACCGTCATTTCCAGGTTATTACTGTATACACTAAACATTGGCCCTAACATGGAAACTTGTCAGACTCTGCTCTTAGGATTTTGCAATAATAAAAACCGGTCACTGATGGAAATTGATTCCTTCCAGCTTTTTCAGTAATAATGACTGTTGGACTTGGAGCCAGTGACTAATTAATTTTTCACTAGCTGCTGTCAAAGGTCTTTCAAAGTCTAAAGAAATTTTACCAACTCCTTTTACATTATCCACTGACCACTTCATTGACATACTCAAAGAAATCCAAGCCCAGCACAATCTCTCACTGCTAACATGCATGATGATCTTCCAGATTCATTTTATTTCATTAGTTCAAAGCCTTTTGCAAGGTCTGAATGTAAGGTTCATGTTCTAAAACTTCCTGAATTGTCTCTAAACCAATATAATATTTCTTTAAAAAATAAACTTTCACACAAAACTTTTTTGAACAAGAGTGTGAAAAGAAAATTTGAGTGAATTGCCCTAAAAGTGTTTATTTTCATTCTGTATTTTTTTAAATCATTCTGGTTTTCTTAAAACAAACTTTTTTTTTTCTCTTTCTGTTATTACTACTGTTCAGCTAGGCTGGTCTAGTCTAGCTCTCCAGACAGATATAAAATGATGGCCTCTAAGATAATTACCCCTCTAGAGTACAATCCTTTATGTGGATATTTTCACATAAATACAGGTTTGGCACCAAGAAACCATCAGTAAGGAAACTCAAACACTGGGGCTTTTAAAGAAAAGACCAAAAAGAGTTGTTGTTATTATTATGCCACTGCATGTATTTCTCATGTGCCTGCACCTTGAACACCCTGTGCAGTTTTGCTCTTCTGACCCCAAAAAGGATATATTTGAACTGGGGAAGGTTCAGGGAAAGGTCACAAGGATGATCAAACGCATGGAACAGCTTCCCCACCAGGAATCACTAAACAGAATAGGCTGGAAACAAAATGACCAAGTGGGAGTACGACAGAGGTCCATAAATCACACATGCGTGTCACAGGGGGAGCAAGCTGGGCACAATGGCAGCACTGTCCCCTCAGGGCAGGAATCAGGGGCATAGCATGAAGTCAGAAGGTGCCAGGTGGAAAATAAGCAAAAGGCAGAGGCTCTTCACACAACGTGTTATTAAGCTCTGGAGTACTTCGCCTCAGGATGCTATGGATACCAGCAGTTTCAAAACACAGCCAGACAAATTCACGAAACAAAAGTTTGCAGGGAACTGATGCATTTTACAGATGCAACTTCCAGCTTGGGGGGGTGTTAAGCCCCAAATTTCTGGCTGGCAGGAGAGCGTACCAAGCAAGTACCATTCACTAAGCACTAAGCCCTGTTCTTATTTTACCTAGACACCCATGGCCCACCATTAGAGAAAGGACCCTGGTTTCGATGGGTGCCTGGTCTGACCAGCACTGCCATTCCTACATTGTTATTTTCTATCTCTGATGCTGAAAACTACTTTTAGGGAAAGATACTTGCTAGCATCTCAGCCATCTCACATCCAAGTGTGCTGGCGTCAGGCAGGGAAGAGTTAATTTTCTTCATAGTGATTAGTTTTTTGTGGATTTGTGCTGAAAACAGTGCTGACACTGATGTTTAGTTGTTGCTGAGCAGCGCTTACACAGCACCAAGGCCTTTTCTGCTCCTCACCCCACCCCACCAGCGAGCAGGCTGGGGGGGCACAAGAAGCTGGGAGGGGGCACAGCCAGGACAGCTGGCCCCAGCTGACCAAAGGGATGTCCTGTACCGTATGACAGCATGCTCAGCATATAAAGCTGGGGAAAGAAGAAGGAAAAGGGGAACATTCAGAGTGATGGCATTTGTCTTCCCAAGTAACTGTTACGTGTGATGGAACCCTATTTTCCTGGATATTTCCCAGGCTGATCACCTGCCTGCTGATGGGCAGTGGTGAATGAATTCCTTGTTTTGCTTTGCTTGCATGTGTGGCTTTTGCTTTACCTATTCAACTGTCTTTATCTCAACCCTCAAGTTTCCTCACTTTTCCCCTTCTGACTCCCCCATCTCATTGGGAGGGAGGGGGAGAGAGCTGTGTGGTGCTCACCAAGCTTCTCTATCACTTCCCTCCTCAGCAGAATGGGTGTGGGTGTGTGTGTGTGCATGTGTGTGTGGAAAATGGGATGAAAAAAATCTTGTGTGTCAAAATTAAGTCAGTTTAATGACGCAATAGCAAAAGGCATACACGAGGAACCGAAGGAAAACAAAAGACGTTATTCTCTAGTTCCCATTGGCAGGTGATGTTCAGCCACTTCCCGGGAAGCAGGGCTTCGGTATGCGTAGTGGTTGCTCCAAAAGACAAATGTCGTAAATAACGAATGTCCCCGCTTCCTCCTCCTTTCTCTTGGCTTTTATACCTGAGCAGACATCATACTGTATGGAATATCCCTTTGGTCACTTTGGGTCAGCTGTCCTGGCTGTGTTCCCTCCCAAGGTCTTGCCCACTCCCAGCCTGCTGGTGAGAGGTGGGGGGAATGTTGGAAAGACAGCTTTGATTCTGCGCAAGCACTGCTCAACAGCAATCAAAACGCTGGTGTGTTATCACCACCTTTCTAGCTGCCAACACAAAGCACAGCGCTATGCGGGCTGCTGTGGGGCTCAGCCAGACCCAATACAGGTTAAACCACAGCACCGAGTTATCTGCCAACCACCTTTGTATGAGAGCAACAGCTTGCTTTAGACATGCTTCTTCCAACATTTCTGTCCTTCGTCTTTACCAGAAAAGAGGTCCTTCCTGGTGATGTCTTCTGTGGAGTCATCTGAGGAACATCCCAGTCATTGATAAAGAACTGCACCCATATTGAAGTCAAGGGGAACTGCGCATGCTTAACAACAGTCTTTGGTATTTACACTGCAATGTACAGAAGGCGTGTTAAAAATGGATAAATTAATCCACAGAATAAGTGATTCCCCATGGTTTAGGCACTTAATTGGGCTGACATGTCAGAGCAGAATGACTAAAGGATAAGCTGGGCTGAACCTGACCTGTAAGTTTAAAGCTAAAGATAAATATTTAAAATAAAAACAAAACAACAAAAAAAAAAAAAAACCCAAACCAAAACAAAAAACAAACAAACAAAAAAACAGAAAATAATCCTGCTTTACTGATGTCCTGTATAAGTGCCTATATATTTCAAGAGCTACATTGGATTATCTTATCCTCCAGGGTAAAGAAGGATTTTAAAAAAAAAAAAATCTTGCAGAGAAAACTTCAGAAGTTATGGAGCAAATGGGTACATATATTTGATTGTCAACAAGAACTATATTTTCAAGCTTGCCTAACCATAATTAAAAATTCAGGGCCTATGAACTTTTTGTCTTGTTTTGTTGCGGACTTACTTGTTTACATGCAAACATTCTCCCATTTGTTCAAAAAAAATACTTTTTAATTTATTTATACACACTGAAAGCATAAACACCAATGCAGCAACGACAGAACATCCAACAACAGTCCTGGCTGCTAAATTTGACAGGGTCAAGCTAAAAATCCTCTGGGCTTGCTTAATAAATATTCAGTCTAAAAAGGGTCAGTAACACTTACCCTGGACTCATCCCAAACTTCAGCTTTTCAGAAGACTCTCAAAACAGGCCTTCCACACTAGTGAGACATCCTGCACTAAGAATTGGCTCTGCTTGTGAAAGAATGGAGCAATGTGGCCTGCTTGACATGAAGAACTAAATTTTCTGGGTTTCATTTGTGGAACTGTCACCAAACCATTGTATAATTCAGTCAGCGGGATGGCAGGAATTTTTTCAGTTAAAGAGGATTTTCCTCTATCAAAAAATGTTATTTTCGTAAACATAGAGTTTTGATGTTTGTGTTTCTTAAACAATCCCAACTGATTTCTATTTTTATTATCTTTTAATATCTTTAACATTTGCTACTTTCAAAAGCACAATAAAACTCCCCATCCTCTCTCTGTTACCTTTTCTTAAGTTTTTCTTTGCACTGGAAGGAAGAAGGTCACAAAAAGAGATAACAAATACAATCACTATTTTTATCTTTTTATACTCAACCAAATACTGTTTAAAATGCAACTTCTATGATGCATTTTTTTCCATTTAAATAGGCAAAGTACTGAACCTAAATCGGTCTCATCTCACCCATCATACATACAATGTACTAGGGCAGAAACAGTCAGACAACAGTCCTGACCCTGGCTGTAAGTCCATTTCACCTAGAAGTCCCTGCAGTCCCAGACTGACGGTGCTCTGCATCCCTCACATCTCTTCCCAAGGAGTATGCTCCTTGGGATACCCTCTAACCCCTTGGCCAGTCCTTCCTAACGCTCCTGATGCCGGCATAGGCACGATCTCCTCGTGCTAAAAAGTGACTGGGTGGGCAGTGGTTATTTTTTGGGGCAGATCATTTCCCTGCTCAAGGTCATTGGGTAACCAGAGATGTGCTCATGCTGGCCAGAAGAAGCGGCTGCTCTCCCAGATAGGAACAAGCATCGAAGAGCAAAAAGTACAGCTCAGAGTTTAGTGCCTGTTTGTTAAATTACAGACCCCATCTCCGGGAAGGCTGGGCTGAACTTCCCAGTTGCCGCCACGAATGCAGGTCAGCCCTGGCTGCAGGGATGCCAGCGGTCATGTACGGGGCACAGGCAGCTCCTGGGGGCTCCTCGGGAGGGTGACCTGGAGGAACTGCCTGTCCCCCACAGACAGGCACAGCTCTGCCCCTTCTACCACCACATAGCGTGCTGGCCTCCCCATGGCCCAGAAGCCCTGTAAGCAAGGGCAAATCCATTCTGTGAGAGCACAGCTGATGCTGGCCTCTCTAAATGCTCTGTGTGCCTGTGCTGCACGCCCGAGTACGTGCTATGTCAGAAACAGCTATGCTAGAAATTGATGAAATTATGCACAATGTTAAGAGCTTCCAGAAAGGAAATAGCAATGTTTACAAATATATAAGATGAGATTTCATCAGAAATAAACTATGTGGATACGGGATCTTGCTTCATTCCGCATAAAAAGCATGTATATTACACTGTTGGATCCAATACACTTAACAAAGACAGGAAATAAACCTCAGTCAAAATTAATTTAGCTGCCTGATCTACAGAGTACACACATGAAAATATAGTGTGCCTCATCTTCTCCTGTAGTACATGATAACGCTTACCTACTCCTTCAGGTTATTACGAGAATGTTTTAATCTGATGTAATTTAATTCAGTGCTTTAGTACCACTTACCTACAGCTCTAACAGTGAAATGGATGCATCAGTTCATTCCATATAGCAGGGTTGTTCACACAGAGCCATGTCCTCCAGACGCAGATATAGACGACAATCCCCCTGTATATAAGGTTGTTCAAGAACATAAACACAGGGCAAGACTGGAGCCTAAACTTGGTCTGTGGTACCTAGCCAGTACATTAGTTTTTGCTGGACACTGATACTTGCTATTTTTTATTGGCTTTCATTTTAATTCCTATTCTTTAATAGCCTGATTTATTTTGCACAGTGGTCCACAATTTCATAGAATAATGTGTCTTTTCTGAAAGGAATCACATGTTAAATTTTTTGTTGGTTTTTTTTTTTTTTTGGTATTGTACCACTATCTTTTCAAATTTCAAATAAAAGCATGACTGGAATAAAAGACAGTTAAATTGCATCCACATGGCTACTAATAAGCAGTCTCTAAAGTCTTAGCCAGTTGCTGAACCAAAACACAAAGCATGTGGGAAAGAAGGGGGCCTAAAACTGAAAAACAGCAATTCTGTACTTTGATTGTTTAGTCTGCATGGCTGAGGGGACATGAGTTTCGGGATAGGAGGGCAAGCATTGGAAGCCTAATGCAATTATTTGGATGCATAATGATGTTAAAGGACCTCCACCTGCATGTGTAGAACAATATGGTAAACATTCAGGTCTCTACTCTTCCAAAAACTTCTATTTGTTGTTGTTTCCTTTATACCTGTACATCTAAAAGGTCCAGACATGGTCCAGTGTCATTGCATCCAGAGCCTCGTGTGGAAGACTGAACAGCCTTACTCCTAGAGACTTCCCTAAGAGCTTGGAGCTGCTTATAAATTATCATCTTTTCAAGGCCCAAAAGTAGGGTGCAGCAAACGGTCTGCAAAACGAGTGGCATGGAGCGGGAACAGCTGCAAGAGTCCCTCAGCTTCTCTGAGCCTATTTGCAAAAGGCAAAAGGCACGCTGCATTGCCACCCAGCCTGCTCCACTCTGCAATACTCACAGAACCGGATCCCTCATGCTTCCCAGTGTGTGCGTTTTACTAAGGGACAATTATGTCTGGAAAAAATGTGAGATTTTTCACAACTGTAATACGCTGTTACTCTGCTTTCATTTCTACTCAGGCAGATAAAGTGAAAAAAACTTTCTGTTTCAGAATCCGCATTTCTTTGCTCTGACACAGATTTTGGTATGTTGATGAAAAGACAAAGGTCTTCTCTGTCCTTGCCTTGCTTTCAGAACAAGCATTCATATCTGAGCTATCTTATCTGAAGGGAATCCAGAAAGGACTGAGAAATTATGGTGTAACTAGAAGCGATCCGAATTTCAGAGGAGCAGCAGACCTCCACCCGCTGCAGTACTCACTGCTGATCCATACATCAGGCAGCCAATCTGTACCAGCAGCACTAAGAAAGTATGGCAATTACAAAGTGTTTTTCCTTGGTAGATCATGAAGCGATTGTCCCAGATGGGTAAATATATCCTCTGCTCACCAGGAAACAGAACTGAACAGAATCTGGAACGGTTTCCGTCTGAGAGGCAACCACGCCTTATTGACAAAACAGTGCCATGCATCTCGGAAATCTGAGTACCAAGATCTGACTGTAAGACCTGGAATAAATCATTAATGAGCATTAAATGCTCATTAATTTTGGACACCTCAGATGGATTCTTGTTTTAACATTAACATTTAATATTTAAACATGTATGTTTAAGAAATGTTTATAAAGATGGGTGGTTCCTTTGAACAAGAAAGAAGGATTCTGATCCCCAGATCCCCTGTTTTGGCCCCAGGCCTCTTCGCTAGATTCACAGAGGGCATTTTCTGCTAAGTAAGGTGAATTTTTTCTCTTGCCTTTCACAGAAGTGGTGGAAAATTAATCATTTATTGATGAAGCCCTGAAAAACATATTTCACCTTAAAGTAGGGACCCAGCTAAAACAGCTCAGAAAATTACGAGCCAGTGAAAACAACAGCTTACCATTGAGAACATTATGCAAACTTAATGACTGTAATTCAGGAGAAGCATTTGCTTAAGTTCAACAGGCATTCTATCTTCAGTTTCTGAATGTATGTGATGAGATTATTTGAGTTGAAATAATTATAAAAACTTATGTGGGTTAATGTTCATTGAATGCAGATACAGCCTGCAAAAAATTCTTACAATGCCAGGGCCTTTCCAAACAGATGTTTTACTTTAGTTTTACAAAACCAAGCTGCTTAATCTTGTGACACAATCTACAGTTTAGACATAAAAGGATTTGGCATAGATACATATATATATATCTATGTGTGTGTGTATGTCTGTGTGTATATATGTATACACAAACACATATGTGAACAGACACATACTTAAGATACAGCTTGAGTATTTTAACACTAATATTCATATGCAGTAGAGAAATAGTAACAGGAGAATATAATGTAGTTGGGATGATAAACTGTACCCCATTCTGCTTAGTGTTTCTTCAGCTGCAACTATGTACCAAGTGTCTTTCATTGGCAGATAAATATTTCTTCACAAAAAGCTTATAAAATGTCTCTTGTTAGCACATCTCTCTAAGTGTTAACTGCCACCATATCTCTGAGGGTGTTACTTCCCTATACCATTATATAAAAATATTTTTTGCCTATGAGTGTTTTGAATTGCCTCTGCTCTGTCCAAATATCTGAGACTGTTTAGCTAAATCATGGTTTCTTTGACTTCAGCAACAAGTGACTGCACTATTAAAAGCCTTCTGTTAAGCAAGAGGCCAGGCTAGACCAGGGCTCCCTTGGTGTGATCATCACAGAGAGAAAAAGGACCCTGAGCTCTTATAACATAAAGTCAAGGTATGAAAAAAAGAGTGGAGGTTCAAAAGCAGAGGACCAATAAGGGCTCCATCTACTCTTGAAGACCATGTTGTATCACTGCAATACAGGCAAATTTCCTTGAAACAGACTGTGGAAATGTGCCTCCATTCCCACTCTTATCATTCATAATTTCTTGAAGGCAAGATGCATAACATGCATTAAAACTTAGGACTTTGAAATGAAAAAAAAAGGGCTTAAAGCCCTTTCAGACCTAAAATGGCTCCCAGCCAACATCAAGGAGACATAAAAGTGTTTGCTTAACTTAAAGGTTTAAAATGTTGGCATTGTTTTCTTAAACTAACATTTATACAGACAATTTTTTGTTCCATGTCAAAGATGACAAATTTAAAATGCAGCCCATCACAACTCATGCTCAAGCCTGAACGACTGTCACTTCTCCTACAGTAGAAGTGAACACTTTTCACTTTTGAATACATGGACAAACCCCAATACAACAACAGAGAAAGCTGAGTACAGGACTTCCTTTCTGTTGCAATCAAACACCCCAAGAATATTTCTTTGCTCTTCCATTGTATTAGAAACGGTCAAAAATTTCTACAACAGCCTCAGGAAACATCTCCTCCTTTCCTTTTAGTGGGAATGAATCTCCTTCTCTACTTGCAAATTATTTTAGAAGCATTTAATTTGTGGTAATTTAAATTTTTCATGAGTATACTTTTCAAAGTGAGATTCTGAAAAGTTTTGCAAGAAATAAGTATGCCTATGAGATTTATGATTAAGCCAAGGCCCACAGAAATTAAATGAGATAACCAGTATAATGCTAGTTCATGGCTGAGCTGGTACTGGAACTTGAGAGTCCTGCTTCTGAGTTCTCTGATGTTAGATTGTACGGATTTGAAGAGATAGACATCTTGGACTCCCAGAGGAAAGTGCTCCAGACAAAATACATCACTGTCAGAAGTGGGTGAGATTCCACTGAAGTCATGCCATGGGTGAGTTGAGCAATTTGTCTTCAAAGAAGTTCATTGCATCTTATCTCCAGGAAGATATTAATGATATTAATGGCACATTTACGCAATGTAAGTTTCAACATGCAAATTATCTTTATTAAGACATTTCTTTCAGTTGTTTGCACTTGCTTTCAGACCGAACTATAAAGGATTTGTCACTAGCCTTGCAACCTACCCCACTTCTGCTAAAACCAAAGGTGAAACTCCCACTGACTGCAGTAGGAAACTTCTGAACTGTATAAACCTGGACAAACCCTCAAACGACATACTTGGTGGTAGAGGTGGGCTTGAAAATTGAAAAAGCAAGTAAAGGGGTAAATGCTTTTATCATGAGAGTTGGCAGAAAGTAGGCTAATTACCATCCTTTATTTGAGGACTGCTGTGCATGTCTCTGTTCCTGGGATACAAGTTCTCCGGCCTATCACGCCATAAAGCATTCCCAGTGCTTACATCTAGGACATTTGCCCAGTGAATAAGGAATACATAGCTCTTCAGAGCAAACTTCTGTACTGTCAAGACTCCCAAAACCAAGTATAAGCAAGTAAAAGAAAGTTTGGGGAGCTCATAAACAGCTACAGACTCATGTCAGACAGGAAGGAGATGAGTAATAACAGTTTGGTAATGGCTGACCATGGAAGCATGAGAGCAATTAAATTGCACTTCTCTCAAGTTCTCGATTTCCCAGCCTTGATGTTCAAGGGAGGAAGGGAGGAGGGAGTCTGTGAGTGGTGGAGCATGTTGCAGAGGGCCCTTTACACACAGCCATCTGTACTCCTCTTCCCCTTCCCTTGATTCCTTGGAGGTGTTAGCCCATAGGAATCTCAACCTTGCTGTGGTGGTATTGTCAGAAAACAGTAGCCATGCTACTAACTATATTCATAATACACAGTAATAAAAACAGATACTAGCTACAGAAAGGCACTGTTGTTTTACTCCCTGTGAGTCAAATGTTAGCTCCTATCCAGTGCTTGCGTCGCTCTGTGCCCCTCATGGAAAAATGGAAATCCACAAGGCAGATCTGGTATGACCTGAGGAATTTGGACGGGCTTTTCCTTCCAAACAGTTCCACTCATTGCAGGCAGCTTGCTCCCATTTCACACACAGTGATACTCAGAAGAAAATTCTGCTCCCCACACGTGCATCAATGCAGAGTCACGAACCAGCCGCTCACTCTGACCATGTTAGCTTCTTCCAGGTCTGGGAGAGTAGAGAGCAAAGTGAAAGTATCAGCAGCTGTTTGCCCCTTGATTCACAACGGAGGCAACTTCTGCAAAATGCTCCTTTAAAAATATCTCCAGGAGTTTACCACACTTGCATGATGAGCAGAGCACTCTGTGTGCAGACTCCTTCACATCAACAATTGCTACCAAATGTACTTTTTATTTCTGTAATGTGATGGGGAACAGCTCAGTAATTAACGAGCGGGCTGAAGAGGATATTTGATCACTGATTTATCTGCCAGGAGTAAGTTGCACACACGTGTGGCTGTAATTGGAGTAGCTGTGATTATTCCAATGGGAAAAACTGTTCCGTGGGTTGCCTGTCTGTGGGGTGTTTGTGTGTGTGTGTGTGCGCACACGCGCGTGCAACGGAGGCAGAGCAGTGTGAGGGCCACCACGTCTTGGCTGCCTTCTCCACAATCCACACCTCTGCTCTCTGTTCTCATCCTGGAGCATCCCACGTGCTCAATCCCTTACCATGCCAGGCAACACAGGTGTGAGCATGTCCCTTTCACCAGGTGTTTTTTATAACCCTCCACAGGTAGATGTTCCTTGCTGGTTTGAGGCTGGGCAGCAGTGCAAAGGGAAGGGGCTAAGAGGAGAGCTGGGGAAGGGGCTGCCGGAGCTGCAGGGGTTATAGGCGGTGGATGGTACGGGGATAAAGGGCTTCTGCACTGCTGTTAATTCCTCCCACAGCAGGAAGAGAAGGTACTGCTATGTGCTGTTTGACACAAGCTAATTGCAACTTTGTCCAGAGCAAACACAAAAGGCAGGAAGGGAGGCATGAGGGATTCTCTGGACAGAGACCATGTGACTGCTTGGGGCAGTTATCTATATTAGGCAAAGATGCAAAAGGGGACAGAGCTGCCCTCTTACTCGGGGTGGTTACTCACTAGCTATTTTCTAAAGCCTAAATAGCATCAGCCCCAGGAAACACACAGATGTCTTATGCCACCCCGCCAGTTATGCTCCTACTTCTTATACCAAGCACAGAAACGGGAGAGGAAAGAAATGAGCCAGAATTCAGCTGGTTGGTGTTTTTCCTTTCCTTCTTCTCTGCTCTTTTTATCACCTACAGTTGTAATTTAGCCACTGCTCCGAGAAACTTGGAGCTTCTCCCCAAGAAGCTGCTGGTAATATTTCCTCAGCAGATAAGCAGTTTTCCTACAGAACCTGGCAGCTTTTAAGTAGCCTAGAGAACACCTTACAGCTGCAGACAGAACTGTCTGGGAAGATTGCAGTTTACTTCAGGCAGTCAGCAAGCTGGCTGGCTGCGTATGGACTTGAAGAGCATGTACTAGGATAATGCACTATCCAGATATTTCAAAGACTTTATGCATATAGAAAATAGACATATTTTAAGCATATGTACATACATCACCTATACAAATATATGTATATAACATATATTCTACATTGGTAAATAGATGAAAATGATGGAAGGGATTCAAAACTTACTGCAGCTGATCGGGAATACCCTGAGGTGATGTAATATACAGGCTGCGCTGTAGAGGCTGTGGAATCTCGCACCCTGGAAATACTCAAAAGCCATCTGGACATGATCTTGGGCAACTGGCTCTTAGGTGGCCCTGTGTGAGCAGAGGAGCTGGACCGGATGACTCCCGGAGGTTCCTTCCAACCTCAACCTTTCTATGATTATGCGATCCTGTGATATTTCGTATTTACAGCCACACTAATGCCATTCTATCTGTGGGTAAACTCCCACCCTAAGTTACAGTTCATACCATACGTGCATTACTGTTAGACCATTAAGTTACCCACAAATTTGTACTTTTTCCCCTTACTGTTGGGGAAGCTGAGGCCCTGAGAAACCAAGTGATTTGCACTGGCCTTGCACATCAGGCCAGAGCAGAGGCTTGACTCTGGCCTCTGTTCCATCCTGGCTGCCAAGACTAGAAATGGTAAGTCTCCAAGACTTCATTACTTACGTTTTTCCTCCTCCTTATTTTCAAACTACTTGGGAAAACTTACATTTTTTTGGAGCCAACTGTGCCCTCAGTGGCCATGCTGACACCTCGATTATGTCATTGCCTGAAACTGCACGGCAGTGGTATTCTTTTGCTTAAAGATGCTAGTTAGACCCCTTTGGGAAGAAGCTTTGATAAAATGCACTTATGCTTGAACATACAAGTGGATCTGAGAGCCAGGATCCTGATTCTAAAATTCAGTGAATATTCTGAACAAGAGTCAGCTTTGTAACTAATGGAGAAAAAATGCCTGCATGTGGGTATGCTTGAGATATCTGCAGAACTCCAAGACCATCGTATCCGCATTTCAAGATCAAGATTGAAAGTGGCTGTTATAATACCACACTGAGAAATAGCCTTAGCACAAGAATGAGACCAGATACAGACCGGCCAAAGGGCCACTACAAAAACCCAGGAGCACTGTGAGACAAGGTCATACTTTCAACTTGTGTTTAGCCATTCGTGTATCTGAGGCACATTACAAGAGATTGGTCAGCAAAACCAAACACTGACCAAAACCATGAAAGAAAATTTCCCACCTGCTCCCTTAAGGCAACGCTCAGGGTCCAACTGACCACTACTCAGGTCAGCTGCGGGCAGAAGGGCAGGAGGGCTTCCCTCGCCCCTTGCAGAGGAACAGCTCTATCTTTACCAGGGCTGCCTGCAATACATTCAGTTTTCCCACTCTTTGTCTCTCCCCTGGTGCAGAAGATCACCAAATGGAATGAAGACCAGGGGCAGTGCTCCCTGAGGGATGAAAATCACATTTCCCCAAGGATGTTATTAACCTGAAGAAGCATTGGCCCCAAAGGGACTACAAGAAGAATATAAACTAAGAAAGTAGCTCCCAGGTGTGTTAGCTGCTACTTGAGACTCTTACACAGGTTTGGCAGGGCATGTTAATCCATTTTTCAGTTTGGAAATGAAAACTGCTTCTTTGGATAGTTTATAAAAAATTGTCAGAAATTCCATTTTCTCTGAGAAATTAATCAAAATCAAAGTTCAATTTCACTCTGAGAAAATATAAGCAGTGACGAACACTGTACATGTGCTTAATTTTTTCCAGAAGTTTTCTTTTGTTGTCAGCAATGGAAACAATCATTACTCTGACCAGTTGCACAGCACTGCAGAGCAAGAAGATACATACATAGAGGGCATTTTTGCCCAGACTGCAACAGTTTTTCAATCTGCTGGTTCGACTGTGTGGGGTAGTTTGGGTTTTTTTAAGTCACAACATCAGAAAGCCACTGTGCAAACAATAAGAGGCATAAACAACATTTATGAAGGTATTTTTACCACACTCATTTTCGTGGTATTTGAGTGCCATGAATGAATGAAATTGGCAGCGCTGGAGAGGGTTAGTGCTTGTACGTACACTGGATGAAGAAATACCTTTGGCCCTTGTTTGCCATGCTTCCAGATGAATGCTGTCAGCATACAACAAGCACTAGCTGTTCCAGCTGGCATTTCCAACAGCCTCATCCAGGGCCTTGCTCCAGCCCTTGCTATAGTCAAAGGCAAGACCCCCGCCACGCACACTGGGAGCTGGTCCCAGCCCTAAAGCTCTGGTTGCAGCAACAGCACCATGAAATTGTCCATGCTCATATTAAAGTAATTCTACACAGAGAGGTTCCTCTTTGGCTCTGAACAATCAAATCACAAGCACATTTTAAATGCCAGAAACAAGTGGAGAAACAAGGAGGAGAGAGCTTATTTTATGGAAAGCCATTTGCTTTGCTTTTTACATCTTTCTTCGATTTCTTTGTCTGGGATGGCCCGAGCTGCACAGGGTCTACTCTTCACATCATTTTATACCTTTATTCCCACCTACTCTTTAAACTGTTCTAGGAAATTTAAAAAACCTGCTTCATATAACTACATTTTTGTGAAACCAGCAAGTCTATTCTAGCAGATGGGCTCTGTCTCTGTGTGTGTGTGTACATGCATGTCTCTGCATGTATCTGAAAAAAACGGAGGGAAAAGAGCCTATCCTGACAGCCATAAGACCTTCTTTTTTACTATGTTTGGTCTATATTTTCTATACCTATTACCAGGTAGCAAAGCTTCAACATACGCATTGTGTCTTAGATGACTAAAATAAATGCATTTGCAAAACATACTTCTCAGATCAGTTATCTACCTAAACAAGGAAAAGCAATATAGGACAGACCTCTGTGGTAACCTGTACCATCTCAGAGGCACAGGCTGCAGGTGAGCATTACCACAGGTACACGCTTGAGAAAACCAAAACCAGATTCACCATCCCTTAAAATAATCACAAAAGTCCGCTGGCTTCAGTGGCTGCATTGAAGATCAGGTCTCTGGTAGGGGAAGGTGAAATATTCTGCACAATTTGGGACTCAAATATCTAGAAAAAGGTTCTTTGTTACTTTTTGCAACAAAGAATAAGGGAAAAATCAGCAGCTTAAACACCGTATTCTAAAAATACAAAAATAATAGATGCAGTAACTGATAAACCCTGCTATACCCCAGAAACTATAGTGTTTTCAGTCCAAATTGAAAGGAGAAACAAACTAATTCCCATTTGTTTTACATCATAAAACAGTTTAACTTCTCCCTCAAACAGCTGAAGCCAAAATAAGAAATCACATAGTGCGTATTTCTATGTATCAGACAGGCTCCAGGCTCATCTTGTGGATTCTAACTCAAGCTGGACATGTAGGAAAACTTCTCTCCAAATCATTTAATTTGATGTATTTGTCATGGACAATTCACATATACAAATCTGACAGACATTTGATTCTTTGTGAATTAGTCACTGCACTCCTTTCCAATAAGTCCCGCTCCTTTGACTTATTCAAAGGAACATATTGTCTTTTTAAAAACATAATATAGCCATTAGCAAATCATAGATGTGGCACTGCCAAAACATTACCAAGTCAAAGAGTTCTGCCCCATCTCATTCTTCCCCACAGTATAGTGTCCCACATGCTCACTGCCTCCATTCTTTCCCATCCTCTCTCTTTTAGATATCTTTCACCACCAGATTGGCATTGGCAGCCAGCCAGCCAGCCGGCACTTAAGCCAGGCAAGTGCTATGCTGATATGCCTAGATCTTTGAAGTGTCACACAACAAGTCCAACAAGTTAGTTTTCTTCCTATTTTAATAATTTTGCAGAGGCCCCCAGCCACAAAGTACATTTCCCATCTTTTTTTTTTTTTTTTTTTTTTCAGAACAGCTCCTTTCTGTGCAAACTTCTGCAGACGACTTCCTTCTTGAAATGCTTTGACTTCTATGGTATTTTTGATAGTATGGCAGAGAGATGCCTTTTTAAATTATTTTACATTATACCCACATTAGGTATATACCCTGCCCCAGGAGCCCAAGTTCAGAAAGTCATGGTTGGATTGGTTAATACAATTTTTAATGAGCACTGATGTGACATGCTGCCTAGATCAAAGGGCAAAGAGCTGTTATTTGTCACTGGCTCCCATTACAGCATTCTGAACAGGGACACAGTAATGAAACAAGTAGGACTGGGTATTTTTTTAAAAAAATATTGTGCACCAGGCAGAAGAAGCCCCATACCCTTAAAATAACACAAAACAAAAAAGACAAGTAAAAGACAAAGTACAGTCTGTTGGTTTTGGCACATTCCCCTATGTCTGAACCCACTGAGTATTGATTTCATTTCATTACCACATCTAGAAGCTGCACCGATAGTAAATCACAAGTGGAGTCTAATTTACCAAGTTGGCCAACGGAGCCATAAAATCATTGCCCTTTCCTCTTATGAAAAGCTGTTAGTGATGCTGCCGTGAGGGACTGTCACTTCCCACAAGAGAAATCATGAGCTTCTGAGATAATTGGCTTTTGGGATAAATACTTTTTTGCAGGCGATTCTTAGCCTCATCTTTTTGCAGATTATTATGTTGATCAATCTGAGGACAGTAAAGCAGGTTGTGTCTATAGAAAAGGACTCTGCTTTTTGATGTTGCTGCTCTCATACAATTATATTGCAAAACTGCTAGTCCTTAGTTACTGCTCACAGTGATGCTGGCCCACCTTTTACATTCAGGCAAATAGCAGGTGACTTACATTAGGAGCCTTCCTGCATGCTGTATTACCCGTACGCCTGCCAAACACGTCAGAGTCCTCAAGCTGGCTTCTTCCACCAGGCAGGAATCCCTCGTAATAATCTGGTGCTTATGGCCAACAACAGGTCGATCCGCTCTCCCACATACGCTGCCTCTCACTTCTCTCTCTATCACCTGTTCACACGCCTGGCATTATCTCGCTGATCAATCTGGCAGGAACTTCTCTTAGGAGAGGCAACCCTCACACACAGATCTGAAGTACATCATGGGTCCTGAAGACTCAGAAATAGAGATGCTTGTACCGGATTTAAGCAAACTTCGTTTTCCTTACTCACTAGATCTGTTTCACTTATTGAACATGCAGGTGAAGAAAAACTACTTGGGTGTCTCTGCCACTGTAGGATTGCTACAAGTGGCGCAATCAGAATTTTGCCCTGGATTAGTCCTGGAAACAGCCAAGTGGACACACAAGGCTTTTTCCGAATGCACTGCATCTATGGCAAGAATCGCCTCCTTTCACACATGTGCATGACAAACACATCTGTGGCAACTACAGGAACGGGTGGAAGACAAGCAAGCAATGTCAGCCAAGGCTATTTTTACAGCATTACCTAGTGTTACCTGCTTATATTCATAGACATATGTTGCTTTTCTCTGTGCATCTCTGTCCAGGTCACTGGAAGGCTATCTGACAGCCACAGCCTTGCACAGACTGCCACCAAGGGCTCTGGAAACTATCCTTACTGGCTTGAAAAACATTTGTGTGAAGACACAAACGTAGCCCTGAGAATCCAAGGCACTGGAGCTCTAATTCTGGCTCACCGCTCACTTGTTTCTGTCCCAGTTTCCTCCCTGTATAAGTGAGGAAGATTAAATTTATTCTTCCCTCTCAAGGGAGTTGGAAGGAATCATCATTTGTATTTCTTTTTAAACACGCAGCATGTAAACAGCTCGGTTGAGCTGTTCAGAACTCAGTTATGTTGTCGTTTTCTGAAAATTTCCTCCAATTTGTTACACATTCTTTGCAATGAGGCCCTACAGCTGAGCCCACGAGCCTAAATGCGAACTAGAAAACACGCTTCCTTGTCGAGAGGTTACAGAAGAAAACCCTGCGCTTCGACGCAGGCTGCACACCGGCAACTCACATGCACAACGTTAAGTCCACGCGTGTTTGCATGGCCAGGGCCTCACACCAGACTAAAAAGCAAAACTCATCAACAACAGAGTGAAAAGCATGCAGGAGTGTGCAGCACCGAAGGCGGCAACCTTGACAGCTATTTTTAGCCTTTAAAACGCCCGATTTACGCGGAAAGCCGCAACCACACAAAGGCTTCTTTTCGCGGCAAAGCTGCACGCCAACTTTCGTGCTCTCCAGCCTGCGGGCGCAGCGGCAGCGGCGGGGCCGCCCGCGGCCCCGGGGAAAGCGGGGTACGGGCGCCGGCAGCCGCGGGGTACGGGTGCAGGCAGCCGCGGGGTACGGGCGCCGGCAGCCGCGGGGTACGGGCACCGGCAGCCGCGGCTCCGCCGGCGCCTCCCGCCCCTGCTCGGGCGCCTTCCCCGCAGCTGGGAAGGGACCGGCCACCCCGCCCGCTCTCCCACCCGCGCGTCCCTCGGCCCCACGGGCGCGGCCTCACGGCCCCCGGGCTCAGCCCCCCCCGCAGCCCGGTGCCGGCCGTGCCTCGGCCCCGCCACCCGCGCCCCGCGTGGCCGCCCGCCGGTCCCCCGCCGACCCTTCCCCCGCCGTGGGAGCGGTGTCCGGCGTCGCGGCGGAGCCGCCCCCTCCCCGCCCCGGGACGAGTCCCCACCTCCCGACCCCTCCTTCTCCTCCTCCTGCTGGAAAGGGAAATATGAAGCGGAGCCGCCGCTGCGCTCGGCGGAGACGGCGGGAGACACGGCGGTGGAGCGGGCACTCTCGGGCACCGAGCGGCGGCCGGGGCGGGAGCCCTGAGCGGCGGGGGCCTTGAGCGGCGGGAGCCCTGAGCGGCGGGGGCCCTGAGCGGCGGAGGCCCTGAGCGGCGGGGGCGGCGGCGGTGGTCTCCGGCCCCGGAGGGTGCCCGGCGGTCCGCGGCCCCGCCAGCCGCCTGCTCCCAGCGCCGGGCCGTGGGCTGCCCGCGGCGGTGCTGAGGCGCGGGCGGCGCGGCGGGAGGTGGCGGCCGGAGCGCAGGAGCGGGGAAGGGGCTCTGCGTGGCGGGGAGATGTCCGCCCCGTACGGCAGCCTGATGAGATACCTGTTCCCAGCCCTGCTGCTGCACGGTGAGTGCGGGGCCGGGGGGGGGGGGTGCGGGCCGGCTGCCCGGGGGTCCCCGCCGTCGCGGGTGCGCCCGAAAAGCTGGCTGAGTTGCGAAGGGGGCCCCGCGGCTCGCTGGCTGGTGGGGGCAGAGGGTCGCGGGTGGGTGCGCTCGCCCTCCCGATGGCGGCCGTCGGTCCCGGCCGCTCGGGCCCGGGGGTCTGGCAGAGGAAAGGTCCGTATGGATGCCGAGGCGGGCAGAGACCCTGCCGGCGCTGCGCGACCCCGGCGGTTAGCGGCACCCCTTGGCACACCGGGTGGGCGCGGCGTGGAGCCGCAGCCCGCCGGGCCGGGTGGGACCACGCAAAAGGCGCCGCGCTCCCGGGCTGTGCCGGCGGCGCTGGGTTGCGCGCCCGGCGCTGCCTGGATGGAGCCGCTGGCCCGGGCACCTCACGCAAAGGCTCTTCCTCGCCGGCGGGCGAGGGGCTGGCGCTGCCAAGCCACGGGGAGCCTGGCCGGGGCGTCCGGCGGCGTCCGCGTTTCAGCGGCAGGCGAGGAAGCGGGCTTTGCCGTGGGGGTGTCGGCTGGGAAGCCGGGGGCAGCGGGGCGTGCCAGCACCGGGGCTTGCACAGACGGAGAAGCCTTTGCTGCGGCGCACGGGGACCGGGGGTGTCGTTACGCACAGTCCCGCCTCGACACTCGCAGCTTCGCCCTGGTCTGACGTTTCCCTGAAACTGCACAGTAGGCAAAATTTTAATGAGGAAAGCCAGTGTATTTAAACTTAAAATTACAAGTTCATCTTGTCGATCCGTATTTAAGCACTTAAACAGATAACCCATCTTTCCAGAAAGCCAGTGTTCTTCAAGAGCAGCTCCTGAAAAGGGGGTTACTTAATGAGCTGCTTAGGTATGGCTAAGATTTGGCAGCCAGATTAGAAAAATCTGGGCGCGATATTCTGAAAGTGTGACTCAACTTACTCAGTTACAGCATCGTTCTGAAGAGTGTTCCTAATTCTCATGTACTTCGTAGCATGTAGCCTTCTTCAGTTCATGTTCTTAGGACCCCAAGTTTCCTTGTAAAGAGAGGAAATTTTTTTAACCATTACAATGCAAGTGACCTACATGGAGTCAGCGTGAGATCTGTGAGCTGGGGTGAAGATTTCAAAGTTATTCCTGGGGTTGATTTTGTGAAGCAGGGATTGCCTCTCTGTGTTTGTACAAGTGCTAAGCACGCAGATGGCATTTAATAAATAATAAGAAGCATGGGTTTCTGATTGTGTATTTTCTTTTGAGAAAGAAAGAGCAGGAGACCCTGTTCCCCAGGAGGGGGTTTTATACCTTTCTCACAGCTCAGCTATGAAATCCGGAGAGTGCAGAAACGTGTTTAGCTGAGCCAGACCTGCTGGGACGCCAGAGGTGTTCTTTAGAACTCTGTGATCTGAGATGTAAAAGTCGAAATGGGAGGTTTGAAGTTAGAGGGTAAAGAGAGGAGGTGTAATTACAGGGTTGGACTCCCCAGCTCATCTGCTTGGAATTACAGAACAGAGCTGAACCCTGGCTGGAGCAGGAAACAAATCAAGGCCAGTGATCAGATCAAAAAGGCAGCTGCCAAAAGAGGATGAAGGAGGAAAATCATCTATTTCTTCCATATGCAATTGTGTTTCACCAAATAACATAAACCTAAGCTCTTGTAGAAAGACAGAACTCAGCACCTTGCATGTGAAGATAAACACCTCTGTAATAGTAGTGCACAGTTTGGATCTGAGCTTCAAGCACTGGGAAGCTGCTGCCCTCTTACAAACTTGAAAATTACATCAGTGGCATATAACGCGCTGAAATGTATCCTGTCTAAATGTATTTACCCTGTTAGCTTTAACTTGGCCTAGAGTTCTTCCCTCTGTGCCATAGAGTCGATAGGAACATCCCCCAGTCAGCGGCTAGCCTGAATTGGTAATATGTAAGAATAACCAGCAATCCCAGGGGATCACAGTGCTAAGCCTCTTTATGCCACTTGTTGTTTTCCTTTGCATTTCTATTGCATGTGGCAATTTAAGGGTTAAAAGCGAGTGAGTGTGAGTGGGTGGTTGAGGATTTTGGGGGCTTAAAAGTTTTATAACAGAAGTTGGCTAAAGCTTCTTTCAATATGTTAAGAAATGCCTACTTTAACATCACTGAATTGAAATTTGGAAAAACTTGTCTTCATTAATCAAAATAAAACCTGTACAGTGTCAAAAAAAAAAAAAAAAGTTTGCAGCTGGAAGTTGTCCATTATCACTGTTTTCTTTGCTTAGACAAAAAGCCACAGAAGTTTCAGATGTCAAATGCTAAGATCATTCAGCTCCAGAACACCTGATTAATAAAAGCTACATTCAAGTAGATTCAAAACAAATTTGGATAATTTCTTTTGTAAACGTAAACTTTTTTACAAATACAGATGCTATGAAGAAACTTCAGTGTATTTCTGATTATGTTTCTCTTAGAGTAATGAATTAGAAACTTTAAACCAAGTTGTTGATTTCATGGAAATAGTACTAATAAAGGTGATGAAGACAGAACTGCGAGGCTTTTTGGAGCGAAACTGTTTATGCTTTTAAAAGCTCTCTGGCAATACTGCTTAAATTAGTTACATAGAAGTGTTTTATTTCAAAACCTGTTCAAGAAAATAATATGTAAATGCATCAGAAGATACCAACACTCATATCCATAAAATGGAAAAATATTGGGCGCCATACTAGAGGCATATGTGATCTGTTCCCTCAGGAAAGTACTGCATCTGGAAATCTGGAAGACAATAAAGAGAGAAAAAGGGGGAGAGACACCGCTCAGTGTAAGGCTTATGGAGTTTGCAGGGAGAGTTAGAAGGTGGACTCAATTTTATTCACAATTTCATCAGTGTAAATTCGATTTCACTGATCTCTGTAGCTTGACTATGGGCTAACAGTGGTGCGATGTAGGTGTCATGAACAGTAAGGGCAATTTTTACGCCCTGTAGAGTGTCGGTAGGAGGTAGGCTGGCAGGCTGTGGTGCCCAAAGCTAGCCTCAACCATGAAGGCAAATACCTTCAGCTATTCAAGGCAAGGCTAGTATTTTATTACAGACGCGACGCTTTAAGCAGGGCTGGTAGAGGGTAGGATTATATGTAGCGGGCTCGTTTGGCATTGTCTTTACTCAGACACAAGTCCTGTTGGTGTTGGGAGCAGTTCCACCTGAATAAGTCCTGGTGCTGAGGTGTGGTCGGAGGATGGGGCAGAGGTCTGCAGGCTGCGTGGCAGATGTCTCTGACAGAGAGCAGATGTTCCCTTCAAAGAGAGCAAGACCGAACTACCATTGATATTGAACTGCACTAACGGCCCAGCGCTGTACCCACTCATCCCACTGGTGCCAGTGGCAGAGTTCCCGCTGCCCTGCAGGGAGGTGGCCTTTAACCCTTCAGAGTTTCGTAAAGAAGCCCATGCTCCTGGCAGCAGTGTTTCACCTGACCCGGGTAGCAAGCAGCAGGCATCCCAGCTTAGAGCTGAACTTCAGCTTAGCAGAGGTTATCAGCTGTGCAACTGCTGGGTTCTCTGACCTCTTCCAAGAAGGGGCATCAAGTAAGGACCAAGGTGTCCAGGAGTTTCTCTTTAGCTGTCCCATCTGAACATACTTTAGATCTCTCTTCAGGACCTTCCACCCTCTGAAACGTTTATTTCACATCTCTTTGAAAGCTGTACCTGGAAACTGTATGCACAAGAAAGGCAACAGATACATGTGAAAGGAAATCGTCGTCCCGTCTGCTGCCGTAAAACCCAGCTTTCCTTTTCCAGCCCTTTTGTTTGTAGTAGCTAATTTAGGTCCCAATCTTGCAAGAACTCTTTGAAGTTTCAAGTGAAGGGAAAACACTGGTAAACACAGACCGTGGCTTGGTAACAGGACATTATATTCTCCATGGCAATTATGTAAGTTTTCACTGTAGCTAAAAGCCTGTCACAGGCGTTATCTAACACTATCCCACATCAAGAAAGAGCGTAATCCAGATGTCTATTTATTTAATTGTGCAGGGCAACTGCCCAGATAAGGAGAGCTATAAACTTAATCCAGCCAATTATTCTTTATCTGTTGTAAGGTTTTTCAAGTTCCAAACAAGTTCTAACTTGAAAAGAGTTTGCTGCAGAAATAAAGCACGAACATTAAAATGTTTCTATCCCAGATGAAGCCATCACGTATTTTGAACTTGTACGGTCACTCAAGGTTGTTGTAACTCATAGTAAAATCGTGGTCTTCTGGATTTACATTGCTATAAATTAAAGAAAAAAGTGAAGTGGTTTCTGCTGAGCAATCCAAATCCGAAGCCAGGTTTGAATCCTACTATTCAGGTAACATTTATTCTCCCATTTAGCAAAGGGTGAACCTGCTGAATGCCTAGTAGCTTGGAGTCTGGTTTGAAGCACTACACTTGAACATGTTTGAAGCCATGGTGTAGATTCTGGTAGAGGTGCTCATTAAACTGATTAAATCTAAACAGTTTAAGATTTAGGATTATTTGCACTATACTTCTGCAATCTGGCATAGCTCAGAACAGAATTTGGCCATGGTGTTTAGGCGTGAATTAAATTATAAGAATTTGTTCCAGCACAACCCTACTTATTATCTGTGTTGCAATTGTATGTTATTTGCATACTATTTTTCAGAAAACTGAAACATTTATTCTAGCAGCTGGCAGTTTTTTGCAGAAGTGTTAGCGGAGAGCTTTGTCAGAGCCATTTTTGAAACACATTTGAGTAACACGCTGCCAACAGATTGCCCTTTTAAGATTCGTATTTTACTCGCAGCTACATGCAGAAATCTTTGAAGAACTTGAAAGTAACCTATCTTCCCATAACAATTATTTTATCTTGGATGGTTGTTCCCACGTCAGACACAGGTTTATAGGTGAATCTGAGAGCCTGAAGTCCTCCTCTGTCTGTTGTGGTGCGTACCTCTATCCATCCTACTGGAGCAGCAGCTGTGCAGACCTCCACCTTCCCACTTGGATGTTACATCTTCCCCTGTAAAGTGTAATGTGTGAGGGCCCGGGCAGGGATCCCCAGCTAGCTGTAGCACCTCTTACACTATTTTCAGTTAGTTTGATGCTGAAACTGTGATCCACACTGCTAGGGCTTGATTATGAAAGAGAACTTGGAGAACAACTCATCGGAAAATGCATTTGTTTTGCTTTGCTTTTCCAGCTGGCATTTCTGATGGATTCTGGAATTTTCCTTCTCCTTTTGGACTTGCTCCTTTGTGTAAACAGCTGGTGTGGGGTGGGTGATACAATCTTACAACCTCTGGTTGTGGTGTTGCTAAAGTGAAAGCCGACCAGAGGCTTCACAGGATTACTGCTGTTAGTCTCATACAAAGATAGTTTTTTGTTTGAAGTCTGTCACACTTTTGAGTAATAACATGGTGGATTTTATTTTTATTTTTTAACAAGTGGGTAAGATTCCTTTCATAATACCCCAGCATTTAAAAGGCAGTCAGTCAGAGAGAGTCTGAGATTCTTCCATGGCGTGTCCTGGAGGTATTGAAACCTACCATCTGTCTGCGCTGTAGAGAGTAGCAGACTTGGATCTCCTTGAATGAAAGTTGTGTCTCCAACTATGTTGCAACTGCGTCTAGGCTCCAAAGTGGGCTTTTAAAGAGCCATGAAATTCTTTTCCTAGTTTCCTGAAAGCACATATTTTACCTCGAGCCTTCCAGCAGCATCCCGTTTAACGTGGCCAAATAGATCTTTCACAACTAGTGGCATCATCCCTGCAGGACCTCAGCTTTGCAGGACACTTGGTTGTGCACCACCGGGGTGGAGCAGGGGGACACTGCGCTGCCCCTGAGCACCTGCTGAGAGCAGAAGCACGGGAAGGCAGCGTGCGGCTTACTGCCCTGCGTGGGAAACGTATCGCCGGTCTTGGTGTTTGATCTTCAGATGGGATAAGGGGAAGTTAAGGCTCCTCTGCACACTAGTTGTATGTGCAGGCATATGTCAGTAAATACAAAAGCATTGAAACGATTACTTGGTAAGGAAGAAGGCTGTGCTAAATTATTTCCTAACCCCAGCAACACAAACATAGGTAAAGGTCCCATCGCTGCCTTTTGATTTTATACCGTAATTGATACTCAGATATTCCTGTCCTACTTACATGGTATTGCCTAGCATGTGTGTATTTCTACATCCCTTCCTCTGTCTCTGCAGCCGTCCTTACCTTCTCATGCCTGTCTTGATTACCTAAGCTTGTTCATGCCCTCATTTGTCACAGTTGGGTGGATAGAGTCCCAAACAAACACCCTCTTTGCAGGTACAGATTTCTGGGGCTATTGAAGCAGATCTCCCTTCCGTTCACTGGTTATGGTTGGTCATTTGCAAGTTGCAGACAGAACTACATACATGTGACAGAGAGAGTGGGGACCCAATGGCTTTTGGACTATATCAAAGAAAAGACACTGTGTAATACCACATAAAGTTTGGCTTCTGTTCAAAAACCTCTTCATTATTTCCTCCAGGGAATAACTGGGAATGCATAATGTGGTTACTGCATTTTCTCGCTTGATATGTGCACAAACAAGATGGTAGCCACCCACAGAAGGATTTTTGCTTGGAGAAATTAAACACCCAAGTATGTTTGAATGAATAAATGATTCATTTTTAAGTGCATCTGTATTCATGAATCATATGACATGAGCTAGGCAAAAATACAACTGTTTAAAAGCAAGTGGTATAATAAATACACTTTGGAAATAGTCACTTGAACCATTTCAAAACCTCCTCTTGATGGCAGGTTTCAAACACTTAACAACTTCAAGTGGAAATGTAAATTTTCAAAGGCTTTTTCAGTGTGAGATAATTTGTATGCAGGACACATTCTAACAGCTACGTTTCTGTTGAAAGTTAATACTGATGGCTACAGCCTCTACCAGGTACCTTGCAGGAGGTGTCACTTCTGACCCAAAAGATGTTCCGAGCCTATGGACAGGAGCGCTCGCTCCATTTCAGAATGACGTGCTGAAATAATGGGGGCTTTTTGAGTGTGTGGAGACTTAGAGATGGAGAAGGGTGCTAAAAGGTCACTCTCAGTCACTAGCTGTGGTTCAGAATGACGAAAATAAGTATACAGGTAAGTTCACCTGTACCTGGGTGAACTTGTTCTGCTGGTGGTGTGAAGGCCTGTGATATCCACCCCATACCCACAAGGTTTCAGAAAACCCAAACAAGCCCAAGTTTTTGAGAGAGTCAAGCGCTGCTCCAGGTGCGGTGAGCTGCAGGCACAGCACAGCACAGAGCTGCTGTGCAGAGATGCTGGCTTCAGCCCCGGGGGCTGTAACGCCACATACGTGAGGCACTGACCTTACCTAGTAAATTCTGCCTCTCCAAAGTTGTAGTCGGCTCAAGCAGAGCATCACCCTGTTGTGGCCATGCCATTTCTGAAGCAGTCGAGCCTTTTCTGGCTGCAGAACGGGAATTGTTTGGCGCTAACACGAGTGACTGCTCAGCATCACAGAAATGCCTGAAAGCCTTGACTTCCAGAAAGCGAGGAGTGTTCACCCCCTGAAAATCAGTCTCCTTTAAGGGCATCTCAGACAGCATGCTCAAATATCAAAGCATCTCTAGTATTTATTACCCTTTAGACAGAAAGGCCATAAATTCTCATTCACATTGAAGAATTGTTTGTAACCTGCAACAAAGCTGCCAGATTTTCCAATAAAGACTTTGTAAGGTTGTGTTTATTAACCTCATTAAATCTTGAGATCATTCTCAAGTGAGCACTGTTTACATTCAGGTATTTATTGTATTTCTTCTGATCATTCTTTACTGTGCCTACTACATAAGTCCTTGCCTTTGTTTAGCTATTTTTAATTGGTTGACATGTATTTGTATTTTTAGCAATGAAATTTTTCCAGGTGTAACACCTGGAAAGTCCAAGTTTCTTCCAGAAGATCTAAGACCTAGACAACATAATGAATCACTGACACCATTTTCTTTTTTGCAATAGGAAACAGCAAAGGTTTGAAATATTGTCCACCTAAAACCAAATAATACGGATTTTCCTGTAACTTCTGTAGCGATGCTGTGCACTGCCCAAGCATGTGCCTGGGGAATAAAGCGTTACAAAGGGTCCTGTGTTAGGCAGCTCAGCATGGTGCAGGGTTGCACCATCCACTGGTGATCCCCAAGAGCTCATTTCCTGAGTCGAGTCAGCAAAGAGGGCACCAGAAAAGATGGGAGTGAACCTAGACCTTGCCCCTGGGAGCACGTGTTAGCAAGACATCCCTCTCCTGATATGGCCACCCTGACTTCCCAGGCACACGACCGGCCCCTCCACCCCACCCCGTATTTGTTTTCTAGCCTGCTGGTTCTTAAATTCCTTCTGGCAAAGTAATACCATTTCCAACCCATTATGTCAGGTTTGTGTTTATCACCTCCTAACCTCTAGATGTGTGTTTTTCTTTTGATCCATGTTTTCCAACATATCTAAGAGCTGGCTGTGCCTGAAAAAGTAAAGACACATTCCTTCTGAAGCTATGTATTCATTTTGTTCAATTAATATTGTGTAAAGAGAACGCTGGTGGGTTTTGTATGTATACATTACTAGAAACCAAAATTACTGTGTGCTGCAGATAAAATTAGCTTTTGAAATTCCTTTTCCCCTTTAAAATAGAAATAGCAGAATCTGCCTTTAATTGACCACCTCAGTCATCACAGAGGCTTCCTGTGTGTAGAGGCTTTGCTTTTAGTATCTGTTTTCCCTTGGCTTTAAAGTGTAGTCTTTATTTGCAAGTTTATTATAGAAGCGTCCAAATTAGAGGTGGGCTGAAACCACAAAGTTTATGTCCGGATCTGGATGCAACTTTCTAAAAGTTTCAAGGTCCAGGTTTTTGATTGTCCTGACCAGAGATTATAGAGGTGTCTGTAAAATTCAGGTTCAGAGCCACGTTTCCTGGGTGTGGAATTGCAACTCTGGTTCAAGCCCTTTTTCCCAGTATATTTCATGAAGCAAATTTATTTAATGGATTATTGGTGGGCTTACAGAGGAGAATAGCTTTCCAAATTATTTTTTTTTCCCCAGACGAGAAAAGACACATAAACAGTACTTTCCCAGACACAGAACAGTGCAAACAAGTGTCACTGTACACAAGATGTTCACAATCTCCTTTATTGTGTTGAAGCCCGTCTCAGCAGGGTCTTATGATTATTTACACTTTTCTGCCACAGGGCTGGGAGAAGGTTCTGCTCTTCTTCACCCGGACAGCAGGTCCCACCCTCGATCCTTGGAGAAGAGTGCATGGAGGGCTTTCAAGGAGTCACAGTGTCACCATATGCTGAAACACCTTCACAATGGAGCCCGGATCACTGTGCAGATGCCTCCCAATATTGAGGGACACTGGGTCTCTACTGGGTAAGAAAAGATAAACCAAGATATATGTGGAAGAGAAGAGGGCAAGGAAGCAGAGGTGGAAGTATGAATATTCCCACTTTAAGCAGCAGGGGAAATATTTTCTTCAATATGGTGATGCTCTAGATTCCAGCTGCTTTCTATATGTTCATGCATAAAAGAAGAAGGTGGGGCATTATGTACTTTAGAATAGCGTGCTATAAAGCTGCCTTGATAAATCAATTCATAGTTTGGATTTTAAACAGCATGCTGTGAAATATCTTTAAATCTCTCTTTGAATAGGAAGGAGCCCAACAAGTTGCCAAAACTTGGATGCTTATTCAAACATAACATCTTTGACTGCATGCATTAGATCCATTGAATAGGTCCTTGTTTTCAGAGCATGTGTCTAGCACAGGTTTTATTAGCAAAAGAAATGAAGAAGCTGTATTTCACAAGTTTGTTACTCTCTGTACACGATGACTTGCAATTCAGAGAGCTGTTTTGCTTTCTGTGTTTCAGCAGGCAATATTCACGTGGCTATTTGAAGTGACTTGTAGTAGGACAGACGGGGTTTTTTTAACAGAAAGGAGTATATTTATGTTAAGGAGAGGGGATGTGAAAACGGGGACAAGCTTGAAGGCACAGAAGGACTTTCTACAGGAAGTGGAATTTAACTGTCATTTATGACTTCGGGGGAAAAACCCCACAAAACCTGAATATTGCATGGTCCAGATTCAAGCCAAATTGAAATTTTGTGTTAAAGGTCAGAGGTTTCTATTAACTGCCACTCCTGTTGAAATTTTAAGAGGAAAAGCTGAGGACACAATCCTGCACATCCTCTGCAGACCAGAACTGGTGGAACTCCACTGAGAAGTTTCTACAGTAGCATAGATGTCGGTGCTTTGTACTGTTGTGCAGACATTTGGGATTTTGCTTTGTGATGTCATCAGTCCTTTCACTAAATCTATCGTGCAAAAGCGAAGAATAGATGTTTGATAAGCCACTACTTTTTTTCAGAGAAGAATGGAGTCGCATGGTGGTCCCTAGACAAAAAGTATTTAAACCTTCAAAGATCAAGCCCTCAATATGATCACCATGAAGCAGTGTATTAACAACAGCATAACATCAGAGGAAGCTGTTGGTTAATTGGCAGGCCACAGGTGCCAAGTTCCTATTTACTCCCATTCATGCCAGTGGGACATTAGCACCCAAGTGTCTCTGTGGACTCATGTGAGTTTGCTCAGTTTCGTTACCTGCAGTGTACATGATGTGTCACCTTGCTAAAATTTTGTTTCTATCACTTTCTGTCTTCCCACAGCTGTGAAGTTAGAGCAGGCCCAGAGTTCATCACAAGATCTTACAGGTTCTACCACAATAATACATTTAAGGCCTATCAGTTTTATTACGGTGGCAATCGCTGCACAAATCCTATCTACACATTAGTTATACGTGGCAAAATTCGACTCCGCCAAGCATCCTGGATCATCCGAGGGGGTACTGAAGCTGATTATCAGCTACGCAGCATACAGATCATAAGCCACAATGAAGCAATAGCCAAAAAATTAAGTGAGTTGGTGAACCATACATGTCCTGGATTTATACCAGAAGATAGTCCCTGGGAGCAAGATGTGAGCTACGATTTGCTGAGAGAAGATAATGGCTGTGAATGCACCAAGGCTCTGAATTTCGCCATGCATGAACTCCAGCTGATCCGCGTGGAGAAGCAGTACCTGCACCACAATTTAGACCACCTTGTGGAGGAGCTGTTTCTCGGAGACATTCATACTGATGCTACCCAGAGGAGGTACTACCGGCCCTCCAGTTACCAACCTCCTCTTCAAAATGCCAAGGTATGTGTGTGTATATATGACCTCTTTTTAAGATACTAGTGACAAAGCTCACGTTATTCGGCTATTCTGAGTCAGTGCAGTAGCGTAACCTAAAGGGTAGATGTGCTTCTAATATAAGAGGTCAACTGCAGCCTTACAGGTGATGCAGCCAGTTAACAAAAGATCACAGAATGTATTCTGTGAGAATAGTAACTTTGCTGTGGTTTATGTGACTGCATCAAATATGCAAAAAGTAGTCTGATGAGCTAAGGTCCATAAAGGCCACGCCAAAGATGGAAGGCTTGTATGCAGAGGTGGGAGTGGCTGGCTGGGACCAGGGCTGTGGGCTGGCAGCTGAGAAGAAAGTTTCATACAGGACTGAGAAAGGAGAAGAGAAAGAGTTTGTGTATGTTTGTATAGCTGCAGGGGTGCCAGGGAGAAAGGAAATTGAACCATGTCAGCATATGGAAGCTGGGTGATCAATAACCTGAAGAGAAAAAGAGGAAATTGTAAGGTAGACACATGAAAGGGGCAACATGAAGGGGAAAAAACTGATGGGCTGTGCAGGTCATGGATCCAGATGCAGGCACACACATTAATGAAATGAAAAACAGGTGAATTTTGAATGGGGCCCTAATTCTATTTGATAATTCGGTTTTCAAAGGGGCCTTAAAGTGCCCTCAGCTTTGTTGGGAACCGATCAAACCATAGTAAGCTAAATAAAAATCAAACAGGAAGAGTAGACGCTGATGGTCTG
The DNA here is from genome assembly GCF_963210335.1 of Falco punctatus. Taxonomy (NCBI): domain Eukaryota; kingdom Metazoa; phylum Chordata; class Aves; order Falconiformes; family Falconidae; genus Falco; species Falco punctatus. The sequence continues at coordinate 61,354,187 of NC_137582.1, read as the reverse complement.
TAGCAGGACGGCTGTCTCTAGATCTTTCCTGGTGACATTTCCAAGGCAGGCAGCAACTGGAACCACACTGCCAGGTGCTGCTGCCGTCAGTGTGCTCCCACTGAGCGCTTGCCACAGCATCACTTCTAGCTAATGGGATATGACCATTTTTAATAATCTCATTGCAACCAATTAAAAAATCAGCTATGGCTTATTGGCAATAGCGGGAAACGCAACAGGGAAAGGGAGAGTTCTGATGAGAAAGCATGGGCTTTCCCTGCCATTCAAAACTGTCTGCCCTGGATTGCATCTGCCTCCTGTGAACATCAAATTTCAATAGTTCAGGACCTAATGTGGTGTGCCTTTAATTGCCTTAATAGCCTGGCAGAGGGGTAATTTAATCTAGAGTCAACAGTGTCTCTGTATGAAAGCTGCTGTCATTTCTGTCATTCTTATGCTCTTTTCAAGTGACCAAGTACAAATTTGCATATTCTTTTAAAACATATCTTCCTGAAACAGAGAGTTTCAGCAGCAGCAGATGAACCACAGCACGTTCCTCATTAAAATTTTACTTTTCTTTTATTAATTCAAACAAGTGCATTGACTTTCTCTTTGCTTATTTGGGAGTGAGGGTTCTTTCCTAAATGTCTTCCTTGCAGGTGTCTATAGGTACAAATTATCTGACACCACCTATATGTTGTATACATTCTAGAAAATATCTTAGGTGTTTTTCTGACCACATAAAACAGAGACAAAAATCTTCATTTAATTTACCCTAGCTGATTATTTTTTTCTGGTCAAATCTAGTTGTCTTATTATGGACTGGTACATAACATAGTAAATGCTTATGCTTCCACCTTGTAGCAATTTCATTACTGTCAGAGTGATCAGCTGTACTACCAACCAGCTTTATAAAAATAAGATTTTTGTCCGGGTCTTTTAGGACACACTGGTACACACGGGTAACGAATTCCCTGCCCATTTCTTCTGCTACTGTAGCATCACTTTTTCCCTCTAAAATATAATGCTAAAATTTAAGGGATGAAATCTTGCATAAGAGGTCGGTTTCTTGAGCCAGGTTAGCTAAATCAACCGTGAGAGCATGGAAACTCTCATTTATGTTCACAAAGACCATTATTTCAGGTGTGATCCGATCCATTCTGACCTGAGTGGGTAACATCACTATGTGGAAGATAAGAGCAGCCTCAGCCTGCCTGCCTGAGTCACCCTGCATGCTGTTATCCCTCAGTCCCACATGTCCAGGCATGCAGGTGCTGCCTGCGGGTACCCGTGTGCTCCGATCGGGGAGCGCCTGCAGTGTGGGTCCCAGGGGAGGCTTCCACATCATGGAGTTGCAAGGACAGGGGGAGAGGAAAAGCAAACAAGCCAACTAGTTCTCCATTGGTATTCATGGAGTACAGTGCTTCCAAATGCATTTGTTGGTAGCCAGGTCTTGGCAGGAGGTGGATCTTGAGGCTAAATTATGACAGTGGAAGCTTGTTCGTAACAGTACTATGGGCTACAGAAAGTACTGTTACTTGATAAAGCAAAGCTTAACTTTGAGTACACGAAAATACGTATGCATTCCAGCTCTCCAGGGTGAAACCACTGCAGTTTAATAAGTGGAGGCCCAGGTCCTGACTTGCAGGTCACTGCTCAACTCCCAGTTTGGGCAGTTATGACTTCTGACAAGTCACATTACCTCTGTTCCTCCTCCAGCTGTTGTCTGCATGGTCTCCTTGGCTCCTACAATGTGTATATATATACAGCATCTGGGCTGCTGGGACACCACTCTCAACTGGAGCCTTCAACAGCAAAAGATATGTAGGTTTAACACAAGTTTTAAGCTGCAACAGCACAACTTTGCAGCTCATCTTTGTGTTTTTTGGTAGGTTCCTCTTGCATAGATTTGATGTGAGATTCCTTTTTTCTCAAGAGAAGCTGGGCCTGCTGATACTGGCTTTCAGCACAATATAAATAAAAATAGCCTTAAAAAACCGAACCTTTGCTTCAGCTGCCATGAAAGACTCCTGGGTGTTGGTTTGTACCTAACCATGAAGTTCTCTATGCCAACAGGTTATCAACCCAGCCATCTGACCTAGTGTTTGCCAAATGTAAGAAGAACAGTAACAGAGATGCTTTTTTTTTAAAGTCCAGGCAAACATACCGTTGAAAGGTTATAACCCTTCTTCTTTGAACTCTTTTCCTTTTCTAATTGTTGCTCCACTGGGACCCAGCTGAAAATGAGTTTAAATGCTAAATTGAGTTTAAAACTACAAGTAACAGACTCCTCTGGAAACTGGACACCATGAATAAATAGAAACGCTAAATCAACTTGTTTTTTTAAGGTTTCTACAGTCATACTAAGAGGCTGGGGAGGCCAGGAAATTGCTTCTGAAGTGAATCAGGTGTATTGTGTGGAATCCTTCATTTAAGGCTTTTTTCATTTCCTTTTTATTTATTTTTATTTTAAACTTATAAAGGCCTGCCTAAAATAAGTTAAGAGGATTCACATTTTGTGTTAAATTTATAGTTAAGCCTCTATATAGAAGAAAGTTCCACCCAGCTCAAGAGTTTACACAGCCTGTAAGTTGGATGTGGTAGCCACATTCATTACTTATGTGGTTGAAATGAATGGTAATTAAAAGCAAATGATTGCTGGATATGTTAGGAATGCCAAAGCCACATGATCAGGACTTTAAACAAATAGAATTGGACCTTCTCCAAATTCCTGCAGCGATTTCACCACAGGATGGTAAATCAAAAGGGCTGTCCAGAAACCAGACAACTTTATGCTGAGCTACAAATCTGAATAAATTCACAGATTACTGTATCTCAAGTGTTCATATACAATCAGGGAGCTTTTAAAAATATATAATATGTCATCTCTTAAGGGTTTATGAATTCTCATAGATAACAGCATACCTTAAACAAATTCCTTCTGTAAAATGGAAGTTTCCCGGTGCAGCTGATGAATGAGTCACTGTATAGATTTATCGTAGCAGTCCTCTAGCCTTACTCAAGATATCAGTTAAGACTAGCCGATGAACGGGCCTGAACATCTTTGATGTCTCTTGACATTATGAGTTGATAAGGGGTTCAAGCTATTGCACATGCAACTTCTTTAACCAGCATGTGAGAGCACATGGGTGGAAAGGGCAAGGATGGGGGAACTTCTTGGCCATCTTCACGTATATTACACAAAATATTCCCGATTAGGACAACACCAAAGAGCCTGGCTGATTGGTTGCAAAATCACACCTTATTTATGAATGCATACAGGGGCTTGGAGCATGAAGGAAGGCTTGAATGCAGTATTCGTTCACTGTGCAGAAGGGCAGAAGATGTTTGCAGAGATATCTACTCTAAAACTACAGGAAATGTCTACAACAGCAATACTGGGACACTTATTTCACACGTAATTGCCTAGCAATAGTGCTTTGTAAACAAAGAATTCCTTGTGCTATTTTATCGCCTGACAGAGTAGTGGGAAAGACCAGAGCAGGGCTGTGATGACAGGTCATTCTAGTTAGACCATTATTTAGGAATAAGGCTGGAGTGGTCTGGAACATCACAGGAAGCCTAAAACTTACCAGGATAGCCTTCCTTCTGCCTTTGCCATGTTCAAACATTTGCTGGCCGCAGACCTTCAGTAAGATATTTTCCCTTGAAAACACAATTCCAGTGGATCAATTCTTTGTTACAGGTTTATTTGCCGCTGGGAGCTGACTTCCAGCAGCACCTGGCATTTGCAGCTAATACAGAATCAACATGTGGAGTCTGCTGCCTGGGCTTTCCTTTAGGCAGGCAGTGAAACAACAAAGTTTCTTCTGCTTTTCAAAATTTGATTCTTCATTTTATTGAAACTCAGTGACTTCATCTATAGGGGAATGCTATGTACTTGAGGAGCTCCCAGGGAAATGAGAGCATAACTTAATAAATAGATGTTAAACATGTGAAGCACCTCAGAGGAATATGCAAAACATTATCTTAACCGAAGAGTGTAATTTTGGAGGACAAAACTCCTTTGCTTGTCAGAGTAGCACCACTAGACTTTTAAATTAAGCCAATGCTTGAAGGGTTTCTTTTGCTCATTATTACTTGTAGAAGACTCTTGGTTAGGGAAGTTGTGAGGGGAAGCAAAGAAAGAATATTCAGAAGAATGTTCAAATAGGTTAATTCCAGGCTTACGAACACTAGCAGCGCATGTGATGATGCCCTGCAGAGATAAGAGAAGCAAACGGCTTCCGGCCGAGGCTGGTCCTCACCATGCTGGGCAGCACTGTTGGCTGTGGCCTTGCAGAAGCGTGCTCCACTCTGCGCTCACTGCCTGCGCTAGCATTAGTGCTAGGCAAGGGCTGAAGCAAAACGTTGCTTTTCACTCTCCGTGTGAACCTTCAAAAAGCTAAGTGTTGCTTTTAAAACCCTATTCATCTTTGTTGATTTAACTACCAATGTCTGTTCTGCAGCTGCAGTAAAAGCATGCCCCAACACAAATACAGGACCAACGATAAAAATTAATTATTTAGCCTAGCAAAACGAAACGCAGGCCTTCAGATCAACTCAACATGTGTCTCAGCTACCAACACCTTCCTTCTTGTTGTCATCTAAACACAATTGCTTCATCTTTGGCAAAAGGGGAGGGAGGACTTGCTGGTAATGTCGCTATATGGTTCAGAGGGCTATATAGGTTGCTTTTTAAAGGCATAATAAACACACAAGGCAGCTTTATTTTGGAATATTCCGTTCCTGAAGATGGACATTGAAGCTGTCCCTTCAGGTTTTCCAGGAATTTTTTTGTTGATACTTCCAAAACGTTCATGTCACCATAAATTAGTATCATCTTAATTGGATAGATGACACACAAACACATTCACCTGCGAAAAAGGCTGGTTTTCTCTTTGTTCTTGTCTTTTACCCAGGCTGAAATATTTTGTATCAGACAAGAACAACCAGAAGACTTTTGCATTTCATGTCTGTTGTGTTTATTTCAGTTTTACGCAGCATTGTGCAACAGAATCAACACTGTAGATCAGACAGTTGTGTAATGGTAGTGCCTTCAGATTCCTTTGCTATCTTTCCCTTCATGGGAGCAGTTAATAAAAACCATTCCTCAACATCTTGAAATACATAGTATGCATTTGCAGATAAATCTGAACATATCTCCACCCTCCTCCCTGCTTGCAGCACCTCTGTTCCCCACCAAAAGAAATCCCAAACTGACAACCCTGTAAAGGAGTTACCACTCTCTCCAGCATTTCACTCGCTTCAAGATTTTTAATTAAAGTTTTAAATCTTTGTTATTCTTCATTCCGTTTGGCAGGATGAATTATAACTGTGTCAGCCGTGCTTGTCAACTCCCCAGAGCCAGCCTAATGCATATTAGCCAACTCGGCTTCGTATGAGGTCATGGAAAGCCTGCAAATTATCACTTGTGGTGGGGAGAGATTGTAGCCATTTGTTAAAGTGCTGTCTTGGTCTGCAGTTATCTAGAGCGGTGGAGGAGCAGAGCTTGATACTATACTGAGCAATTCGTAGAAGTTTCCTTGCTGTGGACGCAGCTCCTTGGCAATGTGAGCCAAAGTCATCCAACTTTTTGTGTCGAGTTGGAAGCATTTCCTTGAATTGACATTCTCCCAAGGGTTTCCATTTGTGCTCGTCCTGGGAGCACTCAGTTACTAACACTAAAAGCTGGCACCTGGTTCTCTCAGGTGGTGAGGTTTAAAGCATCCTGACCAGGCATGTCTCGTTCCAGTCCCATCTAGCCCTGCCTGTGACACATGGTATTTGGGCAGGTGTGAGAAATCATTGCAAAGCATGGCTTTTCTTCTCCCTCTTCTTCAGTGCTTTCCCTCATGGTAGTATGTGCATTCACATGGCAGGGGTTTCCTACCCCAGCTTTTGTTACTGTTAGACCCTACAAGACACTGGGCCACCAGTTAGGGCTGTGCTGCACACACATTTCAGACCTGAGGCTGCACTTGAGGAAACCCGATGGCTGGTCCCTCACCACAGGTCGTCCTGCAACAAGGATATGCTGGGGGTAACATGATGGACCCAGCCACTGCTGTGTGGCCCATCCAGTGACATTGCATAGCCAACATGTCAGACAAGCCAGCCACAGGACTCGCCCTAAAAGGGAAGCCCCTGATGCAAGAGCAACCCGACCTTGTGAACGACCAGCGCCCGGGCTGCCTCATGTGGGCTTCATAGCTTGGTCAGGAGCACCTTCCCAGGGATGGGAAGGTGCAGAAGGGAGCCGAGGTGGGCACAGGGGCTTTTGCTAGCCCTTGTTTCTCACAATACCATACAGATGCAACCTGTCCTCCTGTCCCACCCATGAATGAGCCCTGCTTCTTGCTACACGCCGGTAACTAGTGCAAATCAGGGCTGGCCAAAGGTGGTTCCGTATCAGCTGAGAACCTGTCTCTTCCAAACAAGCTTCCCACGCTACAGCCACCAGCACAGCCGCGGGGGCTCAGATCAGCAGGATATTGCTACAGAAATTTGAAATAAGTGACTTCGGCATAGTATTATTGTAACTGGGCAGGGGGGGGGTGGCAGCCCCTGGGGAGACCAGTGGGCAGCGGTGCAGGGGCCAGGCAGGGAAGGGCGTACCTAGAGTAGCTGCATTGAATATCTGGGTTTGAATAAAAGGTGAAAGCTGAAAGTCCTGAGCCCCAAGGGAGGCTACTGCTCTGCCAAGGGTTTCGGGCTGGGCTTTGGTTCAATACCAGCATCGCTGGGTCAGGAAGAGGAGAGTGAGGAGCCCGAAGGCAGCCCAGCCGACCGCCACGTTCACGTGCTTTTCTGTTCTGCTGGGGCAGAGCTGAGACCTGAATCTCTTAACCAGGCTGTGGTGTAGGAAGGATGTGTCTGCTGTGCAGTGGCTCCAGATAAAAAGAGAAGGAGAGATGATTTCCCAAGTTACTTTGGGAAACTGCTGTGTAATTTCATGCAAGTTTAACAACCTGGCAGGTGTAGATCAAGCTGCTACTGAGAAAACGGATCAGGTTCACTGCTTCTCAAAATTGTCCCCTGCTTTTCCTTTGCTCGGGTCGGCTCTGAACAGCAGCAGTCCCACAACTGCCCCAGCACCAGGTCTGCCATCACAGGAGCTGCCATATTTTTGGATGGTTTAGGACCTTACTACACACCACTGCCTTCTATGCTTTTGTCTTCTTAATGTGTCTGGTCTGGTAAAATACCAATTATTTGCAACTATAAAAGATGACAGAAAGACCCTTTCAGAAAATGGTCAAAATTCTCCATTAAAAATACCAAAATATCCCCTAAAAATGCTTTTCTCATTTTTTAAAGAGAAACATTTGCTTTTCAGAGAAAAACTGTATACCAGAAAACAAAATTTTGCTTTGTATTTCTCTTCCTCCAGACTATGTATATTCAACGAAATATTTTCCTACATCCTTTTTAAAATAAGAATCTAATGAAAAATACCACATTATTTTTTCAGTCTGTTCTGCTGAGAATGCACTGCATCTCTCAGACTCCAAGTAGCCTGAGCAATGAATCTTCCCTTTAAAAATGTAACGTTATAGTTCGAATTATGTTAATTTTCCATTATGTAAATAGCCAAATATCAGAATAGTCATCTATTGTAATTCTACAGGAGAAAGATTCAGTTACAATTTGAGCTGTTTCAGACAAATAGCCTTTTAATTTTTTTTGATTGAAATACAGACACATTTTCAAGATATAAGGAATAAATGGATAGATAGAAGAGAGAGCAAATCTGTTTGAATAAGGTGTTCAGTTGAAAAATAACTGCATTTTCAGCCTCCTCTTTACTATTAGTGCTCGTTTGTTTTATCCCTGAATACAATTTGCAGTACATCCTGCAGATCCTTTCCTTGATGTAAAGCATTGATTTCAGCTTCTGCTTGAACCATAAGGAAAGGGTAGATTTTCTGTACAGTTTGAAAAGGGTTTGGTCCGTAGATGTCTTATTCTGTAACTACAGCATCGAAGTACAAAGGTGTTCAAAGCAAGCTAGAAGAAGATCATTCTAGGTGTTATTCAAAGCTCATTTCACCATTGTTCAGAGTGCATCCCAGTTCTGTGACAGTTTTTTGGCCTGGGCCATAAATAACACTGGGATTTGATTAGAGGCAAATTAGTCCTAGGCAGCCATAGAGTCCTGTGGAACTTAAAATTGCTGAGAGGGTTTATGCTTCTGACTATCTACAGCAACTGGGACAAAGATCAAGGAACCTCAGCCTTGGTTGCTTTTTTTCTGTATTAGAAACCTCCCTGCTTGGCTTCCAGAGCTCTCTGGACCTGTTACCACTTCAGCCAAGGAATGGATAAGGAAAAATGTTGGCAGAAATTATCAGATCACAAATTATTTTCTTCCCAGCTACAAGAACTGAGTTTCCAACCAGAAATTCAGGCTTGTTTCAGCCCACGTGGCCTCATGGATTAATGCAGGAATTGACTTTAAAGAAACGGCCAGGAGGGCGAGGAGTTGGGGCACCACGGATGTGGCACAGCAGAGCTGCATGGAGGCGCCTCCATAGGAAGGAATCTTCCAGTCGCTGGGCAGCAGCTGTTTCAGGGGCCAGTACCTCTTGCAACACTCCACTATTAAAAATATTGCGTTGTACACCTAAGGTAATCAAAACATAAAACAGATGTTCATCCTGTCCGCTGTTCATTTTATTGCTTTTAAGATTATGTCATGCCCAAATGAGCTTTTTATTAGTGAGTACTTAATCGTGTTTGGACTCGAATGTCCTCTCTCTCTGTTCCCTATGTCTTTGAAAATAATCTTTCCCTGAGACACATGGAAAGGGAGTGATTTGCAAAGCCTCAACTAGTATAATTAAGAGCTAAGAGCAGCTGACCTAAAAAAGCAAGTGAAAAATACAGTCAATTTTTAAACGTAAATTGCTCCACAATTAAGTCAAATTGCCTCATAACAAAACTAGATCTTTCCCTTGTCCATTGCTTGGACAAAAATTGTACTGACGGAGTTCGCATGTGGCATATTCTTCCACTAAGAAGTTCATGACTCTGTGAAAGATAGTATCACACCAACAGAAAGGTTTATGTGGACTTAGATTTGAGCCCTGGTCTCAGGGAGGCGATGCTTGCGGGGTACAGCCGTATGAGGTGCCTGAGCCAGCCTGATGCCTCGCTGCTGTGAAAGGGATACTTCTGCTTCCATCCTCACCGCCCCAACCTCTCCCTGTCCCACTCCCTGTTTGTTGGAAAAACATGCCCATTCACCTCAGCCCCTTCACCTGGGCACACCATCGGTATCGGGAAGGCAGGCTGGCCATGCCTTAGCAGTGCAGCTGGGCAGGCCTTCAGAGCTGGTGCAGGGCATTCAGAAATAGAAGGGCTACACAGAGTTACAGCAGGTCAGGACCACAGAGGTCAAAGGGCCAGATGAGCTGCAGACAGCTCACAGAATTCACGGTGAAGTTTACCGGTGGGTTAACCTGGACCTTCCTTGAGTTTGCCCAAGGAGTCACCTCCACTCGCAGTGTAATGGCAGGCAGAGTAGTCACACCACGAGTTTTGTAAGTTTTGGGAAGTAATTCCTCTTTATGCCTCAAGACATGAAACCACCCCTGATAAGGAGAAAGGGGCCATTTGTAGTTACGAATTTCCTGCCACCATGGAGGTCCATGGACCTTCTTCTGCCCACTCTACCTCTGGCCACAGCCAAGGGACTAAGGAGCTGCAGGTGTTACTGGTCTGCACCTTCTGCACTCCCAGTATGATGGAGAAGGCATCAAACTATGATAATGCTCTCTGCCCAGCATTAGAGCCTCGACTCAATACTTGTGTTTTTTAATGTCATAGGACACACCTGAAGTCACTGCTAGAAAAACAGCAAAAAGAACATTTATGCTTGATAGTCCTTCCTGGTCAAAAAAGTAAAAATGTAACGTAGCTGCAAATAGGACGGATTACAGATCTCCTTCTTGTCTATCCACTAGACCTGAAAAACAGCAGAGGAATGCCATAAACAGCCAAGAGCGATCAAGAAGACAGCGGGCTGGGCTTCTGCCTGGTTTTCTTCAGATTTTGAACAAGGGCAACAGAAACCACTGGTTCCCAGGTTAAATTGCCTTGGCTTACAAACTGATTGTGGAGGACAGGCTCCCGAGAGGGAAGTGCGAATATAAGCCAAACCACCATGCTGCTGTGCCAGGGTCTCCTCTGGGAGCTGATAAAAGCTTTCAACTTGGATAGAGAAGGGACTGTAGCAGAAATTGTCTCCGACTATTAACCAATTCAGCTTATACAAGTGATGTTTAGGGTTTTAACACTGTCTTTTCCTTGCTTTCTTGCTTCACTTTGTGTGAGTGGGGCAATCACAGCAATAAAGTCACTATCATCAGATTATTAGCCCTTAAAGCGTTCAGGGAGCAGTGGCGCCAGTCTGCCCAATGGCAGGACAGCCACACTGGAGAAACAAGTGCTTGGTAGACACTAGTATCTTCCACAGAGCAACCCCTCGGCCCGGATCACTGCAGGTGTCTGTGCAACACAGCGGCAGCTTCTTTTGCATGTTGATCTCCAAGAAGAAAAAGTGCTATTTCTATTACACTTCAAAAATGTGTGTTTCCTTGGTGCTTTGGTTGGCAGTGAACAGAATCCCACATCTCAGCCAACAGTTTTCTTTCAGGGAAACAAACGGGGCAGGTCTGCTGCTGCCCAAGATGGGCCAAGGCAGCTTCCACCTCTCCCCAGCACCAACTCATTTCCTAGTCATTTATAAGGCATCTGCCCCCCAGCAATCCTGAGCTGCGAACAGCCCAGTAAACCAGACTGCTTTCCGGAGAAAAGGACTGACATCCTCTGAAGAGAGCTAGGGATTCGACAGATTGGTTTCATAAATCCCAAAAAAGATTGCAGATGAAACCTGGTGAGATTTTACTGTATGCAAGAGGAAGATGGACACTGGACTTCTGTCAGATTCTATTTGAATGTTCGTTCCAGGAATACAGTTACACATATTATTATTATTATTATTATTATTATTACTACTACTAGTACTACTACTACTGTATTTTTAATCATATCCAGGCCCCTGACATTTCTGTCTGCTTTCTGACAGCTTAGTGTCTTTATTTAGCCTCTTACCAGTCCCGTCCCAAACAGGAGAGCTGCAATTGTCCGCGTTTCTATGAAATGAGGTTTCATAGAAAGTGACAGGAAAGTCACACAAGAAATCTACAGCAAAATAGGAAACATAACTGGATCTTGGTTCTGCTCTTGACCATCAGAAAACCCAAACTGAAACTTGCAAGAAGACGGCTCAGTTTCACGGTCCTTCTGCATTATCTGTGCTTCAGAGTTCAGGAGAACCAGATTTTATGCACCAGCCTCTGCTGCCTGTTACTATGGCACAAATCCATGCTAACTTCACCAGTTGCAGTTAAATTACTCAATTAAATGTTCTTTGTATTTTCGCTAAGATACTAATGGCCCTTGTACCTGCTTGCAGAATTTAGCTGAAAAAATGTATCTTAGTATTAGTCAGCAAGCTCCACAACGGGAAAGAACTGCATCTACTTCAATAACATGCTGACATGTCGCTCCCAGAAGACCACGTGTTTTGGGTTGGAAAGACCTTCTGGATGTCACCAAGTCCAGCCTCCTTCCTCCTCAAAGCAGGGCTATTGGCCAGCACTGGTTCAGATCAACCAGAGCTACTCCATTTATAGTTATTTTGCACATAGACCATTACTGTACATCCCAGGGCTGTAGAAGAGAGTAGACTTTTCATTGATTTCCCTGATTTTTGGTGTCTATCTGGCCTGGGGTGGGGGCAAATACAAACCCTGTTTAATATGTGTAAAAAGGATATATTGTGGGAGTTGCATGTTGATCCTCTGAAGCTACCTATGGCCATGTTACTGGAGAAACTCAGGGCAGTAATGAAGGTTGTGTAAATGTCACCCTTAAAGTGTGCCGTGAGCTGAAGGCAGTGAGTGGAGAAATGCTGATTCCATAGCTGCTTACACGGACTTCAAAGTACAAGCGATGAATGTGAGTATTTACATTATGGAGGGAGCTCAGAGAGATCTCAGAAAAGGGAGATGGAAAGGGGTGCAAGGAAAAATTATTTGTATAAATCTCTCTCCCCGATGGCTGTGTGGAAAGCTTCAGCTCTTAACTTGGTGCACTCTGAATTGTACCTCAGGAAAACACTTTGCAGCACGAACAAGGGGGATGTGAGTAACCCCCCCAGTGCATCCCCCTCTCTCCAGGAAGGCTCAAGCAATGTCCTTGAAAGATGAAGGCACAAGCTGTCTGTGTGGTCTTTTGCCTTTAGTACTTTTGCCTTACACTTTGAGTGTAAGCTTGCTGACAGCTCAGAGCGCTGCCCCTCTGTATGCCACCAGCCAACACCATCGGGTCCCGAGATGTAAACAAACAGCACACTGCCAACCCAAAATGGGCACCAGGAAAACAGAAAACACTGCTTTTATCTTGTGGGGCAGCATTTATTCTTCTTGATCTAATTATATCAATTCATCAATTAAGTGAGCTAAAAAATTAGTTTCATAATACTTAATCAGTCCATAAAAGGCTTATCAGAGCAAAGACAAAAGCTAATGGTGCCGTCTCTCTTGCCATTGAAAAAATGCAAAATACAGTTTGAAAAGTGAGAGGTCAAACACTTTTGACAACAAGACAAAACCTTGCACAGGCAGGAACAGCCTTAGGAATGACTGCGCAGGTGTCTGCAGTTCAGTTTCTGATGTCAGGAGGTGGAAGCCTCAGGGTGAAATGCCCACCCCTCCTGCCATGGACTCAGAGCCTGCACGCCCCTCTTAAGACACCCCTGGTGGCCACAGATGGGGCTGGGGTACTTGGCTGCTTGGCCCACAGCAGTGAGCCACGTGGGGCCCAGCAGGCACCACGCACCCCGTTCCTGCTGAAGAGGGCCGTAAAGCTTTCGCTGTGTCTGGCAGCAGCCAGCCATATCATACGCTTCACAAGCTTGTGTTAGGGCTCACAAAAGCTGCGAAAGGTTAAAATCACTGGTTACCGTTCTCCCAGGCTGCCACCCAAAATGAAAAGTGTCTTTAGGACACCCGTGTCTATCTGCAGTACCCAAAGTTAACAAATAAAATGAAGACAGATGCAAAATAAGAGCTCAGTAAATGTACCCATTTCTAACGCAAGAGTTGCCGAGTCCCTACCACGGTAAATTACCATCTGCCAGATTCTCACATGGTTGGAAGGATAAAGTCAGCCTTTTCTAGATCCTATAAAAAGCTGAACTAAAATGTTCATTTCAGATAAATGCAGATGAGGGAATTAATATCTTAACTGCTCTCCTGCTGTGCAGTCTCATACATACAAAACCAAATGATGCCTTGTTTCAGGTGCTTTGAAGGATAAGGACCTGCAGGAGAACACTAGCAAGATAAGAAATGACAACATATTCCTCAAAATGTGGAGCTGGTGTCACTTCAGCATGAAACGGGCAGCCTGATTCATTGCCCTGTATGGCAGATAATGCCTAACAAGAGCTTCTCTCTGCTTCATTTCAGAACCATGACCGCACATGCATCGCATGCAGAATCATCTACCGGTCAGATGAGCACCATCCTCCCATCTTACCCCCCAAGGCGGACCTGACCATAGGCCTACATGGAGAATGGGTGAGCCAGCGCTGTGAGGTGCGACCAGAGGTCCTCTTCCTCACTCGACACTTCATCTTCCATGACAACAACAACACCTGGGAAGGTCACTACTACCACTACTCTGACCCCATCTGCAAGCACCCCACCTTCACCATCTACGCCAAGGGACGCTATAGCCGGGGAGTGCACTCATCCAAAGTGATGGGCGGCATGGAGTTTGTGTTCAAAGGTAGAGTGGCTTGCTACTCTGGGGCGGAGGTGGTCAGTTACAGACCGGAGCAGAGTTTGCTCATAACAATTTGGTTGCTGATAATTTCATTCCATCATTTTCAGGAGTTGGTAATTTATTGGGAAGTTTGCAGGCGCTGTGTGAGTGCCCGGCTAAATTACACATCTGCACAGCATTTCACACCGCTGAAGCAATACTCATTTGAGGCAGAGATCGTGAAGTACAGCACAAAAAAATAAGATTTCACATCACAAAGTCTTGGAGTCCAGTGGCCAGACTTCAAGCATCTAAACAAAGTGGCCAAGATTAGATCTGTGTCCTAGGGCTCCTTCAACAGAGAGAAAGAAGCACCTTCAGAAGGCATTTTAAGTCTGCAATGGTATAAATCATTTTCTGTCAAAGACAGGTGTAGCGGCCTGGGTCTTTTCATCAGCTTCCAAGGGGCCCTACAGTAAATAAGGATGTCCCCAAAGACAGCTCTGATTAATCCCACCACAGTGAAGACTAGATGTATCTAACTGAAGCCCCACAAGTACTTTGGGAAGCAGTGCTCAGTGGTGACTCCACCTGGTTCCCTGCAGCTGAGAAGATTTTCTCTGCAAACATCCCCGTAGCACCCTGCTTAGAAAGAGCTCGGTGGCTTTAACCACTCACACAAACAAACAGCTCCTAAATATGACGTCCCACCATGGCACCAGCCCCAGCGGAGCCCCTGAAAGCCCCAAGCACTCTGTGGGCTCTTCTCCTTATTTCAATTAACATGTGAGAAGTATAAAGCTTCTTGCATGGCTCCAATTTAGATAAACATCTAACTATAAGAAATAAGTTACTAATCTGGGATTTTCACAGGAGGCAGGAGATACCATTGCCTGTGAGAACTGTTGCTCTTTAGAGCTGCATGCAGCATGTCCCAGCTCAGCTCCTGGGGTGAAATCCAGCTTTTGCTTGAATTTCTGATTTATGGTATGCCAACTTACCTTACAGATTGAGGTCAGTAATTTGGTTTCGGTAAAAATTTTGATTCAATTTGTATAAATTACCTTTTACACCAGCTAGGGCAAATAATGGGAATTGTAGAGCCATTGAGTCAAATGTCTTGTTTATAAAACCTCAGAATAAACCTCCCAACGAATCTTACTATAAAATGACCTGTGAGAGAATTTGGGATTTTGATGTGCTGGGAGGCACGAGGGCTGGTTATTTGCTTCTGTTTTGGTCAGCACCGATCCATTCAGCTCCCCTTTTCTTTACATACAGTCTCAAATGCACACCAGGAAGGCTTCCATAAGCTCATTCAGTTTGGCTTTTCCCAACTTTTTAAAATGTGGCTGAAAAATAAAACTTTATGTGCTTTAAGCTCTTTTGAAATACAGCCAGGTTAGAACTGAAGAAGCTGCAGCACTTCTACATTTGATACTGCAAGCTGCAGCCACTGTTTAGATAATGAGAAAAAGCATCTCTCTGTAGTTCAGAGACATGTTATAATTCATGAAAAAAGTACCAGTAATACAGGAAGATAGTGCAGCTGTGGTACTTTCCAAATGTTCTAATATGAACTAACTATTTCATTAGCTTTACGGGGTAACAGATGTTAAAAAAATGATGAAAAATACATGATAAACAGCCCTACTTATGGATTAATACAGATGGTAATAAGATATGAGTAAAGTTTTATTGTTTCCTCTTCTACCTATCTCCTAGTATAACCAACAGGCTTTATCTGTAAAGGATTGTTTGGAATTTATTAAAAGCTCTGCTTAATCTCTGGCTGAGATACGTGGCCATCAGGTTTTCTTCAACTGAGTTGGTGTGTGTGAGTTCTGGGCGAGAAGCCATTATGTCAGAGATGTAAAATGATGCAAATAGATTCGTTGGCCATACCTGCAATATGAAAAATTGAATTTAAGAATGAACAAGGAGAGACAATTCTGATCCCACAGGTGCACCCCAATCTGCATGTTGTCTTTGCTTTTGTTTTTCTCCCTCTGCTAATAGCTCCCCTCTTGCTCTCTCGCAGTGAATCACATGAAGGTCACTCCCATGGATATATCCACAGCCTCGCTGCTCAACGTCTTCAATGGGAACGAGTGTGGAGCACAGGGGTCCTGGCAAGTTGGGGTTCAGCAAGACGTCACCCACACAAATGGCTGCATCGCACTTGGCATCCGCCTACCTCACACCGAGTACGAAATCTTCAAAATGGAGCAGGATGCCCGGGGCAGGTACTTGCTGTACAACGGCCAGAGGCCAAGCGACGGGTCCAGCCCCGACCGACCGGAGAAGAGAGCCACCTCCTACCAGATGCCTTTAATTCAGTGTGCTTCATCAGTACCCAGATCTGAAGAGTCACCAGAGGAGAATAAAATAAGGCTGTATAGCAGCAGAGCATCAGAAAAATATCCAAGTGCCCCAGCTCTTGCTTTGGTGTTTATTTGTACTGTGTCATATTGGGACATTCTCAGCTAGAAGTGAAAAAAACTTATTTTTCATGACTACAAAGCCAGGATTCCACCAGACTGGGGGTTGTTTTTCTTCCGAAAGAAAGGGACATTTATTTTCTTGATGCACTTGAATGCCTGAGAACTGTTGTTCTTTTCCTTACTTCCCCCCTCCTCCTCGAATCCCGAACGGCACTCGTTTGATGTTTGTGCTTTGAACTTCTTCCAGTCTGATCCCTGGCCTGACATGACTGCACAAAAGTAATTGCACTTTAGGACTGCAGACTTCTTGGGGGTTGGGGGGGGGGGGGGGGGAGGGGGTCTCCTTTTTTTTTTTTTTTTTTTTTTTAACTGCTGGGATGAACATTATGATCCTGCTTCAGTCATCTCTGCCGTTTTACCATTGTGGTACTCCCCAACACCCAGTTTCCCATCAGAATTTAGCTCTGGGGAAGGGCTCAGTGTCACGCCAGTGCTGTAATAGCAGCTTTCGCCCCTGACTTCACAGCTCTAATGTAGATATGTATATAAGGAGGAAACCCACAAAGATTTATCTTGTTATCTCACAGGCCATAACACAAAAAGAAACAGCAATTCAACAGCCCTCTGTTCAGATAGTGCTGAACGGTTAATACTTCCAATTAAAAAAAAATATTCCAAGTAATTTAAGCTATTTTTAAAATCACTAAGTTGTAAAAATAACCAGTGGTTTAATATTTTCTTGTTCAATTTCCTTAGCTATGTAATTGCTTCAAGGCCTCCCTTTGTATCTAGTGAGCAGTTACAACCAAGCCTCCTTAAAGCCAGACAGAAGCAGCGTTTGTTCTGTCGGGTGCACGCAGTGCAGGTAAGCTGCTGACACCGGGCAGTGGGGATGACTTCTCCTGGCATATTCCTGAGGCCTTACTTACTCCACGTGCAGTATTTGTGCCTTGGATTTTGTTTCAGCCAGGTGGGCAAAGTAAAGAAGCAAGTGGGGTCTGATGTGTTTCTGCAACCTTATTTAGCAGCATCTTTTTTAGTGATTGACCTCATGTAGGAACAAGTGAAGGGTTTCAGCAGCACACACACCGTGGGCCCTAGTAGAGCAAGAAAGCGGCTGGAAACAGACCCACGTCCATCATGGACAGAGACTGTCCTGGTCTTACCAGAGGGAGAAGCAAGAGTTGCATGAATGCAGCCACGGCCTCCCTTTCCTCCTGGCTGGACTGGCCCAACACATCCCATGGTTGCACAGGGAGCTTCACTCAGCACTGGTGTGGGGAGGCATTGCTGGGAAGGTGGATAGGCACAGCCCTCAGAGAGCATTCTGCAACAAGAGCCTGCCCTGGAAAGCCTCGGGTTTCCCCCAGTAGCAAATCCATCCCTGGGCGCACTGATGCAACCAGAGCAGACTCTGGAGGCACTAGGGGAGATATTTAGGGCCAGCAAGGAGGAACAAGTGAACCATGCTCTCCTGCTTTAACGGGGCACGAGCTGAGGGCACAGCCTAACCTTGCGGCATTTGGGCTGTGGCTTTTATGTGTTTTGGCTCCCAGAAGGAGCAGGAACCTGTGTAAGAAACATAAGGAGTGAGGTCATAGCATTTCTTCATCAGTATCGGCAGCTTCCAGCTGCCCAGCCCAGTACTATATGAGAAAAAAAGCCTTTAATGTGTTATTTTCAGCATCATAGAAGAAGTGTGTCTTGAATGAAGGTCTTTCAGCTTTACACAGACGAGTCTCCATACTGTCTGCCATAGCAAAAGCATTCTTTGAAAACATAGTGGCAGTGCTAGCAAAAACAGCAGGAAAAAGCCATTCAAGTGGCAAATGGCTATGATCAGGCCCCCAGCTTCCCCAAAGTCCATGCCTTCTTGACAGTTTTTCCAAGCTGGTATCAACCTTGGACGTGAACTTCATCAGAGTTGGAACAAAATTGGTTCATCTAGTTTTGAGACAGTAGGAGGAAGGGGAGAAAGAACAGTATTATAGACTCCCTGCCAGGTCAGATCACGATCTTTCACATTTTTTCCTCAGACAGATGAAAAGTCACAGAAAACTCATTACACGTCAGGATCTGAGCTCAGGATGGCTCAGTAGTCACCAGAGAAAGTGTTCCTCCATCCACCTGATCTCAGATCCTCCCTTCAGCCTGCTGGAAGGAGCCGAAAGCCAACTCACCATGTTGAATTAATTGAGCCCTGTGGACAACGGCTGCTCTGATCAGCATTTCTCAGTGGTTTTCTGCTCCACACAAACCTACTTGAGGAGTCAGTTCTGGATCAAAGGCAGCAGAAGCACCATTTGAACTAGAGAGGCAAGAAGGAGACACTATCTCTGAAAGAGAAGCTAGGAACCGGGATGGAGTTCGGTTTTCTCTCGCTAGACTTAAGTTTTGTATTCAGATTGACACCAGCGTATCTCCAGCCGATTTACTGAGTTACTACAGTCAAACAAGTCCCTTAAATACTAGCTTCATTCTGCCTTCTGTCTGAAACCTAGTGGCATGAGTAAATTCACATTAGTTTTTATTTATGAGGATGGGTATGGTGCTATGTTCCTTAGATCACACAAGACAAGCTTCTTCCACCACCATCAACCTTTCGCGCATTAGGTGGTCCTGTCTCGGGCAGAATGTCAGACCCTGTTCCTTCCCTGTGCAAGCGCCGCACACAGCTGGGTCCCGGCTAAAATCTGTACGTGCTTGTGATGCAGAACTGCAGCAGAGAGCAAAGGAACTGCTCCACAGCAGGATGCTCTGTATGTACCAGACAATGATCTACAGTTTATTAGTGCTTTGTGGCTCCTCTGTAAATTGCCTAATGTGAGAAACGTTACACCAGTTTCAAGAGAAAGACTTGCTGGGTTCTCACCTCTAAAAAGCACATTCGTGTCTCAACTGTTTTGAATCACAGACTTGCAGAGGGTCTAGGTTTTCCAAGGCTTACACTTACATTAAATGCAAACGTGACTGAATGTACAATCTGTACAAGAACTGCATTTTTTTTCCCCTATCATCTAGAGACAGTTAAAAAGGAAGTATTTGGAAAAGGCCTTCAAAATACATTACAAGAGATCTGACTGGGGACTACTCTAGTTCATTTGTAGTGTTGACCAGAACCATGATTTTATGATCTGGGTTCTTTACATATGATGCACCAGCTTCCCTCCACGTGCCTATATTTTTTATTTTTCTATTAACCAGTACAAGTTGGACAAAGACTTAAGTCTTCAGAGTACATATAGTTCATTTGCCAATCCGCATTCTCTGCAAGGCTTCTCCTAGGCTACAGGCACAGAACTAGGAGCTAAGCTTCCTTTATGTTTTGGTTTCGTCATGCACTAAATTAATTGCTGCACAGCACCGTGTACATTTCTGATACAATATTCCATTCATTTTATTTCTCCAGCCCAACCTCATGTGCTGGCAGCCCTGACTGCTAAAGAAGTTACGCTGCAAGTGGTTTGGCAGTGGAAGACCTACAGAGTGATTTGTCCCATACATAAATGCAGAAACTTTTAAAAAAAATGAAACAATTAATGTTGGTATCTTCAATAACTGCCAATTGCCAGGACAGGTGAAAGTCTTTCCCTCAGTAACATCCTACTCAAGGAGGCACCTGACAGAAGAAGCGGTAACCTGAAGAAGTTTCTCGGGCAAATTGTTTTAACAGGTTCTATTTAAGAAATATGACAAAAGGGATCAGAAAAATCAAAACAATTGTTCTTGCTCTGTTTCTATACTGTTTACATATTCTGCCTGCTGCCCAGGGGTATAATGTCATTTCTATGAACAGAAGTCCGTATTTTAAGATACAATGTCTATCTTGCTTGATTTGGAGTGTGCTTGCTTAAAGTGCAGGATTTTTTTAAAAAAAAATCTTTTTATTTTTGTAAAGTTATAGAAGATATTTTTCTTCTCAACTATCTTCCAGATTAAACTGCCAGGGAAGTTTAAGCACTTGTTAAACTATTGATTGAAATAAAAAAGCCTGACTGAAGAATTAAGGATTTCTTTGCCTCCTATACACGTTAGATTTTTGTTCTGTTGATTTTCTACCTGTAAAAGTGTGATAGATGTCTCAAAAAGCATTAACCAAAAATGCCCATTGAGTAACTTCTGCACAGAAAAGCTTATTTCTTACTACATACACAAGAAAACATTTTTTGCTTGAGAACACATCACTAGAAACAGCTCTGATGGATACAGCTGGGGTGATTTGGGTTTGACAGCACATCTTCAGGCTCTCTGAATAAAACAGGGGCTGGAAGTGCCCAGCACATAACAATGGTGTTGGCTTGCAAGAAGAGTAGGGTCAGAGCAGCTGTGTCAGGACAAAGGTGCGGTTCAACAGAAACCAAGTATTTTTCATAAAATGAGATGTAAGCAAACAGAGCAGCATTACTGCCCTGCTACTGCATCTTGCTTGATTTAAGGGCTACAGCCTGGGGGAAGAAGCAGGGAGGGATTAGAAAGGACACTTCTCCGAAAAAGGAAGAAAAAGCTGAAACCAACTGAGAAGGGAAAGCAAGCCACACTATAGCAAAAGCACCTTTCCTCAGTGCTGTGCAGTTTCATTCCTACCTCACTTGCACACAGAAAGAAGAGGTGAAATGGCAGTCAGCGAGGCTTCCACCACCACCACAAGCTTTGGAGCTGAGCAGCTTCTGAGTTTTCAGAAGTGACTCGGGAGATCCCTGAAAGAGGAGCTGGGTTTGCAGGAAGCATGCCCTAAATTACAAGGTACTCCAAATGCAGCAGCCACAGCCTGTGAAGAAGTGGCCTCCATTCCACACAAAGTGGTGGGCACAGATTAATTCAGGCATAAATAGATTTCTGCGTGGCTTAATTTTCTCACTCCTGACACAACAGGGAAGGCTAGGGAATAAAAACCAGCACCACTCATTCTGAATTTTATATTTTCATTAATTTTCCCTCTTACTACAAGTACTTGCCAAGCATCTTTCCCTTCTGGTCTTCTCTAGCGCAATCACTGCTGATTTTTCTTTTCGCTGCTATCTGCTGCCCACAATAAGTAATAATAAGGAAATGAAGAAACAAAATTTCCACTCCATCACTGAAGCAGGCAGAAACAAATATGGCTGTGAGGAACCAAACCCTGAGTACCCTCAAGCATTAGGGAAACGGCACTGTCGGCCTGAGCAATTACTGACTGGGCACTTTCTCCCCACCCCTCCTCCTTCACAGCTCTGCACGGGGCACAGCACCAGGCCACCCGATGCATTCTAGCTGCTGTGCCACCAAGCCCCGAGGACAGCAGTTAATTCCTACGCATCTTCCACTAATGGGAACTGCCTGTGACCGCTGCCTCAAGCAGGCATGATCCCCAACATCCTTGTCCCGTGGGAACCCCACGGTCCTTGCTTGCTGCCATTTCCATGACAGCCTATTGGAAGATGAGACAGTGGGCTGCACGGGATAGCACTGTCTTCAAAGAAATTAAAAACTTGGGAGAAAAAACACTTATGCTTGGGGTTGTCAGGCATTAGATGTCCCAGATTAACTGCCTGAATCCTGCAATTCCACCCACAGAAAAAGCCCTGGATCAGACCTATGTATTTTCAGCTGGAGGGCAGGTGCTCGCCAGACTCGTGCATCATCGATCTCTTTAAATAAACGCCCAGCCACCGTTCTAGCACCAACCCGAACACCCCCAAAGGTGACCAAGACGGTATGTAGACACTAGACACCACCTTTATCAACCACCCTATGCCCAGCATCGCTGGAAACAACCCTGCCACCCAGCCAAGGCGATTAGTGGTTTCGACACCGCAGAGCAGGGGCGCGCAGGCTCCCGGGTGCTCCGCCAGCGGCGTGGGCGATGGCGCCACCTGGCGGCCAGGGGCTGCGGCACAGCCCGGTGTCCGCCCGCCTTCCCCGGAGCAGCCGCGGCTGGGGGGCTGAACGCGGGCAAGGCTTCAGGTCCGGACCCCAGGGGACATTGTCTCTCACCCACGTTGCTGACAGGCCACGGGCCACCACCGGCGGCTGCCTGGGCGACTGATCCATGCCTGTGCCCGACAGCTTGGCAACCACGCCGGCGCTAACTGGACCAACAGCAGCAAGCCGGGCAGCGATCTTCGCAGCTCCCTGTGCAGGCTTGCCCTGGATGGGAGCACCCGTCTTAATGTCTTTCATCTCGGCTCCGCCTCTCCTGTCATTGCAGGTAGTTGCTATCTGTGAACCATCAACCTCTACCAAATGTGGCTTGAATTAGATTTCAAATTCACACAGGGAGAAGCAGCACAAAGACACCACAATCACATAAACCTTGTCCTGTAAAAAGTTTTTCCACAAATACGCTGACCTTCCTTTGTCCTTGTAATCTGGTTCCTGTGGAGGCAGGATGAAGAGGTAATTTCACCTAATCAGGAAAGCAATCTATTCTGATTTTCTTGAAGCTGGGACATGAAATAAGAGGCCCAAGGGCTGAAGTATTTCAAGGTATTACGCAAGAAAGTGAAGTCTGAAAGCAGTGCCATGAAGTTGAAGCTGCATTGGAAATCTGAAGTCAGACAATCTTGGACAGGAATACAATGAAAATCCTTCTCCTGGCATTCCCTCTTACACCACCAGTCACCACGTTCGAGGCTTTACACCCTGAGGCTGGAGAGAGAGAACATTTCCATCACTGCAGGCAGCCACAGCGGATTCCAGCTTGTGCCTGAGGAGAAGGCAGCTCGTACAGACCGTAGCCAAGCTGCTCCAGGAAGACAAAGCCATCACCAAAGCCACTTCTGAAGCAGTCCACCTCCTTCTTCTCATGACTGCCTCTTCCTGCCATACTCCCTTTCCTCACTTGACTCCAGCCACTCATGATATGCGGGACAGGTGTCTCATATTCATCATTTCAAAATTCTAAACTTACTTGAGGTGATTAAGGCAATCAAGGAAAACTAGCCACCATATGAGCTCCCACCTTCTACTAACGACTCACTACTTCATTATTGAAGTTACATTCTTTAGTATCTCCAGTTACAGCTCCAGAGGGCCACCTCTATTTGACCCAGGGTTCAAGTTGTGTTTCCTGTAGATTTTCCTCCTAAGCCTTTCCAAAACACGGTTCTATAAACTAAACTGTCCTACATAATGATTTAAAGCAATGCCTCTCAGCCACTAAGAAACAGAGCGCCATCTTCATAATTAGTCACTAGATTATCATTATACGAGCACTCAAGTGAACTGCAGTCTGAAAAGCAGTAATACGAGCAAAGCATTTACTGATTTGGAGTGAAAACATATGAGTAAATTTAACCTCTGGAAGAGTCTACTATTTCTGGAGCACCTTTGCTTCCAGGAGTCAAACATGTTTGGATTTTAAAAAAGTGCTTGGCTCTGATGAAAACCGTACCTTAGCTGTCTTATCATCTGTGTTTGGACTATCAAAGAAGCAATGGAAAATTATTTTGCCACTCCTATGAGATACAGCAGTCGTGGTGGGGTGACGCAGGCTGGAGGCCAGGTGCCCACCCCACAGCTGCTCTGGACGGGAGAGGAAATATAACAAGAGGCTCCTGGGTCAAGGTAAGGATGGGGAGATCACTCAGCAACTACAGTCATGGGCAAAACAGGCTGGACTCGGGAAATTTATTACCGGTCAAATCAGAGTAGGATAACGAGAAATATGACCAAATCTCACACCTTCCCCCCACCCCTCCCTTCCCCCCAGGCTCAGCTTCACCCCCGATTTCTGTCCCCCCTCCCGCCCAGCAGCGCAGGGGGCCGGGGCCGGGGGCTGCGGTCAGTCCATCACACGCTGTCTCTGCCGCTCCTTCCTCGCAGGGGGAGGCTCCTCACACTGCCCTGCTCCAGCCTGGGGTCCCTCCCGCGGGGACAGTCCTCCATCAGCTGCTCCGGTGTCAGCCCTGCCCACGGGCTGCAGTTCTCCACAGCCTGCCCCAGCCTGGGTCCCCGCGGGGTCACGGGCGCTGCCAGGACCCTGCCCCAGCCTGGGTCCCCGCGGGGTCACAGGCGCTGCCAGGACCCTGCCCCAGCCTGGGTCCCCGCGGGGTCACAGCCTCCTTTGGGCACCCACCTGCTCCACCATGGACCCCCACGGGCTGCAGGTGGGGATCTGCTCCACCATGGACCCCCACGGGCTGCAGGTGGGGATCTGCTCCACCACGGACCCCCACGGGCTGCGGGTGGGGATCTGCTCCACCATGGACCCCCACGGGCTGAGGGGCACAGCCTGCCCCACCGTGGGCTTCACCACGGGCTGCAGGGGAATCTCTGCTCCGGCGCCTGGAGCCCCCCGGCCCCTCCTGCACTGACCTGGGGGCTGCGGGGATGTTGCTCTCACTTAGTCTCACTCCTCTCTCCCACGGCAATTTGTTGCACAGCTTCCCCCCCCCCCCCCCCCCAATTCCTAAATATGTTACCCCAGAGGCGCTACCACCGTTGCCTTGGGCTCAGCCTTGGCCAGCAGCAGGTCCGTCTTGGAGCCGGCTGGCATTGCCTCCATCGGACACGGGGAAGCTTCTCGCAGAAGCCACCCCTGAGAACCCCCAGCTACCAAAACCTTGCCGTGCGAACCAAATACAGCAAAATATACCACCACTAACAGGGTAGTTGTACAGATTTAGGGCTGTTTTCTTTTACTTGAAAGGTACAAACAGCACTGGCTCCACAGGTTTTTTTGATACACAGACACACCTGAACGTTCCAAGGCTGCAAACACAACATGCCCAAATGTTTAGTATCTTCCCCATCCCCCCGGGCTTACTGTGTTTAGCAGCAGTCAGGCATTACAATCCCAGTGAGCACAATCCACTGTCAAACACCTAACAGCCATGTTTTCTACCCTTTGAAGACTCGGCTTCAAGAACAGACAAGGCAACAGCTAAGCCTTTAGGAAGGTGCTTTAAAGGCTTATGAAAGATTTCCAAGCAACACGAAGCAGCATTTTAGAAATCCAACAAGACAGACTTGGACAAGGCTCAAGGAAGGCTTGATGAAAAATAGGATGGAATCTGTGCTAGAGAACAGGGGCTGTGCCTCAGCCATCCTTTCTCAGTAATTTGTCCCGACATTTGTGCCTCAGTTTCCCCATCTCTGAAGCCAGTGAGCCATCCTTACAAGGCAGACTGAGACACTCACAAAGATTGCTGTTTGGTCACTACCCACTCTGAGAACAGCCTAGACATTAACCACCAGTGTGACAACCTCCAAATTCTCCTATGCACATGAATCTGCACCAGCATTAGTAAAAACTTTCAACATCCTGAGACAATTATTCCCGGACAATGGCAAAAAAAAATTTTTTACACAACGTGGATGATACACAGACTAACTTTAAAACAACTCACAGCACTTCTTCTCTTATACACAAGTTTGAAAGGTAAGAATAACTATTTCAATCACCTTTCAATTTTTCATTTATTTCAAATGTCTGAGCTCAGACTGCTTAGCTATAACCATCTCTCTCACACCTCTGTGCGTGGATACCATAACAGCCTTTAAATCTTTTCTAAAGAGGAGGGAGGGGAAGAGCAGCATTCCACCACTGCCAGCAACAGAAGTTGCTATCGTACAGAGATTCAATACCCTGCTGTCAGTATTGTCAATATTACATAAACTAGTAACAAGCTTTAAATAAAATGGCACTGTAATATGGCGGGAGATGCTTATAGCACAATTTAGGTAAAACATAATTTGCAGAGGATGAAACAATGGATTTAATCCGAAGCAGCTTCCAGATCTGGTTCACCACCACACAAACACATAAACCCTTGTCCCAGCAGATGAGGAACAGGCACTAACCTTACCATCCAGCAGCAATGAGAAAGCCAGATAAAAGATAAGAATCAATCATTTGCTTTTGCACAAGACCTCATTTCTACATAGCCATTTGTCACTTAAAGGTCAAATCAATAAATGTGACGACACCATCGCTACTTTTGCTTATGCTGTCAGAATCAGCAATTCTTCTTTAACATACACAACCTTGTATTCAAAAACAAAACCACAACAGACAAACTTCGATCATATACTTGTTTACTTTAACAGAGTGCCCCTGTAAAAGAAATTCAGACTGGAAAGAAAGAAATCTGTCTCACAAAACCCACTCCTGTATTTAGCTCTCCCTCTTGTCCAACATTTAAGTGTGCCCCCAGTCTAAAGCTGCCAAAGAAAGTCAAGATCAGCAAAGACAGAGCCTCCCTGGCAGCAGCGGTCAGTGCTACGCATAGATGTGCCTTCCTGGACTCACTCCACAGAGCCATTCAACAGGAACCAGCGTAGAAAGCAAAGCGGTGAACTACTGCGTTCACAACAATGTGACTCAAAAGACCAGCTACAGAATTTCAATCCCACCTGCAAACACGAAGAGCCATGCATTTCAATATTACAGTAGATGTTTATTAGGGTTGCTCTGTAACCATGTAGCTCTCATTCCATCATTTACCACAGACTGAAGCAAGCATTTGCCCTGGCAAGTCAGTTCAAGCTAGAGACTCCAAACAGGAAAAAAAATTCTTTGTCACGACAACTATTATTATAAACCTGACAAACCATCAGCATCCTCAGTGTTGTCTGGATTCAGGCACCGGCTCTTCACACCAACACTGAATCTTCATCCAAGGCAGCTGCATGCTGTTTACTAGCAGCACATAGCAGCAGCGCACTAGATACACCCATTCAGTATCAGCAGTCTACAGAACGTACATAGTCAGGAAGAAGTTCCAAAATAAAAAGGACAGTACTACATTTTGAATGGTTTATTAACACTTCAACTTTTAATAACTTTGAAGAAGCCCTGAAAGATAAGTTTTGCTTATTGACTTTGTCTTTTCCCCTTTGTCAAAATGTCACCTTCCACCTCCTCCCTCCCAAGGAGACAATGAAGTTTCAAGCTAGTGTTTGGTTGCTTATTATGTAAAAATTGGCTTCAATCATAGCAGCAGAAACATGCAAACTGGGGCAATAGTGTTTGTCAACAGTTTTTAGAGAATGCATAGAAATGCACAAATAACTTGTGAATTGATACAAATAACTTTTTCTTAAATGAAGTTCATATATATTTATTTATAAGTGGGTTAAATTTGGTGCCCAGAATTAACTGAAGCTATATCTTCTATTTAACTAGGCTTTTTCCCCCAAAACCATCACACTACCCTTTTTTAAAGTGCTATATTCATAAAAACTTTAAAATACTACTTTGATACTTATACTTGTTCTGTCTTGCCCTTTTGAGAAATCAGAAGGGCAACCTGCAATGCATATTTAACTGAAGTTATACATTTACCCTCACACAATTTTATGGGCATCTTCATCTGATTTTATCACCAGGAGCAGTGGAGAGTGCTTACATACACAAGTAAGCAGGCAGACAAAGCAAGAAGTTCTAACCATTTCAGGAACAAAGACAAACAATTTAATCCATATTACATAATTAACTGAATACAATTGATCTCATCCAAAGTGACTCCTGAGAGCAAAATAGTTTTAGCATTACATTTTATATACAGCTGTGAAGGGATTACTGGAAACCAAGACGTTATCCTTATACCATTAGTAAGTACACTGGTTATGAGGCCGCTACACACTGTCACTTTGAAGACATTACTTAAACCATGACCAAGATTTACCACCAGCTGTTTGTTATTTATGAAAAAAAAAAGTTATTTCAATCTGATTTTATCATTATTTTTACCTTATTACTGTTGCCACACATCACAACCTGGGTCAGCTGATCAATGACTCCTTTTTCTGCTCTCAAGTCCTAAAAGTGCTAGCTACCCTTGAAAACCTCTGTACACTATGCTATAAACATTGTAACATCTTCCAGATAATTCCCCACCCCACCTTCAATGCAGCAATGACTGCTCTGTCTGAAGCAGACTACATCCTGCACACTATTGCTTTCATTATTTTCCATGTAATCAGTTTGGAACTGGCTATGACAGTCTGATGTGGCAATGTTCTGTTAGAGGAAATAAAAAGATTTAAAAAAAAAAAAAAAAATCAGAAGAACTACAACATTCTGAACCAGCGGAACCAAAATAATCAAGACCTCAACACAGCTTTTCCAGTCACTGGGATAGAAGGAGACTTGAATGCAGACACTTGAACAAGTAATTGGAAACATCTGTGCTTGCATGCTTAAGTGAAAAGATAAACAATATTTGCATTTTCTTCATCAACTTCCTTGAAAATATGCACGATTTTATAAAAAAAGTTTATCACAGAAAGCAATGACAGAACATGATGTAATTATAGTTTTCTTTTTTTAAAAAAAGCACTAGGAATCAAAGGCAACCAAGATAACATACATCTTCTCCAGAACATTTTTCTCAGCTACATAAGGTGTGCATACACCAAGGTCTAACACACTTAGCTGCACCACATCAAGTCAAGCTGTCCAAGAGCATATACAATTTTGCTTACAGGAGTATACCCCTTCCACAATTTTTCAAGTTTACAAGTAATTCCCTGTATTGGATTATGCGTAGCCAGAAGTACAGATAATATTTTGTTCCAATACTACAGTTTGGTTTTATGACTTATTCAGAGATGAGGCAAGACATAAGATTAAGTGCAGGGAAGCATTTCAGACCCCCACAAAATGCATTCTTTAAAACTTAGCTATACATGACTAACACAGGTAGATCTGCCAAGAGTTGCATTAAAATTATTTTCATTTTCAAAAGGTGAGCAACTGAGGCTCACTCAGCAAATATCAACTCTTCTGCATCATGGAATTCACTATGGGTGTCTGAAAGATTCAGCTTGCATTTCTGAATATCTGCTGAAACAGAATTACGAACTAAGTTAGTATATATGAATTAAGTACTCTTATGAAATCAAAGAATAATGTTGACTCCTGGAAGACACCCAGAAGATCCAAAGATGGAACAGAAGGTTGATTATTACACTCCCGCACAATTCAAGCAAACTGTTAATATATTGATAACATTCACATCTGGTATTTGTACCTGCTGGATATCCAAATTACACTGCTCCAAAACAAGTTTGGTAACCATCCCCTCTGTAGCTGAAAGCAGCCAGAAAACAGTTCATTTTAAACAAATGGAATGCAAACCTTTTTTTTTTCCCCAAAAAAAAACTTCAATTACAACAGTCTAAGCCAGAGACTTAAGCAAATAAACTTCAAAATAGCCATTTGTTACAAGTAGCAAATTACCATGAACAATGAACTTGTTAGGAATCCCTTCTAAAAGTACAACACACACAAACAGGCTACCCAGCAGAAAAATGTTAACAATTTTATTTTTTTGTAATGTTAAATATTATGGGACAGGACTGTAAGGATGAAGAACTCTCAACAATGCCTCACAAGAAGTAAGAAACGAATTCTGCCATGATATTAGCAAAGTAAGGTAAGGAGAAAATTTACACAGTAAGAGGCACCATTTCCCCCAGAATACCTTTTGCCATATTCCTGAATGAGTGGGATTAGCAATCTAATAAATCATTTTTCAAGAGGTAACAGCAACAGATAAAATTTTAAAGGATTATTAAAATAACATTTACAAGACTCTGAACAATTTTTTAATTCTTATTAAAACCACAGAAAGAGAACAATTCTTTATTTATGAATTTTCATAAAGGACTGACTGTGCAACTGACACCTGCTATTGATGACTTAATGTACAATTTTGTCCAGTAGCCGAACAGTTTCTCTTTTCAGATTGTATTTTCTAATCGTGCGAGACCATTAAAGGCAAAGCCTGTTATGATGCTGTACACAAAAATGGCCACTTGGACCATACTACCAATGAAGTGGTAGGTAAACAAATCTTTTTCTGGCCGAGGAAAAAAAAAAACAAAAAAAACCCAAAAAAAAACCTCAAAAAAAAAAAAGGAAGCTGCATTTTGCATGCTTCTCTCACTCATTCTTTCTACAATATGAACTTCCCTAGAAAGAATCCAATGAAAATGGCTGCAATTACAACAAGAAGTGAAGGAAGAGAATTAGAGCCATTATCTCTGAGGGCCAAAGCTGTGGGTGATCCAGATTTATCTGAGTGCGCTACCTTTCTGAGCCTCAAGCCTTCATCCTGAGGGGGAAAACAACACAGATGGGAAAAAAAATTATGAATACACCTTCTTTACAATAGTAAAAACTGAACTCAAAGGCCGAATTTGCTGGCGAATATTTAAATAAGTTAAAAAAAACAACAAACCAACGACCAACATTACACCACACCAAAATCCAAAATATAAACATAGGAAACCATAGTATTTCAAATAAGGACAGGTAATCACTAGTCTCTCTCATTAAGAAAGATTCTGAAATTCTTGCTAGGCACAATGAAGAAGCCTGCTTTTAGTTACCGTGTCAGAATTGAATAGCAGGAATTCCTTAATATTAAGGAGAAACATCTACTTTATGTAGGGCTTCTCCAAACGTTCCAGTGCCATCAGAATTACAGCTGTGGAGACACCATTATTTTATGGCTCTTTAAGAGGCTACCATGGCCAATGAAACTGTCAGATACACAAACACAAATTTATAGAAAAGTCACCAAAAGTCATGTATTGACTAATTACAGATTACTGAAATGGGACCTTTATATAAAAGTACTGGAAAGTAGTGTTTGCTTACCTTCTCTGGCCAAGCAATTGTTCTTGTTCACTAATAATTTGTAATACAGAATATTACCTCTTTGGATTTCATTTACTCATTCTTAATAATAATAATGCGCTTTTATTAAAAGCTACTCATTCCGTATTTCTGACTTAGACTTAAAGTAACTAAAACCACCTTAAACAGGACCATTTCACTTAAGAAAATTCCACAGCTTCAGTATCTCATCCATGACAATCACAAAGTTTCAATCACTGAGAAGTTCAAAATATACAGGACAGTAAAATCGTATTACATATCAATCTTGACATTCTAACAATTCTATTTACTTTCTGGAATACGCATCTATTGGCCTGATTACAAAACAGACCTTTCAATCAAGAAAAATGAAGCCACTTCAATATAAACACAAAAGCAGAACTTACTCTCAGGTGCCGGTTTTCATCCGTCAGCTTCATAATCTCTGCCTGAAGTCTTTTGCACTCCTCCACTAGCTTCCTTGTTTCAGTATCATTAAGTGAAACGCTATGTGGTTTTGGCATCGGTCCATCCTGCTTAGATGTATTCAGTACTGGCGCGGGTTTGCTTGCATCTATATCATTCTACAAATATTAAGAATTACTTGAGAATTTTACTTACCTAGAGAAAAATCATCCACAGCTTAAAACTGAGACAATCCAGCTACCAATATAGTTCAATGAAGCTTATATTTACAGTAATCTGAACAAAAACTTCTGTTATCAGTTCAATTCTGATTAGCTCAAATATTAAAAAGCAAGAGAAAATTGCACCATTTACATTTGGTACTACATGCTACTGAGACAAAAATAAATACTTTAGCTGTGACCCAGAAGGCATCCAAATGACAGCATAAACTGCATGAAACAGTATTTGAACTTGGGGGGGGGGGGGGGCGCGCGCAGGGAATAAAAGGAAGAAAGTAATCCCGCAATAGTAATAAACAAAACAAAGTAGAAGGAAAACAGGTTATGTCACAACCTAATACAAAGTATGTATGGCACAAATATTTTGCACTTACAGCACCTCTTACTGAAGGAAAATAAAGTATTGCACAAACATGGAATTTAGGTCTCACAGCATCTCTGAATTACACATGACTAATTTTGAATACAAGTGAAAAGTCACATAAAAAGCTGTGAAAAAGCCAAAAAATAAGATTAAGAATCTAGTTCCCACAGCTCTGCTCAAAATACACAATGATCTTCAGCAGAAATTAATAGTTCAATGGATTCAGCTGTATAGCCCAGGTTACCACTTGTAAAAACACAGCATTCATATGGCAATACACTCAGATCAGATCAGATTCAGGCTTCTATATTGCTACTTGCTTGGCTATACAGCTATGCCATTTAGACCACCACCATACTGCACCTTTCGTAACCAAAGTAGTCCAAGCTAAGTACTAAATGCAATAGAAAACCTATTAAAAGGTAATCACATCTATGTAATAACAAAGCAACTTAAAAAAAGCTGCAAGAATTTCTTTAGTTCCTATGCAAGTGGCAGTTATTTGGTCTACAACATCTACTTGCATTTTACAATTTCTTGCAATGCAGCCATAGACAGGCAAACAGCCAGATCCTGCTACTCCCCACAGATACTCCTAAGTGGATTTAAAAAGACCAACACATTTAAATCATGAGTAAGCAGATTGCAATCTGTTGCTTTTTTAACTGGTTAGCTAGCTGAATTGAATTCCTTTAGTAGCACTGAAACTTCATGAAAGACCTAAGTCTTATATCTCTGGAACAAACCTCCTTCTGCTGTTCTACCTCACTGACTGGTGTTCTTCACGTCAATTTTCTGGCTATGACTGGTAGGCATCTGAAGAAAGTTGTTGCTTACTGGAGCGAAATACTTGTGTCCTGGTGTAGGTATATCCTGAGGTGGCAGGTGAGGCTTACCCCAGGACTTGACAGATTTCTTATTGCCAAGTTTAAGGACATTGACTAAATCAACTGCTAAAGCAGGGGTTTGCAACCCCATGCTGCTACTCAGAAAAATACAAGTATTTTATACAGTCAATACTATGAAGATACCACACTAAAGAAAGCACAGAAGGAGGTAGTTTTGTATAATCCACTACATTTCTCTCACTACATTACACATTTTATACAATTAAGAACAAGTATATTTTTTTCATTATCTAAGATGCAATTTAGTAAGAAGGTAAAAAAACACAGAAAGTAGACAACTAAGTGCCTTGATAACAAATGCTTAACTTTATAGTTTTAGTATTTAACACACACTTAGGCAGCTTACACCTGAATAAAAGGCTGAAACTCAAATTACCCTTGCAAAAAAAAAAAAACCAACAAACAAAAAAAAACCCACAACAAACTATGAAACTCATCAAGAACATTATGCTGACATTACATCCAAAAAAATCTCTTTACATTACACTCCAAAAAACTATATTGGAAGAATACTTGCAAAGACATCTACTGGCCAGGTAGCAGCAGATTTCATGGAGACCCTTTATGCATGTAAATAACAAGTAACAAGATGGTTTTTACATGCATGGAGCCATGCTACTTTCCCCCAACATGCCTTATAGACTACTGTAAAAACTAGACAGTATTAAAGAGAAAAGTCAAGGCCATAGTGAAGAAGGCTGTTCACAAAAATCCTACTTTAGCACTCCACTTCACAATGCTAAACACCAAAAAAAAAGCCCAAAACCAAAAAAAAAAAAAAAACCAAACCAAAAAAACCCCCACAAAAACCCAGGATATACACTATTAAGATTCCATAAATCAGAATTTCAAGTATGAGGGCAAAAAAAACGTTCATGCATAAGAATTCAGTCATAGTCTGCAAAACTTCTAGGTAACTGACAGTTTACTACTATTCCAAATACCAGGCAACACAAAACAGACACCTTCAGTCTATATACAATGCAATGTCATCTCCTACACAACTGGAATAGAACTTGTCTGAAGGCAAGAGCATGAACAAGGTAATGGAAATTTTTTTGTCTGATTATCTGTTTTTACCCACTACCTTAAAAAAAATGCATTTAGGATTCCTAAAACATGCACTAATTCTAATTGGTACTTCCTTTTCTAATTCAGCTGAATTAGAAACATATTTTTTTATGTTGAAAAGCACTTAATCTTTTAAAAAGCAAATTATGCAATTCACTTTTCATTGTTTATGTAGTATTGAAGATTATTTATTTTTAATCTGACAGCAATAACATTCTAAAGCAAATCAACAATAAGAATAATGGAAAGATAATAACTTCTGGCACTAGTCTCCATGGCTGAAGGATTTTAAGATACAGTTGGACAAGGTGCTCCCTTTCCAATGAAAGGCTTGAGCAGATGGTATTTCCTTTCAATCTGGGCTGTTCTACAATCCTATGAATCTTTGAAAATGTTATATATTGAACATCCCTCCCATCTAATTTAGTACAAATTTCTAGAATCCATTTAATTAACTAATGATATATGCCTAAAAAAAATTCAAAACAAATTTCCGTGAGATCCTACCAGACAATGCATGACAGTTTCTTACTCTTTTCTTACTTACCAGTTTATCATTTTCGTTGGGCATTTCAAACACACATCTCAATTTGGAGTCCATTAACTCATCAGGCTTTGCTTCTTTCCACTAAGACAACAATTAATATAGTTATTTAACTCTATTTAACTCATGCAAACATTTGAACAGTTCATAAGCTTGCTCTTGGTACTTGCCTCCTACACAGCCGAATACTGCCCTTACCCTAGCTGCAGTTTCTGACTTGCTTCCTTAAGAGTATGTTTTTGTTCACTTTGACTACTGCAATGAAAGCTAGAAATGGTTAATTAATGGAACCAGAAATAGAAATTAGTAAATTGAATGCAAGGATGGATCCAGAGGTTTGTAGGGGATAGGGAGGGGACAATACAGTCGTTCCTTTAACACACAATGAGGAACAAGTGTATCTGAGTCTGTTTATGAACAAAGTTCTAGCCTTATCACTCCTTGGTAAATGTACTCCTTATGTCCTATCTTGAAAGCACCAATTTTAAACAAAAAGGTTGAAAGACACCTTTTCGTGTCTCCATATTTAGTTTCAGAAGAAATTTCTTTAGTTCTTCATATTTTAGCTTTTTAACCACTTCCTCATTTTACTGCATAATACATTACAATTTAGGCCTAGAGAATTTTCAAATATGTTTATAAAAAACATTTTAAATTTTAACAGTTACCAATATATCTAAATAATTGTAAAATACACTGGAATTTCGCTGTTCAACTGACAATTAACTTTTAAAGCATGCACTTCATGTAGTTGCCTTAAATCCTTAGGCTCAGAAACTGATCTGAAGTCTACAGCAATTTTTCCAATAGGTCCTCTGAAATTACCTTAGAACTGCAGGTCTTACAGACTACACCCAGGTTTGTCACAACACACTTCCCCCTTTTTTTGTTTGTTCTCCTTTTCAGTGGCATTAGTTGTACAGTTGACTTGTAACTACAATTATCGATTTTCTGCAACATATGTTTCTCAGTATGCTACACTTAAACACACCGAGAAAGCAATTATCTGAAAGGTATTTCTGAAGTGGCTTTTTATATCCTCACCAAATAGTTACACTTCACTTACCACACATAACCAAAAGCTATCAAAGCATAGTAAGAAAAAGTAAACCAGAACAAGAAGGAAGAGAAATGTTAACTTTCGAGCTACATGTCTCAAAAAATTTCACAAAATCTACAAGGTTTTCCACTGTTTGCAGTGAAGCGTGATGCCACAGTAGTCTTTCCTTTCATATAAGGGGACAGAGCCTCAATCTGCAGGTCTAGTGGATTTCAGCAATTTATAAAACCTCGTCTCTATCCTTTGTTTCCCCTCTCCTCCTCTGCCTTGAGTGAGCACTGAACATACCTGTGTAAACCCAGGCATTCCTTAAACAGTCTCTAGAGACAGAAGCCTATGCATCATTCCCCTCCACCTTAATATACAAGCTTACGGGAGTTCATGTACACCCTCAAGGGCGTGTTAACACAACCGAAGGCTTCCTTCCCATTTCTGCCAGCTTGTAACGTCAGCAACAGATGTCCTTCCTTCTGAATTAACAAACACAAACCTAAATATCTTCTTTCTGGACCTTTCATCAGACCAGTCCTGCCTCAGAACAGAATCTACAGCATATTCTGTTAAAACAGAATATAAATCTACGATTTTGCTGTATTTAGCCACTTGGTATCTCTTAGAGAGACCTATCTTAGTCTTCCAAATGTTTTAATTTGTTATAATCCCATACAACATTTCACTGAAACACTTTTCAAAGCAAATGCACCCATTTCATACAGCTTCAGGCTTGTTCTTTAAACATACTCTTGATTCCTTCAAATACAATCTGTTGATCCCCTTCAGATTAGCCACATATAGGGTACAACATGCTCATATTTTAACACTGAACTGACTTTACCTTAGATTCACTATTTCCATTCCACCAGTTC
The DNA here is from genome assembly GCF_963210335.1 of Falco punctatus. Taxonomy (NCBI): domain Eukaryota; kingdom Metazoa; phylum Chordata; class Aves; order Falconiformes; family Falconidae; genus Falco; species Falco punctatus. The sequence continues at coordinate 61,317,875 of NC_137582.1, read as the reverse complement.
ACTAAGCGAGTTCTAAGAACTAAGCTTGTATTTAATATTAAAATACCTGAATCGCATATGCAAGTTGTACTTGTTCAGAGAAAACCCAATTCTTCTCCAGAAAGAAATTGCAAAAACACGACTCATTTACACTTAAGCCTGAGTTTCTAAGAAAAAAAAAAATATACAACAGTCATTTTACCCCATTTTTACTTACCACTGCCTCCATATCTGAAATATTTGGTGGTGCATAGGTTGTTTGTACCATAAACTTGTGTTTACTCTTCTCATTTGGGTCATAGTCAAAAGGCTGCAGCATTACTGTTCACAGGAAAAAAAAAAGGATAAAACTCTTGATTCTTCAGTTAATCACTGTAACAAGCATGCTATACGCTTCAGATTTGCTTCTCACTGAACAGACACTGAAAGTTGAAATGCAAAAGACAGTATTGAAAATACAGCAGATATACACTGTAGCAACCAGTACTGAGAGGAAAGAGCTTTAACTTTTTCAGTCTGGTGTAGATGACATTAATTATTTCTGTAATTACTATAGCTAAAAGACATTTCATATACAAGTATGAACAAACAGATCCTGTAAGGCAGACACCAAAAAAAAAAAAAAAAAAACAAAACAAACAAACAAAGAAAAACCCACAAACTGAAGCAAACAGCACAGGACTTTGCTTTGGAATAAACACATTGTGTGATTAAATGCACGCAAATTTAAAGAATTGTAGCACACATTACAATAGTTACACGGGAGGTGGGGGGTGGTATATTAATCTAAGCTGGGAGCAAAACTACTAAAATACTTCAAACTACAGTTACTATAGGAGGTAAAGCTGTCTAGGGTTTTAATAATACATCTTCAAAATGCTTTCAAACTGAGCTCTTTGTAAAAAAACATCTAGCATTTAAGTTATATAATAACTACACAATATATTATACTCAGGTTTTAACATTCTTAACCGTAAATCCAGTCTAACAGTTAAAAGTACTCCAAAAACCAGGTACATAATTTAACTCCATGCCACGTTTTGGGTGTCCATTGCACCTTACCAGCAAATAGAGGGATGAGATTCAAAATCAAATTCCCTGTAAAGGCAGCTTTAAGTGAAACATTAAAATAAAATGCATAATACTCCTTGCATTTTATCTTATGTATTTTCTCTCTGCATTTTCAGCTTTCAACGTATTGTAATGCAGATTTAAAAAAAAAAAAAAAAAAAAAAAGAAAAAACCCACACCACCACCTGGATGGAACCAGATTCTTTGACACAACAAAGTTTGTGCTACTTTTTTTTGTTGTTTTTGTTGTACTTTTTGCTACCAGAGTCTGATTATGCAAGCAGTTTATACTTTCTAAATTAATGCCTTTTCACTGTATTTTCATCTTTCCAGAGCTTAAAACTCTGTTGGTTAAGAACAGAAACTTATGCTTCTAAAGTTGTTATTTTGAGGTGTGCACAATCCTGGTGAAAAAAATTACATCACTGACAGTATAGCTTCCATTATTTCTACAATACAATACTTTTAAATGAAAGCTTTAATTACAGCAGCACAGCACCACCTTCATCCATCCAAGTTATACAAGGTCATCCAGGCGCAGACTGTGTTTTTACACTACATAGCAGCTGTCCCGATCATCCTGGCATCACTATTATGTGTGTGGTTTCTTTAGTTCACAGGGACTGAAATAACACGATGTTTATAATACAGACCAGGAGATCACAACTTTTATAGGATATAGTTGCATACCCAGGGGCATATTATAAGGGTTTGTAGAACCACCTGAATACACAAGTTTTGTTATGGTAGTGCTGGGGGACTACTGAAGCAGAGAGAGGGATACACAACAAGCAGCATCTACCTCCAACCATACTGGCTGGAGCAGACCCTGAAACAAACTATCATGTTAGCCCGCTTGTCTCCTTTCAGAGACAACTAGTTGCCTTAGTCCAGATGGGAGGACCGAACAACACAAATTATATTTAAACATGTGTATGTAGGTACAACACTTGTGACTTGGTCTATCAGAGGATAAGGACTCGGAGAAGCTGAAGTAGTTTTGGATAAAGATTTAAAAAACCCCAAGAATAACATTTTTCGGAGTCCTATCAACAGGTATCTGTAAATGTACCTATAGCAGAAATACTGACTGAGCTAGAAAAATACACTGTAGTCTCTGAACAACCTTCCCATATATTCTAAACCAATTTGTAGACTTCAATACTGCTATAGTTTTAAACAATTCAATTATATTTTCCACAATTCTGAATCTTCATTGGATGTACAGTTCAATATGCTTCCCTTCACAGAAAGTAAATTCTTCATGGTAGGACTGAACTGCATTAGTATATAAAACGCTAAGTGCAGTATCAAAATTACTAACTTGGCCTTTCCATTTTCCATTCACTAGTACCTACGAGAAAAGTTACTTCTAAATTTAATTACACTGCCACCCAACCTTAGGCCTTAAGTACTAGTTACAATTTGCAGGTGTTTGCTACAGGATGGTTATATATATTTTTTTTTTCCCCTTAAATTTTATATACAATGTAATCAAAGGGTAAGTGAATAATCTGAATCAGATCTATCTCACAAATAAAGTACAAAAAGGAACTGCATTATTTGACATGCTTTCAAACAACCTGTTTAGAAAGGTTTAAAAGTCAGGTTTTCTTAATCATTGGTCCCACTGTGGTCCAAAACGTAACTGATCAAACTAAATACTTCTTCCATATATCAATGCTATAGCAATTTATCTCTAAGATTTGTTCCATTATGGCAAAGCCAGCTTTCCATCACCACAGAACTTCTTCACATGCTGGCAGAATCCCTGGATAACTAGTTAAATAACTTTACGTTCTTTGGCCACTCGGTAACAACTGAAAATCTCATTTAATTGAAAAGCAGCAGAAAAAGACAATCCACAAATTCAAAGAGCTCTTAAAGCTCTTCATGATTTTAAGTAATCATGGAAAATCTCCTAAATATACGAAAGCACAGTTTTAAACATATTCTTGGAATCCCCGAGTCGTTCAAAGATCACTTCTAGGGGAACCGCAATAAACAGTTATGAAAGCAAGCCTCTTGTTAATAGGCCTAGGTTTTCTACACAGGAGGGCTTTTTCTCCACAAAATAAATGGCAAAGGGGTCTGAAAACCAGAAGGAAGAACAATAACAAGTTTTCTAAAAGAAGAGTAACACACTATATTCTGAAAAGAAAAAACAACAAGCAATTGTTAACAACAAGCAATACATGATACAATAATAAATAGTTAATTTAGGGCATCAAGGTAAAGAAAAACAGATCTTTCCAAATCAGTATTTTGGGGAGGAAAAAAGAAAGTGTAAACATTGCTGAAGGCTACCTAGTGATTCACAATTGAATGATAAACAAAACGCCCATGGACTTTCTTAAAATGACTGTAAATTACATCTCCAACAATAGATTTAAAAACTGGGTTGACTTTCAATGAGCACGATGCATTATATAGGCTGAAGTCAACGTTTAGTTTTGAAAACAGTTTCAGCCCATGGTATCCTAGAGTGAATTCTCTCTGCACAACAACATGAGATAAATCTATTTTTAATTATATGAAAGATGAGTCAGCAGTGAAAAGATTCAGTTGAGAGATCAATGAGATAACAAAGTGGGTCACTAGAAAAATCATCTGCATAGTTAGCTTACCAAGTGACCCAAAAGAAATCATACGCTTAAAACCAAAAAGATTAAGCTGACACTTCGGGAAGAGAACTTAATTCTGAAAAGCACTGTAACTAAACAAGTACATGTGAAAGCATCTTGAGGGGTGGGGGGGGGTGGGTGGGTGTCACTGTAGCTGAATAACTGCATGAGAATCCAGTAATACAGAAAAAGGGATATCAAAGATTCCCTGCTATGCAAACTGAAGAGTCAAGTAGTACTGTTTCCCTTTATTGGTGAATCTGAAGCTGAAATACTGTTTACAGCTCCAGTATTATCTCATTTAAAACACTGAAATATTCCAAGCATTAAAAGAATGACATAACTATGAAAACACATTTTAAAATAGGCAAATGGAATCCTTCAATCTCTTCAATTCTCTGAGAAGAACGTCCAGCAATATCTTGATTGTGATATATGACTACCTACAGGGAAGATCCCTGATACCAGATCAAACACTCAGTCAAGACAAAATGGCTGCAAGTCGAAGTTGAAGATGGAAATGAAGTAGGCTTTTGACTACTGAATCATGAATCAGTTCTCAGTAAAATGATCTTTCATCCACAAGATGCTGGATTGTCCACGGTAAACAATGTTGAAGTTTTAAAGGGTCACGTTCTACAGATCATATTAGATAAGTAAACTGGTGTCTCTCCTACAAGAAAACTTAGTCTAAGGTTTCAATCAACCATAAATACAAAGTATTTCTGAGTTACTCCTTGCAACATTTGAACACATAACGTGAAGCTTCTCCAGCTTCTTTTAAACTTCCCAAAGGGTATAAGGATATGAATCTGAAAAGCTCTGAGGTTTGCTCCATGTTCCCCTCTTGCTTTGCTACGGCTCTGCAATCATTCTACAAAAATTAACTTTCTAGACTTAGAACACGAGCTCACACCTGTATTGTCTGTGATCTCCACAACCTATAAAGAGGGGATTATCCGCTCTCCAAGTTGGGAAATATGGTAGGTCTAGAGAAATAAAAGAGTTTCTCACCTCTTGGAGTCACTGGTTTGAGAATCCCCTTTATTCTGGAGATTCCTACCTCTAGATAATTGGGAGAATGACCCATGAAAATGTTACCAAATCAAGACTGACACTTAGTCTTACCCCATTTCCTTGACAATGTCTACTCCCATGATAACTAACACCTGGTCTTTTTGACACACACATTGCATAGGATTAGACCATTATACATCCAACTAACTTCATTCTGACAATCCACAGAATTTTGAATGTAAGCCAAATTTACATGGAGTTTCATGGAAAAAAAATAAAATACTGTCTGGCTTCAGGGCTCACACTCTGCTGAAAAGTAAGGATATTTTTTCCCTTTTTCATTCTCTCACCTAAAAAAAACCCAGAAACAGAATAAGGGGAGAGTGTCTCTATAGTGAAACATACTAGATTTTTCAAATTTAAGGGCTATGAACTGCTCCATTTACCTAAAGTAACAGCAAATCTAATTTTTAAAAGCAATTTAATGACTGCCACTTAACATATATTACTGTGATAAATGGAAGAACTATGAAACAACAGAGTTCAGGGACCAGTACCATGGTCAAAACAACTATTCAAAACAACAGAATGAATTATTTTGGGGGTTTTCTTAAATGCAATGAACTGCCAAATGTTAAAACTTTAAACACATCACAGCATCCAAGAAATGCCCTACTTCAAGATATAAGCATGGATACAGTAGTCTGAAGAACAGATACCGTTAAAGTCACTGCTATTTCCAACCTTCTTTTTCTCCTTTCAGACAGCTGCAGACAAATGTGACAAATGGCAAGTATTTCTATATGGAAGATTTTTCATGTATCATTGCAGGATCAAGCATTAGAGAGCTTCATTAAAGGCCTAAAACCACCTAACCTACCACTGCATATATTTATATTTGGTTTTACCTGAAACAATTACAGATGATCCTGGGTCAATAATTCCACTGTTCGGCCTCACGCAGTATCGACGAGGTGCTGTGGTCTTCACTTTGAAGCATACTTTCCTATCTGATGGATTTCGTAGTTTAAGATTTGTAGTTACTACATCTGTAAAGGGACCTGGAAAAAGGGTTGTTGTTTTAAATATTCATGTAACTCTAGAAAAAAAAAAATCTGTGTATACATCACATTTTTAAAATACAACTTGATGGCAACAAAATTCTAAAAGCATGTTAAATCATACATCTGTTAAGCCCATACTGTTACACACAAAGCACGCTCTATCATCTTAGTTATAATAATAAACATTACAGCAATGAACAAATAATTCTTAAATAGCATGATAGACACAAGCTGCTGGTGCAAAAATTTCATATATATATATATATATATATATATATATATATATGCTAATTTTACCAAATCATTCTTAACATTTTAAATACCTAGAAGGTAATGGTCATATGCAAATGTAAATTTTGCTGGAGTTTTCTTCAGGAACAGAAGCAACACACACTTTGGAACTCTTTCAAATGTTCAAAGATAGTATGTTTCAGTATCACAGTGTTTCTAACTGCTCTTGAGATTTCAAATTTCAACTTCTGTTGTGCTTCTGAGCTCCTATAGACTTGACAGAAACAGACACCAGCCTCATCTTTTAAACTCAAAATAGGCAAGAGAGATGATATGTTGTTTATGCACTTACTCTATAACTGATCCACAGAAAAGAAGTTATAGTTGCCATATTTACATATTCAATGCAGTGTATTCTCTAAACTGTGTTTATGTTAAACCACCAGGATAGGACTTGCCTCTAAAACTGGATTGGACAAGAGGCACAATTTCAATGTCAAGTTGCAAAAGCATGTCTTCCAACAAAGGTCACTGCCACGTGATGCCACACAGTAACAGCACAAAAAGCAAGTAAGGTTCACAGTGTTCTGAGCTGTGTTAATCTCCCTTACGTTTGTGTCATCTGAAAGCAAGGCTGCACAGGCACTAAAAGAATGTAACTTAGAAAATGGAATCTCATATGAATATGAAATCAATTCAATAATATTTCATTGTACATAAATTTGAAGAACCTTCTTTATCGTTCTTTACAAATTACACATTAAATTACTACAAAATAATTTTCATTAGTATTGAAAACATGACAATTACTTTTCCATTAAAAAAACACAAAGAAAGCAAATTTTAGATTAAATTGGATGAAAGCTATACATGATATGAACAAGTTGTAAGGCACAACAAAACCACTAATTGCATGAGACAAAGGAAGTAAACTAAACTCTTTTCTGAACACCTGATTCCACAGGGGCGTCTGGACTATTCCAAAGGAAACGGTACTGGCCACTATCAAACATGTTACTACACTAGAGGGCTCACTACCCGACAGATAATCTTTGTCTCATTCCAAACGCCAGATTTTGAGAGTCTTGACGCAAACACCAAGATACAAATCAATAAAGGACTAAAACAGGAATTAATAAGAACCAGAATACAGAGACGTAGACAAAGATAAATGCAACCTAGATTTACATTCAACAAGGTTCTTCTGTGAAAATAAGAACTGGTAGTACTTGTCAGAAACTTCACTTCTAATCTAGCTTTATACGGTGGATTAAATAGTCACCCTCTCAATCCAAGCAAATTTTACACAGCACACACAAGGATGATTTACAAAACTACTTCAAAGTTTCCTGCCACTTGCCTCTTGACGGGTCTTGCAGGATCCAGTTGCATTTATTATAGTGTGGTCCAAAAATAACTCGCATCACCCATACCACAAGCTGAACTAAAATCAGGCAGCTGAACACTCCTCTAAATCTAAGGCTGGTGATACACTCAGAAAAGACCAAACATCTATTTTTGAGCTACACAAACATTTTTGAGGAAGTTGTTCAGAGACTCTTAGTAATAGCCACCTAGGCATTGCCTTTGCAGTGCCCAGCAGCATACAGCACCTTGAATCTGGCTTTCAAAGGTGGGGGCTGCTTTTTTTAACTGCAACTCTAGACAGCCTGAGGAGCTCTGCTTCTCAGTCATCTCAACTACTATTACTAATGAAATTCCACTCAAAGGAAAAAAAGGCTCAGTTCAGAGGCTCATTTTGAAAGGCACAGTCACCAAGAAAAGGAGCTATACTATTAAAAAATAGCTTACTTAAGACAAAGCAGTGAATTTATAAAGTGATGATAAACTGTTTTTTAAACTTTAGAAAAAAAAAATGTTGTTCCTTTTGAGATGTGAAAGCTGCCCTAATGCCTGCCTTCTCGAAGTACATACTAATGAGATAGAACTGACAGGAAATATCAGAATAATTTGAACAGTATTTTGAATCCTAACACCACAGATAATTGGGAAAAAAATAAATCTGCTTTTGTTCCCCAGGTACATGAATGCAGTGACCTCCTTTGCATTTCCTGGATACTTCCCCAAAAAAAAAGAGCCTTTAGCTCAGGGACATTTTTTAGTATCAGACATTTCTTTCAGAGCAGACTGAAATCTTTTTCAAGGTCTAGAGCACCCTTCTTACAGCTTTACCTTTCCCCTGCTTTTTAAAAGCTTTAAAGAAAAAAAAAGCTGTATAAAGCTTCTGAGACTTGCAACCACCAGTTTTCATAAACAGCTGATAACAAACTGGTGTACACAAGGAAAAGATGACTGAATTTCACTGTTCCTGCAGAATCCAGCTGTTGTGGTAGTTTAGCGGCATACCAACAGACAGCACTGATCCGAGCATGGACAGGCAGGAAGAGACGCGAGGACAGTAAATCAGAAAAACATCTCTCTAACCACTCAGAAGCCACACAATCTAAATTAATGTAACATAGCCTTCAAAAAAGAAACCAGGCAACAGCAGAAGAGGATTCTGGAGTTCACATTCACACAAACATAAACACCACTACCCTTGGGGGAGTAAGGAAATAAAGTACAAGCTGGCACTAACAGTCTGAGCGCAAAAGCCTAAATCATGACGGTTACTTGAGAAAAACAAGAGAAGGGAGGGGAGGGGTAGAATCAGGAAGGAGAAACGCTTTGGCTGTACCACACAGCATCTAAACAAAGAAAAGAACAGGCAAAGATGGATAGACTGCACATGCATCAAAAGATGGACAAATGCATGCCAGCTTCATCTCAGAAAACATACAGGTATATCAGGACAGCATTATCCTCTGAAAAAGAGCATCTCACTGCTTGCATGACACCCAGGCCAAAGCTGGTTTTTATTGGAGCACTTAACCCTCAGACTGGCTGATTTCTAACTGTACCCACCAGACAAAATAGGTCGCGAGTACCCTCTACTGTTGTTTGCCCAATACTTCCACTGTCAACTGCTTAAGACTATCTTTTATCTTACATTTGTACAACTTAAGACAATGGACTTCTGGATCTGCAACTAGGGTTTTCAAAAGCTGTGGTAATTAAACTAACAAAATTCTCAAGCTATACAAATATAAATACGATGTCTAATGACAAGAGATCATTGCTTTATAGATCTATTTTTTCAATCTAACAATCTCTGGGAGTCAAAGCTACTTTAAAGGGGACAGGGAGTTCAGCAACCCCCTTATAGCAGTGTAAATTCAAGACACCAATGACAGCATCTTCCTAGAATAAAAGTTGTGAGAGTGCCAGATCATTCCAACAGTTTTGAACGGAGCCATGACAATCCATGCCGAGATTTTTCCTGTCTTTTTGACTTACAAGAAAGAGTCTTAGAAAGGAATGACAGACACCTACCTAATCACACCCAGAAATACTAGATATCTCCAAAAACATTAGGTACTGAATTTCTACTCCAGCAATCTCACAGTGCAGCCACCGCAACATTAACGCTGGGGTTGCCTCTGGCAACTACACATCACAGACTACAGCAACTAGTGGGCAAGGAAGAAGTGACACAAATTCAGCAGAGCCAGTTTCCACTGCTGAAACACAGGGCCAAGTTTCCTGGCTTGCCACAAGCTTGCCAGTTATATTGCAATAAAACCAAAATACTATGTATTACTGGACAGGTAGAACGTGTACAGAGATTGTTTTGATCAACAGTGTTTTCTTCTCTTCAAATTTAAGTCTCCTTCAGTTCCTCAGCTCCAAAAGTCATCCTTCTACTGCCTGGGATGGTCAAATATAAGGGAAAAAATGATGACATGAATATGCCTTTCTAGAGTGGGAAGGAAGAGCTCAAACCAACCTCCTCAGCCTGGGGTACCCCTGGAAAAGGTGAGAGATCACCATCGGTATCTCTAGTTGTTGGTAGTACAGAGTGAATATAAAAGAACTTCGAAGAAGCGGACAGGTTTGGTTATCAAGGAGCTCCATTCAAATTAGTAAATCTGTCACAATGCACACACAGAGCCTGTCACAGAATATCACCTCTACCTAAAACTGGATAAGAAATTATCATTTTATTAAATATAAAATCTTTGATAATTAGAAGGCCGATAACTGGAGTTATAAAAAAATGAGCATGCACTATTAAACAGATTCAACAACATTTTATATGTAAAACCTTAAGGGTTAAGTATATCGTCTCTTTAAGACACTGAACAATAGCTGTTATAAAGACGTATATCTAAGATGATTGCCAGAGAGCACTCCATTTCACGCACAGAACTAAAGTTTATTTCAGCTGTAAACTGGCACAGTAAAGGGATATATTCAACCACATCTGAAAACAATATAAGCACACATAAAAAAGTACACAGACTGGCAAAAGGAACCCAAACTCCTTAAAATGTGTAAATTACAGTGTTAATTTCAAAAACTATGGGGATTATATGCTTTAAGTGAGATGCTGGTTTTTTCACAACTGTTTCATTACCTTTGAAATTCCAAGAGCACCTGAAAGATACAAAGCACTTCAAGACATCTTTACCAAAACAAACTGGGGAAGTTTTCTTCCAGCACACAATAAAGTCAGGTTGGGCAGGCAAAGAAAAATCATTTAGTGCATTTGACAATTTGAGCCCTAATGAATGAGAACGGAATTAAAAGTCAGTAGGATAAAAACTAGCAATAATATTATAAAGCCAGAAAGACAAATTTTGAGAATAAGTGAACTAACTTTTGTGATTGACCTGACAGTAACAGAGTAGGATCTCCACCAACACATTCTGCTAGAATCAGAAGTAAAAACAGAATAAAGAAAGAATAAGTTAACATAGCCCCATGTAATCTACATTTGTACAATGTAATAAAAAAATATTTAATTAGGCCAAAATTTAATTGTTTTTCTTTCCCATCATTTGACATGGCAATCACAGAATGGTTGAGGTTGGAAAGAACCTGTGGGGTCATCTGGGCCAACCTCCTGCTCAAGCAGGACCACCCAGAATCAGTTGCCCCGACAGCTTTTGAATATCTCCAAGGACAGAGACTCCACAGCCTCCCAGGGCAACTGTGCCAGTGCTCGGTCACCTTCATAGAAGAAAAAAAAAAGGAAAAAAAAAAAAAAAAAAAAAAGCGTTTTCTGCTGTTCAGAGGGATCCTCCTGTGTTGCAGTGTGTGCCCGCTGCCTCTGGCCCTGTCACCGGGCACCTCCACAAAGCCTGGCCCTGTCCTCTTTGCGCCCTCCCTTCAGGTATCTGTGTACACTGATAAGATCCCCCTGAGCCTTCGCTTCCCCAGGCTTAGCAGCCCCAGCTCTCTCAGCCTGTCCTCGCAGGAGAGATGCTCCAGTCCCTTCAGCAGCTTTGGGGCCCTTCACTGGACTCTCTCCAGTACGTCTATGTCTCTCTCATAATGGGGAGCCCCTGAACTGGACCCAGCACTCCAGCTGTGTCTTCACCAGTGCTGAGCAGAGGGGCAGGATCACCTCCCTCGACCTGCTGGCAAGGCTCCTCCTGGTGCTGCCCAGGACACCACTGGCCACCCTGGCTGTGTGGGCACATTGCTGGTTCACAGTCAACTTGGTATCCACCATGACCCTGAGGGCCTTTTCTGCAAAGCTGCTCTCCAGCTGGTCAGACACCAGCATGTACAGGTGCATGGGGGGTTATTCCTCCCACGGTACAGGACTGTGCACTTCTTGCTGAACTTCAAAAGGTTATCATCAGCCTCTTTTGTCATCTGCCAGCTCACTCTGCACTCGTGCATGCATTCCATCAGGGCCCACGGACTAGGTATGTCCAGTTTACTTAAGTATTCCCTGACCTGATCATCCTCCACCAAGGGTAATGAGGGAAAGATGTCTAAAAATGAAAGACCAGTGGCCTGCAGCAAGTCAAAACTACCTTGACTGTCAGATAAGAAAAATAATCTTAAAATATACATAAAGCACTTATCCAAATGGAACTTTATAGTACTTTCTGAAAAAAGCATAGGTGACAGCTGACACAAAACTGAGAGATTTTTTATTTCCATACATTACTTTTAAGAAATTAATATTCAGACCTCTGTGAAAATAATCTGAAAAGAATGCATAACATGGACTGCCAATGAGCCTAATCCCTTCCTCTTGAAATACCAAAACCATAACCATTCAAATACCTTCTTCAACTGGAAGAAAAATTCCGACTGACAAATTACCTATGTTAAAATTATTCCTGGTCTACGAAGCATAACAGCTTACATTTCATGGATTAATACTTCAACACTAGAGGTCTGAATGATGAGGAATAATCAGTGGATGAAGGTGCAAGATCAATAATACCTACAAATAACCATGGCTCTCATGTAGATATCCATACATTAGAGCAATAATACAACATATTTCCTTCTTTTTCTACCCTAGCACTTGAGAAAGTTATTAGTTTTATCATCAACCTGTACATAAATGTCAGAATGCAAAAGGCTTCATAAGAAAGCTGACACATCTCAGTGCCCAGAGCTCCTGAAGGCTGATTCTATGCTAGCACTGTTTACCATGGGTAACATCAGATTTTATCTGAGCTCCCCACAATGACACGCTGTCTGCATCCATGCTGATAATGTATCTATCAAAGACTTTTCCTTCTAAGAAATGCTGAGACAATGCCCATTTTTTAATCCTAAAAGAGCTAATCTTCCTGTCAAACAGGCAAGCAGAGCCTATATATGGTTATCCAGGTTGCTAGACGTGCTTGTGCAGATGCTGGCATGCATGCATGCTTTACTGGGGTCTGATGGCAAAGGTGAAACCTTTTGCCTGCCATTCTGACAGAAAAGTCAGTGATACAATACAGTAGCATTTCAAAGCAGACAAACCAAACAATTTTCTTTCTTACATTTTCTTACTGGATCTAAATTTCATATTCATCCCAGCTTGTTACTGACATGTTGTTAATGGCCAAAAACACAGTAAAAAAGTAATAAGCATTTATCTCAATGGTAAAGTGGAGCCACAGATCATTACCATGAATTCTGGTAAAGAGAACATTATCTGGTTTATATAATAGATGAAAAACAGACTAAAAGGAGACTGTCCTGCTTTTAGTATTAAATATGGACAACGGTTTCTTTAGCCTCCACAACAACACACAACACTATTAGTAAGATGGTGTACAATGGAACAACCTTACCCAAAGATATTAATGCTTGTATTTAGCTTAAGCTTTATAATCTAGCAGTCTTGAGTCCAATTCATTCATATAGGTCTATTCTTGATGTTTTCCTGTTGAAAGAGTGCCTTTACTAAAGAACTGTCACGTTACTAACATCAAAGGCATGCTTGTTATTTAAACTTAACCTCCACATTAGTGTAAATTCCTTACTTACAATTTAGCTTTATTTGGTCACATTGTTATTCTTGCCAAATACACATGAAGAGCATACTAAAATTAGTAGCTATTCTGCTAGGATAAAGTCTTAAGAATCTAATGATAAATAAAGTATTATTCATCCCAAAGTGCTCTCACTGTTGAAATAAGGGCAGTAGAAATATTTTTACCAGCTAAACATGAACATTTAAACCAGCAAATTATCCCCAAAGTCCTGAAAAAACTAAGCAATATGTACAAGCAATCTTTCAGTACAGATGCAGTATTTACAATTTAGTTCAGTAAGGGCTGTGTTATTAAACCCTTCCTTGCTGGAGCAATTATTCTCTTTACTTGCATGAGGTTGGATAACTAATGAATTTGATAATTACAGAGGCTCCTGAATGTCAAGAATACTAGCTTGAACTAGAACTAAACAAACAAGTAAATTTTCCCTTTCTGTTCCCTTTTAAACTTGCTTTGCATTTTAACCAACTATAGCTTACAAAAGGTTTCAGTTCCAGTGATGCTGAAAAGCCCAGCTCTGCTGCTTAAAATATTCAAATATTCAGCACTTTCAAATATGTATGCACCCTCAAATACAAAATTTACAATTGGATACACCTTTCTGATCTGAATGGCAATATACAAGAAACTCTTGAAACTCTATAGTAGTAATCAGAATATTTGCAATCATATCAGATGACAGCTGCAGCGGCACATAGAAAAATCAGTCTTTCTACAGAAGACCTGACCAAAAGCTGCTACTTAGCACTTTTCCCAGTGTGCTCGAAGAACTTGCTATCAGTGGCCAGACTCAAAGATTAAACAACACCAGAGCTCTTGCGGTTTTCACCAGTCTCCTTTCAAGTAGTATCCCAAGAGTGGAACAAAGTAACTTTAAAAATAAATTGATTTCACACTTCTCATGGACAAAAGCCCAGAAAGTTCTTTTAAAAAAAACCCAAACAGTTTCAGGTGTTTGACTGTTAAATGGTGCCTAACCTCAGCACATAATGGGCCTGGTCTAAACAGGCTTATATTATAAGACATTAACATTTTCCACAGGCAGGTCCAGCTAACAATGAACTACACCCACAAAGACATTAACAACTCACTTTAGTTTCAGTGTGACCCTTCATTCTCTGGAAGCACAGACTACAGGTCTCCATCCCAAATCTCTGAAAGTCAAGTACAGCATATCCTACAGTCACTCAGGAAAACATGCTTTAAGTAAAAGTTGCATCCAGTCACAGCCTTGTCACTCCGGCAGCATCACACACTCCATTCCCTCATTGCCTTCACGTCACAGTACTGAGCTGAGCTAATGCAGCCACGCTACCCATGACCAGTCAGCTCACTTCTACAGAAGCAGCTAGAAATCCAACTTGAGCCGTAACATGGAACATGGCTAGTAGACATACAAATTAAAAACCAGTTTTTACTTTCATTAGGTCTACTAGACTTAGTGGCCACATTAACATCATACTGTTAACACATTAAGCATGTTAAACCATCATATTCCTGTGAATTATAATTACAAAGTTTACTTCACAAATGGAACAGTTACTCCTAGGTATATGATTTTTAAATTTATGAACATTCCTTCTTACAAAGAAAAAAACATTAAACATGTATCTCAGCCAACCTATTCTAATGTCTTGGAATATATACCATGACATACTGGCTTCTAGCTCAAGTACATAATTAGGTACCACCACTGTCCTACCAAACTTTCAAGAAATTTGTAACCTCATGACCTAGGAGGAGCCTTCTGAAGTCCACATGAAGCAAACCATTTTGTAAGATCGCATCTAATGAATTTAAAACTATTTCTGCCCACATAATTTTCAGAAGTTTGGTTCAGACTGACATGATTCAGATTTTAAATTCAACTAGTTTCTAATGATCTAAACACATTCATAGCCACTTGATGCCAATTAATTTTTGTACCAATCCTACCCTTTAGCCTACACAGCTTTTCTTCTCCCCGGTGCTTACCTCTTCTGATATATTATAGAGAGCAATCAAATCTCTTTTCAGTCTTCATTTTGCTAAGATAAACAAGCCAAGCTATTCTACTTCATTTACAACTCTTCATTTGCACCATTCCCATTTGGGTTAATTTTCACTGACTAGGGGTTGCCAGAGATGCATTTAGATAAAAGTTTCATCAATACCACAAACCTTGACATTAATACTTCCCTCACTACAAAACTATAGTTTCATTATTTGCCTTGTTTCATGACTTGTCACACTCACAATAAACCTGGAGTACTGCATCCAGTGCAAGGATCCCCAGTACAAGACAGACATGGAACTGTTAAAAATGGGATCCAGAGGAGGGCCACAAAAATGGTCAGAGGGCTGGAACACCTCTGCTGTGAAGAAAGGCTAAGACAGTTGGCGTTGTTCAGGCTGGAGAAGAAAAGGCTCAGAAGAGACTTTATTGCGGCATTTCAGTATAAAAGGGGCTTCTAAGAAAGATGGAGAAAGACTTTTTACCAGGGCCTGTAGTGACAGGACAAGGGGCAACGAAGTCAGACTGAAAGAGGCACGTTTGGACTGGGCATAAGGAAGAAATTCTTTATGATGAGGGTGGTGAGACATTGGAACAGCTTGCTTAGGCTGCAGATGCCCCATCCCTGGAAGTGTTGAAGGTCAGGGTGGATAGGGCTTTGAGTAACCTGGTCTAGTGAGATGTCCCTACCCGTAGGAGGGGAGTTGGACTAGGTGATCTTTAAAGGTTCCTTCCAACCCAAACCATTTTATGAAATAATGTACTGACACCCAGTAAATCCAGTGGTAAAATCAGATTCTGTTTGGGGGATGCCAACAGAAAAGATGAAAAAGAAACAAATTAAAAAATTTTTAAAAAGACACAGATAGAGAGAGAAGGTGGTCTCAGATCAGACTGCTACACTGTACCCAGAACACTCACACTGCATTTTATTCCATATTCCATTTACCTCCATGTCTTTAATTATTATTTCCTCTAAGACTTTGCACAGTCGAGGTCAGACCTATTCAAGCATTGAAGTGTCAAATTAAGAATTACTCCAAGTGAGACCACATTTTGAGAAACACAGGAGGGGAAAATTCTGATGTGACTATCTTTTCAAAATCCAGGCAAACCATTTTTTCTTCCTTTTTCATTATTCAAAAACAAACACCTGAAGTGCTACACCAGGATACTACTTAGAAAATTATCTTAACTCTCAAGACCTTGTTCATATGGAAATAAACCCAAAATATTTCTTTAATTTACATAACAATGCATTTTAAATACTTGCAAACCCTAAAATTAAATACAACACTGCCAAATAATTTACAATGCAATGAAATAACTGTATACAACACTAAAAACTACTAAAAGGCAAGAGAAGCTAAAGAGGCCAAGACCACTATGCACCACAAGATAAAGTCTTACTACCTTAAGGAAAACAAAGTTACCAGAACTCTTTTCTGCTTTTTTATTTTCACCAAGACATCAGAAACTGTCTTAGTAGTCATTTGCTGGTTTGGGGCTGGGGGCGGGGGGGGGGGGGGGGGGGGGGGGGCAGGTTGGGTTGGGTTTGGGGGGAGAAGGCGGGTGGTTTGTTTTTGTTTTGGGTTGGTTTTTTTTTATGAAATTAGCTTATACACTTTTGTCTGGCTCATCTGACAATAAAAGCCTTGGATTGGAAGTTGACAACTTTCACAGTGGAAAATGTAATACTTATCTGATTAGTCAGTGATATTTTTTTCCACTTTACACACAACAAGTTCTCTCCAGCAGCCTCTTCCAACTTGAATTTATGGCTTGTAAACTGAGCACGTAATAACCCTTTAATGACTGATGGTCACAAAGATCTGATTAACAAACATCTCCCAAAGACAAAGTTGGTCAGAAAGTAAAATATATTCACAAACCACAGTCAAGCCAAAACAGGAACAATTTATAAAACCACAATGGACAGCTGGTGCACTAAATATTCAAAGCTATTAACTGATGCATAAAACAGCTCCTCTTGCTCATGTTAAGTTTCTACTTTTCAACTTGGTGTTGAACAATGGTACAGTGATCATGTATAATACAGTATTTTTTACAATATTAATTACGATGTATTACAGTGACCTAGAACACTTGCTTAGGCTATCAACAAGCAGAATGAGTAGGCACTTTACATTGATCACAATGTAAAGGTGAAGGTTTTACACCAATGACTACACCAGAAGTACAAGACAGTGAGGTTGGACAGTGTTTCTCTGTTTAGTGAAGATGCAATATTAAGTAAAACACAGCCCTACAAATTGCAGGCAAAGGAAAAACTTCCAAATCCTCACTGCTATATACCCCTATCATCACAGGGAAATCCTCCATTTTGAATCTTAAAACAAATGGCAAACTAGATCTGCTGAAATATAATCTAACACCTATAATACACCTATATTCACAGATCAATGCAACTCCCTTTTTATTAGCCAGTTTTAAATGCAGTCTAACACCATGGTAGACATTTACGTATTAACATAGCATCACCTCATAAGCAATACAACACCTAGTAAAAAATATTATTTTCCCTTCCTCTTCCTCAACATTCCCACCAATCATTCTGTGTCTCAATTTTTATTAACAACTACCATTAAAAAAAAATTAAAATACTAACAAATATTACATTTGAGACAGGAAACAACGGATAGAAATACAGATACATAGGAACAGTAAACAATTCCAGGAATCCCTCTTAGATTAAAAAAAAGAAAATAAAAAAAAGACAACAAAAGTCGTCAAAGATTACTTGTTAAATACTGAGCCATTCTATGGGATGTTCAGTTTTTGTCATTACACAATATTCAGCTGGCAAAAATATTAAATGGAATCATTTCAAAATATCGAAAAGCCACAACCGTGTTACTAATCACTTACAACCAGTTTTTCACCTCTGCACTCCCATTGTTTAGTTTCAAAAACTTTCTTGAATGATGACACCAGAAAATTAACATCCCAATCACCTTTTTTTTAACCTGTTTTAGAGATCTGGGACATCACAAATTTGTTGGTACTTTTGAATAGAGCGGTATCATCAAGACACACACAAATATGGCACACAAAAATCACATTTGAGGACTCAGAATTCTGCCTACACTAAAAGATAACCTGGGCCAACTCTGGTAACAGACTTTGTGGGCAGGGGATGCATTTAACATTGAGCTATTTTTACCTTTAAATTCCACCTTCTCAATTTACAGCAACACATAGCCTGTGGCTTTCAATGTTACCAACAGTAGTGTAATGATTACAAAATCTACAGCAATATCTTTGTATTATTCAAAAGGTCGTCGAAATCTGCATGTCAGAATGAGATATAATACTTAAGTGAACTGCTCTCTACCTCACCTGTAAAGTCATTTGAACATATTAACCAGCTGATCATTGATTTCACACACTAACAATCCTAGATTATTAATCAGATTAATAAGCAGAAATTAAAACATCACCTGTTTATAATAATCTCTCCCAATAACTCAAACCATCAAAGGGAAAATGTATTGCACGCAGACATGCTCAAAAGCTGGTTTTAGTCTGCTGACTTGCTAACATTTCTAGCCTCGAGGTAATAACAAAAAAAAAAAAAAGGAAAAGTGTGCTTCATTATTTTGAGACATTTACAAAGTTAACATAACTGGATTTCACACACTTCTAAGCAAGAACTTCAGCAAAGGACTTCAATTTAGAATATTCAGACATTTTTGTAATGTCTGACTATTGCTAGTCAGACATCTCTGAATCACATGAAATTCAAATTCCAAACACTGTCTCCTAATCTTCCAAGGCTCATCAACTAGTGCTGATTTTCAATTAGGTGTTGCAGAATCATGTCTTATTACTTAAAGATTTAAAGATTTGGTGAAGGTTTTCTAAAAAAGGACCATCATCCAAGACCAACTTAAATATATTAGTTACAATTGCTTCTAGCATCTTTGACTTAACGAAGACAGCTTCCACAAAAATGCTAGAAATCTTTGAACTGAAAACTTCAAGTGCTATTTAACTACACAACTCTTTAAATAAAAATTATTTTTAAAAAATGTATTCACTCACATGGAACTAATTCCAAATTATCATAACCTTCACTAGACTAGAGCTACAGACATTATATGCATCAGTCACATGAAAAAGACCCCAGTAAGAAGCAGATGTTCCAGGTTCCAAATTAGTTGCTTTTAAGTGCCTCCTGTTTCAGTTCTTCCTATCTAGTCTCAAACCCAAACAACTTCAGATTTGAGAAGCTAAACAAAATACATTAGATACTTTCTGATAATAAGTTACACTTCTTCTGAGTCATACTTTCTCTTACTAGCCAAACACTTTTTAAGAGAACTCTCAGAAATCCCTTCTGCCAATAATGTATTCTTCAATGCAGTACTTCAGAACTGAATTAGTTTGTGGCCCACAAACCTTTTTAAACACCTCGGAATAATCAGCTAGAAAATACTGAAAGTGCACTCGATGCTCTCCTGACAGATAGCTTTTTCTATAGTGTATTACTGCAATAATATAGTAATAGAGAGCTTTTCATAGAGCATTAAGACTGCAGTCTCATTATGCTTCAGATTTTGTTTCTGCTTAGTCTGCTCTACAGAAATCTTCCTAATATATGCATTAGCCTGAAACCAAAGTTTATGCCTAAAGAATACACATTTCATGCTCTAAGTACATAAACACACAGCACAATAAAGATCACTGACTGACAATGGCTTCATACAGACAGCATTTCTAATCTAGTATTTATTCTATATTCCCTGTATCAACGCTGTTTCATATCACACAAATACAGCTTACTTGCAGCTTGAAGACAGCTCAACATTTGAAAGCTTTGAATTAGACACAGTAGCTTAATTAAAAAAAAATTTAAAAAATCATGTATTTTCCCTAACCTGTTCTTGCAGTAAAAATACAGTGTATTGCAAGTATTGCAATCTGAGTGCAGACATATCTGACAGCATTTTAAACACAAAAAAACAGAAGCAAGAGAGGTAAGCTCCTGCTACAGTTTTGACTCTTCTAGATGTGCAATTAAAAAATTTCAAAATTGAAGCTATCAAGAAATTAGTATGTGTGATCAGACAGAGTTTGGGTTTTAATGGTGGATCAATAAAACAAGTATAGTTTGTTAGAAGTTTGTCTAAAAGCCAGGCCAGCCAAAGGTATTTTGGGGGAACAGTCTTCTTTGCTAATACAAACATTATTTTGTTCTAGTTGTCCATTTAAAGATTTTCAGAACATCGTAAATTCCAACCCCTCCCTCTAAAACAATGAAAAATGAGTCTACTAGAAACAGAAGATAAACATTTATAGGATGAGGCAAGTACACGTGCTGACACTAGTCACAAGTTCAGGAAACTAACAGCTTTAAGAAAATTCTAACATCGCCGATTCTAAATCTGAAACGTTCTGAGATTTTTCTCAATGCCCCTTATGGGTGTAAAATAGAAACAGGATACTACTGAAAACTACTTATGCCATCACGTTCTTCTTAACGTCCTTACCTCTCAAGGACCACTCATCTTCGGAAGAGCTTTCCTTTTCACAACTCTCTAATTTATTAGGAGAGAAAAAGCCCCCCCATGGTCACAGCACTAAGCGGGCCCTATTCTGACAGAGGCATGTCATGCCGGTCAGTCATGCGGTCGGCACGCAATACCCAATACACAGAAACTTCCGAAACGCACACACACATTCCTCTCCCTCGTTCCCAAGAAAGGAGGGAGCTCCCCGTGTCCGTACTGAGAACCTGCCTGAAACGTGACAGCTTGGAGGAACGGGCGGGGAGCCACTGGCCAGGCCTGCGGGCCAGGCTGCAGCGGGCACAGAGTGCGAGAGCCTGCACCCGCACGTCGCCCCCCTCGCCCACCGCCGGCGCGATGGTGCAGAACGGCCGGAGCCCCCGCGGGCCGGCGGCGGGGCCGAGGCCGGGCTGGGACAGGCGCCCACCGCCGGCCCGCCAGGGCGCGGCACGGGGAGGCCAGCTCCGTGCCGCCAGCCCTCCCGCCCGCTCCCTCGGCGCGGCGGCGAGGCTTCCCCTCCCGTCCCGGACCTGCCCTGCCTCGGCAGCCAGGGGGAGACCTCCGGCCGGGGGACCGGCGGCCACAGCAATGACAGGGCAGCGACAGCTCCTCCCCGGGCCGGACCCGCTACTCCAGGGCCGGGCCTCCCGACCGGGGCGGTGACACGGCAGCGGCCGCGCCAGCACGCGCGGGGGGACACGCGCGGGCAGGGGGCGGCCGGGCCCGCCGGCGGGGGCCGGAAGGGGGCGGCCGCCCCCCGAGCGCCGCGCCCGGCAGAGCGGGCGCCCGCCGGGGCCGCGGACACGCTCTCGAATCCCCGCGGGATCCCAAGATGGCGGCGGACGAGCCCGTTCGCCGGCTCGGCGGCGCCCCCCCCGCCCCCCCGCCGGGCCCGTGCGGGCATGGCCCGGCACCGCGGCCCGGCGCAGGAGGGCAACGAGGCGCCCGGCGGCGGCCCAGCACGGAGGAGAAACGGGACCCCGCGCAGGGCCGGGCCGCCCCCCACCCCCCGCCGGGCTCCCCCTCACCTTTGAATTTGAGGTCGGTGGGCGGATCGAGCACCAGGATCTGCTCGTGCTTTGCCAGAGCCCCGGCGGCCGCCATCTCGCTCGCTCGCTCCGGCGGGAGGAGGCGTGGGGGGAGGGAGGAGGAGGGGCGGGAGGGGTAGGCCGGTCGGCGGCGCCGCTCCCTCGCGGCGGGCGGGCACGCGGGCGGTGGCTCCGCGCGGCTGCGGGCGCTGCCGGCGGGGCGCGGGCCGAGGGCGGGCGGTGCCGCCTGCCGCTGCGCGCGCTGCCGCCCCGAGCCGCGCTCGCCGCCCTCCCTCGCCCTCCCCGCGCGCCTGGCTCAGCGGCCGGCAACGCCACCCCTCCGCGGGCACGAGGGCGGCGGGGCCCCCTGCGCGCATGCGCCCGCGCCTGCCGGCTGCCCTGCGCCCGCGCCGGCGGCTGCAGCGAGACCCCGCGGCACGGCCCTCACCGCCGCCGCCCACCGGAGCCGCCGGGGCGCGGGAGCGGAGCGGAGCGGCACGGGGCGGGCGGGGAGGGGAGGGGAGAAGAGAAGCCCCCTCTGGCCACACACGGTCCGGGCAGGGGCAGCGGCACAGCGCGCATGCGCCGCCGGAAGAGGAAGCGCGTGGCTGGCTCGCCCTTGGGGCCGTGGCGCCGGTGCGGGAACCGCCGCTCCCGGCGGGCGGGGGCGGCCTGGGGGGCCGTAGGCGCGGCAGGGTCGGGCCCTGCGGCGGGCCGGGTGGCCTCAGCCGGCCGCGTCCCCCCGGGGCTGCGGGGGAGCGCGGCCCGCGGGCGGTTTGGCCGGCCCTTCCCTGGAAGCTGGGCGGAGGGAGGGTGAGCCCAGGTGGCGGGTTCCTGAGGGGCAGTTGGGAAGGGGAGGGGGCAGGCAGGCAGGCAGCCTCGGCGTGCTTGTGGCTGCTGGTAGCTCAGGCCTGGGTCCAGGCCGCTCACCGGTGAGGCTGGAGGCGCTGGGGCCGGCTCCCGGCGATCAGGTGCCCGTGTAGGGATGGCTGCGGCCTTGCCCCAGGGTAGCTCAGTCGCTGCCGGGCAGCACCTCGGCACCGTGGTGGGTGGGCCTGGCTCTCAGACTGGCCGGGAAAACTGCCCAAAACTCTCCTCGAGTAGCAGAAGTGTTGTTTGGTGAAGGCTGAGGAGTAGTAACAGGGAGTCTATGTGGAGAGAGACTGAGCTCTTGCAAAACTCTGAATGAGAAATAAGAGCCATTATTTATTAGTAGGCAGGAACACATGGGGTACTTGCCATCTTTCTCACTTGCACATTTTGTCAGACACACAGTTTTTGTCGCAGGCCTTTTTATTAATACCATGCTTTCAAGCAGATGGTGCATCTTTGGAGATTTGAATACACTGGTAACAAACAAGAAACGACAGCCAAATCCATCTGAACCTTGATGATTCCTGTGTCCTAAATCTACTTCTGAAGAATCTGGCTGTGCAATAGATAACGTTTGTATTCATGAGAGGCTGGAATACAGGTGGTGGAAATGAAGTCAGAAGGATTACACATTTTTCCTCTCTTGCAACCCAGTATAGGTGTGCTAAGAACATGTAGAGAGACATAATCACCCATTTAAAAAATGTACCCTGATAATAATTACATTGAAATGACTTAAGTTCTTTACCTTCAAAATCAGCTCATCATAGTGGATCACATAATTTCTGGCAAATACCCTCACCTCAGCTCCACCATGAAGGAAGGGTTGTAAGGTCTTTCAGCGGGGGCCACCATTTGAGCAATTTAAGTTCAGGCTCTGCCTTGGCTTCAGCAGAGCCTTCATTCTCCATTTCAGCTATCTGCCTCTCTTGCAGGCCTGCCACTATCACAGCTGCCTACTTCAGCACTTCAGTCCATGCAGATACGCATATGACTTTTAATACCATCACTGACTGAACAAAAAATAAGTGAGAAGTGTTCTAGAAAGTGCTTCACAGTGGTTTTACATGATTGGAATTGGGTTCAATAGGTGGGCTTACATGACACGTATGTGAAAATGTTGCTAGAAGACTGCAACTACTCTGGCTGCAGTTTTCCTGCTACAGACTTATTTTATGATATGCATAAAACCGCATCTTAAATTACATCTTTCATTTACAGTGTAATATTTAAAGTTCTTGGCTGGTGGTCTGCTGTGTTTTGTTAGCAAAACCAATCTTCCACTCTGTTTATGCATTCTTGCCTTTGGGATCTGGAAGATAAACTGGAAGATAGAGGGTTTTTTCTGTCCTAGTATATGTTAACATGGACTTTTACTGTATTACCTCCACTCTGTTTCTGTTCTTGAATCCACCAAAGATTAAGCCATAGCCTGAAGCGGTGATTTGGCTCCAGAATTACCTGGTGATTATGTACCAGAAGAACTGGGTCTCAGCTTGCAAAGAATTGAAGCATGGGAAACTGCTGCAGAGTACCAAATGCCACAAAAAGTTCTGTCTCTTCTCCTTTTAATGGGGTTAAAAAATAACAGTAAAAAGTGCAAATTCAAAAGAAGCTTCCTTTATGCAGATTTAGCTGCAGACAGAAATACCTCTGTTTTCTAATTCTTCTGTACATCTCTTGTATAAGAAAACCT
Organism: Falco punctatus; assembly: GCF_963210335.1. NCBI lineage: Eukaryota > Metazoa > Chordata > Aves > Falconiformes > Falconidae > Falco > Falco punctatus. Next base: position 61,293,410 of record NC_137582.1, on the reverse strand, counting down.
GAGGAGACCAGAAGTTTAAGATCTCTTCTTAATATGACAACAGTTCTAACAGGTTTTCCCATGCGTGGTTTCCAGTGAATGTACCTTGTTACACGTGGTTGCATGATAGATATAACTGACATCAGAGGATGTGCATGGGTTGGGGGAGGACTGGGTTAAACCTTATCACCAGCATATCTGGAGGCTGTGAATGAACCACAGGGCACAGCCTCAAGCTGTGGCTCACAGGGGGGAGTATCACAGGATCACTGAGGCTGGAGGGGACCCCTGAAGGGCCGTAGTTCAATTTCTAAATCAAAGCAGGGTCAAAGCTGAATTCAGGCCAGCTCACTCAGGGCTTTGCCCTGTGGGGTCACTGAAACCTCCAAGGACAGAGATTTCACAGCCTCCCCAAGCAGCTGGGCTCAGTGCTTGCCTGTCCAGCTTCAGCCTGATTCTTTTGTGTCACAGTAATGGGCAAAGTTAGTACATAAACACTGAGTAGGTAGCTTAGTGGTAATTGTGGATTAGCATGTTTTTCTACTGTAGTCTTTGTTGTTGCTTCAACACATTGAGAACCTTAATAATACATTAATCTGTTTTGTTGCTTTTAGTATCATTTCTAATCTAATGCTTTTATTTCATGCAGACTGATGTAATTTTTTTATATTAAACACCACCTGTGCTGTTGATCAGCAATATCTGGCAACATTCTCCAGCATCTGATTCATTTCGTTTTAATACCTTGTAGCACAGTTCAGGAATGAAATCTTGGATCTGTTGCAGTCGATAGAACTCCTATCAGATTTCGGTGAGATCGTGTCGTCATTTCAGAAACTGTCTTCATAGGTCTATATTCATCATTGCTTGCAAAAGGATAACATTTGCTTAATCTGAGGTCAACTTTTGTCCTGTGTGTTTGTAGATCTTCATGTTTTTCACACTGTGAATTCAGTATCATTGTTATAATATCTCAGTTTGGAGACAGTTTGACTGTCTTCAAAACTGTTCGCTATAAAATAATAAATAAGCTCTCCTTATACCTGAGAAGTGGCAGTGTAGATTCAGTTTTATAATAGTGTTTTCACTCTTTATTATGCAGATAGTTTACTCAGTCCCACCCATTATGAATTTAAAAATGTCTTGCAATAAAACAGTATCATGACCTTCCTTGCAGTTTCTTGGTGTTACTAAGACTGTCAGAAAAAGCAACCAAGTGCCACATTCCTTGTCGTGTTAATGGGAAAATTCTAGATCTCACTCAGCGAAGTATCTCATGCATCCTGCACTGCTAAGTTAGCGAATACTGAAAAATGCAAAAGTATAAAGGTAAGAGTATGTTTTAATTTCTCTTTAGGAAAATTCTCAGCCTTTTGGTGCTGATGTTTATCTTCTGAAATACAAAACTGATCATACAGCAGGCTCTAGTCATCATTTACTTGCTACTAATGAATTCCATATATAAATTTAGGCCAAATTGTTGTATTGTAAATCAGAGGTAAGATTGCAGTCCACACTATTATTGAAGATTTATGCCATTATTCAAATGTTGCCACAGTTTGGAGAAGTAGATCTTAGTTGAATATTTTCAAGTTTGCTCGACTACAGTGTATTTCTTTACCTAATGACATTATTATAAAAACACCAATGTGTGTTGAATATTCAAGCAGGGAGAAGCCAATAACACGTAATGGCATAGTCATAAATAGCTATAACATAAAATTTGATGTACTTTTCATATTTTGGACCCAATTCTGTTCTGCTGAACACAAAAAGGCCCTAGAGTATTAACTTATATAGGAACAAGACAAAAATAGTATCTTGTCTTTGTGGTTTAAAGCAGCATTTAAAGAACTGAATGATTCCTGATCCAATTTCAAATGTGCTGAAAGCCATTAGTCCTTTGATAAAGGACAAAGTTATTAAGAAGATAGATTTTTGAATCTATTCTGTTTTCAAGAATCAGTTTGTACAGTTCACATAGATTCACAAGGGATATAATGAGAAAATTAAATATACAAAATATGGAATGTATATGTGTTGGTTGGTGTTTGCTGGTGCTACATTTCTAAAAATGCACAATAACTTTCCTAAAAAGTAGCCAAAAATCAAATATGCATAATTAAGTAAGCAAATCTAAGTACATAGTTGAAATTCACCTCCAGAAGAGAAAAACGGTCTTAAGTAACAGTCTTAACCTGAGAAGTAATCCTGCAGAAACAGCATGCTGGTGGCCTGTGGTCACTGCATCTCTCTTCCAATCTGATATTCTTGGAAAAAAACATCATGGTCTTTCTCAGTCTCAGTTTGGAGAACTTACCTGGCAACTGGAATTCAGCTTTCCCCTTTCATTTGCCCTGTTAATACACATAGCAGCTCTGCAATGCTAATTCTGCCCTGAGCAGCTCCTAAGTGGTTCCAGGAAGCCCTCAAATCATATTGTCAGATTATGCCTAGGTTCAGTTCTAATGGGTCACAAAGTAAATAGGAGCAAATAATGTCATATCAATGTGTGAAAGACAAGCATTGTGCTGAGACTGCGCATGACACATGAAGAGGTTTCCCTCTACTAAGACCTTCACTGAAGTGCTGTGTACATTTTTGGGCTCTGTCCTTCAGGAAAGGTGTGGGATAATTGAAAGGAGTCTAGAAGAGAGGACTTGTAATGACGAAGATGCAGAAAACAAGATAGACAGAAACATGAGAACAGCTTTAAATACCAAGTTTGTTTCCCCTAAAGAAGACACAATTGACTGACGTGTTCGGTAATAGTCTTCAAGTACATTAAAAGCTATTTTGAAGAGAAAGAAAATAGTCTGTTCTCATTTACTTTGAATACAACAGGAAGTAATGGGTGTAGATTGGAGGAAGAACTGATTTAGAGGGGATACAAAGAACTTTTTAAGAGTAAGGTTAATTAATGAAAAAGATTGCCTGGAAACACAATACATGGAGTCCCAGTCACTGACCTTTAAGAACAGGTTAGACATCTGTTGGGAGATATAAATTTAGCTGATCCTGTCTTGAGATGTGACCTCTGAAGCCTTTTCCAGTCCTATGAGTCTATGACTGTGTAACTTCCAGCAATGCTCAAAGTTTAAACTGATCATCCACAGTGGAAATGTCCATTCCCCAAGGTCTGAGCTAAAGTCCATTAAAATCAGGGGGAATTTTTCCAGTGACTTTAATAAGCATTGGATCAGGCCCTAATTGAGTGTGTAATTTGGAGCTGCACATGGAATTTGATCCACAATTCTGTTAATGGTATTTGCAAACGAGAAGAATCCAGCTCCTTTTCCCAGGGTACGTTAGTTTGCAATGGTTACAAGAGAAAGTAAACACACACTGAAGAAGCAGTGCTAGATTTTTCTCACAAAATTGAGTAGATTTGACTGAAGACAGACACAAGGAGATCTCTGGGGAAAAATTAGCAACTTTTCTCAAGGTTGAACATTTTAGGCAGCTATTTTTTACATCAATTAAGCAGAGTCAGACAGAAAGAGACAGCAAAAACTATGTTAACAACACTTTAAAATAAATAGGTATCACGAACATGAGAATGAAATGTTTGTCTCTGCCAAAAAATCAGATTGGCTGAGAGCCTGAAAATGGGCAGAGCAAAAGAAGGGGAGACATGGAGAAATTCAAATTGTCAGTGGATTCAATCAGTTGCATAGTGACTCATGAGGAAATATCCATTTCCCCATAGTCTGTACCAAATAATGTAAAGATCTTCCTCCACTCTGAATGATCAATTAAACGACAAGCACTTACGCCAGCTAAAGATCTGCCTCTGCAGTGGCACATATTTATGCAATCCAGAGGAATACTAATATGCATGAAGTTAAGAGTCTGCAGATTTGCAAAATCGCAGCTCCTGTGGACATCCACAGCTGCTCTGCTTTCATGGGTTGTGTGCATCTCCTGGAATTTTTTTCTCTCTTGCCCTTGTCTTGTGGCAGGAAACAGGGAAATGCTCAAAATGCTCCTCTAACAGATGCAGGAACCTAAGGTTACTAACATGGGGCTAATACACACATGAAAGATCTTTGCTCTTGATTAATTCATTATCTCTAGGAGTAAAGGTAAAATCATCTCCCCACTGTTTGTTGCAGACATGTTCCGTGCCTGCACACAAGCTTGAACGCTACCTGAGATTATTTATGAAATACTTACTTTGCATTCAGGGAAGAAAAAAAGAAAAAGTCTGCATAATATTATTGATGGACTCTTTGGCTGCCAAATACTGAATTATTTATACATTAACTGTACAAATGATACCCATGAGGGCCTGTTAGATTGCAATATGCAATTGATACACTCTGCAAAAACAGGGAGGTGTCTTTCAGACTTTGTTCTGGTTCTTTGCAGAGTCACGTTAAAACAGGTATGAACACTTTGCAGAGGCAAAGCTGGAATACCCAATTCATTTTTGAAGTTGCAGGGGGTAAAAAGGCCTGCAGAAAGCCCCATGTAGGAAAAGATGATCTGATCTGGATTACCCTGTGTGGGACCTTTCCACTGCCAACCCATGTGTGCCCATCAGCCAGATATCTTACCATCCTGTGCATGATTCCCTGCTGCTCCCCCTCCCTGTGCACAACCCAGCCCCTTCTGCCCTTCAGCATGTCCTACCTAGGCCATGGGCACTGCAACTCTGTGCACAGCTTTCTGCCTGCAACCACGAATATTCACCATTTTCCTCCCCCGACACCCAGCACTAACAGGGAGGGTTAGGAAAGGTGTACCCACTCACCTGTGACTTTGGTCATATGCCAACATACTGTTGCAGATAAAAACCATAAATAGATGTTTCAATGTTAAATTCATAATGTTAAATGCTTGTAAATACTTTGTTAGCATGCCTTTCAATACAGACTTTAACTGCACAATCACTATTTTAATTCCACGTGTTTCCTGGCTTCTGTTCTGCTTTTCAGAGGGAAACACACTACAATCTATTGAGACTCCTCTGCTCCCACTCTATCACCCCAAAGCTACTTCTGTCCTGTTTTGCTAGGGGCTTTTTCCCTTCCCTCTCCACATTGTTCATGCCATTCTCTCCCTGCTGGCTATCAGACAGAGAGGCCAGAAACTTCCCCTCCTTTTACTTTCAAATTAGGCAGGTGTTTTTTCTCCTCCTTTGTCCCTAGTATGAGAAAAAGCAATTTAATAGAAATTAATACCAATTTAATAGAAAACCACAGTCAGCCACTGCAGACCTGGAATGTGATTTTTTTTCCTGTGCCTGGCCATTCTTTGCATTTTTTTTCTTCCCCAAGCAAGGCAAATAATAGAAATTAGGAAAATGGGAATCTGTAGTGGGTCAGAGAGTAGTTTCTATTCATTCACCACCCTCCCTCTCTGGGCCAGCACCAGAGGCTTCAGAGAGTCCCACCATAGACAGACAGCAGATAGTATCACTTCCACAGTAAGACTCATCCTATTCTTAAATACCGACTTAAGGCTTAAGATCTGAAGCACCACCTTAGATACCCTTATGTCATTTTGTTCTCTTTGTTCTTTCCTTTCCAGTGATTCTAGTGTCATTTGCAAAGTTATCAGCAAAGGGTTTATGTTTTCTTCCAGATCACTGATAAAGACATTGAGCTGTGTTAGCCTCTTTGAAGCCATTAAATAACCCATTAGAAGAGAGCAGAAACATGCTGATGTAGCTGCTAATTGATTCACAGAGCATTTGATACAGGTAAATTGATTTTGTATAGTACCAGTGGTTTTTTACCAGATTGTCATGCATGGTTATATCAAATGACTTAAAGAAATCCACGTATATTGTCAATACATCTACCTTAAGGAACTGCATTTTAGTCTCATCTTGTTGCTTGAATGCACCTATTTTTCATAAAAAATATATTGATTAACATTACATAGTTACTACCTATGAATTAATTTCTATTGGTTTCCTGTATCTGTCTTTATTAGCATTTTGCCCAGGGTCTATGTAGTGCTTTTAATTAGCTGAACCCATCATACTTATTCTTTACAGAGTACCATGTTCACTGTTTACCAGCCCTGAAATTTCCTCCATGCACTAATATTTGTTCAGAATGAATATGCATGGCTCCAAGAGTATCCCCACCAATTTTTGTCATACTCCTGGGACCATTCAACCCTGAAGATATAAATGTGTTTTGCTTTCGCTAATGAATATTCTCTCACACATACAGTGAAAGAGAATTTCATATCACTTCATTATTATAATAGAAAAAATCCAGCTTTTCAAAGTAGCTTCATAAAAACTGTGATTTCTTATCTGGAAAGTAGTACCCAGATGAATTCAGTTTCATTCACATTAAAGGCAAACAACAAATCGTTACATTTTGCTTTTGTTAACTATTTAGAAACAATATAATTGTGACAAACAGCTGAGCTGGATTTTAGCTTATGCATCAACAACAGAAATTTTAACCAAGTTAAAATATTGGATGTTCAATCTCAGAGATAACTAAGCCAAAAAGGTCACCCTTTAAGCAATTTTCACATTGTAAATTGAGTTTCCAAGTCTGGCATGTAATCTTCAGCAAATCTTAGGAGGCTTGATCTGGATAGCTTTGATGGGCAGCAAAGCAAGAAACTGCATCATTATGTTTTTAGTAAGTCACATTTTAAATCTGAGAATTACGCTCTTCCTTAAAAACTGTCATGCATTTGGGAAAGCTTGTGTATTGCAGTGACATCATGCATGATATTTCTTCACAATTTTTTTCCTTTATATTTACTGAAAAGTGAAATGAGGTTTTAAGTCTTCTGTTTGTCTCTTAGAGAGTGAACTGAATAGAGGTTTCTGAATGACTCATTTGGACCACTGACTCAATTGTAACAATTTCAGTTACAATTCATTATAAAAGACTGGACAGGATGGGAGGGCTTCTGGCAATGTTATGACTGGCCCAACATCTGATTGTTTCAGCCTGGATAACATAAACTGATTCATTCTTAAATGCATGCAGAAGTAACTCACTGGATGGGATGATCATAGCCACATCTATCAATTATCTGATTTTATTTTTTTATATTCTTTTCTAGAAACTATAACAGCAGAGTTTGCCCAAGATGAGCCTAAACAGACTTTTGCGCATTACTGTCCTTGTTGCCTTTGTGTAACCTGCGTAGCTAATAAAATGAAACTCTCCCTCATTGTGTCATCAGCAGATACCAGATGACATCATAAGAAAATTAAATACTTGCAGTTGCCTCACAGGAAAACTTAGAAATGCACAAACCCACTCATGAAGCCTACTCTTGTATGAGGCAATACAGAGGCCAGTTCTGATGGAAGTGATAGAATTGCCATGGAGACCTGACAGCGTGGTAATTCAACAGACACTAAGACAACCCCAGCCCTCATGGTCTCAAAGGCCTGACTTTGAGGCCAGAAAGGACGGATACATACATCGGAGGCATCTACCCTGGTGGGAAAAGGGTAACAATCTGTCATAATCTGTCCAAATGTCACTTTCCGTAGGCCAAGTTCCAAGTATGAAAGAGGTAGGTAAATGACAACTGTGACATTATAGTAATGGTTCTGTTTAAAATTCTGGATGACTGCAAAATTTGATAGAGAATTTTTCCATCACCTCATCACATACTTTTTATGACATGGTTGTATATAAAATCAGATAAGCTACCTAGCCTGAAACACAGCTTGCTTACATTTCCAGAATGACCTGAAGATACTGTAAGAAAACTACAGGTTCCTGAACTCCTAACTTCCTGCCTGTGGCTGCCTGGCTTAAAGTATACATTGGAATTAGCTAACATCCAGGATTTTGTTAGGGCTTGGAGCGTCCAAGGAAGGAAAATTTCTGATGCTGGTTAAAAATGGCAGGGATCATGTCTTTTCTCAAATGTCTCTGGGAACAGGGATCTCTCATAGAAGTTCTGGCATCATTTCACCAAAAAAGCTAGCTTTATTCAAAAGCAGACCCGTCAGAAGGCAGTCTTAATAACTTCAGTCTCTGCTGCGCTACCCAGAGACATGGGCTGAGTAATCTCACCAAATAGCTTAGTAACCACTTTCTTAGAGCTTTGAAACCCATAGCTCCCAGACATCCTCACCTTGCTGTCACTGATGTGATGCGAAACAGGCTTCTCAGATGGAGGGAACTTCAGAAGGAGGCTCTCCTTCTAATCTGGTAGTTGCTTCAGGCCCTGTAATTTTTTTAACTGTGTCTATCGCACAAAGAAGGATGCAATTTTCTGCTGTGGTATGCATCTTTCACTGGTGTGTGATTCACAGTGAGATGAGGTGAGGTGTCTGAAAGACATGCCCGCTGACAGTGATGACTTGGTGACTCAAATCTTGTGGATTTTCTAAAGCATCAGTTTCCTCCTGGGAAAAATAAAATAAAAATCCCTCCATTTTATCTTGCAGTGATGGATGTTGTGTTATTGTAAAGCCTTTATACTCTCAGCAGCAAGTACTTAAGTACATACTACATGCTATGGTTAAATCAGTCAATGTGAATCTACTTGGATACATTTATCACCACCTCATCATTTCTTCCTTTTTCTTCTCTGGAACAATTTGCCCTTTTCATACAAAATTACCCGTCATTCCAAGACATCATTCAGCCAGAATCAAGCTTCATGAAAAGCTAAACAATGCTGGCAGGGTGGCTGCGTAAGTACATTGGAATGTATTAGCCAAAGCCCTTTGTCCAGGGCTCCAACTCAGTAACGTGTCATGGACTACACGAATGAGTATCCTCTTTTATTCAGTGGACTTTGCACTATGTAAATTCAGGCATACCCACACGTAAAGATACGGTATCATTTTTTACAGGTGGAGTCTAGGCACCTGATAGGCTCTTAATCTTGTATTTGTTTATGCTTATTTATTAGCCAGGGTTCTCAAGTAACAATGTTGGTAACGTGGCTGTGCCATGAAATGCATGTAATGCACTCTGACCATTTATAACGTGACATCCTGTTTACCCCAAATCTTCCATTTCAGACATCACTTCTGTTCCTTCTCTCATCACCTTGATGGGGTTGTGACCCACCATGGAGAGTATCTTCCAGGTTAGGATATCATTATGTTGTTTGTCCCTTATTTTCAATCCTAAACATTATTTTCCCTCTTCAGAATTTTGTGATCAATGTCATATTCTGGCTTTGTTCTCGTTTCGAGAAACCTATTTCCCCTCCAGAAATTACACCTCCTAAAAACGTTAAAAAAAGACTGTGGTGAAAACACTTATTAAAAAAAGACATTTCCTTTTCTGGTTTCTCTGTCATGAGGAAACAAGTTTATCTGTTGAGAGCCCTTTCATAGATCATTATGAGTTCATATTTCCAGCACATCTCAGAAGCCTCCTTTGTGTTCCAAACTGCCAAGAAACTGAGTCACCTCTATTAGAAATGTCAGCTGCTAGTACGGCTTCTGCTCCTCCTTACTGAGACTATGGGCAGAACCATTGTGGTGTCGAAGGCTATGCCATGGGGGAAGAGCTGGTTAGATGCCAGGAGGTGGTTCAGATTGCCACCTTGAAAGCAAATTTTCCCCAAGAACCAGGAATGACCTATAGAGTGTGGTAAAACTCAGAGGACAAATGGTATCTCTAAAGGGAATGGTGCCAGGAAAGCTATTTTGTTCCAATTTGGGTTTCTGACTGTCTCAAGAAATAGCACAGAAAATTTAAGTCTTTATTTTTAATGTCCTTTCTGAGGGCTCTTACTAGATTCCTGCTACATGTTTTATGTTTTTTTAGCCAGTATCTACAGTGCAAAATTGTCCCACATGATGAGTGATGAACACAGGAACTTGGATATTTGGTAGTCATTCTAGGTTTGCTAATGACTTGATTTTTTGCAGAGCTAGAATATTGGAAAAGGATTTTGAAATGCACTGTCGTCCAGGTTGCATCCATTGCTCTTCCTTGCTAAACCTCTGTGAAAACTCCCAACATATTTGTCAGCAAAGCAGCCAGCTTCTTTGAAGATGACAAGAAGCAGGGATTTCTTTTATAAGGTGCTTAACCCACATTTCAATTATATTAAACAAGTGAAGAGAAACTGTTACTATCCTCTTATTTTTTATTTAAGTCAGTAACAGCAATGCTATTGCTTGCCCCCCAAGACATGTTATATTGACAAAGAGGAAGGAACGTGTTGTTCATTTTCCTCAAGGGCATCTCAGACATGTAAGCCAACTTCCTTATTGATTGGTACTTGTCAATATGTAATCAGAAGCATAAGGATTGTATGTCTTTTAGTCCGTAACAGATCATTTCCCCAGAATACTCTACTTGCTGTAGGGGAACAGGGATGTAGTTGTTAGGTATTTATCTTCTTATTTAAACATGTATTTTACTGTCATGGAGGGCACAGGCATGGCACTGACTCGGTAAAATTAATGTGAATTAAATGGACTTCAGGGGAAATGCATTTTTGTTTTCTAAAATTCCCAGAGTGTGGCAATCAGAACGGTTGAGTGTTTAATCATAAATAAGGTGTGTCTCAAAGAACTTTTGACAGATGATGGGGAAGATAAAGCTTGGATTCTCAGGGAGGTTTTGAGAAAACAAGGTCAGTACTTTTCAAAGAAAGCTTTTTCTTTTTTTTTAATACTTGAGGGAGTCTCAGGGATAGAAATGATTTCTGGCTGGAGTAATTTAACAGCCAGAACAAAGAAATCCTTCCCAAGCCGATAAACATTTAATACCTAACCAGAAGCCTCAAAATTCTCCTCCACACTAGTGCTAGAGTTTTCTGCACTGAATAATGACATCTTATTAAAATCTTGTTAATTGGTGTGGCACTAAATGCAAGTTAGTACAGGTCTCCTACACTTCAGGTTCTGCCAGTGTACTATCTTCAGGTTTTCACAACTGTGTTGCAAAATAATTTCAGTAATGCTTCTACACCATATCTATTAAAAACACAGTGATTATGAATGCTAATATTATGAGCCTGTCTTCATATTTCTACAAAATACACGACAGTGGTAGGTGATAATTCAAACTAATGTGCATCAAGACCCACTTGGTAGTATCAGAAATACATAAATTTTGCAATAAGGACTCTTAATTGAAAGAGAAGAAACCCATCTGACAGATTTTTCAGACACAAAAAAGGCTGCGTTTTGCTACGTTATGCTATTACTTCCTGCTCATCCTAACCTGCTAAATGTGATCAACCATTGATTTTACAGTTTCTAGTAAAGATTCTTACTTTTTACAGTGAGAGAGCATTTATATCAAGCAATTAATTTACCCCTGGTCCAGCTGTTAAAAAATAGATTTAATCAAAAGCAGATATTATTAATGGTCAAGAACCCCATTACACGTGAATGCATCCTATCGGTGATGCTGAGTCCTTAGGGAGTAACCTGCACCAAATTAACGGAGGCATTTGCACAAATACTTTCAGCCAGTCATTCCTCCCATGAGTGTTTTAATACTTGTAAGAAAACTACTTTGTAGCCTCGTGTAAAACAACATTGAAGGGAAAAAAAAAAAAACAAACCATCCTAACCTCACTGTTTTCCTTTCAGGGAAAGGAGGCATTTCACAAATGTGGTAGTAGTCTAAACACTTTTGCAGATTTGGTGAGGGGGTGGAGGTATGAAGTAGTTACATGGACTATTTCATCAGCCTTGCTGTCCTGATGACAGGGGATCACACCAGGGTGTCCTGGGATGCATTTTGCAGAAAGACTGAAGGCACAGTCGTGAAGATTTTGAAGGCCAAAATGTCAAATACTTTTCCTTAAGTACCCCAAGACACAACCTTCGGTCTTCAAAAGGAAAGCAGATTTATTTTCCAGCAGAGATGTATTTCCAGCTCCTCTCATTGCTAAACTCAACTCTAAACTAAGCTAAAGCACTACAAGAACATGCTTCCGAGCCACGTAAAACATCCCATTGACAATGCAGTGACTGATCCATTGAAGGGCACAACTCTCTTTCCACACTAAAAGGAAAAACGGTGTTTGCTTCTGACTTCCCAACACACTGATAATAGTTAGGAGAGGCTTACTTAGGCTTTCCTTGAAGTAAGTACATCACCTCTTACAGTTTATGGTTATGTACCTGGGTTCATTTTTATTTATGCATAGCTAGAGATAAGACACATAGTTTTTTCAATACAATTAGAAATGCTTTAAAGCAGGGAACAGATCCTGCCAAGTAACTCCAAGCAGTAACTAAACTCACAACCCTTTGTAATCCCTGTCTAATCCCCCTTGAAATACTGGTTTCTCCTTACAAAGAGAAATGGCGTCTGTGGTATTATTTGAATTACAGTGCTTCTTGTGTACTGTTGTGCACTGAAGTTATCATAGTAATTAGAAAAGCCTTACTCAAAAGCCTGTTTTTCCTTAAAAAACCTCCAACCCTTTATTCCTCACTGTTGTGGTAACAACTTTGAAAATATGACCCAGACAGTGCAAAAAACTTCTGGTGAATTTAAAGACATCTTGAAACAATAGCACTAAGAGGTATGAAATACTGCATACTTCTTAAGGGAGTGTTAATTCTCAACTCCTGAAGACAAGTTTGAGGGATATAAAGTAAGGGGGGGAAAATTAAAAATAAAAACATACAAAAGAGAAAGTGTCTTATGAGCCATACTAGGTATGATTGCTATTCAGAGCAAGTGGTAACTGTAAGCTCACTTTCTACTGATAGCTACACTTCTAAATTTCCAAGCTGATACCGGCTCACTTGGGTACTTCTCTTGTAATGATAAATCAAATAACTTAACAAAGGGATTTTCAGATAATCTTGTTCGGGATTTTCAAAGTTCACCTGCACTGCAGGATCTTCTAGGAATACATCCAGTTTCTGCTAAAAAGCCAGCCACACACATTTCAAGCAGGATTTAAATCCCAGGTAAGCAATCCAGACTGCAGACAGCCCTTTTTCAAGAGAAGATGATGTGAAAAATAGGACCTATTTTGTTCTGCTTTATTGAGACCAGAGACATCCCCAAATCAGAGGTATTTAAAACATTTATTAGCGTTAATCATTGTAGGTTAAATAAAACACAAAAACTACATTTTAGGGCGAAAAATATTACTAGGTATGATACAATTAATGTGTAAAACAGAAGGTAAAGTATTAACAGATTGCAGCATCCCATACGTGAAGCGAGTGGGTCCAGCCCAGTCAAAGCCCTTATATAAAAAAACAGAGGAAAAGTACTTATCAGGTGATTTTAAACTGACAATGTATCACTTTGGTTTAAATAATTAAGGGTAGGATAGTAAAATATATCATCATTGTACTAAAAAAGTCTGATTATAGTCAGAGTGCTCACATGTATAATCTAATCACGCTTATTACCACATGCCATGAAGGGTTAGTGAAGACAAGGGACGACAGGTAACTTTCCTAGGTAACCACACAGACCCATGTTCCATTGTAGCACTGTAGATAGACCTGCTGTACCATGAACAAAAATAATACTTCTTTCTTCTTTTCTTTTTTTCAGCATCACTTTATTACTTGCGTCTCAATTCTTGGATAACAATGGTCTTTTTTAGATTTCTCAGTCTGCAAGGTGAACTTTTTCTAGAATATGCCATTTTCACACATAAGAATGGCAAGTCAACAATTGTACCTACATGTATCTCCGTCTTCTTGCTACCTTTGATCCGTAACTATAAGTTCATAAAGGTGAAATGAACATTAACAAAAAATGTACTTACAGAATACAATGTGCAGTATATGAGAACCAGACATAGTGAAAAAACACTACATGTCAGCATAACAATATAAAACTGTACTTATATACACACACACATATGCCGAGCATATATGAAAACTAGTTCCTTCATAATCTTATTTTTAAACTAGTTCATGACAAGCCAGAAAAGCAAGTCACCCACAACTGGACAGTCACAGTCTTGAGTCATGGTGCAAACAAGCTCCACCAAATATCCTTGGCACTGCAGCCTATGCCTCGGTCCTGCTGACAGCTCTCTTGAGAAAACCAATTATGGACAAATCCAGCACCAGCTGGCCAACCTAGAACTGCAGCGTTATTGTTATTATTATTGGTTTATTATTATTATAACAGATCAGCTACAGAGTCAGATGCTCCTGTACAGTAATCCAGCTTTTCACCAGCCATTAACTATTAAGGGGAATTCTGGTTGTTGCTGCTGAAGCATTTGACTCAGAGTTTGGGGGTTTTTCGTATGTAGTTTTTCTGGCTGTTTATGAAGGGTGGTGGCACTATCCAAGCAACACAGGCAACAAAATGAAGAAGAAATTATGAATTTTGCATTTGAAAATAAAAAGTGTAAAAAAAAATAATTGTAAAAACAAACCATTTCCCCATTTGAAGAGGCATGGTAAAGCTGCACTTCAGCTTTGATGAACAGCGGAGAGACAACGTCATGGTCGAAGGCAAGCCCTGTCTTCAAACAAAATGCGAGCAGCTCTACACAGCATAGCGGCCTGTTATTTTTTCTACCTGTGACTTCAGAGTTCCCTACTAACTCTCCATAAGCTCCCGATAACCCAAATCTCAAGAACGTGTATGATCAGAATCCTTATTAATTTAAATATTTTTCTTGACTAAAAGCACAAAAAGGTGATTTAGATTTGGTCCACCAAATGCAAAAATACCTTTGAGCCTACTTAGCCAGCATTTGAATTTTAAAATCTGCCATAGATCCATTGTAACAACTTCCAATTTTAAACTACTTTAGCATATAACTCATAAACCTGTTCTGATTCACAAACAGCTCAACAGCAGCTGAGAGAGCTGGTTTTTCAGAACAACATCCCATACAGATCAGCATCAATTGCCATGCAATTCTAGCATAAATTAAGAGTATACAAGGTACTTGCAGAATTGTCTTACAAAGCCTTCAGACATCTCAAGTAGGGTTTAACGAGGTTTGAGATGTCACATTAGACAAAAAAATACACCAAAAGATTTATGACAGCTTAAAAATCAGTTATGGATGACTAACTATACATTGAACTAAAATTTATGGAACCTTTAGAAACATGGGTTCAATCTCAACCTTATTTTCTTGGTAACACATCTACTTTTACTGGGTTTTATTTAGGAAGAACCAGATCTCTTGCAGCATTGGGTCATAGATCCCATAAATTATATGAATCTGTGATGTTGGTAAGTTTGATATTTCTTCAGTGCTGCAGGCTGGGTTAACCTCTCCCTCCACAGCCAGGTAAAGGAGCCAGGCATCCCTGGCAGACTTGCTTGTACTAGGACGGGATGAAATGTTACCTGAAAGAGCCTGTCTCCCTCCTCACCTATCAACAATGATGACTGCTGAATTTTCACTTAACGCTGGACTACCTGTAAGATTGTTGCTGCAATGAAGCAGTGACGAAGATCTCATACCAGCACAGGTGACAAGAAAGTTGACCTGCAATACCCTTTCTCATAGCTGCTGTCTGAGTCTGTGTATTATCTGAGGGCGTATTTTCAAGCATGGGTGCTTTCAAAGGAGTCCAAAATATGGGGAAAATGGATTATATGTGAAAAAACAATGCAGTTTAAGACTCTTAGATGAAGCCCAGTAGAATGTTTCTCACCCGTAACTACTTCAAGCTCTCTTAAGACAAAGAAACCTTCCCATTGATTTAATCTGGCTCTGTTTCAAGCCCTGATAATTACTGCCATTTTATCAAAGCAATCTCACAACCAAGCAATGAAGTCAGGGGGAGGTTTTGTATAAACACAGAAACCCAGCTCTAGCCTGCCTGTTCATAAGTTATTGTGGAAAGTTGTTTTTCCCTTTCGTCTGCTCTTCCTAAGTCCCCCAATAAATGTGCAGCGAAGTTAATTTTCCTCGGAAGAGAACAAATTAATATTGGGAAATGCAGGCTAGATTTTGGGTTTGAAGCCTGCGTTTCTCACCCTAGTTCCCATTTCCAAAGAAACTGATGAAATGATAAATTTTTATTTTATCATGTCAGTCACACACATTTGTAAAAAAATGGAAGTGGAGAATGCATACAGTTTTACATTATTTCTAGTTCATAACCACCTATTGGATTTTTTTTCTACACTGTGTTTTCAAGTGCCTCAGGCTTCAAAGGTATCAGGTAGTGGCTCCTCCCTACTGCATCCCCACACAAGTGAGGAGACCACTGCACAAATTCACAGAATTGCATTTGTGAAGCAACGTTCTGGTTTCTTTTATTAGATTCCAGCTTTTAACCCCAATAATTTGTGCTCTTTAAAGCTGTTTTTGTACAGAAATATCACCCTTCCAACTTGAAGACTTCTCTGTGTGCAACAGTGAGACCATGAGGAGTGCAGCACCGGCCCCCTCTTCTACAAATCAAGGAAGCGGCATCTTCGAGCAGAGACAACATTGGACAGGGGCACAGATTTGGAGGAAATCTGGTAAGTAGTTGAGATTAAGCTGGCGTTTGCGTTCTTTTTACAATTTCAGTAATTAACGAAGCTTACAACCTGGAAAAGGAATCAATTCAGGCAAAGCACAGTTGGCTGCATCTTCACTTCTTTCCAGAGCAGACTGGAACTGCACGGGTCCAGCAGTCTCCTTCATGACAACTCCTTCTTTCACATACACAGCACCTCCTGACACAGATTTTGATTTCTAGCCTGTAAAAATTGCAACCGCTCATCCTTTGGATCAATTTTTTTTCTAGTTAGCAAATTCAGTACATTTTTTGCTGATTTTTACTGAAAGTACGAGATGAAGCTACAGATTTAGAAAAATACTAAAGCAAAGTCCAGCCAGAAAGATGGCAGAAAACCTGTAAGCCCAATCTCAGGTTTTAAAGGGTTTTTTCCACTCTATTATTACAGAGAGAACTCTGAAAACATGCCAAGTCCACTTTGCAATGTAAGAAAAGAAGTTTTTGTAGTAAATCTAGATTTTATATATAAAAGGATCTTTTTATGAAAAAAAAAAAGAACAATCATTGGTTTAAACAAAGAATTGGAGCACTTTGAAATTGTAATTTTGACAGGGTATTTGAGAGGATTTTCCAACTAGGATTTGCAAATTCCCTTTGAAGTAAAGCTTTCTGCTTTTGGTCCTTGCATTATTGCTCTTGGGAAGTACTGAAACTACCGCTTTCAAGATAAGGAGCCACTTCACTGGGATCAGGAAGTCCATTCTCGGTGAAAAAAGCAAATGGTGCTGTTTTTCAAGTAAATCTAAAAACATCAAGCTGGGTCAGCAGCACCGCCTACCCGTCTGTGAAGTCTGCTTTCCAAGTTTGATTGCTCCATTGTTACTGTTTTCATGAGGATCTAAGGGTGGAATTTGTCGGCCTGAAACACACAAGGAGACACTGAATTACATTTTCCTGTAGTAACAAAACATGAGATAACAGAATGATTTAGCTTCTGTAAGAATTAGATCTGTGAAACTTCACCAGAAAACAACTGCCCCCTGTGCACCTTGAATCCATCCCCTTTCATCCCGCTTATGAAAGATTCTCACATTTAAAAAAATGCATGAAATACAACTATCGAGCATGCATGCAGTACACTGAAATTGTTATCCATGTATTTTTTAAAAAATAGTTATCTTATTGAGCACCTTACAAGTAAGAATGAGAAAATTCTTGGCTTTCTCCTAATTCCTCTTAAATGTAATGGTGCTAGTTTAATGAGATCTTGGCTGTCCTAAATCTGCACAGCGTTTAGTCCTTGTACGCTTGAGTTTTACAAAGCACTGTAACTAAATACATGCTGCCTATACTTGAAAAACAAATCTGTTCTTTTCATTTAATCCCCGCCTCCTTTGAGGGGGTACCATGTCTTTGCAGTTGACAGCTTTCATTACTTAACACAACCCCCCAACCCTCCTGACTTTTAAATCATCTTATGAGGTGATTATTTTAAGTGTTTGAGAGAATTTCAGCCATTACAGGAGAGCCCGAGATTTTTCCCAGGGGCAGAAGGCACTGCTCCAACTGTGTGTCCTTTTAGTACTCCTGCATCTTTTGTCTAACTGGCTTCCTACTCATGCACAACACAGTACGTGCTTAATAAAAAGAATTATAAATGGAAAACCAAGATCCTCCCAGGTTCAATCTGTCCTCTGTCTCTGGTGTGGGTCTGGCTTTTCCATTAAACACATTGTGTGATCTCTCCATCAGTATCTTGGAGAGCTTACAGTCACGGTAACGTATTTTCTCATTACCTTGTGGATCTCCTGGAATTTTTTTCTCAAGTTGAGTCTACTTTCTATGAATTACTCCTGGGTTTACTATTACTCATGTTAAATAACAAGAGTAAAATATTTAACATTTGTTTGTTATATGCCACTTTCAGAAGTCATAAAGTTCCTGTGAACAGCTCATCATAATCCAGGTGGATTTCACAGTTCAGATTTCCCCATTTAGTCAGAGCTCTCTCTTGCCAAATGTTCTATGAATTATGTACCTATGTTGAAGCCCGAGTCCTACAAATTACTTGGGAGAGTGGTTATGGGAGGGTGAGGTAAAACGCATTCCCAATGAAATCACACAGCAGAACTTGTCCCTAAAAAACCTTTGCTCGAGACTATCAAAATCTCACCTTATTCAGGCAGTTCTGGACAGGTATCTTATACAACAAAAGTGTGACTTTTGAAGCAGATAATGTTGGGTGTTTGTACAACTGAATGAGAGGGGGGAAAATTCCTCACATTACTAAGCTAAGAATACTGGGTTTGGTCCAACAGGGTGAGAAACAGTTATCTTGAGGGCTGAAGCACGTATAAGCACTGACATTACAATACTACACAATATTCAGGTCACTAAAATATCAGCTTCACACCCTGCTTACAATCTGTTTGGACTTCATGTTTGTAAGTGCCCTTCCAAACTAAAAATAAAAAGCAGACTGGATGGTTATAGACACAGATGTTAGATGCATTACTTCTGCTGGCTTTATTTGGAAACAAAGAGAATCCACTAATTCTTAAAACCCTACAAAGAATATGAAGAACACAGTATCTATGTGAGGCTTTCCAAGAAGGTAACACTGTCATGCAATTGTCGTAACAGTTGTTACCTCTGTTTTTCATTCAGTGTTTCATATTCCTTATGTGTTTCAAGTCTTTTCTACAGTACTCTTGATGTATATGTGAAGAAACAGGCAAATTTGTCTTTGGAGCAAAAAACATGGCAGGCTTCAAGGTCAGTGAGCACCTTGTCCAGTTCAGACCAGGACACAATACACATTGTTAAGAATCACCTTGATTTTTTTCATTTCTCAAAATGATAAAAACCACATAGATAACAACTACAAATAACAAAGAGGAAAAAAATCTCTAGACCTAATATTTGCCAATTAGTTATTCTGGCCTTTGATCTTAAGTACTGTTTGTCATTAACTAGCCATGTTTTCCGCTGTTTGGATACCACTCCCACTCTGAATTCAATACAAGAAAATAAACCTTTAAATGGTCTAAACTTTTTTCAGATTTGAGAAATATTTTTTTTAGTAAGTGAGTTTTCTCTCACTTATGGCTCTTATGACCAGATTTATTAAACCATCAAGTTAAATCATTCTAGTTTTAGTAACAAGCCTTATCCCAGCCCAAGCAGCTTTTATTATCTGATGCACAGTTGACAGGATTAACTCTCTTGGAGCACAAGACTCAGTCTAACACTTGACAACCTGCTCCACAGCAAATGATAGAGTGATTTTTCGCCAAGGTTCAGGGAAGTGAATAAAAATAATCAATCAGAAATCAGTTTGACTGATTGTCTCTCCCTGGGCCTCCTTGACAGCTAGTCTCGCAGCAGATGCTGTAACAGAAAAAAGGTTTAAGCAGCAGCAGAACATTAAGGATGCACAGTGAAATGCTGAGCCTGCATCTACACTTCCTGCTTCTAAACCAGCTCAATCACTATTGCTACCTAAAAGCACTGCGATCATCTCATCTTGTCATTCAGCTCTTGATAAATACAGCTTCAATATTGCTGACACAAACACAAATATAGCTGGCACCGAGTCAGCATCAACAGAGGTCATAAAGTGAATTCATTTTAGAAAGTATATACTCATTTAAAACATATATCTCACTGGCATACATAGTCTCTGTTCCAGAGCAATAAAAAAACCCTCTGTAATAGATAGCCTATAACATTGTTAATTTATGCTATTTCTTTCATCCAGTCCATGTCAGAAAGGAATAGTAGTGCTTTGACATCCAGCCCTGCAATTCTCCTGCTGAAGAAATAAAAAGATTAAGACAATTCCTCTTCAAACCAAAGACTACTCTGTTAAGGCAGAATCAGCTCAAAAGGTCCATGAGAGACAACTCATCTGTTGCTTAACTTAAAGATGACAAACTAGACAACATATAGTCTTCTACCAACAGCACATCTTAGGATTACAGATAAAACGGTCAATCACATAGAGAAAAGCAGATGTGTGTATATTTATCTAAACTCTGCAGATGAACTAGTAAAATGAGGAGTTTAGGGATACACTATTACTGTGACAGTATGAAAGATTCATATAGTTCCCATTACTGATATTACTATGGAGTGAGATGCTCTGACTGCAATTTAAAAATTAGATTTTGCACTTGCATTAATTAAATATCTGATTATATACTTCAGTTTCATTTCATTAATGTTCACGCCATGTTTCACAGATTTTGTGCAACAAAACTGTCTGTAACCTCTGCACATTCATGCTGATGTCTTGGGGTCCTCCATGATCTCATCTCAGTAAACACACCAGGGTGTGTAAAATAGTGTCACAAGATACTGCTCAAATGTGGGGGTTACAGAAATTGTCACAGTTCTGAACCACCCAGGTTAACAGGTGAGAAGCACTACATCAATTGCATCTCCTTTCTGGCACGTTTGAGTTGGGCCAAGACAGTCCAGATGAAGGTCAGAGTCTTCTCCAATGCCTGGCAGAGTTCCAACTCCTGCTATTGAATCTGAGATTTGTTAAAGAGATTAATCAGCACTCTGGGAGTTGCTGTTCTGAGAGTGCCAGAGGCAAAGAGGTTGTGAAATGAGAGGGTGGGACAAGAGATAAACAAAATGGAAAGGGAGAAAAATGAAAACTGGAACAGGGAAGCAACAGAGACAGCAGGGACTGGGTGAAAACTCTGCAAGTAGAACTTGAAGAAAGGCAGATGGGCATTGCTCTGCTGCAGCTGGAAGCAGGATGTATCATCACAGTAAAAGAATCTGCCCTCCTCGTTCCTTTTTGAATGTGATGCTCCAGTTGCAAGCCCAGACATCCATTAGCTCAGAAAAATCAGGCTTGGAGTTGAGCTTTTTGGTTTGGTTTTTTTTTTTAACATGAAACTAGTTTCATCACTGACCTGTACGAGACTGCATGAACGGCTGGAAACAGCCTTAAAGCTGAGCATAAGGAAAAAAACCCCACAAGTGGTTACCATGCTGACAAAGGGACAAACACAACAGTGCATTGAACAAATACTTGTCTACTGTGGAAACAGACCCTGATGTGATCAACCTGAGCTGGCATATCCACATTAAGTCAAAAGTTCAAAAGAACCACATAGTCCTACCACCTAACACAACTACAACAATTCTGCTAAGGGTATAAAAAGCAAGACATCACAGTGCTGCACGGTGGCATTCTGCACATTTCTCCCATGTGTTCTCTTCCTGAAAATCAGGTACAACTTGATTTTTTTAGGAGGCTGGAGGAAGGGGATATTTTCATTAGTGCAGAATGTGAAATTCATTTCACACTGCCCCAGAGCAACAGACTAGCAGCTGCCACAGCTCTTATGGCTCACCTGAGCAAAGGCAGACAACAGCTATATAATGGCCAGAAACTCCTCCTAAAATTGCGAGCTGTGTCACAGCAAGGTAAACCCCTGCAAAGCATTCTCTCTGTAGAACTCATTAATAAAGCACGGACATCTGTGAAGTTATGGCAGAACGAAGCAGCCACATCCCATCCAACAGTTTTGGCATTTGGGTACAAGACTTTCTGCACGTGTAGGGCTTAAGACAGGCACTCTTACCTCCCCAAATACTTTCATCCTTTGAAACTGGTTTCACTGGTATTTTACAAGTTCCCCACATCTCTCACATAGATTATAAAGCTTGGCCCACTGGTCAGTCTCTAGTTTCTTTTCCTCTCCCATACTCGCAGTGGGGCAGGATTTCCCCAATTTACAGATATGACTGCTGTTTACTTCATGTTGTAAGTTTACATGCAAGGTAATGCATATTTACAATAAAGGATATTGCATAACTAAACGTAGTTAACTTGCAATTCTGTTAATACTCCTAACAGCATACCTAACAGCATCTCCATGCAAGAAAATAAAGCTTTTTTTTTCTTAAGCAAAAGCACAGATTGCTGAAATTGAAGTTCTTGCTAGGAGCAGCAGATATACAACTAGATTTTGCTCATTTAATTAAAATCTGCAGAAAAAAAAAATATGTAAATTTTACAGGCACCAAAGTAAACCACAGAATTCCTAGTAACTTTAATTACTAAGAGATCCAACCTTGATTTGAGGTCCTGCTGTAATTAACATTGGGCTGTTTCTGCTTATTTACTAGCTTATGTTGAAGAGCTCTCCTATGGTTGGAGAGAAATTCAGGACCTCGTAAGTTTAACTTTAGGAGTAGTCCAAAGGCCAGTAACTTTTGCTTTATTCATTAAAATTTGAAAGCAAGAGAAGAACTAATCCTAGAATACAGGGAGCATAAACTGTAAAGAATATAATGTCAAACATAAGTTAGGGCAATGTTTTTCCATCCTCTCACAGGGTGTCAATTATGAGCTTGGGCTCAACCCTACAAAATGTCAATTATAGCTTGGGCTGCCTTAAAAATGGTGTATGTGAATTGCTTCATAATATAAACATACTTGCTTCTCTTAAAACGTCTTTCATAGACCTCTTCAAAGTAGTTCACAGATATCGGCAGATCAGCAGATAAAGGATGAAAACTCATCACTCACAAAGCTTGAAAATTGCCCATCTGCAATTCCACCCATCCAAGTCTATCCGAGTCAGTGCAAACACTGAGCATTTGCTGGAAATGATCCCTCCCCATTCCACAGACAGACATATCACACATTCCTCTCTAGTTTGCCCAGTATACAACTGGTTAAACTATAAACTGTAGAGACTGGGTTTGTTTTTCTTTTCTCATTTTGGGTGGTTTTTTTTTTTAATCTCCCAGTATTTCTAGGAAACAAGTATTTGGGTTACATTAAATATTCAATATATGAGCTACCGGCAAGGCATCAGAAAATCAATAGCTTCATACATTTATAACTGAGCATTTACCACATGAAAGGTTGTATCCCGAGTCAGAAATTCGCTGCTCTTTTCAGGAAGCCTTGCCTAGCAAGAACATCCTTATCTGGATTTTTAAACATCAGCCTGTCTCTCCTCATAGAAACATCATCAGTAAGACCTAGTGTGCTAACAGCTCTTTACACACTTTCTGTAGAGTGATTCTGATAATCTTACTTCTTGCTTCCCTCTCACCATTGACAAAAGATGCTAAAATGCTTCAATCTTGTCCCCTTTGGTAGCACACTAACCTCCAACGCCCACAGAAGCCGTGGATGCCCCATCCCTGGAAGTGTTCAAGGCCAGGCTGGATGGGGCTTTGAGCAACCTGGTCTAGTGGAAGGTGGAAGGTGCCCTTGCCCACTGCAGGGGGGTTGGAACTAGGTGATTTTTAAAGGTCCCTTCCAACCTAAACCATTCTACGATTCTATGATTTGCCAGACTTAAAAAAAAAGTAATAATTGCGTGCCCGTATTTTATTTTTTTTGTTTAGGCACATGTTCGTTTCACATTTCACTTGGCTATGTATTCTTCAGCAGCTTACTTATCCTGCCACCTGTTTACCTTTGGACCTACTGATACAGACTAGTGTTAACCTGGGAGGTACAGTCTCGGCATGGCTTTTACGTAATCTTCTCTTTCCTGTCTGGGGCACCTTCATGCCCAGGGTAACAGGCAATACACACAGGCTGCAGAGAAACAGCTGGGTGCGTACTAGATTTGAGTAAGGTAACAAAGGCTTATTTGAATTGTTAAACGAACAGGTGTCTGACAATTACAAGGGTCTGATTGCTATTAAATGACAGTACACTTGGGGCAGCTTGTTTAGTCACTGAAAATTAAAAAAGTTTTAACGGGTAAGCTGCCTTCCCAGGCACAAGCAGTGGTCAGCGGACTAAAGCCCCACGACCAAGAAGGGGTAATACAGAACTGGTATGACCTCCTGCACAGACACAATTTTATACTGTATTATACTGCTATTGTATAATACATTCCTGGAATTTTTGCTGCTGCTGCTGAAGTATAAACCAGTGACAAGGAGCTGCTGTGCCTATGATTCTTCTAAGGCTCAGAATAAAAAGTTAATAACATTTGGTCCTATAAACACTCAGCTTTTAAACTACTGGAACATGAGAAAAACCACTATAATGTGAAGCGCTTTTCACATCAAAAACCTTTCAAGAAAGGCACAAGGAAAAATTTAGCCCAAGTGGGGAATATACAACTGTACTAAAAATATTATTTTCTTGTTTACAGAGAAAACAGCCACGTGATGTTTCACAGTCACAGCAAGCCTTCAGTAAGGCAGTGCTAAATGTAACCAGGGTAAGTGCAGTGGCTTGCCATCTGAAATCACAGGGGTACAGCACTCGGCCAGGAGCTGCATCCCATTACGCAACTCGGTGAAAACTCTCCGGCACAGAGAACACAGACTCGGCTGACTTGTGCACAGTCTGCCTCCTCAGCCTTATTCATACGAGTACACTGACGGCAGAGTCCCTCTCCTGCCAGTTTGCCTCATCTTCAAAAAAATCAGAAACTGACTAATTCTAGTCTTTCACATCTTGTATTTTCCTGAGAAGAATTAAGGACAATGGATTTGTGTCGAGACTGTTATTAAGACATCCCTCAAAGCAGTCAAATCCTCAAACCCTGAGAGAAACTTATTGTAAAAAAACCGTTCAAAAATAGTGTCATATAATAACCTGACAAATTAAGTGAACTGTCTGTAATCTCTA
Organism: Falco punctatus; assembly: GCF_963210335.1. Taxonomy (NCBI): domain Eukaryota; kingdom Metazoa; phylum Chordata; class Aves; order Falconiformes; family Falconidae; genus Falco; species Falco punctatus. The sequence goes on along the minus strand of NC_137582.1, from coordinate 61,268,457 downwards.
TAATTTTTCCAAGATTTATCTGGTTGTCAGCAAAACATCCCAGTTCCCCTTTTATGTTCCACCTTTTTTATATCATTATGTCAAGTAAGTTCTTCCCATTATACTATTCCACTCCATTTACAACATTTTCCCTGGAAAAGAGACAGTTGCTAGACACCTTAGGAAGGAAAAATGATTATGTTAAAATACCCCTGGGAAATGAAAAGCATAAGCAAGCAGGAGGCAATTTTCTCAGCTAAATTAAAATGTAGCCTACCCCTTTCTGTTTGGGGTATCAATTTCAAGAAGGTTTTTAATGGAGAAATTATCCATGCATGTTGGAATACGCTTCCAAATCTAGGCTGTAAAACAGCCAACACAGTCTACCTACAAGATCCAAGGTAAACAGAAGTTGTTGTGTCCCTGGTCAGAGGACGGGGAGCTGCACCATGCCCTTCTACAGCAGCACAAAGAGGAGGACACGAACTGTCAGGCAGCGTGAAAGGCAAACTAAAGCTGCAGCATGACTTCTAGGGCACCGCACAAATAAAATTAGTCAACAGGGTAGGAGACATGGCCACAGAAGGACTTCATACACTGAAAAGGCAGAAATGCTGCCAGGCAAGTTAGCCATAGCCAGACTTTTCTGGAAACTGCACAAAGACTGAAGTGGTATCAAGCATCCCAAAGTTATCCCTGCCCTCTGCCCAGTCACAATCACGCTACTTAATTCTCCTGCTAATTAAGCGTTTTTCACTTGGTTTCCACTATGTTTCTATAAACGTACACTACCAACTCTCTCCTTTCTCTCCACTGAGTATTTGATAAGGTCACGAGAACATTCACTGAGACCAAATATTTCTATATATAGAAATAATTGCCTGTGGAATTAAGTGCACTTGCCTGGGTATCTAGTTCATACTAAACTGAATTTAGCTGATTTTCGTTTATTATATCCATTATTAGGGACAGTGTACGCTGCCAGCTGCAGCATTGCCTATCAAAGACAGAAACTAATTATCTAATTACATGGCAAGAATGTGCTCCTCCTCAAGAACGTTCACAAACATCAGACGCAGACAATCAGTAAACTGTCACAAGAAAGAACCGGTTCCTCCAGACAGCCATGTCACACACTCCTTTTTTTAAAGGAGGTAAAAGAAAGGTGGCGTATTCTAGGAATATCAGTTCTCATTAACCATTTCAAAATACATCCCACGCAAGTGAAGCAAACACTTGAGTAGGCCCCACCTCAGACGAAGTGTGGTAGATAATATGAGTGGATTATGAATATGTGAAATAAAATAAAAGACTTCAGGGAAATAAAGTGGAGTTTCTGGACATGCTGTCTCCTAGGCCTCTGCACCCCAAAACAGGAATTCAGGGAAAGGAGGAACCACCAGTACTGGAAGAGGATCGAGTCACATAGCTCTTAAGAAATCTCAACCCATACAAGCCTGAGGATACAGAATACAAGCCAATGCCACTGCAAAGCTGTTCCTTATCATCCCTATCTATTGGTTTTGAAAGGTTGTGGACAATGAGGGAGATTCCCTATGACTGAAGAAAGGTGAACGTTATGTCTGTCTTCAGAAAGGGCAGTGACAAGCCATGGATCTACAGGCTGGTTAGCCTCACTCTGCTTCCTGGGAAAATCACAGATCAAATAATTTCAGAAGCTGCTTCTGAGCACACAAAATGGAAAGAGGTGACCAGGACCAGTCAGCACGGACTTACCGAGGGCACACCGTGTCCAGCCAACCTAGTTGCCCTAAATAACAGTACAACTGGATCTGCGATTGAGGGAGAGCATTGGATGTTGTCTACCTTGACTTTAGCAAGGCTTCTGATACTTTCTCCTAGAGCATCCTGGTACATCCAAGCTGGGATATTATAGTCTAGACAGGCAGACAGCTGTGTGAAAAACTGGCTGGATCATCAGATTTAAAGGCCAGTGGTTAACAGTATGTATCTGTCCGTAGGCCAGTTACAAGTGAAGTACCTTGCTTAATACCTTTTATCAGTGTCCTGAAGGAGGAAAACATATGCACCCACTTCAGCCCTCAGATGATACCCAACTCAGGAGTGCATTCAATACCCTTGAGGGCAGGGCTGCTGTTCAGATCGCCTCAGGATGGGGGGGGGGGGGCGGGGAGTAAAAATGGGACAACAGGAGCCTTATGTGGTTCAGAAATGCCAAATGCCAAGTCCTGCTTGTGGGAAGGAAGAGCCTCTGGCTATGAGACAGGCTGGGGACTGGCACCCCGGGAAGCAGCTCTGCCAAAAAAGACCTGAGGGCAGCAAGCTGAGCAGAAGCCAGCAGTGCACCCTGCAGCAAAGATGGCCAACAGCACCCTAAGTCATACCAACCAGAGCCAAGCCAGTGTATCAGGTGAGGTGGTTCTAGACAGTCTAACACAAGCTGAGTAATGTGTCCACTTCTGGGCCCCACAATACAAGAAAAACGTCAAACTGGCACAAGTTCAGAGGAGGGCCACCAAGACAGCCAGGGGGCTGGAGCGCTTGGCCTGCAAGGAGAGCTGAGGAAACGGGGCCTGTCCACTCTGCAGACGAGACGGCTTTGGGGGACTGCAAAGCTGCCTGTTCATACCCACGGGCAGGGCTGCTGGGAAGACAGAGCCAGACTCTTCACTGTGGTGCCTCCGGGACCATGAGCAATGGTGGCCGTGAACTGAATCAGGAGAGGTTCTGACTGGATACACCTGAGGGATGCCACCATGAGGACTGTTTAAACATCAGACTCGGCTGCCCAGAGAGGTTGCAGAACCTCTGCTCTCAGGCCTAGCCAGACAACGGCCCAAGCAACCTAGTCTGAATTCACTATCAAGTCTGTTTTCAGTGGAAAGTCAGACTGAAGGTCTCCTGAGGTGCCTTCCAACCTGCAAGGTCCTTCCCACTTGCAGCCAGAGACCAAAATTGGAACCCCTAGGAGGCAAACTGAACAAGACTGTTTTTTATTCTCCTCACAAGGAATGTCAATCTCATCTTCTTTAAGAGACCTGGAGAGAAAATTGTTTTTTTAAAATTGATTCCACTGCAATGACTATTTTCTACTTATCATAGCCTTCCAGGTGCATTTCTCAACATGTAAATTTTTATCAACATGATGATAAGAGCAATGGTATCGCCTCTACAGCAGGGTTGGTCTGAAACAGAAGAAGTGGCCCAGGTCAGCATTTATACACAGATTTAGAAGGAATACGCTTACCCCATATCTACAATCTACTATGTTTTGCTCTGGTGTGTTCCAAGTCATTCTTAGTTTTCATCTGCATGAACAGCAGCCATACTACTGGCCCAGTGGATTTCTTGATGTCCTTGGGAAAGAATTTTTCAGACCCAAAACAGACAGGTATTTTCAGACCTCCAAATAATCACAAATAAACAAACAGATAAATAAAGGGAACACTGACTTACTTATTCCTTGAAAAAGTTCTTCAATGTTAACAGCATTCTTTGCACTGGTTTCAACAACAATTGCACCTATAGATTCTGCATAGTCTCTGGCATCCTTCATAGGAACTTCCCTAAATTAAAAAAAAAAAAAAATTACAAATAAAAGAAACCAAATTTTCAAAAAGAATTTAATTGGGGGGTGGGGGGAAGACATCAAACACAGCCTAAACAGATGAGCATTTGTATGCTATTCTTCCATTCTTTTCTGCAAAAGTAGTACTATCTTTCTTCTTCTTATACCATTTAGATCACCATATTCAAATTATCAAAGTTTCACCAATGATCAATCTGCAGATTTCTTGGACTTGCTGCTGAATCTTTGCCTTGGAAAAAGGAAGATAATTTACATGACAACCCCATCTGTTTGTTTTTTAAACCTGACCCAAATAAGAAAAGCATTGAAACACTAGAGAAAAAGACATACAGCTCTGCTAATCCAGGCAGCAACCAGCACTATCCACACTGAGTGTTCAAACAAGATAGGGCACGACTGCTGCGGAAGAAAATGATAAGAGCATCATATGCTTAAGTGTTTGCAAGCAGCAAGAAAATAAGAGAGATGCTGAAAGAAATAAGAAAGCCACTGATCCAAGCACATTGGCAAGATCAGTCTGGGAGTGCCAGGTTCACTGGGGGAGTACCAAAAGCTGGTAAATGCATTTTACAATGTGCAGAAGACCTCTGCTTCAGACACAAAGCAAGCTCCATGCTGACCTCGTAATCTGCCTCGGACAGGTGGCAAAGCTGAATCTGCCTGTGTCCGCTGCTGCCTGTAACCACCACTGTTCCTGATTTTTGAGCAGCAGCTTAGAATCAGAGACTGAACATGCCAACAGGCACCCAATGTATACCTAGTCAGGGAGCACATGCTGAGACACCAGGCTGCCAACACTAGTTTTCTACTAGTTGTTCAATACATCATCTGACGTGTTTGGTGTGTCTTTATAGCTATTGCACACGCAGAATTTGCACCAACTCCTTCACCCCACAGCTCTGATGTACCAACTCAGAGACTCCTAGCACAATTTCCTCCTAGTATGAGCGCCTCTGACTTTAACAGAAGGTACCTAGGTGGAAGCACAACAATGCAATTTCCCAATTGGTTTATGGAGGTATATTTTTTAAATAAATTGGATCTGCTGCTCATGGGAAACATGCAGAGAAGCAGAATAATTGCCTGATATATTACAAGTGGTTTTCAAAAAATTAGCCTGCAATTCCAGCATCTGGATTCACACAGCTTGTTTCCATTACTCACTTCTTTGTATTACATGTCTTTTTATTGCAGAAGACACAGGGAAGGCAACATTCCCCTTACTATTTCTGAAATGGCACCTTGGCCTTTATTATGAAAGGTTTCACCATCTGCGGATAGCCTTGGAGATAAGAAAAAAGGAGCTTCACTCACTCTCTAACATATTATTCAAACAACAGTAAAGGAAGAAATTTGAGAGCACAGGGGTATGTAATGAAGACTGTCAACTGGCTGTAGTTTAGATGAGAAAGCAAACTTCAGGAATCAAGGAAACAGTAAAACTGCAGCAAGTGAGATTATTCCAAGGAAATATCTTAAGTCTTCTGTAACGACACTTCTAAAGGAAACCTACAAATGTCCGCAGCACGTGGGCAATAATTATCATGCCATCCAGTGCTCCTGACACCAAGAAAGCTGCATACATCAAGTGGCGTTATCATAATCTGGATGTCAACATTGCTCAGATCCTACCTTGTCAAAACAGAAAACCAAAAATGCTTGAATTCTAAGCTGACAGGTGAATACAAACAAGATGGGGTGAAGAGGGACAAAGGCAAGAACCATCAGTGGAGTGTTGAGAAAGTGTTATTCGAGGGCTACAGGAAAAGTTTAGAGAGATGTCAATTATTTCACTTTATCCTTTCCAAATCATCCTATTGATCCAATCTCCCTTGAGATTTTCTGAGTAATTACTGAATAATGAAATATTCTGGATGCATAGAGGGAAGATCTGAACACAAAATTCTGCTGAATTCTCTTAACAAAGGATCTGGCAATTTCCAGTGAACACATTTGTTAAGAAGATGCACCATATTTATAGGGAAGTAAACACTTCTTCGTTGCTGTAATGCCTATTGACTTCTATAATGCTCCAAAAACATTTTGGACACTCAAAACTTTTCAACATTGGAGTCTCGGCTCCTGTCTTGGAAACTACTTTTTAATGACCTGTCAGAAGGACAGGACACATATCAGAAGGAAAAGTATATTACTATTACTTTAAAGCATGCCAAATACTCAACAGTACTAGAGTTGACAGTACTATAACAAAGATGAGGCTATATACTAAACAAAATTGCCTGTCTATCTGCAGACAGTCCCTTCAAAGTGGAGAAGAAATTTACTTCAACAGAGTGCCAAAAACTGCTGACAGCCTATTAACAACACTGAGAAATGACCCCTGAGTGTCCCAAATCCACCTTGGCTGCTCAAAACCAAATTTTAGGTGCTAAATGAGGAGGGTAACATGGTCAATGATTATGAGAAACAGTGCCAGTCTTTCCTCAAAGGAAGAGAATTGGTTCTTATGGCTTCCATTCATTCCTCCTTACGTTATCTCCTACAGTCATAGAGATGGCAGAATGAAATCAACTTGAACTGGATGAGCTTGTCCTCTTTTGCCTGTAGTCACATTAGTCTTAATAGCAGCTGTGTCTCTGATATCCAGCAAAACATCTGCCAGAAATTCTCCAAAACTAAAGAGAGATGCCAAAAATGCATACAAACAGCAGCTTGCTCCTGCTCACATCATTTTATTTTTAAATTCTCTGTGCCCAAAGGCATGTGCATTTTCTACTCATTAGAAACAATCTGATAAACTGGTGACACATTTCACCTAAAAATCATTCTTACTGAAGTAAATTTGAAGATATAAACCAGCCAGAGTATGCACACAGCTGCATGTATTGCTTAAACAATCAGATTTCTAGAACTGTGAAAACGTATCACGTACAAGTTAGACTGCCTTCTATTTTTCCACCAAAATCTCTTTAAGTGGACATGACTAAATGACTTTAGCAAGAAAAAAGCCTGGGGGATGCAGAAAGAATAACTGCATGAAAACAATATTCTCAAAACTATTCAAAATTATGTGGAGAAAAAAGCACCCTCCCTAACAAAACAAAACATTAGCTTACAGAGTACAGTAAAGACCATGCAAATACCAGAACATTTACCGCATGGGAGAGCTGTACAGGCTTAACAGAAGCAAGAAATAGATGGCCAGCAACCAGTAGACAACAGGTAGTGTTTAAGAATAACACAGCGGGAAAATCATACTCCGTGAGGAACCCCAGGTTTCTCACATTTCTGGCGTGCAGATTTTTCTTCATGCCCCTACGTTAACCTGTCATTGGTGGAACAGTATTTAAAATCTTGCTGCCATGGCAAACACTACCAAAAGCAGGGGCACGGCTGGTTATGGATTCATTTGCAACTTGTGCCATCTGTCACAATCTCCAAACTTATTACCCTTGATTTAATCAGGCAATCATATTGCTGGGATCACTTAAACAACAAATTTAAAGTGACTCTCAGGGCAACTGAAAACTCCCAATTTGTGCTAACTGGTTTTTGGTTTTAACTTTATAATTGTCCTTTCCTCTTTTTCTAGTCCATACTTGGAAACCTTCAGTTTTATCTTATGGGACTCCATTTCACCACGTCGACAAGCACATCACAATGTCATGTAGGAGACGCCAATACACTCTCTGTGTCCCTGATTCTTAGGCAAACAGACACCATGAATCTTCTAGTGTCAGAGCTCGTTCAGGTCTTAAGAGAAAGCAGTGACTTTACAGTATTGTTTGGTTCATGGCTAACGGTGGTGGGGGTTGAGGGGGACAGGACACCAAAAAAAACCCCAAACAAACCAACCCAAAAACCCACACAGGTCCAATTCTTGTAGATGCCTTGATTCAATAAAGCACTGCACCATTTACTTGAAGTTACACACGTGCTTCAGGGCTCTTGCGAACCTGGGCCAAAGTAATGATTATAAAACAACAGAGGGATGTATTTGAACAATCACGAGAGCCTACAAGGAAAACATTAAATATGGCCGTTAAATCAGTACTCATAGCTGAATAAAGAAATGGACTGACACAAAAGACTGCTACTGTACAGCAGAATATGATTCCGTTTCCAGAAGGGATAAATGCAAATCCAAAAGAGAGCTAACAAGCAGAAAAGTGACTAGCTTCACTTTCATCCCAAACAGCATCAACCTGGCTCTTCTGCAGGAGAGAAGATTTAACCCTCCCCTCTTTTACCCAGGATGTTCTTTGCTTCATGCAGGTGACACGAGCTTTACTTGAGGTTATGCTCCTAAAAAACCCAAAATACACTGTCTACATCCAGTATTATGGGACAGTTTCAGTTGTTGCAACGCACGAATTCCCAAAGTTTCTCTGTGAATAGCATTATTCTACGCCAGGCCCATCCTTACAGCTTTACATTGCTGGTTTGCTCATCACTTAATACATTCTGCACCTTTTAACACAAATGGAAAGTTAAAAAAAAAAAAGACATTATTTTTCCATTCCCAATGATTCAGCAGCTAAAGGGTGTGGACTTTACAAACACACAGGAAGGGCAGTAAAAGGTTAAATAAAAGTACATAATTCAAGATGTGCTGCTGCTGGTGAGTGGTACACTGGTAGAAGCACTGGTATCATGAAAGACTCTATATAGCTGACCAAAATTACATACTACTATAACAACAAAACAAACTGGTTACCTGAAGGAAGGAAACAATATAGTTACTGCAACCAAAGCAACAACAAAAATGGATGTATTACCTGATATCAGAAAGATCACATTTGTTTCCAGCAATGGCCATTACAATGTTTTCAGGACCATGTTCTTTTAATTCTTTCACCCATTTCTTCAAAGTATGAAATGAATCCTAAGTCAAAGAAATAATGAATAAGCCAACAGCCTAGTCTCTGTTGATGTATTGCTCATTTTTTATGAAGTTAGAGGAACACAGCTTTGACAGTGTTAATGCAGTAATAATTTTATAGATCGCAAGACCAGAAGAAGATCGCTGTGTCTATGTAATCTGCTTTTCAAACCGTAGGTCATAAGACTTTCTCAAATTAATTCTTGAACTTAGACACTTCCCCCTTTGCGCCCCTACCCAAAGCAGCGCTGAATGTTTTTCTTAGAACTTTCAGCTATGAAAACACTACTACAGCTATTTTAAGTTAGTAGCTAATTTCCTTCACTTCTGATGTGAGCTTCATTTGTCCATTTTCAGCCTCTGCCCAGTGGATTACCATCTCAACCACTGTCACATTTCCAGTAACATCCAGGAGAGCTTTCGCAGTGTCCCCCCTCCTCTCAAATTTCTGAATCTGTGACCTGGTAAATCTCAATTTACTCATCATGAAACCAAAGAAACAAGTGACAATTCACTTGGCCTTTTCCCTCCAAATACAAAATTCAAACACTTTTTGATGCTACCTACCTTTTAATAGTAAATTTTCTATTTCTTTACACTAATGAACTAATAGCATTAAAATCACTTTTGTTCCTAGAGATTCTAATTATAACACACGGTTGAAATTGTAATTGAAACTCAAAGTGAGCTCCCAAATGCATTATTAATAATTTTTTTGCCTTCAGAAGTGCACATAAGGGTTGTGTCTAAATCAGCAATGGCTATATCAGTATCACTGAAGGGAGAGCACTATCAGTTATTTGGGACAAAAACATCCATTCTGCTTTAATGATCAGCACTGAATATTAAGCATCAGAAACTGGAATAGACATAGACTTTCCTCTCCTGTTTTCCCCTCTTTATTCCAAGAGCTGTTCCACACAAGCTTGGAGAAAGGCTGGCAAAACAAAACTCTATTCTTACAATGCATTACAAGATGAACTATAAGATATTTAAATTAAAAATAAGCATAAATCCACCACAATTCACTCTTCCTCATATTTTCTTGGCAAATTAGCAAAGAAGAACAGTACTGCTGTGCAACAGTGGTCTCCATCATTAGCCACAGATCATTACACTAATGCACTGGAGAACCAAGCCAACCCTCTCAACCTAGTAGTAAATAATTCAGTAAATAATTCAGTTGGCAGTAAAGGAATAAAATGCTAGTGAACTATCATGATCATCCATCCATTAATGCCGCTTCTAACTCAGCTTTATCAGCAGGGGTTTCTTTCAGCAGCAGTGGAAGAGGCATTCAGCTAGAACCTCCTAGCTTCCTCTGCCTGAGAGCTGAGCCAGAGCAGTTGTATCTGAAAATACAATTTTCATTCCCAATGAATAATGTTGAGACAAAGGTCAGAGACTTATCATTTCATTACTGGTTTCAAAGTTAAGACATGAGGCCTGCAATCCAAAGATGAGATGACATGCTTAGTTAAAAATATTTTTTAAATCAGTAGATTTTAAATCAAAGAACTGAATTTCTGTCCAGTTGATAAAACAGACAGCAGCTTTTTGTAGTAAAAATTCAATTCCATGCAGAGAACATTAGTGGTGGTGGGAGGGGGTATTGCAGGATACTATCCTGTATTTAGCCAGACAAAATCCAAAAAAACACTGACAAAACGCAGTCTCCAACGTTTTATCTAAATGAAGTTTAAACACAGAAGTAGGACTTCATGTAATTTTTTAAGGCAGTTGGACACCTTCATCCAAACCTACGCAAACTATTGAAGCATATATACCCCACTGACATGAACAGGGATTAACATATAAATACTTCTGCAATTGTGGGTTTTAAGTCCAACTCCAGCCCAAGCAGAGGAGTTAACACAGACTAACAAAGACAAAAAGTGTCCCGAAGGTCTTACCTGTTTGGTGATATCATAAACTATGACAGCTGCTGCTGAACCTCGGTAGTACATTGGAGCCAAAGAATGAAACTGTTAAAACATAACAACACCCACCCCACCCAACAAAAAAAAAGCATTAATAAATCAGAATTATCACACACTTTGTCAGGACTTGCCGTGGCAGGACCATCAACTTTCTTCCCACAGAGAACAGACCTCTTTGGTGGCTGCCCATCTCTTAATTTTCCTTAAATGTCAAGGAAGCTGAGCTCCCTTATCTCCTGCTGTTCCTCATCCCAGTGGGTTTAGGCCATCAGCACTTACTGGTTCAATGCATCTTTTCCATTACAGGGTAAGGACTCCCACGACAAGTTTCGACATGAAAATCACCTACACTTGGAGGCCTAACCTGTCGGCGTGCAGACCCCCTTCCCCTGGCAAACCACAACATTTTGCTTTGTAGTTGTAACAGACAGACTGGATTCAGCCTGGGTTCATGTTTTATAAAACATTGCAAATGAATTGGGTAAAATTAACTTGTCAACAAACTCAACACCTGCCACGTTTACTTATCCTATATACTATGACAGATATTTTGAAAAACATGGGTTCTTGCAGTTACTCTTCAGCTTTTTGTTTCAAGGAAAGCATCCTTTAAGAAAAAAAAAGCCAAATAATAAATATGTTTATTATAACAACAGCTTGCCAATGAACAGCATAATTTTCATAATTCACCATGACTAAGCAGTTGATTTAGAATTTCAGCTTGTAATTACAGAGAGAAAGGAAGTCAAAAAGCCTTTCTGCTGATTCAACTAAACTCAGTCTTAAGCAAACCAAAAATAATCTTTCTTATAAAAGGCATTTAGTTTCACTGTACTCACGCAGACATTTTACAATTTTTTATTTGCAAAGTGATCTTCAAAAGCTTCATATAAAGCTACAGCTAATAACTGATGTCAACTCCTAAATCAAATGCATTATTAGAGCAGGGTACAAATCTCCCTGCTCAGTGAGCGTGCATGGATCCATGTGTTACGTTGCAAACCTCTGCAGATTGACCAGACACACCATCTTCCCAGAACTGTACTTACAGACTGAGCATTCAGATCTAGCTGCCTCCACATTTCTTGCTATTTCACATACAACGTATAAAGCGAGATATTTGCAATATTGGTTCACCCACCAGTTGGTAAACTATTTATCACAGATCACACACTCCCGCTCAAGGTCGATACTTTCTTTTGTAACAGTAAGGATGCACAGCAGCTGTGACAGATGGTCAAGCGCTGAAGTGTTTTGGGGAGAGAGGCAGGTGGGAGAGCTCATTAATAGGAGAAAACAGCAGGAAGGAGGATTAGAAAAGAAAGAGGAATTAGTCAAGAAGCATGGTCTGAAGAAAAGGGATCAGCCAAGATCCTGAGGGAGTTGGGTAGACGTGTGCCTTTCAGGCTTTTAGTGTGTGGCTTTATTACTTGCATGTTTAATGCAATAAACGATTTCCAGAATTTTAAGGCTTCCAGATCATGACAGAAATTTCCAGTGTGTTAGAACAGAACAGACTAGGCTAGGCTATTTCAGTTGGAAGGGACCTACAATGACTTGCCTGACCAGTTGAGCACTGACCAAGTTAAAGCACGCTGTTAAGGGCACTGTCCAAATGCCTCAAACACCGACAGGCTTGGGGCAACGACCACCTCCAGAGGAAGCCTGTTGCAGTGTATGACCACCCTCTTGGTAAAGAAATGCTTCCTAATGTCCAGTCTAAACCTTCCCTGGTGCAGCTTTGAACCACTCCCACGCATCCTGTCAACCAGATCCCAGGGAGAAGAGCTCAGCACCTCCTTCTCCACGTGCCCTACTCAGGAAGCTGTAGAGAGCCATGAGGTCGCCCCTCAGCCTCCTCTTCTCCAAACCAGACAAACACAGAGTCCTTTGCCACGCCCCATAGGACATTCCCTTCCCACCCTTTCACCAGCTCTGTTGCCCTTCTCTGGACGCATTCAGGGACCTTCACATCCTCCCTAAATTGTGGCTCTGAGCACTGCACGCCGTACTCGAGGCGAGGCTGTACCAGTGCTGAACACAGCAGGATGATCACCTCTTGTGACCGGCTGGTTGTGCTGTTTGATGCCCCCCAGGACACAGTTTGCCCCCTGGGCTGCCCGGGCACCCTGTGACTCACAGCAGCCTGGTGCCGACCAGCACCCCCGGAGCCCTTTCTGCGGGGCTGCTCTCCAGCCACTCCTCTCCCAATTCATACCTGTGCCCAGCACTGCTCCATCCTAGGTGCAGAATCCAGCATTTAGACTTGTCAGATTTCATCCCATTAATCACAGCCCAATGCTCCAATCTATCCAGATCCCTCTGCAAGGCATCTTGCCTCTCAAGACACCAACAGCACCTCCCAGTTTAGTACCATCAGCAAACTTGCTAATGGCGCATTCAGCTTCGGCATCCGTACCGTCGATAAATGTATCGACCAGAACCGGCCCTAGAACTGAACCCTGAGGAACACCGCTGCCGACCGGTCACCAGCCCTGTGCAGCCCCATTCACCACAGCCCTTTGATCCCTGCTGTTCAGCTCGTTCTTCGCCCAGCGCACTGTGAACCCGCTCATCCCACAGATGGACAACTTGTCCAGAAGGATGCTGTGAGGGGCTGTGTCAAAAGCCTTACTAAAGCCCAGAAAAACTACATCCACTGCCTTCCCTTCATCCTCCAGGTGGGTGACCTTATCATAGAAGAATATCAAACAATACTTTCCCTTCATGAACCCATGTTGACCATGCCTGATGACTGTATTATTCTTTAAATGCCTTTCAACAGTACCCAGTATAATCCCCACAATTTTTCCAGGAACTGAGATTAGACTAACAGGTCTGTAGTTCCCTGGGTCTTCCCTCACACCTTTTTTGTAAACTGAAATAACATCGGCTAGCTTCCAGTCAGCAGGGACCTCCCCAGACTCCCAAGACCTTTGGTAGAGGGATTGAAAAGGATCCTGCCACAGCATCCTCTAACTCCTTCAGAACCCTGGGATGAATCCCATCAGGCCCCATGGGCTTGTGAACATTCAGCTGCCGCAGCTGGTCCCTTGCAGTTTCAGTGTCCAGAAATGCAAAGTCACTGTTCCCACACTCGTGGTCCTCAGACTCAGAGGACTGGGCAGCCCAAAGTCTATCAGCATTATTAAAGACTGAGGCATTCAATGCATTTTTTGCTTCCGCTTCTTCTTCATCCCTATTAGTCAGATGACAGTCTTCAACAAGTATCAGTCCGATGTTTTTGTTTGACCTCCTCTTGCTACTGACATACTTTAAAAAGCCCTTCTTGTTATCTGAAACAACGCTGGCCAGTTTCGACTCTAACCGAGCTTTGGCCTTTTGTGTCTTCTCCCTGCATATACAAACCACAGCTCTGTACTCTCCCTGCGAAGCCCGACCTCACTCCCAGAGATCACACAGTTCCTTTTTCCTCTTGAGCTCCATGAGGAGCTCCCTCTTCAGCCAGCCAGACTGGTCTTCTGCCCTGCTTGCTTGACTTATGACACAGTGGAATTGCTTGTTTCTGTGCTTCTAAAAGGTGGATCTTAAAGACTGACCAGCACTTGTGGACTCCTAAGCCCTCAAAAATAGATTCCCAGGGTACTCTGCTAAATAGCTCCCTGAATGGTTTAAAGTTTGCTCTCCTGAAGTCCAGGGTAGCAACTTTGCTGTCCTTTTGTTCTCATTACACTCAACCACTTCACGAGCATTGCAACCGAGGCAGACACACACACCATCGAGGCAGACACACACACCATCGTATCCCCCACAAACCCTTCTCTATTCACATACAGCAAGTCTTTTGTAGAGACTTTTGGGCATCTTTTGTAGGTAGCTCACTGAGTACCTGTGACAAGAAGTTATCTTGTGCAAACTTCAAGAATTTCCAAGACCTGCTCATCAACACATGTGTGGCATTAAAGCAGCCTGAAAATCAGGGACCTTAAGTGTAGAGGGTATATCTGACCTTTGATGCTGTAGGCACGCTCCTCCCGGTCTATAAACTCCCGGAAAAATAAGGACATACTCTACACACATGCTGACTTGGTTTTAATCTAGATTACACGGTATTCATGAATTTACAATGAGTTCTCAGATAACAGTAACTGCACTTCACAGGAGTCATGCAGTTAAACTAACATGCTTCAAATTCCTTCAATACCATCCCAGAAAGCACATTGAGAATGTGTCTATCATCTTGGGAATTTCTCTCCCTTTTACTTTGACCAGGTGACAGGAACACTTTCCATAATATTGGTTTCATTGAAGAATATTGCCAGTGTTAGGGCCAGAAAGTAAAATCAATGTCAATAACAACTCTAAAAAACCCAAAACAAAACAAAACCCAAAACTAAACCAAAACAAAACACACCACCCAAACAAACAGAAAAGCAGACCTGTCACTGGATTCTGGACAAGTAGAACCAGCTGCAAAATGGAACCAGGACACAAACTACCATTGTTTTCGGTAGAATTAATTTTTAGCTGGATTCCCAAACCAGCTTGTTGTGCATCAGATAAGCCCCAGGCTCAGCCAAAAGGAGGGGGTAGGAAAGCATGGCTGAGAAAAAGAAGGACCACTAGAAGCCATATCCACCTCAGTTTAGACCACACTCCAATAGCTCTGCACTTGCAGAACTACTCTGTGCACACCTTTGCTGGTACAGTCAGTCTACTGCCACTGGCAGTTTTGCTTTTTTGTTTTCCTATAATGGAAGCAAAAATCATTTTAAGATCAGTGCAGGTAACATGCAGAAACAAAGAAAAATTCTTTTGAAATATTTTTTGAGATTAATTAATCACTTCAACAGCGTGTTGCATTTCAGTAACAGAAACGCCAAACAACAAACTATGTTTGACCTGCTTGTTGTGTCAAGAAACATAAAAAGCAGAGACCAGACATGTAGCATGCAGGAGGAATGCAGTTCCTCTGTAATTCAAGACAAAATCTACTGAAATACTCCAGTTCCTCACAAGCTTGGAAAGAAGGAGGGCCAGCTAGACTCAGAAAGGCAACTGCCTTTGAAAGGCGCTCAGATTCAGTAGCTGTTGTTAACACATACGTACGACCTCTCTGCTCTACTGAAAATCTATTTACTTGCTCAGCTGACAGGACAGTTATTTCCTCTTTCATGGTTCTATAGTAATATTTTAGCTATAAGGGCTTTTAAGAAGAAAAAACGTTCTACCCACATTTGGGCATGTAGCTTCAGGATTTGGGGTTTTTTTTATATCAAGTCATAGCTTTCATCTGGCACATAAGTTTATATTCCTATTTGGATAAACCTGACGCTCAAGATTTCATATTTTACATTGGACAAAGTGAGAAAATTGGGATTACAATTACATTTCCTACAGTCTGCAAGGAAAAAAATACTTTGAAATTGTTTACTAACAACTGAAAGTACACTAGTAACAACTATTACCAGTTATCATAGTACAGAATAGCAAATAAAACCAAAATGAAATCTCTTTTGTCATTCTTTTGTACGGTCTAATAAACAAATACAATACATTATGTCTCAGACATAAGAAATTACTGCTGTCCACAAGAAAACAGCAAAAGACTCTTTGCAACACTGAATGAATCAAGAAGGGTTGAAAAACTGTAACTGAGTAATTTTCATGATCTAATAATAAACTCTTAACAAATGTGGTTTACAAGCATAGATTTTCCAATATCACAAACACACTAGTAAAAATACTATGCAAATAATTATGTTTATTTGATAGGGTTTTCTTTTCCCTTTTAAATCACTGCCGAAAACCAAAGCCCTCTTGAGCCTTTTTCTGGCCTAATTACCTGGAAAAAGAGAGTCACACAAAATTAATTAAAGGGATACAAAATACCAGTGTGCACATTTTTCATCTGCCAAGGACCAAATGTGGGACAAATGCCCAAAACAAGCGAGACACAAAAAAAATCAGCTCATAAAATTAAATCTCACAGGACTACCTTCTGTATTATAAATTACATTGTCTATAACCTTGATTTTATAGCTCGGTATTTCCGTATCCAGTAATTCCCATGAAAATTAGGAGAACCAGGAGCAGTGACAGACTTGGCATGAGAACAGCTCTGCTTCTCAAGAAGGGCTAACAAAAATGCTTGGGCAGCCACCCCTGGCTCTGCCACATGGGAACCCAGGTCACAACCCCAACTCTCTGGGGAGTCAGCCCCTCCGTAACCCACAGCTAAGAACAGCGCTCTGGCAGATGTCACCCTTACCTGCAGAGAGCAGCAGCTCACATCACCTTGGGCTACCAGGGAAACAGACCCAAAACAGTCATGTATCAGCTCCCACCATCACAAATAACCACATTCCTAACCCATTTTGAAAGTTGATCAAGGTTCAGCCTAAAATAATTTTTTTTCCATGATACTTCTATGAAAATATTATTTTAACAATTAATAAAATTCTGAATTCCTAAATTACTTGTAATTTACTTGCACCTTGACTTACTAAAATTCAAGCATCAGTGCTTGCCTTTAGCTGAGATAGGAATATAGAACAGTCTTGCAGTCTTAACTTTTCCGGTCAGCTAAACCACGCTCTTCCAGTCTGAAGGTAGCGGGGAGAAAGCAGAGTCTAATCACGTTTCTCTGTGCCTGGTCCAGCTTCAGTTCATCCTTCCTGACTGCTGGTGACCACGTTTGTATGCAGGACTCTAGACATAAAACAGCCTTAACTGTACTTCCCCTAATGTGTAACACATTTCCTCATGGCTGCATCATACATGCATGATCATCCTTTAACCAATACACTCATTCACTTTACATACAACTTTACAGCATACATTTTTGTTAGGAGTCAAAAAGGTACAGGGACTTCTACTTACACTACTGAATTTCATCCCCACAGTGTCCTTCTAGGCACTGGGAATACCTCCCATCTTGAGTAAACTATCGTTAGCTGCTCACTTGCAGTGGAAATTTAGAAGTCACGTGTCTCTCATTCAGTCTCCACAAGAGGTTTGTCTATTTGCAAATACTGACCCACTTCATCACTTACTAGGCCTGTTCTGCTTTTGTAGGAGTTGGTAACAACTTCTGAGGCTGAGGTCACTAAACCAGGCGATGCGATAGTTAAATTGTAGGGGTACATCTTCCAATTCAACGGCTACAGCCAGGCTAAAGGGGCCATCCAAAACATATATAAAGAACTGATTTTAACAAAGACATTCCAAAAACCAAAATCAATTACTTGTGTAGCTTCATGCAGGCTTTTAAGACTCTCCTCCTTAGAGCTCGCCACACAGCGTGCTACATACCTACACAGCTGCGAAAGTACTGGTGCAATGCTAAACCGGTTCAGAGTGCCTTCATACTAGTGCTCCTCTACCGACACGTCCACTTTGCCCTTGCGGTTCACCATCTCTGCCACTAAGGAAGAGGTGAGGCCACATGAGTATTATGAAATTTCCTCTGAAAGCAGGTCCCCTTTTTCTCAGGGTACAATGAGAAGCTGCCCAACCTTTACAGCTGTACAGCCCTGCAGCACAGAGGACAATTCAGTCTCAAGGGGTGCAAATGCAAGCTCAGCCTAACCAGAGGTGCTCTCGTTGATTCCAAGAGTATTTGGGGATTCTGCAACCCCTCATCTGGCCATTACACTGAAGTCAACAGAAGCTTTGCCCTTGTGAAGGGCAGAAAAATGGAACCAACAAGCCATTAAGGAATATACCACCTATTTAAAAGCTCTGCAGTACTTTGCTTTCCATTTCCTCTGCACCTCATCGTGGAGGGGCATATCTGGTCGTAGGTAATGCTTTTTGCGTTTCCTCTGTACTAACAGCACCGAATGAGGAAGAAGAACGCCCTACAGAGCAGCCATACCACAATACTTAGAGGAGAAAAACAAATTCAAGGGAACACAACGTAAATCACACCTGAGCTGTAGTAGTAGAAGTCTCTTCACCGTGTCTTACGTAATGCTGGCTTAGGAAGCAAAACAGGCCAAATAAATACAGAAATTAAAAAACTACCACTCCTGCCTGTTTATCTAGAAGCTGACAAATGCTGCTGAAGACAGTCTGGATTCATTCAATTTGCCAGGCACACCAGGGAACACTAATTCATGTCAGCAGCTCTTTGCACCATCCTGTAGTGCTACACCCCAGCATTGGCTTACTGCCACGGCATGGCTGTCTCTTCCGAACTCCACTGCCAAGAGGAAAAATAAACCAAAGAAAAAAAAAAACCCAAAACCCAACACCCCCACCCCTAACTCTATCGCACTGCTTTTACCATTCTAGACTGTAAAGAACATCACTTGTTCTTCCTGCAAAAGGATTATAATTCTGCCTACAAGCATGGCTAGAAAAGGTAAGGATGCACAGAGTAAGCAGAATCAGACCAGCGTCCAGCAAGCGTTACACGCCTTCTCCAATCAGGGGCCAAATTCAGCTAAGACTTTTCCACATGGTACCTTTCCAAGCACCTGCAGATGCACAGCAGCACAAGATTTGTTTCCTGACAGCTGTAATCATTTGACTAGATTTTATTCCTATTCTTGACAAGCTGCTTCTGACTACACACATTGCCTCTGAGTGGCCAGGACCAAATGGCTTGGCTCCTCTCAAGGTCAGAGACCCTTACCCTTTCTTTATCTGGGTGCCATTAATGATAAAGACAGCCACAGCTGCTGGCTCTCCGCTAGCCGCTCACGCGGGCAGGCAGTGACACAGCTCTGCAACTTCCCTCCCCTTCCTATTACACACACCTTTCTAGACTAGGACACTCATATACCTCGGTCCCCTTGCTCAGCTGTCCATTCCCAGCCCCTCTACAGGTGATTTTGGGTGTCCTGCTTCTCCTGTCCTTGGCCCCTCCTGCCACGCCAACCCCACAAATCACTTTGGTCCTGTCCCCAAACCCAAGTAAAGCTCATTCCTTCTCATGCTTTGGTCCCCACTTCTCCAACTAAAACCACTGAGGTCCTTGTGGTGAAATGCATAGTAGACCGGTGCCAGAAATTTGTCGCTATCAGCCTGCTTAAGGAGAGCTGCCTTGACTGCTTCTGTGGATCAGGTAAGCACCCATAGGGTAAGTGAGTGGCGACCTCTGAGAGCCAGAGGTTGCCATCACTGCGTCTGTGTTGCATGAGCTCACTGAAGCAGCCCATGCACCATGAACAGCACCTATTCCACAGCTTGGGAGACACTACTTGCACAAGTCAGGGCATTTACATGCCCCATTCCTGTCACTTTTGAGGCAGCAGCTGCCAAGAAAGAAAATCAGGGTGTGAAGAGAAGCAAAGGCAAAAACCAGAAGCACGAAACAGATTATCCTGACACATAAGCTTCTCGCACAAGCAGGGATACAAAATTCCTGGAATTCTCAGCTGGCAAAGAGCAAATGTGAAAATGTTATGCATGAAAGCCACTATCAAATACTGTTTAACATTCTAGAACCTTGAGTAGTTTTCCCTACGT
Organism: Falco punctatus; assembly: GCF_963210335.1. Taxonomy (NCBI): domain Eukaryota; kingdom Metazoa; phylum Chordata; class Aves; order Falconiformes; family Falconidae; genus Falco; species Falco punctatus. Next base: position 61,248,686 of record NC_137582.1, on the reverse strand, counting down.
GATTGAAGGCTAAGATTCCAGTTCTTGGGATTTGCAAGCTGAATAAATCAGGAAAGATCTGTCTCCAAACTACGTGTATTTTTTGCTAGTTAAATTGAAGATAGATAGGTAGATATAAAAAAAAAAATTAGCATTTTTCCCAAATATGTATGAATTCTTGAAGTGAACCGGGAAAAATTCCAATGCTTTAGGATAATTTTTTGAAGAAACTTTGAATAAGCAGAGAACAAACTTTTGCAATATCACAGAAGTAACCTGTGCTTAGCCCTTCTGAAGTTTACAGTCATTAAACAAAGGATGCAAAAGACACTACACCTAAACCCTGTCTCGGTCAAGATACACATGCTACAGGTTTGTTGAAGCTTAAGAAAAAACACATCCACATGCATCTCTTAAATGATTTACTACGCTTGATGCTCACTCTAAAAATAGTTTAACTAACATTCACTTACTAGCTCCAATGCCACTTGTGCTTTCACAAACACACATACTACCAGATCACCTGTTGACCTCTGCAGCATGCAAGCAGTATCTCACTGCAGGGAGGTTCATACACCACATGCAAGGAACCACCTCCACACCGACTGAGCTGTGGACTACCCTCAGAGTCACCTATATAAAACTGTGGAGCAAAATTCAGGCCATGCCTTCACTGCAGAAGTAATTCAAGTCATTGGTGTTAGCGCCTCTCAGGATAGTCTAGTTTCAGAGGAAACATCCATAAGCTTTGCGACTAGGTGGCTCAGCTTAGGGGAAATGTCCCAGCCAAGACCGCAGCAAGGACAAGTCCTCCTCTCATGGAGCGTTTTCACTCCCTACCTCGTGACACTGCCTCTGAATCACCCGGGCAATTACCATCACTCAGAAAAGAGGGGGCTATAAAGCACTGTAGGTATCTCATCAGTCAGTCTTTTCCTGGAAATTGAGCAGTTTAAAAAAGAAAAAAGCAGCCCACAACTCAGGGTAATTCCTGTCAAGGTTTAAATTGGGCTCAAGTAATTGAGGCTCCTTCTATTAAACAAAATTAAAAATCCCAGCGTTTGACGCAGTAAATTTAAATAGGACACAGATAAATTTTCCTGCCCTAGAAATATGGCCCTCAAGCTCCCTAACTATTTGCTACAATATTTCTCAGCTGGCAAGATGGAAAGCTGGCAGCCACCCAAGGTATTCAGACAAAGCATTGTAATTAGAAGGTACTTAGGGCACCATGAACCAAAATACATGCTAATAAAAACATCATTAACTAACTTGTGAAGACACTCTTCTTAGGGGAGGGAATCTTTGCTAACAATAACATAATTGTCGTGCATGTCCCGAAACCCACAGCAACAATTTAAAGCTGATGGGTGGGAGAAAAAAGTGAGACAGAGAAAAAAAGCGACATTTGGAAAATAGTGGGGTGGAGGGAGAAAAAAGTGAGACAGAGAAAAAAAGCGACATTTGGAAAATAGTGGGGTGGAGGGAAAGTGACTCAGAGAAACAGAATAAAGCGAGCTTGTCTGATAACACACCAACACAAACCCGCTGGGTCCACAGAGACCAGTACTTAGGCACAGAAAAGCAGTGGGATTTTGCTAAAAGTGCTGCCAGTTGAAAGTTCTGCCTACCCAAAAAAGGGAAAAGAAAAACAAGATAAAAGAATTTAAGAAGCTCTCTCCGTTTGTAATCACGTGTGAATTCTCCACAGCGAGACCTGCTGGAGAGCCATGTACCCCTCTCCAGGGTCTCCACCAGGAAGCACGCTGAGCATTTGCTCCCACTAAGGCTATGACAGAAACACTGTTGATCTCCATTTTCTGCTGTATTATCGTCATTCTGCAGAAGTGACACTTGCTTATTATTTTCCACAAAATGGCAATTCTGGTTCCTTCTCTACTCTGCCTACAATTCTGAGTTTCCTGACACAAAAGAAAAAATACTATATCTATTATCTGTATGAGTCAAAAGTTATCTGATCTCCATGACCAACCTCCGACTGGCTGGTCTGTACTTTAAGGTTCTTCAGCTAACTCAGGTCTTCCTACAAGCTACTAAACCCAACAACAACCAGCATTTCAGAAGGCTTGCAACATCACAAGTGGCTGGCTGGCTGAAAGCTGATTTAATACCTCAAGGGGGTGCTGAGTGCTTCCAACTGGCTTCTCTGAGCACCCAGGACACAGCTCCTTTCCAGAAGCAGCCACATGTATTTCCAGTTTCTCCCAGCTGACTAAAGGCAGCCAGGAGGCACACTGGTTCTCAAAGAGCATTGCTTAAATAAGGGTTTGCAACTAAGGTATTTTAGAGTGGTTTCTCTACGCTCTCCAAGCTGGCAGTTTCCCAGTTCATTGCCCAGAGAAACTCGGGAAAAAGGACAAACCCATGAATGAGGAGCACAGAAGTGCTGCTGCTGTTCTTCCTGCCTGCCTGCTCTACCATGGTTAAGGTTTGAGCTTAACTTCCATGGCATACATGAGGCTGCAGTTAAATTTCACCTAGGGCTCTTCTGCTGTGAAGGCTCCACATCAGGATGTAGACAGAGCAACATCTGGCACAGTTGGGAAAGCACAGAGCACCCTGACTCCAGAATTAGCACACGCAAATCCTATGCTTGGCCTGGCGTTTAGGAGAACAAAGCCAAATGAAGGCAATATTGAAAGAGCAGGAAGTCCTAAACACTGCTGTCAGCAGTACAGACAATAGGGGCATTGATGAAACTGCCCAACTTTAGCAGTAGAACACAGAGCCTCCACAAAAATTGCAAAGAACAAAGGACGGACAACAGCTCCCAAAGGAGAAACATCACGTGGAAGACGTTTATTAGTACACTACGAAAACCAGCAACGGGCCCAGAGGCTGGGGGTAGGCTGGAATCTTTGGGTCACCACAGTTGTTCAGAGGATAAGAAATCAACACAGGGGGAGACACTTGTTCTTGAATAGCAGTTCAGAAGGAGCGACCCAAGACAAACCCCAGCTACAAATTGAAGTGAACAAGCTACTGAGAAGCATCATGTGTTTAGCTGTAAAATGGGTATGTTCTAGGACAGAGAATGACCTGAACAGTATGGACCTCACCCTGGAAAACTTGTCTGTCTCAGCAGCTAGCACTCAACGCCCATCAATTTTGTTTACTGTATCACGCGTTTCCTAGAGTCCTAGTGAAGGACTGGGAATACATTGTGTAAACACAGAAGAAAAAGCTGGTCCCTGGCCTAAAGAGCTTATAATTCAGGATTACACATGAAAACCTGTAACAGATTCTGAGCAATTTAACAAGGTTTGCGGCGGTCACTGCTCATCACTGTTGAACACACACACAAAAAAAAAAAAAAGGAAAGCAGATGTTTGAAAAATGACAAGTTTAAAACAAAAATTGAGAGGAAACATAAAGGACTAGATGGGAAGGATGGATTTTGTGTCCAAGAGTCAGAGCTCAGTCACAGATTTCCTGCCTCAAATGAGACATCTTTTAGTTCAGTTAATACAACTTTATTAAAATTCACCTACCTCAGAAAAAAGCTTTGAAAGTCTTGAAATGATGTGGGAAAAAAGATTAATACTTGTATCTAAATGTCAAGAACTGAGGTTTGTGTGCTAAAGAGCTAAAAGAAAAAAAGAAAGCAGAGCAGGGCAGCAGAGGGAAGTGAAAGAGAATAAGCAAGGAAACTCAAACCATGGGAAAGAAAACGGAACCTTTGCTACCTCTTGCAATAATTAGTCAGTTATCAGCTGCATATCATGCAGAAATGGAACAAACAGGATCCAAGGGAAGGAACTATGCTATACTTCAAATTTGTTTTTCAAGATCCATTTTCCCATCATAAAGAGCACACTGAGTCACCAAGAGTCAACAGACTTCATCAGGGCCACTTTACATCATACTGTGCATTGTAAATAAAAACATGAGCGTTTCCTGCACTTAACAGCAAAAACTTTCATTGCCTGCAATTCACTTAGAATGTATGGATAATACAGTGGGCTGTACCAGGACTGACATTACAGCCTGTATAAGCATCTTATTTTACCTCAACCTAACACGAGCATAGCTACATTTTTCTAAGAACAGAAATGGCGCTATTTCACAAGAAACTTTGAAGATATTTTAAAACATGTGCATGGTTTTTTCTATTTCTTTCAAACTTCTCAAGATAAACGTGGGCACGTATTAAAGAGCATGTTTACATTCTACAGTTCTACAGCCCATTACTGCACACTACTGCCATTGAGACTATTAAAAGAAACAAATGGCTAACCAGGCTTACATACAGTCAACATCAATTAATGCCCACAAATTCCACTATGGCTTTTTTGAGAAGCCAAAGGAAAAACTACTTAATTTGAGCACTTTATATCACACACTTGAAAAATCAAGACAAAAACCCTAAGTGGTTCAGATTGCCAGTGCTAATTTCCAAAATAATAATGGCAGACACAACCTATGTGCATGTTCAATGTCCCAAATTGGGATAACCCTGGGGACACCACCTAAGCTCAGACCATCTGCCAGCTTATGCGCTGGAAGTCAAGTCCCTTCCAGCACCAACGAAAGCTGCCACACATAAACCTGATGAAACCAGAGAGGGGCTGGACACCACTTGGGCATTGTCCAAGCTGTTTGGAGGGAAGTAGCTGACAATTCACACCAGGCTGTTTTTTTCAGGTAAGTGGTATGGTCAGACTGACTCTGCATTTTCCCCACCTATGAAATGGGAATCTATATACTTGGTGACTAATGACCACCTGCTTCGCAGAGCTTTGCAAAGATTCAGTAGGTTTATACTTACAAAGTCTTCTGAAGATGAAAGATTTAGACAAAATATGCCAACACATTAAAAGAGATCAGTATAACAAAGATATACTGCAAAGGAATACTCACCCGCTCTTGACCAGCTGTGTCCCAGATCAGAAATTTATGAAGCTCATTCCCACAAGGCACAGTTTTAGTCATGAAGGACGCTCTGAAAAGAAGGAAGCCACAGAAATTTGTAACATGACTGACATTCCAAATATGCAACCTACAGACTTTATCTGGTTCTGCTGAGTGAGACTTCATGTGGGGAAACTCCAAAACCCTCGTAAAATGCCTATAGAAGTGAAAGTCTCTCTTTTCTTAGATAAAATATATGATACCTATATATGTGTTTAAAAAGGAAGGAAGAGCCTCTGAGGTTCAGAGGGTATTTCTGCACCGGCCCAGGAACACAAATGCTCCTGCCACTCACACGTAGCTTCTGCTGCTAGCTAGTTCCATCTTCTCAGTGATATGGACCTGAGAAAAAGGCATCAGCCAGCATCATACCAGGCAACAAATAAGCAACTTTTCAGTTAAACCTAGGAGACTGGATCATCAGGGAACAAAAGAGTCACCTGTTAGAATGCACTTGGTGAACAAATGGAAAAAAGTTATCCCCCTTCTCAACTCAGATCAAGTTTTGTGGCTTCTTGTATTTCTTTTGTAGGAAATGTGATTTGTCTATGTTTTCACAGTGTGATTTTTCTTCTTTTAGGAAAGAAGGTTACAAATTTCTAAGCTTTTTCTATATGACAGCATTTCATTTGAAAGCTGGCTAGGAGAGCCAAACTCTGGTAGATGTATTTTTTCCCCATTCTATCTGGACACAGCTGAACAATTTCTCTTGTAACTTTTTTCCTGGCTTATAAAGATGCATTTGATACAATGTACTGTCATTACAAAAGCACCAAATGACATACAACTGATGAAAATATTTCCTCAGAACGATATACCAGAGTTGTCCTCTATAGCCATCTGCAAATGGCTCATATTTAGTCATGTTGCATCGTTCATAAAAATATTAAGTACAGCAAAAACCCCCAGCATTTTCTTTGGTTGTTTCCAGGGTGTGTGCTTTCAGTTGTTGCTCTCCTTCTCAAATCATTAAACAACACTACAGAACTTCAAAACCAGAAACTTTAGAGCCACAGTAGCTACTGTAGATTGCAGGGTTTGTATATTTAAAACATTTGATTAATTTGGAAGAAAGTAAAAATAAAAACCTTATCTGTATAGACAAGTAATATCACATGCGTGCAAGCCAGCCTTCGTATTTTAATCTTCAAATGGGAAAAAAAAAATCCCGTAAATTTTCATAATTAACAGTAACAAAGAGAAAACATTTTTCTATTTGAGTATAAGACAATTTACTTAGCAACAACAACTACTTGTGGGAAAAGGAAGCTGATGACTTAGAAGTAAAGAACCACTCAAGTTCCCACCAATTCCTGCATTGCAAAGAAGTGTCCTTCAGTCAGTAATGTTACTCCTTACACACTTCCCTTCCCTCTGTCCATTTTTCTCTATTCATTACATTCAGGGCTCCAAAATTGTCCTGGAACATCAATGTGCAACTTCCAGCTCAGACTTCTTCATGCTTCAAAAGGCAGAGTTTTTGAAGATACCATCTAACCCTCTGAACAACACCGAGCCATCAATACCAATCCTTCCCAGATGATTTAAAACAGCTCTCAACACACAAACCAGATCAGCCCTTCCCACCCAACCCACTCTATTGTGAACATTACATATTAGCTTCCTCTCATAAGAGAGCAAGAATTCTCAAAATTTTTCAGGTATTGCTGGACGTGGCAGATTTGTCTCTAAGATGTTAAAAGAAAAAAAATTTGAAGAAGATCAACTACAGGACTAGTAGGCTTCTGATGGTCTGACACATGGAAGCTTGGCAGTTTTTACAGAACAGGTACGAATTAATTACACTTGGTTGAAATTGCATTGTCCCTATTTTGAGAAGGGCAGGATAATGCGACACCTAAACCTAGATGAAAGCATGTCCACACCTGGGAACAGACACTGTCCACGTTCCAGCCCAGGCTGGCAGGACACACAACACAGGTATGCCAAGGGCTCCGCATGGTTCTCCTGCCATTACTCAGCTATGGGGTGCCCTGGTCGCTGTGCAGATCACAGCCTCTTGGGTTGTGGGGTTTCGGTTCTTCAAGCTGCAAGGATCAGATTCCATACTTACTTGACCAGTAGGAACTAAAGTGATTTTAATCCTAAGATTCTACGATCGAAACAGGCTAAAGTGGGAAGTTCTTGACAAGACAAAAAGAAAAGGATAACAGCCGAGTAAGACATCTAAGAATCTCTTGGTGTGAGATGGGTGAACAAAACAGAACAGCTGGAAGTCATGGCCATGCACAACACAAGTCAATACAGCATGGTTCTGGACAGCCCCAGAAAACAGGCTATTTCAAGAGACTCCATTCACAGGAGGAGAATGGCAGGGCTCTGCCAGCCTCTCCATAATAGAGTACGCTGCAACGTAGTAAATTTAGGGCCCTCTGTATTCCCAGATCAGGGAAAGCAGAGCAGACCTGGTTTGGGGCAGCCCCCAGGCTCTCTAAACAGGTAACATGAGCTTGAAAGCCATTAAAGAAGAGTACAGAGTTGAGTGAAATTAATAAACTGGAGGGGGGTGGGGGTGGAAAAAAGATATACAGTACTCAGAGCCTTGAAAATAAAGAAAGGAGCTCAACACAGGGCAGTGAGTTAAAAAATACACAGAAGAAAAAAGCTATTATGCATGGTACTTACCCAATAGTAGGACTAATATTGTGGTCAAAGTGGTCCTGGACAAACCGACACACGATGCTCGATTTCCCAACGCCAGTATCCTGAAAATAAAGGACAGCATGACAGTGACTTCAGGAGACCCTAGACATCAATACTTCACCTGAAGAAACAGTCAAATATTAATTTGTGAAATTAAATCCTCTCTAGTGGCAAGTAGGACAGGTTAAACATTTCAAAAGAAAAGTGAGCACGTGGATTATCCTTTTCAAATGTCAGCGCTGTGAGTGGAGCTCCCTGGTACTCCTCCCAACACTCCCTTCTCTCCAGGCCTCGTGATCTTTTGGGGCGGATTTTATATTCCTGTTGCAAGGACTGCAGTACTTCAAGCACAGCCTTTAACTCGTACAGGGAAATCCTGTGCTTTCGAACACATGGCGCATTACCCAGCAAAGCAAGAGAAACAGGTGCACTCAAGCCTGCTGCAAGGGCAGCCCAAGTGTGCTTCCAAAACGGATTACTAACACCAACCTTTCAGTACGCTTCAAGCACCAACTTGGTGGAACCTTTTCATGGCAAGACAAACAAGCCTCCTGGTGGAAACTTTGCAGAGGCTGCAGGTGGTTTTGAAAAGGCAGGAATCCACAGGTTTGGATCTCCAGAGATGTGCAGCTATCACTGTGCAGGTTGTGTTACTTGACTGCGGTAAAACAGCATTACTTTAAATGCAACACAACTTGCTCTCTACGCTGCAATGTGGCGGGCTGTTTCCATTTGCAGGAATAGCCTTTTTTTTAACCCCCCAACCAGTAAGCAAAAATCATAGCAGTACAGTACTGGAACAAAATTCAGAATAAATGGGGGGTGGGGGTGGGCAGGGGAAAGCTTAACATATGCAGAATACAATTTTAGGCATTTAAGATAGCAACAAGTTTTCCAAAATGCAACATTTTTTGATTTGTCTCTGTTATTCCACGAAGCCTTGGATGGTAGGTAGAACAGCTTAAATTATACAGAGAATTATCAAGGAGGAGGAATAGCAGTATTGCTCTGTCTCCCACAGAACTGTTAAGAGCCTCCTTGGAGACAAAAAGGATGCCAGGAAATCGATCCTGACCTTTCCAAGATGTTAACAATGACAGCCCAGGGTCCAATCTAACTCATTAAAAAGTCAATGGAAAGTTTTCTATTAATTTCATTGGAAGTGATTGCAGAACTACCAGATTGCACCTGGTAGTTCCATTTGCATCCACATTTTAAGACACTTGAATAATTTACACAAACTTCTTGAAAACTGCCAAGACATGACAATACAGTTTGTTGAGAGCACCACACACATAACTACACATTTAAAAAACAAAAAAAAAAGCAGCATTTGCCCACACATAACTACATATTTTATAAAAAAAAAAGTCCTGTAATCAATTTTACAATATTTTATCTTCTTTTTGAATAGGAAAGAAAAAGAAAGCCTGCATTTAGATTTCCTTTCACCAGGCTCAAATGGAACAAACTATAACACCACAGCAAGCAAAGCCTTTATAGACAGCACTTATTAGAAAACCGTAATTTAAACTCTCATATTTAATTCAAAGCTGTCCTTAGCTTAAAAGCCATAATAGATGCTCACGGTACACAGACGTTTGTTTATCTACTGTGTTCAATCAATAGAAAAAAAAGATCAAAGAGAGTAGCAGTGCTTAAAACCAGCCCCACAGCCTTTGATCAATAGCAGCAACACATCCTGTTGCTATTCCCAAATTTTGCCTTCATTTTCAATTCCAGCTGACATCTTTGTATAATCACTAGACCAGAAAGCAGAACACATTAAAAAAACCCAAACAAACAAAAACTCAAAAAACCCCGAAAACTCAACAAAGCGGAGTCCTCTGTGCTGAAACTGAGGATCTAATTCCAGATTTCAAACCTTGTGGAGAAACCAGAACTATCACCCACTGGGTGCAAGGAGTTGCATTTCCTACTTGTGAGGACAGAGTTTCTGCCACAGTGTTCGAAACTAGACATTGACTCCCATGACCCGATGATGCTTCAGTTCCATCTGCTTCCTTCAGCTCCCTTGACAGCTCACTCAGAAGGGCAACTGCAATTATAGCTCCGGAGCAAGAGGAGCCTGGTCTCTGGCAGGGACGTGACATCCACAAGCAGGGATTAAAGCTTAGCTCATTTCCTGGAAGCTCCTGCCTCTTCATCTTTCAGTTTGTGGCCCTTACTAACGTTTCACGGTAACATTAAAGGAACTTTAAAAAAAGTTTCTATTGCTCTTGCATCTTTCGCAATGAGCACTGTTAAACTTAAGCATACGCCAGGCACATCAATAGCCCTCAAGAAGCTTAACACATTCTTACACTTCGTTCCTGGGGTTCCTTGGACTACCAGCAGGGCTAAATTTACCCTCGGTGTAACTTCAGTGAAACCAATGGACCTGGACTACAAATGAACCTGTCCTTAAGATGGCTACGGTCATAGCCAGTGGCCAGTGCTTTCCAGGAGCTGGGCAATTTATTGCACCAAGGGGTTCAGTTGAAACAAGCACTCCCAGCTTCTGTTTTGTTGCCTGGAGGATACAAATGGCCAGCTACTGGAGTATAATTAGAACACAGAGGGGAAGGAAGTAAAAAAGAAAAAAGCTTCCTACTTAAGGCAGTGATTATCATTCCATCGCAGGATTTAAAATACTTAGTTTTCAATCCATATTACTGTACTCGCACCCATCAAACAAGATGTTCCCTTGCCTGAAAGCAAAGCAAATCATGGTATGTAAATGTTATACATACAACTTGAAAACTTATTAGCAGTAGAAGATTTCTACTCAGATCTTATCTTTTACTGACAATAGGGAACTATCTTTCAGGTCGATCTGGCAGAAGTCAAGGAAAGTGGGGTTGCTTCAAGTAAGTAGAAAAGGCATTCACTTCTCAGCAATGAATTGAAACTTCCTTGCTAAGGCTGTACAAAGCTTTCCTGCTACCATCTGCTTTGCCCTTTACTATATGGTCTTCCTCTATAAACATACATTTTTCTAACATCTGATAGGGATAATCATTTGTTCCTTTTTTGTTCAAAGGATTATAACAGGCTTACCATGCCACACGCCCGGGTAACATTCTGGCATGCAGATGACTTAGGTTTTCAGTTTTCAAAGTTCTGCCTTTTGCCAGCTTTTTTTACCCCCTCTAATCTGTTTTTCTTTTTTGTTATATGTACGCCAACATGGAGTAAAACATCAAACATATACAAACAAATTATATTTTGGCTTATGTAAAAGGTGACAGTGGTATTGAGCTAAGTGGATTGGACAAGTTTCAGCAACTGAGAACGTGTCCTCAGGAGTTAATGTCGCACTTTAAGGAACAGACCCTGCAATTCTTCAGAAAAATCCTTATCCATAGAAAATGCAAGGGTTTCAGCTCTATACTAATTGACTCATCACAATCAAGCACACACCACTCCATGAGAGGAGTGGCAAGAAAGGAGTGAATGTAAAATAATTGTTCTGAATCAAGATGTTCATGATACATTTGATGAGTCACTCATGGGACCAAATGCATTTTGCTTTTCTCCTTTCTTCTTCATAAGCCTTGTAGCACACTTACAAAATACCAGTTATAAACTGCATTATACTGAGATAAGCAAAAGGTGCGGGGTAGGGAGGAAGGAAAGGAGTAGAACTGTAACCTACAGTAAGTGAACCACTATTAGAGTACCAGAAGAAGTAGTTACCACTTCAGAATCTCTCACTGGTCAGCAAAATGGATATGGAAATCTGAAACCCTATCAGATGCTTCTGATAAATACAAGGAACCATGCAAGCATGACTTCTTTCCAACTTTTACCCTTTAACCCTGAAAAGACATTCTCTATTCTTCTAAAATCCCTTACCCACAGGTTTAGGCATGAGGATTTTAAGAGCACCAGAAAGAGAGCAGCACGGCACAAAAACCAGTGCTTCCACCCACACTCCTGCTCGCAGAGAACCACCCCACTTGGCTCTTCTCAGCTCACATTACTGTAAAGGAGATGAGACTGTGTTTCAAGCCAGCAGAATTACAGGGTGCTGGCAACTCGTTTTCAGGCAAAAAAACAACTGAGCTGCTGATTTCTTCTGGCTGATTTGTAGCAACATAGAAGAAGATTAAAAAAAAAAAAAAAAAAGCAAGCAGAACTTCACTATCAGCAATATATTAAAAAAGAAAACCATTTTCCCATTACAAATAGGCATTTGGTATATTCCTCTGTCCATTGTTCCAGCTCTATTTATCCCGGCAGAAAAAAACTAATGCAGAAAAATCTAGTTCTTTAATTTAAATCTGGATGTCTCATTTATATCTTTGCATAACCAGAGGGCCCAGTCCTCCAAGCACTTTTCCAGATTGAAGGGAACTACACTACCCTGTAAACACATCCCTGATAAGGATGTTAGTCTTTAGCCTTGATATCATAACAGCTTTTAATAGATTCAGATGGGTCAAGACCTATTGTGCTGAGCAAACTGAAGTCTTCATGTAAATTCTTTTTACATCTGAAATGGAGTAAATGTTCAGTTTACAAAAAAATCCACACATATCGTGACTGATGACTAAACAGCAGCCCTATAATTATGCACACTGCTGCAAGAGCTTTTTTATTCTTGACTACACAGAATCTTTCTGTGCTATGTTAACACATAGGACTTTTAAAATATATGTAAAATTAAATAAACCACGCAAAAATCCTTTTATGACTCTAGGATTCTGGAAACACAAATAAAAAAAAAAAATACTAGACGGCACTTCACACAAGGAAATGTCATGCTAAAAATGAACATACTGAAGAAACTACCTTCTGTCCTCCCACTCGCAAAGTAAGAAAGGAAAAAAAAACCCAAAAGTGAACATCTGGCTTGTAACCACCACAGATCTCATGACTAACTTCCCGCTTCAGCTTCAAGAGAAGGTTGAGATATCCTGGAGACGGGTGCCACAAAAATCTGCATTGAGAAGTAACAGAGAGCTGATCTCCGTAAAACAGGGATCCAACAAAAGGCTCCTTTGGAAGGCTGGAAATTTTCCCATCAGCTTCAGCAAAGCCAGGATTACATCCATGGTATTTCAATTTGTATAAATTTTTACAAATCAAAAATGTCTGTTGCCCTAAGCATTTCTCATAGTAACCAAGATTCATTGACCGAGTCTTACATGTCAGAAGAACGATCGTGCCCTAGCAACCTGGAGGGTATTAATACCCAGTGTTCAAGAAAAGCAGGTAAAGCAGATGTTATGTCAACAATAATATGAGAAACCTTTGAAAGTGACAAGTCTTTATCCTTTCCCATAAAAAAGAAACTGATCCCATGGCTCATGTGGTTTCCACCGAACACAGCAGGACTCTGCTGCACCTCACACAGTGGGAATGCATCTGCCCCTCAGAGCCTGGTTGTGCTGGGGCTTCCCCAAAGCCAGCCTGCCGACCACCCTAACTGCACCAGGAGCCTTTGGCAGCCCAGCCCTTCCTCTGAGAATCCCTACTCAGGAGAGAAAAAAAAAAAAAAAAAAAGTGTGCAACCCACGCAGTCAGGGTTGATTTAGCATAACCCCCTGGTGGCAGCCTCTTGTGGAGCAGCTTCTTCATCAGGCATGCAGCTGGAGTCACAAAGCTGCTCACACCGATGAGCACCCAGATTCCATACAGAAGGCAAACTGGAGCCTACCAGCCAAGCTGTTTTGAAGCTTTCCCAAGACAGGTTAGCTCCAGAGGTGCATGAAGTGCATGCACCAGAAACAACCGTGGTCAAACTGGGCTCACTAATGATCTTCTCGGTGCACCTTCCAGTGAGATAAGGCTGCCTTGTGCCATCTTTCAGAGATGGGGGGGAGGCCTCAATCAAACATACAGTCAAAAAGCTGTCCCGCTCTCCTGGAAGAGGATCTACTCAGAGAGGAAGCTGGCTGCTCCTGATATTAAGAGAAGCAACAATTCCTGGCTCCCTGTCACCTATTCATGCCACCGGACAGACTTCTTGGCTGGTTCATTACTAATGGAAAAATAACAGAAGAGCCAGTTTATGCTGAAGATTTCCAAGCTAAATTCTCCCCTTTGTTACACCGATCTGACTCTTGCCAGTGCTACAGCAGAGAGGAAGGAGAGGTCCTTGCCTTACTCAGTGCAGAACTTTTGTTGTTGGAGCAATTAAGATGTACAGATGCAAACATTTTAATTGGTATGAAGTTGCCAAAAAGGAGAAAACTGTCCTTTATCATCAATGCATTTGATATTTTAAATGCAAAAAAGAAAAAAAGGCACTCAAAATCTCTGCGACTGGCCAGGCAAATCTGAGGTAGAAAGACACGGTTTAAACTTTAGGGGAAAAAAATAATCAATGAGTCTTACAAAAAATGCAAATGCAAAGAGACCTTTCATTCTAGTAGCTCTGTAAAGTGCAGCTGGTTTTGACTTGGCAGTTCAGTTTCTGCACATTAAAATAGCTATTCTTTCCACTGTCAGAATTGGCCATGCTTTAGGTTTTGATTTACAGTTGAATCCCCCTGGCCCATTCCCATTATCCTCAGCAGGACTCTGATGGAATTTGAAAATTCATAGCAGCGTAATCACATCACAGTGCTGCTAGATGGTTAGCATTTTATCAGCTGTCATCAAACAAATCGCTAGGCCTGCACTGTAAAGTATCGCTGGGCTTTCGCGGAAATGTATGTTCAGCTCTGGTCAAGCCTGGTATCTGCGAGGAATGTCACTCCTCAGGCAAGGTCTGGCATGCAGCACTGAGATATCCAACCTGCATCTTTCATGCTTTCAGAGATGCCGGTCCTTAACCCAAAGGCACGTGGTATGGTAAGGCTGAGTACAGGATTACAGCTGTCTTAAATTCCAATGGAGGCAAAAAAGCAATGAGTTGAACAACAAAATAAAGCTTTGCAATTTGCAGCCTGCTTTAGTCCTCTATGCCTGCCATTAACATTTTAATCATTACTCAGACGATCAGACACAGGCAGTATTGCAATACTTTCCATGTCTTACTAATCCAGTTACAGCTGCTCTGGAAGGCTGTGGCAGGCATCTTGAAGAGCATCTGAAACTGGCTTTGGATTTTTATCAACTGTACAAACATACTAGGAAGAGTTACGCACAACAGACTCCTGATCACAGTTTCCAAGGGCAGTATTTTAATCTAAGAATTACTCTACCCAGTAAACTTTTTGCTAGCCTTAAACACATCCTTTGTCCTTCCCTGTACTTGGGAATCACTTACTTGCCTGAAAACACTGCAGTAAGGAGAAATACCTTTCAGGAGACTTGGGTTCAGAGACACTCCTGGGACTGAACTGAATCTGCCAAGCATCAGGCTTGTCCCCACAAAAATGCAGCCATGCACTGCAGAGCAGTGTCTAAGGAAGAAGTGCAAATAGCTTCTCACTGTATTCAGTTTTTCCATCTGCAAGATGTATCAAGCGAGCCAATCCCACCACTGCATAAGCACACAGATGAAAATACAAGAGCAGCTCTTAGACTGACACGTTGGCTCACAGCCACGTCACCAACACAAAACTGCCTGAGGCTTCAGCCTGAACTAGAGGGATGCAGGCTGAGGTGCTCTGAAGCCTCACTTCTGCGATCAAAAGAATACGCATCTCATTTGGGACACAAATAATTTTGATAAATACCAACTTCTGTTACAGCCCTATACAATGAGGTATTTCCCGTGAGCAACATCATTCTTGGAGAAGTTCCTCCCTCTGTTGATTTGCTGGGATCCTCCTTCCAGAGCTACAGAACTGGCCCAGGGGCATGCCTGCTCCCCAAAGTGGCACCATGATTTTTCAAGTCCCCGCCAGGGCCTCTATCAAACAAGAGGTCCATTGTATGTTTCCTCCCTAACCCATCATCAGTACCTTTCATAGTTTGACTTCCTTCATTACCAAGCCTGGCAATGTACTTCTGCAACAAGAGCCCCAAACAACACTGGACGTGGCCTTATGCCAGCAGTGATCTACAAGGAATTTCTGCAAAGGTCTGGGGATACCAGCTGCAAATCCAATTTTTGAAAAGAAGAACGAGAACCAGAGTTGGTCTCCAGGACTGTCAATGCACTATCATGCACTTTCCCAAGTGAAGGGTGCTTGCCAAAGGAACAGCAACTCTCCCAATGAACACTGGAACCAAGCTCCCCAAGATCCCAGTATAAACACACAGATCTCAACGCAACTGCGTTTTGAGGGGGAGGATTACTCTGCAGGGTCTCACTTTTTCAGTAGGAACCACCACAGTTCTTTTGGTCATCTGTCCACGTGTGAACCTTACAAGTACATCCCTGTCTGCATTTGTTTGTTGCATGACCTGCTTTAAACTTGTAATAGATGGTAATACTGGTATCTTTTAAGACAGTCAGTATATTACTCCCATAAAGTTAGGATGGTCTGTGTCAATTCTCCCACAGTAGGACACCCTACACATCATTTCTAATTGCTAGTGTAATTTCAGGTCAATGCTGGTGTTGTGGAGCATAAATTAGCTACAGCACAAGGCTTTTTCCTCTGGTGCACATTAGCATTAGCTCTGCACATAGGAAGTGCACTGTTTGTTCTCAGGGACATTTTTCTACCCCCAATGAGGTCAGTCCTGTTATATCAGAATACAATCCTTCCTCCTAGGGCTGCAAGGACTGCATTTGGCACAGGGATTCCTGGATCTATCCTCCTCACCTCAATAGTAATTACTTGATTTTTATCTTGTAACAGCATTATGGGGATTTAAGTCAGTGATAGTTGTAAAGTGTTCAGTCGGTACAGTTACAAAGAACCATTTAAGTGCCTTAAGAGACAGCCAAGTGCGGACTGTGTGTGTTTGGTATTTATATGCATCTTCAATATCATCTGCATATTCCTAACTGCCATTTTAAAACAGAAAAATATCTGCTGGCCAGGGCTTAATGCTCTCTGGCCTCTCATGGCAGGCTGACCCTGGCTGGGTACCAGGTGCCCACCAAAGCTGCTCTATCACTCTCCTCCTCAGCTGGGCAGGGGAGAAAAAATACAGCAAAAGGCCGGTGTGTCAAGATACAGACAGGGAGATAATCCACCCATTACTGTCATGGGCAAAACAGACTCACCTTTTAGAAATTAGTTTAATTTATTGCTGTGGTGGTACATCTCACCCCCTTCGCTGGGCTGCACTATGACCTCAGGAATCCCTGTTAGGCTTTGGCATTTGAGTAACGAGTTGGACAGTTATGCACCTCTTGATCATACCAACAGCTCTTGCGTGACTAAGGTGGGGAGCGGTACTGCCTGTACCAGAAATTCTTGTTACCTGGTGAACGTGGAAATGAAAACAGTAAATGTTCATCCCCCGACAGCCTTGGGGCATTCCTGACTGAACTGTAGCCCAAGTGGAATGGTACCGCTGCCACTGAAAAACGACCAACTCACGTAACGGCCAGGATGGAGTTTTATGGATGGCTAAAGCCAGTCATCTCCAACCCTATAAAGTAGTGGTTGAAGTCAGACCCTTTGAGCTCTCCAGCTCTCCTGGACCGCACCAGCTGCAACCAGCATCACAAACTCCTAAGGGGAACTGTCACCAAAGGCTGATGATGGAGCATGGGCCAATACCCCTGCTCCTAGAGGCTCAACCCTTTGACCACTGAGAAATGCAAAGGCATTCAATGTGAACATTTCAC
Organism: Falco punctatus; assembly: GCF_963210335.1. NCBI lineage: Eukaryota > Metazoa > Chordata > Aves > Falconiformes > Falconidae > Falco > Falco punctatus. The sequence goes on along the minus strand of NC_137582.1, from coordinate 61,231,462 downwards.
TGAACTCGAGGGTAACATTTAATAGGTATACCTTTGTATATATATTTCCATATACCTATTCCTTTCCGTTTGTGCGTGTGTGCAATTTGGATACTTCATGACCAATACAGTATACGCGACATCATTTCAGATCCATAATCAAATCGCTGTTATAACTGAATTAAATCCTATTGAATCACTTGGAAAATATTAAATTAATGGCTGATTAAGTGCTGCTACTATTTTGTGATCAACCTTAAACTGTGAATAAACCCCCACTCTCTATATACCCTTAGATATAATCTGTTGTCCAAGTCCGCAACTAGGATTGGATCTACCACTCACAACTGCTATCAAAGCATTAGAAAACAAGGGTGGCCACTCTGAAACCCGTGACTCAATGGAAGGCTTCCCTTACCCCTTACATCACATCTTTGATCCCTGTGTAAAATCATTTTGGGCTAATTTCATCTTGATTTTTAATTTGATTTTTAAAATTATTTTTCTTTCTGTCTTCTATCCATATAATAAGTAACAGAGTGAACCTTGCCATCGAACTTGTAAAATTGCAAACTCATATTAGAACTATTTTGCTCATATCTTTGATGGTGCTTCTTTAAGCGACTTTAACATAAACCATTTCTTTGCAACAACTACTGATCAGATCAGAGAAGGATAATGAGAAATAAGACAAAATCTTAAAACACCTTCCCCCCACACCTCCCTTATTTCCAGGCTCAGCTTCACCCCCGATTTCTGTCCCCCCTCCCGCCCAGCAGCGCAGGGGGCCGGGGCCGGGGGCTGCGGTCAGTCCATCACACGCTGTCTCTGCCGCTCCTTCCTCGCAGGGGGAGGCTCCTCACACTGCCCTGCTCCAGCCTGGGGTCCCTCCCGCGGGGACAGTCCTCCATCAGCTGCTCCGGTGTCAGCCCTGCCCACGGGCTGCAGTTCTCCACAGCCTGCCCCAGCCTGGGTCCCCGCGGGGTCACAGGTGCTGCCAGGACCCTGCCCCAGCCTGGGTCCCCGCGGGGTCACAGGTGCTGCCAGGACCCTGCCCCAGCCTGGGCTCCTCTCCCCGAGGGGTCACAAGTGCTGCCAGGACCCTGCCCCAGCCTGGGTCCCCGCGGGGTCACAGGCGCTGCCAGGACCCTGCCCCAGCCTGGGTCCCCGCGGGGTCACAGGCGCTGCCAGGACCCTGCCCCAGCCTGGGTCCCCGCGGGGTCACAGGCGCTGCCAGGACCCTGCCCCAGCCTGGGTCCCCGCGGGGTCACAGGCGCTGCCAGGACCCTGCCCCAGCCTGGGCTTCCCACGGGGTCACAGCCTCCTTTGGGCACCCACCTGCTCCGGCGTGGGGTCCTCCACGGGCTGCAGGTGGGGATCTGCTCCACCATGGACCCCCACGGGCTGCAGGTGGGGATCTGCTCCACCATGGACCCCCACGGGCTGCAGGTGGGGATCTGCTCCACCATGGACCCCCACGGGCTGCAGGTGGGGATCTGCTCCACCATGGACCCCCACGGGCTGCAGGTGGGGATCTGCTCCACCATGGACCCCCACGGGCTGAGGGGCACAGCCTGCCCCACTGTGGGCTTCACCACGGGCTGCAGGGGAATCTCTGCTCCGGCACCTGGAGCCCCCCTGCCCCTCCTGCACTGACCTGGGGGCTGCGGGGATGTTGCTCTCACATATTCACACTCTCTCTCTTCTCTTCCCCCCCTCTTAAATGTGTTACCCCAGAGGCGCCACCACCATTGCTGATGGGCTCGGCCTTGGCCAGCGGTGGGTCCGTCTTGGAGCCGGCTGGCACTGGCTCCATCGGACATGGGGGAAGCTTCTCGCAGCTGCTCACAGAAGCCACCCCTGTAGCTCCCACCACTCGCTGCTACCAAAACCTTGCCACACAAACCCAATACACCTCTGAATGTATAAAATATCATGTGAAGAAATCAGATGATTTGTTTTCCTTCAGGTCACAGCAGTTAGCAAAACACGTACAGCAACTGCCCATCTGCCTTGCACAAGAGCTGGGTGCACCTGCAGCCCTGCCCACCTCTCCCATTCCCCACCAGCCACTGCAGCCAAATGCCTGCTGCCAGGTTTTGGCTCCTGTCCCAGTGCGATTATTCACCATGTGGTTTCCTTTCACACACGTCCTGCACACATCCTCCTGTGGAACTGAACTCAGACATGCATAACTACTCTGATACCTGCCATACTTGGAGCCAGGGAATGCAGTCCTACTTGCCCAGCCATTTTATAGGCTCCTCTGGAGTCACTAAGTTCCTCCATATTCACGGTCACAGATCCATTGCTCTCCACCAGATGCCAGCCTAGTAATCTTTTAAAGCCAAAACCCCCTAACAGTTTCAAATACACTTTCTTTAATATTTGCCTGCATCCTTTCCTCTCTTATACAGAAAATAAAGATATTGCTAGCTCTCCCCCACCCCTGGCCTTGAATATTAATTACAATCTCTCCATCTATCTACTTTTGACAAAAATATACCTGGAGAGTGCAGGCAACGCCATGGCCTCACCAAACTATAAAGTACAAAAGCAAACATAGATGCCAAAAGCACTTTATCATTCTATCAAACCAATGTGCCTGGCCAGAGATGAGAAAGACAGAAGAGCAGGCTAATGTCTGTATAGTAGCTAATGTTAGCAATAAATTCACTTTCCTAGAGATATGCACGTATTTGTGTATGTAATGTTATATGAAACCAAAATCTCTCCCAGAGTGTTTTCAAGATACTTGGCATTATCCGATTATAAGCAGGGCTCCAATCTCCAGCTCTTCATGCTGAGCTCAAGGCATGGAGAGTTGCAGCTGCGGTGTGAAAAACTTCAAGACAAGTGGACCAGCTGTACCTTCCCTCTTCTTTCTTCTCCAAACACTTGGTTTTCAAAAGGATTCACCCAAAGTGCTCGCTCTCACCTGACAGCTAATAGGCAATCCACTAACTTCAGCTGAAGATCTGACTCCGAGTATGGAAAGGTTTCTCCAAATGCGGGGACTTGAGGAAAGGAGCATTATCACCTCAAAAGAATGCAAGAGACAGTGTGGGAAAGATGACCTAGTTGGAAAGGGAGTTATCTTTCCTTCGTGCATGATCCAGTGACTGACATGTCATTAAACCAGCAATAAGGAACAAATCCTTGTTTTACACCGCACTAGCAGTGGGTGGCAGGATTAGTGGTCAGTTAAAACTATCTACTACCCAAGAAATCACAAAGCAGCCCACAGGCTGCTGTACATTTACTCACCCAGCACTTAGAAAACACATTGCTCTTTCATGACCTGCCAACTCTTGTGTGTGTCAAATTGGCATGGGAATATAAAGTGATCTTTATGAGACAGGGAGCTGCGGAGGGAAAGGGAGAACAAAGAAGCTTCCTTCAAAGCTGTTCTTTAAAATAACTCCAATAGAAGAAAAATAAATAAATAAAACCATAAGGCAAAACAGAAATGCTATTGATGAAGAAAACATAGCCCATGGGTCAGTACTCCAGCTACCTCAGTTCCTTTGTCTGCCACATGACTCAAGAAAAGCAACACTGTAGTATGCATTAATTATAACAACCAATTAACACTGCAGCCAACCTAGCTCTGGAATGTCCAACTTTGCAATTTTTAAAGCTCATCTACTTTGGTCAAAAAAATCCCTAACCACAAGCTAACCACACCGCCACGCTAGCATGAGTGTGGATGGCAAAGATAACAGCCTTCAACTGTTATTAATATTATTTAGAAACTGCTTCCCCACATCAAATTTCCAGCTAATCCTCTGTGTCTTTTCTTACACATTTCCTTCCCTTCTCCACACAAGCTATCAAATTCAGAACGGTAGCTGAACTGCTGAGAGAAACGGAGGATTTTAAATTAAAATCAAAGAGCAGAATCTCAATCAACTGATTTCTTATGCCCTTGACAGCATGTGGTATGGACAGCTGCAGAAGAAGAATTGCTTAGCCCAGTGAAAAGGAAGACGGGAACTTGGTGTTTATTTGCATTCCTTCATCTCAAATTGAGGCTTTTGGGGGCATTGGCTATTCACTTAAGATGCTGAACTCCTTGTTTTGAACTGCCTCTACAGTTTCAAGGAAGAGCATGATCCCTATAAAAAGCAGCTTCACATAAGACGGTATCAATCTAGTTGACTAATAAGATGAGAGGATGAAAGGAGAAACGAGGAGCACCTTTCAAGGGAGCAGTCACACACCCACCCCTCTCCTTTGGAGTAGCAGCATATGCCAACGAACAAGCAAAAAGCCTCCCGCTGGATGGGGGGGGGCACCCAAAAGCACAAAGCCTGAGGATATCCTTAGTGAGACCTGCTCATGCTTTACACTACAGTAAAGCAGCTTTTGAGTACAACTCTGTGGTCACAAGCTGTGCAGAAGCAGTCCAGCCTTTTTGAGACCTCGAAGTCGAACAAGGCACTGGCTGATTAAGTCACAGGGAGCAACTTTGCTGCAAAAAAATTGACTCGGACCTGAACACATGGCAAGAAGCAAGACCCCTCGCGGTACCCAGCACAGCTGCCCACCAAAGAAAGCTCCACCACAAAACCAGACACCATAAACCCCAACCCTTCTAGGAGGGCCGGGCTATGCTGCAGTGTAAGGGAGGGCATTTAATTGGGAAATAGCACCACCTGGTGACTCTGGTACTGAGGGAGAAGGAAACGGCCAACTTGGCCATACTGGGACAGGAAGGAGGAGGAAGGAGCACCGGCCAAGTCGCTCAATGAATTGGGAACCAAGAGCCTGGGTAAGGAAGGAAAGAGGATTGCATGGCATAGTTACAAGAAATAGGCAAGCGGGACAGACAGAGATGGAAAGAAGAGGAGAGCCTGAGACCTTCCCCTGGAAACACGGGCATCTCCCACTGCTGTTACCCCCTCGGGAGCCCTGTGTGACAATGAGTGGTGTGAACGTAGCAAAGGCAGCTGCAAAGGGATGCCATACGCCACACATAAATCACCGCATTAATGAACCAAGGGGGGGGAGGGGGGAAACCAACCACACCCAAGTCTGCACAGTATCAGCAATGTTGTATGCCACAGGGGGATGGGGTTTCTATTGTTCATTTTTAGGAGACATATAGCTGTGGGACTTCATAGCGTCACTACCGTCCAAACAAGAACCATAATTCCAATTGCCTTCTACTGATCACTGAATCACAGGATCCTCCTGACCAAGGCATAACACAGACCAGCAGGTAAACCTACCCTGCCAGACGCCCTGTAAGCAGTAAGAAAGTCTATTACCTCAAACTCCACAGTGTGCTCTCCTAACTTCTCATTCCCAACACCTCTGTTCACCTTAATAACCTCTCCCTGCTACTGGCTTGCTGATTTCCCACCTAAGTAAGCATCACCACAGACACTTAAGTATGATCACATCCATGTACACCACTTCATTTTTCAGGTGAGAAGGAGAAACGAGAACCCTGGTTTACCATGGGAAAATTCCTACTGTGGTGCCACACATGGGTGGTGGTCACCACTCATCATCCCCCCCACCAACAAAGCAGGAACCAAGAGCAAACAGCAGATCTCTCCAGCACATGAAACATCAACAGGCAGGAGTTAAACCAAAGATGAAGTAAAACAAAGAAAAACTGCAAGCCCTGCTTTAATGCCTATGCAATCTTCTTGACAGTGAGACCCGATTTTGGCAACTCAGATGGTCAGTTTATCTGCTGGACAAATTTTGGGGATTTTTTAACATCTGCTATCTTTTTCCTACCCACTCTATGGCAAAATACACAAGCAGTCATAAAAATCCACTTGATGTACTACTGTTTCCACAGATATATTCCTATTAAAAACAGAGTAAAAATCTGTACGAATAATATCTGCTTAGGAATCCTGACAATTGGCCCTGGACTTGAAAAATTAAGTACGGGGTAAGTGTAAGGAAGTAACCTAGAAGTAAGGCACTGTACCTCACATCATCAATGATAATGACTATTGATTGCAGGGGCTGTTATCTCTATCGGCCATGTGCACACACACCAGCATAATCTGGTTAAATATCATTCATCATCATTGCGCAATGCAGTGATCAGAGAAACTAAATTCAATTTTCAGACGAAATACATAAATATCCTGAGGCTTCTGTAGTTCAGTAAACATGTTAGGCAACATCATCCTGACAAATGTTGGTTTTGAGTACAGTTTGGCAGCAAAAAACGGGATAAACAATTCTGTGTTATTTCCAAACCAAACTCTTTTTCTAAGTGAACCTTCCCCACACATATTTGTAGCAGCTGAAACTTTCAAAATAATGGTATGATGAGGAGGTAATCTTTGACCTGAATTGCTGTTTGACACGAGTTTCTGCTCATACTCCAACATCCTGTCTCCTCCATAGTCAAATCCTATCATTAGGGGCCATAATTTCAAAATGCAGGCTTGTTAGTGTCACTTACTAAAAGGGGGGGATGGGGGGTGGGGGTGGCAGTGTCAGAGATTTGATATAACTGCCCCCACACAGAAGATATTCAGTCTTCCAGCCAGTCTGGATTAATAAACCAACCCAAACATTATAGTTTCTTATTACAGAGTGCCTACAAATCCCAACAAAGCAATTTTCTTTTATTAAATGAAAGCAGTGGCTCTTATGCAATCAACTCTATGCACATCAGCTAGGTACAGCATTTGAAGAAACTACTCCTGGTGTTGAGTTTACTATTTCAGTAATACAAAAATTGTCCAGCAGTCACCTGGAAAATTTGTGTAAGGGCTGAATTACCTTCAGATTTGCCCATTCAAGCTCAGTAAGCAACTCAATCCAATGTTCAGACATTGCCCTCCCAATTTGTAATTACCTCACCTGCAATTTATTATTGCATTTCATACCAAAAAGGAAGAAAAAAGCCACACACATTATGAGTGCCAATTTAAACACCAGTTGAAAACTTCAGCCCTGGAGGAAAAAAAGCCTGATCCCTTCTCTCTTGCAGCAACAGGCAACAGAGAGGAAGGAGACATCAGAGGGCAGCTATATAAAGACACTTCCCCTAACAAATGGGAACCAGCCCTGTGGCCTCGATCTCTGCTCCAAATTAGCAGAGCCCTAGTACTGGGTATGTCACCTACCGAGAGCCAGAGGCAAACAACTCCTAGCCTGTCCACTGGCCAAAGGCGGCCAGACACCAGCAGCCTTCAGTGGTTCAGGGTGCCGTGAGGGTGAGGACAGGGGCTAAGGATTTTGTTCCTGGTTTTGTTGCCCAAAACTCTGCCTCTGCTTATCAGTTCCTTTTAGCTGACACAACAGCCCGGAAAATCAGCAGTCTCTGATGACCATCAAAGGTCTGAGGTACCCTCCTTTATCAGAAGGTGAAGGTTGACCAGCTGCTAATGGCACCTTCTTTATGCATACTGCCCTTACCGTTTGTCAGCCCATCCACAGCCTTTGAAAAGCTGCCTTTGTAGCCTTCCAGATGCGTTAAAAAGCATGCCTTCCTCCAGGGCAGCAGGTGAGGGGGCAGAGTTGAGATAACATTTGTTATCTACCATTAAATGTAAATATCATGTAGATAATGTACATCTACATGGACATTAAATGGCACCAAGGAGAGATCTAAAGTCCTTGAAACTGGGGGTTTTCATTTCCTGAATTGATGTGCAGGACTGAGAATGGACAACCAGAGGTTTGGATAAACCTAGATCTGCATTAAGAAATTTTTCACCGAACTATTATGTTTAATTAACTTGGATTAATAGCGATTTCATTTTCATTTCACCTATTGCCTGGATCTAAAGTTTTCCCTAATATAGTAAATGTCAACACTTATTTTAAACGGCATCATATAAAGACCCACCTGGTGCTTTCCCTTCTGTCACCCATGCAAGTAAACAGCAGGGATAACAGCAAGCATAGTATAATAAAACCCAGGGCTGAGTTTTTTATCTGTGGATTTACTGTGTGCTGCTGTCAACTTTCTGAGAGTAAAGCTATCTGCACCAAACAGGCTCATAAATGGAAGACATCAGCACAAGGTTGTATCCCTTAAGCAGATGACTTCTTGAGTATATTCACTTCCCTTTGATTTCAGCTGGAATGAAACCCAGCAACTCCTAAAGCTGGTACCACCAATGCTATGAAATTCAACTTTTTAGGGAAAAGCCCTTAAAATGAGCACGAACACTTTGTTGCTGTTATTGTCACAGCACCTTCCTCTCTCCACACAAAAATAACTAGGAAATAAGTATCTAACTTGGAACTGACTGGCAGAAGGAAATTTTTATCCACCTGGCCAATTTTTCTCATCTTCACTCGGAGTTTGTAAACCAGAAATGGTCAAAAGCATACAGGCTTCGCAAATCTCAACTGATAAACGTGCTGGGAGCATTTCAAGTGGAATGCTAAACCATGAAGTTCAGTACATTTAAGGACAGCTCAAGGGATGAGAATAGCAGGGGTAGAAGAAGAGTGGATTTGATCTTTCCCCCCAAAGCAGAAAAGACTCAGCCACACAAAAGGAGCTTCTCTTTCCCTCCCTCCCTCCCACTCTGACTTACCCTCTCCATGTTCCTCATTCCCTCCCACTGGTCCTCCACAATGCTCCTCTAATGCTTTCCCTTGTTCTCTCAATTTCAGTCCTCCACTTCCTCCTCCGTTAGTTCCTCCAAATCTCCTCTACATCGACTTTTACACCCCTTTTTCTACTGGCCATCACTTAAAATATTCCTGAAAATTTTGGGGGGCTGTAGGGCTACCACTGCCCTTCAACCTTTTTTAATTTGGACTTATTCTATGGGTGCCAAAGGTTTATTCTCTCTCTGCCTTTCTCCACACCAGCCTGAAGGAGAAGGCAAGCCTGGTCACGAAACTCTGGATAAACTTACTAACTGGTCACCATCTTCAAAGAGCCTACCAGATGCTGAAAACCAAGCAGAGGTTAAACTGAGCTCTACCTGCTTTTTATCTGCTTTTAATGTTAAATGACAGGAATCACTCAAGAGCTGCATTATCTCAAATATTTAATTTATATAAACTTTTATCTTTGTCCTCCACACAGCACTGCATTCAGCTGTATATTAAAGTATACACTAAGCTTTAAGCTTGGGATTCAATTTAGCCCATTCCGTGAAGGCTGAATGACATACCCTGATACACTACTGAAGAGGGATTACACCCCAGTGCTTAGAATCAAACAGATGCTTAAGGACACTACTCAAATTAGGGCTTCAGTAACATAATCTTAAATCAGCATTTATGTTATTTGGTTTTATACAACCACATTTTGTAACACAAAATGTGCTCCAGTTGTCTGTCTAATGCCCAGGCATGCATTTATTCTTTTCAAGCAAACCCTGAAGGGAAAGAAAAAAGAAAAAAAAATCCGAGGAAAAAAAGAGTAAATATCCAAGGACAAAACAACTGACTCTGAAGACTATTCACACTAGCTACCCTCTCCTGCTGGAGTCATAACAGTTGAAGACATTAAATGTGGGGGGCAATGTTTAATTCCTTCATTGACATTCAAGCAAACTAAGACAAAAATAAAGTCCAGCTTTCCTTGAATTTTCCACAAGAGTAGTATCGTCCAAAAAAAGAAAAATGCTGACTTAAGGGATAATGCAAGAAAAAAAAAAAAGTTTGTAACACATTCAAGGACTGAGTATCCTAAAAATAAGGTTGCCTGCATAGTATTGCAAAGATTGAAGTCAGCATGGATTATGCGCCATGAAGGACTTCTGGCCTAAATGTGGTTGGAAGCTTCCTGTTCATATTAGCTTTAATAAGATATATTGCAAGTGTTGATGCTGGGACTCTTAAAATAGACGTACATGTATTTAGTACACCAAGGAAGAAAAAGCTATCATGGGCTTCCTATTCAATAATGGGAATCTGTTCTTTCTAATTTCCCAAATCCCTCCAGGAACTAACCAACTGCCAGATTTACCCAGCCACAAAGTGGAAGAGTGCCTTTACAGGCTGCTGTGTATATCCATCAGTGAAAGGGTTGCTTTTTTTAAACTAACAAAGATTGCCTTAAGGAAACATACGTAGTATTTGCTTCCACGGACAGCAGAAGCTGCTTGAGATTAAAATTGTGACTGTGCATGGACAAACACCTCAAATTTTTCAGCTGTAATATGTTTCTAACTCCTAAACTACCAACCACAACAATAATGTACTTTCTTTCCCTTAAATCAAACAGTTAAAAAAGAATTAAAATCCCAAGAGCCAAGCTGAGCCTTGGTGTGACTCCACACCATATTCAAGGGAGTCCTCTCACCAATGCTGTTCACACCAGTCTTTGGGAAGCTGTAAGACCCACTACAGCTTCTCTGTGTTGGCACACACCAGATGTTGACCAAATCTCTAAGGATTCCTCTTCTGCCGCTGAATTCCCAGCATCAGCCTCACAAACAAGAAATGGGCACATCTGGAGAAGGCAACCCTGGAGACAAGGTACCAGCTACTGATTACAAGCCTAAGACAGAGAAGGTTAAAGCTTCTCTAATGCACAGTATTACCTCACAGGTCACCAGTGAGCATGGGAGGACACATCTCATCACTCAGCAGCACAGCTTTGCTGATGAACCATTAGATCCTACTGACGCTTACTAAGTTTTGTTTGCTGCAGAATGAAATGAGCCAAAAAGTTTGCTTTTTTCAAAATTAAACCCACTTTAGGAACCTCTTCTATCTCACTTTGGTTCTGTAGACAGGCTTTAAAGTAAAGGAAAACCTGCCTCAGAGGGTCCCTAGCTGTAGGTGAATTCTTGCAAGAGGCTGATAATTGTTTTAAAAGACTGCCCTTACAGTTTTTTATAGTCCCCTGCAGCTGCGCCCAGCAGAGGCTGACCCATCCAGTCGGGACACCCAGTGACGTCTGCAGCATCCTGTCGCTCTGCTGACAAAGGAGGAAACAATAACTCAGGGACGCAAAGTATTTAGTAGCTGGATTTCTTGCACATGTACTTCCACATGTTGCCCAAAAAAGAACATACTCTGTCCAAAACAAAAAGTGCAAAACCATAACTGCTCTATCCTCTCCAAGAAATATGAAAACCACACACTAACTAGCATTTATGTTTAAAAATAGTCAAGTGAAAATAAACGGTGCTTGTTCCACTGCCTGTTGTTTTCGGGAGCAGCCCTGCAAGGCTGGAGACTGTAAATCAAACCACTGGCATTTGCTTACACAAGGCCATGCTCCGAGCTGGCCTCCCATCCACCTCCTCTGTCAGCTTTCTAAAGCTTGGATTTGTCTCCTTGCGGTGGCATTCAAAACCGCATGTGTCCACGGGAAGGTTGTACAAGACGTTTCAGAAGAAAACTGAACCATGTCCCTTCCCTGGTACATTACAAGTTGAGATGGAATTTCAAAAGTTTCCTTTCACCTTGACCCTTACACCATTACCCAGCCTCTACAAGGTAATGTAACGAGAAGAACAACATCTCTGTGAGAATAAAAACATCTTTTACTCTCGTTTACTTCAGGTGTGCGTGCCCCATGGAGCTCCCATGTACCTCCTAGCGAAGGGCTGCGGTTGTACTCACACGAGCTGCCCCTCGGCTGCAAATGCGAGGTGGTGGGGGGCATGATGAGCCCCGACAAGGAGCAGAGCACTGAAGGCTTGCTCTACTCCGTCCAAAAAGCGTGGGATGATCTAACCCATCAGTGTGATTAGCGCTGGATGGAGGCAGGATTATTATTTTTTAATATTTTATAATGCAACCAATTATCCAAAGGAAGTGGAGAGGAAAAAATAAACCAGCTTAAGTCCGCTGTAAAGGTTAGTAGGCGAAGCACTTAGAAACCCACAGCCAGCAGCTTTGGCCGTGCCTGGGGGGCTGTGTGCTACCCTACAGCCCCCTGTGCCAGCTGCTGGGTCCGGCTCACCCACGGGGCTGCAGAGCTGTGGGAGCAGCTGAAGGCACAAGCCAGAGCAGGAAGCACTCGGCTACCAGCCTGCGTGCCAGCATCCACGGCACGTGTGAGCAAACCAGGGGCGGAAGAGGGAATAGATACTTACTGAACTGACACGCACTGCCAGCTCTGGAGACGGCAAACGACTGTTGGCCTGAAAACTAGACTCTTGGTGCTCCCAGCTTTACAGATGAGCTTTATAAAAGAAGGAGACCAACCCCGAGAAAGACTGAAACAAACACCTGATGGGCATGCTATCTAATTTAGCCAGGCAAATGCCTTGTTCCCTTTGATATCAGGATACAGCAGACTAGACCAGATGAACCCACCCAGGTTCCCCACCACCTTTCCTGACCCTTTTGGAAGGTACCTCTGGATATCCATCCATGTGTTGGGCATTCAGCTGGCCCCAGATATAGCTTGAGGAAAACATGAGCTGAGGAAGCCCCAAACCTCCAGATGGAGATGATGGCAAGGTGGTCGAACCACAACTCCAAACTACAAGCCTCTCATCAATGGAGGTTGATGAACCACCGAAGCTGAGAAGAAACAGGTTGCCCTGCACTCAACAGCTTGTTTTCTGAGGCAGCAGCTGAACTACGAGGAAGGTGGGGTCAACAGTGTGAACCTGCTAAAGCCAGCTCTGTTCCATTTCAAGGCACCTCTCGTCGTCCCCCTCAAAACCAAGGCATAGGAAGCTAAGGAAATGGTGCCTGCCTGCCCTGATCTCCTCTGCACAGGGTGCAGCCAGAAAATACACGATCAACAACAGTCCCTGGGGGGTCTAACTAACCTGAAGAACAGGCGAATGGCACTTGGAAGAGGGAGCAGAAGGGAAACAAAAGAAAAGGGAGGTGTTTGAGAGCAACCGGAGCAGAGATGTGTCTCCAGCCTCTCTGTACATGCGTCTCACACCAAGGCATTAGCTCGAGAAATTTTAGAAAGAATACGTCTCTCCAGTCTGTACACTTGCGCTCTGCAGCACCCACATACCCAGCTCAGACACAACCCAACACCAGCAAAATTTACAAGCACTGTAATTTATAAACATCACTGTCTGCAAAATCCCTGCAGGTTCAGAGGCCTTCACCCATGAGCAGCTCAGCTAACGCCTATTTTGCTCCCCACTTCCTTTAACTGCAACACACCCCATCCATAAGGCAAATTAACACTTTAGAAACAAGCTGTACCATCAACCAGAGTCTCAGAAAACATACTTTAAATGTAAATAAAAAATGGCCTTTTAATATGCTTTGACCTAAGCCAGTTAAAAGTACTTGTCCGATGAGAATGAGAGGCTTTTTCTTCTCCCCACACATTTCTCACATGCAGAGTTTCTGGTTGCTTCACACAGTCTGCCTCAGCACTAATTCACTGGGTAGGGCTAAAACTGCATTCATCCACGTTAAAAAAAAAAAAAAAAGAGAGTTTATTACCCATTCAACTTCCTAATTTCGGTAGAAAGAATTTACTGAGTTCTCAGAATTACCGTGAAACAAGGTTTCTCAATTTTTCAGCCAATACTAAGAAATCAAAAAGAAGGGCTGGGGAAACATAAAAAAAAAGCCCCGACTGATAACAATATAAACAAACCAATAAATACAATTTCAGAGACAGTATAATTACAGACTGCATATGATTTCTGGATGATAGCCACAGCATAGTCTCATTCAACAGGCAAGTTATAAGCAGTGGATGGGAGCAGAGAGCTGGTTACCAGCGGACCTGTGCCGATCACGTGCAGCAGCAGGCACCAGCCATGGGGTATTCTCTTGCTGCCCAGTCCGTTCGCAGCAGCAAGCTTCCCCTTCAGAGGCTTTGCAGCTTCTGAAAGTAAAATCTGCCCCAAGTCTTGCCTTCTGCTGCCTCAGAAATCCAACATAGTTGTGCTGCTGGAAACGAAAGCAAAATGTGGCCTCCGCACTCATCTTTTCCTAGAAGGATGTTCCAGTCAACCCAGCCTACTCACTTTCTAAGCAATCCCACATAAAACTTTTGGAAGATATGAGTAAATAAAGTTTTGCAGATACATCAGGAAAGCAGTAAGGCCAAGGTCAATATGAAATCCTGAATTCTGTTAAATTCTGAGAAATTATTTACCTACATATTAAATATCTACTACATCACAAAAATCTGATCGTAGCCATTTAAACATAAATTAATAGGAAAAAGCTAGTTTAGGCTTCTGAACATACTTGTTTACTGATACAAGAGAAAAGGCATTTCTCACTTGGTATGTAACTGGATTTTTATGCAATATTTTTTAAAAAAAAATCCAACCCCAAATCACCAGCCCCAGTCTCCTTCAGCATCCTGGTAGACTGTTCTTTTGAATGGCAAAGCAGAGCAATGGCGTACAGAAGTGCTATATGCACACATGCAGTGCAAACCAGAGCACTCTTCACCAAGGAAGAATACAAGGAAAGCCATTTCCCAAGGAAATGAGGCATATGTAGTCACACTAACTGCGTGTCTGGCTGTCTGCCTTTCAGTTCCTTGTGAACTTAAAATCATCGTCCAGTTCTACATGTGATTTCATGTTTCACTACAATGCAAAGAAATAAGTGGCTAGGAAAGAGACACAGAGGAGGGCTCCTTTGATGGAAAGGCTGCAATGATGGACACTTCACACCAGTGACTCCACAAGACAGGCAGCCATGCAAAGTCATGATTCAAAAATTTCCCTCGTGATAGAGTTACTTGTTTACATAATAAACCATGAATTACTAAGTAGATTACGAAGAACAATTAACAAGGAAGGGGGAAAAAATGATCACTTGTCAGTCTCTCTTCTTCTCTCAGACGACTATTTTGTGGACAAAATTTTAGAAGTCATACATCTACTTCATCAGTACAATCTTCTCACAACCACCTTTGCTGTCTGCACTACTTTGGCCCCTCTTGTTCTGTTTTAGGCTACAGCACTGTAGCTACTGATGTACGCACAGCTTCTGCACTTGTGTAGTGTTACTGTCTTCAGCAGGAGGCTCACCTTAACATGTAGACCCCCTTGCACGTATCTAGTGAGAGGAAAGATCCTTAACTGGTACAAGCCACCCAGGGGTGCATTTTTAACAGCAGTGCTCCTATTTGGGTTGGGACATCTAGCCACTAAGAGCATGAATAGCAACAAACATTTTAGAGTCAAAAGAGAAATAAAATTGTTGGTTTTTATTAACACCAACACAAACTATAACACTCTCAGTCATACATGTTCAGTATAATAGCTACCCAGAGAAGAAGAGTGGGTACTTCAGCTTTGCACCAAAAGGTCTGACATACGCATGTGCTCCACTACAGGGATTTGTTCTCCATCCAGCAGAATCCAGAGCTTTACATTATCACAACATGAAGAAAAGAAAACAAGAGAGATTTTCTCCTTGAGAAAACTATTATCACATTCCCAATTACTCTGAACATCAAACAATTCTGAGCTCAGTTCCACAGCCTACACATGCAGACGCTGCCCACCGAGGTGGCATGACATTGTCAAAGGTAATAAACTGTTCTCCATACGTAGCAAATGGGATTCAGTTGTGGAGAAACTCCTGAGGAAACCTCCTTCTCTGCCAAAGAGGAATCGTCACTCCTTTTACAAATGTAGGCTTACCAACCTCAAGACGGTATTTTCAGACTACATGCTAACAGGACATGTGCCAGCAAGTGACTTCTTATGAGCAAGAAAATGGAAACACAAACAGGAGGCTAAAGAAACAAAGCCTCAGACAAGGAAGATATAGGCAGTACGTTTGGGAAAAACTTTCTGCAGTAAGAGCAGTTAAGCTCTGGGACGTAACTCTGGAGAGAAGATAAACTTTCATCGTGAGTTTTTTTAAGAACAGGTGAGACATACATCAGTAAAGTTATAAGAGGAGCTTTAGGGCCAAGGGATGACAGCTGAGCCTTTTCCAGTACTACCTTCTTTGGTCCTATGATGGACAGTCACAACACAAAAATGTAATAAACAAAAAAACAAAAGGAAAGGAGTAATGGAGGTCACTTTAGATGGTAGTTAGCAAGCCACCTCCCAAAGTCTCTCTGAAGGGCCGTCAAAGTTTCCTCAGGAAGCAACAAAGACAAGAAACTTTGCCTTAGTCTGAAATCTGGCAATCTCTTCTGCAGTTGCCACACACAATTATGTCAGGACTTGGCAGAGAGTTGTAAATCGCTCCTCCAGCTTGCATAAAGAAAAATGTCAGGAGCCAAGGCACATGGTACTCAACGGCACAGCCAGATTAGGAAACCTGGCAGCTGCACACATTTCGGCACTCAGAAACACACCAGTCCCCCTTTGCCCTTCTCTCCTTCACCCCCTCGAGAGGGCACCCACTCAGCACAGAGACATCACGCAAGTCAAATGGGAGCTGCACTTCATTTCACTGCGTAAACTGAGCTGCAGCTCAAACATGCTTAGCCCTAGATGCAGGTGGCCTCAGCACAGGGACAACTGGTGTGAACAAACAACAGACCGGACTGAGAGACCAGGAAGAGTTTGGGGTGACAAGCCAGGACTTGGAGCTGATGCTCAAGTGCACTTAAAAAGACGAACACCTTCCACGTCCAGATAACTCACTGCCCAGCAGCAATAATTTACTGGGGGAAGTAGTTTAGGAGCAGGCTTGAGGCCACTTGCATGGCAACATACTCAAGAGAGCTATTGAAGTTGTACCTCCACAGCTCTTGCACCTGAGGCTGTGAGGCACTGAACAATCAGGCAGGCATCCTGTTCCTGCCAGCCCAGCAGCAAACTGTACCCACCTCTCCTCAAGGAGCACTGCCTTCTCAAATTCATGAATAGCAAAGCTCTGCCATCAACAACGCTGTCTTCCAAACTGACTCACACCTGGCCTTGAGTTGCCACAGATTTCCTCCCTGTCCTCCTCTTGCTGGCCACTTCCTTGCCTACAAACCCTACCACCATCCTCTTGTTGTGCAGTAATCCACGCTGCTCCAAATCGTTCCCATCACACCCACAGACAGCTTTAAAAACCCCAAGATTCTCTGGAGGAGGAGGAAGTGAAATGCAGATACCCAAATCCCAGGTTTTTTAGATTTATGCTACAAATCACAGGCCAGGTTCCCTCCTGGCAATGAGGGGTTTCATCCAAGAGCCAGTAACTTACTCCCCATCCCTGCTGCAATGGCTCCTGGCCAAACACTGGCCCTGGAGTACTGCACTAGCTTATAGGGCTGGCAGCATGAAGCACAGCTCTGTTTTCTCTATCCCCCTCTCCTCACCCTCCCATCCAGACCCTCTACAGCCAAACAGGGCTTCAGGGCTTGTGGAGAAGCTGGCTTTGCAATCATTGTGCCAGCTGCAATTTTTCCCCATTGGGGAATTCTGAGCTGGCAGAAACAGCCCAAATCCAGGCCCTTTGCACAGCTGAGAGGCACAGACCATCAGTGATCCTCCCGTCTGATTTAGAGGTGTGGCCTACTAGGGCTTTGTTCAGAAGTGGAGAGGGATACAGGTTTACAAACCAATTTAATCCCTACTTATGACAAGGATAGGAACTCCCCTTGGGACCTGGACACGCCAGACCTGGCTGATTATCAGGGGACCTTCTAGATACAGCACAGATTAACCTACCAGGTCCAGGACCTACTGAAAAGACAACTGTTAAGATTCCTTTTGGTAGATCTGAAAACGTATTTTTGAGTTGCCATCTAGCTTTCAAGCAGATCAGAAGATTAATGCCTGCACTTGTTCACATGGACAGTTTCCCTGTTCTGGAAACCTGTCTGAAGTTACTGAGGGGATTCGTCATATGAAGGATTCCTCTCTTTCGGGAAAACAGTGTATCAACCTTTACGGTAAATGAGATGTCTATGATCAGAAGTAGATGGTTTTCTAGGATTATACCCTATTAAAACTCAGGAAAGAACATCTCACTAACTGCTAAGTGACTGTAACTACAGACACATCTTCCTACGTATTCCCACTGCCACCCTATCATTTTAACCAATCTACAGAGTAATTGCACACTCCTAGTAACATGGAGCTGCTTTGTAAGTTTCTTTTCCTGTCTTAAAAGTAAACAATTGCCTTGCAAAACCTCCAGTACATTTTAATGTTACAAAACAGCAATAAGTAATAGGCAAGAGGAATGCCATCCCACAAGACATTTCATTTCCATAAAATTACAGGATTTTCTGCTGGGGAAGAAAAAATAAAAGACATATCCACATATTCTACCACAGACTCCTCACATTTGTATAAACCATATTTATTTTGCCTCTATGCCATTTTAAAAGTCAAAGGTAGGAATTCTAACCAGGAAGGAGGAATGGTCACCACTAAATACTTTGAACTCCCCAGTGCCCTGGCACTTACTCCAGGCAAGGTACTCACTCCTGCTGGGGCAAGCGTCAACACAAACCAGGACTGGAGTGCCTGCATCTGTCTGGTTTATAAATGTTGGACTCACTTGCACTGTGTGAACAAGAATCCACTCTAAAACTCCTTCAGTCATGCACCTTTTCTCAACGTTTATGGAGACACAGACCTAAAAGCAGCCTAACTCGCATCGCAAACATTTGAGATGTTTGGTTTTTTTAAATCAAACAAACCAAGCAAACAAAAAACCAAACCCAAACCAAAACAACGGCTAAGTAGCGGTGCTCTGCTAGTAACTGTCAGAAGCGGCGGCTCTGCTCTCCCGGCCGTGTTTGTAGCAGCTCGGCGAGGCGTTTTGCTGTAGCTCCCTGCGAGCAGGGCAGCGCGGGGCCAGCGGAGCCAAACTGCAAAGCTAAGCACATTGCTGCTCCAGATGGGAAACGCGCACACGGGTTCGCCAAAAGCAAAAGAAGAAAAAAAAAAAAAAAAAAAAAACCACCAAAAACACAATGGCAAAAAGGACATTCCCGTAAGGAGGCGAGCGAAAGAAGCTCTGAATAAACCCAGGCAAGTCACGAAACAAAGCACCGACAGAGCACGTCGGTGCCACGGGGCCGAGGCGCCCGGCAGAAGATGCCAGCCCAAATCCCGCCGCTCGCTCCCCACCATCGCTGCAGGGGCTCGGCGAGCCCGAAGTGACCAAACCCGACAGCCTGCCGGGCGGGGGGCGGCCGGCAAACCCCGCCCGGGCGCCGTTCGGGGCTCGGGCACCGGAGGGCCACCGGCCACGGGGCCGCCCCCGGCTTGGGAAGCGCGGGGGGAAGGCGTCCCCACAGAGAGCCCCTCACCCCTCGCGCCCCCCCCGCTTGAAAAAAGTTCTGAAACAAGGCAAAAACTGATCAGAACACCCCACCGGAGCCTGCCCGCAGGCCGGTGCGCGGCTGCCAAGTCCCGGCGTGGTGGGGGGGGGGGGTCGCTGCGGCCAAGCCCGGGACGGGGAGACGCGGTGCCCGCCGGGGGTGAGGCGGGGAGGGGGGGGTGGCTGGACGTGTTCCCCCCTTTAGCCAGTCCCCCGTCTCCCTCAGCCCCCACCTGCGGGGTGGGAAAGAAAGGGGGAAGGCGCCCCCCCGCTCCCCTCTACTCACTCCAAGCAGACACACTTTCAGCTCGCGTATCGCCATCATCTGCCCGGGACCCGGCCGCTCCGCATCCCCCAGCCCGCCGCCGCCGCTCCGCACTGCCCCGCCGCGGCGCGGCACAGCACCCGCCGGGGCCGCCCCCGCCGCCGGTCACATGCGCCCGGCCCCGCCTCGCCGCCGCCCGCAGCCCCCCGCGTCCCGCCTGCGAGAGGGCCGGAGCGGGCACGGTGGCCGCAGGGCTGGCGGAGGGCGGGGAGTGTGCTGGCCTCGGTGCGGGCGTTGGGCTGCTTCGGTTAGGAACGATCTGAATCCGTCTGCCCGTCCAGTGGAGGGGTTGTTTTGGTTTGACTTCCTGTGTGCAGAAAACGTTTAAAAGAGTAACTCCATTTGTACCCAGTTCTGGTAATATGGACCCTTTTTCGATTAGAACAAGCCAGCCTCGGGTTGGTAGCAGGGCTGCACCCCACACGTCAAAAAGTTGCACTAAACACTGCACCGTGGCTGATGTTAGGACCAGTCCACCAAAATCAGCGAGGTGGGTTTGTAGCCACTCTTCTGCTCTTGGTAGCCAAAATCCTAGAATTAATGGGGAAAGCAAAGCACAAGAGTGTCATTTGCCAGGGATTTTAAATGATAGCTTCTGTTCTATAGTTTTATTTTCATTTTTTTTCAGTAATCTATCTGGTAGAATTGCTAAGAAGAAATGAAGGAAATCTTGATTAGTCATTGTGAGATTACTGCCACGTCATTAGGAGCTTCCTGGCAATAAACTCTTGTGGTGTTCATTATGTCACTAACTATTTCCACATGGGGTCCCACACTCGCATTGATAGGCTGGAAGATGTTTGCACTCTTCCAGAGCTCCAGAATCCTAGGCCAAGGAAATGTTTGGAGCAGAGAAGTTGTTATCCCCAAGGAGGAAAACACAAAGCATTTCTAGTAGAGTATTACAGCCTGTCAGGGGAGAGAGTATTAACAGCAGGAGATCAGAGGAGAGGATCATCAGAGAGATGCTTGTGATTAAATTAAGCTTTTCTTTTTTCAGGAG
The DNA here is from genome assembly GCF_963210335.1 of Falco punctatus. NCBI lineage: Eukaryota > Metazoa > Chordata > Aves > Falconiformes > Falconidae > Falco > Falco punctatus. The sequence goes on along the minus strand of NC_137582.1, from coordinate 61,211,060 downwards.
AACTTAGCAAAGAGAAGCAAAACACACCAGGTTTTCAGACAACCAAGACTAATATTAGGATTCTGTCTGCTCGTTGGCTTTCCACAAGGATGCATTATACAATAAAGTTTTTCAATAAGCAAATTAGATACACTCACTAACACAGAACAATTACAGTTTGCACTCATAGCACAACTAAGTTCAAAGAGCTTGACATTTCAGTCAGTAATTTATTCTACAAATCAACAGTAGATGTGAATTTTTAAGGTTTTACACCATCCTACTCCAGCCTTTCTTTCAGTTTTAAGTCTGAGTTGAATGTTGCTCCTCTGACTTTTAATTCAGACTTTTCCACTGTTGAGGGACTGAGATTCTGAGATTCACAGATGGTGTTATGGTTCAGGATCACCTTTTCATAAATTCTTCTCTCTTTTTTTTTTTTTTTCTATTTTTTTCTGGTCACATCTTCAAACAGAAGTCATCTCTCCCTTTTCTTTGGTTGAGAATTTGTAATTTTTGAAGTGTGGGAATTTTTGCTTATTGTACATGTGAAAGATTATACCAGCTGAATTAATTTCAGCAAGAAACACTTGAATGACATTAGATTCTAATCAAATCTGCATTAGATTGTGGATTACAGAAAGAGACTGAGAAGTGGCATGCTATGTTCAAAGCTGTTCAGTGCTGCAAGCACAGCTTGAGGGTTTGTCCATAGGTGCGCTGGGATTAACCTGCAATGATGTAATGGCAATGGCAGCATCCATAGAGCAGGTTAATGTACTTTACTGCATGTGCATTGACTCTGCAGCTTTAACTGAGGTGCCTTAACATTCTAAAGCCTCTCAATGCCGACGTGCACTAGAGTACAATTAATAGAGTTCCAGTCTGGGAGAGCACTTGCTTAAGCCTATCCATTTTTGAGACAGTAATACATCCTACCAACTTCAAAGGCATGTAAGTACATGCCTAATTGCTGCCTTGACGCAGTACCACCGTAATACAAAACAGCGCCTGAGAAATTTGCCCAGGAAAGCAAGTCAGATTCCCATCTTTCCTCTTATCTGGGGAAACTTCTAAAATATGGAGTTGAAATGGGCGCCCTCGCTAAAAAAGGTTAAAGCCCAGACCTCAAAAGCTTACTTCTGAAGATAGCAAATAACTATTTAGCTACTTACAAACAAGCACATTGTTTAAAATAGTAGCATGAAGGTGACCCAGTGGAAGCTGTTCAGGCTGAAACAGCAGGAGAGAGAGTATGAAGGAAGGGCAGTTTTACTTGCACAGGCAAAAAGACTGAAGAGCCAAACAAAAGAAGAACAACCAGAGGAAAAAAATAACCTATTCTATACTCATTTAAACAAAGAGTCTAGGAACAAAACCAAAACAACACAAACAAAAAAAGAAAAGGCAAAAAATATGCCCCAAAACTGGGGAGATAAGAAGAGAGAAAACTAACAATATAAACAGACACGTGCTCCAGTATTAAAAAAAGCTAATGACATTCGTTCTTCCAGGAACTGGCATAATCCTTGTGTTTGTCTGCATGCAAACGCTGTGGTCAGGAAAACATTTTTGAGGAATTGGTCATGTTGCAGTGTTTTCAAATGTCTGGTTAAAAGCAAAGGAAAACAAGTCTTTGCATCCTAAAGGTTTTCTTTTTTTCCCTTTTGTAGCGTCTCAGTCAATGAATAATTATAAGTTTTGAAGCAATGATTTACCTCACTTCTTTCTACCCAACTGTATTTTACTTTTGGGAAATACAAAGCCAAGTGGCTTTGTTTTTCAGCAGCCTTTCCTTAGAGTTTCAAGTAATCTCTTCTCTCCTCAGAAATAATTTCCCTCAGTTTCCAGAAACTGGAGAAGCCAGACCATCCTTTAGTTTATTCTGATTTTATAACAGTGCAACTGCACTGATCTCAAACTGGTTACTCCTTAGTGTGAGAGATTTAGGTCATCAGAGCTGAGATTAAGCCAGAAAGATGTGATCTGGCTCAAGGTGTTTCTGAGTGTGATAGCTGGAAAGTTTGTTCAGGCCTGTCTCTGTCTGGAAATCCAAGGCAGTACTAGTCACCTTGGGAGGGTAAGATTGACTCATCCTTCACTTTGGTCTTTTTTTTTCCCTGGCTTAGACAGCTAAAGCAGGACTATCCTGTCACTCACCCTATTTTTTTCAGTGTGACACCACTGCTTTCATGTAACAGAGGAAGGAAGGCGGCCTCCTGCTTAGGGGCACAAGACCAGGAGTACAGTAGGCCGGGTTATTTCCCTGCCTGCGGTGCTGCCGTGCTGTGAGGCCAGGGGCTGGGCACCTAACCGTGCTCTGTCCCGGCGTGTGGCCATCCAGCTGTCTGGGGCAATGGTGGCTGGGGCTGCTGCTGCCCTCCTCTTTGCCCCTACCTGCATGTTCCTGCCCCTGTGGCTCGTGCTGGTAGAAAACTAGTCCTATGTTTAAAAGTTTTCTACAAATTCAGCCTCTTCCTCTACAAGTGGTGCAGTGGTATTTATTGAGCCTGTACTGGTAGGAAACTGGATGCCTGTGGGGTGCTGTTGATGTTCCCAGGCTTATAAAGGCATCTGCCTTCCTCCCGCTTTCTCACTCCAGTGAGTGACCTACGTAGAGAAAAATCCATCCAAGACCCTGACACGTACCCAGCTCCCGAAACTGCTGTTGTCTGTCCCGAGCACCCGATGAGTTACTTCCTTTCTCCCACTGTTGCGTTCCCTCTTAATTTCTTGGCAAGCATCTTCCTCACACAAAAATGTAATCCCTCCTCTTCGATGGCAAATTCAGTCCAGGCCCTCCTACTATGGGCTGCCATCCCAGCCCTTATTCCCAAGACACAGAGCAGGAGGCAAGTTAACTCCATGCTGCCCAGGGAAAAATGCCTCCATGTCCCATGGATGACACAAATTCTCAGTACAGTAGTGACGGCTGCCACAGAAATTTTGCTGGTGCCTGCCCAAGGAACTGCCAAAATCTCTCAAAAGGAAAGCAGCTGCTGCTGAGCAAGAAGTTCTTGGAGCAGGAGGAGCAGCTTCCAGCTCAGACCCTAGATCCCATGCAAAATCCAGTGTTATGAAATGGCTAAAATTCTGGAAGAGGCTGTTTTTTGTTCATTTGTTTACTTAATCACCACAAAGGTTAGAAAAGGGCTGCCTTGGAAAGGCGGCGTGAGACTCCCGAGATAGGAAAACCAGGGAAGTATAGGAATGATCTGGTGGAAATTGAGGGCCTGATTCTGATTTCAGTCACATAGGTCTTAAGCCACTGCAATTTTTTTTAACTTGAGTGGGGTTATTCCACTTCATTTCACATTAATTAAGCCCTTCATAGCCTACTGGTTCCAGCGTTAATGCCAGGAGAATCTGCAGCTGCCTGTTGTTTTGTTGTAGGGTTGCTTCATGTTTTAACATCTCTTGTTTGTGGCAATTTATATGGTCCAGTCACTCCCTCCTGAAGAGAAAATCTGCTGGAAAAGGTTGGAGGGGAGTAAACCTCTGCAAGATCCTACTTGCAGCTTCACTGCCAAGTACTTTGAAAAGCAGCATTACTGCTGTTGAAAAAAACTTGGGGGTTCTTTGTATAAAGCTTACCGGCTTGCGTGATAGACCTTGTAACAGATGCACTGCTCCTAAAGTGCTTGGGAAAGATTTTTGGCAGTATAGATGTACATTTGTCAAGAGGGTCAAATTTACTCTACTGGTTCGCTGTTAATCCCCAGGGCAATCTCTCCTTGCAGGAGAATGGTAATGAAAAGTAATGCAAGTTTCTTTGCATTCTTTGCAAGGGATGTGCCATAGCCCCAAGCTGGTGGTAGCGCTACCTTTCTTCACCGAGACTGTGAAATGGGGAAAGAATCAAAAAAAGCTTTTTTCTTACAGCTGAGAAACAGAAGCTGACGTACAAATTGAGAACACTACAAATGCTATAGGCAGTTAACCACCAAGAAAGGACAAGAAAGTAAAATATCTGCTCAAAACCAGACATAAATTGTATAATTAGATGGATTTAGTCTGGAAGTTAGGAGTAGGGCTTCTTGAGGCTTTGGAAAATTTTTCTAATAGTAGCTGTCAGAATAAAAAAACAAAAATTAAACTAATTTAAAAGTAGAGCTTTATATATGTAACGAGAATTTTCAGAGATGACCTGAAATAGCACAAGTCAAGACGCAGTGATCCAATAGATTATTTGTCCATACCACTAAGTAAATTTTCCAATCAACATCAGCTGTTGGGGCTGGACATCAGGCCCAACATGTCACAAATGAATCGTTAGAGCTCTTTCTACTGTGATTGAATATACTGATGTATTTCACTCAGTCCAGCAAAAGCCGTCCAGCTGCATCAGCCTGTCTATTACCTTCAGCCTTTATATCACTTAGGCAGGATGGATTCATACAATCAACTCCTGATGAAAGCTCCAGATCTTATATCAATTTCCTTTTCTATATGAAAATTATGCATATACTAATGTGAGCCATGGTGCTGGATGAGTCCTTTCTCTTGTTACACTCCATACAAAAGCATGCCTGAGCATGCATGTGTTTGCAATGTAAACACCAGTCCAAACAAAAGATTGTGGTGTTTTCATGTACCATGGTGCAGTTCAGAACAGGGGGTTCACTGACCGTGGGCATTCAAGGACGCAGTTCGTTTGTGTCTGTGGTTGTTGTAATATGTTTCGTTTTGCAGGTCCTCTCTTTGGGCTGCCAATTTTGAGCACCGTTTGAGAAGACATTATGATGATTGTTAAGAGTCCATGGAGGTGACATGAACTGTCTCAGTTTACTTTTGGTGGCGTTGACATTGGGTTGCTCCATTCTTTTCACGCTTCTGGTATAACTGATACCGGTTAGTTGCTGCTTGGAAAGGGAATGTAGAGATCAGCTTCACCCAACTAGATGTTGTCTGACTGGAGTGACAACTGCGGAGAGACTTCTACTTCAAAATGCAGGGAGGACAGTGATACCTTCTTGCCTTCCAGCACGCTGCGGGAGCAGCCCAGTGAGGGTCATTATAAATTACAACTGGATTTACTGAATGGCAGTGCTGTTTCCTCCTAGCAGTATATTCTACAGTACATTATTCTCATAGAAAATAGAGTAGTATCTAGTAGCTAACTTTGCCCAGTCTACCACCATTAGCTTTGTATGGGGTGAAGGAGCCTGTGTTTACTACCAAATGAAAGGAGGGCATCCACAATTCTCCTTTTAATTAAGCTTAGCCTTGTAAACTGTGAAAAGGGTATTATATTAAGGCCAATGTTCTATTGTCAAACAAGCAGGCTGCTATTGTGCATATTGCCAAGGGGAGATAACAAGGCTCTTTTACTGTCAGAAATTTGTCCTGCCAAGTGGGCATCAGGTTCATCTAAAACATGCCCAGCGTGTGTGTGCTGCCAGCCAGAGGGCGTTTGAAATTCACATTGATTTTTCTCATTATATCCTCGGGCAATGAATGCACATTGGTAGTGCTTCCTCTGGTTACAGAAGAACCAAACAGGGATCTTCCAAACAAACCTCAAATGAAAATTTTCAAATGAAAATGCATCTATCCATGCTGGCCTGCCAGTAGTTTAGGTGGTGAGTAGGGTGTCTGTAGCCAGCTTGTGGTGTCACTCCTATGTTTTTGCCTGTATCAGTGGAACTGTTCATTATCAACAACTATGAGGCAACTGAGAAGGAGAAATTAAAATTCAGTTGTAAGCCAGGTGGTGACTGAGGAGGCTTATTGACTAAGGTTGATTCATTTGTTTAGATTTAACAGTGAGAGGTTTCTTTGCAGTCCAAACTGAACAGGAAAACAATCTGAGAAAGAAATCTCAAAGGAACAAAAATCTGATCAAGAAGTTCTCATGAATTCAAAAAAATCTCCTACAGCATGAAAGATAGTCCCCAACTCCCCACCCGCTCTCCCCCCCCCCCCCCCCCCCCATCCTCCCCCATCTCCCCTGGTTCTGCTATGAATGAAATTCATGTGTGTTCAAATGACCTTAAGACTGAGTTTGGGAGTGTGACCTCTCCTCTTCCCACCACCAGTCTAAACAGTTCTGAAGTGCAGAGGATGTTTGATGTAAACTCCAAATCTCCTTTTGGGTCTCTGTTCTTTAGGAGGACAAATTAACCCTTAAAGAAACCTGCAGTTTTGACCACATGAATTATGATTATTGCTGTTATGATGTCTGTGTTTTTCTTTTCAGAACAGGTCCTTGTTTAATATTTATTCCAATTTCCATGTACATCAGTGGTAGTACTGCCTGTTTATGGACTTCAGAATTTGCCTTCAACATAGATAATCTGAGTTTGTTCAAACCTAAAAATAAATGAGAAGACTGTATGTTTTGTTTTGTAGGGTTTTGAATATTTAGTAATAAAATATTTTACAAGGAGGAAAAGAATGCACTACTTGATCAACAGCTTTGTTTTTCTAATGAGGAGTAATGATATAGTAGTCTCTTCAAATAAGCTATGACTTCTCAGGGCCTTGACTGTACCAAAAGATGCTGATTACCCAGACATAACTAAGAGACTAACGTGAAGAGCAGAAATTGGAAATATGCACAATGCAGCATATTTTATCAGTCCAGGTTTTTTACCCTCCCCTTCATTTTTTTGTGGTTTCGTTAAAGGTGATTGAACAGTGATGCATGGATCAGGTCCAAAGGTCCTGCAGTATCTGAAGAGGCTCTAAATGTTATTTTTCAGGGCAGTTAAATGCCAAGCAAAGTTCTATACTAAGCTTGCATTCTAAGGGTACGCAGACATATCTTCACCAAGTGGCACCTAGATCAGGAAATCACATCTTTCACCTTCACAGCTAGAAAAGTTTTAAGAACTGATGAGAATTAAAATAATAAAGCAATTATTGGAAAGGTCAGTTGTGAAGGTATAGTTTAAAGAGAACTGGCACTAGTTATCTGCAGTAATGGAGTAGCAAAGTGAAGATCTATCTGCAGGACAACCTTAGAGAGAAGCTACCACAGTCATAATCTTTCTAATGATATCAGGAGGGTGATAAAATGGATTAGAAAATATTTATGACAGAGACAAAATACTGTTCAGTCAAAACTCAGAAAGAGTCAGAAGTCTCATTTTGGTGTTAGGGCATATTAAAAAAAAATCTCTTAGCTGAACTCTTCAGCTCTTGGTTGAAGTCTAAGTTTGACATAGTCCTGCTGAAGCCAAATAAATCCTTTCAGTAAGACAGGTGGCCAGAATGGAGATGTGGTCCCCAGCCCCCTGGTCCAGGTGTTCATGCAGTCATTAGCAAAGGAGGAGCTTCACCCGTGAAAAATTTGCACTTTATTCGAGCTACTATTGTTCACTGAACGTCTGGGCATGTGTCTTGACTGTAATCCCTCTTCCAAAAAAAGCTCAGATGAACTGCACCTGGGTGGGAGTATCCCCTTTGGCTCCTCCACAGAGGATGGGAGCACTTGGGCACCTGGGTGATGTAGGTCATAGCGCTTGCTTGTGGCTGCAGAACGAACAGCAACCTGGAAAGTAAGGAAATCAGAGCTCTGGAAACAGGATTTGGGGAGCTGGGTCCCAAATGATTTGCACAGAGGATGCAGAAAAATTGAGCTCCTGGCTGGCTCTGTCCTGCAGGAAGGGGAGGTAAATGACACTATGTGGGTTCAAAGACTTCTATGCAAACGCAGCACTACCTGGGTGTGTTACCCCATAGCAATAGCAAGCTCACATTTTACTTGCTCTAACACATGAGCAAGGACGTAAGCACCCCTTTGAGGGGTCACCTGTTCTACACCTATTCTTGGACTGGTCAGAACATAAGCTCAAACTGAGGGCTGGTTGGTTAGTTTGTCTAGCCCAAGGGAAGAGGTCAATTAGGCAAGTAATCAGGCTCAACACGCATATGCTGTGCTAGTGGCAACTAAGGAGCTAAATGTGGAAGAGAAAAGGATGCAGAGATTTTTGAGCATAAGCACACACAGAGCCTGTCTTAAAGCAAGACATGCTGCTTCCAGCTCTATCTTTATGAAAGCTCTGTCTCTGGATCAAAGAAATAAAATTGCTCTAACAACTTGTTTTTTCAAGATAAGCCAAATTTTCTGCCTCTCCTCTAACTTGCGCTGGCATGCTGTACACTGCATGCTTTTCTGTTTGCTTACCAAAAGGTATCATGAGATAATTAATGCATATAAACTATAGCTTTTCAAGAGAAATAACCTTTCCTTTGTTTTCAAGTTCCTAATATCCTGAAGTTCTGCTTCCTGACAATTTTGAGGACTGTACAGATTAACTTTTAATGGGTAGGTGAAGGATACCGCAGCAAGCACAGCCTTCTATTTCATCTGTTTCTTGCTGAGAAAAATTACAAAACAGAATCTTCCCTGTATATTTAATCTAATTTAAATCTTAATGGACGTTTGAGTGAAAGGATGTAATATGTTATTTAAAGCTGATCCATTAACCACAGGTTAATAGCATTCATACCCTTAAAAAGCCACAGTTGATAGGAAATATTGAGAACTAAATAGCATCTGTGGAATATTAATTCTCTATACAAAGGTCTTGAAAAACAGCAGACTGCTTTTCCAAGTCAAAGGTAAAAAGCCCTCTGAAAACATTGTATCTACACTGCTTCCTATACCGAACCCTTTACAGCACTGGGGGCAGAGCCAACCTTTCTTTTAGCTCCTGTTAGCAGGAGAGTTTGCCTTGTCCCATTCTGCTCCTGTCTTGTTGGGAACGTGAGTCTTGCAAGCTCCCTCTCCTCCATAAAACTCTTCCTCATGAGACAGGGTATCTGCAACCTTCCTCTGGCTAGTTTTCCTCTTACTCCAGTGAGCTGTCCTACCTCACAAATGCATGGATTATGCCAAGGAATCAGTTAGGATTACCACTATCATAACACCATTTAGCCACTGAATCATACCGAGGCACTGAAAAAAGGCACTGGGACTGTTAAAGCAATGAGAAAGCCTGTCTCCTCTGGCTCCCTGACATACAGCACATGTACACTGCATGGTATGACGCGTGCTGTACCATCCTCTGGGTCTGCACAAAAGCAGAGGTGTTCTGCTGATCCCACCACAACATCCCTCAACTTGGCTGGGCTTCCAAGGTGGTTATGCCCTCTGAGTGCATCAAAGCGGAGAAAGCAGGGATAAGGGCAGACTACTCTGTTCTTACTGTTTAGCAAGCACTATAAAAAAAGCAAGACATAATTCTTGATCAGGAGCCAAAAAGTAATTAAACATAATATAATTAAACAGAAGTTTTATAAACGTAACAGCTTGCTTTTTAATAATTGAACTCAGGACAACATTATCACTCATACCAATATGAAACCCCCTAAGCAGGACTCAGTTTCCCAGTGTTAGAGCTCCTTGCTTTCCGTATGAGTGGCTCCTTAGTCTCAGAAACAAAATCAGCTCTGTGGTTTTCAAAATGCTGCCTGGAAAGAGATGTGAAGAGGAAGAGTGCAGATGGAGTGAGGTATATGCATGCAAATGTGCAGCCTCAACAAACCCATCTCAGTGGGCTTATGGATCCTCACTTAATAGCAAAATTGTATTTAAATAAAAATGTTGCAGCTACCCTGTTAGAGAATAGATAGACATTTCTTCTATTTTGGAACTGCAGACAGTGTCCTTTTAAATAAATGTTATTTTTATTAATTTTATTCATTTTCCTGCCCTTTACTCCCAACCAGTCTGCCTGTAGTCTCATTGCCAATGGAATATGAAGGTGAACGATGAGGTTTCTTGTTTTACTTTGATATTTTCACTGGGTTTCACTGGAATAAATAACACTTGGAAATATACTGAGGTTCTCATGGGGTAAATCCATCTTTATTCAGAAAGATTTCCTGTATGCTGTGCTTGAAAAACATATTCCACTAAATCATTACTTTGATCCCACCCACATTCCAATACCACTGTGCATACTTTGTCTGACTTTCTTTATGAATCACCCAATAAAACACACCCAGTTCAAGATATTATTGGCAATGCTATGGTCTACGTAAATTAAATCTCATTTTAAACAAAAACCTTTGACCCTGAAATGTTGCCTGTGCCTGGATCCAAGAAGAAGTTTAAGTGCAGTAATCTAAAGCTTCTTAATATACCTGACACTCTTTAACTGTTCCCACAGTTAAAAAATACTACAGCTTACATTTGTATCACAACCAGGCATCCAGTGGTTCAGGCCCTATGATAGTAAGAAAAATAGGAAATGGTCATTTATATATCAAGTGAGAAAAGCTAATTTGGAAATTATTGAGAAATGAGCCTAGCCAGGAGTTGCTTTAGGACCATAATGTCCCTTTCACATCCTAGGTAATTTAATTATACAAAGGGACTATTTTTGGACCAGACGGCTCTTTAAACTTTTGGTACTTGCTATTACAAACCATCTGGCCCTGTATACTGTTGGATTTCATAACTCATACTGTATCACCATCTTCTGCAGAGATTATACATGGGGTTTTATGTTTATTTTTCTCCCGTCTAGTTTTGTGTACATTGGTTTCAAATAAAACACTTTGTTCTTTGGATTCCCTCCCAGTTCAATAGCTGAAAAGTTTTGTGTAGGAACTGGCACATATCAAGAACCATCATTCAGTTGTCCTCTTATTTTGGGTGGCTTTTTGGTGGTTTTTCCCTCTGCTATACAATCCTTGCTCATAGTCTGCAGATCATTTTCTAACACTGTAAATAAGATAGATAGTCTTTTAGAATATTCTCAGCTTCCACTTTTAGAAGAACAACTTCAGTTTCAATTACTTCTTTAATGAACAGACCTCTGCTATATCTTGGATATATTTGACTGATTTCCAAATGTTGTGCCACTGCCTGTCCATACATCTGTCTGGGCTCAGTGCTACGTGAACTGTAATTACACAGCTATTGATTTGAGTTGGAGCACAAGCAGAATGAGCTCACATCTGCCCTCAAAAGACTGTACAAATACGCACATCTAAAGACTAACTCCTCCAAAGGTCTAAAATACACGTGTGTAACTGACCCCGAAATTCAGTGTGCTTCCTACAAGAGCCAGGGTTATCTAAACAAAGAGTTCTTAGGATGTAACCCCTTGACATCTCCACCCCTCACATTTTTTAGGATTGACATGTCCTAGCAATCACACAGACTGGGATAACAAGCCATGTCCTAAAGCAATCATTCTCCTGACAGGCATCCCACTGGCACCTTACTACCCTTCAGATCAGCAAAATAGAGCATGGCTGCCTGCATGGGCACATACCCATTTCTCCCTGACTAAATGGATTACACTGCTGCTGGCTGAATAGGGTGGCCAAGGCGACTTCCAGCCGGCCAGTATCCACACGGGTTGTGAAACAGTGTTACTCTTGGATCTGACATAAACCCAGTTCAAATCTGAAAAAGGTCCGCAGACAGGTTGCCAGGCTCCACTTCTGCCAGGATTTGGGGTTTGTTTCTATTTTACTTTGGAAAAAAATGCAATGTGAGTATATGAAAACAGTAAGAAGGTTCAAAAACTATCAATGAAAACAGAACTAGAAGTGAGGTACACAGCAGCTTGCTGCAAGGAATTTGGGATGGAGGGGCAAGAGGGTGGGGAGAGCTGGTGCTGTAGTAAGAAGAGAAAGGATCTTAGGAAGGGACCAGTTGGAAGGATGTGAAAGTGATGTTGGAGGACAACCACCAAAAGGAAAAGCAGGTTTGGTGGTAATGGTAGTTCAGTCCCATTTGTCCCTCTGAGATATGTTCTGGGATCTGAATAGCTCATCTCTGATTCAGAAGATGCGAGCACTCTGATTCAGGGCGTGAGCACATACAGTCAGCTCACACTCTTCTTGTGAAAGCTGATTGTATGTGCCAGTATCTCAGCAGACCTAGAGAGATGCAAATTTAAACTCAGTAGACCAGGAAATGGAGGAGTGAATAAATGCAAATATATTAATCTGAAAATCAGGTTAGGTATTGCCAGGTAGGGACCGGTTGGGTGGGGAAGGGAGACTGCGTGGGCTGAGGAAAGGCTGGAAAGCCCGGCTGACTCAAGTACAGGTCTAACAGGGAGGCAGGGTCTGGCCTGGCATACGACTCGGAGCTGGCACATTAGGAACCACGCATTAGATTGCTACCTGTCATATATGCAGTGGCATCAGATAGCAAAAAATAGCACAGATTTTTTGGGTGTGCTTTATTTTATTCACTGTTTTTCATCTCAGGCCTCGAGCAATATCAGGCACATTTTCTTCTTTTGTTCTCTGTTTCCTTACCTGTAAGATGAGAATAATGATATTTATTTCCTTTCAAAATTGTTTGGAGATCTAGGATGAAGGGTTGGGGGATATCAGTATCTACTACAATAGTATCCCAGCTACACTTATATGTAGTTGCTGTAATTTCTTGAAGTAGTTAAAATTTGGATTTTTTTTTCTCCTTGCTCAAAATAAAGAAATAAATTAAACTGGCAGTTCACTGAGGAAAAGATTCAGCTCCTGATTGCCCAGTCTTATTTCTTTCCAGTATGTTGGTGAGCCACAAACCCCTGAGAACCAGGAAATCCAGAGCTAAGGTACATTGGTACGACCTGAACTTTGCCTTGTTTGATCAGTGACTCAGTCTTCCGGTAGCATACACATGATTCCTGAAGCAGATCATCTCTTAAAGGAAAACTTGTGTCCGGACCAGTGCTACTTAACAGGGAATCCTGTACAAATGCTGCACTCAAACACTGAGATGCAGCTCCCTGAAACAGCTCTGACACATTAATTCTTTGACCTTTTTCACAGTGAGCTTGAGCACCTACAGAATCAGATACAGAAACTTTCATTTGCCCACTGTAAAGATCACAGACCACTCTCATGCAGTGTCTATAGCCAAAGGAGTTGGGGATGTCACCACCGGTAGTGGTATTAATTGCAAGACTTGTCTCCAGATTTACATGCCTCTCTTCTGTTTGCCCACACAGCTACCATCTTCATGCCATTGGTGCTATAGATTTGTTTGCAAATTAATTCCAAGAGCTATTGTGAGCCCTCGGTGTAGCCTTAATGTTGCACCGGGGTGTACCTCAGGTGGATATGTCCTAGTTTTCAGGGGTTTGAGCATCACTTGAGCTTGCTGCTGAATTTTTTGCTGTCCTGGAATGACATAAGGAACCCACAAGGCAAACTTAATTTTGTATTAACCAAGCTCTTTGTCAGCAAATTTAGGTGTTAAGTTATTCATGGTTGGCATACTAATGTGTTTATGATTCTTCTGTGAGGCCTTCACTGGGAGCAGTGGCAGCTGGACTCTGATATTAAGGTTTGCAGGTACTCACCAGCTCAAGCTTTTACTCAGGAAACATGGAAAGCTAAACAAATATGACTAGCGCACTGTCAAAAACTTTCACAACCACAAGGTATGTATCAAAAAAAACCCTCCAGTATTTTTATTGGAGGGGAAAAAAAAGAACACGACTAGGGAAGGGAAGGAGAGAAGGAAGGAAAAGGGAAAGGAGACAAGTTTTATGACTAACACCTCTTTTTTAGCAGAAAGGCTTTACTGTATTTTCAAATGCAAATTGACTGTGCCCCAGGCTTCAGCCATCAGGTTTTCACCTGCATCCATAGGTATTATAGGTACTCCTGTGCTTATGTGTGTGTATATGTATCTTAATCTGTGTGTTTAGTCATGGGCCAATTTTGGTTAAGCACTCTATAAAGAACAAAAAGGTGGTCTAAGAAGTAAACAGTGTATAGTTTAGCCATAAAGCACAGCATATGCGTGCAGACAAAATCCTGGGGGTGGACAAGAAAACTATGACTCAGGATAACTCAAGAGGATAAGTAGTTGCCTTGGTGCACCAGCAGTCTAACCCCAGCACATTTTTGGTAGGCTTTACAGGAAAAGGGAGTTTTGAAGAGGAATCTGAAGGAGGGTAGCAAGATGGCTGCATAGGTACTTACAGGAAGCTCCTTCCACACAGGAAGGGTAGCCTGTGAGAAATGCAAAGCTAGTTAATATGCAGACATTGAAAGCTAGCATTGTTATCTGATCAGACTTGCTTCTTCACAGCAAATGAAAGAAAACAGATAATAATATGCTAGATAATAATATAGCGATAAGCGTGAATTCTTGGGGCTGCAGGGTTTTGAGCCTGAGGCCTTTACACCTGCAGCAGTTTTGACTGAAGAAATGTTACTAATCCAACTACAGAATAACATGTTGCAGATATGTCTAGATGGATGTTGTGTATCTTGTGTCTAACTTGGTCACTTGTGTAGGTTTGAAAGGATTTATGTAGTAATTTATGTAAATACTGTAATGTCTTGCTGATTGCTGTGGACTTTTTTTGAGATACATCACATAGATAGCAATACACGTGTCTTGTGTCTTCTATCACAGGCAAAGGATCTTGCCAAAGAGCCTTCCATTTGTATCCTTCCATCCATAGCCTTGGCTTCCACCCTTTGTAGCGTGTTTTTCCATGGGATAGCGTGTGCGAACGTTGAGTTTATTTCTTAGCTTTTTTTACTTTCCAGCACCTGTAAGTGTACTCAAACTGGCAATGAGAACTCCAGTATAAAATGTGCTAGAATTTTTTAGCAGGTGCTATATTACTTGCTCTTTAACACGTCTTGTTGGATAATTAGGTATGTTATTTTAGAATGGCAGTTCATCATGCTGTCTGAAAGAGTCAGTGTCTGTTGTACACTTACAGGGTCTCTGTCTGCCTTGCATGTGACCAGTGGCAGGGAATCTTACCACCAACTTCAACTTTGAATCAGGCCCTTAATCAGTACCTGGGGATTCACTGAAGCCTAGAAGTGTAGAAATACCTGGTTACTTATTCATTAAGTGGGATTTTGCGTTGTGTGTTAGCATGAAGCCAAACAATTACACATTTTTTTAAAATTATTTTCCCCTCTCCATGTGTGTATCACTGTATAAGCCAAAGGTTTTGCCGCAGAGTTTCTACTCACAAAGGAAGAGACCTTTCCTGATGGCTGCTAGCAATATTGCTGGGACCAGCTGCGCCTGACGAAGAGTCTGATGTTCTATGGGTAATACATAGCAAAAAAAATTGCAGTTCATGAACAATTATAATTTGTCTTGCAAGGCTAAATCACACTTATCCTTGTTATCTGTGCTATTTAAATACAACACAGTCCTGCCTACAGAGAAAGAACTAACCACCACTTAAGAAGAGCACATGCACATAGGAAGATCCAAAATTCATTTATGTATAATTATGTTAAGTATAATCTTATCCAATCATTTTAACTTGCTTTATTGCATAAATTGTACTTCCTTTCTTTAAACAAATATGTACATAGAAATACAAAACAAAACACTTCAGAGACCATTACATGTGGGGCAATCCTTAACTGATGATAATTAACACTATTATTACACTTTTAAGAGCAGTAATTCTGGTGCATTCCAAATTATAAACCCAACTGTCATAGATGTATCTCACTAAGTTCCATTTCTCATTCTGATGACAATAATAATGGTCAAGGTAGCTTTGATGGTCTCAGACCACAGTAACCTATAGTCAGCGTGCATTACTGCCTCTTCGTATAGTTGGAAAAAGGAACCAAACCTCTCGATTCTTTCAGTGGAACAAAACACATCACATTTTAAGCTGTTACTGAATTCAGAGGAAGCAAAACTGGGCCTCAATTGTGGTGAAGGATGCAGAGAGGAGATGAGAAAAAACTTCCTGGAAATAACTTGCAGCAACAGAGATAATAAAAATGGGATCTTCAAGTACACTTTACTTTTCTGTTCTAGGTATATTGCTATTACATCCAGCATTGCCAGTGATTTGTGATGTCAAGTATTTCCCCTGAATCGCCTCTTAAATTACACTGGCAGAAAATAGCATGGTTCATATAACTTAGTCATGGTGAATTTACTTGATTTACTCCAATTTTGAGGTTATATATCTGAATAAAAGCAAGTGTTGGGTAATCAGTATCCAGTTGGCCCTAGTGACTTGTCTGAAGATTGAATGGGCATGAAACAGGACTCAGCTTGTCCTATAGGATTGTAAGGAAAAGGATAGATGCATTTTAAAAGAAGATTACACATTTTCAGCCTCTATAGCAAAGAGAATGACTACAGAGATTTACTCCTTGTCCAACTTACAAAATAAAAAAAAACCTTTAAGATGTTAAAGAGCAGCTTACAAGACATTCTGTCAAACACTCAGTTAAAAACAGAACTACTGAAATTGCATCCTTTTCTGAAAAACTGAACAAAACCAACTTATTTTGTTTTCCAGAGTATTAACAACTTCATCTATTACTGACATAAAAATAAGGCTGTTGGAAGGCTCGGATAAGACTCCCAGGTAGCACCAGTAATGTTCCTTTCCTTTACCCAGTGCTCTGGGTATCAACTAATTAGAGCATCCTTTTTATCCAGCACTTCATCTTCTCATTTACAGTGGAAAACCTATTTAAGATGACAACAACTATCAGCACTGACCATAAGGTAAAGCCAACAAAAGCCGAAAATGATAGATGCTTTTGCACATACATTCAACTAAATCGTGTATTTTTAGAAGGCAGGCGGCCGAGCGGAGCACAGCCCGTGTTTTTCAGCCAGAGCTTCTCGGCCGCTGGAAGCCGGCAGGTCGCAGGGCGCCGGTGGCAGGGCCACCTCGCGGGGGTCCCTTCTCCTCGGGCGACCCCGCAAGGCCCGAAGCAGGGACTTTGCGGCCCCGCTGTCTCGCCCAGACCCTCTCCCCTGGAAGCGGCGCCACGCGGCGCGAGGCGGGGGCCCTTCCCTCCGGCCGGCCCCGCCGCACGGGAGCGCCGTGGGGCAACGCCTCAGCCCGCCGCCATGCCCGCCCCTCGGCGGGCGGCAGGAGGTACCCAGCCGAGCCCCGGGAGGGCGGCTGGGGCGGGGGGCGAGCCCAGGTGAGCGGGCCGTGCTGTGCCGTGCCCCGCCGGTCGCCGGCTTCGCCGCCCGCGGGCCGCGCCGTGCCGCTCCGGCCGTGAGTCAGAGCGAGGGGCGGGGAGGCGCGGCCGCCTGTGCGAGCGAGCGCGACTCCGTCGGGCGGAGGCGGGGGCAGCGTGTCCGGCCCAGACCCCTCCTCCCGCCTTCCTCCGCCCGCCCGCTCCCTCCTCCCTCCCGCGACTCTCCCGGGGACGCAGGGAGACGCCGCCGGGCCCGGGGCCTGGACCGCACCGGGCCTGCCCGCTCCCGCCGCCCCCTGCCTCGCTCGGCCGCCGGGTAAATGTAGGCGGGCGCCCCGCGGGGGCTGCAGCAAGATGGCGGGTAGGTAGCGCCCCCCTCCCCCTTTCCGCACACGCCGCCTCCCCGGTGAGGCGCCAGCCCTCCCCCCCCCCCCCGGGCTCCCCCGCCCCGGCTTCGGAAGCGCTTCCCGCCGCTGTCCGGCTCGGAGCGCGGGGGCCGCGGGGTGGGGTCAGGCCGGGGAGGGCGCCGGGGCGCAGCCTGCGGAGCCCGTCAGCGGCGGCGGGGGGCGGCCCCGCGGGCGGGCCGGGTCACGCGTGGCGGGGGCGCGGCGGGCCGGGCGCCTTGGCACATGGTGTATCTCCCGCAGATCTGTCGCTGCTCCAGGAGGACCTGCAGGAGGAGATCGACGCATGTGAGTGGGGCCGGGGGCCGGCGGCGCGGGGCGGCTGTCGGGCGAGGAAGTGGCTTCAGCGGGGAGCGCCCACGGTGCATTGTGGGAGGCGGCGGCGCGGTGGGGGGAGGAGGCGGCCGTGCCCCGCGCTTCCCCGTGCCCATGACACGGTCGCGGACGCGCGTGGGACAGGCCGGATCCCGCCGGGCTTTCCCGCGGGGGAGCGGCGGCGCGCAGCGGGGTGCGTTGTCCGGCGGGCAGCGCGCGGGGCTTCCGTTAACGGCCACCGAGGGCGGGCGGGAAGGAGGCCGCCCCGCCGGGAGGTGTGGCAGCCTGCGGGCCGCCGAGGGGCGTCGTCCCCGCATGGCCTGGGCAGGGGGGGGACGCCTCCGGGAAGGAGAATCCTGCCGCGCCGGAGGCTGCAGCGTGTGGGTTGTTCGTTCCTTTTATATCTACGGTGGTTGTTTTATATATATATATATATTGTGTATGTGTGTGTGTGTGGTATCCTTCCCTCTCCCCCCCCCCCGGCCCCCCTTCCTGACCCCGCTGGGGAGATGTGTGGAAAAGAGTTCATGTCGCGGTGCAAATCACAGAATGTGCTTCAGGTACAAAATGCGTAACTCAGGGGTACGCAGCGCGGCTGGGCAGACAGGTAGATGTTACTCAGGTGAGGAGGTGTCTGCTGGCGATGTCGGTACCGAGGGAGCTTCTTGGAAGCAGAGGAGGATAAATTTGGGGCTGGAAGTGAAAATGGAGGCGGAGGCAGCTGGTGAGGCGGGAGGTGCGGCGGGGTGCGGGGCCCGGCCGGTGCCGGAGGTGTGCCGTGCTGCACGGCCGCCCGCTCGCCGCGGGGGGGTCGCGGGAGGGAAACCTTTCCGTGCATGGCTTACGTTTTTAGAGGAGGGTTGGTTTAACTTTTCAGAATTGAACTGCTGCATCTTCTTTCTCAGTTTTGACATCTGACGTTTAAAAGGCCCTTATTGTGTGTTGCCTTGCACAAAGGGGGAGCAAGCTGTAAGGCTTGCTTTTTAAAATTCTGATGGCTTGAAATCCACATCGATAGCATAGCCGCTTGGAAACTTTGTATGGTTACAGGAGAAGGACTTCAGAAGTGACATACTGAAAAATAAAAGTGTGTTCTTTAAATTTCCACTTAAGATTATGATTTTCGTTGATTGTAAGAGAGGCGTTGAAGTAAGAAATTGCGTGTAGTCATTGGAGAGGTGATTGTGAACCTGTGGGCTCCTGGTGGTGGTTTGAATGTTATGGTCTTGTGTTTAAAGATGAAAAAATAATACATGCATGGAGGTATGACTCAGTCCAGATGAGAGCATCCTGAAGGTGGGAGCCATAGAAATCTAAAAATTTGAAAGCTCATTAAAAATTACTGAGGTTTTGATGGAAGCAGATGAAAGCGAATATCTCAATACTTATGCATATTCTGTTAAGAGAAAAAAACAGGAAGCTGTGTGAATGAATGTGTGCTGTCTGGACATAGTTCAGTCACATGATGTCTTTTATGGTTCTAAATTGTATATGATTTTCTTGTGAGATGGCCGTGAGCTAGAGAAAAATAACACAGACCAGGGAGACTGTACATGCTGGTCAAAAGAAAGACTGTTTATTGTGCAGTGGTATTTCTTTGAAATAACCATGTTTTGTACCCGTGAAACAGGTCTTATATAATTTATGAAAGCATTCCCAATTGATGTGTTATGGGGGATTACATTTCATGGTTGCACATATGAAACTGACAATGGAAAAAAAAAAGACAGACACAAAGCTGCAATTTTTGTCTGAACCCCACCCTACAGTACCTCTCTGTTGTAAATAGCTGAAATATTTCCTGTTCTTTCGAGTAGTGGAGTTAGACACTGTTTTAGAGGTGTATTCCTGAAGTAGGAGAACGCAATTGCGAGAAAACTGGAAGCGCTGGCAGCTTTTATGCATGTGTGATTCTGCCAGCTGCGGTCTTGCTATTACATGTGCTAAGCTATAGTTAAAGACAAACAAGGAAAAAGACATACGGGCATACTTGTAGTCCTGGTTAGTGTAATTAGGAGCAGACACGTAGGTAAATGTGAAATATTGTTAATTATATGAAAAGACTGAGATGGGATCAATGGATTGACTATTTTTGAAAGACAGCTATATAGTTTTCAATAAATCTTTGGGCTTTTAATTGAGCTGGTATCAAGCAATAGCAGAACATCAGTGAGGTACACTGGAGAAACAGGGAGTGATTGAGACTAGGTACCTGTGTAAAGATCTGGATTGGACATCTGAAGCTGGGTCTCTAATTAGGCATATGGTTTAGGGCATTTTACTAGATTAGGCATTCCTTTGTAGCTCCTCAGTGAGTCTAGGTTTGATTCTGAATCACAACATCGGGGGTTTTTTTGATAATGAGAATCTACAATGTGATTCACTGATTTTTAACGCAATAAAAGTATAAAAGAAAATTAAAGAATCTTTAAGGTGACTTAAGAGATACCTTTTATTAGTCTTAATCTAAAGCAGTAGGAGAAGGTCCTGGAGCTGAGCAAAAAAAAATGCACAGTTGCTGCTAAAAGTAATGATGCAAGCATCTGTGTATCTTCTTGGATATGCAGAGTTAAGAACAGGCTGGTTTATGATCTTTGTCTTTAAGGTCTCTGGAATCAAGTATTTTACTGGGAAGTTGGAGTTTAAACAACGACTTGTAAAAATGTACAATTTGTGCTTCCCCTCATTTATTGTGCCAACTCATTGGATGCTAATTAACCCGAAACATAAACCAGTAAATTATTGTATCTTTGGAGTATGGTTTTGATAGTTTCTTGTAAAAGGAAGTTTACATTTTCATAAAGAGAGCTTGATAAATATTTAGGTTAAATGAAAATTCCTAGATTTGAGCAGAGTAGTAAATCTGCTTTTGGAGTGCTGGGGGAGCAATAGAATATATGCTGTGGAAGGCATCTTTTTAAAAATTGCCTTTTGTTTATTTGCTTAAGAGGTCAGAGATTAAACAGGAGCTTTTATAAGAAAGGCTTTTAGAGAGTGGTTGATAAACCAGCTGGATTGACTTTTAAATAATTAATTTCAGCTTTGGTTTGCACTTCTATTTTGAAAGCTTCACATTTTCTGCTCTTGGTTGCTTGGTTACCACTGGAAAGCTCAGATTTATTTATTTTTTTTCTTTTTCAGGTGAATGCATACTTTATACCTGATGGTGCATTACACAGATGATTGCTTTAAGTAGTTACATAGTTTGGCATGTGGCATTTCAGTGCTTTAATTTTAGCTAATATTTTGCTTCTGTAGAGGTAGCTTCTGGTGCCAAGGGCTGTGATAAAGAAGTTCTGGTTCTCCCATATTCAGCCAGTGGCTTTTCCTTGTTCAGTAGTTACAAAAAAAAAAAGGGTGTGTGTCAGTGAATGCATCCTTGCTGGACATGCAGAAGGTTATAAACCTTATATTAACTCCTAAATGCAAGTTCTTATTGTGAAAGGCAACTTTATTATTGACTATAACCCCTCAAATAAGTAACATATCATTGCATTTCATTTGGGTTAAGGTAAACCTCATAAGAATCCTTGTGTGATACTCATTAAAGCAAAAAAACCCAACCAACGCCATGCTAAAAACCCCACCCCAGTAATAGGGTGGAAATTTGAAGTGGAAGCAAGCAGAAGCCTCCCCATCCTATCTGGTTCCTATAAGGTGGCAAAATTAAGTTAGTGGTTCGAAGTCAGCTGGACAGTTACCCATAAACACTGCTTGGACTGTTGGCTTCCTTGATCTTTTGTCATAAATCTTGCACAGGATATGAAAAGAAGTTGGGGAAAAACTGGCTTTTGTTCAAATCTTTTTGTGCATACAAAGGCAAAATACAGTAGTGTAAATGCGTAAGCTAAGTATAGAACAGAAAAGAAAATAAGCAACAAAACTGGTTGAAAAGCAAACGAGGGGTTGTAGAATTACATATAGCTGATGATAAATAAAATACTCTTTGACTCTTCCTAGACAGTCCTGCCCCTCTGCCCCGGATTTTTCTGAAGATTGAACTGATCAGTACAGATAGATGCAGTCAAATGTACTATGATGCTAACTTCTTTCAGTCTGTCCATTGATGTGTGCAGGATGTGTATTCTAATTACAGATGGCTCTATTTTTCAGAATTTAGATTGTGAAAAAGGATAGCTTTATTTAACTCCAGGATTTTAATTGTGATTTAAATCAGGAGAGAAAAGAAATTTTGATCTAATACCTGGTTATAATACTGTTTTGCATTTTTTTTTTTAAAGTTTATTATTGATAACTGACAGCTGCATTTACATACGACTTTTGGTAGTTCCAGGTACTATATGCATGCTTTGGTGGTTATGTAGCTTAAGATCCAGATTCTGAAGCTTTGACTTTAATCATGTTGAAAAATGCTGAGTGATAGTTACCTTCTTCTGTATGCATAGTGTCCAGATGTTTTAACTAAAAATGCAGAAGAGGGTATTTTAATATCTAAGCATAGTTTTGACAGTTCTAGTTTAGAACTGTTAAATGAGTTTTTATAGATATACATACACACCTATGCGTAAACTTGTTTTCTTTAGCATAAGAGTTTAATGGTATGGTAGATGTAAAATTTAACAAGATAGTTTTTACAATTAGCAAATCTAGTGTTACTGGTTGGATTTCACTAGTGCATCAAACAGTTCTAAAAATAAAAACAAATACAGTAGCCGTGATCTAACATACCTCTGGTTTTAGCATCAAGTTCTTTTTCATTGATTGGAAAGGGTGGACAGGTCTTTCTAAGCTCTCCTCCCAGCTGGCTTCTCTGTGAGTGAGCCAGTTATTTAGCTGAGCTGAAGAAAATAGTCTTTGTGCATCTGCAGATATCAAAAGCTGGTTTATCGTTGATAGATTCCTTTCCCAAGTGATCAGCAAATCATCTGGTATTAGCAGTGAGCTTGTGTTGGTTGAATGCTTTTAATTAAATTATTTTCTTTGACTTCGGGTAGCACAGCTTGATGCTGTGTTGTAGTTCTTATTTTCTTGTAGTGAATTATACTGGCATAACATTCATTCAGTGTGTTAAAACTCACCTTCCCTTTCCCACAGCTGTACATAGTAATATCAGAAGCTTTTGCATTATGATTCCTTTGTTTCTTTGCCACAGAACAAGAATTAGTAAATTTTGTTATGCTCTTAGTTGTTATGTATAGACTGCAAGTCGGGTCACTTAGACTGCATTCCAGCTTTGAGTATAGCTAAATTTCCAACATAATGTTCAAATGCCATGTTGCAGTACTGACCTTTTGGTCCCATCAGAGTCTTAGCTCTAGTTGAAGAGTGCCAAGTTAGAGTTACCTGGTTGGCATTTCAGTAGTCCGCACTTTTCTGTTATTTTTTGCAACGCAGACATTAAAATTAATAGCAGATTTTCTGTAGTGCTTAGAGTCAGTTCTCTGGTGTGACTTGAGATTCTGTTCTGTTGGGACTCTAATGACCATTTTTTAATGCTTATGAATCATACTTGTTAAGTCTGTTGTTTCCCCTGGAGGTCAGGTTTTAATTCTCCTGACTCTTCAGTTAATTTCTTTGTTGTTATTGTGGTGATTGACCCTCATAGAAACTGGGAGACTCGGTGGATGGCTGTGTCCCTGTAGAATTCTGATTTTAGTGGTCTCAGGTGGGTGATGGTCAATCTCTTTCTCGAGCAACCTTTTAGGATCCTAGAGAAGGAGATTATGTGAGGAAAGGATTGTGCTTGGTTTGGTATAGGCTGATGAACCTTCCTCATGCAGCTGCACAAGTTTTCTCCTTTACACCTAGCAGAAGATTGAAGAAGAGGTAATTTTCTAGGCTTTCAGCTTCCTAAGACCAGTAGGATCACTTCTGATGTGGAAATGTGCTTTTCGCCAGCCAACTTTTATGTTCCTGTCTCTCACAAGGATCCTCAATTAACGTTGCCAGCTCTTTTTTTTTTATTATTTTTATTATTTTAATTTGACTTTGTCTCCTTATTTATCTCCTAGGGCTTCAGGTATTCTCTTCCCTTTCTCACCAACTCAGAGGAAAAAATCAAAATGAGGTTGGAGTGAATGAGTCCAGAAGGAGGAAGGAGCTGGAAATTTAAAAAATCCTAAGCTTAAGATAGAGTAAAGCCTTGGTGTGTTCATGCAGTTGTTTCTGACTGCTGACCTATTGTGGAGGTGGCAGACTGCAGGCTGTTGAAGATAAAATGCCTTTCTTTCCTGTGTGTGTCTTTTGCTGCTAAGACTTCCCCTCTGTGTGGGCAGGAAGTTTTCATTGTAAGAACAGTAGCTGCAAGAGATGACTTGTAACACTAGCAGAACTGGATGCAAGGATAACTTCTGCTTTGAGAGCTGGAGTAACAATTCTGTCTTTGGAAGAGCAAGGCAGGGGCTGCTGCCCCTAAAGGAACCCAAAACATTAGGGTTTCTCTGTACAGCATAAGAAAACTTTATGTGACTTTTTCTTGGTTTGGGAGGGATGCTGCGGTTCTTTCTGGCAATAGACTGTTAAAATCCTATCCAATATTATAGGTTGGACAAAAGGTCAAAATATGTTTGTGAAGGGTGTTCATTTGCAACAGCAGAGAGAGAGTTGAGATTACTGATTTGGTGGGGTTTTTAAAACTATTTTTAAGGTAAAGAAAAATGAAAGGCAAATAGTACGATAAATATGCGTTATTCTGAGATAAAATTTTCATAAAAGCTAAATATATTAATGTATAAAAGTGGCATTCTATATGAGCGAAAATGCAGACTGTTGGAGTGTTTTCCTCTGATTAAACAAGTCTTTTTTTTTTTTTTTTTTTTTTTTTTGTCTCGTTGCCATAGTGCCTGAACAGTTCACAAATACTTTAATGGGAGAGAGACTACCTTTTCCTTCCTCTCTAGCCTTCAGGAGGAATAGCTTGATTAGTCTGTAGGGATACTTGCTTGTGCAAGTTTGCTTGTATATATGTTTTGTTAGAGAAAACTGTATTTTAAATAACACTGAAATTAACACCCATGACTGTTCTTACTTTTTCTAAGAGTGAATCCATGAGTGAATCCGCTGCATTCTGTACTGCTCAGTCTTCTCCCATAGATCAGTTTTATACTTCATGCTGAACGTGGGCAGGAAAGGTGTAGAGAGTTGCAGAAGGAAGAAAAGTGCAAAGAGTTACAGAAAGAATTTCCATCTTTGAACGTCTGGGAAACACAAAGGCTGTCCCACAAAGAGTTTTGAATGCTGTCAAGACTGTCTCAAGAGTGTTGTCTGGGGTTTAAGTGGAGAGAGAAGTACAGTTAGGAAGTTCAAAGTGATTTATTTTGCAAAGCCATGTTTTATAGATTACGGATGCACTAATGATAGAACTTGCCTTCCCTGCAGCATTTAGCCCAAGTAAGTGTATTTCAGTTACTGTGATTGAACCAGAGCGGAGCAACATTTCAATCAAGTGAAACAGTTGGGTTTAGTAGCTGATGTGTCATAACTCATGGGGTCACTCAGGGTTGCAAAGCTAGCACAAGCCTTTGCAGTGTTTGAATTTGAACTGCTTGCTTCATAATGCTCTCTCTTCCAGTTAGCCCAAGGTTAAAGCATGTGTAGTTTGAACTTGATGTTTTTGTGTGTACTAGATGCCCAGTTAGGGGGCAGAATTTGAGCATGGCCCCAAGCACAGTGAATGCATGTGTCCTGTCACAGTGGGACCAGGGAAAACATCTTGACTGAGGATGGAAGTGGAATTCTCTTTGTACTGCTACAAAATTCTCAGTCATGGAGTTAATCGAAACTCCCACAAGCGACCATGCTCTGCAGAGAGAGTGGATGCTTTTCCCTGACTGTAAGGAACTTGTAGAGGAGAAAGTATTTTAGAGGAACTTCCTGCTCGCACTAGCTGACTTTTGCTTCACTCCAGCTTCATTCCACAATTCTTAATTGCATGCAGTTGTTTGGAAGGAGTAAAAGATAGGGACCTAAATAGCAGGGAACTTGAGTACCATGGTGATCTGTGTGACATGCTCCCAACGGGAAACAAAATATAAACTGTTGATTGTTATAACTGGTAGCTTAGATGTCCTCCTCTTTGTTTCAGTTTCCTCTGGACTAGCTTTTGTTGCAGGTCAAACCATTAACTGGTAGAAGGTACATTCTGTTGCTGTGCAAATAAATAACTAGTGAGCAATATGAAGTAGAACTTTTCTTTTGTTTCACAGCAGATCAGGATTTTCAGTGCTGCCTGTGTATGTCTGGAAAAGACAAACTTGTCTGTAGCTGTACCAGTCCTTGCTGCTTAAAGAATTTTGTATCGCTCCTTGTTTCCTTTGATGCTTGATGAGAAATGCAACTCCTTTGGCATGCTTGATAACTAACTATATTTTTTTAAGGCCTTTGCTAAATGAAAATACTATTTTAGTCTGTTATGTTTAGTCTAGCGGGTTTTTAAATTTGCTGTGCCATACTTGCATAAGTTCGGTGTGTAAACAGCTGCTGATTTTGATTCCTGTGCCTGTCTTTCATCTGCTAAATGCTCCCCTCACCAAGCCTGTACCAAAGCTTTATTTTAATGGGTTTGCTCTGGGCTTCAAGCTGTTAGCAAGCTCTTCTGTGTAAGTGCTACATAGGGGCTAATGTGGTAAGCTTTGCTGTTAACACCACAGCTTTGCATCAGAGCTGCTTTGCGTTTCCCCCTTCTTAACTTCTTCCTTGCTCTTGCCTCTCTCCTCCTTCTCCCCCATCCCCAAACTCAGAGTGTAGACAGAGTCTGTGCATATAGGTGTGGTAACTTCACATTCATAAAAGGCTCAAGGTGGACAGCACTCTGTGTTTGAAGGGGAAATTTAGGGGAGAGGCAGAGAAAGGGAATTGTGGTTCTTATTTATCCTAATATGGTGGGTGGACTGGAATATAAGATTGTTACTTGCAGATCCCTTTCATACTTCTGTTCACCTGCTTTGTAATTTTTGCTGATTTTAATCACACACTGTTCACACTAGCATTTTTCTTCAAAAACATTTGCAATATCAGGGTAAACTTGTGGCATCTTATTTACGTGTTTAGTCTCAGACTACAGCAGGAAAACAGAGATAGATTTCAAGTGTCTCTTAGAAAAATCAGCTCCCACTTTCTGACAGTGGGATCTGTGGTCACCAGTGAGTGATACCTGGATTGGGCAGGCAAAGTGGTGGAATTTAGCATGACATGCATTCTGTAATACATGTGTAACTGTCATCACAGTAGCTCTTGGTTAATATTACTGAAGCAGCACAGTAAATTTGTGGTAGCAAATGAAGCTGAAATAGTGTGACTAACACTTTGGTCTGTGCTGTCGCTGCAGAATCAGAGCGGGAATATAGTGCAGTGTGAAAGGGTAAGAGTAATGAATTCCTAACTGTGGACAAACGTAGATGTTTAGCTTCCAGGCTTATGCTGAAGTGGATTTCTTTTTGCAGAACATCAAGATGTAAAATGATATTTTGTATAGAAAATTAGATGGAAATGAATCTATTCACAATATTGAAGGACTGAGAATATTGTGTTCTGCAAGAATCTGAATGTAAGGTGAATTTATTCCTTGATAGCATAGAGGAGGATAACTTAGAACAAAACTTGCTGTTATTTTGTGATTATGCTATCAAATGTTTGGGCTCACAGAACTATTCTTTCTGCTTTGCAATTAAACAGAAGAATTACTTAAACAGTAGAACAGAACTAAGTCCTTTCTGCATATTTGCTGTATTAACCTGGACATCCTTATGGTAATATTTGATGTAGAGCATAGCAGTTACCGGAACTATAGCTGAATAAAAAAATAGTCCCTTTTACTAGATATATCTGTAGCAACTGCAGTAGAGACTTAGGATCTTGAGAATGCTTGGGAAACGCAGAAGATAAAATGAGAGAGCTGTAATATTAGTTGGAAATCTCAAAGCTTTAAAATTGTTTGTTGCTCAGCTTTCAGAAATGAAAATTGCTCATTTTTAGAATACCTGTTTTCTTACCAAGTTTCCATGCCAAAATGAGGGAGGGTATGTTTCTGCCATGGAGCCCATAGTAAACATGAATACATGTAGACCTTGCTACCGAAAAGTCTATGGCAAAGAGTTACTCATGCATTGTCAAATAAAAGAAAAATACAAAAACATGATCTTGTGCACTTGTCTCTAAAAGAGACAACATGATCAAGATCTTTGTGAAGCGTACCATGAAGATGAGATATGTAGTAGAAAAATTTGCTCTCTTGAAAATTGTCCTATAGACTACACTTTTATAGGGGACTGAGTTTTAAGTGGACTTTTGTTGTTGTAAGCTCAACCAAGCTTGTCAGTGGTTGACAAAGCACCTCTAAACATGGTCTGTCTCATCATGATTGCTATATGGTTTATGTTGGTTAATAATCATGGTAAGTAGTTGTTGTATCCTTGCATAAAACAGAGGAAAGTTGTAAGGGAAACAGGAGAACTTAAAGTGGGAGGCTGTTAATGTATTGCTGGTATGGTATGGACTGGATGTAAGATAGATAGACAAGCCTGAACAACTTCTACAAAAAACAGTTAAGTATTTGGACAGGAAAATGAAGGTACAGAGAGAAGTTACTTGGCTTGTGTCATACAACATGTCAGTGGTAGTCAGATACTGAAACAAAATCCAGTGCTTATTTTGTTATGCAGTGCTGCCTTATATTTGGTGGTAGTTGTATAGAGTTTTGAAAAGAAGTTTGCAAACTACTTACTGTAGATAAATCAATTTATTCATTTTGCTCTGCTTTGGTGCTTATGTGGACAGAAAATAGGGGCATTGTGATTGCTTTTTGCACTGTTGTCCAATTACTGTTCCTCCCCCATCAGCACTAGTGACTTGAAACTGCTGGGATAGTTCTTACAGAAAACTTGAAACTGCTGGTTTTTATAGAAACTCCTAATTTGCCTTAGCTGTACTTCTTTTGCATGTTGGTGTGAACATGTAAAACCAGATTAAAAGGTACTTGGGCTCTGCACTTGCATTAGTTTTCAGTGGTGTGTTATAGTTTAGATGCCTTTTGAGCATTTGGTCTGGACTTTTTTGTACTGGTTTGAAAAACTAAGAAAAGTGACCTGTAGTTCTTCTGCAGCAGGAGAGGGAAGTAACATGTGGCTCTGTTGCCTGTTCTATATTCTTAAGTGGGAATGAATTGGGATGTTCCGCATTTGAACTAGCCAAGACTTGTACTGGGTTTGGCTAGGATAGAATTAAATTTCTTCATATTAGCTTGTATTGTGCTATGTTTTGGATTTGTGCTGAAACTAGTGTTGATAGCACTGTTCAGCAGTTACTAAAACATCAGTGTGTTTACACAGTGTCAAGCCCTTTTCTGCTCCTCACACTGACCTACCAGCAAGTAGGTTGAAACAACCCCATAAGCTGCTGTGAAGAATTTTAACTCTATGCCAGCCAGAAGCAGTACACTTGTGTTCAAGGTTGTCTTCTGCATTTGTAGAATTTACAAAAGGTCCTGTTGTGGTACTTGGGCAAGTGCTCAAAGCTGGGTGGAAAGCAGAGGAGGGCAAGAGGCAAAGCTCAGTTAACAGCCTTTTTGATAGCTTTTTTGGAACAATCTTCCAAGTGTAGGGAATATCAAAGTGACTTTGTTTATTGAATAATGCAAAATATACTCTATATGCATTTTAGATGAGGAGTGGTTAGATTGTTGGTCAGTCATATTTGGGGCAAGTTAAAGACAAACATCCACTTAAGGGGCTTTGTTAGAATGGGAAGTGTACTGGGCTGATGGCTCTTTTCACTTGGATTGGTGTCTTACTGTTGAAAGTGAAAATGAATATGTAAGATAACAGTAACAGTACTGGAATAGAACTTTAAACCGTTCATGTACAGTTTGTTTATTCACGTACATGTTCATTTATTTTTATCACCCCTCTTCCATGTTGGTATTAATGCTACGATTATCCAGATGTTGCTGTTTGAATGATCTCTTTTGTGACTATAAGCTGAGATGCTGGAATTTATTTAGATAATAAATGTTGCTTGGCATCAATAGCAGAGGCACATCAAGCCCAGTGTAGTGGTAAACTTAATTTTACAAAGCACAAATGCAGCACAAATCTACACACCTCACTTTCTGTTTGAACTAGTAGGAGACATCAATCAGATAAATTGTAAGCAGCTGCTCGTATTTTTATCATTGATATTTAGATGTGATATAGAGTGGATTTAGAGTTTGTTTGACTTAACTGGTTTCACAAGGCAAAAATTATCAGAACATTCCGTTTGCTAAATCAAAGGCATCAGAAATATAGTCACCTTCGGTTCATGTTTATGCATCGAGACATACAAAGTGAGCAGTTGCCGTGTTTTACACCATCTGAGGTGGCACCTACATTGAACCACTCACTGTAGAAGTGTTAGGGGAGAGTAAATGTAGAGGGAAGAGAGGAGCATGGAATATGAAGTTGAGGTTGAGAGGAGAGAAATGGAGGGAGTAAAACTAGTGCTGGTTGATATAATGTCAGCTTTTTTTATTATTCCTGCATTTGATAGCTAAATAAAAATAATCATATTGGTGACAATAATTATGTTGATATTTTTGACATGTTTCTTCAAGTTATGCTTTTAAATTTGTAGTATGATCAACAGACTTCAAAATAGGAAAATAGGACCCTGCCGTGGAATTAATGTCACTGAATATTAGTGATGGGTTTTTTCTCCCCAGTTGGTTATGTCATAACTTAACTGTATTAATTTAAGTTCTATAGTTTAGAAATTGATCTGAGTGCAGTGATTTAGTTCCCTAGTGAAGGACTCAATTGTAATGATAGAAAAAAGTTTTAATGCAATTAATTTCCTGGAATGAGGAGTACCTGTGTAACTTAATTAATATGTGGATGCTGCAGAATGTGTTTGTTGCTTCAAAGTATGTCTTGAGTCAGCACTCCAACAGTAGGAGCTTGTAAACAACAAAATGTTCCTATGAGGAATGGCGAAGGACTTTGGCCTTGTCTAGTTTGGAGAAAAGGAGGTTGCGGGGCGACCTCACGGCTCTCTACAGCTTCCTGAGGAGGGCACGTGGAGAAGGAGGTGCTGAGCTCTTCTCCTTGGGATCTGGTGACAGGATGCGTGGGAATGATTCAAAGCTGTGTCTGTCAGGGGAGGTTTAGACTGGACATTAGGAAGCATTTATTCACCAAGAGGGTGATGAAACACTGGAATGGGCTTCCTGGAGAAGCGGTCGATGCCCCAAGCCTGTCAGTGTTTAAGAGGCATCCGGACAGTGCCCTTAACAGCGTGCTTTAACTTGTGGTCAGCCCTGAAGTGGTCAGGTGGTCAGAGTAGATGATCATTGTAGACCCCTTCCAACTGAAATATTCTATTCTAAAAAGACTAGTTTGTGTGAAAAAGGATCATGGCATAACTATAAACCCATGAAAACCTGTGGTTTCAGTTGGATTGATGGGTTGAATTAAAGGCCTATGAACCTGTGAAAGGATGTAGCCTGGTCCTTGTTAACTTGACCTGCCATAAAACCCTAACTTGCATTATGAGTATATTTTTACCTTCCCTCCACCTTTCCTGTGAAAATAAAATTGCTTCTTGCAAAAAAACCACAACCAAACCACAAACCCAAACTAAAAACAGGTTCAAAGTTGTGTAAACCTGGGGTTGCTAAGTGCTTTCTTTCCCTTTGTGCTGCAGTAGCTTTCTGCATCTGACCTTTCTTTTGAGTCTTCCCTTCCTCCCCCTGCAGTTTGTTATCCTCTGCCTTAGGTGTATCCAAGAGCACTAGTTCCTCTCCCCAGATTGCTCTTTCATCTACTTTGTCTCACAGCTCCTAGCACACTTTCTTCCTTGCCCCTGTCTCCCAGATTCTTCTTACACATTTGCTCTTCTCCCATCACTTCTTCATTTTATTTCTGGCAAGGATTTCATGTCCTATCAGCAACTGCAGAATTTGGGCTCTCTTCCAGGCGTAGGATTTATTTATGACCAATTAAACAATGTCCATTGATTCTCTACCTAGAAAATGGGAGAATTAGTTTATTGGTAAAGGGATGCTGTTTGACTCAGTTTAGGTCTAAAAATACTACTCTTCTAGAGAAATTTGGTGTTAAACCTTTTGACATTTGAAATACATTAAGGAAGACTTCAGAAAATGGTAGCTACTTGTGTATTCTGAATGTTGAAGATGGTACAATGTTTGATAACCAATTTATGTAACATAGCATAATTGTACGGAAAGTAGGAGAATATTTTTTTCTTTCCTCTATAGCTTTCACTTTTTTTAAAAAAAATCATTGTTAGACTTCTAGATCTATCTGTATTTCTCTTCATCTCTGCTAGTTTTCAAAAGGCTTTTCAGACAAACTTGGCTAGACTGAAGCATAGCTGTAGTGTTATATTTTCAGGAGTAAAGCAGGTGGTCTGGGATAGTTCTTGCAGATAAGTAATTGCATTTGCAGGCTAAGGTGTGTGTGTTATGGGTCTGAGTTTTTGAGCAGTTTAGGGGGCATATGGAAGCTAAAAAAGGTGGTAGTTCAAATCTGAATTCTTCAAGCAGTTCTGCAGAGCAGGGATGGACCCCTTTTCCACACTATTGTGGTTCCATGTTGATAAAGGTGTCTGTTCATATGAAGTTCCCTATTGATGCCCTGGTTAATAATAATGCAGTAGGTGAATTGTGCCTATTTTATGTGGTGGTCGGATATAGCAACACACATCTGAACATTTTAACATGCTTAATTTAGATTTTTCTTTTTTTGAAAAGGTTTTTTGGTCTGTTAGATGATGTATTAACTCTTTACTGTTGGGCTAATTGCAGCTATGATTTTAGTCTTTTGTGTCTTCAAAAAGCTGACTTTGGAATTAGCTACAAGTCATTTCCTTATATAAAGATACAAGGTATAAAAATACTGTTTGTCAGCTAAAAAAATCATGAACCTTTTATGTTTAGTGAAACATTATATTTGGGAATCTAGAGAAATTTACTCAAAATCCATTTAGTCCAATTGGTATGTCATCAATCACTCTTGTGTAGAAAAGGCTTTCTGGGGTTGAAGAAAGCTGGGGGAATGATGTAGCACAGTTAGTAAATACGTTGTCAATGAGACCTTGCCTAGACTTCTGTATTTCAAACCCAACAACAGACATCATTTTAGTGTTAAACTACTGTGATTATAAGGAATATTTCTGATGTCTCTGATAGTTGGTGTGGATGACTACAGCTCAGAGTCTGATGTGATTATTATACCTTCAGCCCTGGACTTTGTCTCACAAGATGAAATGTTGACGCCTTTGGGAAGACTGGACAAGTACGCTGCAAGTGAGAACATATTTAACAGGTATGCTTTTTGAATGTCCTGTCTGGCTAATGGTGTGCAAGCTATTTATCTGATTCAAATCTACTGAAGTTAATTTGCATGAAATACAAATAATTTAAAAAACCCAACAACTTTACAAAATTCTTCTGTTTCTGTTCCTCCTTGTGTTTGCTGATGCTCCTCCTTCTTACTGAGAGCGAATTATTAATGATAACAGAAAAACATTTGCTTACCTTTGAAGCAACTGTAGTTCAGGACTTCTGGAACTTTTTCATTAATTGAATGTTGTGGTTTAGCTCCAGCTGGCAACTAAGAACCACACAGCCGCTTGCTCACTTCCCTCTTTCTGTGGTGGGGTGGGGAGAAGAATTGGGAAAAAGGTAAAACTCATGGGAGGAGTTCAGAACAATTTAATAATTGAAATAAAATGAAATTTAATAATAATACAATGAAAAGGGAAGAGAGGAATAAAATCTAAAAGGAAGAAAAAAGCCAACCAAGCGAGCGATGCACAGTATAGTTGCTCGCCACTCATTGACCAATACAATACCCAGCCAGTCCCCGAGCAGCGGTGTGCAGGCCATGGTCAACTTCCCCCAGTTTATATACTGAGCATAATGTTCTATGGTATAGAGTATCCTGTTGGCTAGTTTGGGGCAGCTGTCCTGGCAGTGTCCCCCCTGCCCCCAATTTTTTCTGCTTCTCCAGCCTTTTTGCTGGCAGGACCTAAGAAACTGAAGAGTCCTTGACTTATTTTTAGTTGTTGCTAAGTAATGTTTATATTGACAGTTGTGTTACCAACATTATTCTCATACTAAATCCAAAACCACAGCATTGTACCAGCTACTGGAAAGAAGATTGACTCTATCCCAGCTGAAACCAGGACATTGGACCACATCCTTTTAGTTTTTTTTGTGGGTGCTAACATTCCTGTTAACACAGGACTAGAAGATAATAGTCAACTGTATCCATAGCTCTGTGGAAATTGTCTTCAAGAAAATACTTCATGAAAGGTCAGGAGAGGATAATGAACAGTATTGTAGGTTGCCAGGGGAACCCAGTAAGTTTTTCAGGATCATCCTCATCCATAGTTTACAGGTTGGGCGTTTCTGGTTATTGAAAATGGACTTGTCCAGGTAATACTGTGATCTGCATTTTCCTCTTTGTATTTAATGCCACTGAACTAGCTGCTCCATTTAAAAGCGCAGGTACCGTAGCATACTTCAGCCACATCCCTCACTCCCTGCCCCATCCCCTGCACAGAGACTCTGCATTGGAATAGAGCAATTCAAAACCAGCATTTATTTTAATTGTATCTGTAAACAGTTACAAGATCACAGAAATGTATGAAATATGTTAAGGTTGAGGTTTTCTGGTGTTTTAATATAGTTTAGTTTGGGCTCCAAATAAATCTTGAATAAAGTATGCTTGCTTTTATGTTGAGTTCTTGATTTAGTAGTATGCAGAAGATAAGCCTGTGATCAACCACCCTGTAGACTAGCCTCTATTTTGTTGTTCATGGCCAGAATTCTGTAAGGATTTAGTCTTTTGCTTAACTTTAGTCATGAGAAGTATACTTAAAATTCTATACTATATATATGAACATACCCGTGTTTGGAAGGTTTCATTCTGATTGAAACAAACCTAACAATTATAGAATGTTTTCTTTTCTTATAACTTACATAAATCTGTATGCATAAATTAGTTCTGAAATGCCTGATTTTAAAGTTTTCTGTTTTCCTGAAATCCGGACTTTGTTGTATTTTACAATTTGAGATGAAATCAGCAGTTGCCAACCAGGAGAAAGTTTTTGTGTGTGACTTCTCATGGGGAGGGAGGGAAGAGGAACCTTTAGGGCTATAGGTGACAACTATGTAATGAAAGATAGGAGGGAGGAGAACAAACTCAGAAACACCAGTTGTGTGGCTTGAATTTTAAACAAGAATAGTAGTCCTCATATTTTACTTGCTCATTTAAGAAAAAACTGACTGAGTCTCTCAGTATGGTTTGTGTGGGGTGTGGGGCATGCATTAGCTTGAAATCTTTTTGATAATGCTGTCCAGCTTTATGCATCCTGTGCTTTTCTGCAGGGGAGGATGGGTGGAGTAACAACAAGTTTTCCCTGGTTTTTTTTTTTTTTGTGTTTGCTTGTTTGTGTTATTTTTGCTGGTATAAACATGCTGTTTAATCCTCGTTCTCTTTGTAGGCCTACTGAGTTATGTAGCATAAGAAAATAAAGGAAATAGCATATGATAGCCATTAGTGATGTAACTGTGAATAGCAGTGATAACACTGTAAGTGATAGTGAGTAACTATTGCAGGCAGTTTATGATGATTCGGCATTAGCCAATCTCAGGGATAATTGTTGAAATTTTTGCTAAACAGATGAACTGGGGCATTTCATAGGGAAAAGATAAGAATAAACAAATGTAGTTTAATTTATGTCTCAGTATGGTATAGTCACATACAATTACTTATGTGTAGTTTAACATATTTAATATTATGATTGAATTAACAATGTTTCAGTTGTTTCTGTGATCTTGAACCTACATTTGTATGGAAGCTTCAAATTATAGATGCCCAAACCCTTGAAACATAATTATTGAGACTGGGTAAATTAGGCTAAGAATTTTTTTGTTCTTTAAATGGATGAATTTGCTGTTAGTATGGTTTTTATGGAAAAAAAAATTTGATTTTTATTTGAAGTATTATTTCTTTTTGCATTTGTTTTAATTATCGTTTTCTGCCTGGTTAGCCATCTACATATGTATCATATTTGCAGCATGTGATTATGTTGAATGGTTCAGCTGGTGTCTTGAAGGCCAAAGCCAGTTGCTCTGAGATGGAAATGGATCTGTATCTGCATCCTAAGAAATTTTAGCAGGTCAGATTTGGAACATGCAAATAAGATTTTATTCTTCATTTATATGTGTATGATTTTTGATGGGATGAACAGAAAAAGAGAGTGTGAGGTAGGGAACAGGAAAAGAGAGTGTGAGGTAGGAAATCCTTTAACAGTTTCCCAAATGGTGGAAGGAGTTGCTGTGTGACAATTTTTGCGTGTTATGGTCTACATCCTCACTGTCTTTTAAGTGTTGATCAGACCACAGATGATGTCTTCGTCTATGAGAATGGAGAGGAACCTGACAAATACTACTATAAATGACCCTTCTTGTGTCTAAAAACCAAAGCAAGTGGGACTCTGATTATGATTTTATTAATGAAGAGGCAGCCTCCAGACCACACACTTATTTCTGGGGCTGCAAGCATGTTGCCGGGTCATGTTGAGCTTCTCATCAACCAACAACCCCAAGTCCATCTCCTGAGCCCTGTTCTCAATCCATTCTCCACCCAGCCTGTATTTGTGCTTGGGATTGTCCTGACCCAGGTGCAGGACCTTGCACTTGGCCTTGTTGAACTTCATGAGGTTTGCACAGGCCCACTCCTCAAGCCTTCCAGGGTCCCTCTGGATGGCATCCCTTCCCTCCAGCTGTCGACTGCACCACACAGCTTGGTGGTGTTGGCAAACTTGCTGTGGGTGCACTCAGTCTCACTGTCTGTGTTGCTGACAAAGATGTTAAACAGCACCGGTCCCATACTGACCCTTGAGGAACACCACTCGTCACTGGTCTCCACAGTCTTCTAATATTGGGGAAAACAGTGTTCCGCTAAGTTGCTACTACCAGTATTCACTTAAACATGAAATGAAATCTTGATTTAGAAGTTCTTCAAAAATGGGCAAGGAAAAAAATAATCTTCTTTCTTTGCCTTGCTCTTTTTTTTCTTTTAACATCTGCTTACTTGCTAAATGTACTCATTGTGCAGATGAACTCATTTATATTCTATACAAGAAATTTATTAAAGGGCTAATGATGGTGATTGGTACACAATAATTATACCACTTAGAACTCCCAGTATTGTTTCCAAGTAAGGTCAAAGGGGTGTATAAAAGGAGTTTGAATGAGCCAAGCAAAGATATTTATAGTTCTTCTGGACATATGTTGTCACAAATCCTAATTACATCCGTGTGTGGAGTCTTCAAAATATCCGTTCCCTGCATGTGGACATAAAGACAGGGTGTTTGTAATCTATCCCTGTTTTATCACGCTGCTGATTGCAGTGAAGTGTGCCTACAAGTTATCCTAACTTACCAGTTTTTCTATTATTGGGCAAGCTCTCCCCATGCATGCTCATGAAAACTTGAACTTTGCTAATTTTCCTCCACTTAAGCACACATAATAGCTGAAGCTCTTCTACTGCATGCTACGTTCCAGCCTTTGGCCTTTCTTTGTCCTGTAAGCTATTTAATGGATAAATAGATGCATTGCTGCTTAGGTGGCAGTCATATGCCAAAGACACATGTGGTGAATAAATAGTTCTCTTTGAGAGTTCACAGCTGTAGGTTATTGATTTGAAGCATCACTTGCCAGAGCAGCTAGCGAAAGTCTCTTTGGACCTGGAGGAATCGGGTACAAAATCTGACTGAACAGGCAGGAAGATGCAATTCTATTTGTTGCCGCAATGAAGACAATTCTGCTGGCGTGGAGAATGTGCAAAGGTAGAAGTTTGTAGTGAAGCTTAGTATCTCATCAGAGGCAAGCACTGCACAAGCCCAAGCCAGTGGCAGGAGGGAAATGGCAATAAACCATTAATCCTTGTCCCAGATTGTGCCCTGATAACCAGGAGTAATGTATAGTAACAGACTGTATGCCACTGAAATCACTTATATTGTCATCATTAATGTTGGTGGAGCTATTTCTGTCACATATGTACTTGAAGGAGTCTGATTCCCTGTTAGAATGCAGTTTATGAGCACGTTGTCATTATCCCTAGAGGCTCCTCCTCCTTTTCCCTGTCACAAGGGTATCTCCTTGACTCTTGTGCTTCATGGAGCATGTCTGCCTATTTTAATGTTGTTGTCTAGACCAGACAGGTCATTCTTCAGAGCTCTGTAAAATTTCACAAATGCTCACCTGGTACTCACCTGCCAAGTTGCTGGGCAAGCTACTGCTTGCTTTATGTTGTGCTACTATGCATTGATAGTTCATTGCAGTCTTATGCTTTAGGCTTTTTTGTAGCTCGACTGCCAATGCTTGCATGAGAAGGAAGATCAGGCTGCTAGACAGGGCACCAGGGACCCTTACTTACTCTCAGCTCCCCAGTAAGTGGATCATGTCAAAGTCTTGGCTTGCAGGGCACAAGTCATTCTGCATTAGTTGCCTACATGCTAGTGCTCAGCCTGTGGCAAATGTGAGGTAGGTTTAGCTCTGTGTTCTGGGTTCGTGCCTTGCAGGCACAAGAAGGATTTTGGCAGATTGCTGGGGATCATGGCAGAACTAGGTCAGAGCCCATAACGTTTGGAGGACATGAGTGTATATTGTCTCCCAGAACACTAGATGGATGGAGTTAAGAGAGTACCCTGTCATTACTGGCTTTCTACCCTGTTAGGTGTTTTTTTTTTTTTTTTAAAGTGAGCTTAGATTGGCCTGTTGCCTTTTGTTGTAATGCTTTGTACCAGAATGTGCTAAATGTAGAAGAAGTTCCATTGATTTTATTACAAGCCAAAGAGGGAGATACTGCCTGGGTGCAGGTAGGGGCTATCTTCTACGTTTAGTCCAGGGGAAAAGTTGAATGCCCCTTCTTAGCTTTGAGTGAATTTAATGAATAAGTCCATGTCTGCTTCAGGTTAGGATTTGTGTTTTCATCTCCTCCTCTTGAGCAGAAGGTTTGTGGCCTTCAGTTTACAGGATGGCTTCTTCTGCGTAACCATCTGCCCAACTCACAGGAACTAGCAAAGACTTCCTTTGGGATCCAGCCACCACAGTTCAGGATACAGCTAACAAAGCTCTTGAGGAGATGAGAGTCTTCTCAAAACTCCCAGCATTGTAGGGGGGCTATTCCGTAGTCTCCAGGAGCCAGATGGGATGTAGTACTGTTTGTTAGATGGGTGTTGTAGTGCTGTTTAGTGTGGATCCTTACTTGCTGAGACCAACTCCATGGGTCAGTTGACGTGTCTCTCCCTTTCCAATATTACATTTTATATATAGCAGACATGTATCCAGGCAGGCTGGTTTATGAAATATGCTTCATCTGTTCCTCTTCTCTTTTCAGAGGTGTCCAGCCCTTTAAAAGACCAAGTCAACTCTGCTTCTAGGTTAGTGTGTCATGTAGTCTTGTTTCCCTCCATTAGGATTTTGATAGCTGAACTTCCAACTGCATATCAAGATCTTTGCTGAGAGATGTTGCACTTTTTACCAAGTCGAAAAGAGTGAGGGAGAGGAAATTTATTAAAGGCTAACAGTTTTCTGCAGGTTTTTTTTAAGAGAGTTTTGTTCATCTCTATGTCAAAACAGTTGAGTTTAATAGTTTTGCGAGTGGACAATGTGAAACATGTAAATTACTGATTTTCAGTTTGAGAAAATGGAAATGTCTGCTTAGCTTTGGGAATTCATGAAAACCTACTGCATTTCTCCGGTTACATGGAATTGTGAAGTTCTCAAGCTTCCCCTATACAATGGGAATGTAACCATCAGTTTCTTACCAGTTTGTGAGCATCACTCACGTTTACCATTTGTAGTGATGATCAGGATTAGCTATGCTTCTGTTCATGCCTACAGCCGTGCTGTTTGTCAATAGTTTTTATAGGCTACGTCCTAACAGTGTTTCTCTGTCAGGCAGAAATACCTGGTGCTTGACCCTTGCTGCTTCAGCATTTTGATGAATTGCTCTGGGGTAGTACAAGGGCTAGCAGCTTGTTGGACACTGTTCCTTGGCCCATTTCACTGTTGGGATAATCCTGCTAGCTCTCTGAACTGATGTTCAACCTATGTGGTCCAAAAGTGTGAGGAAAAACAAGTGTTATACCATTACAGGCTGTTGTTGAGGAGAAAGGTTGATTGCCACACATTGTCAGCTGCATTGTTTAAAAACTTAGTGTTAGGGCTCTTAAGGGAACTGTGTATGGCTTTGTAACATAGACTGCAACAGAACCTTAGAGGACAAACCCCCACATTTGTTACCTTGTCACGGACCAGTTAATCCTTAGAAAAATTTCTCATGCATTGGAAGTAGTAACTGAGTTTATTCTGACTTGTTTCATATTTTCTTGATGTTTCATTTTCTATGCTTAATGGAGACATTAATGGGCTAGTACATTTTATTTTCACAGTGTATACCCATTGCGCTATATAGCATTTGAATGAAGTTTAGCTTCTAAACATCACCATCGGTATGGAAATCTTCAGCTTGAGTGTTCATGATTCTGTGAAATAAGTTCATAATTCTGTTTAAAACTGTTCTGACAATAGCGGTGTTGTCTTGCTTTCTATGGAACAAGTTAGGGAATTCAGAGGTGAGGATGGAAGGCTGACACTGACTTCCTAACATTCAGCTCCTGTTTGCCCACTTGGCAGATGGTTACTGGTTTTTATCTTTGTGGCTGGTTTATGTTATCCTTGTAAACCAAAGGGATACTTTTAATGTTAATTTTAAAGTTAACTGTTCTTTAGGATTGCGGCAGGTATCGGAATTAAGAATTCCCAAAGCAGGACTAACTAAAATTTACTGAGTTAAAAGTGAATCGATGTAAAAATCTTACTGTTTGGTTTAAGAAACTTGTATGATTGCACAACTTTTTGCTTTGGCTTTATTTCTGGACACAAATAATGCTAATTTTTAATCTTTCTTGTAAACTAGGCAAATGGTGGCTCGAAGTTTGCTGGACACTTTGAAGGAAGTCAGTGATGATGAGAGAGATTGTATTGCTGTGTTGGAGAGAATCAGCAGATTAGCTGATGATTCAGGTAGGTAGCATTAAACATTTTACTGGGCTAATGAGGGAAAGTCAGAATTACTGAACCTGTGTTTAGCACAGGACCAGTACGTTCTTTTTCATCTTCAGTATTAAAACTAGGCTTCTGCAAATGCAATAAAACATTGTAAAATTGCCTTTCACTCAATCATTGCCCCAAGGATGATTTTTTTTCCTTATTATTTTCCTCAACAGAATTAAGCCCCCTCAGAATGTAGGATTACCACTTCCCATCAGTATGTTTTTGAGTAACTTTTATTATGTGCTTTGTCTGTTCAGCAGATTTACATGATTATTTTAGATTTGTAGATAAAGATTAATGTCTTGCCTTGAAAAAATCTTGCAAAACATCTGTGCAAAATGCTTTTAGTTTTGGTAGACTTGAAATGCTGAAGTTGTTCCCTTTGTCCCTTTTGGGCAACCAGTTTCGAAGATGAGGCAGCAGGAATTTAAGCAAGATGGGGGTGTAAGTAAAGAGTAGGAGGGCTCTGTGAATATAGAAGGGCTTTTGCTCGCAAAACCAGGAGGATAATGGAAAAAAAAAGAAGTGAAATAAAAGGAGTGCTTAAAAAGCAGTGGGGGAGTGGAGGAAGGGAAAAATGGTGTGGACAGAGCTGCAACAAGATTCCAGACTGAAGATGCTCTTAGAAAGAATGAAAGGCTTGATTTCAATGTAGCTGGTACAGATGAAGCACCAGAAGGAAGGCTTTAGCAGCAAAACATTAGTGAAGATCTGAATTTCATTCTTTTGTCATTGTAGGAGTGCTGTGGAGAGAAACTCTTATTAAATCTTGTACAAGAAGAAAATGTTTCTTTTGTTTAATGTCTGTTAGTTTTTCTCCCTTCTTCTGGAATTGCAGAACATAATGCTTTCCAACAGTAAAATGGTGTTCTACTAATTTCTATTATCCTGTTGTTACTATCTTCATTTAAAATGCATGTGTTTATTTTTCTGAGGGAATGTCCTTGTTTGGCCAGGGAGAATGGTTTGTTGTGAGCATTACATAAGTTGCTATTCATTTAAGATTAAATGTGTTTTTAATTCAGAACAGTGGCGTGCTACTGTTTCTAGGTGCTTTCCTAGCAAAGCTCTGCTTCTGGGATCTCTATATACAGTGCTTGTTTGTGTGATCATGTTAACAGTTTTGAGTATCAGAAACTTTCTGAAGCTTCATTTCAAGTTTGGAAAATGGGACCTGTCCAGGGGGAAATGGCCTTGTGCAGGAACTTTGTAGCCTTATGTTTTTCATTGGTGACCACCAGTGTGTCAAATTGTTTGTTTAGGTAGAAATGTAATGGCAGCCAGAGTTGAGCTAAAATCAATTTGTTTCCTTTAACGAGGGTGGAGTACATTTTTTAGTCAGGGTTGGTATTTTCTCAGTGTCAGTAAAAGCAGCATTTCAGGCTTTTCCTGTGTTAGGGAAGTTGCCTCAGATCTGCCAAACTAGTAGCACTGGATTCTGCAGCTGCCTCACAAATTAAATTTTCCAAACTTAACTGCGAGTTTTGTGCCTCAAGCAGTTGCAGTACTGGACTTAGCCTGTTTCTGTAAGATAGGTTATTAGAATATTCTTGTGTCTTAAACCATGTGAAAATTTATTACAGAACTAGATCTGCTTTGTGTCTTAATATATATGCTTGGCTATTACTAAAACTGCAACACAGGGTTTTTTGTTTGCTTTTTGTTTTGTTTTGTTGGGGGTTTGTTTTGGGGTTTTTTTGTCAAGGTTGCTATTACTGGAAGTGTTTTTCATTTTTCTCTTACCTGATGCTTTTTTCCATTTATGATACTTTTTTCAACTTGTTCTGTAAAGCAAAACCCCACACAATTTATAATAAGGAAACATTATAAAAGTATCTGTATTTTGACTTGCTTGGTTAGAGCCAGATACTTGTATGGTTAGAGCTATCCTGGAGTTAAGCCTTCATGTTTAATGTATAAATAAATAAAAATAAAAGCACACTGTTGGGAAGTCAAACTAAACTATGTACAGGTCTTCTCATTTATAATAGGTGATAGTCATATGCCTATTTTAAAACATTGGAGATATTTGTCTTCTCTGGTCAAATCAGGTCTCGGAAAGTGAAGTACTTTTTTTGGCAGTGTTGGTATAATGAGGTTTGAATTGAAGAATGTACCCAGGGTACACAATAGTTGTTCTCTCATTGTGCCACTGCTGCTGTTATCTAAAATATAGATACAGCAGTGACCTAGAAATACCAACTGTCCTGAAGTTGCCTAAGCAGTCCTCTGTACTGTTAATACCTTGCGACTTCAGAAGTCCTGTAGTTGGACTGCTGTTTTTCAGACATGATCTTTGCTTGAAAAAGAAACATTTTTAGGTATTTTGTTGTTTGATTTATTTTTAAGTTTTTGGGGTTGGTTTTGGGTTTTATTTTGTGGGGCTTTTTTAGCTTTTTTTTAATCTGTTTTGGTTTTGTGTAGGTGTTTGGGTTTTTTTATTTAACATGCTGGGGCTACAATAAGACAGTCATTTCTGTGTTTGAGAGCAAGAGAATTTCAAAACAGTTACTGTTTTTATTCTTCATGTACTGTGATAATATTTAAAGAAGCTAAATGTTATATCCATTGTGCTAAACACTGCATTAATGTGAAATAAAAATTAATCTTTA
The DNA here is from genome assembly GCF_963210335.1 of Falco punctatus. Taxonomy (NCBI): domain Eukaryota; kingdom Metazoa; phylum Chordata; class Aves; order Falconiformes; family Falconidae; genus Falco; species Falco punctatus. The sequence continues at coordinate 61,167,786 of NC_137582.1, read as the reverse complement.
CTACAAAAGGATCTAGGTCCACATATATGGTTGTGGGATGGAAGGCACAAAAAGTCATGAGGCTGTGGTTTGGTATGATTGACACGGATCTTGACATACCAACTGGCTAGCCAAGATGTAAATTTTTTGAGGCATCATGACGAAGGCAAATAGCAGCTCCCAAACTATTTTGAAAAAACTGTTGACAAAAAAATTCTCAAAGAAATAGCTTTAGATGGGAACTCCTTTGGACTCTTTGAGTAGTGCCTTATTAATATTACTAATTTATGAAAGTTTCTTTGAGGGGAAAGAATTAAATATTGTCTATACCTGAAGAATGCTCAGTGATGTTTTAACATCTGTCAACAGCCAGTGTGCAGGTTACGGGTGGATAGACAGCGAGCTGTAGTGAAATGTGTTTTGTGAAGGAGAATTCCGACTACTGTTGTGTAACTGCACGTACCAATGATACGCATTGGCTTTTCTCCTGACAGGGCAGTTTGTACTTCCTAATGAATTAGTTCCAGGTTGCATGTGGTTTTGCAGCCTTAAGTTCACTACTATGATTCTACTGGGAAAAAATATCCACTTCAGGTGATACTGGAAATTAACTGTTCCAGTGGAGGGTACCCGTCAGTGGCAGTTGGGGAATAATGTGCTGTCTCCAGCCTGCTTACTTGCTGAAGAAACTTTTTCTCCAAATTTCAGTTGTTTGGAAAACTTACTTTCTTCAGTGTTTATCTTCATTGCTGTAGTTGGGTGTTGCTACTAAGTCTGTGATTTTGCTGTGGGGTTTGGGTATTTTTCAGTCCTTCTGAACTCTGAATTTCCCTGCTGTCTTTGGTAGTGAGTTCCCCAGAATAGCTACAGCTGAGATATTTGGTATTGCTTTCAAATCTGCTGTTTAATTGCTTTGTAATTTCTCTGTTAACACTTTAGGGATGTTGGGTATGGCTTCCCACTTAGATGTTACATCTTTTATGATGTTTTTGAACCTATAGAAGCCAAGAAGCAGCTTGGCATAGAAGCCCAGTGCTTGGAAAATGTGAATTTATCCCCCATAAACCCTTGTTAGAGATAAAATGCTTATATTTGTGTTAAAACAGCTGAGCCTTCTTCATCTTCAAATGTAGACTAGCCATAGACTTATGTGAGCTTGGACAAGGGTCTTATGTCTGTCTGTTTCACTTGAGTAAATTAGTATCATTCAAACTTCTATTTTTTTGGTACCAGCTTGTGAATGGCTTGTAAGATACAAAGGCTTCATCATTGTGTGCACAAGTACAATTAACTGGCTTTGAAAGTTGGCCTCAGCTGGAATTACTGCATTGTTGGCATTTTGCTCAGTGTGGTTGCAAGGGGCACCAGAAGCTTTAAACTTCATTTTCTGAGGGAGAGTCTATATCTTCATTTCTAAAATAGATGTGGTATTTTAGTGTACTATGAAACAGATACATATAGGTATCATTCTAAAGAAATGATGGGGAAACAGAAAGGGACTACCTGGAAGACTGGTGCTTATTTGCTTGAATATAACCAACTAGAATTTTTTTCTCCAAAATGAAAAGTAATCTCTTTACTGCATAGAATCAATTGTGAATGCAGTTTGTGAAACAGACTGATTTTAAAAACAATTATTAGACTAATTGGTCATTAGGTTTTGAAGCTGTATAATCAGGCTTGATATGGATGGCCTGACAATCTTAAATTACTTAATAGAGTGCTTGACCTATGTTAGTAAGACCATTTCAATTACTGCTGTTGGTATAGTAAGAGAGGCCAACAATACCTGTCAGATAGCACATATTACAGCATTTCATTTCACAGTATCTTCGTATGTAAGCAGCATTAATGGGAATGCTAATATTTACCCTGCCCAGCTGTCAATAGCTTTGCCTGTGTTTTCTCCCCTTCTGCAAGTTAATGTTTCAGGATTTTCCATACTACTTCTCTTGCCTCCAGCTACACTTAGAATTTTTTCCTTTGCTTGATGTGATCCTCTTTTGTCTCTCCATGCATCAGATGGGTGACTAATGGTGACTTTACCCTCTTTAATTAGTTTGTATTTTACTCCTCACTCAGTCAGTAATAAAGTCCATTGCTGGGTAGTAAGAGAAAAGAACCTGGTTACTGAAGCAGCACACAAGTCAACCTGTCTTTCTGATGGACTCCTAAGCTCAAAGGGATGGGCCCTGGATACAGTGTATTTTACTTGTCCAGATTTTCTTTTGTCTTCAAAAAAGGTATGAAAGTTGGAGGGACAGATGAACTGGGAAATGAGTAATTGAATTAAAAACGTGGATGACCCTAGAAAGAAAAGAAGAGGGGAAGGGAAAGTTGTATTTGGGAAAGAAGGGTATAGCTAAAGTTTGAGTTGACAAACTAGAATTTATTTAAACTTTGTCTCTGATCGTGCAAATGACAGTCACTTTGAGAACAGGTGTGTATACAAATCCAGTACTATTGCTGTGCTGTTGGCAGTTTGGCAGGTTAGTATACTGTGGACCTTATATTCAGGCTGAATACAGAAGTAGGGATCTATATAGGGGAAAGGGAATGAAGGTGTTTTCTGTGCTGCTTGTTTCTCTCTAGCATTTCTCATTTGCCTTTCACCGATACATTTTTTTAAAGAATGTAAGTGTAAATGTGAAGCTATGCACTTACACCTTTACTTCTTACTCACAACCCTTAACAAGAACAAATGTTAATATTATTAATATTCCTGTGTACTTAAAAAAATAATGAAAAATGTCAGTTAAAGCAGCATTAACGTCACCAGTAATTGTTCTTCATATACAAGTATAACACAAAAACCTTACAGCCCCTCACAGATGCAGGGGAAATTGATTGCTGCTTGTATTCCAGAATCGTCTTTTTTGGATAATGAAAGCATTGCAGAATTTCTTTTAAATACTGTACGTTGTAGAATAAGCTATTGTGAAATAAATCTGGTTGTGAGCTGGCTCTGGAATCATTACTTCATTTGCAAATAACTGTTCTGGAGCAATTAGTTGGTATTGTACTGTGCAGCCCTGCAATAATCCCCTTTTAATTTCCAGTAGACAGGTAACCATGGTGCTTTACTTCCTCTCAGCTGAAGTGAAATACGAAGTGAACTGAAGCCTCAGCAGGGATGAAATAAACATTACAAATTTGTGTAGGAAAGCTAAGTGGCTGTGCCTAGGACTAGTTAGATGAATATATTGGCACTTGGCTTACATGAGAGATGGTGTCAATTTCTAAGGGACATTTAAATGTTTTTTCATGGGTGAGGAAGGAGCAGTTAATGACTTCTGTGATTTTGGAGTTAGTTTGGAATGTTGATTTAAATAGTGAATTGTGAAATAGCTAAATTGAAGGTTGGTGTGTGCAGATCAAAATCTGCTCAGGTTCTGGAGACGCTGGTTGGAATATATTGCTGGCTTCATGTGGCCTGGAAATTGAGAGGGGTAGAACTGTGTCATTCTGGCACCTTCTTTTCAAAGTTATTTCATAAACAGAAGAAAGGGAAGTCTATTTTCATTTTCTTCTGTCATTCTCTTAGTTTTGCTTGATTTCTCTAACTCAGTTCAGTGTAATTCTGTATCTAGAGAATGCACAAGACCTGATAGAATGAAATAAAGTGCTAATGAATAAGAAGAAAAATGAGTTTGCTTCTGAGATCAAATTTTTTATATTAATATTTGTTTTGAGATTTGATTTGACAAGTTCAGCTTTTTTTCCCCAGTAGCCTGCTACTTTAAGGCATAGACTTGTACCTTCAGGACATAGTTTGAAAAGAGTAGTATTTAAAGATACTTCCTCTGCTAAATGGAAAAATACTGTTCCAAGCAAGTGTTATGGAGAACCTAATTGTACACGGTGATTTTCCAGAGTGCCTAAAATAGAAACTTTTAAGTCTTGATGTGAAGCAAAATTCTCCACCCAGATGTTCTTTATACTGTATGAAAGTCTATTCCTGACTGTATTGTACAGTGTAAAAAAATATGTAATATAGATGTATTCCCCAGCTAGATGACCTTCTACTTTAAGAGGCTGTGTGTAGTAATTCTGAGTGATAATGCCTTGATCCATTCATTGTGGTGATGACCAAACCATAAATTTGGTTATAAAAAGAGAAAAGATTAAGCTGAAATGGTGGATACTGTCAGATATTGAAGCCTGCTGGAATCTGTATTTGGAGCTGCCACCTGTCTAAGCTAAAGACAAAGCTGAGGAATGGATGAAGGGAATGAGAAAGTGCCTTATCTTTAGTGGAGATTTTTGGCATTGTTGCTTAGGTCTTTAGAAAACATACTGCAAAAAAAGCTCTACTGTAACCTCATCAGACTGCAAGATTAGGCTCTATTCAGTACACACTGGAACATATGCTTCAGCATTTGGAAGAATTGAGCTCTTATCTGAATTGGTAAGCTTAAGGTTCAGGTTCTTGCATAGCAGCAGTAATTGCCGAGAACAGCACAAATGCCTTTTTGATAATGAATTATGGTGTTGTGTTACACAGCCAGTTACATACACAGTGCTCGTTTGTTGGTTGGTTTGAATTGACCTTGCTAAGATCGCAAAGCCATGTACTTAAAAGTTAGGGAATGTAAGAACTAGGGTGACTTTACAGTTCTAATTCATTCCTGGGCATTAATTTTTCAAATCTTTAATTGTACCATCTCATCTGTCTGTGTTCCTCACAAAGCCAGAGCTTGCTTAGTAGCTGTGGAAGAAGGGGGCTCACTTTACGTGAGCAGCTCTTCAGTACTGTCAGGTAGCGTGGCCATTCTCTTAAGTGCAGCATAATAGATGAACCCTGTTCTGAGGAAAAAAAGGATCTTATGGTTTTGATACACATTGCTTTCTTACTGGAGTGCTTCATAAAGAAATTTATGAATTCAATTTCCCAACAAATCTAGCCAATTTGGGGAAAGGAAGTGTTAGCATTACTTTACCAGTGAGTGGGCAAGCTGTAGAGGTATCACAGTCAAAACAGTGTGCCTGCTTTGAGTGCCTAGTGTCTAAAGCTTTATACGTAGCTTTTGATATGCTTAATACAGATCTCTTCTGTTTGCTTTGATTGCAGTGCTGGTATTTCTTCAGCAGTGAAGACGCAGAGTTCAGACTTGCAATCACATGAGCAGTGTGCAGTTACTCTGTGAAGAGTCTGGCTTGAGCATTTTGCACAGCTTTGTGCTAGACAAAGGAATGGCTTGGGTTTCTCTGCATTTTGCTTCTTTCATCCTGTTTTGATGGTAATGTCACAGTAAGCAGTCCCAGTGCCCTCTGTTACTATCACTTGCTTGATTCTGTCATCACATAGTTCTGCTACTTGAGGGAAATCTGTGACTGCAGAGGGAGAACAGTCTTAAGTGCCAGTTCTTGCTGTTTAATCATGCTGCTGTGGTGGGGCAAAAGTTGTGTCAGCCAGATGAGTTCTTTGATATGGTTTGTTGTCTGGCTGCAGGAACAGTTGCACTGGCATAATGGTGCTGCAGGTTTTGGCTTTGAGAGGGTGGGAACTGCCTGAAGGAAATTCAGAAACAATTTAAGAAGCACCGCTGCCAAACATACAGCTTCAGCCAAATTTATCTTCCTCATTCTCCCTCCTTCCTGCCCCCCGCCCCAAGTCATCATGTCTACTGCAAGAAGTAAGGCAGGAGTCCTAAGAAGAGAGAATGAGATCCTAGTGATAAGTGTTGTGACATGAGCCTCTCGTACCCTTAGATCATGTCCTGGGCATGTCTTGAAATAGTAGCCTTTTGGGAAAGGTGGGAGTAAGTCCCTCCAGTCCTGGCACTGGACCCTGGTTCCAGTTTCTTGTACGGCAAGTTCCAGTCTCCTTTCCTTTTAGTTGCTGGTCTTAACTCCTTGTCAGTTGCTTCTCAGCCCTCCATCCCTCTTTGCCCAGTCTGATGGTTCCTCATTCTGTTCTGTTTCCCATCTGCAGCCTTTGAAAAAGTGGGAGGGGCTGTGTACAGCCCCCTCAGTTCGTTTCTTCTCGTAGCAGTACCAATTTGGGTTGACTTTCTGCTCAGCAGGTTTCTTTGAAATAGGTGGCGTTCATAGGGAGTTCAGACAAATTCTGATACTTGTAATGTTTGGTAGCTTGCTTGCTTATACCTCCTCTTGGGTTTTTTTACTAAGAATATGGGACCCATCTTTTTAGTAGTTTAGCAATACAGAGTGTAGCTGTACCTGGTTTTGCAAAAAGATGGTGCTTGTCAGAATTAAGCTTGACATAAACTTACTGATGTGAACACTTGAGAACATACTTTGTGTGTACGGGACTGTAAGAAGTTTGTTCTGACAGTATCTGGCAGTATCCTCGTAAACATTTATTGTGCCTTTTTTGGTTATATCTTGACCCTGACAGAGCCAACAGTACGGGCAGAACTGATGGAACAGGTGCCTCATATTGCTATGTTCTGTCAAGAAAACAGACCTTCAATCCCATATGCTTTTTCCAAATACTTACTGCCTATTGTGGTACGATACCTCGCAGACCAAAATAACCAGGTAAGTGTCTCTTACAAACAGTTTATTAGCTAGTTGAATATACCTGGTGTGATGTTAAATTTAAATAATTTAGCATCACAGAAGTGTGTAATATTTTGGGGGTAAAAAGACTTTGAATTAACATGAAGTACATGGCACTCTGAACTTCTGGATTAAAGAAAATTTCCAACATCTTTACATCTAACATGATCTGTTCTGATTTAGGGCCTTTTATCTGGTATTGTATTCTTATGGACAAAATCAAACAGTCATTTAGAGATGCTTACATAATTTAAATTCTGTCAAAAAGGAAGAGTAGTCATGAAGAACTGACTCCTTGGTATAATTCAATTTTTTTAGCTCCTTTTTATGCCTTCGCGACCAGTTATTTGTATATTGATTCAATAAAGCTTTCAGATTGAACTTGCTCTGCAGGTATGAGTTGGCTTGCCTAAAGCTTTCTCTAGGTTTCTCCACATCATTTCAGAATAGACTAATCCTAGTTGATACGTTAGTTTAAGAATTTTAGGCCTCTGAGTTTGTCTCTCTTCCCCCCCTGCTGTCTTGCCCTTTCTAAATTTTCCGTGATTAAAAATAGGTATCCAAACCTATTGTTCTTAGTAGTTGTTTTGCTGATTCTTGTATAATACAACAGCCATCTGCTTGATATTGTCTTGCTTGCCGATTCAGTGGTTCTTTTTGTTGTCTTAACCTCTGTTGATACTCCGTAGTTCATTTGGCTGGGTTGCTCTGAAACAAAGATCTCAAAGATGTTTTCAAAATTGTTATGTTGCAGTATATAGCCCCTTGCTGTATGTGATGTTTTCTTTTCTAATGAATTTTTTTAAAGAGAGGCAGGGGTTAGCCATGTGTGAAGTCCATTATTAATGTATATCTTATTGTTGTACAGACTTTTTTTTAGGTGGGACTAAGCAAAATTGTGTCTCAGAACTTAAAATACAAAATAAACACAGTTACTCATTGGCAGCCAAACTTGTTAATCTCAGAAAAAGAGGATTTGTTTAATAAAAGTCACATTCCTCTGAACTTTGTTACTCCCAATTAGTTGTGCTGCTTTTCTTTATATATTGCATGAGCTTTGCCGTGACTGCTTTTTTTGACATCGCTGTCCTGTGTTTTGGGAAGTGTGTAGGTGGGCACTTCTGCAATAGCATTGCCTTAGTTTAAGATATGCAAGTGTTCTTGGGTTCAACCACAGTTTGTTTCAAACATGAAGTGTCTGCAAAACTGCTTTTGGATCACTCCTCCTCTCGACAAGTGCAATTAGTATAGGTGTGTGGCAGTGTATAGGTACAGCTTCCAGAATGAAGAACATACATTTAAACAAAAAACCTCTTTGAATTCCTTGGTTTGTTTTTTTGTCTTTTTATGATAGGTAAGAAAAACAAGCCAGGCAGCATTATTAGTTCTGTTGGAGCAAGAACTCATAGAGAGATATGATGTGGAGACGAAAGTATGCCCTGTTCTGATAGATCTGACAGCTCCAGACAGCAATGATGATGTGAAAACGGAAGCTGTGGCTGTAAGTAACAATACAAAATCACACAGTACAGTTTGCTTGAATGCTTGATACTGCAGTGATGGTAGTGTGTTTCCAAGTTGCACATCCATGTGGTATTAAAGCAAAAAAATTACACTAATATCCGTAAATAATCTGTAACTTTTTCCATGCTGTGTTACACTCAAGGTTATATTTAGATTCAGTAGCTTATGTATGCTGTAAAGAAAACCCCAGCTGGACAAGGGAGCACATGGGATTAATGTTAAATTAATTATTTAATTAATATTTCATAATTAAGTGAATAATTCAAAGCATCTGCTATTGTTCCTTTTTGTTTCTTTTTCAGGTTGGTTTGTTCTATGGAGGTTTAAATTGCATTTGTGGAAAATTTCAATCAGTGGGAAATCTAATGCTTGAGTTCTGTTGGACTTTGCTCTATGTCTATTCTCTTTATTGATTTTGTCCTGTTTTATTGGAAAAAATAATAAGCATCTGAGTTGAGTAATTCATTGTTGATTTGTGGATTTATTTTTTGCATTAGACACAACCGTAATAATTATAAAGTACTATGTGTGAAATTAAAACAGTAGGCAAATAATTTAATTTATAAAGGAGAAATGGCAAAATATGTGTGCCTTGATGATTCCCTTGAATTTTTGCAATTTATGTTGATGCTTTTTGCTGGACAATTATTTTTATTCTTTTGGTTTTGCTTGAGACCTCATTTAATATTTTACTTCCATAATGTGGCTGAACTTGTAAACAGTAAGCAGGCTGGGCATTATTGCATTTGGTACTGAATTTCTAGTACTTGCTTGAAGAAGCTTACAGATATGTAAGGAAATATAATGTAAATAAGAATATTTTTTAATGCAGTTTAATTGTTTTGAAGATATTGAAACCTGACAAAGGTTTCTGTACTCACCAACCCCCTAGAGGTTAGACAAATAATAATTTGCTATTACAGGAAAATTAATTTAAATAGTTCTACTGACGTGATTAGTAAAGTTAAAATTATTTCAGTTTACCTTCTTTTTTGGAAAGTTTTAATAAAAATCTGAAAGAGCAGTTAGAGGGAAGAGCTTTCACTTTCTTTAGTAGGATATGCTTTTCCAGTGATTTTATGTTAGGGGGGGCTCATCCTCATTATGGAATGTTGTAATTTTTACAACAGAAGTTGTAGAAGTTACTTCAGAATATTAATTGTCAATAATTTTCTGTTAATTGTAAATATATATTAATTAAGTATTCGAACAGTGAAAGAATCTTCTTGGGTATTTTTTTTATTTTTGTAGGTCTGGCAAGATATGAGAGTAATTTCTGAGTTCATTCACCTCCATTAGTTAGGAATTTGATTTAGTTTGGTGAAAAGCAATGTCTTCTGCAGCTATTTTACATCATGAGAGGGTGAGAATAAAAAGAAAAAAAACACCATAGGATTTTTTTAGAAGTGGCCCAACTTTTTCAATTAAAAATATGGGGTTTTTTCCCAATATTTTTCACAATTTTCAATAAAATTATGTGCATCAGAATGAAGAACAAATGAAAAAAGCCTCTGCTTAACTGGCATGAAGTTGTGTGTTGTGCAAGCATCCCTGATTAGTGTCTGTCTGTCCATCAGATAATGTGCAAAATGGCCTCCATGGTGGGAAAGGACATCACGGAAAGACTTGTTCTTCCTAGGTTTTGTGAGATGTGCTGTGACTGCAGAATGTTTCATGTTCGTAAGGTATGAATTATCAGCATCTGGTCTGGATTATCTGTGAATGTCATGAACTTGGGACTTTCATTTGACTAAATGACATTTTCCTGCTAAATCTTGTTTGTTACATGTATAAGTGAAAGCTATGGGGTTTCTTTGTAGTTTTTTTCCCCACAGATTTTATATTTGACAGTGATTTTTTTTCCCAGACTCCCTACCTTTATTATCAGAAATAAAGAAATATTCTGCTTGTCCTTATGATTGTGTAGGTAGCCACAAAAATGTGAACCAACAGTAACTGATACAGCGTATCAGCCACCTGAGCTCATATCTTTGTGTATAGATGGAATTAAAGATGCTCATTAAGATGAAATAAACCAGTACTCCAGCACGGTATTTGGGTGCTGAGGCTGTGTTTTGGTTTTACCCTGCCATTGCATAGCTTATTTTCCCTGATAACTGCTTGTATTCTTTAGTTTGACAGCACTGAGAACACGTTTTATCCCTCTTACCTTTCACTTTATTTCTGGGTGGTTATTTTGTAATTAAAAAAGACTGATTAAGCTTGAATTGAAGAAAACCAGTCTGAATTTATTTATTTATTTTTTTGAACCATGGGATCTGATGGAATGGGGAAGTAACTGATACTGAGTTTGCACTAAAACCTATTTTATGGTTTTAAAAGCTGTTTATTTTTTCCTTTGATTTTGTGTGCTGTATGAAAACTATAGTGATTATCTTTTGCGTTTTGTCTGCAAGGTATGTGCAGCCAATTTTGGAGATATCTGCAGCGTGGTTGGGCAGCAAGCCACTGAAGAAATGCTGGTAAGCCATTTCTGAAAGGATGTTTCTTTTTAATACAAGTTAGTAGTACAGCTGGACAAGGTACAGAAGAAGGGCACCTGAATGTAGTAGTTGTCTGATCGTTTCCCTTACGAGGGACTAAAAGAAGCATGACTCATCAGTTTTGCTGACATGAGGTTATGATTGATATTTACAAAATCTTGAAGACAGTTATGAATACAGAACTCTTATTTGCCAAGTCACGCGATCTAGAGTTAAGGCCCACTCTATTCTAGAGCTGGGAGAAGGGTTTAAACCAGGCTGAAAAAAATATGTCGGGCTGTGAAGGCAGGGTATTTGCAAGTTCAAAAATACATTAAGCAAGAAGTAGGCAGGAATGTGCCTTCTAATGTCCATCTAATGCCCAATAAGAGATGACAGATACAGGAGGAGCATGGGAGGGTATAGACGGCTAGAAGTGGCTTATGTGGCCTCTTTAAACATCACTTAATGCTGCTGTTCATTGATTTAATCTTTTAGAGTCCATTTTCGTGGCTCTAACAAAGCCTCACAGCCTTCCTGTGAGGGAGGGAAAGAGAAGGAAAGGCAGAGAAAATGAATCTGGGCAATAACAAATGAAGTGAAGGGAAGAGGTATAAATTCAAAATGGAAAAGCAGGGAACTGGGTGGAGCAGTGAGCAGAGGATCCTTAGCAGCGCTCCCGTTCTCCTGGCAGGTCCAAGGGGCTGGTGGATTTTGCTAGGCTTGGAGACATGATGGGGCTAGGGAGCAGAAATCAACCTGACAGTTGCAGGGATCCTTCTTCAAGTTTTCTCCTCTTGAGGATGTGGACAGTGGGTTGATGAGTCAGTGTCATGAATTAGTGAGGGACTGACTTGGAGAGAGCGTAAATGCAGGGGTGACTTCAGCAAGAGGCTCTGCAGCTTTTTGCAGATGTGGTACTGAGACAGGTAAGGCTAGTGTAACCCTCAAGGCATTTTTTACATTCTTACAGCATTTGCTGCATTTTTCCCTAGGTACTGTGTGATTCAAGCCATTTGATAATTAAGTAGCGTTTGCAGATTTACATCCCATATGTTTCTTGCTTTGGGATGTAAATTGATTTCTTACACTCCTCACACTCAAATCGTTTCATCTATAGTGAAAAACAAGAAAGAATTTGAAAAAAAGGGATGTAAGTTAATCCTTACAAACAGTTAACAAAAAAACATGGCCTTGGAAGAAGGAACTGACCATAAATACGACATTTTGGAGCACAAAATAAGCTCAGGGATCACCAAATGGTTAATGAGACTAACCAGAATTTTACAGGAACTGTGTGTGAATTATCCAAATTAGCATACTAAAAGATCCACCCTCAAGCAAAGAGAGCCCCCTACTAACAAAGCCCTCTCCCACCCCACCAAACCTGCATGGTTAAAAAAAGCACACTGTACTTTTAAGTGGAGACGAGACTTGTAAGAACCAATGAGAGTGAAGTGTGACTAAACAACTGTAAAAATTGTTCAAAGTGTCTAAAAAGTTCTGCTATGTGTTAAGTGGTGTGCTGGCTTTGTGGGTTACCACCTAGCACTCGTCTCTGCGCAGACAGGCGCTGCACAAGTATCTCGACACTGTGTGTGGATCGGCGCTTGCACCCCGGGTGAAGAACCCAGATTCAGGGTAACGACAGAAATTGGTAAATCCAACAGTGGGAAGTTTAGGTGGGAAAGAAAGGTTTTCTTTCTTTCTGAAGATGCTCTTCGTTTACATTTGAGTGAAAATCTTACAAAAAAATCTGGTCTCTGATAAGCAAAACGTTAATGCAACAGTATTCTTTATGAGTTTTGTTCCGATCAATGTTCCGACCTGCTTTAAAAGAATGGTGTAGAGATCAGAGTTTGTCTTATGATAGGTTTTATGGGCTTGGGGATATTTTTGGAGTTAGGTTTTTTGGCTATAAATGAGGTTAGAAACTTAGGACTTCCTTGCTGTTCTTCAGACAGCTGCATTTTCCTTATCTGTATCCATAAGTAACGTGAGAGCAACTGATTAGAAGGGTGGTGCTCCTGAATGTGTGTTCTTTGTCTTGCAAATATTAAACTGATGCATCTGAGTATGAGGGTGGAGAAGCATATGAAGGAAATGAATGTGAAAAAAGAGCTTGCTTTCAAACTAGTGCTGCCTGTTAAGACTTGCAAACTTATTCATTATGTTCCTAATAGCTGCCGAGGTTTTTCCAGCTCTGCTCTGATAATGTGTGGGGAGTTAGGAAAGCCTGCGCTGAATGCTTCATGGCAGTTTCTTGTGCAACATCACAGGAAGTCCGGAGGACAAAATTGTCAGCCCTTTTTATTAACTTGATTAGTGATCCTTCACGATGGGTAAGAACTGGTTTTTATTTCTTGATGAGCTGTTATATTTAAAGGATTTTGCTGTAATAGTCCATATAGAACTTTTCCCCATAGGTGTGGATAACATAACTTGTTTCACGCGACTCAAGCTAAATTCTTAGACTGCGTAGTTTGTCAATGCTTGTAGAGTCCCTCACGTTTTCAATGCAGCATGTAAGAAAAACCATCAGTGGGATAACTTCTCTTAGCTACGGAACTGTCTGTGACTTAACATTGCTGAAAGTCATTAACAAAACTGGAAAGTTAGATGTGACTTATTTGTATTTCTTCAGGTTCCTTACCACCACCTCCCTTTTTGGGGTGGTGGTGGTAGTGTTTGTTGGTTTTGTGTTTGGTTTGGGTGGGATTTTCTGTGTGTGGTTTTTTTTTTGTTGTTGCTGGTTTTTTTGGTGGTGGTGGTGGTGTTTTGGCGGGTTTTTTTTCCTCTGTGTGTTTTGGTTTTTTTTTGGGGGGGGTGTTTCTTTTGTCTTGAAGATGTACTCTAACCTTGGTATGTTTGTTATTGAGCAGATTTCTTCTAAGAGCCAAAAGCACATTTTTTGCACAGGAGCATGAGATCTTGTATCCTGGAAAGTTGTGCAAGTTGTAGTCCAGCAGAATTCATAAAATAATAAGAATTGAGGTAGATAATTTTTGAGAAGGAGAGAGAAAATAGTAGGAGAAAGGTGGAGCAAATGAACAGCAAAGCCAAATAGGAAAGGGAGAAAAATGCAGAGCTTATTGTGAGTCGGACTTACAGTAGTGAAATGTCTGTTCACTGCGTAATTTTTTCCTTTAAGTCTTTAAGTTGTTAAAATTCTTAACTGAGCTTTCAAATTTACCTGCTTCTACTGTCTAAGTAATTGCGATTTCTTCGGTTGTGGGGAGTAGGACTGTCGGCTTAGTTACCCATGATTTGCCCTGCTTTTTCTTAATTTTTTTTTTTTTCACTTAGCACGTTATGTATACAGCTGGCTGACTATCTAGGCAAGAGCCTCTGCTGTTGCTTTCCTCAGTAGGCTTATGACCCTTCCAATTCCTGGTAGCAGGTGTTTGTTTTATAGCACAGCAAGATTTTTATATATATAAATAATTTTTTTTCACCTTGGACCCTGTCCGCTAGGTCCGTCAAGCTGCTTTTCAGTCTCTGGGGCCTTTCATATCAACTTTTGCTAATCCATCCAGCAGCGGCCAGTACTTTAAAGAAGAAGATGGTAAAAACCCAGAAGATTGTAGTTCTGCACAGGAAAGCAGGTAAAAAAACTTGCTAAATCTACGAATTGTTTTTCCCCCCTTGTTTTTTCTTCTGCATGAACTTCAAGTTAAGAAAATTAACTTTCCTGTATAAATTGAATATTTATCTTGGTAGACGGAAAGATCTGGAACTTCTAATCTTACTTATAGACTACTAGAACTTTGAGTAATTTACTAAAAATACATGACTATTCATTAACTTAAGATACCTTAGGGTATACCTTCTGTGATGACGTGACTGACTTGATAGACAAGGGAGAGCAGTGGATATAGTCTACCTAGATTTCAGTAAGGCTTTTGACATGGTCTCCCATAAGATCCTTAAAGAGAAGCTGATAAAGCAGCATCAACTGAACAAGCTGTGAACAAGCAGTGAGGACAGCTGGCTGAATGGCTGGGCCCAGAGGGCACTGATCAGTGACTGACACGTAGTTGGAGGCCAGTAACTGGTCAGGTACCTCAGGGGTCAACATAAGGTCCAGCCCTGTTTAACATCTTCATTAACTACCCAGACAGTGGAACAGGGTGTACCCTCAGCAAGTTTGCTGATGGCACAAAACTGGGAGGAGTGGCTGATGTGCCAGAGGCTCATGCTGCCCTTCAGAGGCGCCTCAGTAGGCTGGAAAAATGGACTGGCAGAAACCTCTTGAAGTTTAACGAGGGGAAATGTGAAGTCCTGTACCTGGGGGGAAACAACCCCAGGTACCAGTACAGGCTGGGGTCTGACCAGCTGGAGAGCAGCTTTGCAGAAAAGGCTGTAGGGGTCATGGTGGACACCAGGTTGAACATGAGCCAGCAGTGTGCCCACACAGCCAGGGTGGCCAGTGGTGTCCTGGGCAGCACCAGGAGAAGCCTTGCCAGCAGGTCGAGGGAGGTGATCCTGCCCCTCTGCTCAGCACTGGTGAAGACACAGCTGGAGTGCTGGGTCCAGTTCAGGGGCTCCCCATTATGAGAGAGACATAGACGTACTGGAGAGAGTCCAGTGAAGGGCCCCAAAGCTGCTGAAGGGACTGGAGCATCTCTCCTGCGAGGACAGGCTGAGAGAGCTGGGGCTGCTAAGCCTGGGGAAGCGAAGGCTCAGGGGGATCTTATCGGTGTACACAGATACCTGAAGGGAGGGCGCAAAGAGGACAGGGCCAGGCTTTGTGGAGGTGCCCGGTGACAGGGCCAGAGGCAGCGGGCACACACTGCAACACAGGAGGTTCCCTCTGAACTTCAGGAAACACTTTTTACTGTGAGGGTGACCAAGCACTGGCACAGTTGCCCTGGGAGGCTGTGGAGTCTCTGTCCTTGGAGATATTCAAAAGCTGTTGGGGCAACTGATTCTGGGTGGTCCTGCTTGAGCAGGGGGGTTAGCCCAGATGACCCCACAGGTTCTTTCCAACCTCAACCATTCTGTGATTTATTTTGCTATGCGGTAATTAAAACTAGTTTGATAAATAGCAAGCTGATAGCATGTGTGTGAATTTTCAAGAGCATGTTTGTAACATATGTATTTTGGTTTTTAAATGTTCATTTGCTTTGGCATTCAGCAGTGGACAAGTAAGGACTACAGAAGATGTCACAACAGAGGATAAGCACAACAGGACAGAGGATCTGTCTTCAAATGCTGATAATGACGATTTTTCCACAAAACTTGAAAATGCCATGGAAGATCAAAATACGGTCTCAAATAACTCCCAGAGGGAAAGCGATTTCCAGACTGAGTCATCCTTCCATTGCACTTTGTCTTCAGAATCTTGTGGGGAAGTGGCTGACGAGAATGAGCGAAGTTCTTATTGCTGTACAGCAGGTCTGCGGGAGGCTGGGGTGAATTCACAGGAAACCTCTCTTTCAGAGCAGGAATTATACAACTCTTTCCATTTCTGGAGGACTCCACTTCCTGAAATAGATATTGACTTTGAGCTTCAGCAGAATTCTGAGAGAATACTTGATAGAGAAATTCAGGAACTCACCATGCCGGTGTCTCCAAACATTCCTATGGCAACAAGGAAAGAATTGGAAGAAATGATAGAAAATTTGGAACCCCATATAGATGATCCAGATGTTAAAGGTATAGTAAAGATACTGAAGCATTTTTACTGTTCGAAGGTAAACATATGTTGCTTTAGCAGTTTAGGCTTTAACCTTTCCATTGTTTTAGAAGTGACAAGTACTGCTTTCTTCCAGTCCTCAAAGGGATTGTCTCTGTTTTGATTTAATTGTGATAATCGATGAACTAAAAGAGAACTTGTGTTTGTGTAAAGATGTTTAAAGGTAGTATGATTCCTTCTGTAAACTGAATACACATAGAGTTAGCAGTATAAACTTTTGACTGCTTGGTTTGACAGTGTAATCAAATAAATGGTTCAATGGCTTAAACTGTTGATCAGGAAATTAATGTATAGTTAGCATACATGCAGAATAAGAAGGCGGATTAAGATTATTTTTTAAAACATTGAAGTGTGATGAATTGTTTTAATTTTATGCATTATCAATTATATTTTTAATGAATTGATCTCCATTTTTGTGCAACGGCTTTATTACTGCAGTCAGATGTTGTTGTCTTAAGTGTGCCAAGTTTGTGTCAAACTGAGAATTGATCCAAACTGAATTTTTGAAGTGAGTGCACATCCTCCTTTTGAAAAACTCTTGAAGGTTGTGGAAGGGTTTCATAAGTATAGAGCAGCTGGTGGAGCTGTACCTCAGAGGCACCTCTTGGGCTAAAATGACTTGGCTGTTTCACATGTACCTGCTGGAGATACCTTTCTTAGAATTTATTCAGCGAATTTATTCAGCTTATGAATACCATAAGGCACTTGATCATTGCAGTCAAAGCCCAGAAGTACTACTGAGGAACAAGCCTTGTTACTCTAGAGCTGAAGAATCCCTAGGGGAAAGCATGCCTCTGTACCAGAAAAAGTAGGAAGAAAAAGGAGGGGCAAGCTGGGAGTGGGAAAAACTTTTTAGAATAAACTGATTCTGCTTTCAGCTTCTTTTTGTTTGTTAGTAGGTTGATATGCTGATAACTTTTCCTTAATCCATTTTGGGCTGTTTCTATTTAATCTGTTGTGAAGTCAGCAGATGAAGATTTGTTGCTTTAAGAGTGCTTTGGGCACTCTCTCTGTAAGGCAAGAGAAGAAAATGTTTCAGCCTTGCTAATGATCTCAGTCTTTGCAGAACCCATCTCTGAAGCCCACTGTTAAAACTTGCACTGCTGTTCAGGTTTGTTTTTATACAACCTTGTTCTGTCCAGTTACAGAACATATCTGAAACGCTTCTAATGAAGATTTATATAGGCATGTATTTGTATGTCTAGAATTGTCTTGTGTTATGGAGTCGTTTCTGTTGTGTGTGTGTTCATGTCTTGTTTCAGAGCAGGTTGGGGTTTTTTGTAGCAAGGTGTCAAGAGGTGTTCTATGCAGTTAGTTGTTCACTAGCACTTGCACATTTCAGTAGAAGAAAAGTATTACTAGGTTGTCAACACCATGGGTTACCAGTGCTCACAAGTTAGGAGAGGTTTGAATTAGGGTTACCAGCACCATTTATTCTAATTTGGAGTGGGGTGGGGGTGGGTGTTCTTAATTACTCAGTCATCATCCTGTGCTGTTCAGTATGTCTGACCTGGTCAAGGCTGTGCAGCAAAGTCCCATGGAACACACCTAAACCTTGTACTCTTCTGCCCCCTCCCTCTTGCCTGTACTCTTCGTTATTCAGTCTAAGTACTTCAGAAGCTGGAATTTACCAACATGCCTGTTTTGATTTGGTAATGTTGCTATTTTTGTTTTACACAAAGTGCCTTGAGGCATAAGGAAATTGAGACTTAAACCAATAAAATAGTATGGATTTTGCCTGCTTGTCTCAAACACTAAAGTGTGCATGGAACAGGTTGGTATCGAGACTTTAGTCTCTGAGTAGCTGACTTAATGCCTATGTTTTGGACCTTATGCTCAGTAAATTGTGACATGAGGGAGGTAGACTCCCTTTGGGTGATCCAGAAGATCGGAACCCTGACTGCCTCTTTGCTCATGGCAATACCAGGAATAATATTTCCTTCTTTACCATCTAAAGCTGTCGTTGCAAACTGATGGTGTATATATTCAGTCCTAATTTGTTATTTTCATAGAAATTTTCTGAAACTTCTTAATTTCACAAGTAATTTTGTTTCCAGAATATGTGGCTTACAAATGTTTGCCAAATAGCCCAGGTTCCAATTGGTGCTTGGGGTCTTTGCCTGCCACCCTCCCCCTCTGCCCCTTGCAAGACTAGCCGTTACATTTTTATAGGTATTGTACTGAGTGGGTTGGTTCTTAGTAGCAAAGACTTGAGCAAGCTAAGAATTATTACTTTTTTCCCCCCTCTCTTTCTTACTTTTAAAATCCCTGTGACCTTTTTCTTGCACTTATTTTCTTCATTGGTTTGCTGTCACCCAAGTCCTGGATTCCTGCTTCCATGCTGTGCTCCTGTCTTTATTGCTGCATTCCCAGCCAAGGGATGGGAGTGGAAGATGCTGTGTTCTCTGTGGTGGGTAAGCGGAGGCCTGCCATACTGGAGAGCTCCCATAGGTACACGTCTTCTGGTTTCTGAAGCAAGTGGGGCAAGCATCCTAGGGACATCACAAGGTGAAGTGGGGATGAGTGACCAAACTCTAGTTTGGGAGTGAGGCTGTAGTGTATGATGTTATGCATGTGTCAGTAAGGTTAAGTTGTTCAGGCAACCTTAATCTGTAGCCTTTCAGTGCTTGACTGTGCAACTTCAGCATCTTTCTCTTAACATGTTTTGTTTTGGAGAATATTTTCTAAACTTAAGAAAATTAATACCTCTTATGTGGAACAGTATTGGCCAGGGTCATTGTCTTGGAGTTTTTGAAGGTTCTTAAGATCACACTGAATTTTGATTATTTGACTCTGCAGAATAACTGGTGATGGTAGTAAAGTGGTATCCTTCATGGTACCATCAGTGGAGGTGGATTTCCATTCTTCTAGTTGGTTTCAGAGGGAGTCTCTGACAGCTGAGGCAGGTATGGATATTTGGTACTGGAGTTTAGGTGGCAATGATTCTTTGAGTCAGAGGAGTACAGGTGGTTTCCTGCGCGCCCCCACCCCACCCCGTGCTTTGTGCGATGTATACATCCAATACAACTACTATACCTTTATACCCCTATCCCCTCTCCATATGTATTTCCTCTCTCATTTCCTTTTTTGTTTTCATTTCTCTTCCTTTCTGGATTCTGCATTCCTCTAATTCACATGTCTCACCTCACCCTTCCATGTTGTATGGGTTGCTTCTTCCCTCACCTGCTTGCATCACTATAGTAAAAGTGTTGAGAACAGAATAACTGAGTTTTTATCTAAGGGGTACCTCGGCATACCCTACCAAGGGGAAGGGTCAGTTGAAAGGAAAGGCATTGCCATCTCGTGTACCCCAGAGTATAGTATGTTCAGTGCACACCCCAATCTTCCAGGTGTCTGGGCTGCCAGGCCCTAACGGGTTACTGTTTACTTACATAAAATGAACTGTTTGTGTGTGGGGGGGTTTTCTGTGTGTGTTTTGGGGGGTTTTAGGTTTGTAACTTGACTGTGTTTTCTGTGTTTCTGTAGCATACCTCTCTATCATCAGAGCAGTTTCCATTTCAAACTTAAAATCCTTGCTCCAAGGCATGGAGACTGATGAGGTCTCTAGCAAATAAAAATTTTAAATAGTGACCAGCAACTGCTGTAGAACATTTTTTTTTTTCCATAATCTCATTCTCAGAAAGGGGTGAACTGTTTTAACTGCATCTCGCTGCCAAAAATCTTTACCTTGAGGCTTTCTTTCCAGAACTAGCATGTTGCCAAAGTGATAAATTTGAGTAATAGGTAGTAGAGCAGTCGGCAACAAAGGTAAAGAAAGCTTGTCTTTTCACAAACTCTGCTAGCTAGCAGAGCTACACAAGATATGCAGAGTTAAGCAGTGGTATTTAATCCCTGTTAATAGGACCTTTCCAATTCACTGGCCAGACATCCTGAGGATCTCAGACTGGGAGATGGAAACCTGCACATTCCTTTGAAGTATGCCAGCTCTTTTAAGATTATCACAGAGTCTTTTTTTCAGGTCACCTTTTTCCAGCTCCCTGAGGCTGCTGCTGTTTTTACTTACTCGGGTGGTCGCTTGTCTTTCCCCAGATGTTTTTTTTCTTTATTTTTCTTTCCAGGGGCACTTTCTTCAGCTTTGTCTCCTTACATTCTACATAGAAAGCGCTAGATTGTGTAGTGTCAGCTTTTCTTAATGTTATCTGGGGGAAGAGAGAAAGTCCAACTTGCAGGTTAGTGAGGCTAGCTGTGGGGCTAGCTGTGGCTTATGTCAGTTACAGGCTGCTTTGCCAAATGGAGACCTAACGGGGATAAACCGGCCCAAATCTGCCATCAGTTGATCCCATTCCTTATAACATAGTTCCTTAACATAGTTTTTCTAAGTTAGGCTGCTAGTGATACCTGCAGTAAAAGTCTAAAATGGTATTGTTAATGGAACAGTATGTGAGGAGAAGAAACTCTTTATTTTTACGTTTTAATTACTTGCATCTCAGTACCCATTAAAGCAGCCATAGCTTTTGCCTCTTGAGTAAGAAGTGAGGGTATGGAAGGCAGATCCTTCAGACAGAAGAAAGGAGCGTGCTGCTAAGTAATACCAGTGTCTTATGGTGAAACACCAGGAGAAATGGAAAACAACAATAAAGCATGTTGAAACTCCTGAGGACCAGGAAATTTAAGAAGGCCAGGTGAAACACGGTTTTGAATTTAAAGGTTGTGCCAGTTATTTTAGGATGCAGTTACAGCAGCCAAGAGTAAATAATTCCTTGCTGAAAAATACTTCTCACCTGAAGCAAAAGTCAAAGGAAGAAAGAGTTAGTTAGCAGATGGTTTAAGATCCAGTGAGCATTGACCAGTGCAATATGCACAAAACTGACCTTTCACTCCAGTTTTTCCTGAAGGTAGTTGTGAAAGCTAGTCAGCCAGCAGATTCCCTTCCAGTCTTCCTCACAAAACCGTGCTTTCCAAGAGCTCTGGAGGCATTTCTCTGTGTCACGGCCTGAGAGGGGGAGCCTTATCCTTTGCTTGTGCTTTTAATGGTTTTCTGGAAAATGTTGCCTGTCTTAGGGCTGTAGGAAAGATCTTTCTGGGAGATGGGAAGGAGCAGCAGCCACCTCAGTCAGGAGGGTCTGTGGTGTGTGATGGGATTATGAGGGAATGTGCCCTGGCACAAGCAGCCCAGGGTGGTGAAAGACTGCTCATTAGGATGCTGTTTCAAGTTTAATGTCTTCAGGGCAGCCACCTAGAGCTCTGCACACATATGCACATACTCACACATGCACTCTCTTTCTTTTCCTCCTTTACTAAGCCCTCCACCATTCTGGAGCCTTTCATAGTGACTATGCTTGGCTCTTTTTTTGCTTAGGACCTTAAGATGTTTATGGACTTCAGGTCATTCACCTTTTGGTGAATGACAGCACTGGAGTCACCCTTGGTGACGGCATCAAAGAAGGAGGCAGGCGCTTGCCAGTCAATGAAATCCTTGGGAGTTTGGCCTCTCCTGTTCTTCATCCCCACATTTTGGGATTGTAGCATTGGCAGGAAGCTGAGGAGATGCACGCTTGAGTGATGGAGAGTCCTTGGCTTAGCATAAACACTGCTTAGCAACAAGTAAAACATCAATGCATTACCAACATTATTCTCATCCTAAATCCAAAACACAGCATTGGTCCAGCTACTAGGAAGAAAATTAACTCTATCCCAGCCAAAACCAGGACAGATAATACCATCACTTTTTGTTACTGGAACTAATCTTTGGAACTCTGTGTTTTTTTCAGTAAATACATATTCAGTGTTGAAGCAATATGTATTGCCTAGTCAGAGTAAGCTTTCTTGACTTCTGAGTGAAAATGAGAGGAGTGTACTTCTTTTTCCCATGAAGTTGTCCTTCATGAAAGGAGTCTTCATGAAAAACGTCTCCTTGATGTGCAGCAGAATACAGTTATTCTTAATTTTCTTATTTGATTTCTCTAAATGAGAATAAATTGGAAATCACAGGCATTTTTGTGCCTTAGGTGCTCTGAAATGACCACCTATTTTGCATGGGCCTTAAAAGTACAGAGTTTTGTCAGTGAAGTAACACTTGAAGAATGAAGTCATAGGAATTTTACAGTTTAAGATTAACAAAAGCTTCCTATTTATATGTCTAGATTATATATTATATTAAAGATGCATATCGAAACTATTTTCTAACATAATGTGTTTGATAGTGGAAGTATTAGTCTGATGTTGGTTTTAAGTTTCTAACTTGCTGTGCTTTTTCCTGTTGAGGTGAATTGCAGTAATACAGCAAGAATATCTTTCAGTTATTCTATCAGAAATTTGATGACGTTACAGAGCTAGCATTACATATTGTAAAGAATTATCTTTACTCCTTCTCATCAGATTCCGCCTAGAAACCAGTGAACCTGTAATGCGTTTCCCAATTTTTGCTAGCTAAGATTGTGCTTCTTGTAACAGATGTATTGCATATCTGTGTCTTCTGTCTACAAACGAGTCCAACTTCCTTTGTTTAATCGTTGTTAATAACCCTATTAAAAAAGCTAGAGGGAGAAATTTAGATACTGTAACTTAGTATGGCAACGTGGGATTAAAAACAAGCGTATCGTTTGTTGATTAATTTTACAGTGAGCATTTAAGAAATGTTGGAAAAGCCGAAGTCTATGATGAACAGAGCTTCTGGATGGCTGGGTAAATTTAGTGGGTCAGGAGATTATTCCCCCTTACCTTCTTGGAAAAAAGTGGAGGAGGAGAGAGGCCAGGTAGATCTGTCAGCACTGAATTCTGTGTTGCTTGCAGCTGAGATTGCCTCTGATACCAGATCTGCTTAGGTCAGGCTATATCCAAGGAACATTGCTCAGCAAAGCTTTTTTTAATTAGCACTAAGCAGAGGGATGAAAAGCAAAGGGGTTCCAGAACTGCTGGATCTTTTTCAAAAGAGTGGATGGCAGGGTGTGAAGTGCTAATGCTTTCTTTTGATGAATAAGAGGGCATCAAACAGTGCAACCTTTATTATTTGTTTTAAAAAATGGAAGGATGCTAAAGTGTCCTGTCCAGGAAAGAGTTACCAGGGTCTAGCATCTTCCTGTATAGATCTTGCTTTAGAGTTGCTGTAAAAACACAGGAATTTAACGACCAGAGGGAGAGAGACAGCCTTTCAGAACCAAAATCCTTTCTGTATGAATAAACCTGTTCTCAACCTTTGAGTTACCTTTCCCTTCTCTCTCTTATTCCCACCTCCCACAAAAGACCCAGTCAGTAAGTTAATATTCATGTGCTGTTCTGCCCTGAAGACTATTTGCACCGTTGATATGTACCGAGATTCTTAAAGAACTGATCCTGCCATAACAGCAGTCTCTTACTCCCGTTTTGGGTTTGGATTTTTTTCTTTAAAGACAAATTTCACTGAGTTGAGGGTTGAGCACCCTTGGAAAATAGTGGAGTGTTAATCTGCCTTAGATTTTACGCTAATTGTCCCCAGTTTGGGATTTACTAACAGTCGATAATCTCAAATTTGTACCTCTCCCATACTTCTTCCACCCTCTCTCAGTTAATTAGTCACTGTCTAAAAGTTGATCTGTGGACTTGCTAAAAGTTTATTGCGGTTCGGTCTCTCATGTATTTCTCTCTCGTGTGCTGCAGCACAAGTGGAGGTGTTGTCGGCTGCACTCAGAGCATCCAGTTTGGATCCTCAAGAAGAGACAACGGCCAGCATGGGCAAGGGAACAGACTCACAGACTGAACTAAACATCGATGACCAACAAAATTTTAAACCTATACTGGATGATATTGTGCCTTTAATTGGTGACACTGTTGAGGTGAGTGGTTTTGTATACTTTTTCTCCCTCCCCTGCCCTGGGATTTGCAGGGCTGCAGTACTAGAGCTGTATTTTGTGTTCATGTGGTAATTGCAGCCAAGTACTTCCTACTTTTGGGCAGCGTGGTGTTTGGTTTTGTTGGCTGGTATTGAAGCATTAGCTACTAAAATGAAATTAGTTGTATTGGTTGGCTTTGTTTTTGCCAGTTCTGTGCTTGTCCATGTAAATTCTTGAAATTGTTTCCATTAATCTCTGTTGTGACTATGGCATTTTAAGATGTTTTAATGCTACTGCAGTTTATTCCTGTGAAATTGCCTTCCTTAAAACAGAGCCCTACTGGTAATAAGCGAATCCCCTTCTCCGGTGCCCTCACTGCCCTGCCCCCTGCAATCTGGAGAGAAGGAGGTACTTTGTTCCCTGCGCTCCCTGTCAAAATGTTTTATGGAAGTTTATTGGCCTGCGTAAGAGAAGTTCAGAACCTGCAGTCTAGGCTGTTGTGTGGACTGCTGAAAGAGAAAGTGGATTTGAACAATCAGTAACAGTTTCAAGTTTTTTGCACTAAATTTTTCAGCACCCTGACTGAAGTCTGTGGCATTTGATGCTATTTTCTGTTCTGTACTGAGTATTAGGCCAAACCTACTGTTTTCACTGCATGTTGTGCCACAAGCTGTAGCTACGCAGGAAGCAATGGTTGCAAATATGCTCCATAAAACCAGAGCAAGTGATTTGTTGAATCATATTGCCTAAATGATATTTTCAGTTGAAATTCTGATAAATGTCTTTGAAAAGTCTAGGAGTTGACATCAGTCCAGTGGAAACATTTTCAGCCTTAACTGGAGCAGCGTTTCTAGCTGATGTTTAATTAACTTTTCACCTAAGCTGTTGGACTACCACATAGCCTGTTCCTGATGTCAGGCTTGATATGTTGTTGTTGTCACTTTCTAATGCTAATCTGTAAAAAGACAGTGTAAATGCACCTTTTGTCCTTCTGATTTCTGGGGGTGGTTGGGGTGGTGTTTCTTTAGAGGGACTTGTGCTGCATTTTATACCTTTACAGAGTAGGATGCTGACAGAGTTTAACAGCCTGTCACATTGCTAGTATATGTTTGTTTTGCACGTTTCAGTTCTACTTTTTAAAAGGATGCTTATAATCTGTCAGTTCCTTGTTTATTAGCACTGAATCAAGTTCTCATTTTACAAGTGAAAGGATGTTACAGAGGTGACCTAGAATTTGGGAATCAAGCTGTGATCTGTTCAGCAAGTAGACTGTTGCTTCAGTGAAGAGAGCTCTGATTTTTACAGGTGTTGTTTTTTGGGTTGCTTTGGTTTTGGGTTTTTGTTTGGGTTGTTTTTTTTTAAGTCTCAGTATAGCTACGTGTCAGTAGGGTACTGGACATTTTAGAAGAATCAAGCTACAGCATTTTATGTTTGAAAGCAGCCTTCACAGTTCTACACACATACAAAAAGCAAAATAATAGTTTGTTTGTCCTTCTGCAGCTGTATTGGCTCCCGAAGGAGTTAATGCTACATGCTAAGGAGAGATTCTGTATTCAGATGAAAATAAGTATTGTAACAGAATGAACAGATAAGATTTTGGGACATAGATGAAGCTTATTTTTTGAGGATGCGGGTAACAGTTTTATTTTTCCTTGAGCCACCATTTTTGGTTTTTTTAGGTTGTATGCTTTCTATAAGGTTTGACGAATGTAAGCCTGAAGAAATCTCCCAAATCATATTCCCAGTGGATGGGTGTGGGAGTCCTCTTTTTTAATTGGGAGTAGAGGGAGAAGGGAAGGAAAAGAAAGAGAAAAGAAACTAGACTAATATCAGCCCACTCCTGTGTGGCACAAGTACTTACTCTTACTCTGTAAGAGGAGGGTGGATGCTTGGAGGAGACTGGACCCCTGAGACTGGCGTCTTCTCTCTTTCTTTGGGCCAGCTGCCCTGTCAGGAAATGCCAGCACCACTTGTCCTGGTGCTGTGGGCTTTGCGTGCAACCATGGTGCAGAGCAGGTGTCTATGGAGCACAGCCACAGAGATCTTGTAATACTGCAGCTAAAGGAAACCTCACGTAAGAGGTTTGTAAGGCCATGACAAAGGTTTTGCATCTCGAAGGTGGTGGTTCACCAGTTCGGTATGCAAGAAGCTTTCAGGCTAAACCCTGCTGAATTTTGATGTCCTGGCTCTCTGCAACGCTCAGTTAGTTCAGTGTGTGCATGTTACATGGGAAGAGTAGAGATGGAAATTCACCTGCAGGAATAGAGATCCTGCATTGACTTAACTACCAACTGGTGCTGTGGTTCCTGTGTACTGAAGCTCTTCCTTTCTGGAATGTATATTTGACTTTAAAAGTGGCATGGTAAACACATTCCCATCTGTGACACCCTTCAGTATATTTTAACTTCACTTTTTAGAGTTGAGATAGCAGAGATTGTGAAATGGAGTCTTTTGATTGTAGCAGAATCATAGAATCATTTAGGTTGGAAAAGACTTTTGAGATCATAAAGTCCAACTGTTAACCCAGGACTGCCAAGTCCACCACTAAACCATGTCCCTAAGCACTGCAGCTTTGCATTTTTTAAATACCTTCAGGGATGGTGACTTCATCATCTCCCTGGGCAGCCTGTTCCAATGTTTGGCCACCCTTTCAGGGAAGAAATTTTTCCCAATATCTAATCTAAACCTTCCCTGACATAATTTGAGGCCATTTCCTCTTGTCCTGTCACTTGTTATCTAGGGGAAGGGACCTACCACCCACTTGCCTACAACCTTCAGGTAGTTGTATGGAGCAATAAGATCCCCCCTGAGTCTCCTCCTCCTCTCCAGACTAAACAACCTCAGTTCCGTCAGCTGCTCCTCACAAGACTTGTGCTCCAGACCCTTCACCAGCTTTGTTGCCCTTCTCTGGACACACTCCAGCACCTCTACATCCCTCTTGCAGTGAGGCGCCCAAAACTGAACCCAGTATTTGAGGTGCAGCCTCACCAGTGCTGAGTACAGGGGGACAATCACTGCCCTGGTCCTGCTGGCCACACCATTTCTGATACAAGCCAGGATGCTGTTGGCCTTCTCGCCCCCCTGGGCACACTGCTGGCTCATGTCCAGCTGGCTGGTGACCAGCACCCCCAGGCCCTTTCCCACCAGGCACTTCCCAGCCGCTCTGCCCCAGCCTGTAGCGCTGTGTGGGGCTGGTGTGACCCAAGGGCAGGGCCAGGCACTGGGCCTGGTTGCACCTCATACAACTGGCCTCGGCCCATCGGTCCAGCCTGTCCAGATCCCTCTGCAGAGCCTGCCTGCCCTCCGGCAGGTCAACACTCCCTCCCACCTTGGTGTCACCTGCAGACTTACTGAGATTGCCCTCATCTAGATCATCAGTAAAGATATTAAACAGAACTGTCGCCAACACTGAACCCTGGGGAACACCACTTGTGACCAGTTGCCCGCTGGTTGTGACTCCATTCACCACCACTTGCTGAGCTCAGCCAGCCAGCCAGCTTTTAAGCCAGTAAACAGTACACCCGTTCAGGCCAGGGGCAGCCAGTTTCTCCAGGAGGATGCTGTGGGAGACTGTGTGGAAGGCTTTACTAAGGTCCAGGTAGACACTATCCACAGCCTTTCCCTCATCCACTAGGCAGGTCATCTTGTCACAGAAGGAGATGAGGTTAGTTAAGTAGGACCTGCCTCTCATATCCCCATACTGGCTGGGCCCCTTGGCCCTTCAGAACTATCTCCCAAGGGTCTCTGTCAGTCAGGCTCTTAAACAGGGCGAAGCTGGCCCTCTGCAAGTCCAAGGTAGCGATTCTGCTGACACCCCTCCTTACTTCTCCAATAATCGAAAACTCTGTCATCTTAAGATCACTGTGTCCAAGATGGCCTCTGACCACCACATCACCCACCAGTCCTTCCCTGTTTGTACACAGCAGGTCCAGTGGGGCATCTCCCCTGGCGGGTTCACTGACCATCTGTCTCAGGAAGTGATCGTCCACACACTCAGGAACCTCTTAAACTGTTTCTTGTCCACAATGTGTATTTCCAGCAGACATCTGATAGGTTGAAGTTCCCCATGAGGACAAGGGCTAGTGATCTGGAGAGCTCTCCCAGTTGCTTGTAGGATGTTTCATCTGTCTCTCCATCCTGGTTGGGTGGTCTGCAAAGGACTCGACCAGGATGTCCACCTTGTTGGCCCTGCCTCTGATTCTTGCCCATAAACACTCAGCCCTATTGCCACCATTATTCACCTCTAGGCAGTCAGTGCTCCCTGACATACAGACTTACTCCATCATCTCTCCTTCCTTGTCTATCCCTCCTGAAGAGTTTGTAGCCCTCCATTGCAGCTCTCCAGTCTTGTGAGTTACTCCACCATGTTTCTGTGATGGCAATTATGTCATAGTCTTCTTGCTGCATAATGGCTTCCAGCTCTTCCTGCTTGTTGTCCATGCTTTGGGCATTGGCATAGATGCACTTCAGCTGTACTGTTGATCACACCTCCAACCCTGGCATGCTGCCCCCAGGCTCATCTCTAATGAGTTTGGTTTTATTCCCTTCCCCCTTTGAATCTATTTTAAAGCTTTCTAGATGTCCCCTGCTAACCCCTGACCTAGTTAACTCCTGACCTAGAATCCTTTGCCCCCTGTGAGGCAGATGAAATGATGATAGGAGAATGGATGCCCATGTACCTGGGCAACTCGTGGAAAGCACTGTGGCTGCCTAATAATTTCTTGATTTGAAAGGGGTCAAGGCAGGTGACTTTCTGGCAGTGCTGAAAATTGTCTCTTTTTCCTGGGGGGAAAAAAAAGGCTAAAAAAGAGTGAAGAATTGGCTGACAAACTGAAATCCTACTGAGATGGTGTTGAGAGCTTCTGGCAGTTTTACAGTTGGAGTTTGCTGCTTGACACATTTAGTTATGGAGTCACTTAAATATCTCTTCTTTCTCTTGGCTCTTTGACACTTTGCTGCTGCTTGATAAGCCTGACAGGTGACTTGGGCAGCTGTGCCAGCGATACGTAATTGCCTCACAGTTCTACCTGTTCTTTATCACCTGTAATTATACCTCAGCAACTAAAATTACAACCCAGTGCTTAGATGAAAGCAGCTCATGGAAGAGGAAAAACAACTGTCTGAAGTTAAACCAAGGAAGGCAGATGGTATCCTGAAGGCTTTTTTGAGGAAGTTTTATAGTTCATTGACAAACTGATCTTAACAGCTGGTAGAGTAGGCACGTTCTCAGTGCTTGTGTTGACCCTGAGAGCTCACCCTGCAGCATCTTTGGATAGATCCCTTGGCTCATATCTAGCAAAAAAATGCCTGTCCTGTTCTGCCACACAGGAGCCTCATCAACTTTTCAAATACTCATCACATATTTCTTGAAATTCACAATTGATTGTGCAAAGTTGATTATATTTGGGGAACTTCACCAGTATAGAAAGTGACCGTGCATCCCCTTAGCAGCTCAGTTTATGACAGAGCATCAAACCTTTACTGCTCAATGGAGTTCTGAAACAGAGTCTCAGTCCTTATCTTCACGGCCCAGATACGTAGCCAGGATGCTTGAATGATTGCTAAAACTTATTTTAATAGAACTGCTGAGAGGGGTGATGACTAGTGTCAGCAGCAATGGTCCACTAAGATTCTGTATTATAAGGTATAGCTCATCTGTAGAGAAGATTACAGATCACCTCTAGGGAAGGAACAACAACGTAAGTCTCATCAGTTTCTGCTCTTAAGTGTGAGGGTGCCTTTGTTTTGACCTTTTCTAGCACAAATCCAACAAAATCAGCTACAGATGTTTTCTCGTTTTCCCTTCAGGAGAGAAGCAATGTGTTAGATTTTCCTTAATGCAGTCTTAAAGGTACTCCTCTCCTGTGATTTTCATTTTGTAAGAACCAAAATAGGGTAGAATAAGAGGAGTGTGTTTGAAAGAAGAAAGATTTATCTTGCATACCTGTTGATTTTGGGCTGTAGTGAAATAGTATTAGATATTAAAACATTTATTCCTTTAAACAAAGAAAAAATCCCTGAGGTGAGGACAGCACTTCTTGATGTTGACACTTGTTTTGTGTTTAATCCTCGAGTGTATTTTGTGTGACCCTTTTTTTCTTCCTCCTTTATCATAGAATATTGACTCTACGCTTCACTATATTCACAATGATTCAGATTTGAGCACCAACAGTAGTTTCAGCCCTGATGAAGAAAGAAAATCCAAAGTGCAGGTAAATGACAATGATTTCTGGTTTTCCTACGTGTTTTAATTAAGTGGATTTTTTTTTGTGTGTATGTGGGGATTGCTTTTATGCATGGTGTTCAGTCGTTTCTGGTGTAGCTTCTATTAAATATGGCAAACCTCTCAAGTATTTGAAAATGTTCTGTGTCTCGAGAGATAATGGCTGATTTCAGCAGTTGCTTCTGTTTTAATTATGTATAAGAGATACCAGTATTTTTTGACATGAGGTAATGGTTGTTGTAGACTTCCAGGCTCTGGTTTCATTTGGTTTCATTTTCTATGGAACCTATCCTATAATGGAAATTAGGTTATTGAGGAAACAGGATTTTTTTTTTAAGGGTTTTGAGTATACTGCCCCGACCCCATGACAGCTTTTTGCAGAAAAGTTGCAAGAGGGTTTCATTAAGCTTGAACTGTCTCTTTGTTATTTTTTTCCCCAAAGGAATGACTGTTTGTTGTTACATAGTTCAGTATTAAGCATGCCACCTTGCACCAGTGTGATTCCTTGAGTGGGAACCTCAGTCCCTCTTGTTGCTTATGTAAGCTGAGCTATTTGGCAGCTGTGTTAAGGAAATCCTATTGTGCACCCCCTTGGGTAGAGTCAGTGCTTGAAATAAACTGGCAACAGCTGAAACAAAGACTGTGTTGAAGTCAACGCAAAGAGATTTTCACAAAATTTTAGTTCAGATGCTTTAATTTGTCAGTGGGGAGAAGTATTGGTCTTCACTGGAGATTTCTGTCTCTGGAGACGTCTTTTCCTTCCTGCTGACTGTTTAGGGTAGAGGTCCTTGAACTACGGCCTGCGGGCTGGATACGGCCCCCCAGGGTCCTCAATCCAGCCCCCGGTATTTACAGAACCCCCCGCCCGGGGTTGGGGGGGGAAACCAAGCAGCCACAGATGGCTGCCTGCCACTGCATCCGTGTGCCGGCCCCCTGGTTAAAAAGTTTGAGGACCCCTGGTTTAGGGAGTCCAGAAGCGATATGGAACATGTATACTCTGCCCCCTCCCCTTCCCTCCCTCCCCAAGGCGTTGTAATTTAGTTTTCTTCTCCCTACCTCCCCAAGATTTTGAGAGGAATAGGAAAATTATTTTCGAGCAAGTCTCACTTGCTATTCTGCTATTTGTGTGGATAAGTTATAATGACCAATTTGCACAGCCTGTGAGCCTGAGTGTTTGTAGAAAGGTAGAATGTAGCATCTTAATATCCTGGTCTGCCAAAGTAGACAGTGATCTGCCCATTCAACTGTTACTAAGTTAGTCTGTATATTTTCAAATAGCCCTCAGTCTTGTCATTGTTTCTTTGGAACTTTTTGGTGGAACTTATGAAATACTAAACCCTTTTCATTCTTAAGAGATTGTAATTAAATCATACTCTATATTTGTGGGGGGAAAAAGTTTTCTTCTGACAGCATGCCCTGGAATTTTAGTAAGCCTCATGAAAATTTACTGAAAATAGTATAAACACTCTACCCTTTTCTTGCTGTAGGATGTTGTACCTCAGGCCTTGCTAGATCAGTATTTATCAATGACTGATCCATCTCGTGCACAAACAGTTGATACAGAGATTGCCAAACACTGTGCCTACAGCCTGCCAGGTGTGGCACTTACGTTAGGCAGACAGAACTGGCACTGTTTGAAAGATACCTACGAGACACTGGCATCTGACATGCAGGTAAGCTCAAGAAGCTCTGACAGTGAATGCTCTGAACTGTTATGATGATTTGTCTTGTTTAGTGGGTGTTGGGTTGCTGTGCTCTCTCCAGTGGGAATGTGAAGGGGAGGTCTCCAATTTTCTCGGCTCGCCTGAGATCTTGTGGCAGTGCTTGCGGTTCTCATAGGTATGAGAATTTGGGCTGTGCTGCTGTGCATGAGCAGACATGTGCCCCTGCAGGCATGTCTGGAGCTCAGTGAGTCAGCCTCACACCAGGCCTTTTTCGGTGGCCTTTTGGTGCTGTATCCAGTCAGTCATAAGGGAATAACATCACCACCACCACCATGCAGTGTTGCTGTTTTAAAAACAAATACTGGAAATAACAGCATTTTCCTTGTCAGGTGGTATGGAGGTAACTGTGCATTTTACTTTTGGTTTACAGTTGTTCCCCATTCCTCCTTTGTTTCCTTTTTTGGAGATGCTCTTTTTATGTTTTGGGTTTTTTAACATTCTCAGACTACTTCACCTCTCTTGAACTTGCTGGTTGCTATGTCAGAGCAGCGGTTCTCGGTGATGTGCAGTGA
This sequence comes from Falco punctatus, assembly GCF_963210335.1. Taxonomy (NCBI): domain Eukaryota; kingdom Metazoa; phylum Chordata; class Aves; order Falconiformes; family Falconidae; genus Falco; species Falco punctatus. Next base: position 61,135,349 of record NC_137582.1, on the reverse strand, counting down.
GTAATTTTATACATAGCTATTGCTCACATTTTCCAAACTCTTTTTGAAGCCATTAAAAACAACTAGCTAATAAATTTAAAAATTAAATATAAACAAATTACTCTGTGTTCAAAACTGTCCAGAGTTTATCACCAGTCTAATCTAAACTAAGATTGAATCACTAAACCAGGGCAAGAGAACAATACACATGTTAATTGGAAAGTGCTGGCTAAAGAATGGATGCTTTTTTCTTTTTGAAAAGACTTACTTGAAATAGTTACTGTATTAAAACAGTGCCCCCTCGGTTTAGGGCGAGTAAAAGCTCTACTGGTCCTTAGACTGCTGAGCACTCGATGTGGATGAAACTTTACCTATTATGGAAGCTAAAATATGCCAGCTGGAACACTGTTGGATATATCTTATGCTGTTTTATATATTAAACAACTGAGAGAGTAGTAGTGTGGAACTAATTTATCCAAAAGAATTTATAGCAGAGTGTAACATGTGGAAGAGTACCGATGTCAGGAATACCGTTTTCCTTCCTGACACCTGGAAAATTGAAATATTTTCATTACTCTGTTTGCCTAGTTCCTTGATACTCAGGTGGAAGAAGTGATACCTTGTCATTTGTCTATGCCACCCTTCCCCCCACCCCCCTTTTCTTTTTGTTTTTAAATTTGCCATTTAATTTTCAGTTGTTAATTGAGACGCTGTGGAATATATTTGTAAGTGCTGTAGCTCACTGGGAGTCACACTTGGATACTGACCCTCAAGTTAAAATAGAGCATTTCAGATGATACATCAATGGAACTTATTTATTTATTTTACAGTGGAAGGTTCGGCGGACACTAGCATTTTCTATACATGAACTTGCCGTCATCCTTGGAGACCAGCTTACAGCTGGAGATTTAGTTCCTGTCTTCAATGGCTTTTTAAAAGATTTAGATGAAGTCAGGATAGGTGTGCTTAAACACTTGCATGACTTTCTGAAGGTATGTCTGTGTTCAACTCTGGGCAAGTGCAGTTATGTGTTTTGCTTCATTTAGTTGTATGGACTTTTAAAAATAGCACAGTATAACTCTATGGGAATCTGTGCAGATGTCGGTTGAATACTAGAATGTATTGCTGATACTTCCTTTTCTCTGAAGAGCCTGGTTCATGCATGTTTATTCAGTATATAGATGCAGGCGGATAGTATTAAGTTTTTTTTGACGGCTCTAACCTCTCTACACAGCTTACTTCTCAAATTTCTTTAGGAGTTTTTGTGTTAACTGCCTCATTTTTGGAGCTGAAAGACACAGTTCATAAAATCTTCTAAAGTCAATGCTATCTTTACTGCTTACCCCTCTTGTTTCCTAGAGTAAAAGTAGAGAATAGATTTTGCTTTCAGTAGTGCCCCATGTGATTTTAGAGACTTAAGCATGATAGGGTTTAGCCTAGGAGAGCAACACTATTGCTGAACGTATTTTTTTTCTAAATTGAAGAAAGTTTTTCATTAGTTGTACTTTAAAGCTGCTCTTCTATGTGCTTATTGTAGCCTGCGCTTTATGTAAGCTTATATTTATTGTTACAGCTTCTTCATCTTGACAAAAGACGAGAGTATCTTTATCAGCTTCAGGAATTCCTCGTGACTGATAACAGCAGGAACTGGCGTTTCCGTGCTGAGCTGGCTGAGTATGTAGTTTTCTGGATGCTTGTTTTTGTTGTTATGGATATGTAAAAGTGATAAAATGATAGAATAGATATTTTACAGTGACATTATTAATTTTTAGTTAGTGGATAGTCCCTATCCTCCACTCGTTCCTGTTGCTTAAAAATTCCCAGTAGCTGTATATCACTTAAAATATTGGAATGTGAATGTCTTGTTCCATCACCATATGCTGGAAGCATTACCCTTCCATAGAAAAGAAATTGCCAAAAGAGAAGACCACATCTGGTTGCTCTTGAAGTCAAATAGAAGTGGTTTAGCTGTTTGGTTTCGAGTTGCTGTATTTGATGAGTAGGCTGAATTTGTGACAGTGAAATGGAGGAGATCGAGATCTTGAGGGGAGTAAAGAAAGTGAGCAGCAGAGTAGTGACCTTGGACTTCATCTGAGCAGACTTTAACTTTTTTGTGGAACTGGTAGGGGGGCTTCTATGGAAGGCAGCTCTGAAGGGTCGAGTTGCTCAGGAAAGCTAACAGAGGAAGGGGCTTCTGAAATTCAGTGAGGGACAGATGCTAAATCCTGTGCGTGGGAAGGAAGAGCCTCTGACAGTGGTAAAGACTGGGGACTGGCTGCCCTGGGAGCAGCTCTGCTGGAAAGGCCCAGAGTATCATGGAGGACGGTGAGCTGCACGTTGGCAGCACAGTCCTGGGCTGTATCAACAGGAGCACAGTCATTATCTGTCAAGCGAGCAGATTAGCCCCCTCTAGTCAGCACTCACTAGATCTCATCTGGAGTCATACATCCATACCAATACAAGAAAGGTGCTGATTGGCTGGAACAAGTTCTGCAGAGGGCCACCAAGTTGATCAGGGTTGCAACACTCATCCTGTGAGGAGACACTTTGTGACCAGGGCTTTTCTAGCAGGAGTGATGAAATGAGCGTATAGTAATGACTGTGATGGTGTATCTTTTGAATTAATTTTGAAAGACCTAGTTTAACAACTCATCATGATGCCATGATGTCTTTGCTGCATTTAAGTGTTGCTTTGATTTAATAACTATAAATCACTTACCTGTTACTGCGGTATGGAGGCGTTCAATCAGCTGCTTGTGACGTGTCATGCCACTTCTGTTGACATGCTTTCTACCATTCATGACACACTATTGTCTGCAACTTGCTGAAATCTTGATGAACTCACTACAAATTGAAGAAGACTGGTAATTTGTCTAGTTGTCCAGTATACTCTGAAATAGAGAAAGTTTATTGATTCGGTATATCAGTGGACGGAGGTTACTTATCAGACTTAAGAGCAGTGACTTTGTAGCTGTACATGTGTTATGTGTGAGATGTCTTTACTAGGTATTCAAATGTGTGTGCACACTGCGGTGTCCTTCACAGCTGGATCACTGTGTTGCATGTACATTGTAGCTGTTACCAGGATCCCTGCCTTGTAAATGCAACATTGGTTTCCTTGCCTTTTCCCCTAGTTCTTCATTCTTTGAGCTCATGCATGCATTATTGTGAATAAGTGGCAATTTAAAATTTGTAAGTGACCCACAGTCTGGCTGATAGCACTGAAAAATAGATTTTGCTTTTCAGTAACTTTATTATGGCCACATTGCATATTTAGCAAGTGTTGTCTTACAAATGATCATATTCACAGTTAAAGCTACCTTTCTTCTTATTATAATGTACTCTGGTTCTTTTTCCATCTTGTAGGCAACTGATCTTGCTTCTAGATCTGTACAGTGCCAGAGACATTTATGACTACTTGCGACCTATTGCTTTCAGCCTCTGTGCAGACAAAGTGTCTTCTGTCCGTTGGATTTCTTACAAGCTGGTAAAACAATCTACGTAAATTCAGGATTTCAAACTTCTGAGGGTTGGTGGTCAGAAGTAATTTTTTGTATTTTTTTTTCTTCTCATTTCTTCAAGGTTAGTGAAATGGTAAAAAAGCTGTACCTGGCTTCAACATCAACCTTCGTGGTAGATCTCATGAACGAACTTGTTGAAAAGTTCTGTAGATGCCGCAAATGGTCTGGTCGGCAAACTTTTGTCTTTATTTGCCAGGTGAAATGTCTTTTTGTTCGTCTTATTTGGTTTTGGGAGGCAGTGGTGGTAAGAATTAAGGGGAGATAGCTGCTGGAACTCTTCAGCTGTCTATTGACACTATTTTAATCAACATGTGAGAACTCTGTTTCCATTAGGTTTCATGGCTGCTTTCTTCTGTGTTGCTCCGTAGATGAGCTTTAGTGCATCTTTAGCTTAGCATATTAACATCAGCTTGTTAAATCTGGTGTTGAATGTAAAACAAAAGCATAGCAAAATAATCTCTAAATTGGGAAGCCGCTTTGTTACTCGACATGAAATGAGATTTTTACAGTACGCTGCAGCAGCCTACTGCTTTTTTGGGTTACCCTTCAGAAATCAAGCACTAGGAATTGCCTAGAACTCTGTAGCCAACTAGTGCAGCTTGGTCAAAACCAATGTATTCTTAGCAAAATAAGCAGAAGAGTTGAAACTAGCTGGGGTCCTGAGGAAATGGTCAAATCTGGAGGCAGTAGCAGAGGTGCAGTCTGGGAGCCAGCATGACTGCTGCCCAAGTGGGACAGTTCTTTGAAGTATTTGGAGAAATGCGAGCTTTGAGTGTATATAGAGAAACATGTTTGGGTGCAACAGATGCTTATTGAGATGAATCATTCTTATCATAATACAGTACCTAGTTAAAAGAAAGAGTAAATCAGTCTTGAGAAGGATTGGGAAAGTCTTTTACTTTTCTTCCCTGTTTTCAAATGATAGTGATTAAAAAAACCCCAAACAATAAAAATAAGTTGCCAGCCTTCATGCAAAATAAAGTGGGCTTCTAACCAAGCCTGAATTTCCTCAACACTAACTTGCTGCATTGTGTATGACTTTGTGCTAGAAAGTATTGTACCATATTTTATAACTTTGTGGATACACCTACTGTATTTGTGCTATGAAGGCAATAAGATCTGTTAGCTCTGATTATGTGTTGGGATTTTATCCTCACTGTGCTGAAATGTAATGAAATTGTTTCTGTGTTCTTGCCAGACTATCAGCGAAGACGACTGCCTGCCCATGGACCAGTTTGCTGTGCATCTGTTGCCACACTTACTACACTTGGCATCTGACAGGGTTCCAAATGTTCGAGTCCTGCTTGCAAAAACATTGAAGCAAACCCTTTTAGAGAAAGGTTAGTCACAGAGAGAGTCGCAGTGAGCTCACTGCGTATCTTTTTGTCCCTCCGCTTTCCTGTAGTCAGCTGGGAAAGAAGAAACAACATCAGAAGTGGGTCACACTTGCTTTTACAGTTTCCTTGGTGTGGGATGTTACCTTGGCGGACATAAACCCACAAACCTTGTTGTGGCATCAGAGCCACTGTTTGTAATGCTGAGGAAATAAGAGTTCTTGCTCATATGCCAGCCTGCTCTTTTGGTACCATTTTCCCTGAACAAAGTAGTTTGTGGAGTTGTTGTCAGGGCACAGAAAGCACACATGAACAACTAGCAACTGTGAGGTTGTTGAGCAGTGCCCTTTCCTCAGTTAAAAAAAAATTCTGTTAATGTTCTTTGTAATAAAAGAAAGAGAAATCCTTACATACAAATCCACCATCTGTTTTCTTACTGGAGATGTCAGCTGTTTGTTTTTTATATTTTATGGTAGCAGTGGGAAGAAAGTTTATCTGGAGTATCTTCAGGGAAATTAGACTTCCAACTTTCAAACTGCAGACTTTGCTTAGGAAGGCACCCCCAGTACATGGCAGGTACCAGAAGAGTCAGTGGTGCTCGGTGCCCAAAGGTACTGTAAAGGAAAACAGCATCAGAAATACTATGCTGTTTTGTAAACAAGCAGTGTCCACACTCGGAACACTTCATCCAGTTCTGGTCACTTTCTCAGAACCATAGACCAGCTTGAGGACTGTTGTTTGTAGTGTAGAAAATGTGAAAATAAATGCAAAATGTTCAGGGCACCGGACAACACAAAGGATGCCAGCACAGTGAGAGCTAGGCTACTGCTAGCTGTCCTGTGCACACTGGAGACTCTGAGTAAACATATGTAGGCAGTTAAGATGGATCAGCTGATGTGGAGTAACTTACCCTCTTGTAAACTGTGCCAAGGCTGTCACTGTTACTGTGTAGTATTGATATTTTTGTTGTCCTTGCTATTTTTGTGTTCCTCTACCTGGACGGTACATCCCCATTGCGCATTGCCACTATGTCAGCTTATAATACAGATAGTCCCTGCCTCAAAGATGTTACGTATATGATTAGGGATGGTGGATAGGTTATGAAAGGCAGATTTAAAAAACAAGTTCGGAAGTTTTTAAACCTCAGATCTAAACTGCCCTTTCTGAGCTTTTTGTAGTTACGTCGCTTTTATGCAGTTTGCCTAGTTCATGAAAACTGTCAGATGTTGTAACTTCTTCCACTCTTATTTCACGTTACCCGTTTTATTGTTTGATAATTATTTGACAATGGAATTGGAACTGAAATGGAGTGGCATGGCCATGGGTTTGTGATAGCTTCCTTCTGTCACAAATAGAAGCACACTCCTTCCAAGTCTCTTGCAGGTTGTTTTTCCTCTGCTTATGGAGTCTGTCATGCTTACTTCTATACTGAAGGACCGTAGAAATCCTGTACTCTAACACAGCACTGTTAGAGCCACTGTGCTTTGAATTATTTTCATTTATTCTGACATGGAATGATTTAATTTTTTTAAAAGTGAATTTATAGGTATATTCAGAAGCATATTGTGTGTCTGCTCAGATATTCCGGTTTGACTATACGTGTACACGGTCTTCTGAGGTTTTGAACCTCATGATAGTATGCTGAGGTTTGTGTTGAAGTATCTGCTGTCTTCTCTTCCTGTAAGTCTTGTGCATTTTCTCTTACAGAGTATTTTCTGAATTCTGCCAACTCTCATCAAGAAGCTGTGGAACAAACAATTATGGCGCTCCAAATGGATGATGACAGTGATGTCAAATATTTTGCAAGCATACACCCTGCCAGTACCAAAATTGCAGATGATGCTATGAGCACTGCTTCGTCAACGTATTAAAAAGTTCTGAATGTTGCTATAATTAAAAAAAAAATTGAATTAAACACACTGTCCTCAAATGCTTCTAAAATGGTTGATCTAGGACAACCTCTTTGGAAGGAGAGATTTCTTGCCAGACTTAACAGGTAGATGTTATCTAAACCTGGTAACAGGAAATTTTAAGTCAAGAGAAGTAAACATACCTGTGTCAGCTTGACTTTAGAAAAACACTGCTCAGAGGATTATTTTTGCCACCGAAGCCTTAAATCTTCTGTCTTCCTGAACAAATGAAACTTGAATTGGCAGATCATTTTAATTGTAGAAAGGATGCGATTTCCAGAGACCTGCATTGTTTCTCCTGAGGAGTTAACTTAGCAAGTATTTTCTGTAGCAACTGATAGATGAAATGGCCAGAAAGGCAAATTTATACCAGGATGCAAGACCTCCAGTATTAGCGCTAAAAGTTTTTATCATTCACGGAGTTGATTTGTGTGCAGCTGGGCACACCCTTAAGTGGGAATAGCTTTGATGTTTGTAAATGGGAAAAGTAGAAATTTGGATTTCTCTTAAGGGCTCAGTGCTAACACTAAACTAGAATTTGATTTTAATCCTTAAATGCAGCATATTGCTGTACCCATTAGCAGACAACTTTGCTGAGTACCTGTGTCCTAATTATTTTCATGCTGGTCATGACCTAAAGAAAATTTATTAGCACATGTGCTTTAAGTCAGGTATTTTTAACTTGATCATGATTGGCTCTGAGGTGCAACTTTTTTCTTCATATACTGTACATATCTGTGAGCCTCCTTGGAGAGCTGCAGTCCTTACTCATGTTGTTTAAAGCTGTTGTGATACAAGTTGTTCTCTACTTGTCCAAATAAAATTTATTAATAAGATTCAAAGCAATCTTGTGACCTTTTTAAGACATTAAAAGAATAAGTTTGAAATTTAAGTGGTTGTCTTTTTTTCTAGTTCTTTACGCTCTGATGGCTGTTGCAGGGGGAAGTGGTTTGCTTAATGATTGTGAAGAATTTTGCATTTTGAGATGGAGTGTACTACAGCACAGGTATGCTGTGGCTGTGTAATTGAGGTTTTGCTAGATTGTCTCTCAAGCATCCCTGTTGTGCTTGGGAACCTGTCGCTCCAGTGTGAAACGGCATCTTTGCTAAAGTGAGTGTGAGTATCCACCTCAGTCCAGATTTACAGGAAACTGTGAGCTGCCCTTAACCTACCTTCAGTCCCTTGACTGCTTTTGTTTTCTCTTATTTAAAAATACTGATACAATATCTTCCTCTCTGTCTTCCAGGGGCAACTTGCTTAAATCAGCTTTCCTCCAGCCTGGCAAACCTGAAGTGTACGAAGCTTATTTTCTTGAGGAAGTAGAAATGGTTTATGTCAGCTTATCTTTGATGTATTTTAGCAGAACTTTTTCATTTATCAGTCAGGTGCCCAATACTCTGGAGTTCAGCCTCAGGCAGGCATGTCTTTTTTTTGTGTGGCCCTCTTTTCTTGGGAAAACAGATTCCTCTGCAGTTTCTTCTCTGGTAAACAGAAAGCTGCTCTTTACTCCCCAAAGGCTTGCTTCTTGATTCCCGAGCATGGCCATGGACGCATGATACAGAACCATCTCTGTCTGCCTTGAAGCTTGGTGGGTTTGGGGTTTTTTGTTTGATTTTTAAAATATTTTTTTATTTATTTTAGGGTTGGGGTTTGTTTTGTTTTGGGTTTGGTTGTTTTTTGTTTTGTTCTGGTGTAGAGGTTTTTTTTCTTTCCTTTTAGATTTTTCCTTTGCTTGTCCCTTTTTCTTTTCAAAATTGGCTTAAAATTTGAAAAGGCAACTATATGCCCAGGTCAGAAGTTACTGTAGTATAGGTAATACTCTCATCAGGTGTTCTCCTCCTCATGTTCTCTAAGAATTGTTCAGAAATCATGTGCAAATCCCTAGAGAACTAGGCAGGGTGCCAGCAGACTGTCAGAAAGCAGTGAGCTCTTCAGGCAGGAGGATATCTGAGCTCTCCCTGCTGACATGGAGAACAACTAAAAGTAACTAGTCCTTTCCCAGGCCAGATGATTTCCATTTGAGAAATGCATGTTGAAGTCCAGTGAATTTCCGCATTTTTTTGGGGGTACATAAATCCCTTTGTTTTTTGCCTCAGTGACGGTTGAATTGTAGTTGGGTCACGTGTGTGATTTCTAAGGTGAATGGCATCAGCTTTTTGTTGAGACCAGAGCATGCTTCAGGTCATCTAACTGTGAATGGAATGCAGTACTCACTGGAGGAGTAGTGAGACTTAAAAAATAAATAAATAAAAAAAAAACTTAGCGTTTGAAGTCCAGAATGAACATATCCAACCTAATTCCATTACTGTACTATCTACTTGTTCCACTAGTCCAGTAAAATGAAGCATTATATCTGATCCATTTAGGTATTTTCTAGTTATTTAAGGGTAAGACACCTTTAAGTTGAAAAAATGAGACCGATCTTGCTGATGCTTTATTTCTCTGTTCTGTGTTTCTTCGGTACTGGTGTGGACTTGTGAATTTGAGGTAAAGTTTGAGGCTTTTCCTAAGGAAAACTGAGTGGTTTCAGTTGCAGAGTGCTTGAATTCCCCTGACGTGGAACAAATAATGATCATATTGAGGGAAGAGAAGAAATAGCTGTCTTTCTCCTTTTTCCTTCACCCAGCATGTCATGGATCTGTCTGCCTCTTTTTCTGCTTCATTTGGTGATTCCCAAGAAGTGAAAGGTAAGGAAAGGTTTGCTTTATTCTCAGCATTGCCCAAGAGCACTTGATCTGAGGGCTGTCGTCTCTATTGCTGAACTTTGATAGGGAATTTTCTCATGCCAGCAGTGTTAGTGGTGTTGGTAATTCAAGCTTCAACTTGTCCCTAAGGATATGGAGTTTGGCAAAATGTGTATCTCTGTTCTGAGCAGTGAAGAAAGATGTTTTTTCTGTGGGACAGTGCCTGGGAACACTGCCAAAGATCCTGGTGAATTCTCTCGTGTGTCTTCCCCAAAGAAAGATTTATATCTCAATTGATTTCTGTTTTGGTCAGGATTTCTTGAGCAGAAAGTGTGGTGGCTACCAAATTGTCATCTGTTGGTCCATGGTTTCCCAAAAGCAGTATCACAGCTTTACCCCCACCTTCTTGGGAGAATACCAGATCAGTCCTGTCTGGCTTTCTCCCTCTTGCTGTTTTTCACAGCAGGTTTTCTGTCTTTGGTTGTTCCTGCCCAGAGAACGTCAGGATTTTGTAGGGCAGTTTCCTCACCACGCTTTCCTGCGGATGTCATGCCAATAAAAACTGGCAAATGACTGACACCCCCTTGAGGGTAGTTTGTTTTTAAACGAGACATGACTGATGCTTGGAAATCAGTTTTTACTCTTTTGAGTGTCCCAGATAGCTGTTGCACAAATTCCTGGCCCTGTGGACAAGATCTGAGGTTCATTAGGACTACAAAATAGCAGGTTAATTTTGGACCAGCTGAAATAAATGTTTACATGGGCTTGGCAGGTGTAGGTCTGGCAGTGATTGTTTTCATGTTCAGCCAGTGGATCATAACCCCTCAGCTGCTTGTTACGCACTTTTTAGTGCTTGCCCCCTTTTCTCTGCACTGTCAGATGCAAGGGTTCAGAGATGGTTGATTTGAGTTGGTGGTGGTTGGGCAGAGAGGGGAGAATGGCAAAGTCTCTGCTCGGCACGCTCTGACGCTTTGATTGGGTTCCTTCCCATTGGCAGGGTCTCCTTTTGTTCCCTTGTCCTTTGTGTGGAAGCTGGTGTGCAGTGCTTGTTTTCTGACCTCATTTCAGCCTGGGGACCGCTCTGTCTTGGTAGGATGGCAAGAGGAGGCTGAGACAGGCAGATGGGCAAAAGCTGGTTCTGTTTCATCTGTTCTGTCATGTCAGTTCTCCCCTCCCTGATACTGCTGGGAAAGGCTCGTCTTCCTAGCTGTGCTGGCGTTCAGACAACATGGAAGGTACATTTAAAGTAATTAATCTTTTCTTTATATGCAGAGTTAGGACATACTGTTGGACTGCCTTAAAAATGTAACATTATGACGGGAAAGGCCATTTAAAATGTGCACGATCTTCTTCTCCCCCTGATCCCTAAGTGCTTTCAGACTCTGCCTTTTAGTTTTACTTAACTTTTACTTTATTTTTTACTTGGATCAGAAAAGGAAGTAAAGAGCCCAAGGCAGTGGGATTGTTTTGGGGTTCGATTGCTGTTGAGGTTGGACTACACCTAGCCGATTAAAATACACTTGTGATTTAGCAGAGACAAGTACAGAGATATTTAAACATCTCAAAGCCCTCTAATCATGGTCTGCTTGGAACACCCATTTCTGCAGAGGTGTAGTAAAGTTGTATGGGAAATGTTTTAAAAGCATTAACTGCAGGTTTTGAATCGTGGCTGTGAGAAGTGAAGGTACTGAGCACACTTTTCTGCATGTGTTTTAACAAGGCTACTGAGAGGAGGAGAGGTGCGCTGTTTGAACATCAAAAGAAATTTCAGTTGGTTTTAGTCAATCCGGGTTTCTTGGGTAGGTAAGAATCCCGATAAACTTGGTTTGAGTAAGGGGACAACAAGGCTGAGATGGGGCCTGGGCATCGTATTGGTCATTTATTTCACAGTTGTTTCTTCTGGTCTCTTGACTGAGGGCTTTTGTGTTTTGTTTCGCTTTGCTTTTTTTTTTTATTCACCTTCTGGATTTTTGTGCCTGACGGTGTTTTTTCCTACGAGCAGTACAGTCAGCAGAGGTGTCCTCCCCTACCTCCCTCCAGGTCCCACACCGCGATAGAACAGGCACTGGCTCGCAGGACCGGGGTGAGGGTCTGTGTGAGGGGGGTGCAGCAACAGGAACGTGGGACTCCCAGGCAGACCTGTTGCTTGTTGGCAAATGGCGTTCCTTGGTGCAGAAATCTTGGATGCAGTGTTCCCACCCGTCAAATCAAAATGTTTAGGGGCTGCTGACTTCCCCAGTCGTCTTCTGAGCTGGAGCTAAGCAAGGCTGTGCTGCCAGCTCCCTTCCCCCTCCGAAGGGGAGCTTCAGGCTGTGGGTGAGGGGGGCAGCATGGTGGTTCCTCTCCCAGACTGGGGAGTCCAGCAAAAAAGAAGGATTTGGGAAGGGGAAGGCCCATGCTGATGAGCCCCAGTTCGCAGTGAGCTGGTCTCTCCAGCGGCCGTGGTGCGTTCCTGTTTTGGAGGATGGAGCAGCCCTGACCTGATGGGGCAGGCCGGGGAGCTGCATGTAGGGAGGAGTTGGGTGACAAGTCAGAACGATTTGAGGAGCAGCATTAGAGGTTTTAGGGTGCAGCGACCTTTAGCCTCACAGTAGAAGGGCTCTCGGCCACTTTTCTGACTCTCATATAATCGCAGGGTACAGGCAGGGCAGGGCATGGGGCCTGCCAGCAGTGCAGGCTGCTCCCGCTGCCCTCAGCAGTAACTTCGCTGTATTGAGAGCTCTTGTGTTTTGCTGTTCAGACAGGGAATTTTTCCAGTGCGTGGGAGTGGGGTTGTCCGGTTAAAATCATATGCTTTGCAACATAACCCTTTGGCAGGCCACCTCGTTCAAGTCTTTTAAGATAGCAATGCAAGAAACTCCAGACAAAACACGGTAGCGGTCTGTTGCATCCAAGAGGGTCAGCAGGGAAAGTGCCAGGGCCGAGTCAGGGGCACGGAGTCTCCCAGGGGTCTGTTGTGACAGGTGTTACTTTGGGTACCCACAGTCTGTGACCGGATGGAGGAGCAGCGGGGAGCTTGGGCCAAGGCTGTGCCGGGTCTCCCAGCACCAGGAAAGGCTGACAGCCATTGCCTGGTAGAGTGCAGCGCTGCTGGAGTCCGTTGTAAAGAACACTGCAGAGAACTTGCGCTGCTGGGTAGAAGCCCTGTTTGGTCTGAACGAGGCATTTTCCCCTCTGCAGATGAAACACTGTGGGTCAGAGGTGCATGCTGAAAACAGAAAACCTTGGCAGTTTAAGCTTGGTGAAACCTTTTTTGGCAGAGGTTCAGGTTGGTGCTTTAATGATATTTTTTTTTCTTTAATTGAAACAGAATAGTCTTACATGATCAGGTGTAAAATTCTTGGCTTCGTACATAGAGCTAAATCTAATTTTTGAAGTCTATCTGACAGGACGGAGAGGTAAAAATGAATCTCTCAGTGCTAGTATTTGAATTAGCACCTGGAGGTGGAAGCTTCCTGTACAGCAGTTCTTTTATCTTCATCATGGATGATGAATTTCTGGAACACCTTATGGTTCCCTGAGAGGAGGAGAGAAAACCTTTCAGAAGGTGGCTTCTGCCTCCATCAGAATGAAGCTGAGTTGAAAACCTGGTGTGGACAACGCAGAGCCCAGGAAACATGGAAGGCCACTGGAATGCAGCAAGGTGTTGGGACACAAGCTGATGGCTTTAGACTTGTGGTAGGGGTATGGTCTGAGAGGGATACTGCCCACCGTTTTAATTTTTTTTCTCTTTTTTTCTTACCAATAAACACCACCACTCCTTTTTGACCACTTGGACAGTAACAGTTCACTTCAGGCTGCTATTTTTCAGAATGGAAGGACATTATTGGGAGGAAAAAATCCCTCTTTGTACTCAAGAGGCCTGAAGTTGGTTTGTACAGTTGCAGTATTTCAGTAAGCGATGAGTCCAAAAGCGGTCACATTTCCAGCTGGAAGTCACCTGCTGCTGGCCAAAACCAGGTTTGTGTCCTGATTCATGTTGGCATTGTAGTCCCGCTGGCTTGTTTATACGGTGCTTCTTGCTCCTTTGGGTTTGTGACTGGTCTGACATCTGTTCCAGGGTTGTGTTGGAAAGGACTATAAGGACAAATAAGGTATGTAGTTGTCCCCTGTCCTGAAGTAATGCTCCGTGGTGGAAACACCTAAGATTTTCAAGAGGAAAGTGGATGGGCCACATCAAACTGTCACAAAAGTTGTCAAGAACACTAGAATAAATGTTGAAGGCCTGTTGTTTCTTCATTTTGGTAAAGGTAAGTCAGTCTGGCATCTGACAGAGGTGGTGTTTCTGCACTCAGCACATACAAGGTGCACGCTGTTGACTTTAAGTCAATTTCAACGATGCTTTGATTTAGATAAATTGAAGATAAATATAGATAAATTCAAGACCTCACAAAGGTGGCTTGCTGTGCCGGTGCCACGGGAGGTGATCGCTTGAGTACCGCAGCTGCAGATTTCACGGTAAGGCACTTGGGGCTGGTAAGGCAGTTTTATAAAGTGATCTGAATAACGCAGTCAAGATTATTGTATTCTAATTACTTTCCACTTTATTTGAAATTAGCTTTGGGGTTTTTGGCTAAGTATTCGCAACTGCTGCACAAAGTCTTTGAAAGCTGCATCATGGAGTTTATTGGGGCAGGAAGAGCAGCCACCTTGCCCCAGCCCCACTGCCCCTGGGTGAGCACCTTGCCCACAGCGCTTCTGCAAGGGGATGGTGTGTGCCGCAGGGCTGGGAGGCTGTGGCCACCTGCCCCGGGACTTCCCCTAGGCTGTCTGGTTTCAGTGCTGTCAGTGGGTGTTTGATTTGGCCAGCACTGACTCACACCTAAAATTTTAACTACAGCTTGACGGGAGTTATTTTATCAATAACTGTTTATCGTTGGACATAGCATTTAAAAGAACATGAAAGAAAGTTTCAAAGAAGCATCTTTCTGGTGTTTTGAAACTAAAGTTCTGGTTGTGGTTACAGTTGCTGTATTACTGCAGGAGTAGCAATTCCACCTCCATTTAAGACTTCAGTGGCAACACAGTTCAAGTGCCTTGTAAAGAACGGTGTTCATGTGTTGGAAGTAATGATGTGAACAAATAGGATGGTTTTTACCTTTGCAACTGAAATCTCTAGTAGTAATAGAGAAGCAAAGTCTCAAAATCTTTAATTTGATCCAATTAAACTTGATCTTTAGCTGAGTTACAGAAGTTAACAGTATTCTGTCAGAGGAAAGCGGTTAAGGAAGTCTGAACGCATTTTTCGTATAAACTTCTCAGCTGCAGGCAGCTACCCAAGAAGAATAACTAACTATCATTTGCATTATGGAGCAGATAAATCAGAAACTACTTTCAAATGGCTGTTGAATTTATTTGTTTGATAAATACAATCCTAACAAAATAAAAGTTAACCAATATTAAGAGATTTGAAGAACATTAGAAAAACCCATGACAATTCAATAGGAATTAGTGTGAATTAAACAAAAAAAAGTTTAAATATTGCCAGCAAATATAAAATGTTTGTAACGAAGGCAAGGGAGAATGCTTTAGTTTACATTTGTCATCTGACCACATTTTCTGTGTTTATAAACTTTTTTTTCCAAATTTTAAAAAAATACTATGCTGTTTTCTATAACATATCAAAGCATTATTTGTACAAAATCAAATCATGGCCAATGATTCACAACAGTGCAATAGATAAAGAATACAACCACATCCAACAGGTGCTGAAAATAAATATCCAGATTAAAAAATAAGATAGCCTATATGCACTCTGTGGAGTTTGCTGTCTATATATGGATTGATGGATGAGTCTTGTGAGTGTATCTGAAACATTAAATGGCCCTTAAATGCCAGTGTGGCTGGAGACTTTTAAAGGGTACAAGCACTAAACCAGATGAAACCAAAAGTAAGTCCCACGTGGTGGCTGTTGGCTTTTTAAACAGCAAAAAAAAGAGAGGCTATTGCTGAACCCACAGTGCCTCTCATTGGCATCCTTCTTCAGGCTTGTTTCTGCAGAGAGAGATGCTATATTGCTTGGTCAGGTAGATGTCTCTTAAGTGACATAACCCACCCCTGTCACTGCCTAAAGCATCCATCAGTGGATTTCTCAGAGGGACTGAAACATTCTACATGGACTAAAAAAAAAGCTCTTGGCAATATGGCAACAGTGTGAACACAGCCTGTCTTAAACACAGGTATGATGACGGTGGTTTATGACTAAATGGGTTACCTACATTGCTAGTAGATATGAACGGCTCTCAATGAACATTTCCATCGTACAGGGACATAAATGTAAAAACTCGAGAGATGTTATTCAGCACATTTCAGAACAAAAATGAAGCTTAAGGGCATGTTAGGTAAACACTATACCCCACAGTCTCCCAACTTTTCAGCCAACCCAGAATAAATTTAAAGCTCCCTTGTATATAATCTGCATCAGAAAGGTATCAAAGGCACAAGCAAGAAGTGACTAGGTTAATAAGCAGAAATAATGGTGAATGAAGATGAAGAGATTCACAAGGCAAATAATTAGTAAGTGTGGGTGGGGTGGTGTTTATTTACTGAAAATGAGATCTTCCAATTCTGCTCCAAATGAATGTATATGATGATTTTGGTTTAAAATAAAACCGTTACTGAATTACTTTAAATCACCTGAAGGAAACCAGTCTTGAAATAATCTGATACTAACTGGAAAACTTTTCTGGCCTCTCCAAACTCACCTGAGTCTGAGGAGTAGAAGCCACAAGTATGAGAGACAAAAGTCTCCAGGGCTTAAAGAAAAGTTTCTTTACAGAATGTACACAGCCAGCAATAATTTGTGCAGTTTGACTCAAATTACAGTAATTTGCACAGTTCAGTTGATATTATGCATATCCAAGCAGCCTGATCAAATTGGAGTTTCTTTCCTGTCTTTACTTGGCGATGGCTTGACTTGCTGCTCCTTGCTTGCTTTTGGCTGCTCTTTGGCTGCTTTTGTCTCCAGGACACTGTCTCTTTGCTGCTGAGAAACACCCCCGCGTTTTTCTGGCTCCTCTTCTTCCTGCACCTGCTGCTCGGCTTTAGCTCGCTGCAGTAGTCGAAGCTGCACTCGCAGTTCTATGATGGCCTCTCGCTCCTCGTGAATCGCCTGGTTCAGGTGATTGTTCTTTATCTTTTAAGTAAGGAAAACAAACATCAGGCTCCTCCTGACAAAGAGCTGCTTGTAGCTGGTGGGGGCATTTAGCATTGGACAGTGAAGCTTTGCTGTTAACCTGGACAGCAATGTGGACTTGCACACAGCGGTGATTTAAAAACAGAGCACGTGGGTTGTACCCCTCGGCAAAACTGATGCAAAACTACCCGTCTGCACATGTGCAAACATGTCTGCAGACTAAATCGAGTAACCATTAGGGAGAAGAGTAGCAGCTAATAACAAGATTCAAATCTTACCTCCAGTTCTTCATTCTGCCTCTGCAAATCTTCCAGGATGACCTGCAGTTCCTCCTCATCTTCACTCTCACTTTCACTCTCAGAAGAATATTCTTCAGTTTCACTTCGGCCGTGCTGCTGGCGACTGAAAGATCAATGACAAAGTCCAATTTAAACGCTTCCTCAAGTCTGCCAGAACTGTAGCAGCGTTAAAAGAGTGAACTTACATTCACTGAATAATCTGCAATGGTTGTAAAAACAGTATCAGAATTTCCTTTCAAAGCTTAATTAAATAAACCAGTTATTTCCTAGGGGGGATTTTTTTTTTTTGTAGTGCAGAGGGTCTAGTTTCCTTTAGATCATAATTCCGTTGTTACGCTAACAAAATATTATAGTTGCTGAGATTTCAGTAAGAGGCAGCTTTCAGATGTGATGTTCATAGGGTGAGCTTTTAAGTGTAGTTTAGAGTATGATTTCAGAAAAGCCTCTATGTATTTTTAATGAGAACGCTCTCCTGCTGGGGGCTGTGGTGCCAGTAGTTTCTCTTTTACCTTTGTATTTCAGCTATTTCTGCTCGAAGGCGATCTATTTCTTCCTTCTCTGAGGCAATCTGTCTCCGCAGAAACTGCTCCATGGCCAGCAGTTCTTCTTGTTCTGTTAAAATCTCATTCTCCTGCAACGATCAATTAGTTCACTTAAAGCCCAGACTTTATTTTCTACAGGAACATAAATACGAGACTATGCTCTTCTCTGGCATACTTTCAGTAGAAGTGGTTAGCATGCCTGCTTTGAAATCCGATTCATCCAGACCACAAAGCAAATATATGTTCAAAATCAACAACGTCTGTTCTGAATCCTCGAGACTATCGCTGTACTGAATACTTGTGGCGATGACACACCAAATTCTGCAGGCCTGGCTGCCTGTTTTTCCTTAAATCACAGGAGGGGAAAGCTCTGGCTAACCAGTAAAATAACTAGAAAAACTGAATTCTAAAATACTTCTTTGAAGATGAATATAAGGAGGAAAGTACACTGGAAAGAAGATCAAAGCTACTGAGGGAAGCAAAGGAAGGTAAAAAAAGCCAGAGCAGTGCCTTACTTCCTTTGATCAGCAGGACAGTAGTAAGTAGTTAACAGTATTAGAACTGGTTAGATCTGGAAGTGCTTTCTAAGTACATTAACACCACAGAGGCTACTTTTTCTTTTTTTGCACAGGGTCTCTTTTCTGCGTCAACAAGTCTACTCAGCTTGGGGTTCCCTCCTGCAGGCAGCATTCCTTCCCTAATTTATTTACCATTAGAACAAAGTCTTGTATTTTAATGGACAGAGAGACCCCCTTTAAGCCTTCCATTCCCACTGCATTAGAAGGAACAGAGAAGCGTTTAGTATTTCTGAAAGATACAGAACAAGAAATAGCAGCAGACAAACAGGAAGGTGCCTGCCATCTACCTGTGCAAGTAGAATATTTATAACTTCTTCATTCTCGTTCATTTCTTCTTTGGAGACATCCTCCTTTGAAAGGCTAGCAATTTCTTGTGCAATCTTTGTTTCACACTCCTGCCAGAGAAAGGGAACAACTTTCAAAAGGACAGCTTCCCTGGTCACTATCTACTGTAGAAATTTTTTTTTTATATATATATAATGTATTATTTTCCAAATTCAGAATCACCATCTCAGTTGTCTTGAAAGGTTTCAGCAAGGTCTGTCCCTTCTCTGGGACATGAGACAGTTTGGAAAAAAAAAATGCTTCTGAAGTTTGTTAACCTTGAGTCTTCCAGTAATTCCTCTTGGTACTCCAGGACATTGTTTTAAGCATATAATGAATACGTGCTCTGTGAAACATGAATTTTTTAATGATATGCTTGGCTTTTTTTTTTTTTTTTTTTGTAAACAGCTGTGAAGCACTGAAGATCTTGCTGTCCCTAGGGAGAGCCTGCTGACCAAAAAACGCAGTACAAAGATTGAAATGTGGTTTAATCTAACTGGGTGCCTTTGCATCATTGCAAATTAGGGATCTGTGATTTAGATGTTTGGCCAATAAACAGAAAAGTTACCCACCTGTCTCTTAGCTTCTCTTAGTTTCCTCTTAAGAGCTGTTAAAATTCTTTGCACCTCCCAGAGTCTCTCTTCTTTGGATAAGTCTTTTATCCCTGCCTGCAAGTCTCTGTGTAAACAGTTCAGTAGAAACTCCTAGAAATATTGCCAAAGTAATTAGTGTCTTTAAGGTATCATAGCAGGGCAGACAAAATATCTTTTTGGCTTTGTGGCAACAGGCTTAAGAGTCCTGGTTTTCAAAGCTTGATGTCTAACAACACGTGTTAACATACATTCAGCACATGATCTACATGTTCTTAACACGTTCTCCTAGCCTCCCTCCCACAATAAAAGTCTTGAAGGACAGAGCAACACAATGCACGACAGACACTGCTATAATCATTGCAATACTGTAACAACTTTAAACCCATGAAACAGGTAAGAATATCACCAATCTCTTTCCAGTGGTCTCCGCTGACAGGATAATTGTGATAGAATTAAAGAATAGGTTAGAAGTTTATGAGAATTCACTACCAAATATATACAAGCCAGCACAACGAGAAACAGAAAAACACTAAAGTAACTGCCAACCTGTCGCCTGATTTCTTCTTTGATGCTTTCTTGTGTTTCTGGAAGTGCTGGCATTGTTGCCATATTTGACCAGCGAAGAGGTTTTGTCACCTGCTTTAGGGTCACATTCCCAAAGAACTCTTGAACATGTGTAAAAAACACATACAGGACACGGTTGCTGATCTGCAAAGAAAGGACAGACAAGATACTGGTTAAGAAAATTTATTCATATCACGTATATCTGTGAAGCACAGTATCTTTCTTCACAAACAGAACAGCCTTTACTATGCCTTTCTGAGTGTTTGTCCTAAGAGGTTAAAAGCTAGATTTAAAATGATGCTTTCAATGACCCAGCGCTGGGCTCAAGGAATCACTTCAGTCTCTTTCACCTGTGTATCTGAGGCATTTTCACATGTCTTAATTTCCATCACTGGTAGATACAGAAATGTATTAAATCTTCCTTTTTACTCACGTAAAGGTAGTGACAGCAACAGGTAAGATGGGACATCAACCATACTGTGCTGTGGCTGGTTGCTGGCTACCTTCTCTCTCCTCCCCCTACCTGAAAGTCTATAACTTCTCTCTCAAATAATTTAGTATGGTTGAAAAAAGTAGTTTGAAAGGACCTGCTACTGTATTCCTTGTTTTAACACGAGACAGAAGCAAGTATTTATTTTGATACTACACCTTCCATTAAATTTCAAAAATTTGTCCCGAAAGGAAGATCAGAGTTCTGTCACTACCTACTTTTTAACTGCTAAAAATCTACTTAACAAGACATGATTGGGCTTGCATTGTTTTATATTAATTGTTACTTTTTTTGATAGCTAGAAAGTGTCTGACACAGCAAAACAGCCAAGAATGATACCCAGCCCTTTTGCTACTGGGCCTCCACCTAGACTCTTAATTATAAAGCCTAGCTTTTCTAAAGTGTGGGTTTTCTTCTAGAAGACCTACACACAAATAATGCCACGTTTCCATTACACACAGGGCTAATTCTGAGCTGTATTTAAATTAAGTATTTCTAAGATGTTTATTAAGGACTTAATTAATGCAGAAACCACACCATCTTACTGGAAAACAAGTCAGTTGTTTTTCCCCAGCCATTTGACTGCAGACACCAAAGCCATTATACTGAAGTCCTTACTGCACCAGGAAGATCCATTTGTATGACAGGGTTGTACATTGGACATGGCTTGATATTAAAATTAAGCAACAATATAAATATAGTCTTCACTAAATTATCACTGAATCAAAAGCCCACAGAAACTGTGTATCTGCATGAATTATTGGATGAATACTTCTGTTCACAACTGCATTAAAACCCTGAGAACAGTCTTTGTAATACTCTCATCATAAATCAAATTTCAGACCCATAGCATGCAAGCTCACATTTAAGAAAGTCTTTTCTTCCTCCCTTCCCCGCACTTTAGGTTCTGAGGTATAAAGAGAAGCTGAAATTTAGCTTAACTGTATCAGACAATACCCAATTCCCACCTGCAAGAGAATTCCTACAAAGAAGTCTTTCTTGGGCTGTAGTTCTGCTCTGACCCTTGCAGCGTAGTGCACGTACCTGGACAGTAGGGCTGAGCACTATAGAAATATTCTGGATGTTCATTTTTGTTTCCAGTTCCTTTGCAATAACATGGTCCATATGCACAATCAGCCAAGAAATTAGGAGGTGGTTACACTCGGGCAACTCTTTCAGCAACCTCTGGCACTCCTGAACTTTCTCAGCTTCTGTGCTCTTCCCACAAGCATCTTCAAAGCGGGGCATTAGCTCTTTGGTAAGCAAATTTTCAGGCAGTTCTCGTAGGTACTGTTTCAGCAAGCTGGCTACTGTATTGGGCTCATATTCTTCCAGGTTGGGAGATTCTTCTCGATCATAGGCTGCTTTTAGCTCATCAACTTTTGATTTTATTCCTTAAAATATTTAGATCAAGAATTAAGAGAAATCTTCAATTGTAAATGTGTAATAAACTTTTTTTTTTTGAGATGCATTTACTTCACCTCTCCTTACAATTTAAACTAATTGAAGAATACCTTTTTAAAGTTACCCACATGTAACAAAGTTAAAATCATGACTCAAATTACGCGATCACTGCTTCTAAAAGCACTGACTACTACTGTGAAGCAAAAACAGCACTGCTGAAGCTCTGAGTCCAAACTGGTGCCAGCATTCCCTTCCCTATTCAAGGAACATAAAATAGGGTGGAAGGGTAGGGGAACGTAAGATCAACTGTGTATTGGCATTCAGCGTCTTTCTGGCTGTTCAATTATACAGCCCTACACCAAGTAGCAAATATGTCATCAACTCAAATATTGTGCAACACGTTCCACCTATAACAGCTTTCCTCTGTCAAAACAAACCCCACACTTCTTAGTTTCCAGATTTCCAGCTGGCCCTCCTCAGTGGAAGAATCCCACACAGGATTCTTGATTTGAGGCACTGCATGAATAAAAGTGTGTTCACATAATTACTTAACCCAGCCAAGATGTTCCGTAAGATGGTTTTATAAACTCAGTGACATTCCAATCTTCCCAAACTCATTCTTCAAATTTTCATTCTTCAAGCTCAAATACCCACGTGAGTTACACCAACTTAATGCAGTGCCATGGCTTGGCTCATACACAATAAATATGAAGTCAGCCCATGGTAAATGCTGGGTAAAATATGCTCAGTTTCATGTCCAAATAAGTTAGTTGGTCACCACAACAGCTGGTAGGTTGTTAAGCCACTGCAATTGTCTCTCTGAGCTCCCAGTTTAAACCATGTCACACACACAAGAGGGTGCTATTGCGCTAGAGAACACCAGGAAAGTACAAACGCCAAAAGTGATTGAGGGAAAACACACCTCCTCCCGTGAAAATTCCCAACACACTGTATCTTGAAAAAATACACAACCAGAATGTTCCAATAGGCAAGATGAAGAAACTGTTTCAGCTGCTGCAGTATTTATGCATGCCTACCAAATACCATGCAGATCAACAGCATGAAGGCAGCTTAATGAAGCTTTTAAAATCGTTTGATTACTGTTTTACAGAGCTAGGCAACTTGCTTCAAATGCTTTCCCTCAAATTCCTTTTCTCACTTGTTCCTGCTCCCTTAAACATACCCACAGAAGTACTTACACAAGTTATATATTGCAGGTGCGGTCCACAAATAAAGGGACTGTTTTGTTTCATGTGACTAAAACTGATGTTTCATTTATGTTAGCTGGTGTTATGCAACTACCATGGTTAATTAGCCTGCTGTTGCTAATCTTAAACAGTGAAACCTGTATTTTCTGCTTATTAGTGCATTAGCTCGATGAAAAAAAATTTTTAAGAAAAAAAAAATCACATAATGGAATTAACTGGAATAAGCAACTTAGGGGGAAGCTTAAGTAATAAAAATCATATCTTTGCTTTTGCAATCAACTAGCACTGTATTTCTAATGCAGAAGTAAAAAACCACAAGCTGGACATACTAACACATTTTATTCATCCTTGCCATCCTATCACAAATGGCCGAAACAAGTGTATTTTTACTGCCATTAAGCAGAACCACCATATTAGCAATTTTTCTGGTACTTCAGACTTACGGGTTTAACTTTAGCTACCAGATTATCTTTTGGATAATTAAAATTAATGCAGCTATAAACAGAGTCTCTATGTGATGAAAATGCTAAACAATATGAAAATTGCAAGTAAAGACCTTAGGAACCTGCATGTCAGTGTGCCCAGAGTACCTGAAACTCTGTAGATGCCTTCACATTTCATGCCATACTTCTCTACGTAATCTATACATTCACGGAAAACTGCTGGCAGGCGGATGCCATCGTACATCATGGTCCTGTCTACTGCATCAGACAAAGGAATGCCAAACACGGGTCTATGACTTGGAACATCCACTTGAGGTATCTCTGTCTCCTGAATTGGCTTCTTCTTTTTCTTCTTCTCTTTCCACTGTTTTACAACATCTGCTGCAGTTAAGTCTTTTGACTTCTTCTCCTTATGTTTGTCTTCCTTGTGTTTTTCATCTTTGGGTTTCTCTTTTATTTTAAAATCCTTTTCCTTTTTTTTGGAAAAGCTGGGTTTCTTGAAGACATGTATTCCCTTGGACCGCTTTAACTTTGAAGGACTTTCAGCTTCGTCACCAGAACTGTCCTCTTGAAATGCAGCATAACCTTCCGCTATTAGGCAAAGGAGGAGAAGGCAAGAGGACAGCTGTAAGCCTGTTTAGTTTCTAGACAGCATATTATAACAAGGAGAGAACAAGAAGTAGTATGTAAGGAGCAGAGAGAAGAAGCAACACAAATAAAAAACAGTGCCTGCCTGACTCTTCAGAAGATTTTATTTACACAATTAAGTCGACAAGGATTAAATCAAGGTTGTATAACCACACCAAAGATAAGCCACGCAGCTCCTGAACGATCTAAACAATTAATTCTTTATATACTTACTCATAATGGCAATGTCCATCTTATGGGCTAGTTTCCCATCTAACAGTCAAGGAAATGCAAAATAAAAACAACTGTCTGGCAACTTCTCTATGTTCCTGTAATCAACAGTATAAGAGTCGCTGTTAAGGATCATCTACTGCACACAAGTTAAGTCCAACAAACTTCTATTAAGAACAAACTAAATTTCAGCCACTTAACTCCCCAATCCCTTTCCAGAATATTACAAATTTTAAGGTAAGTATGAAGTTAATAAAGTTTCAGCCTCAAATAAAATACAGGGGGGAAAAAAGGCCAAGCACACTTACTTTTCCACTAGACGAATAAAACAATTCCAGTACCACTAGCACAATACCTGTCAGCAAAGGCGTGTATTTGCCTTAAAAAGCTTATGTGAAAGCTTCAAACAAGTCCATGGATGGAGTGCACCGTTTCAGCAGCAAAACACCAAGTGCTGACTAAAACATGCACCAAGTGCTTTTATTAACTATGCCTCTGCAGCTAGCCCTGCCTATCCTTCAGGCAAGAACAAGAACATCTTTAAAGGTGGGTTACAAAAAAACCCACACCAACAAAAAAACAACCCACATCCAAACCCAACAACAAGTCAATTCATTGTGATTTTACCTGAAAGCTGGCCAACAAAGATGACATTTTACATGCCATTTGCACCAGTCAGGTCCCCCAAGGCAGTGGGCAGCAAGCTCTTGATCCTTTGAGGCTCTTCCACTACCTACAGGCAGTGCCTCTGCCCAAGTCAGAAAGCATGCCGACAGCCAAGTGATCTTCTGGTGCGAATAGTTTTGGGTGGTAGAAAATTACTCCCTTAGATTACAAAGGAGAGTATCGCAGATGAGATTAGAGGCTGTAATTTTTACAGGTGAAAGATCTTATGCAAAAGAACAAGGGGACATTCAGTCTTTTGTTCTTCCAACCGTAAACTATACTAAGCTGCAGAGTTTCTCAGCATTATTTCAGCACATTCAAGGAGCTGTCTGTATTTTGAAGCCTCTGTGGCTGCTCTGTAGAAGACTGCTTTTAATAGTCAAATAAATACAAGAAATGTATTAAAGCATGGAACTGGCATAAAGTAACGAAAATGGTTTGACCACGTCACCCTTCCTATCACAGACTCTTCCCTAGGACTACCAAACATGCACCGTTCATAGAAGACAGAGAAAGACCATAGCACTGTTCCTGTCCAAGTGAATTTTAATATAAAAATGCAAAAATTAACTGGAGGACAACCAGCAACCGGGTCTCATCCTCCCAGCTTACTGGCTACACCATCGTTCACTCTTTTTATAATCTAAATGAGCAAGGAAACCTGCAGCACATAAACTAAGGATTCAGATCTCACTCCGATACAGGAAGACCTGCTGGTGCGCCAGCCACAGGACGACGGAGGAGCACACACCACCACTGTGTTCTGTGAGAACGAGGTGGGGCTGGCACAGAGTTTCAAGATGGGCTTCACAGGTGTAACTTCCAAACAGAATGGCAGACCCTCACCAGCCAGAGCCCAGGCCAGCCTGCCCTCGATCTGTCCTGCTGGGCAGCTGTAACAGCTCCCAGCCGAAGAGCGCAGGGGTCCCCCCCACCCATGGAAAAGCATTTGCATGTCCCCTGGGTCAGCACAGGGGACCCAAGCTTGGAGGTCAGTGCCACCAGCAAAGCACCTGCCTTGCATGTCTCAATACTCCACGTTGCAACACAAACCTCAGTGCCTTTCTACATCTGTGGTAACGTGACACCAGCAACAGCAAATTACTGAAACTGGTATTTCTTGACTTCGTGAGAAGACATGAAGGAGCAAGTTAAATACAAACCCAGCCTACGTTAATTTGTCTCAGTGACGTTAAGTCAACAAAGTTTAGAAATATATACTAATTACAGATTCACTGAGAATCTCCCACCCATACCAAGATAGGATTTGCATCTCTCTCACAGTAGCCTCATTTTCTCTACCATACTTCTAGTAATAAAATTACTGTATCCCTTTCACCGGTGATACAATATATTGAAACATATACAACCTAAATTCATAAAGAACACAAATTATCAAAAGCACTTGACAGATCAGGTAATTTTAATGTGGAAAGAAGTATTACCTACAGTTAGTAAACTGGTATTTCTATCCACTGTTTCCTTAAGACTTCTAGTACTAATAGTCTTTTCCCCCATCACTAATGTATGTCAATGACGTTTTCCTGCACCTATATGAGACTAGTACTGATTTAATAAATACTCCAGTTCCACCACCGCAACAACTGGACTATCTGCCAGTTCCATGCTCAGACGTTGTTAGACCTCCCCACAAGCATGCCTTCACTGCAGTTATTTTAGATGTGATGCTGCAAATGTAGCCCTTATCTTACTGAAAATTATGAAAACTTCTTTCAAAAAGAATTAAAAAAAATTCCAGCGTTACTCTGGAAAAATCTAACTTACAGGCTTAAAAGCTTTGTTGTGCAGCGAGGCCACTGTTTCTATCAGTCTGCATCCTTGGGAACACTTCTCCTGCACTCCTACAATGAAGCTATAAATGCATAATATAGTATTTACTGTTAACACAAAGCGTTGTATTATGTAGAGTTGCCACTTATCAAACCTAAAAGATACATTTTGACATCAAGTCTCTAATGAGTTTTTAAGTCATTTATACCTCTATACCTAATTTTGGCTCACTGCGGAAATCTGCATGCATCTGTAATTAATTCACTGAAAGAAAACATGGATTGCTTTAACATATGGAAGAATTAGTAGGTCAAATACGACTATATGGGCCGATGTGCAATGCTAGCATTAGTTGTCTAATTTCAATTTGTCAGAGGGATTGCCATCAGCTTGTATACCATTTCTAAATAAAACAGTAAGACACACAGGGATGCAGAACGAGCTTGGGTAGATTGCTTCTATTTCCTCTCCTCACCCACAAAATGTATTGTTGTTATTAATAGAAACTTCAAACTTACAGGCACTACCAACGCTTACTATCCAACTTTCATTTAGACCAGTTTGCTTTTAATATACGTTCAACTTGCTGATGTCAGCACAGCACTCCCAAACAAATTCTGCATTCAGATTAGCGCACAGTGCTATGCAAGGAGAGCAAATTAAGTTGAAATATGAATTTTGCCTTGCTTTATTTTGATTTAAGATAATTACTGCCATTGAAAGGTAGACTTTTAAACTGTTTGCAAATGGTACTTTGCTAAGTCAGCAGAATAGGATGTAGCAACACAGAAAGATAAACCTTGGTATGAAGAGCCTTTAATTTATCACAGGTTGAAAATTCTACTAACTTCTTATTCTGTAGATCTGGAAACTGTATTCAGAGTTTCCTTACATACCAGATCAGTAAAAATAATGTTTTGGCTGCAACAGCAGCTACTTGATTATCTTCTAGGATGACAATGGCCTCCTTACAGTTTCTGACAGACTCCTAGAGATGTGCAGTATCCACTGCTACTGTAGAATCCATCTCCATTAGCACTCTGCGCAGAACTGAAGGATCATAAGCACAGAGACAACTTACAATGTCATTGCTCTACCTGGAACAGCTGGGAATATCGTTAGAGCTTTTGTATGGTTGCTGCATGTCCATATTCATGAGCAGAAATTATTTTGGAGAAAAATCCCTTAAGATGACAGGGGAGAATAGGCTGGCTCTTCCACCTGGTAGTACCTGGCGGAGAGCTGCAGATCACTAGAACCTCAACTCAGCAACTCAGAGGAAGAAGGTTAACACCCCATTTGGACCAAAGATTGTTCAGAGCAGGTCACCAACTAACAGCTGGAATACTTCAGCCCTCATCTACATCAACAGGACCCTCTGCCCAATACAACAGGAATTTGATCTTCAAAAATATTTCCTGAAAATTTCAGACGAGTTCATACCCATGATATTACTGTCCTTTCACAAGATAACTTTGTTTACAATTCAACCACTTCTCCATTTTCCTAAGAATTATAAAAAGAAAAATTATTCTAAACAAAAAAATCCTAGCTGCATACTGAACCCATCCTGCCCAACGGAATCAATCTTCCAAGTAAAATGAATAAGCAGAGTAAGATCTACCACATACAGACTCTCTATCTACAGAGATTTTAATAGATAGAATAGCTTTTTCTTAAGTATTTCTTATAACCTTTTTCTTTTTCAAGGAACTGCATATTTTGTGACTTTATCAACATGTGATTACTGACAGGTGGTTAAACATTAATTTTTAAAAATCAATTATACTGGCCACGGTCTCATATAAACCATTACTGTTTAAAAAAAGATCTATTTTTGCTCTCCTGCTGTCCATGGAAGAACTTGTACTGTGGCAAGGGATATTTTGAGTCAGGGAACAGATCTGAGTTAAAACTATCAAAGTAAAAAGAAAATTTTAATCCTTACTAAGTCCCCTGATCTAACTCACTCTGCAGCTAACCAACACTCAGTCTATCACAGAGGAATGGAGAGCAGAAATTAGTCGCTGAAAAGTTTTTCCAGCAGCTGACAGGCCACACAAAAAAACAACATTCCATTTAATTTTCTATCGTCTCCAAAACATTTTTAGGACTTTTTCCCCAGAATAAATGTTATGCATTATTAGGTTATTGCCATTAACACGAAAAATATTGAATCATTGTATTAACCACACAGGAAAAAAGGTCCCTTGCTAGCACACAAAGATGCTTTTTTTGATATAGATAATAATACTGAAGCTAAGTGCATTTCTCACACAAACAGGATTTATCTGAAAAAAAACTGAAATGAGTAATCTTGGGATATTTATCCTTCCTGTCTCCACATACCCTCCTGCTCTTCAAGCATTTCTGAAGTTTACATTTAAAGTATTATCAAAATACCCCCAAATCATTGTAGGACTAAAGTTATACACAGTTTCAGTAGTTTGGATGACCTTATCATTAATTCACTAATATTTTAAGTTCAACAAACATTCACTCTGTCATAATTTAATGTCAGCACTTGTCTTTCTCTCACTGAAATGTTCAATGGTATTTGTTGAAACTTCAAACTACATGACCACAGCAGGTTGTCCATTGTCCAAAATCAAAGCAGGGAGCCAGAAAGGTGAAAAGAAACAATCTGAACATGCAACAGAATTTAAAAGATGGAAGAAACTGAAGAATCAAAAGAATGAAAAGCAAAGTTGGAAGGGGAACTCTTAAAAATCAACCGTGTTAGGAAAGTGTAAAGAACCTTTGTCATTTACATAAGTAGTCTGTTCAGGGCATACTTACGATAACAACCGTTTATGGACTGTATGAGATGTACTGAAAGCTTTGTATGTTAACTTACACTTACATCTGACTGGCAATTATATGACATACTTATATTAAGACTAAGAAATTATGAATGCTTTTTACATTACAGCTGCAAGAGAAATTGATTTTTCCTAATTTTTGCATTTTTGTGTTTTTGAGGATTTTTCATACATTTCAAGCTTCTTCTAAGTCACAAAAATTGCTTTACATCAGCTATAAAACGTGTTGTAAACCTTGCAGAAGAAAGCAGTTACAGTGCTAGTGTGCACAGACCTGCATGTATTTGCTGAAGAAGCATTTTTCCTCTTCAGCCTTCAGTTAGACTACCACCATGAGACATGCTGAATTACACCATAAAGAAACCCCCGCTACGTATAATGCTGACCTCTAGCAATTCCAAATTTAGAGGTATCTGATGCAGAGTTGTAACAGAAAGCCAATTTGCAAGAACTCCAACTACTAATAGCCTGAATTTAGACCTATCCAATCAATACCAAATTTTCACCACCGATCCAATAATCTGTATTAAGTTGTCACTTTTCTTAAAACCTGTAGGAATTTAAACTGTTGGTTTTAACTTGAGGATAATATATTTTTGAGTTACAGTATTCCTTAGGCACAAAGCCTTTAGATAAAATAATAGTCCTTCTAAACTGTGGGAGAAACAATGCCTGCGTTCCAGGAAACTGGTTTGATTAAAAGCAGTGCAGTGGCAGTAAATTCTTAAAAAGTAATTATTTAAATACATGCATGCACATTACAAATAGTCACCATATTCATTCTGACAGAATACTGTGTGCTGATCTTCCAAATTTCACATGTAAGAAGAAGCCAGGGTACACTGGCACCCAGAGCTTCCAGGCAAGAGACAAGAGTCATTGTAAAAGAGGAACGTTATTTCAACATTTTGCTAAAACAATGTCAGTTAAAAAAGTACTAGCATTTGGGCTGTGATATTTAGGTTTCAGAGACCTGCACAGTAAGGATCTTTCCGGTACTGAGAGTGCTCACTATCAGCTTAGTATTTTCAAGTACTTTTTTCTTTCAGAATATGTAGAAAATTTCTATC
Organism: Falco punctatus; assembly: GCF_963210335.1. Classification (NCBI taxonomy): domain Eukaryota; kingdom Metazoa; phylum Chordata; class Aves; order Falconiformes; family Falconidae; genus Falco; species Falco punctatus. Next base: position 61,105,134 of record NC_137582.1, on the reverse strand, counting down.
GAATAAAAACTCTCATGTTTCTAAAATCTTCTGCACAAATCCAAAGACAGGAAGTAAGATTGATCTTCTGTTGATCTGGAGGAACAGTGCACTTTTCAAATGAAAACTTCCATTCTGGACACTGGTACACCGACAAAGGATGGATTCTATAGCCAAAGCTTTACTCTCCTCTAACCTTTACTCTAGTCGGTTCTAATAAATTCAGATCTTGATGCTGGCTTGCACGTTTTTGAACTCTGCAATACTTTGGCACTGCTAGAGGAAACTGCATCATCAGAGTAGACTGAGAAGCTAGACCAAAAAAAGGACACAGATTTTATTATTCTGCAAATAATGGTGCAGTATGCACATGAAAACTTGAGATGGTACACAACTGCAAACTCTGAACAATGAAGATATAAGGGGAAAAGGTTAAAGCTGTTGAAACTAACTCTTCCAAATTTAAAAGTACAAAATTCAGGTCAAACTTAAGAGTTTTGTTTTAGGTAGCACCTCAGCTACAATTTCAAAAAGCATCTATTTGGAAATACACTTACAAACCTCCACCTAGAATGTGATCAGATAATGAGATTAGAAGAACACTGTGGCAGTCAATTAGCAATGCATCGTTAAAGGTTTTAAATAAACATGTTTATGAGTAATTCTGGGCACCTGCTTGGCACCTGTATCTTCGCAATAAAAAACAAGTCAATTTTTTGGTTAAGGTGTGGGGTTTCTGGAAGAGACACAGGTATGGCACAAAACCTGTTTGTACAAGTTAACTTCCTTCACACATAAACAAGCCTAAAAAACCCCATTGGGAATACTAAGAAATTTTGAGAGAGAAAGCAAGAGAGAAAGAGAAATTATAAGCACGAAATAAGAGAAGTTGCCCACTCACTTCTTTTTTCTTTCTTCTTAAATTTTCCTTTCTTCTTCCCATGCTCCTTTTCATCATCAGATACTATATCTGGAGGCTCATGCAAGCTGTCATGAGGTGGTGAAGGCTCACCGGTGCGGTACAATCCAGGGAATTTTGTAGGGCTTATTTCTTCAGAGCTAGGAGTACGAGCAAGACCCCCACTGTGTTCTACTCGACGGTGTTCACTGGGGCTGCTAGTGGGAGGCAGGAAGCACTCAGTCATTCTGATTCCCTGATATCAAAGTGAAATTTTCTGCTACCTGTCCATCACACCTGCAGCAGGGAACAACAAAAGAAACCCCACACAATTTTAAACAATGGGTTTCAGAACACCTTGTTTAGAGCCCAGTCCCAAAAACACAAACAGCAATACCTTCCACAATGAATGCTCCAACTTTTGTCAAGACACAGTAATATCAGGCTCAGCATTTACAGAATCTGTCCATTAACTCCTAAGCCATATTAACATAATAAGGGAGCTGCTATTTTAGCCATTTGTACGTTAAAATATATTATGTATTAAATATCAGAATATTTTAACATTTGAAATAAATCTTACAAAATTCATAGGCAGTTTGCATACTGATTGGTAACATTTACTATAAAATAGTTAGCTAACTATTTTTTTGACATAAAAATAAATTTGTCTGGAGGCTCTGAGTGTTTGTGAGCACTGCACTTAAAGCAAAGATCATTATCATCTTTCCCAAGCATATTTTATAGATGCAAATAAGAACTTGCCCAGCCTGTTGCAATGGGGGGTGGGGGGAGGGGAAGAGAGTGTTAAAGCAAATCTGTCTTCTAATTATGCTAATACACATTAAAGAAGGTAGAAAAAGAATGAATAAGTTTTTTTGGTATACAACACCACCTTCACATTTGAAGAAGGTTTATCAGGTCATCCACACCCAGATGCTGGTACATTGTTTGCTTGAGAGTTAGGGCCAAATAAAAGCTTATATGCTGAAGGAAGCCAACACACAAATTCTCAGTGATGGAACTTGTAAGCAAAAAAGATCTTCCTAGCACATACATACTTCGGAATTCCACAGGATAGATATGCTGTACGGGACATCACACCACTGGAGTCCACTTTGCTGAACTTGGCCCTTTGTGTCTAAACGGTCACCCTCAGATATGAGCCCTTCTTTCAAGGGATGAAAGGAAAACAGAAATAAGAGTAAACCTTAGAAAAAGAAAAAATCTATTTCCCACACCCAGTGGTGTACTCGGATGACAGGTCAAGTCATGGTTACATGCTGACTTTAATCCAACTGAAATCTGTGCCGCTGTGTTGCTGCTGAAAGGAAACTGATCTACTGGAAGACAAACAGAAGAGCTTTTTCTTAAAGCCCCATCAGTTCCACACAGCCTGGCTCTCTGTGCAGCCATGCAAGTGTCAGGGCAAGCACAAGGAAGGCTGAGAGATGGAGGAAGATGCCCTGCACTGCAGACAAAGCGATCAAGGTGGCTGTGTAGCCATGGACTCAAAAAAACAGAATTAAAACATGTTATAAGAACGCACACAACCCCCCTATTAAACCTACTTCTGTGAGTAGTTTAGTCATGACAAGAGTGTAGATATAATACCTGTGGCTTCTGCCCTAGCCTTTGGACTCTGCAGTCACCTCTGGCACTCCTGCTATTTAATCCTGATGTACAGATTACAACCAAGGAGAAAGCAGTCAACCCTTTGCTAAGTTAGGCAAACAATCAGGAATACCCAGTATTTTATAAAATCTCATTCAGGGAAATAACACATACTGGCTGAGCAGGAACTCCTGATACATCATACAAACCAGACTATGACTTCTTATGCAAAAGCAGAAAACCTCTTTAAAAGAGAATAGCATTAACATGAGGCACAGCCATTTTCATTTTTGCCATGCTCGTTGGGTTTGTTATATTTTAATTTATATCAAATAATCCACTGCTATGCTAATTTGACATTGTGTTTAAACAAGTACATGGCATGCTCTAACAAGAGATTTTAGAAGAAATGTCCAGGTATCTGAAGAGTCTGACTTACAGATATCAAAAAAGGTCAAAAATATCAACTATATAAGCATTTTCAATATTAACAATGATACAGACTGGCCTGGCAAATGCTATTGCATCTTATCTGAGTATGAGAATGATCTGTAAAATTCCTACACAGCATTGCATCCACCAATTCCTCTCCCCCACCCCAAAAAACAACCTAAAACACCCCAGCAAAAGCTGCTAAACAACAGACAGTATTTCAACAGTAATTCATAGAATGAGATATTACATATAATTTTTTTAAGCTAATAGGACAGACCACACCTACAACAAATTGGTGCACATCTACAGTGGGCAAGATGGGCAAGCACACAGAGGAAAAAAGACAATGCCATTGCAAAAGCACAGAAAAGCCACCCTGGAAAATGAGGACACAAATGCTTTGCCTCTGGAACCTGGCAGAGCTCCTGGGATGAAACCAGCCTTAGCCCGAACATCGTACAGCACTCTTCAGCAGTGTTACTCAACTCCTGGGGCTGTCTTTACAGATTGGTAGAATATGGAAACACATAATATGGAATTATGTTTTGCCAGGTTAATAATTACAAATGTATCCAGCTAAGTGGGTTTTGGGGAGGGTCGTTGGTTTGTTTTGTTTGTGGTTGTTTTTTTTTTTTTTTTTTTAAAAAAAACTCTCATCCTTCAGTTCTCTGTATGCAGAACGCAGCGAAAATTTAATGTATGTATGTATGAAACCAAGTACCTCACTACAGGAGATCACTCACAGAGTGCTTATGGAAATTAACAATTACTCAGATCAGAATTTGAATAGAGCACAGTAAGAGACAGAATTATGACGAGAAGCAAAATATTCATGAGGTCTTTTCATGCTGTTCATTCTTTATTCTGGCTAAAGGAAAGACACTGACTAAAAATAAAGGTAATGGTGCATATTTGTAAATGTGACAAATTAAGACTGTACTTAGGTTTCATGTTTTTTATTTTACCGCTTTGAGAAAGCATTACTTTCCTATATGTGTAAATTCCTAGGCCTTTAAGTAAGGAAGAAATTTCACAATGCTCAAATTATATCCAGACTTATCAGCAGAATCAGAGCCTTTAGGCCTACCACAAAAAACTCTTCCACTTTTACTAATGGTTGTTAATGTACTGTTGCCGTACAAATCTGCACCTTTCCTCTGGCTCTTAACAGATTTTTTGCTGACAACAGTAACTGGTGAGACTGAAAAAAACATGGATCCTCTCAGCTGATTGTCTGCCAACTTCTCCCTCTCAGACTTGACTCTTTCTTCCCAGTCTGTTACTGCTTCAGTCCTGCCTCTGCAGCAGGCTCCTTGCTTCAAATTGCTTTTCACCTATGTGGTTCTCATCTGCCAGGAGATTCAACAACTCACTACTGCCACATGGGGAAGGTCATACTACTCCCTCCCATTAACATCCCCCACCCACCAATTCCAGTAGTTTGCTCTCCCAAGACCCCTTTGTGAGATGATTCAATTTGCTAGCTGCTCCAACAAGTTTCTGCTGCCGAGTTGGCTCATGGAAGAGCCCAATAAGCACTAAAGATGGAGAGCAGAGGAGTGGAAGAACCATGATGACTGGAGTGCTGCCTCCCTCTTTGGGCAGCTCTGTTTTGTGATACTGTATGCACAGCTTCATCTCCCCAGATTTCACTTCTTTCTTAGTATTTTCCCCCGTAACTTCAAGTTTTGATTTCTTTACCACCTAGTGTCAGTACTCCCATGGTTCCTGTCTTGATTGATATCTTTTTCACCCTCAGCATACCACACACAACATGTTCATCTGTGTTGGTCCCTGTGACTCAAGCTCAGTCTCCCACTTTCCCCTCTCCTTGTTCTTTATTCACCTGGTTCCTAGTCTCCTGCTGCACAGTGCTTCCTTCAGATAAAGTTCTCCCTCTTCTTCCTCTGTTTCTTCTACCTGATTAGTTATCAGTTCCTGTTTCTTCCCGGATGTTCTCCTCTGCTGCAGTTTTTTGTTTCCTCATGACTATCTACCTCACCTTCTCACCTTGTCCCAGTGTCTCCCACAGATTCTCAGTCTCTCCCTCAAGACTCTCACAAGAAGTCATCTTCCTTACCTCACTACCAACAGCAAGCTCCTCGACTCCCACCAGCTCTCGTTCACTTGATTTCTCTTCCACAGGAGCCAAGAACACTGTTACGTGACAGTGTCAGAGAGCTGCTCGCAGCTCAAGCACCTCCTCAGGCCTAGCCACTCTTTTCAGTACTCCCAAAATGCAGTTTCTCGAACCATCTTCCTGCTCAACGTGGAGTCAAACCTTCAGAATAACTGAGTATCAGAAATAAACAGCCTTCACTGAACATGTGTGGAATTGTCACCTTTCCTCTATCCCCCAAGGAAAGAATAAATTAAAAGAGATTTTAAACATGGAGAGGAGAAGGCATGTCCTTAACACAAAACCTCCCAGCCATCATGTCACCATCTTTCAAGCACAGGAATGTGGGTTGGGGAGAGGAAGGTGCCGGCATGGGCAAAACAATGTGTTTTTCCAAGCCTCGTTTTTGAAAGTAACTGAACTCTTTCCTAAAAAAATCAGCTGAGCTACATGTCTAGTAAGTAAAAAATAATATTAAACAGCTGAGGTTTGGAAACAACACAGAAAAGTGAAGACAGTGACATGCTGCAGCCAGCTTTAATAGATTTCACTTATTACAGTGTGTCATCTAAGTCGGCACGAACACATTAAAAGAGAGGCACAGCCTAAAAGACCAAACTCAGAGCTCTTTCATTCGGTACAGAAGGCTCCATTATTTCTGTTTTGCACTGAGTCTGTATTGTGACTTTGTGCCTTGTAACCAATTGCAACAGCAGAAGCAAATTAGAGCAGGTGATTGCATGCACAGATGTTATTTTGTAAAGCTGTTGGGCGGATTGAAGGACACAGGGAATTCTTCTGCAACAAAGTATTATGCAAGACCACATCTGAAGCATGGTGGGTGTCCACCGGTTATTCCGTTTTGCCACAGACACACTCTGAAAATGTGTGAAAATGAAAAAACATTGAAAATAGTCCCAAGAAGTCAGTAATCAAAGGATGAAGGCAGAGTGGGACCGCTCCCTCAGCTACCAGAACCTGTTCTATCCCAACTAGTCAGTAACACAGCAAGACTGCTAACACAGCCCTGCCTCGTCATCATAGGCCCCGAGTCCTACAGATTTGGATATATGTGAAGAAACTGATACTACCTGAAGAAATGAGGCACATCGCTTTGGGACAAAAATTATCCTAGTAACAAGCATAGCTCCATTTCGGAAAGTAATCAACCATAAGAGGAAAGAATAAAAACTACCACTTACGGTCTAAGCATGTCAAAGCACTTCAGAAACTGTGAGTGGTACCCATACAGCTGCTGAGTTGGTTGAAAAAAATGACTTGGAGATGAGGACACAGAGTTTGACACAAGTTATTTACCAAGACTGCACAATGTCTGAGACATGTCTCAGTTCTGTATCTTGCTCAGACCATTGCATTTTTTACAACATACTGAAAAGCTTAATACAAACACTGCCTTCAAACACTTCTTAGACTGAAATGTTGCCATTCAGTCAAATAGCAAAATTACATTAGAGGCCATCTATTTTATTTAACAAGCAGTACCCAGGTACATAAACAGTGCCCTTTAATAAGGCAACAAGGCCATGAAAGGGGAAAGAAAAGGGAAATGCTTCATGTAGACAGGTAAAGCAAGTTTAAAATTTCATAAGTCATCTCATAAACACAGTATTAAGTAACTCCCTCGTGAGTTACGCACTCTTCATACTGGCAAGAACTAAAGCCTCAGGAAGGGCCTTCACAAGATTATTTTGGATAGAGAATAAAATACAAATTGCTTAGCAGCATTCAGCTCCTAAACCTAAGATTACTTCACAGGATATGTGACGCTATCAGAATGTTAGAAAATTTACTTTAAGGGAGAGTGTGTAATCACACAACTGAAGTCACATAGGAGCAAGCTGCACATTTTTCAAAGATAATGCCAGCACTATAAAAGTAACAAACAGGTTTGTGTGTTTTCCCATTTACTCATAGGTGGATAAAGTCTGCTGCAGTTACAGCACCATCCAAAGTATTTCAAGTTCTGCTCTGAGAGTCCATACCAGCTCAGAAGTAGTGCTATACAAATACACAAAACTACCCTTAGCTCTCAGCAGACAGCTATAGACCACATCCAAATCTGAGTGGACTGTTGGAGGAGCCAGCTCCCATTCAGAGTATGTAGCAGTATCCAGGTTATTCCCTATTACTGAGGGCATTCCTGCTCTTCATTAATCCATTCAGGGGACAGCCAACCTTAAAATAAATAATTAAATAATACCCTAGCATTTTAGAAATATCACAAACAAGCTTTCCAATCACATTATGATTAAGTCTCATAATCACATGAAGATAGAATCTCCAGGTATGTGGCAGCATATGCTTTCCAGTTTGGTTCACTTCAGGGGAACAGTATCAGTCTCCAGCCTACAAATTCTGTGGAGCTCTATCAGGATGCAATTCACAGGCTGTTTCCAACAGACATCTTGGGGAAAACAAAACTCGGATCCCCTGGGGGAGAGTTAAGTGCTTTGCTCCAGAGAGAGCACACCTGAAAAGAGACCAACCATAATCGCACAGGAAAAGCCCTGGTCCCAAGACTCTACCTCCTGCGCTGGCTGTGCTATCACACTGCCTGTTTAGCTGTAACATCCTGCTTCGCTGATGAGGCATGCTGTGACAGTTTACATCTTGCTGTCTGCTCCAGAGCAAGCTAAAGCAGGCAGTCTAGGAGAAAAGCCTTGGCACAAATCTTTGTTACAGGCAACAACGAAAGCTGCATACCAAGTTACACAAACCATGCCACATGTGACTCCCACACCCATTCCCATCCTTCAGGTGTATCTCAGCAACTCCTGCCACATGTCTTTCCCTGGCTGAATTAATTGCCATGGAAGCAGTTTCAAAGCAGTGCATTATATTACGATCACAAACAGATATATATAAAAGGCATTCTTGGAAACAACTGGCCAGCTAACAGCTGGAGAGACTGCTGTTTAATTGCTGGACACTGCATGTTTCTGAAGGAATAAGCAGAATGTCTGGACTCTGCATCATGAAGCAGACGGGCACTGTAACCAGGACAGACTCTTGCAGGAGTATCTTGACTAATCAGCTACCTGCATCACAACTGTTACTGCCCGCCCAGGGAATAATTCCTCATTCTTCACACTTCTGGAGAAAGTGCTGGTCCACTGTTTGGGGCCCTCCAGTCTTACACCCTGTGAATGCTGCTCCTGGTTCCTACGGTCTTGTGACCACAAAGTAACCCAATACCAACTCCTCCAATACCATACTCAAGCCTGGTACGCTAGTTTCCCATTCCGTGGTCTAGTCCCACCACTCCTCAGGTTCAGTCCCTCTCCATTAGTTTCTTCATTCCCCTCTCCTGCAGTCCAGTTCCTCCACCATCATCATCTTTCTCACAACCTCCTCCTCACCATGCAGTTGTTCAGCACTTAGGCCCGCGCAAGTTCAGTTTCACCATTCCTCTTCTCCAAACCCAGTTCCTCATCTAACCTCACCTTTTGGCTGCTCACCGTTTCCCAGGTTTCCCTTGCCACCTTTATTTCTCCTATGTTAACTTCCAATTAAGGCTTCTGAAAATTACAGTCCACACATTAGCAAGGAAACCCGGGAGGTCTTCTCCAGCCAAGTTTAGGTTTTCCCTCTAAATTACGAAGAGTATTACAAAGGCTTGCCTGATTACCAAAATATTTTTTTATTACAGAGAACAGGCAATTCTTCCGTGATAGCTAAATTCTCAGAAACAGTTTGAACAATTTGGTTAGTGTTTTTTGATTAAATATTTTAATCCCAGCATAAGAAACGCAACTTTTCAGCCCAAATGAAAATGTGATCACTTTTGATAAGGGCTGAACTATTGAGAGCTGAATTGAATACTACAAAATGTCCTGCAAATCTGTCAAACCCTCCTATACTTCTGAGAAACACCACATTGACAGTATATATAATATGCCCTATTGCCTGGATTGGCCTTAGAATTATTCCCAACCCCTACCCCTTTTCTCCTGTCCACCTCTCCAAACTCCCGCTTGTGCCAGCACTGATGGTTCTAAAACAGAAAGTTTTACCACTTAACAGAGGAAGGGAGGAAAATGCAATAAAAGATGTGCAGTTTACTTTTTCAACAACTGCTATAAACATAGCATCGCCTCTGGTTTTGTTTGCCTCAGGACTATATACATGTTTTACACACTTCAAAAAAGCTGTCTAATCCCTAGTCAGCAAAGGTCTGCAGCAAGTTGTACAACAACTGATGGGATCTAGTGAATTAAGACTAATTTTTATACTTTTATCAGTTCCTGGGCTGGATTTATTTAATGACGATTTACCCTTATTAGAGATTTCAATTATGACATAGTTCAGTTCCACTCCAGTAGCTGACCTCAGCCATCTTGAGAACAGCTGTCCATTTAGTGGAGTCAGTTAAAATACCAAAAAACTGTGATCAGTGGAGCTGAATGTACTAAAATTGCTGTTAAAAAAACCAAGTGCTAATCATCAGAGTGAAAAAAAGCAAAATGAAGCAGAAGATGAGCCAATGGATTTGGCATCAAATTTTTTACTGGAGTTTTAAGCATTTCTACTATTCTTTCAAGAGCATCTACAGACTAACCACAACAGATCGCATGACAGACAACAGAATCCAGTTTTCCAGAGGCCAGAACTTTGCACATTCAGTTCCACCACCCAAATAAAAAAAAATAATCTAAGGCTATATATAGCCTAGTTGTGGGTTTTGTGGGTTTTGGGGTTTTTTTTGGTTTTTTTTTTAAGAGTGCATTACCTAGTCCATGCTAAAATACCAGAAACAACAAGGGTAAACAAAAAACATTTAAAGACGCTTTGCTTTGGATTTAGCACTGGTAACAAATTTTGGACATGTCTATACACCAGAAACGCGTAATATAACACATTGGGCATTTCTGTAACAGCAATATATCACCTGGCAAAAACAACAGCAGCAGCAGAGATGCAGTAATACATCGTGATGCTCCTGCCGGCAGGTAAAGTTAAATCTCTATGGAAATCTTGGGAACATACCCAGCTGACATGTATAGGCAGATGCCAATGCCACGCATTATCTTTCTTAACCATGCCAATTACAATGCAACCAGAACGGGTATGCCGCCCCCCTACAAACATGGCTTAACTTGGGTCTGTTGGTTTGTCCGTTAAAAGCCACTTGCCACCACCTATTAGCCACCAAGCTCAGTACGGCCGAAGCCTGCTACACTTTGTCAGCTCCGTACACCTGCTTAATACATGGAGGAAGTGACAAAAAGCACATGTGCCACACGAAGTACTGCATGCTGAACCCTGACAGTGTCGCTTTCTAATCCATTACTGAGATACTATCTTTTAGATTGGATGTAGAAAAATTGCTTCTTCACTAAATTGGCTGAATTGTGCTCGTTATTTTATTCACAGATTTTTCAAACAGCATTAAAGTTCATTTACGGAATTCATAATCCTTTAACTGGGAGGTCAGTATGAACAGTCTAGTTTACCTTACTAAAGGCAAAGAATATTCAATTCTAAGGCTTCATCATTCCCAGAAATAAGCATTTTCTGAAAATATATTACCACACAAACTTTTAAGAGTTAACACTGTGAAAATTAAGTTTCTTGTGCTTTACATTCAATTTTTGCCACCATGTATTGAACACAGATGATGAGATCTATAATTTATAGGCTGTCACTTGAACTGACAACTCTCTAACATAAGGAACTAAGAACAAACAGCGTCGCTTGGATCTTTTCATAGTGTGATATATGTCACAGATGATCAGTTTCCATGTATGATTTTTGTTTCATATTTAAAACCCTGCATGTTCCAATGTAACACAGGCAAATCATATCCAACTTTTAGTGAATATTAAACAGAATTATGGTGGCTGAGATAAAACCCATTCTACTGTAAGAGAAGGAAAAACAAAGACATCTAGAAAAACAGTTTATGTAACAGCTTCTCTGATTATTTTTAGTGATTATTTAATAACGACATCTATCTGCAGCACCTTAGTTTTTGGCTTAAAGAGTCCTGTATATTATCAAGCTAATACCAGCAGTATTAGGTAGCAGTATTGACCTCGCAGCCTAAGTAGAAGGAAAGTCTCCCCTTATGCCTTCACCAGTTGTTTTATTAGGCCCATATTGAGTAAAATCAACTGGAGATTGGGTTGCATGCAAATGTTTTCCCAACTTAACTGTAATGGATAGGAGTATAACCTTGTCATGCTCCCAGCGTAGCAGCTTTTAGGAAAGCTTAATTGTAGATGCAGTTTTACCTACCAAAAGATTTTTTTCTGATGTAGGTTACTTCATTTGAAGATCTGTTTTGAGCCATGCCAACAAGATAATGGTTTTATTGATCCATGTTACAACTACAGCAGTGCTACCTGATGGAATGGATGCTGATGTCTGTCAAACTCATGCTACATAGAAGAAAGTTATCTTTTTCTTTTCCTGTCTTTTTTTTTTACCATGGTACAAGACAACTATATAATCTCCTCCTTTCAGACATATTCCCATCAATGCCAATGGCAACCCTTCATCAAGACTGCATGAAGTATTTAGCCCTTCTGCAAATTTCTAAATTTTTAGGGTGTTTTTTTTCAGTACCACGCATAAAGTTGGGATTAACAAGTTCTGTTTTTCTCCTCTGCCCCAGACTCATGCAATACCCAAAGGGAAAGTAAATTTAAATATTTATAGGCTCAGTAGATTATTAATTATGATTAACATCACCACCTCCAGGGCTGAGATGTTGCAAAATGTCATGCATGTGAACACTGAAAACATTCACAAATACATTCAAGGCAAGGTGTGGCACCACTCATCTTGGGGCAGCAGCTGGTCTCTGCAGCAAAAGGCTGGGAAGCAGAAATCTGTCTCCAGAGCCAGTAAAGGCCAGAGGCAACTATGGGGAAAACTGATGAGTTAAATCACCAATTACTGAAACAGCAACAGGACCCGAAAATTCACAGTATTTGTCTTCTAAGCCAATTTACACAGCCAAACAGCCTTACAAGAAAACTTACATGAAATACCAGCTTTCTGGAAAAAAAGTATAAACAACCTTAGGATTTTAAATTAAATTCAGATAGATTTTCTAAAACAAGCTTCAGCTCAGTCTGCAGCACCCACCACAGTAGTTATTGGCAATCCTATGGCTTCAGAGTATCATAAAAACAAGCACACCTTAGGAAATACATACTGATTGCTGTTTTCAATTTACTTGCCAAATATAATAAAAATTAATTCAATAATAACACAAATAGACACTAAAAATACATATGCCTCACAGCTACTGAAAAAACTCAGCATCTGACAGGACAGGAACAAACAAATTCTGACCGTCATTCCCAAATCTGCTGTGTAGCCTAGTCTACACAAGAAAAATCACGCCGCTTTAAATAAAATTAGTGTACATAGTTTAACGGAAGCCCCAGTATACATAAGCCATTGTCCTCCCCCCACAAAAAACACAAAACTGCCTCTGTCAGTATAAAACATTTTTCAGAGTTGTGAAATTCTTGCTCTTAAGTACTAAAAAACACCAAATGTAATTACCCCTCGAAAATATGCATCCGCAACTAACTGTTCTAATCACACAGACTAACTGCAAACTCCTGTGACATATGTTTGTGATTCTTTTAGATGCCTTCAAAGTTGGGCTGAAATAGCCTATTAAAAACTTACTTACAAAAGGATTTATAAAGAACTAGCAACCAAAAGAAGCCAAACACAATAGAAAACGGAAAGCCAGTTTTATCATAAATAAGTAAAATATCATAAAATTGAAGAAGCACTGCAGGTAACAGCCAATGCAACTTCTCCATTGTTTTTTGGTAGAGTATACAGATTTTGGCATATTCCAAGACGTGTTTGTGATAGTCTTTGCCAGAAAATTAGTTCTTAGTTACCTTTTTCTAGGAACCTGGATTTCAATCTCCATCGTTGTATGTCAGTTACATTACTGAACCATCCAGACAACAAAGACAGAACTCCACATATTTATCACTTCCTCTTTCAGCTGGAAAGCTGCATTTCATTTCCTCCAACAACTTTTAAAATCCTTTCCAAAACATGACCGATAAAACTACACCTGATCACCAGTGGTACGAGTTGTATAATTTTTGGAGAACTGCAACCCCAAATTTCATGATTAAAGCTTCAGAAGCATGATTTGTGAAAGATCTCTGCATCCAAGATTAGCTTGCCAGTGGCCAGCACAAAGAAAACTTAGAGAATTTGTGAAGATTATAACATCTAAAGAACAGGAAAAGCTAAACCCACTAGACTAAAATAATCCAAGGAGTTTCTGGGTAACTCTATCAAATCAGTTTTGGGTTCGCTGTTGATTTTTTTTTTTGTTTGGTTTGGGTTTTGGTTTTTCTTTGTTCGGGCTTTTTTGGTGGTGGTGGTGGTGGTGGTGTGGCGTTTCTTCCTCCCAAGCTCTTACATTTTTAGTCCAATCAATTAAAAGAATCCCATCAAATATGAAAAACTCTTTAGGCTACCTTAAAAGAACAGCTTCCATTGAAGACACAACAACTGAAAATTAAGAGGAAGTTGTGAGGTGATACTTTTTCTCAAATTAAATTTAAAAAATACAAGTATTTAAGGCTTTGTACAGATTAGCATTATATTTTTATACAGCATTTGAGTCACAATATTAAAATCTACTGGCGCTAGATTATTACAAATATGGTAAAATATACGCCAATTTAATTATCTTACATCAGGCAACATCAAATTAATACACTTAACATTAAGTATGTGAAAGCAGTGTGGACAGAGGAAAACAATGACCAAGAATTATGGACTCCCATACTAACATGATAGAAAAACACTACTAATACCATGAAATGAGAGAGTTTAATTGCTGGCATGTTTAGCATTAGAATTTACATTTAGTATTCAATGTAATTCATGCTCATAAAAATCAGCGAAAATTTATTTTCACTGCAACATCCAAAAAAAATTCTGCACCTTGACTGGTGACGCTCATAGTTAAAAAACACACCTGGACAATCTAGAAATGTTGAAGTAGCAATAAGCCTTGTTACCAAGGTAAGTTAAATTTCAAAAAAGCCATTATAGAAAACACATTAAAATTTAGCTTCTAAGTTTTAGGTATAACTCCTATTTCAAAAAGTTAGGTATGGTTTTAAAGAGAAGTGATATCCTTGCAGAATTCTTACTCAATTTTTTGCGAAAAAGAGAAGCTGCATTTTTTGTAACTGTGATAGCTCTTTTTCCACAAGTGTCAGGTTAACAGTATTATCATCGTACTTTGTGTTTTTTAAAAACCATGTATCCAGCTCAAGCTCTGGTAGCACCAGAGATCTATGTTCAGTCCCAAGAGTTCCTTTCTGCCAGATGTTTGTTCTCCAGCGTGAGGCTCAGTTACTCATAACACAAAAGCCTAAGGATCCCACTGAAACTTTAAAACAGGAAGTAAACTTCATGTGCTGACTTAAGCTAGACCACAGAAACGGGGAATTTTCATACTACAGAGGGCAAAAATGACACAAAAACACATATTATCTATACATAACTATATGAATACTTGGGCAAAGTTATTCACTGACAGCAAACAAAACAACCAACTTGAAACTAGATTTATTTTTCTGAAAATAATTTCCAGTTTGGTCCAAACTTGCATTTTGATTTGGAATGTCAAACCTCACCATTGAGCTCTTCCTCCTCAGTTTTCCTCTACTGCAGCCATTTGGCCCCTTCCCACCTCATGCAAGCAGCCATCGCTCATACCTTCCCTTGTGTGCCTCCGGAGACCAAAACAGCCAGTCTAAAAAAGCTCAGTTCCTTGTGAGCAAGAAGGAGAATAAAGGAGGCTGTGTGGAAATGAGAAATCTGCTCCTACTAGTTGCAAAGCTGCCCCTTCCATTGCACTGAAGTGGAGGGCAGCATCTACTCCTACAAAAAAGTGTAACCCCCAGAAGCTAAACCGGCGCATCTCTGCACACTTACACAAGGTGTTCCTCAGCGCTGTGCTTTCTGTTGGGCTGTAGCTGGCAAGAATGGTTCAGCCATTCTCTGCTTCCTCCAGGAAAGATAGCAGCCCAGATGGAGGCAAGCCAAAAACTGCCTACAAGGTTAAATTGTAACACCAAGGATCATAAACCTTCTTTGAAAGAAATGTTATACTTTTATTTACTGCTTAAGGTTTGTATTTCTACATATCTTCCCAGCACTTAAAACAAATGGACAGGTGACAAACTATTAACAATTAAGGGCATACCTATGAGGATGAAGTGACTTACATCACACACTTCAGTTATTATTATAACAGAACAATTGCACAATTTAATTCTGCACACAAAAGACAATACTAAATTTGATATTTAAAGCCAAACATTAAATTTTCTCCATTAATTCTTTTTTTAAAGTGGGCTACATACCACATTGATCTGTGCTATTAAACAGCTCACTATACTTTTTCAGATTTACATTATTATTGTTTTAGCAGCTGGTGAGCACTTATTTATTTATTTATTTAATAATATAAAAATATGTGTTTATGAAATAATTAGTTGCTATTTTTTAGTCAGGATGGTATGCTGAGCAGCTTCTGGAAGAAACTGGGACGTGTTCATTACCTGTACTTCTGTTTACACAGCATTACAGAAGCTACACAATAAAAAAATACCAAACTGTGTTCTCTATTTACATATGTCTTATTTACTTACCAAAGGAAACATCACTTGTAGGTAGTGAACTGATTGCTCCTAAATACTGTGATCTCATGTTTTAAGATTCGGTACATCTCAGTCTCCCATACATACTTGGAATTCATAGATTAGACAAGAAAAAAAGATACCTTCAGCTTTTTCAGCACACAACTAGTAATAAAAACCACTAAGTACCCCAGTTACACTTCCCAAATATTTTTGGTCAGACATATATTGTTTAGGTATTAACTTTGTTTTTTATCTTCCTAATAAACTACTTTATCCGCTGAAGCCACTGTACTTTGTATTTATTTTTTTCACAGATTCTGCCCTGCTAGTTCAAAATTGTCACAGCAATTTACTGATGAAACCTAAATAAAATATTTCTTCCTAAACTGTAATCTCTTAACATATTTCAGCTAAGTGTTGTGTGAGCCTACTTACTGGATCACCACTCATTACTCAGGCAATTATATATTTAACCCTCCCCACCCCCCCAGCTGCTCCAAGTAAGCAGTCATCCCTCACTTTCTACTGCAGCCTAAAGAAAAACTGGAAGTGGGGAGCACCGAATCCCTACTGTAATTCAGCTTCAGAGACAAAGGCTTGCTGTTGCTGCCACTAACATCAAAGGCTTTCACTCTACTACACCTTCACAGCTTCAACCAAGCTTGTATACCCTGATGTCACGCCCGAAAGGTGAGGGATGGCTGGAAAGGGAAGGGTAAGTATGGACAGGAAAGGAGTCATACCTTTCCTTTTTCTAAAATCAACCCGCATCCTTGACCTTCCGGTTTCAGCCATGGCAGGCAGAAGAACTAACCATTACCTGGACAGCAATCACCTCTAGACACCACCGTGTCTGGGGATACAGCCTCCCACAAGCTATTTCCAGCCCAACTAGGGGCTCATATGATTTTTATTTTTTTTTGAGCAACATTTTGAAAGCTATGGTCCATGAGGCTCAGGTGAACAGCAGAAAGAGCTGATGAATGCTTTAGGTGAAAATATGAAGCAGGCGTATGGCAAAGCATGACTAGTTTAAGGGTAGTGAATCATTCACTGATACAAAATAACCAGATGCTTTAGTTCAGAGAAAAGCTTAGTAGCTTACACTAGAGATACAATAAACTGAAGACAAATGTCACATGAGGCTTTATTTTGGCATTTTGAGGGCAGCTACATGACACCAAGCTTTACAGAAGGAAAGCAGATTTTCATTTGTTGGTATTTATTGCTAAACAGCAGCATCTTCCACATTAGTCCAAAAACAGCTTGTAAGAAACAGCAGTGTTTACTCTGAAAATATTAAAATCTTTATGTAACAAAATACAGCTAAAACACATTAGGGAAGTGCCTAAAGGGTACAGCTGAGATCAGAACCTCAGAGTGTTAAATATGGTGCCTATACACATCAGTTTTGCTTTAAGTCCATCTATAGAATTAAGCCATGCAGCTCTGAAGCAAGAACGCTATATTGCAATACCAAGACAATACAGTCCATTAAAGATATGCACATACAGAAATGGAAATATGCTACCCTACAGAACAAGAAAATAAACTTTCTTCCCTGTATAACCATCACGCCAGGGGTTTCACTTGTCAAAGCCTTACTTTTTTTGGGGGAAAAAAATAAAACCCTAACCAAAATACAAAACATGCCCTCCCACCCCTGAATGCACCTTCACCAAGACAGAATAATGCCTAAGTTGCTCCTGGAGTATTAGAGTTTTGAGGCAGCTATTTCTAATTCAGATATGGGAAGACTAAAGAACACAACTTATTTTCTTGAAGTTAGAAATGCGATCCCTAGAACAGGGAATGTAAAGCTCCCTGCTTCACCATAATAAACAACTTGGTTTTGACCCAGCTACTTAGAACTTTACAGTAGGGACGGGTAGTAGATTTCAAACGCTTAGAAGTAGTAAGCAGTCAAAACCACAACAGTTTGGAAGCTTTTTTAATTTCTGTTTTACTTCTCTGCAGACAAAACCCCCCAATAAGTATGTATCACACTGACTGTATAACTATAGACAGACTGTACCAAAACGAACTGAAGAAGCCACCAGAAGGCATCATTCATCAGAAGCTGTACGCAACACCTCAAATGACATCAAACCCCAAATCTAAGGGAACTCTCTGCCATTTTTCTTTAAGCTTGCTAAGAAAATCACACGCATTACAGTCCTGCATCATGTCCAACAGAGCCTTAACATCACCCTTGAACAAGTAAGTGTACGATAGCAACGCTGAACATGCATGGTAAGTGCTTTCCAGAGAAATACGAATAAAACCATAATTACAGCTGTTTTGCTGTGCTGGAACAAAAGACACAAATCCATCTGGTTTATGTAACTGGTAAAAAGGGTCTTAGTCTATTATTTTTTATTATTATTCCTCATTAAGGATGACCATTAACCTCAGGGACACTGGGGCATGGGGGAATTCAAATGACACCACTCCTGTGAGCTGATACTTTCATACTATCCGCGTGGACTGCCTGCATATTTTTTGTCATTTGTTCTAAAATACATAAGCACTTGGACGTAAGATCTGCTTTTTTATTCAGACGTCACACACTGACATACGATGTATGGTAAAGTATGGTTTCTGAACAACGTAATTCGGTAGACAACGCAGCATCCTTAGAACCTGTTAAATGTACTAGCTGCAGGAAAATGACAGCGGCAGTCGGAGTTGTCTGGGGTTTGGTATGTGACCTCTAGGCGAAGGTAAATGAACGAACGAACCCGGCCTCTCCCCTCCCAAAACCAACCCCGCCGCCAGCTGCCCCACGGCCCCGCCGACCTCCGCTCCGTGCCCGAGCCGCAGCGGCCCCGCACGGCTCCGAGCACGCGGACGCTGCAGGAAGCCTTAAGTGAGGCGCCCGGCGCTACCCCGAAGGGCAGGAGGGCGGCCAGGCCGGCAAGCGAAGCGCCGGGCCCCTCCTCGGCAGCCCGACGGGGCACTCGCCGCCGGGACGCGCGGCCCGTCCCCGCCGCGGCACCTGTCCCCCCGGCCGGCCGAGGCCGCCCGCCCCGCCCCGCCGGGGAGGGCCGATCCCGCAGGGGGAGGGCGAGCGGGTCACCCCGCAGGGGACGGTGGCGGCCCGGGCCGGCCGGGGCGGCTGCGGAGGGGAAGGGGGCGGTACCCACGACGGCTCCTCCCCCAGCCTCCGGGCCGCCCCTCCCCCACCCGGCAGCCGCGCCTGGGGGCGGGGGTGGCCCCCCGCCACCGCCCGCCCGGAAGCGGCTTCCGCGCCCCCTCAAGCCGGAGCGGCAGGCCCCGGCCGCGGGCCGCGCACCGCGGGCACTCACCGCCGGGGTCCCGCTCGCCGGCGCAGCGGCTCCTCCTCGGCCTCACGCGCGGGGCCCCGCCTCGCTCCCCATTCCGCCTCCGCCGCCCGGCTCGCAAGGACGGCCGGGGAGCGGCACGAGCTCGGCACCGCGCAGGCGCCGCCGCCTGGCTCCGCGGGGCGGGGCGGGGCGGGGCGGGGGCAGGGCCTGTGGGACGGGAGGCGCGTGCGCCAATGGCCCCCCGGGGCGTGGCGCGCTGCGCCTGCGCAGCGCCCAGAGGGCGGCGGGGGCGGGGCCCGGCCGGCGCGCGGGGCACGACGGGCGCTGTAGTTCCTCCGGGGGAGCCGGCGGCCGGGCCCCTCCGGCCGCCCCACTGCGACTGCCAGCGACAGGCGCGCCGCGGGGGGGCGGCTGGCCGGGGGCGTCCGTGGCTGCCCCGCTGCCCCCAGGCCCGAGGTCGGCTCTGCCGGCCGGCCGGCGGGAGGGAGGCAGGCGCGCAGGCAGGCGGGCCGGCCGTGAGGAGAACTGGCGGGCGCCGGGCCCCAGCCGGGGGCCGCCCGAGAGGACCCCGGCGCCAGGCGCCCCTTCGGCCTCAGCCAGCCAGCTCCCGGCGGGGCGGCCAGACCCCTTGGGAGAGAAAATCTGCAACGAGGCGAAGTCGGCAGCACATCGGAAGCCGCTAACACCGGTACCGGGGCTGACCCAGCTCCACGGGTGTCTGCATCTGGCCTGCCTTCCGAATGAGGCAGCTACCGACTTGCACGTTTTGCAGCTCACACAGGAGCAGCCGCCGACTTCGGCTTCATCTTGCATAACGAACCTGACCTTGCACCGTTACCCACCGTCTCTGCCACTCTGGAACACAAGAAAATGGAGAAACACTCTGGATGCGACTTCAGGCGACCTGTGCCAAGAAACCCATCTCCATCTCAACGCACATCCTGTTTACAGTGATGTCAAAAGGAATTTTGTATTCTTTGTCTCTTACAATGCAGATTTCTGTTATGTTAAGCACCTGCATAATTTGAATCTTTTTCAGGATTCCTCATCAACAAGGCGATTTGTTTCAGTAAGAAGCAGACCGATTCATTCCCACAGCCTCAAACATAATCCCTGGGATACTGGACGCATTAATACTGTGGCAGCGTGCCACCTGCTTCATTTATTCACTTGAGATTCAGTGCTGCTTAGTCCCTGTCAATTGGGCTCTTTGTGCAACCTCCTGCGGTAATGTAAAAGGTCTCCCACAGGAATTTGTGCTATTCAGTAGAAAATACAAAAGGGAGGGTTGTAAACACTCCGATTAGTGTTGGGAGCACAGAGGTATTGTCTCCACAACATATTACGCAACTTCCAATTTACCTCCTCCCCTCCAGAAAAAACAGTTTAACAGCAAGGGCTTACTGGTTTACTTAACATTGCAGCTAATGTGTTAGGGTGGGTGTTTTTTTTTTTTTTTTTTGTGCTACAAAGGCTGTGTTAATTCTGGCAAAAGAAGAAAGGTTACTTCAGTAACATCCCGTAGTAATTTGAGATGATTGCCTGAGAGGATCTCCACTCGAAGCGACAGCCGCCGGAGGCTCTTAGCTCTGAAGAATAAGTACTATCAGAGGACACTGCCAACACAAGTTCATGCACAATGGGCCCATCAGCTAACGAACCCGGAATGAATCTTCTCCCAGTTTTTGAAGACAAACAAGTGATTGTGTGCAGTGCCGAGGATGCCAATTACTAGTGGCACAATGGTGGGTGGGGGAACCCCAATATGGTACCCAGGGAAATGAGCCCCTCCCAAGGCTGTCCCATGGCACCCATCCTTGTATGTTATGGGGGTTCCTGCCTACAGGATATAGAGGAAGAGCATTTTGGGGTGGCACAGCACTCATTACAGGATTTGTAGCAGAAAGACTAAAAGCAGGGAAAGGGAGGGATCACGGTTGTCTGGGGAGCAGCAAAGATGGAGAAAAAGGATAAGAAAATAAAAGGGGCTGCTCAGCTGCAAACAGGTGGCCAGTCAGCACACTTGTCTGGCCAAGCCCTGCGGGTAACCTCATCACCCACAGTCTGTCCTGTTTTCTCATTAAACTCTTCCCCTGGGTGAGGGGGTGCCTGTGCTGTGCGCATGGAGGTTTAAGTGCCAGCTACTGGGGAGGAGATCACAAGTCACAGGGACCTGTGTGTCTCGGGTGCCTGTGGCTGGAGACAGCGGAGCATGTACATGTTGTGCGGGTCTGCGTGTAAGCGTGGCATCGCCAGCAAACATCAAGCCAGACCAGCCAGTCTGGGAGTTTGGGAGCCAGGTATCAAAGTAGCCATACTGAAGAGACCATAGATATGTTATTGAAGATATAAGCAGGTGTTCTTTTATTTCTTAAGTACTAGATGTGAAATCCATTGAATGTACTAAAAGCAATGACGGGAAAGCAATGTCATGTTGTGGCCATTGTGCTCACTCTTTCTGCAAGGTGTCAAGGCTTCTGAAATTTACAAGCAACAAGTGCCTGTGGGGAAAACCAACCAAACAGAAAAACAAAACCAAAAAACAAAGCAACACACAAAATTTTCTCTGCTTTTAGAGAAAGAATAACTAAAGGCCTTTAACTCCTTCTCAGTCAGAACCCCAGCAGACTAGGGATTTGTATCACTTCTTGTCATATAAATTCCCTTTTGTGCTTCCCTTTAAATTCAGTGACTTACAATTCTGTTTCCAAAGGACAGTGATAAAACTGGCTGATGCTTTACCTGGAGAAGATTTCTAGCCAGAAAGTTTTTAAAACATGTTCTTAAGTAAAGCGCTTAAGTGAGTGATGGTTTGCTGGCATCCAGACGTGGTAAAATAAGAGCCCCTAAAATAAATTATGATTTTTCTTGCAAAATTAGTAAGACTAAATAAACATCTTTCCAAATGGTCAGATTCGTCAGAAAGAGCACTTTGAATATTAATAAAATTCTATTTTATTCATTTATGTAAAGAAAAAACCCCTTGAAACCAAAATTTTAGTTTTGGCAGAAACCATATTATTGTCCATGTAGATCAGTAACTTTTACAATATGCTTCCTGGTAACACTTCCCTGGGAAAATCCTGAGAAAGAAAACACAAGAACCTGTAATGTCTTTTTATTAAAACACCACTTAAAACATTCATCATAATAAAATACACTGGATGTTGCTGTATGACATTTGCATACACACAATGTTTACAGCAAACTCCGGACAGCACTGGGAATTACAGAAAGTGAGGGAAGCCCTGGAAAGTGTGCATCCATATTACCTACTCTCAAGCCATTACACAGACAGCTGAGCTTACATTTTTCGGCTGTTCCCCACAGTGTTTCCTGGACAGTTCCCCGCCCCCACCCCCTGCCACCATACCTCCTGCTCCCCACCCTTGCTGTTCCCTTGACTTGACCTCACAGTGAAATTCTGATGAAGTAAATGGAGCTGGTGTCACAGATCCACGGGGCAGCAGGTGCCTGCCCAGAAATGTTAGCCCTGGTTTTCCCCCCCAAGAAGATTCTGAACTACCATAATGTTTCCAATAATTGAACATTGCAAGATTCTGAGGCATGCTAATGACCTGTAGTGATGCTTACTATATGTCTTCTCCTATCTTGGTCAAGATAATTGATGATGCATCACACTTCAGCTAAAAACAGTCACAGCTACTCTAACATATTCTTTCTCTCCATTCATTTTAGGAAACTCCAGCAGAAGATAACATGAATTGTCAAATATAGGGAGAACAACTTAATGAGAAGCTACGTTTTTCTATTCACGTCTATGATTTTGGATCACTTAATTGCAACTTTAAAGTACGAAGGTATTCCATTATCCACCAGTTCAAAACAATAAACATTAATCTTTCAAGTACTTCTTTATAGCTGAAAAAGAGACTGAAGAAAGTAATGTTATTTTCACAAGAGTAGATTTTTTTATTCTTATTATTACTACTTCATTGAAATAACTGTATCGTGAGAAAAAAATGAAAAAACATTCAGGCAAACTTTTCAACAAAATACATTTAAAATGACTGCTTTCATTTGTACACGGTACAGATAGACAGGTGTGACTAGAAAACAGTTTAATCCCTCTAGACTGAGGTTAGTGAGAGAAACATGAATAGTCAAATTCTTTTTTGTGTGTGCATAGGCATATACACATCAAAAAAAATTTCAATGAGTTAAAACCTACATCATTATAAATACCAAAAGCTGATCATTAACTACTCACACACTTTATTCTTGTACTTAGTACCATTATCAGTGGAGCCCTAACCGGGTCATAGTAAATGCTATGTAACTGTCCACATATTAAAACGTTTACTTGGAAAAACAGACAATATTATAAACTCAGAATATCCTAATTTTGCTTTTGTGGACACATCTTCCCTTCTTCAGTGACAACACATCATGGGGAGGGGGCGGGAAGAATTGTTTTGGAATAAATATTTACAGCAAACTACTAAATGGGAACATGCCTGCTTCCAACTGCTCAGCTGGTAGCCCTGTACCACTTGCTTATCCATGTAATTTCATTCTTTTTTATTCATTTTGTCATTAAATCCATAATCATCTTTCATGTTTCCTTTACTGGACTGAACGTTCAGGGAGTAAACAACCCCAGAGAACAGTGCAAAAGGAAGGAGATGCAACTGCACTTAACAGCTTTATTTTGGTATCTCAGAGAAGACTGAAAAGATAGATATATATTTAATATATCAATTATGCAACATAGGCCCCGATGTACTTACGAAAGCAGGGCAAATGAAACTTGGAAGAAAAATATCCCATACATAGTGTTTTGTTGGGCAGCCCTTCTAAGAAGGTAGGATTTTATCCACGACAGCCCATGCGTTGAACTTCAAGAGAAAGCACGGATTTTTAAATTTTTCCTCAAATACCACCTTCACAATAGAAGACTAAGCTCAGAAACTGGAGGCTAATAAAATTAAAAAACAAAGCCAGAAACTAAGCCAAAAAAACCCCAGCCCCTAAAGAACAACCACCCCCCTCCAACCTAGCAGCCATTTAACTTTCTGTTGAACTTAGATGATGGAAATCTCATTACCATATTCTTAAGGTTTCCCTACGCTAAACTATGAGATATAGTACTACATTCTGAAAACCAGTATAGTCAATACTTTCAAATCAAAGGAAAACAATCAGAACAGCAAGGATGAGCATGGCTGTACCATTCAAGCAAAAATAAAAATAAACATAAAACATAGTGTTGAAACTTCTACTAGTTAGCCTTGCGTATGAATTTAAAAAAAAAAAGTTTTCAGATTTTATACATCTTTTTTTTCAACCAGGTACATTTAATTGCAACCAGTAGGCACTCCACCAAAACGCAGTATTTGCAATCCCCATCTCTTTAACTGAGAGAGATTACTTTGGCCTCAGTATTTCAGTATTACAATTTTCCTGCTTCAAAACATGCAGTTCATACATTTTACAGTTTTACTGCCATAGTCGATGCATTCTGGCCCAATACACTCACAGCAGGCGTTGTGAAACCATCGGTATTTGGAAGCTCCCATGGACTCGCAAGAGATCTTGCACTGATGTATTGACATGCAGTCATCAAAATACACCACAGTACACATGTGTTCTAAACCAAGAAGGGGGAAAAAATTTGGTTTAAAAGGTCTTAGAATATTTTTAAAGGTTAGTTAAAAATTAATTAAATGTGCAGCTTTTGAAGTAGGATTGCAAATCATCATGACAATGAGGCAAAAGAAAAAAAAAAAAGGAGATAGTAAAAGCAGAGAGAGAAGAGGCAGAGAGCCAAGGTACAATCTATCAACTTCAAGACTGCAGCGTCTACAACTCAACCAGTTGTCCGCTCTCCTCGGAATGTTTTGGGGTTTCATCCCCCAGTTATGAGAGATACCTTCTGAAGTGTAAGGATGCCAAAATAACAAGCCGGCATGTGTCCTCTGAAGGTAATGAATGTATCACTTTCACAGTTGCCAGCAGTTACTATATGCTATCATGAAAAACTTCAGGTTTAGAGTTGTTTTTTAAAAAAACACCAAACCCCACTACATGTAAATATTTCTCCCCTTGCCCGCAACTCTACAATATTCTTCAGCCACATTAAATCACAGAGCTAGAGAATCCCCTTTTCCTCATCTTGAAACTGCACTTTTTTAATTCCTTTAGCAACACCACCAGCCTCACTACTAAGGTTAAGAAACCCCTTCTGCCTAACCGTTTACTTTATTCTTCTAGCATCCATGCTATTACTTGAAATGCCACGAAGTTCGGTGTTGCAACCTCAAACTGGAGCAGAGGCATTCATCACAACTACCGAACAAAACCATCCCTCCCCAGTCTACTTCCAGTTCTCCAAGGTGACAGATGCTACCAACTTTCTTCTGTGCTGAACTGTGTGATTACACTTACTTCTTCCTCCAAAGGACCTTGTTTGCATCACGTTTACCTCCAATGTAAGCTGGCACAGTTTTAGGAAAAGCACAACTGAAAGCTGTCTGTAAACACGAATGTCTCACTCGCGCACATCAGACAGATTTGTGAGCAGGAGATGTCAGGGGTCTTTCTAGCCTAGTATGATAAGGTGCGTGGATCCAGGAGAAACATACTGACCTACATTCCAACATGGATTAGAAAAAATATAACCCAAACATAAATGGTAAGGCAAGACAGTGGGGTTTTTTCTTCTGAATGATTATAGAGCTATGGAGAAGGGTGAGTAACTCTCAGTGCAGTGTAGTTAACCATAGCGTTTACTCAGTCTCTTATCTGTGAGCCAGTCTCGGGAGGCTGAAGAGCACTGGAACCTCCCCTTCAAAATATTGGTGCTCCATAGCTGAGCAGCCTCAGTAGCACGCACATCTCATGGCAAGCCTTAAGGTGAGGTCCAAAGGTGAGTCGAGGCTAGCAATGGTCTCCATCACCTTACAAGTCATCAGATCTAAGCAGTCTGTTTCCCCCGTACCAACAGTAGATGATCTCTGCGGTGCCCATGCTTTTGGGCACATGACAGGGGACAACACAACATACAAGAGAGCATGATGTACCCTACAGCTTTTCTGTGGACGCATCCTCCTCCTTGACATGTGGAAACCCTGCCCACTCTTCTGAGAATTATCATTTGTTAAAAGATGTATGAGGGAACCCTGACCACTGTCAAATCATTCTACTACTACATAAACAGCTGCAAGAGGGTCACAGGACACGCTGCCAGTCCACTGAACACAAGAGAGTATTCACTGCCCTGTTCAGGCTCTGCACGGATGTACACGTCTTGCAGACCCCCTATACAGGGCAACAGGCGGTAAGGGTCTTGGGGAGGAAGTGCAGACCTGTAGCTATAGCAGCCTTCTGGTGCCAGACAAGCTGTGCTGTAAGTAAAGCTGCAGTTGTCCAAGAAATCTTGGAGTACCTGAAGTACTGCTGGGAATGTCAACAAAATAGCCTGTACCTGTGTAAGTCCTGTCCCATTCCTGGCACTTCTGCTTCTATGACCCTTTATAATAAAGCCTGAGGCACCGCAACCAGAGGAAGAGAGTTCTCAGAGAAAAAAAACCTGTGCCTAAAACCAACCCACATATCTACAGCTTCAGTAAGGACACGTTATTCACAGAGGGCAGGAGGAAAGATCAAAAGAAGTGAACGCGATGGTACCACGTGCAAAGAGTGACCAGCCAGGTATACACCTAAAGTGCTCAGCCAAAGCTGAAAAATGGTAGGGAGATGCAGCCACTACAGCCTCAAAGGCAAGAATCCACCCAGAGGTCATACAGCAGGTCCATCTTCTTACAGAGGACACACAAGAACTTGGCAAGGATTTCATCACCGGCAACAGAAGGCTCACCAGGGTCCCACAAAGGAGCACACACCATCCATTCCCAGGAGGTCCAGACACTCTCAGGGATCTGTCCCTCTCACACCTCACAGGAGGTTTGCAGTGGAAGAGTAGGATGTGAGGAGGTAGAGGCGAGTCTCCAGGCAGCATTCCTCAGGAAATCTAAGCACCAGCGAGTGCCCTGTCAGTCACCTAGTTCAGTGCCGGCGTACAAGCACAGGAATCTTACAGAAGCCTAAGACATACTCACACTTTTTGTACCCTCTCGCTTAAACCAAATTCACTCCTTTGATACGTTTTTAGTAGCTTTCTTGAGAAGTTTGACCTTAAGTGCCAAGGCGTCAGCTGGAGGCACAGAGCCTTTGCCTCGAAATACATAATCCTGGCTAATGCAGAAAGATTTCTTCCTGCAAAACCAGCTTCCGAGATGCCATCTCCATCTGACTGACTCTTTACAGAAATGAGAGTCCTCTCCAAAGGACTGCCAGAATTGCTCACTGCTATCATGTTGACCACTGCACTCCGACAGAGGAAAGCCCACAGTAGGTCAGGAAAGCTGGTCAGGAAAGCGGTGCGTGCTCTGAGGTGGGCTAGCTGCTCCCAGCACTTGCAGGCTGTCTTCAGACCAGAGAATGACCAGTGCCCTCTACGTGAGGAGACATCTGTGGTCACCTTCACGTTAACCTCACCTGTGACAGACTCATCCATTTTAGTACCAGTTCAGAAGTCCTGGAGAAGCCCAGTTCATCAGCTAATGCCTACTGAAACTTGAAATAAACCTCTTGTGGAAGAAGAGCCTATGACTTCTAGCATGTAAAGAACAACGACACTGAACCAAGACACTGAAGACATTGCCGGGAAGGGGGTGGGGTGGGTGAGAGGAACCCAGAGGATGAGCAGCACCAGACCCATAACTCTGGCAGAACCAGATGACAGCAGTGAGGTCCTGTGAGACTGGAAAGACTGGTCTCCTCAACCACTCTCCCAGGATCAAAATGAGAACCAAAGCCAAACCTCAACCTTACTAAGGCGGCAGCAACAACCAAAGACATTAATCTTGACTGGAGCAGAGAAGAAAGTTTATTTCCACCTGCACACAAGCTAAGAGGATTAGGTCCTAGAGGACCAGTCCAAAAATGCTGTGAAGGGGAGAGAACAAACTGTACGCTGCAGGCCAGAGCCAGCAGTAGATCTGGCTGGCTCCCAGTAGCTCTTGTAAGCAGCTGGAGTACACGCTCCGTGTATAGGCTACCAAATGATTTCCAAAGTCTTGTTCACTCGGAGCCTCACCAGGTCTGAACGAGGCAGATGGGCCAGGGTGCATTCTGTTGTCATGGGACACCCCTAGTCCCCCCCTCAGCAGCCTATGTGTGCCAGGGTAGAATCGGAATTCCTGAAAGCAGGAGAGTTCCTTGCCTCACACATTAAATCCCTCTTCATAGGCTGCAGAAACAGAGTTACACAGGGAAAAAAAATACATACCTACAGGCTCAAATGGGATCCGGGAGAGTATTTAAATTGTTTCACAAACCTAATTACATAGTCATCACTTGGCTCCCTCAGTGTAGATAGAAAGGGTATTAGTTAGCGCAGTTACAGCTCTTTCATTTGCATTTTGCCAATTTTCACACAGTAAGGACTAGACTACAGGTGTGGGGGGAGAAGGATGCAACAGCATTCTTTTTTTCCCCAGAACGTGAGTTTCTCACCTCCCCGCCCAGTGCAATTCATACCCAACAGAGGTTGTGTAGGAGAAACAACAATCAAGTCTAAATTGAAAATAACCACAAGAAATGAACTCACATTTCTATCAGGCTTTGCTACAATTCTATCTGTGCAGCAAGTGAGACCTGTACTAGTACACTATGGAAGAATTTAGCAACTTGGAGAAAATTCAGTTCTTGTTAAGAAAAAATGGGTATCTACAAGACGAAAAAAAACTTTCCCAGTTAATGACAATTCCCTGTGTGCCACCTTTGAATTTAAAGGTGCTATGCAAGTTCAGTTGTCTGCCGGTCTGTTTATCGGTAGCTCTAAAAGTACTTTAAAAAGGCAACTGTCCATCCAGCAGCCATACCATTTTATGCCAATCAGAACTTATAAAAAGAAGCATTTTTTAAAAAATAAAAATCTTCCTAGAGTATCTACAAAGGTAGATGCCACTTTACTGGATTTCTAGCTCTCCTCTACCTGGCTGGCACTGGAGGAGAGCAGAAACGCAGAGTGGACACCATCCCCTCTGTCACCAAGCAGTGTAAGTCAGAAACCCTTAACTACAACAGATTTTGTTTCATCAGTTGTCAAAAGATTATCTAGTTCCCCTCTGCCTCTTGCCAACATCCTGTCATCATCTGAAACAATTAAGCTTATTTAAACATCTGAACTCACAGTTCAGAGCTCTGAGGGTATCAGCTAAAAGTAAAGCAAAAGGAATAAAGTATAAATATAGGTCTAGATTAATAAATATCACAATCCTCTCTGAAGCAGTGGCTCAGATGCCAGAAACTACTGATACAAAGAACTCCAGCAGCTCCAGCAGTGCACACATACTTTGGCAGCTAAAACGTTACAAGTCAATTCACAGGAGGAGAGGGAAGACACTCATTAAGATAATAACGGGGAAGTTCAAGGTCTGCTGGCTGGGCTTGCAGTAGGCTGCGGCAAGAAAGGAATGCTTTATATCCCACTGTACCCCACCTCCTCCGGGATCTGCAGCCGCCCTCCCAGGGCCGGTGGCTTCACACCACTCACGCACAAAGCTTGCGGGTTCCCGTGGCTGGTACTGCTTTTCCTGGCACTCGCCCAGAACTGCACTCAGCAAGTCTGGCATCCTGGACCAGCTTAACAGCAATCCCTGCATGAATGTGCGTTGAAATTAAAATCAGAGCTGTGTTACTCGATGTAACAAGGGGTACTGGTAGGCAGAGCCTTTCCAAATTTTGGTATGTATTCCAGAAGATAGCACAGGACTACTTGTCCCCTTACCAAAACCTACCTCATTAGCCCCTCTCCCCTTACAGGCAATGCAACAGGCTGCTGCCAGCACACCATGATGGAGTGAAGCACGCAAGGAGCTGCAGAAGAAGTATAAAATGGAGGAGGCACAGCACCGTAAAGAAAACGTAAAGCATCTGTGTGTTCTTGCTCACAGGAATATTCTTTCAAAACCCTGAATGTCATGGCCTTGAAGACAACTGCTTAGTGGGTCACCTTAAAGATGCCTCCGTTTGCAAGATCTGCCTTAAGCCCAGCAGCATATTTGGGGAGAAGGAAAGGGTCCAAGAGATGGTCTTATTTCTTCTACTGCAGGCTGTGCTTGTACTGCTACGTATGTACTGCAGCTGAGCATGCACACATACACCACACAGACCCCCCTCCTCTTGCAGTGGTTCCTTAACACATGCTAGCTTGTTAAACCACAGGGACTTGATTGCATGACTGAACTTTGCATAAGCAGAAGCCATCAGACTCCAGCAACTTCCTGGGCTCCCTCTCTGCGCTCATAATCACAAAGCTCTTTAGCCCTTGACCTGCTACTCTTCCACCTTTTGGTTACTGCTTCCCCACCAAATTAATCAAAAAAGCATTAAAAACAATGCCACCCCACGGCTCACACAACATCCAACACAAGAGGTATAATTTCCCAGTTGTCCTTGCTTCCACCATAATAAACATCAGCTGACCAAGGCCAGCAGCCAACTTTTCTTTCCACCTTCTCTGTTCTCAATACTCAAGTCACCCATGCTTTTATAAGCAAACTTTAATGTCACTTTGAAAAAGCAGAACTATGAAGCTATCTGCATTGCAACCAAGAAGAAAGATTCCTCAACAGACTTAAATATTTAGATACTTAAAGTATAGAATGTTGTAAGCCATCTTCTACCTCTTCCTGTTCTTCTCCATCACTAAGAGGGAGGAGGCACAGTCAATGATTACAAGAACAGCTTTGACATTTATTTCTGTTCTAAGTGTCGACTGAAGCCTGAAAACCCGTGGCATTTGGTAACTATTTCCAAATATCACTGTTGCTTTTGGACTGTCATCATTTCAGTGAAAGCTCTTTCAACCTAATCTCTAATACATTCTTAGTAAATGAAATGGAGACTTCTGACTAAAAAAAAATTGCAGTGTTATGTATTTGTCTGTGTTGTTACACTCAAAACTCCTCCACACCCTCGAGATGCAATTCAAATTCCAAGTTTAATCCAAAACTATCATTAGCCCATCCTGTTGGTATGGTAGTAAAGGACTGTCAGGGAACATCCATCTGGGCTGCAGGACCTAAGTACAGTGGGGTATATTTAAGATTGTTCTAAGCACCATATTTCCCCCCCGAAGTATAATTTACATCTTTAAATACTGTAGCATTTGCAGACAGGGGTTTTTGTGGCTTGCCATCTAACGTGGCTTTCTGCATCACTCTTATAATGGCTAGCAAACGTTTTAATAACGTCACAGACATATGAATGAGATGCTTTCTAACCATCTGGAATTAATTTATTTTCCTAACGTGCCTTAACCAAAGGAAATTAGAAAAGTTGCTATTACAGTCCCATTTAATCAACAGCAGTCCTGCTCAGAAACGTAACTAGGTCAAAGGTTCACAATGGTATGGAAAAGCAGCATGCCCATCCATTAGGGTATCTTTCATTGATGAGATAAAAGAGCCATCGCAACAGCAGCATGTGGGGTTAAGCATATCTAAAGTGTGTGTTGGGAAGGAAGCAAAGCATTAATTGCACTGATAAAACAAATCAGATGCTCTTTTTTCTCTGTTAAGCAGCAATTTCACTATGAACTGTTTATGAGATTCTTTTAAGTCTGGTGTAATAATTTCAGGGAAAGGTATTTCAGGATTAGTATGGAAACTAAGTAGCAGCGAGTGTTTTTCTTATGCCACTGTCATCACTACTTCAATCTGCGCATCCTCCCCCCCAGCAAACAATATCCTGAAGCCTGCCCTCTAAAGTGAAGGTAAGAATACAAAAAACTCGGTAAGAGGAATGAGTCCGTAAGTTGAACCCCTGCCCCCAAATTATTTTTAAGATTGCTTGTCACATAGCCCTCCTCAACATACAGAGCAATCTTGCTAATCTTACTCAGTTTACTGTAAATCCTGGATTTCTTACAAACCATCCTCCTAAAGAGTTCAAGTTATGCCAGCTCAGATGAAAGAAATAAACATCTACTCCAGATACAGGTTTATAGCATGTGGCTTTCTCAAACCTCTGAAGCCATGCATTTCAGTTGCCTGCCTTTGCACTGACACCTCATTTGGATTCAGTTTTTGATCTGTCCTGTCTCCTAAGCTACAGGTAACTGCTTTGAAGTCAAAGAACCTACTGTGCCACCGCATATGAAATAACGTGAAGAAACTGCCTCATGCCACAGGAGGAATTTTACAGATAAACTCATGTGATTCAGCATCTCCTAAGATCATCAAACACTGTAACACCATCTTCCACGTTCTTCAGTACTTTTGCCTCACTCCTTTTTTTATGTCAGGCCCAAAATTAGACTGAACTTCTCACACTTTTTTACGGGAAAAGAAGAAGCAAGCACAGACAAGCAAAGAATACGCACCAAGAAGGCTCCTGGAAGAGATGAGAGGAAACACGAGGAATTTAGACACTACACTCATTACCTTTGTCACTAGAGTAAGGTGCATGGACATTGTTGCTTGGAACAGAGATGTTCTGATGCTGTGGCTGGTTCACTGTTTCTAAAAAGGAAACAAGGTTCTCGTGGTGCGACAGTTCTTCTGCCACAGGGAAGGAGACGATATTCCAGTTCAGCTGAGTATCCCCTTCTGTCAGTGCCCGGAAAAGGGAAGGAATTGGTTCATGCAACTCCTCGACAGTGCTCTTGGATGTTGGAGGTGTGTCACTGTAATTGCGAGGATTGCACATACCTGCAAAGAAATGAAACAGTAAGTTACATGAAATACCCTAAACTCTTCTCCTTGAAACACGCAGGAATATTTAGAAATTAAAATTGCTTTTCTTTGCTAAGCAGAACGGAGATCTCTCATACATATGCCACTCTTAGCTCACTAGCTGAAGTGCCACCACATAGAGCAGGATGAGCTTTCCATAATGACAGATTTCAGATCTCTGCAGACTTCCACAAAACACACCTGTGACTTTGTGAGACCCCAGTGAAAAGAAAAACCCAATCCAAACAGCACTTCGCTTCTCTTTTAATGCTAGCATCAGAGTTTAGAACAAGAAGAGTTCTCTTCCCTGGGAAAAGAGACAAAGCACAGTATAATGGATACTAGCATAAATCTGGAACAAAAGTTTACAACTGAACATAGTATCTTGACAAGTCCTGAGGCACACGAAACTTGTGATCACAATTCAAGAATTTGATCTCATCGGCTGCAGCAGTGCACTAGATCTATTTAGTCATCTGCCAGAGATGCAAAGATCACTATCAGGAGGGAGCCAGACTCTGAATTACTTTTCCTGCTTAGAGACAACTTAAATGAACCTCATTTTGCTACTTAGCTGGAGGGGTCACTACCGGCAAAATGCCTATTTCCAGGTTACCTCTTCCTTATTTTTCAATGGATTTTGTGGTATCTTTTTGAAACCTTGTAATCTTTTTTCTCTTTGCCATTTCCTATGAAATGTTTTTGTGACATGCAATGCAGGTCCCAGTTTTTCATAACCATTTAAACACTAACATTTATTAGTAGCAATGAAACTGAAGGGTATCTTGATTTAGTCCAAACATTGAAACAACAAAGATTAAAAAAGAAAAGGTGTATCTGCATAGGTATTTAAATTCAGAAGCAATAAAACACTATCAGAAGTCACCTGGCAAGAGACAGGCAAATCCATTTTCCTCATGCCCATCTGCATATTGTTTTGGGTAGTTTCACAGACACAGTTCACACTGATCCTTAAGATACCAAAGCGATATGGGACATAAACGTTCAAAGTTTACCTGCCCCACACCACCAGAGAAGCATCTCCTGCCCTGCAGATCCATGAGGACTCCAGCTTCAGAAATCGTATTTCACTAGAACCTTACAGAAAAGCACAATCTTTTCAATCTAAGTAGATATATTTCCATAATGAACAAAGCAGAGTGAAGTTTGTCCACGACGATTAGCAGATCTGGCAAACCTTAAGCAAGTGGTTAGCATTACCAGCATTTAATAATAGGAACACCACAAGGCAGTCTGCTCCTATAAAAAGGTGAGCCAAGTATTGAGTAGGGAAAAAAATAAGCCTCTCCTCCAAACAACATCAGGTCACACTGAAAAATAATTCCGCTTACACAGACTTCCTACCACAAGCAATTTTTTCCTACTCCTCTCCACTAGGCTTGTTCTTCACAGATGTTCCTGGACTCGCTGCCTTGACAAAAATGTTCTGTCCCTGCATTACTACCTTTTAGTAAGCACTTGCAATACTGACCATACAACTGTAATAAAGGATGTCCACCCGAAAATTAATTAGGAAGATATCAAACCAGGTTAGCATTTCATACACATACATCAAGAGACGTACACTTCAGTTGATACAATTGTATTAATTTTGTGAAATGGAAACCAGTGAGCCTTTCCAGAGGCCCCCTGTCATGCCGGATTCAGAAAAATTTCACTGATAAGAAGGATACAGGAAAAAAATAACATAGATTGTTTATTAAATTATTGCAGAATGTGTACAAGCTTGTGTGTGTATCAGTGCAGTATTAAAATATTACCAAGAAACCATTGCTCATAGTTTAAGGGGTTACTGCTCATTCCACAAAGACCCTTCCCTCTTACTATTTTTAAAAGCATTTTAATTATAATAATTATATTTTTATATAAAGAATATTATAAATTGCTAGCTTTGGTTAAAACAAAAATAAAAAAGCTTAACTTATGAACAACTGGTAAGGAACAAACATGTCTACATTACTGCTTTGGAGTGGATGAGAAGATGCAGAAATGGGTTATGGAAATGATGGGAGCAGACAAGCTTTTACACGAAGGACCATAAGTACTTAACTCACAAAGCTTAGAAAAATGGAGGAAAGAGGAACCTGCTGCTGTTCTCCCTCATCCACTGGGTTTGTTTTCCCCTGTCAGGGAAGGGAAAGAACATTCACACAAAACACAGGGCATCAACTGAGCATCAGTACAGTTAGTGCTGGAGGGTAGGAGATAATTCCTGACTTCAGGGCAGACATGACCTGAAAGACATGACAACCTATCTGCTTTTACATTAGACATGATCATCTTATAAAGAGACTTAAATATCAGCTCAAGTATCAGCAAAGAACTATCCCCAGGAAGCTGGGCATGGCTTGCGCTCCCGTTTCCTCATTTGAATAAGTCTACAGCAAGGATGACCCTACACTGAAAAGAAGGACAGGACCACACCATAGAACCCAGCAAGGTCTGAGGCACCTGCAGAACCACGAGGAGATGTTTCAGCTTACTCAGTACAGGGAAAATGAACCTGAAACCTCATTAACTTCTCTCCTGGATAACACCATGCGAAAGAGTAGCAGTATAGCAAGTAATCTGCAGATTTAGAAAAAAAAAATAAAAGTGTGTAGACTTTGCTTTTTTCCTTTACAACCTCAAAAGATAGGTTCTTCCTCTCCCTAGAGGAGCCTTGCACAATACGCCTTGCTTTCTACAGGAGATGATGGTTCTGGACTAGAGAAATAACCTACTATCCCATTCCTCATTTCTATGAATATGACAACAGCGCACTTTAGCATTGCATTACATTACAAAAAGCATGAAGGCACTGGAAGGGCAAAGGGGATGGGGAAAAAAGGATATATATACACACATACATATTTATATTTTTTCACTTTTCAAGGAGCTCAATATCAAATAGAAAAAAAACCCAAAGTGTAGGGCTCCTTTTTAAATGTATATCCTCCACACGTGCATAGGCTGAAAATACTTTATGCCATTGAGAAGAATCACACATGCGCAGGACCGTGCCACTCCACTGCTTACTGAAAGACAGTAAAGCAAAGGTAAGCTAGCCAGAACCAAGCAAAAAGCAGGATGTCAGAAGGCATATTTACATCATGATAGAACAGGAGAAGCAATGGACTGCACTGAACAGGAGCATTTTGACACTAATCATCTTCATGAATTCAGAGAAGACCCAGCCAGCCAGACAAGCTGAGGGCAGGTACAACACTCAAAACACATCCCTTTCATGGAAGCCAGAAGGATTTTGAATGGCAGCAGAGGGAGACTTCCAACAAGCACAGACGGATGAAGCTTTCAATACATGTAAAACAAGAGACAGAACTAGAATACACCCTCCTTAAGCAGGGGAAGCATTCACTTGCAAAGTTCTGGGCACTCTGAACACTACCTGTTAGCAGTAATACTGTCGTTATTAGAACTATCATCTAATCCTACAGTAAGAACTTGTATGCCTCTTTCTTACTCTCCATGAAAAGCTCTTTTTGCAAATGAAAGAATGATGAAAACATTGGGCCATGCATATTTACTGCTAGTCCCAAGGATTCGTAAGGGAACTCAAACCTAAAATTGCCTGTGTGGTGGCTGTAAATACACTCGACAGTTTAGACACCTCCATACAGCATCCAACCCCTTGAAGCCGGTGCTGTGTAGTATCCTCATGATGACAACTGAAAAAGCAGTTTATGTTTTAGAGACAAAATTAGTAAGTCAGTTGTGATGACATTAACCAAGAAAAACCTGGACTACCACCCCTCCCACTCCATAGAGCAGATACAGCCTTCAAATGTTTGGTTCCCCACAGCAATTGACTCAGTACCCACAGAATGAGCAGTAAGATGTTTAAAGCACAGATTCTGTCCCGATGTTTTACTTCTATTATAAGACCGTGAGCTCAGCATGTGGCAGGAGGAAGCAATTTAAAAAAAGAAGAAAATCCCAAAGAAATGCAAGCTTACCAACACAGTCACAGCACTCATCCCAAAGTGTGCCCAGGCAAAGCATGCACTCCTTACAGCAGGAACAGTTCCCTTCCCCAGGGCGGCACTGACACAGCTCCTGAAAACGACAGAAACTCATTACACTGCAGCAATCCCAAATGTAAAACGCTAACACAGCAGAGCGATTCTTCCTCAAGCCACAACTCAAATTATGGCATTAAAAAAGCTTAGTACACTAATGCAGTAGTGAGTAAGTGGTAAAATTGTTCCAGCCAAAGAACCAATCTTAGTTTACAAAAGGATCTTCTGCAAGATTGTTTTGGTCTTGTGTTTTTTCTTTTTTTTTAAATAGGTGACATTCTAAAGACAATTTTAATCGAGAAGACACATTTAAAGTCAGCGTTTAAAAGAGAAGAAAATCCTACTCACGGGAAAGGTGTGTGCACTTCTGTGTATGCCTCAGCCTAGAAGTCCTTTGAATGTTTTTCCCATCACAACAGGAAATTCAAAGAAGCATGTTTCTTTATATATAAATAGTGCATGTATGTTATAATTTAGCAAAAAAGCAAGTTACTATAAGCCGCATGTGTACACTCAAGAAGACACACAACATCTACCATCACACCTACTTGTGGATTCTAAAAGGAACGTACTCAGTTAAGCCATCTGACCACAGGATTTTCTGCATCTCTGAATGCTTGCTACACATCACTCTCCATCTGCAGTATTAGCGACCAGATTATTTTTTCCCCCCCCAGGCCCAGCTGATTTATTTTCTCTATTACGAAAATCACCCTCCGCCTCCTCCCCCCTCAAACTGACACCCTGGGATACTTCCAAGACTTCTGGAGCCTCTAGAAAGTGAAATGGTATACACACACATTTTTTGTTAACCGTTATTAAGCTAAAAAGATGAAAAAGGCATGGAAGCAAGAAGACAAACCTTTCTCTTTATGTTACCTAAACCTAAAGGTGCTGGTTTAGCAGTCCTGCAGGAGACATACACTTATGGACCTCAAAGCCTGGAAACAGCTTACATGGATGAAGGAAATCTAAAAACCTGGCAGCCTCCTTCCCTCTAGCTCAAATCCGTACAAGTAATTCGTTTGGCCAAAAGACTGTGGCTACATGACAATAATATATGGGCTTGAGTTACACCATACTGCAAAACGTGGACAGCCAAGAAGTCACAGTCAGTTGTCCTGTCGAAGCATTTGGTTTTGATGACGTCTGCCTAACTATCACATTACGCACAACCGGTGAGAAAACAAAATCCCGTTACTGGAAACACTGACCACAGGATCGTTCCCACCCTTGGCTTTACTGGAAGAGCCACTGGCAGATCTCTGCTATGCACCAGCCTGGGGAGCAGATGATGCCCATCCCCGCTCTTTGATCCTGTTCTCCAGAGGCAGGGGAGGACACACTGTGGTGTGGCTGGGAGATGCACATGGACAGGAGGGAAGGGCAAGAAGATGGCTTGGCGTGAAATTCTCCTAACCTGGAGTCACCACCCCAGGCTCCACCTCAGGGAACCACAGCTGGGTCAGCAACACCACTCCTTACAGGCAGACCCACAAAGTCTTTCTGTAGCACCTTGGGAAGAAGCCAAGGGTGCAAAATTCCACTTTAACCTCTCCTGCACCAACTCACGCAGGCACACAGAAGACCAAAGGGTGCATTTTGGAGGGAGAGGCCAGATCTGGCAAGGGCTGGCTGGGGACAAAGCTTAAGGATACAGTGAATCAAGCTGCAAGTTCTAAAACTCCAGAATGTGCTGCAGACACGCTACAATAACATAGTATAAATGCATCAATCCCTTATTTTTCCATTCACTTCATCCCAGATCACAAATCTTGAAAGCAGCAAAGAATCACAATTCACAACTACTGTGTGTGCTATGTAATGCTGAGAAGTGCTGTCCGTTGTGAACTGTTTGCCCTGCAGACCGATGCAAGTGTGAGCTCCTGCTCCACATGCATTTCTGCAATATGCAGTCCTAGGAACCATTGACATTTTAGAGTGGAAAACTACCAAGATTTTTACTTTTTCATGCTCAAAAATTATTAAAGTCACCTATTACTATGCTGTTTCCAAGTGAAAGATGAAAACCAGGCTCATTAATAAGATACACAAATTTTTCCACAAAAGGAACCACAAGCTTAGAAAGATGACTTATGTGAATGAATGCTGCATTTATGTAATATTTATCTTATCATTTGATAAATAGATTGTGTCAGCCTTGCGAATAAAAAGCCTGAACAAAACAACTTTAAAACCAGCCATGAGTAAAGCACTGTTACCTTGACCAGAGAATAACATTAATACATATTAGCATTAAAAATATCCTATATATTTGTTCTTCAACAGTAAAACTGGGCAAACAACTTTATACTTATTAAAGACACCGTAACACCCACAAGCCACTACGTAGGAGGAGGCAATTCTCCATAAACTATTAAATGTAATGCATGAATCAAAGCCAGAAAATTCACTAAATTTGTTTCAGTTTTATAGAAGAGTATTCTTACAGAATTAAACTTAACCTTAAATTCTGGACTTGCAACGTAATAAAAAAAATTTCTACTTCGCATCTGTATGTGTCAGCACTATCCTGGGACCATCATTATACCCACCAGCATTTTAACAGGTTTGTTTTCATAGGAAGGGCTTAGGAGCAATGTGATTTTTGGAAAGTTTTTATTTTTTACCTTTTATTTTCTTTTAAACTTGGAGGGGGAGGAAGGAAGACAGACCAACCTGATTAATCAGTCTTCTGCACGGTTCTTCAGCTCCCCCCTTCTCAGAGTCTGATCATCTCTTCAGGGCAGTAACTGTATGTTTTTCCATATATGCGTTTGCACGAACATGGTTTCCTTAACCACTCTTGAGTCCTTCTGCCTGACTCATCCACACTGGATACTTGTACAGGATACATCTTTTAAAAAGAATGCTTACACGAGATGTGGGTGAAGCGAGGCAGGATGAGAAACGTTCCTTGTTGATAGCTGGGGGTGGTGAGGCGTCAGTGGAAGAAAATATTACTCATAAGTCAGCTTGGCAACCTCCCAAGCTGAGCTACTGAAGGTGCATCAGAGAATGTATTTTGCTAGGCAAGAAATAAGCCTCTCAGTCTAAAAATACAGCATTAAATAGGAAGCAGGCGTGTTCATACAATAAAGATACTTCTCCTCCAGACAGCAAGTAAAGGTTTTTGCAAGGCATTTAACATCTGCATTTTTTCAAAGCTTTCTTGAAACGACAGAGACTATTTTCCCGGTGCAGTGAGATACAGGACCTGAAGGCACTGGCAACATCTTTGCAAACTGGAAGGGGGAGTACAAGAAAAAGAGCTCATGCTTTTTTTCCTAGAACAGTTTAACAACAGAAAATCTCCTGGAAGCAAACCAGCCAGAACTGTTTTGTTAACCCGACTGTGTTACGTACTACAGCTACAACATACACACTAAGAGCAATTTTTAGACATCCGAGCCCTGAAGTTAAGGAGTGGTGTTTATTTCATACCACAGGGCTAAAAAGTCTTGGAAATCCTTTCAAGCTGAAAGTTTGTACAAAAGATTATCAGAAGGCGAAGACAAAGATGAAGAGATATTTTAAGTGGAATGACTCTGCACAAGCTGAGGTGACTGCAGGCATGTAGCGTTCAGGACAGAAAACGTCGTATTCACCGCAAACCCACCCCTCTTAGGAGGATCTGAAATCCCTGCCTGAACTACAGTGCTGTTTCCTATGTACTAGTTTAAAGAGCTGCTGCAGATGAGGCAGCAAAGCTTGGCTTCCAGCACGACGTGGACATCCCCACCCCAGCCTGGCTACTGCAGGTAGCTACGCACTGCGAGAGCCAGCCTGGGACTCACCTCAAACCCGTTTGCTATAAACAATTGTGGGAACATCCCATCCTAGAGGTTTCTGCCTTCAAGGATTTCCTCCATGTTTCAAGGACACAATATACGCCCCCGCTCCACCCAGTGAGCGTAACTGGCCTTCTCATCTCCTCCACACATGGAAACATCAAAACCACCCATGCATCCAAGTCAAAACCAGATGTGCTACAACAAACGCTGCGATACACACGCTGTGTGCAACCAAGGCTCAGCGGCCTACCTGAACAGCAAGGTAAGGTCAGTTATTGGCATCAACACCCCAATTCCAGAGATGTGGGAAGGAGCTATGTCCAAAGCCTTCAAGGATACTAGTTTTGTGGTCCCACTCTCTGCACTCCCAAGTCTTATCCACAACTCCTTCAACAACTGCAGGAAGCCACAAAGGTTTACTGCGAAGGCTAAGCTGACGCAGAGAGATGCCTCAAGCTATTTTCTTACAGGTCTTTGCTTACAGAAAACCAAGAAGTAGACTACAAGAGCACCAATGAAGCTACAGCCTCAAGACGGAAAAGGAAAGCTGAATGCATGTGAGCTGTTCATTTCATGCTCTGTTCCAGATCTAACAAAATAAATATTTATGTAGGGACCACCCTTAAAGCAGAGCAGCTCCTAAGGAGTGGCAGTAATGACTGTACTGACTTCTGGCCATGCTGGCAAAAATATTTATGTTAACTGTATGCTTTTTGGGAGTGTGGGTCTTTTGTCCCGTTACGTCTCTAAGACAGGCAGCCTCACTTTCTGCACACAGATGCAGATGACAAACAGTCACACTCTGTTTGCTCCCTCAGTCATCTCCAAGTGACATTATCTTGGTCTCTAGCCATAGATTTTGCTGAAGTAGAACCGTTATAAAAATAGGTTAGGGGAAAACATCATGCAATAGTCAAGCAAACTCCATCAATACAATATTATATTTGTAAGTTCAGATTTCTCCAGAAGAGTTTAGTGGAGGAAAAAAATGACAGATAAACTCTACTTGTATACTAGCCCAAGAAGCACAATCTTCACATACCAGTGCAGCACTTCTGCCACAACAGTGCTGAAGACTTTTTTTTTAAACCAAAAAAAAAGCCAAGAAGGATGACAATTGCTTGAAGTCAAAGCTTTAGGAGTCTTCATATCCATAATCAGACTAGTCTGACCTGATCTGTTCTTCTATAAAGAATGACTAGTATGCCAGGCCTGTTTGCAGGAAGAGAGCAGCCAGACGGTGAAAATGAACAGCAGCATTCCACCGTAACTGTACACAATTCACCTGGCCTCGGTTACTTTAGGGTCTCAGAGAACTGCATACCATTTTGGTTTTAGGGAAATGCTTTAAAAACAGAATCCACATCACCTGTACAAAGTAAGAGAGAGCACACCTACAACGAGTAAAGCAGTAGAGGGGTCTCTGCATGCACAGGGTTGTGTTGCTGCAGAGATGGCAACATAATCCAAGTAAAGCACGGTTGTGTGAGCCACCTCCACGCAGCGCTGAACCTCAGGCATCTTACTCCCAGCTGAGGAAGGACTCCAGTAGCATTAGCTTCACTTCTCCTGGGCTGTACTCGAATCAGACTAGCTCACAAAGTTTAAATGCTGGGTATCTCAAGCTTGACACAATAAAAGGTGACTACCTGGAAGGAGATGCCTGTGCTTTCACGGACAGTGAACTCCACCAGTGGCACAGGAAAAGGAGACAATAGATCCCCCCCGTTTTCCCCTTCATGTGGGCCAACAGCTTTCCCCTGAATCAACAGATCTGTACCACTGCACCTGCTGTTTAAGCACCTCATACATCTAATGTCACAGCTAGCATCTTACTTTTTAAAGGTTTCAAGCCTACAAGTAATTTGAAAAAATGCAACAGAAGAAACTTTTAAGTGCATCAGTTTGTCACAGTGCACAATGCCCAATGTACCAGCAAAAACAGTGGGTTTTCTTTGAAAAGGTAAAGTCAAAAGCCTCTTCCCTGTTCCCGTATTTAACAACTTCACAGACGATGCTAGGCCCAGGAGAATCAGCAAAATATTTTTTTATTTTTTTTAAAAAGCAATGTCAGTGCAGAAGCCAGAAAGAAGCCAGTTCAGCCTACAGCCAGTCTTCATTCCACAGGCTGGATTTGTGGATCTGGGAAATATTTTTATTTGTAAACGAGACAAATTTTATACAGAAGTCAATGAAATGAAGTAAACTTGAAATGCTTCACGCTACTTCTGCATCACTTTTCAGGCTGTGATTATACGTTTGCAGTAAGCATACTAGCACATTACCAGCATATGATCCGTGTTCTCTCTGCTATTGCATTTCCAATCTACAAAGAGGCAGTAAGAAACGGTTTCTTTTAGAGAAGCTGCAAGTGACCACATGAAAGCTACTTTTTTCAATATGGACTCGAGAAGCATGCTCAATACACCACTAGTAAATAAATATTTAGTAGTTACCAGAACTGCTTGCAATTTTGCTAGAAAAGGCACTTTTGTTCTGCTGCACACTGTACCTCTTAACTCCTCCTATATGAGCAGCAACCTGGTCTCAGTCTATTTCTTTCAGTGCAGACAGACACACAGCGAGTCAAAAGCAGTGCCTGGATTTGAGTTTAAGATCCATTTTCTAGCAGTTTAACTTGTAAGTATTTGTTTTGGGCTTTTTTGTTGTTGTTTGGGGTGTTTTTGTTGGTTTTTTTTAGGTGGACTCACATGCTTTCAGAGCTTGCCCATCACCATTAGCAGCTATAGGTCCCTCCTGACCAAAATGCTTTTCCAAATGCATCTCAGGAGTCTAAGACAAGTTAGGTCCCTATTCATGTTAGTTCCCTCATGTGAGTTTTTAGACATCTTTTAATCAACTGTACAAACCTGACATTATGGAGAGCATCAGGCGTCAACCACTGACCCTCTGCCTGGGCCAGGAGATTTAAGAAAGTGGACAGATCGCAAGTTAAGGGGAACAGATATGGACAGCACCTCAGACTGAGACAGGAGCACTGTAAGCACATCTGAACCTCACATATTGCAGGTATCTTTAAAAAACCAAACTGTTGCCCACAGAAACCTTTCTAATAAAATGTCTGTTTTAAACTGCTGCTTGTTCCTAATACCACTAATAAAGAAGAAAGAGACTGAAAACCAAGCGTGACTGGTAGTGGCTTCTAACGGTAACCCAGCAATCAGAATTCTCAACTTGAAAATGTTTTTATTAAAAAAATGAAACATGCCCATATACACATGCACTTAATCTTACCTATAAAATGGTTGTTAATCTGCATTTGTGTGTGCAGGAGACCAAATAAACTTCTTTAAAAAGACACTATTTAACACCAAATACCAGTTATTTGTATCACTGGATCAAGCCACAGCTTCAGAACTGTCTCTTGAACACTTAAAAGCAAATAAAGGAACCACAATTCCTACCTGTATCAGACATTTACTGACATCGC
Organism: Falco punctatus; assembly: GCF_963210335.1. Lineage (NCBI taxonomy): Eukaryota > Metazoa > Chordata > Aves > Falconiformes > Falconidae > Falco > Falco punctatus. The sequence continues at coordinate 61,061,078 of NC_137582.1, read as the reverse complement.
TAGCACAGAGAGCCTTATTGCAGCCTGTTGACGACTGGATCCACAGCAGGAACAGCAGGACAGCGACCATGGGTGCCGTGATGTACTGAGACCTCATGTTTCCTGCAGGTGAGCGATTTTCACAAGTACTTCAACCAGCACTGAAATAAAAACCAGCGAATGAAAAGGCTATTGGAACACAACTTAAATCCTACTTCCCTTCCCCCTTGCAACTCCTTCAATAAAGATTAATATTTCGGGGGAGGGTGGGGGGTAGGGGAGAGTTCAAGTGGGTGCGCCTAACAACAAACCCAACCCCTCCTCTCCCACCTAACTTGTGTATTTGAAGCTTTCTGCTACTGAACCTTTGGATTGAAGCTGCAATATACTTAAGGTGAAGAATCTCGAGTTTGCAGTATCAACCACGATACCCTATAAGCAGTGACAGCAAAAAAATGCCTTCCAAGACAAAACACACCAACGAAGCCACAATTCTGTAATGCATAAAGCAGACAGATTTTGTGTAGCATCTCCTCAGGCTAAAGGCACATGCAGGTGTCTAGGACCAAAACTATACAGCAACTTTTTATGGCCTGTGAGGTTAAGTTGCCATGTCATCTGTAATGTAGACAGACAGTTGTTTTCATGCTGATGGATGTCACATTGCCTTTCGATTCAATCACAAAGTTCTTAACCTCTTTTTTTAAAAAAAAAATTAAATGCTAACATTGTATATATATGAAAAAAAAAAGGACCGGAGGCTTTGAACAATGTAATTTTCAGGAGCCAGGCAAGTGACTGAAGTCAACCGGAGACAGCATCTGCTACTTCAAACGGAGGATGAGCCGGGTTTGTTCAAAGCATTCCACCTTTCCCCCCTGGTGCATCCCGCAGGTGGGACGTCGCCAGCCCCGTGCCTGGCCGTCCTGGTGCTCGGCCAGTGCGCCCAGCCCCGGGAGGGACCCGCCGCACCAGGCACCGCACCAACATATAATAAAAGGCAGCCCATGTTTGGGCAAGCTTACAGGGATTGTTCTCCTAGGAGAGGAAAAAAAATGCTAATGGGGCACTGGATTCCTTTCTTTTGGTATCTAGAAACGTTTTTCTGCTTTAGGAACTAAAAAAACCCAACGCGCTCAGCGAGCAGCATCCGAACACAGAAGAGCGGAGCCAGGACCCGCACACACACCGCCCCAGCTCAGTCTGCTTCAGCAAATGCCCCCGAACCGCGCCGCGCCGGGCGCCCCGCCAGAGCCGGGGGGACCCCCCCGCCAGAGCCGGGGGCACACAGGGGACCCCCCCGCCAGAGCCGGGGGCACACAGGGGGGCCCCGGGGCCGCTCCCCGCGCGGGGCTCGCCGCCCGCCCCCCCGCGCAAGGGAAGTTCCCCCCCCCCCCGCCCCGCCGGCCGCCCCAGCCCCGCGGTGCCGCGCCGCGGCCAGCACGGTGCCGGGCGGGACACAGGGCGCTGCGACCCCGCACCGCGGCGCCCCGGCGGGGCTGAGCCCGGCCCCCACACAAAGGGCTCCCGAGACGCGGAGCCGCTGCCGGGAGCGCCCCGCTCGGGCGCGCTGCCGCCCCGGGCTGATGGCGCACGTACCCCCGCCCCGGGCTCCCCCCACCGCGGCACCTTCCCCCCACCCACCGCTGCCTCCCCGCACTTCTGCCCGGCGCCCCCCGGCAGCCCCCCCCGCGGCACCGGCTGCCCCCGGCCCCGGCTCAGCATCGCTCCCCCTCCCTGCCGCGCCGCCCCGCTGCCCCCCGGGAGGCCCGGGCCCCAAAGATGGCACTGCCCGCGGCCCGGGAGGCCGGTGACAGGGCGCGAACCCCCTGCCGAGGCGGCCCGGGGCAGGCGAGCCCCGCACGGGGAGCGCCGCCGAAAAGCCGCCCCCCCGGCAGCGGGGGCCCCGGCCGCCTCCTCCTCCTCCTCAGACGGGCGGCGGGGCGGCTGCGCCGCGCCGCACCGAAACTTTCCTTCCACAAAGAAGCAGCCGCGGCCCCGCCGCCGCCTCCCCGGCCACCGGCTCCATCCCGCCGGCGCCGCCGCCCGCTCCGCTCCCTCCGCCCCACCGGCGGCTGGCTCACCGGGCGGCGCCGCGGGCCGGGCACCCCCCGCTCCGCCGGGGGCTCTCGCTGCTCCGGCGGCGGCGGCAGCAGCAACCGCGCGCCTCGGCCCGCTGCTCCCCCCTCGGCCGCAGGCAGCGCGGAGGCGGCGGCGCGGCCTCGCATCGCCCCGCCTCGGGGCACCGTCAGGCGCCAGGACCCTCCCCCCGCCGCCGGCAGCGCGCCCCGGGACCCTCCGCCCCGGCGGGCAGCGGCTGCGCGGAGCGGGGCCGGGCGGGAGGGGGAGGCTGGCGGGGCGAGCTTCGCGGCCGGCGCTGCCCGGCGGGACGGGAGCGGAGGGCGTGCGCGGCGGCGGCGGGAGAACGCTTCGTCCGGGGCGAGCGGCCGCACGTCCCCCGCGGCCCGGGGCTCCTGTGGGGAGGCGAGCCGGCCCGTGGGGCTAGGGGGGGCGCCGGGCGGGGAGGGCGTGAGAGAGCGAGAGGGGACGGGGCAGCCGCGGCGGGAGGCACCGGCGGGCAGCCCCAGCCTGGCGCAGAGCGGGGCCGTGCCGTGCCGTGCCTGGGGCAGAGCCGGCGGCGGGGGGCAGGCGGCGGGGAGAGCTCCGCAGGGCGGGCCCGGCCTGTGCTGAGGACGGGACCCCCCGGGCTTTGCGGACAGCCTCGCTCAGGATCTCCACGACCCTGCCGCGCAGGTGGTTTATCTCCCCGCCGAGATCCAAGGGAACAAGTGTGGTCCCTAGAAGAAGAGTGCAGGATTCCCGGGAACCCAGAGTAGCCCCCCCCACCCCCAGGAGGCAGCTGGACCCCCGCGAGGGAAACAGGGCGACCACCCCACAAGCTGCTCCCGTGCCTTCCTCTCATCCCCCCTCCTCCCCTCCCAACTCCAACCCCTTCGTTGAGGGAAGCCCACCGCAGGCTGGCTGTCCTTAAATAACGCCCGAGGTATCATCCCGCAGAGTCAACGTGAAAAAAAGTAACAATAAATACAAGACTGGAACAAAGCCGGGATTCAAATGAGAGAAGCCAGGAAATCGTCGTCTAAGGGACTAAAACATGTGGACAGTCCCCTTTCTTCAAGCAACTGAATTTTTATTAAGCAGTTGCAATTGAAAAAAACCCAAAAATCTGTTTCACAGGCACCGGTAACAGGAAACTGTCTCTCCTTGCACAGACGACACAGGCTAACCCTAAGAACCATCTGTCTCCACATCTCCTTAAAAGACAGGATACTGCCAAAATATTTTCAAGTTACCACAAAAATGTTTTTTGCTGATACTTCCAGAAGATGAACTTTCCGTTTGTTTTACATCAAACACACCCAGACCCCTACCCTCCTCCCAGCCCTGCAAGAGACCCCTGGGGTGTTCTGGCTGCCAGGCGGGCACAGAACTGCTGCCGCGGCCCCCAACATCATCCTGCTCCCTGGTTTGGGGTACGGCCCTTGCCCGGCCCACCCTGACATCCTTGCTCTCTGAGCATGTGCCAAGGTACCACTGTGCATGCACACCAAGGTCCGGCTGTAAGCCTGCTTGGCCATCTTCTCCATCCCTAGTACTTTGCCACCTGCTTCTTTTCTAACACAGCCAACACTCCTGCGACCCAGTTTATCTCTTCTGTTGGTTATGCAATACCCTTAACTAGCCACATCCTGTACTTCAAAGTCTGTTACGGGTTCGCCCACTTCCAGATATGTATGTTATATTACTCTTAAGTATCTGATAAGTAAAGTCGTACCCACTTACTAGTTGTTAACACCTTGTAGCTTTATCCATTTTTTTTCCTTGGGATTTGAAGCAGATTAATACAGATTTCTGCATTATTTTGAAATTCTACAGCTACATTCAGAAGAATATTTTACTTTCAGGAGACTATCACATTTGCATTTTCCTCAGGTACATCTTCAATTCTGAGCGATGTCAGGAAGATATTCCTACATAAGAGCAGGCACAACTACTCCTTCCACAGGCACCTAATAAAAGTGGAAGAAAAAAGTTACAGGGCAGGAACTACATGTTAATGGGTTTTACTGTGCTTGAGTTACTGTTACTTTATTCTGGACTGGAACTAGCAGCTACGTGCACAGGGGCAGGAACCTCCTGCCCATACAGTCCCTTGTTCCATGCTCGTTTGCTCTCCATCACACGGAAGACACCCTGGGCACTCACACATAAGCATAAGGAATAGAGTACTCTGTAGTAGTTCACTTAGTAATTAAAAAAAATTAAAAATCAGCTTGGACCAAGTACTTTAAATCCTGTTTCTGGGTAACAGGGTCTCTTGCCTAAGCCCTGTTTCTTTCAGAAGTAACTTCACAGACATCTGACCCCAAGCATTCTTGAATAATTTACAGACTAGAGGGTAACATCTTTTTCATGAATACCTGTAACCTCCTAACTCATCAATAATTAACTGTCTGCTCATTAACAGTACTAAGAATAAAAAAGCATTAAATTTCACAACACAGGAGTTTTTTCTAGTTTTTCATTGAGCCTCCTTACATAATATTTCAGGAATACTACAATTTGATATTATCAAGTGTTACAATATTAAGAAATTCCAAGTAATAACATGACCAATAAAATTTATTAAACATTATATTTACAACTATTTACATATCCTTCTATAGATTAATATTAAAATAGACAATATACAATTTAAGAATTTTAATTCAAAGGCATTTTGTTGGAAAAAATAGGCTCTATTACGAGACCACCATATAAGAGCAAGAGGGGTTTTTTTTGTTTTACACAAAAATAGTTTCGGTATAGTAAGTCATAGGTATGGCATTACAATAGCTGACTAATATGAAATATGATTTTGTACATATTACAGTTTAGGTATCAGTTATTGGAGTAAAGGAGTTAAGAGTTCTGTGAAGCATGCAATACAGTTCAGTTTCAATTCTTTTACAGTTATGGTGATGAAACAAGCAGCTAAATCAAACACATGCCATACAAAAAAAGAACTGCCAACCAGGAACACGCTACACTTAATAAAAACTACAACTTTGGTCCAATAAAACATTAGACAAAAAACAGTTTTACAGTTAAAATATCTATTTTTATACAAGTTTGAACATTAATTACAAGACTATTTACATTTGCACAATATGTATAAAATAAATTATTCAAAAATGAAGACAATATTACATCTTTTTCCAAGAAGAAAACTGTACAGTAATTTACAAAATGTAATAAGATTAATAGACTATTTTCCTCCAAGTCTTACATTTTCTTCCACAGGCTTTTTCATCACTTTTCTGTGGGAGTTCAACTGTTACTGAAGTTTCATAATACGAAGCTTTATAGCAGATTTTAAGTGTCATTTGTTTTTTGGTGGCTGTTTTAGTTGTTAACAGCTTCCAGCACTGTTAACTCACCATGTTTCGTCATCTTTTTGAGCAGTAAGCTCTAAAGCTACAGGCAATTTTAAAATATGGGTAATGGCAGTTACTGGGAAACTGACTTTAAAATTAGCATCCATCTTCTGTGTTTGAACAAGAGCCTGTGCCATGCTTCTCTGAAGGAACACGTCAATTATTGAGAAAGGTAGCATTCCACAGAATTAAGCGCTCTGTCTTAAAAGAAAAATACCTTTATGTATCACTGCACCTCAATCTCTAGTTGTCCAAGGGAAAGGGGTGAGACAGAAGATGCTGGTTGTCATATTGGCGTCAATTCAAAGTCATCATTAACATCCACAAGAGGAACATAAAACTCCTGAATTTCATAAATGCTGAGAGATTTGTACGTAGCAGGATCAATTTCTTGTAGTTTAAGCTGCCACTCCAGTCTTTGTACCGCATTTAAAGCTGCTGCTTCATGCTGCTGCCTCATCAAAAGGCACGTCTGTTTTAAAATTGAGAAAGAAGTTATTTCAGTATTTAAAAAAAAAATCACTACGAATTCGAATACAGAAAGAGTATCTAGGAATCTCTATGGTGATAGTAATTTCCCTACTACGTATTCAGAAATTTGCAGATTATTCCATTATACTATATAGCAACAAATGTTAGTTTCTTATACCGCTAGACTCTCCTTTATGTTGCCCCTAAAACCTCTACAACAGCCTATGATTTTGCATAGAAATCCACTCTTTATTCATCTATTTATTCATCTAATCTTCATAGTGACATTAGAGTTTTGGTTTGCTGTTTTTTGGGGTTTTTTTGAAGTGGAAAACCAAAGAAGTGTACCTTTAATTTGTCAAACTTATCATCAACATCCTGTAACCACGACATAAACTGTCTTGCATTAAATCGATCCCTCACTGATGTTTTGCTGTCATCAGCCTGCAAAACAAGATTTAGTCTAAGTCATTTTATGATTCAAACTTAAACATACTTTAAAACATAAACCCTACTTTGTAGGACCTTCATAAGCAATACTTCAAATGGAAAAATAAGCTCAAAGTATCGAGGTATATGTAAGCATAGATGTTGACCACCACTTTCACTATGAGCCAGCTGCTCACTAAAAATGGGTATTTTCAGATTCCCTCAAGCTTTTTATTGTACTTTATTTTTTAAGTTTCAAGTAGTAGGCTTAAAGATTCTTTCTGTAAAGTCTTCATCAGTACAAGGCAGATCCTTCCACAAAATTGCTGTACCTTTGTTCTCTTTAAAATTCAGTAACGAATTAAATGGATATTCCCTCAGGGAAAAGCAAAACCAATAATAAAGGAAAACTTAAGCAGCCTGACTTAACCACTACACAAAGTAATAATAAAAAAATATTTCCACCACCAAAATTCCCCAAAGGAGATTTTAAAAAAGTGAGCAGACGTATCTTATATCCTACTCAATAAAAGTTTTTTTTTAATTAATTATTTAATAAGAATTTAGAATGTCACATCTGCCCATCGTGAGAAACTCCAGATACTCTGTAGATAGTCCTAAAACCGGACTATGCCAACTTAACATTTAAATAATAATCAGTAAATAGAACAAGCTACCGTTACTTCTTTTTTGGGAGCGGAGTGGGAGGTTTGTGTGTGTATGTGGGGAGAAGGACACTGCAGGAATTTGTCCACTGACAATGGGCAAAAACAGGAAAAAAACCTGAAAAGCCTGAAATCTCTAGAAAACAGCTGAGATTTCAGATATCAAGGACAGCTGAACAGGTTGGTTCTAGAAAAAGCCTTCACCAACACTGATCATGTAACCCTCAACTGTAGGCATTTAGGTGAGCTGTGACCAGCTAACAGTCTGTTCACCAGAAACTTGGGCCTTTTTCCTCTCTTCCTCGTATGACTGTAAACGCGGTTCTCAAGGTCTGCCCAACACGTGCAGCCATAAAGGCAAGCCTCCAAAGACCCACAAACCCCATAAAACCAGTTCTGAGGTGGTCATTTTCCTGCAAAATAAACCAGATCTTAGCTGACAAGTCTTACCCAGCTATTTGCTCAAATATGACAAAAGTTTTGTCAGAATGTTTCTTCACTGTACAACAAAATAAGGAGTTGCTAGTGAGGTAACAGAAAAGTGACAGAATATATGACAAAATAACGGTTTCTTATGCATCTTCATTCTTCCTATGAAGCAAATTTAAATCAAAGCATCAAGTTGGTAGTTGAAAACACTGATTTCAGTTATAATAAAAAAATATATTTAATTTTGTGCAGGACATTATGTGCAGTATTATAATTTTCTAGGAAAAATTGCCACAGACTGAAACACAAAGCTGTTGAGGTACTGAGGCGGAAGGACAGGTGTTTTACTAATGCTACTGTCTATTTTATAGATGGTCAAACAAGCTGCAGTACTTGGTGGCGGAGGGAACACGGGACAGGACAGAGGGAGAACTCCACAACTTCTCCCCCAATAAAGAAAGAAGGATTCCTTTTGTTTCACAGAATTCAAACATAGAAGCAGTTTATTTCAAATGAGTTTTAAAATTTAACTATAAAAGTGCATTTACATGCATAACTCAGATGTATCTTAAATTTCTAAAAAACTCAGGGCCTCTAAATTAGCACATGAAAAAGCAAACAACGTTCTGAACTTCAAAACTAACGATGACATTTGGACTGCTAACAGAAGAGAAAAATCTCATTTTTTCCCTTTCAGTTAGATTTACTAAGGAAACGATGATTATACAATTTGACAGTATAAAGCTTAAAATGGGAGAACAATACAGTCTCCATAAACTGCTGTCCCCTGGTGAATCACCTTGTGCATAGCTCTAGTTCTTTATAAAGATGAGGAAAACGTAACAGATTGAGGAAACACTAGAAGCTGTAATAATTCTCTTAAGTGGCTCCAGGACTAAGGTAGAATTACACAGATGTTGGAAAAACAGGTGTTTCATTTTAAAATGCCCAACATCCAATGCATCAACACTTTTATTACATCCAAACCATCAAATTTCTTCCTTGCACTATGTGGTCCTCACAGTCCCTAAAGCAGGTCCTGAATGCTGTTCCCATTTTTGTTAGTTAGCAGACCTGTTCACAAAACACTGACATCATGACATTGTATTCTCATGAGAGACACAGCTGCAGCAAACCTCTGAGTGGTAGCCCATAAAAGATATGCAGATCATAAACTATACTGCTCATTTACTGGTTTAATCACAACTAAATACCAACATTGAAAGTGTAGGTAACACTGCACATGTAGATATTACGGAGCTTGAGGTGATTTTGAAAAAAATAATTTCATCTGGTAGTGTTCAACATTTCACTGTTGGCCATATTTTTTATGGAGCAGTTCCAACAACTGCCTTATACAGAGCAGAAAAGTATAATGCAAATATCTCCACCAAACATTTCCCCCAAACCAGTCTCATCACTTCACATACTACTGCATTCCAATACTCTGGACGACGGACAAAAATGATCTTCTGATATTATTTTTTTATTGTTTAAGCTCTATTTGTAAGCTTCCAATATTCTGTTTATGACTGAAATCTATTTTCATAAAAATCATCAGAGTAATGTTCTCATTTTATCCTTCTCATAACTTCTGGAGATGAAAGAAAACCAGACATGCTACAAAACAGAAAACCAGCATATACACACCCATATCCTCTTGTTATTGTACACCCAAATGAGGCCTAATCAAAGTAACAATCTTTAATACTCAAAACCTTAATTCCAGACAGATCAATGACCATTTCAGCATGGGAACAGAATTCTCCCTAAACTCTCCTTTTTTGAGTCATGCTAAAAAGACCCTTTTTCTCTGAAATACATCTCTTTACCTGGGCATCCAGAGGCACATTATAAACCTCAGCATCCAGCAGAACCGTGCAGGCACTGAATGGTAGTGCTTGATTAGCTAGCGTTCTTGCCGCTCGATAATGAACACGTAGAACTTCTTGTTCATTAGAAACAATAAGCTTTTCCTAATTGAATAAGGTATCAAGATAAAAATATACAATCGGTAAATTAAGCATTTCCATTTGATTCATAAAGATGTCCATTCATTTAAACATTTTTTTTTTAGGGCTTACACTTTCGAACAGTGTGAGAAATGGGCTGGTGGAGGGAAGAGTGGTTTCTTCATCTAATCAAATCCAAAATTTCAATTTAATGATGCAAAGAGTGTTCCCTGAACATTGGAACTGAAAACACCTTCTTCTCCCCCACCACTGCTGGCTGAACGTCATGCCCAGATTTTCCACTTGGTGCTATTGAGGCAAGTTCTAGTTACTGAAGGTGAAGATGAAAGGTATGAGGAGCACAGGGTTGGGATATAGATTTGTGAGTCTCAACTGTACAAAGATTTTTGTGACATGCTTGCCATGCTAGGCACAATGGCCATGTAAACTGAAGCAGAAATATAATTTGCAGATGATTTAAAGTTTGGTTCCTTTTTTTTTTTTTTTTTTTTTTTTTTAAACAACATGCACAAACTCCATAAATTCATAGCTGGACAAAGATTCTTTCCTGACCCAAGACAAGAAAATATAGCTTACTTGACAAAACTTGACTTAGTAGTTGTATAAAGTGGATTTGATTTGAAGAACAGTCTATTTTAGCAAGATAAACATATGCCAAATTTTAGACATAAAAGATAAAAGATCGTGTGTGTTTACTGCTCAGCAACATAATGGCTCTAATTTTACCGGAAGAAAAGAAGGTAGATTATAAAAAGCTGCGAAAACAGAAAAAGCAGCATCTTTCCTTTGGCTACAAATTTCAGTCAGAACTTAAAACTATGTTTACAGTCTTTGTGTTTGTTTTTTTTATACCTAGCTTTACACTGAAATATCAAATTCAAGGAAAACCCCTCCCTCAACTGGTTTGTTAAGCCACACTGAAATCAACTTAACTAAAAAACTACCACATCACATTTTAATGAGCCAGCTGCTCATATAACTGTGTAGAAATCCTTAAGATACATTCCATGTGAGAAACAGGTCCTGTCTGTGTCCTCAAGCAATCTGGCTCACAATACTGACAAGACACCTAAATCTACCCTGCCAAGGAAAAAGGTTTTGGCAGCTTAAAAATAAAGAATACTCTTAAACCAGGAATATTTTCTCAATTCCTGTGTTCAAATTCAGTGAAGCCTACAGATGTACTTCTAACAATCTCAGGCTGCTTTTACAAGCAGAATATTGCAAATTATATTTTAGTCTTAGAGCCATATGTGTCTTCTATGAAAATGGATTTTACTCTTGCTTCAGTTCTTTTAACTCAGTTTGGTTCTGAAGTCTACACCATCATTAGCTTTCAAAACCAGTCTGCAGCTTTCTTCCCACTCCCCATGGGAAAAATCTGGGCCACATCTTAGAGCAATTAACAGGAAAAAACTGTTCTTATTAACATAAGTATTCTACTAACAGTTGTCAAAACTTTTTTTTTACTTAGAAGTTTCTCCAATTCATAAGTTTGGATAGAAGGCGTATTATTTCTAAAGCACTGTTAAATTGAGCAAAATATAGCCTGTCCATTGAAAAAGAAAAAGCCCCCTAAAGCTTAAAGTCGGGAGATAAAAAAATAAATTACTTTATTCTTACCCTTTCAATGCTGTGCTGTAAACGTAGTTTCATCCTTACAACCTCCTGTTGTTTAAATAGTTCCTTAAGTGGGTCCGACAGTGAGGGAGGTGGTGTAATCTGTGGAAAAAGTTTTATAAATAGCATCATTAATATATATTTAACACGTTTAACATTGCCTATATGATACGAGCATTTATTTGAAAAAAAAAAAACAAAAACCTCCAAAACATATGCAAGATATTTTTTAGGGAAGATACAACAGTTTCATACATTCCATTAATTATGTCACTTCAATGCACTTGCAATAGAAGGTTTTAATGATTCTTTACCTTAAAGTTAATAAACCTAACTGAAATGGCATTTCAAACTGTTTAGTGCTTTTAACGAGACACTGTCAGCATGCCAGAGCTGTTCTTTGAAAGGGTTATACATTGTAAGATAGTAAAAATAAAAGTTGCTGTCAATTTTAAAGACTCGTTAAAGCATAGCTGTTCATTTTGAGAAGTTCAAAAATGCCTAGCCAAATACAAGAGCAAAATAAGAAAAATATTGCTAAAAAAAAGTCAGTCACTTGATACATCTATAGAGTGTCACTGGCATTTTATAGGGCACAGAAGATAACCAACCATATTCCTAATCTTACAATCACACAGAACACAAGCTAGAACAAGAAGTACACCAGAGCCCCAGGCAGTAGCTTGGAAAAGTGTTTCTTCATGTCAGTTATTCAAATAATTTTTTTAAAAAAGCTTATGCCTAAACCAAACAAATAAATAAATAAAAATAAACTTGAGTGAGCTGTCAACACTGTTACTGATTGGCTATATTCTAAACATTTTGCATTTTTAGTCAGTTATAGTAAACAACCGGTATTACTCTCTGGACCGAGCTGTATGCCACACTGAAAAGGCACCTGGAGCCTTCACAGCTACTGCAGAAATCAGATGTTTCTTGAGAAGTAACTAATAAACATCCTGGGAGTTTTTAAGGCTCCACCAAAAGTTCACTTTTCTATATGCCAGTTCAGTATTGTTTTTTAACAACCACTTGATGTAAAAGCATTGATACTGCTTTGGAAAGACGCATCAAAACTAAACTACATACTGCTTACTACCACTGATACTCAGAAACCACAGCTGAAATACATACCTACAGGTATGATACTCTAACTTGTACTTACCACAAACACACAGACATAATTCTGTTCAATAATATGGATACTGCAACTGTCAAAACCCAATAAATCCATTATGAAAATATGGACACACTGCATGACTAGTATCGATCTCGCAATATTACACTCTAGTAACAAAGTTATTTATCTACCAACAGTTACTCAATTATTTTATCTTGGAAAATTATTTCAGGACATTTTTTTCCCCAAGTGGAAGTCAGCCAATGTGTTTGGAATTAAAGAACATATTGAGTAACTAACTGCAGTTCATTCCTGAAGCTATTATTTACTATAAAATGACATTAAACTCCTTCACGTTTCAAACTACTAAGCAAGATACGCTTCACTTCCCTCAATGAAAACAGTTTGGCTCCCAAACTAGTGGGTAACATTTACGGCATATCCCATTTTGTGTAAGTCATCAGTATTAAAAACAAACACAACAAAAAAAACCCAAACCACAAACATCTACTGCAATAATCTGTCTCAATCACAATGGGTATCAGTGTATTTAAATTCAGCCCGAGATACACCGCAGTCTTGTTTTGCCCAGAAACTTTGCATTCCTGACACAGTGCAACAGTGCAGTCATAGTCTTTCAATAACATAAGACAAGACGCTTGTAGTAACACCAAGCTTTTATTTAATTAATTTTACTAAGCCCCGAAAGCTCTCTCAAAAATCTCAGTGCTTTTGCTAACCGAGAAGCACACAGCATGAGGCAAGATAAACAACCTGTCTATAAAGATTATTTGAGTTTATGCAGCCACATCATCCAGAAATAAAAATTTCGGGGCTGGCGAGCACCCGTATCAGCTGAACAGTTTCAAATATGATGAAGCGTTATTCCCTTGAATTTATGGACTGTTTAGTTTTGCAACGGAAATCCCAACCAATGCCACAGCAGATAACTGAAAATGACTTAAATTACCTACACGGCAAGCTTGTACGGATTTTTCCTTAAACATCCATGCGGACTGTGCCCCCGGGCAGACGCCGCTCGCCCCCAGCTGCAGTACCCGATGGGCGCCGTGCCGGCCGCCCCGTGCCCAGCAGCCCCAGCGGCAGCGCCGGCCCGCGGCTGGGCAGGCGCCTCCCGAGCGCCAGGGGGCGCCCTAGCGCCGCGGAGGCGGCTGAGGCTGCGGCCATGCGGGCCCGCCGGGCGCCAGCGCCGCCGCCCCGGGCGGGCACCGAGCCCCAGCGGCACCGCGATGGGCTGCCTGTGCGGCGGCCACCGGTGCCTCGGGTCCCGGGGATCAGCCCGGCCTCGGCATGCACTTAGAAACGCTTCGCTCCAGCCAGCCCTACACCACCTCCCAAAACATAAAGTTGAACACGGGGCTGATTCTGTTTTGAGTAATTTCTGAAATGATGAATTTTTTTTCCTCTCCTCGGGAACACGGGAAGCCGGCCCTCACACCCTTAACGCCTGCGAGCGCCATCCGAGTGGTGTCACCACGCCTGCTGGTGAACAAGCCCCGCGTTTGGGCAGGGGAACCCACCGCCCCGTCTGGGAAGAAACCGAAGTTGAGGGGCTCAAGGCAGGAATTGCCGGAGGAGCCCCTCTGGCCTCAGATCTGAGAGGCTGTTCGTAGCGAGACCTCAAAAAGCCTGTTGGGAGAACACAAACACGTATGTTGGACTTGCAGGAACAGAGCATGACACTGAATGCCAAAAGGAAAAGGTGCCCTCAGGGTTTTTTTTTATAACCAAAATAAATTATCAAATTAGTTTAAGGGCTCAGACTCCATGTGGAAGAGAGGGAGGCAAAGGGGTCCTGCCTTCTCCAGTATTTTCTAATCCCAGCCGGAGAAACCACCCAGAAGAGCCAGATGGAGCTCAGCCTTTCACCTTTGTCCCGCTGCACCAGGCAGCCGCCGCTGCAACAGGTTCATTCAGCCATCACTGGGGTCAAAGACATACCCTCTCCATCTCCAACACGTGAAAAATCAATTAAACATGTTTCCTGCGTGCCTTGAATTCTGCATAACTACTACAACTAGACCACCACTCTGTAAACCTTCAGTCCTTATTTGTGTCTGTTACAAAGAACAACAACACTGAAGCTAACTCAAGATTCACACATACACAAGTTTTCTGCAATTATTATCGCACATCCCTCTATCTCCCCTCATCCGTGCCACTCAAATCAACTGGCCTGCTCTATTGCTATCATATTTTGAGCATTTAGGAAGCAAGCTTCTGGTAACATCACTAACATAAGCTTTTACCACTTAAGTTTCTACAGGAAGGTCAGAAACTGGACAGAAACCCTTTTACTAGAAACATATCTTCTAGATAGCCATCTGAAGCTGGAAATGAATCATCTTGGTATCTCTTCTCAGGAGGCTGTACAGATAAAGGCAACTGAACCCTGCTGAACATACTGATTTAGCAATCTGAAAGGCAATTTAGCTAAGTGCAGTTTAAATTTACTGTTAGAAGATTGAGATTTGTTTCTTTCTGTTTTGAACTGACCTGATGTATCCTATCTTATGTTTTGTATTTGCATTGGTGAGAGGGAAGCCACAATTCATATGCGACTATCCTTACAGCCTTAGGTGATATGGGTAATAAATTACAGTACATAAACAAGGCTGTGGAAATCAAACTTAAGCACACCATCTCCTGGTTCCCACCTACAGGATGTTTGAAGTTCATCAGATAAACCATAGCGCATCATTAAAATTCCAATGCAGAGAACAGCATGTTACACAAACTATTCTGAGTCTCAGAGTGTCAGAGCTAAATATATTGTCTTCACATAGACCTTCACACAGTGGTATCTAAAATATAGGAATAATTTAAGAAAAGGTATCTACTTTCCCATAGCCAATGTACATCCATAAGGCAAAAATCAGGTTAACAGAGAATCATTAAAGAACCATGAAAGGAGAAATTTAAAAAGAATCCCAAGAGAAAAGTCGTTTTACCACTGCACCAGACCATTAAATTACACATTATATGCATAACAACATGTACATGGTATTAATATTCCACAACTGTGGAGAGGCTAGGCATAGCCCTTCTTTTCATGTTGTTGGACAATGTGTACAATATACATATAAATATTTATTTCTGAGCATGAAATGATATCTGGTTTAGCAATACTCCTTTTATAGTATTTGTAATAGGCACTATTATGATTGAGATTTTCAATGGTGCTGAACTAAAATTATTAAATTGTATACACAAGCAAGCTCTGAAGAAGCTACTAATAAATCAGCTAGAACTACTAATAATTTTTTAAATGTTATCTTTTTTGTGCAAAGAAACATGAGAAATTTTGTGAAAACGGTACATTTACACAAGTGACAGTAATTAAACAAAACATTTAGCTGCATTGTAGATTATTTTTCTGGCAAAACTAAGATGCTTGAAGTATTTCCCTTGATAGATTAAAACTAACTATGCTTTAAAGATGCTACTTTCTTACACTTTACTCCTGAAGGAAATAAACATCAATTTTCTCATAATTTCTTTTGGATTCTCACAACTTTTTTCCTTCCCTTTTGCTCCGAACAGCCTGGAATAAAAATATCCACCTGTTCTTTCCACAGCTGTAGAAGATTTAACAGTACCACAGAAGCATATACAAAACAAGTTACAGTTTAAACATCATTATCACCAGAACATGTATGTGTAGGGACGCAACCCAAAAATCTAAATGAGATAAAAATCAATGACTGTAATCCTTCAAGTACATATTCACATTTTTATCAACTTTTTAAAGAGGTTTTTAACAAGTAATTAAAAGCCATTGAGAATGGGGAACACACATTTGTCTCTGCTATCTCCTGAACTTAAGTTGCCCAAGAATTTGTGCTACCCTACTACCTAAATTTATTTTAATGAACTGCAGATCCCTATTATATACAGCATGAGACATATGAAGGAAGCATGAGGCAGTGGCTTTAATATGTCTCCCTTTCTTACAGTACCTACATATACTGCCATTTATGACAGGGAAATGAATTCTACTGCCCAGGTAGAAGTGGGCCAAGGAAAAATACATGCCATGCTTCTCCACTTTCTGCTTATCCCAAATTAAGCACTGAAGTGTGATGCCAAAGCAGTAAGCTGCAGCTTGGAAACAGTATGTACTTGACTAGCAGCTGCTATATATATATATATAAAAAATAATCAAAAAAATCTCTGCTTCCAGTGATAACGATACATTTCAGAAGCTGCAACAGCTACTGAGAAACCTGTAGCCTGGGGAAGGCTGACAGCCTGGTACACTGTAGCAAAGCTTACTATACATCCTAGTTCACTTACAGACCAAGTAGATGTGGGTCATCTTACCCACATCTTTCCTCAGATTACAAGTGATCTACTAACTTCAAAGAACCGTGGTCACCATCAAATAAAAGAACTCACTTCACATTAAGAGGATACACATTAATTCTCTTGGGCAGACATAGCAGGCACAGTGGAAGAAGAATGAGAGGAAACAGTCTATACAGGGGATTATGACTACCTCTGGAATGAAGCAAACATTTTACAATTTACTTACATGTATTACATTCGAGTTCATTGCTTAATCAAAAGAATCTTCAACTCTACTGGAAAAAGCTAAGGCAACATCCTTTAGCAGGGGCAAGTTATCTTATATGGAGTCAACGTAACTAACCTATTCAGAAATAGAGAGGCTGAAGACTGGATGCTTGGCTTGTGCTTATGAGATTTCATACACACAAACAGCTCAAGTTTAGTAGGCATTTTTGCCACGCAAGGATTAAGATATTCTCCCCAGTCGTCCTAAACAGACTTTTCCTAACTTGACGCATGCTAAGGAATAGGCATACAATCAACCGCTACTAAATTCTGACATTATGAAGCTACTGTATGCCAGCCAAAAAACTGCTTTAGGAAATAAAATATGTGTTTTTAGCCTATTTCAGGTATTACGTGTGTTAAGTTAAACCATTCAAACAGGTTTAAGCTAATATGTTTTACCTCAGAACTAGAGCATTTTAAATGGGTCAGATAATAGGTGGAGAAATTGTAAACCTCCTACTCCCGAAAGTAATAGTTCTTCAGAAAACCCTCAACAGCAGTGACCGTGTTACTGTGTGACACCTTGAGGGGCACCTCCATAACGAACAGCAATATTAACTGCATTTAAGCCAATTATGTTCTGCATGGCACAGACCTCCCCCACAGCTGTCATCAGACATATGCCCAATATGCTCGTGTCAGAACTACAGAGAGCCCAGAACTGAACAAATGCCCCTAAACTATGGATGGCCTTCAGCGAAAAGGAAAATAATTTCACATTATTAAACAGAATTCAGAACACTTTAAATCGATAGATTACAGAAGTTGGGACACAGCAGATTACATCTGCTGCTCTTGGGAGTACTAAGGAGAAACTGAGGTAGCTAGCAGATACTCTCCTACTTAAAACTTTTGGCGAGGGACTTAATATTTTGAAGCACTGCACATCCACACACACACACACCCCGCCCCAAATGTGACAGCTTTGAAGAATTAGTATTAACCAAATTATTGCCAGCAGAAATTCGGAGAAGCTCTCAACAACTGACTTCACTTTTGAGAGGGTAGGTATTAGTGTAGTAAATGCTTTGAAATACAGTATTTGTCTATGTACCTTTTACAAGTGTCATACATGACTGTTCATCTTACAATGACTGTCAAACCACTGTTTTTATTGCCACTGAATGGGGCTTTTAAATATGACATTACTGGTCAATATTAATTTGACATATACTAAGTTACTATTTTCAGCATGAATATTCAGAAGCAAGTTAGGAAGACTATGAAAGTTACAAAACTAAAACCAACACATTTACTTATTTAAAGACCATGTTACTTACAGTTGGGATGCATATCTTGCTCAAGGGATTGCCATCCAGCAGGTATGAGCCGTTGAAGGTCACGTATTCATCATAATATTGAGGTGCCTGGGGAATAACACTGCACAGTAATTTACGCTTCTCTTCTATTTTTTTTCTTATGTGCAAGTACTCAAAATAAGGGTTTGCTCTCTCAGAACTGTATGGCTGAATCTCTTCAAGTTTCAAAGAATCAACAATAGCTGCCAGTGACTGCTGGGTTTTCTCCTTAGCCTGCAGTAAAGAAGGGTTCACTTGCACAGGCTGAGGCACACGTGACACCTTTCGTTTACGTGGATGATGTACCTGAGCATCATCCTCTTCAGTTAATCTAATCCTTGCTTTCATAGATGCTGACGATTCAGACTCTTTTTCTGATGTCTGCATGCAGCCAAGAGGATTCTGCTTACCCTGGTTAGCAAGCATATTTGCTCTGTTCCTCGTGATTCTTTGAGGTACTTCTTGTTGTTCCACCTTCTGATCCTCCGCAATTTCTTCTTCTAGTTTAACTATTTGGCTGTATTTATGCACCTCTTCCTGTGTAATCTGTTGTAAACTGTTTTCCAAATTAGATAAAGAGGAGTACTGTGGTGAATCATCTGTCAACACATTTTCTCTGTCTGCAGTGCAGGGTTTTTTATTAGCCGATTCGTTCATAATTCCCTTTGACATTCCTGAACTTAGTTCACAGAGATCAACATCGCCTTTATTATCAACAACATGCACTGAAACCAACTTTTCTTGTTGGCCTTTTTCGTTTCTAATGTCTGAAGCATCTGCTGTGTTACTATCCTCTTCACTCTGAGCATTCTTACAAACAACTTTACTGAATGTGTATGAATTTACAATTAACTGTGAATTGCTATCACTTTCAGGAATATCTTTTTCTAACCGTACTGTAGGTAAATCATTCACCCTTTCATTGCTCTGTAAAGTATCCTTCACAGAGCTCTCGGAAAGTACAGCAATGGGTGCATCAGCCGCCTTAATGTTTGAAGGGAAGAAAGCATTTTCCAGCTCTCTGGTACTAGTAGCATCTGTCTCCAAAGTAGAAGTTGTAGTTTGAACTGGATTTTGTTGTTGTACAAATGATGAATCTTGACTGCTAATGCCTGGTAAAGAAATGTGTTTAGACACATCTGGGAGTGGCTGGATAGGTAAAGAATAAAGCGACTGTGAAGGCAAAAATGATGCAGATTCTTGAGAACTGGAACCTCCCTTAATTTCAGGATGCTGAGGCAAAAATTCAGATACTTGTTGCTCTTTTAATGTCCTGTTTTCAGAATTATGCACTGCTGTAACACTGTTAGTATCTTGTTCTGATACACCATAACCTGAGCTGTTAAACTCATTGTTTAATGGATTAAGTCCGTCAAAAGGCACATCCCACGGTTTGGTTTGCTGAGTCACACCACTTTGACTACATGGCTCTAAATGCATATTACAGTCTTCTGGAGGGCCCAGCTGAGCAATATTTTTAATGGAACTTGTACCCGTTGTTGCCTGCTTGCTGCTAACAGCTGCAGTTGGAGATGATGTAAAGTTCGACTGCAAACTAGACATACTACTTTGACAATCTCTTTCAAGCACGTTACATGGCAGTTCTGGTTTAGGAGAAGTGCTAGCGTAAGTCTGAGCTGATGGAGGAGCATTCTGATTATTTTCTTCTGATGCTCGAGGCTGTTTGCTGTGTTCAGAAACAGCAGCAGGCATGCTGCATCTTCGAACCTCTACAACAGGTCTACACTCATTTAAAACCAGTTTAACATCTTCAACAGATGCTGATCTAATGTACATTGGTGGAAGCCTGTTTGCAAAAGATGGCTTAACGCGATCTGGCAACTCGGCAAGACCATCGGTCTCTTTTTCAAGAAGGGCTGGTGATTTGGCACTTGCCAAAAATGGTGACTGTGAAAAAGACATTTGGGAATCTGAACCTTCTAGCATAAAATCTGAATCATATTCGAGTGCAGGCCTTGGAGTAGTTACTGTGGTATGGCAAGAATCCTCAGAGCTTGCAACTGAAACCATGGACACTGATCTGGAGCTCAGACTTGTCTTTTCACTTTCTAATTTGGGGGATCTATTTGAATTATCTGAAACCAATGAAGGCTTGATAACATTTACGGTTCTGGTGTCTACTGATTGTGATCTATTACTTGTGGCGTCTTTCAGCTGTTTTTCCTTTACACAAACATCTGGCAGCTCTGAGCTTTTTGAACGAATCAGTTCTTTGCTTTTTACTTCAGCTAATGAGTGTTTCTGTTTTTCTTTCATCTTGTTAAGTTCTGAACAAGTACGGTTTCTTAAACGTTCCTTCTCTTTCTGCTTTATTTTTTCTTTATGTTTTCTATGCCACTGCTCTATTTCCAGATCCTTAAGGCTAAGCATTCTTTCAAAGCTAGTTTGCATTAAATCATCATTGACTAATCTTTTTTCTTTAGGTCGAGCATCTTTTGGAGCAGGAGCTGGTTTAGGCTTAGGTTTCTCATGCTCAAGTTTTAGTTTTAGTAAACTACTTTGATGCAGTTTATCTTTATGCTTGTCTCTCTCTTTATATCGGTCTATATCTTTATCTTTTTTGTCTTTCTCTCTACCATCTGGAGTTTTCAACAAATCATCTTTTGGTTTTTCTTTCAGAGATGACAGTTTGTCATGCACTGTTTTATTACTTTCTGTAATACTGTATCTCCTTTCCTCTTGCATGTGTTTTGAGTTTGCTACTGTTGAGATCTCCTTATCTTTGGATTTGTCTTTTTTTTCAAATTCCTTTTCTTTGTCTTTAGTTCTATTTTTTTCTGATTTAGTACATTCAGATTCTTTTTCACACTGTTTGACTTTTCTTTCAGTACAGTGTTTTTCTTTGCTTTCAGCCCAATGCCTGTCTTTATCAGCCTTTTCTTTATCATGCTTCTTATCAGTTTTTTCTTTATTTCTTTCTTTGTCATCAAGTTTTTTAAGACTACCTGTGCTTTTTATCTTATCATTTTCCTTAGGGCATCTTTCCCCTTGCTGGGAACAGGGCCTCTCCTTTACTTTTTCTGTATTTTCATTTACTTCTGCTTTTTCTTTCTCCATCTTGTATTCATGTCTTACCTTTTTCTCTTTTTCTCCATTTTTTCTTTCTATCTTTTCAACATCTTTTTCTTTGGCCAAAGTTCGCTTTTCAGTCTTTTCTTTATTTTCCTTTAAATTCTTTTCCTGCTTTTCAGTATCTGTTTCTTTTTCTATTAAATGCATGCTGGCTGCCACATCTTTAACACCAAAGCAGAACAACTCCATCTCTTTATCTGCAAGCGTAACTTCTTTTTCTTCTTTTGTATCTTTTAGTTTTTCATCCTTGAGAAACTTCTCATTTTCCTTTTTGTTCTTCTCTTTCTCTCTCTCCTCTCTAGCATTTCTCTCTTTCTGGATCTGTCTCTCCTTAACCAGCTTATCTTCTTTTGCCACAGCTTTTTCTAGCTTTGATTTTTTGTCTGAAGAAAGAGATTCATGTTCTGTATTTAACAACGTCTCTTCATTTTCATCACTTTTGAAAAAGTTCTCTTTCCAAAATTCTCTGTCAAACTCAATACTTCTTTGAACCTCTTTAACATTATCTTTATGTTTATGTTTTTCCTTCTCTCCATCCTGCTCTTTTTTATGCTTCTCCTTTTCTCTTTCTTTGTGCCTTAATTTATGCTTTTTCAGTGTTTTACCCTCCTTGTCAATCTTTCTCAGAGTATACTCTGAATTCTCCAATGCTGAGCTATTGTCTTCCTCTTTAATTTTAGGACTAGATTTTTCACCAAATTCTAAGTGAAAATCTTTCTGATGATGCTTGCTTTTATCTTTGTGCTTGCAAGACTTGCCACTAGAACTTTCTACTAGATATTCAGAATCAGTGTTGTGATCATACCGAACTAATTCTGATTGCAATGTTATTTCAGAACCTCCTGGTGATAAGCAAGTTTTGGTGTTTTCTTGCTTTAATGGTGTTGACTGCTTTTCGCTTAATCCACAGGGATGCTTTGGAGATTTGCCAGCAGTGATATGGAACAGATGTAAAGAAGAATCTTCTTTTGGGGTGAAAGACTTCTTAAATGTTTCTTCCTCTCTAGTTTTATCTAAAGAATCTAAGCCAGAAGTAGCTATATTTGTTACTCTAGCATTTTCTTTTTCTTGCTTTAGTTCCTGATTCTCTTTATTTTTGCTCTGATTTTTTACTTTCCTTTTAACTTTGCCTTTTTGCTTGTGTTCATTTGTAACCATATATTCTTTCTTCACTCTTACATCAGAACTTGATGTCTCTGAAATAGAGCAAGGAGAGACTATATTCTTGTCCTGAAGTACTTCTTCATCTGAACTTTCAGAGCTTGAATACAGAACTCTAGATGGTTTCTGCTTTTTGCTTTTAAATGATTTTGAAAAGACAACTTTTTCCTGCTTCACAAATAAGCTGTTCTTCTCAACTTCTGTCTCATCCTCCTTCCTTGGGTCTTTTCTAAGAATATGTTTGTCATCAACCATTTTTTTCATTTCCTCTTCATCATCATCTTTAAACTCATACTCATCAAGAGCAGATGGAAGTGGTGCCTTACTAGGGACCATTTGTTTGCTGTCATTGGCTACAGAGTCCTTTTCTGCTTCTGAATCAACATTCGCCTCTACGCTAGAAGGATTTACAGATGGAGCTTCTTCAGAATCTAGAGTAAGAAAAAAACATTGGTTGAATATTGATGGAACATTCTTCACACTTTACTCAGGACAAAATAGTTCAGTTCAGCAGTCATAGAAACACTCAAATCACAATAGATCTTCTCTCTGGAATATAAGCTTTTTAGGAGAAAACAAAAGGTCATGAAACCAAAGTGCTCCCCACACTTTACAGCTCTCACTCAGGTATGTAAAAATATTAATTAGTGTTTACATCCCCCAATCTAACAAAAAACCAATGCACTTTAAATTTTGTAAACAACATCTACTGCGTGTAATTCCTGCATAACATGACTCTTTCTCAAGGACATCTTACGATGATGAGTCACTCTTCTAGGAGACAATTCATCAACCGTTACGCTCTCTAATAACTAAACTATGTTTCTCCACATGAATATTCAGTCATATTTCAATGGCAGATAAGATTTTACTCTTAAAAGACAAAGAGCTGCTTGTGTAAAGAAGTTTGCTCATGAATCTTTACGCACCCAATATGGACAGCCTAAAGCAGACCATGCTATAATTCACTGCAACTGGTCTCTGCTGTATGAGTGCACAGCATGGAGCAAGTATATTGTACTGGGTATCTTGGACTTGGAAGTCCAAAATGTAAACCTCTCAACTGTTGCTAAAATTACATTTTAAGAAACATTATGAAGTGT
The DNA here is from genome assembly GCF_963210335.1 of Falco punctatus. NCBI lineage: Eukaryota > Metazoa > Chordata > Aves > Falconiformes > Falconidae > Falco > Falco punctatus. The sequence continues at coordinate 61,037,700 of NC_137582.1, read as the reverse complement.
TATCACCACCTGATCACACGAAAATCTAGACCTCAAAAAAAAATCTTTAAGTAGTATTTCTGGATGTATTGTTCCCTCCAGATAAGGTTCCAAATCAAGCCTCTTCAGCTGAGTCTATCAGTTTGCTTGTTAAAAATAACTGAGTATTGTATTATTCAGTACCATGGACTAGAGATTTGATGTACTGAAAAAAAAGTAACAGATGAGTTTGAAATAATAGTGTAAGGGAAGTGATGAAGCAGTTTCAATGCATCAAAAGTTTGAATAACAAAAAAATAGTTGTTCTGCTGCAAGATTACCCCTCATGTCCAGTAAGATCCAACTGCCAGTACATGGTGATTAAGACACATACCTTGCCAACAGGCTTCTCAGCTCTTTTTTATTCAACAACACTATCCATAAAATAGATGTCAGAAGTCTCTATTATCTTCTATGTTATCTGATGCACCCAGAACATATTACTAGTTTTGTGCTACCAGCTTTTTATATACATCCCTCCTTGCCCATACTATACATGGCATCATCTTCCTGCCTTAACTCTAACCACTCCTTTCTCTGTGGCTTCCCTTCACCTGTTTCCTACAAGGTAGTTGGTGCTTCTCTCTTCCATATCCCTATTTGCTTTGCTCTTAATAGTCTTTCCCTGTTCCAAACACATCAGGGAGCTTACTCTTTCATGACTAAAGATAAAGCAATGGAAGTGCAAGAGACAGATCACCTATTATCTAATCCTGACTCCTTGAGAAACTACAGAGAACATTCTGCTCCTCTTGGAAAGCAGCCCATGGAAACTAAGCAATACCCTGCACTGACACACAACTGTTGAGGAATCAATTGCTAAATAGTAACAAGTTTCTATTTGGCATATATAAAAATATTTTTCTCAGATTAATGATGTAGCTAAGCTTAAGTAGATTCTGTGGAGCAATGCTGTGACTGTCCCTTAAAACGGAATTACTATGCATGTATTTCAGATTATTCTAATGCTAAAAAAAGTTAACACTACATCAGAACATTCACTAGCTCTACATAGGACAACATGACTTTTTTATTTGGCTTGAACTACAGTGAAATCTTGAACAGAAAACATTCCTAGCCATTTGTTTTTGATTTTTTTTTGTTAATTTGTTTAGTTGGTTTGGTTTTGTTGGGGTTTTTTTTAGGGTTTTTTTTTTTTTGATTGTTAGGGGAAAAGAAACTGACTTTAACATTCATGTGACTCGATGCTCTCCCTCCTGTTATTTTCAGGATCACAGAATGGTTGAGGTTGGAAGGAACATCTAGTACCAATGTCATCTGAGCCAATGCCCCACTGAACCAGGGACACCCAGAACCCGTTGCCCAGGACTGTGTCCAGACAGCTTTTGAGTATCTCCAAGGACAGAAACTCCACAGCCTCCCCCCGGGCAACCTGCGCCAGTGCTTGGTCACCCTCACAGTAAAAAGTGTTTCCTGAAGTTCAGAGGGAACCTCCTGTGTTGCAGTGTGTGCCCGCTGCCTCTGGCCCTGTCACCGGGCACCTCCACAAAGCCTGGCCCTGTCCTCTTTGCGCCCTCCCTTCAGGTATCTGTGTACACCGATAAGATCCCCCTGAGCCTTCGCTTCCCCAGGCTTAGCAGCCCCAGCTCTCTCAGCCTGTCCTCGCAGGAGAGATGCTCCAGTCCCTTCAGCAGCTTTGGGGCCCTACACTGGACTCTATCCAGTATGTCCATGTCTCTCTCATATGGTGAGACCAGAACTGGACCCAGCACTCCAGTGCTCACCAGTGCTGAGCAGAGGGGCAGGATCACCTCCCTCGACCTGCTGGCAAGGCTTCTGGTGCTGCCCAGGACACCACTGGCCACCCTGGCTGTGTGGGCACACTGCTGGCTCATGTTCAACCTGGTGTCCACCATGACCCCTACGGCCTTTTCTGCAAAGCTGCTCTCCAGCTGGTCAGACACCAGCCTGTACTGGGTACCTGGGGTTGTTTCCCCCCAGGTACAGGACTTCACATTTCCCCTTGTTAAACTTCAAGAGGTTTCTGCCAGTCCATTTTTCCAGCCTACTGAGGCCCCTCTGAAGGGCAGCATGAGCCTCTGGCACATCAGCCACTCCTCCCAGTTTTGTGCCATCAGCAAACTTCCTGACAGCATACTCTGTCCCAGTCATTAATGAAGATGGTAAAACACGACTGGACGCAGTACTGACGCCTGAAGTACACTGCCAGTTACTGACCTCCAACTAAACTTTGTGCCACTCATCACCATGCTCTGGGCCTGGCCATTCAGCTAGTTTTCAATCCACCTGATTTCTTTTACTCAAAAGGATCTGAATTCCTGAAGATTCTGTGAAAGCAGAATGAGAAGTTGCTCCCTGCACTCAACTTACTTGTCAAGAATCTTTTGCTTCCAAGGAGAAAACAGTTCTTTCTGTGTCCCAAGAGGTGATACCTGTACCATAATCTGCAGAAATACAGTTGGGGCCAAGAATTACTGCCTCCATGTAAGCAAGCTACTACCTGGTCACCTTCACAAATTTGTGGTTTGCCCACTGGCAAGGATTTTTCTTTACCAAGTGTAAGTTTTACCCACGTGTGACACTAGCTGCCAACTCATCTACTAAGCACATGAAGCAAGTGACTTTGGGGATATTTTCCCCCAAGAAGACCTCTCAGAAACCACTTCATAGTATAATAAACACGATTTTTCTCTGTATCTTTCTCTGGAAAACCCACCATTCTGAGGTAGGGCTTATTAAGGAGAGGGGGACAGGCTTATTAGGCAGAGGGGCAGGAAAAAAGTCAGGATAAATATTTCAGATAAATCAACTCAAAGATCTGAAAACTACCTCTAAAAGCAGGAAACAATAGCAACTGCTACCTGCAGCAACTCTTTAATAGCTAATATTATGCGAAAGATTAAAACCACCTAACTTCAGCCAAATTGATGCACCTGAAGTAAGCAATTAAATGGCTACTTTTACCTGAGCAACTGTCATCATCATCAGAGATGGGCACCTCCCTTTTCAATAGCATTTCCAGCTCTTCAGTTTCAGCAACATCAACAGGTCTCTCCCCATGCTTATTGGCTTGAAATGGATTTCCACCATGTCGAAGCAACAGCTTCACAATCTGCAAAATTAAATAAATTAACTTTCAGGTGTTCCACAATGTTACTTGACCACCATAAATATCTCCCATTGCACACGAATGTGGATAACTAATATGAGATCCTAAACTCCTACCTATGAAACTGAGACTGGAAAGCAAGTCTTCAGCAACTAGAATGCTAAGTCCAGGTATATGTAATCTGCCTGTTAGAAGAGGTAATGGGGAAGACTAAAGAAAGTTGTCCCTCTGTTACACAGATGTGGCACCATCATAAATAAAAGCAACAGTGGCCTTTTGTTCTTGCTGTTCTAGCGTTTCCTCAACAATTCATCTGGTTCCTCACCTACCAAGCTCGGTGCTCTTCTGCACTTGATTCACCTCCTTGCTCTGAATTGTATAGAACTTAACCCTAAGGAACAGTAAAGTTTTTCAAGTACTAGCAGCACTGGTTACCACAGCATTTCAGAAAAGCCCTGACAGAGATCCAAATATCTTAGTGGAAGAACAAACTACACCCTTCCCCAACTGAATATAATACAGCAAAATCATCAATTCCTGTAACATCAAGGGCAACTAATCATTGAAGTTACAACGATACCAAGTCCACTTCATTTTCAGCACAGCATCCAGTATGGGTTACTGTTTTTTTGGTCCTACATGTTAAGAATGGGGAACTTCACCAGACTGTGGTATGTTAACATGAAACTTCAGAGTTTTTCCAATACATAATGTCAGTGAGATGGTCTCAGATACATATACTGAAACCAGACAAGCAAGAGGTCCTGTTCTCCAAAAGTCTAGGTCAAACTTGCATAAAACTGTAGTAAAGACCCACTTTTGTTTAGATACCCATAAGAAACAGTTACTGAACAGTTAATAAAAGTTTCCCAATCAGATTATCTTAATTCACTTCTCTAGCTTTTCCAGAAGATCCTTTCAAACGGAACATCTTGTTTGGAAGGTATACTTGATTAAGGATGTTTTCTATTTTCTGCTTTATACAGCAAATCATACAGAGTAATGAAATAAAAGAGATCTAAAAGGAGAGTGGAGTCATTTCTGCATCTAGCAGAAAACTAGAACAAATTCAGAAAGAAATATAAAATACCTACAGTTCTCCATTTATCCTCTCTGCTAACTAATTATTGGCAAATTAAAAAAAAAATATTAAGAATATACATACATCAGTGCTCTGTGTCAAAGTCCATAAACAAAGATGTAAAAACACATGTAGGCTATATAGCTTTAAATGTTTATACATATATATATATATATACACATACACAGCACGTACTATTTGGATAGCATATCCATAGCACCGTGAGAATTCTATACAGTAGAAGTCTTAAAAGAAAGTAATTTTAAGTGTTTTAGTAAAAAAGTAAAACTGAAACTTTTAAACATTTAAGAAAACAGATAGGGTAGAAAATATCTGGCGATAGAAGTAAAATGAAAAGCAAGATGAAAATCAGAACAGCTTTAAGATGAACCCAAACCAGCAGAAGCAGAATTATAAAACCATATGACAGCTATCAGGACAGTTAGGATTTGTTCTAAAGACTGCGCATTTCAAACCACTTATTTTTTCCCTTCCCACTCTCCCAGTACTCACATTTCTATGACCACTACTAGCAGAATCATGAAGTGGCGTATCATCATCCAAGCCCTGTGTGTTCACATCAGCTCCTGCTGCTATCAGGACTTTAGCAACATCGTAGTAACCAACATTACAGGCTTCATGCAGTGGTGTCCAACCTACAGTGAAGAGTAGTTAAGTGCAAGTTTGAAAAGCTGAAGATTTAAGTTGTTTTTCTTTTTCCTGTGCTGTAGATTTCTATTGCCTTGAAACATTTCAAACTCTCACACAGTAGTTGGCAGGAAGATAATGCCATCCATCTGATGCAAAACACATGCTTTATCAACTTCAAGCTTCATGCCAAATTCCAAATTTTACTGTGATTAAATTGAACACAGAAATCACTAATCAAATAGTAAAAGAAAAAATCTGGCACAAAATTCCCAGGCTAAACATGTTAGAAATACTTTGACTAGTGAGCATTTGAACACAGTGTTAGCTAATATATAAATAACATTATCCTATGTGGAAACAGTTTGAAAATCATACTAGTGGAAATAAGTATGGCAAATGGTCATAACCAGTGCTCCTACAGAGCCACTGACCACGTACCAGGAATCACTAGTAACATTCAGCAGCTATTAGTCTAGATAACAAGCTATTAATAAACATTGGCAGAGAAATAATTCCTGATATTTCCTAGAATATTAGTAAATTTTTGCAATTTTCATTTCCACATTGATTTTTTTGTAGCAGAGCCTCAACTGAAGACAATGATCAACCCACACACTATATTCCTTACCTCAATTCCTTCTCCACAACTTGATGCCTTCCACTTCATAGATGCCCTGAACTTCTACCCTGTTGCTGATGCCTTCTCAAAACCCAGTTCTGGGAAGGCACTCAACTATAGTTTCCAGCATAACCAGTGCAAGTTTGGAAGAGTTTATTCACTTGAACTCTGCATGTAATAAGTAATGGTCTTGTACATCCATGAAGAGGAGGTACACGAAAACCCTAACCTATCTAATCCCTCAGTAAGGTAATTTCTCACCTTCATCTCCCACTCAACTTCTCACCTGCCACTCATTTAACTAAAAAAAAATAATAAAAAAAGGAAAATAAAAAAGCTTCGGCCTTATTCTACAGCAAAACACTTTTTCCTGATCTCCTTATACTAAATTCCCTTTCCAATTATCACCTGGGTCACTCACTTCCAATAGTGCCTGGCTAACACCACCTTCTTTCCGTTTTCTTTTCCCCTTTCCCACTTTCCCTTCTTTCCCATCATTTTCCCTTTTTCCACTCACCCACAATGATGACACTCTTCTGCTCTCAGACCTCTGATCCCAGTCTTCTTTCCCCTTGTTAATTCTCTCCGTAACTCGCTGTTCTCCATGTTTTACTGCTTTTCCTTTCTATCCTATCACAATGTCCAGCCTGCCAACTGTAGCCCTGGCTTGCTCTCAACATCTGTTTCCTTTACTCTTGTTCTCACACAGCAGTATCGTTCTGGCAGACAGCCCATGAGCAGTTACTTCCTCCATTACTAATTCATTTTCTGCTCCTTTAGTTCTGCCAAATTCTTAGCTAAAAAAGCCTGTAATTCTCTAAACTTCATTACATCCTAAACTCTTATTTTTCTCCACTAATGACTCACTGCTCAAATCCTCTCCCTCTTCTGACTTCTGCACAGAATGTTGAAGCTCAGCGACCTCTGCTTCTCACTTTGGATTACCAATAGAAAAGTATCTCACTTGATCCCAAACACCTCCTCCAGAGTTTTGAATGAAGTCTCCAACGACTTGCTCCCAAGTGATTCTCAGAACCAGCTCTCAGCCATTCTCCTTATCCTTTCACCTGCCTTTAAAATTAGTTAAATGTCTGTACTAGGTTGGGCTGGGATGAAGCTACGAAGTTAACTTCCTTTGTAGCAGCCTACAGTGTGCTGTGCATTGCATTTGGGGCTAAAATACTGTTCATAACACACCAGTGTTTCTGCTGAACAGTGCTTGTACAGTGTCAAGGCTTTCTCCCTCTCCCTACACAAGAGGCTGGGAGGGGACATAGCTAGGACAGCTGACCCAAACTGACCAAAAGTATATTCTATACTATAAGATGGTCATGCAATAAAAGCTCAGGGAAAGGAGAAGGAAGGAGGGATGTTCGTAGTTACGGTGCTTGCCTTCCCAAGCAACCATTACACCTGCTGAGGCCCTGCTTCTCAGGATGTGGCTGGACATACGCCTGCCAATGGGAAATAGTAAATTAATTCCTCTTTTCCCTTTGCTTGCACATGCAGCTTTTGCATTTCTCATTAAACGGTCTTTAATTCAACCCATGAGGGCTTTTTTCCACCTTATTTTCTCCCCCTGCCCTGTTGAGGAAGGGAAGTAAGAGAACAGCTGGGTGAGCATCTGGCAGCCAGCCAAGGTTAACCCACCACAACATCTCTTCTTGAAGCATTTCTATTCTCCCTGTGATTTCTATGGGCCTGTCTTACCCTGAACCTCCCCCTCCTTTTCTAAAATTGCTCGTCAACAAGTTCTTCTCATCTCCTCTCTCAACTTCTCTGAAGACTTCACAGGCTTCCTTTCTCTTCTTCCTCTACATATCAGTCCTCAGCAGCCTCATCTTCAAGCACAAATTCAGCTACCCACTGCAAACCAAGACATTACTATTCTGTTTCTAACCTAAAAAAAATAATCAAGATTTTAGTCCATCTCATTAATAGCTAATTTTACCACATAGTTCTCAATTTCTTCCACGGTGGCTCGATACCTCAGCTCATCTCACCCATTCCCATTTAAGAGTATTATTCTCATGATAACCATCCAGACCCATAAACTGAGCATCTTTAGTAGGCTTTGCTGTAGGTCTAGTTAAAATTCTCATTCAGACCTTGATTATGTTTTTGCTTCTGTTATGCAATGCCTCTAAAAAACTTGAAACTACCAGTGTTGCCATCTACTGTCTAATGAATCTTATAGATGTCTCTTAGACCCCAACCCCACAACCTCTGCACCTCACCTTTATCCTCTGATTTGGTCTTCCCTTCACTCTGTTACATCCCTCCTCATCACCCCAACCTCCTTCTGTGCCCTAAACCTCTACCCAATACTCCAGCTCTTATATCTTCAGCCCTTTTACACTAGTTGAGGAAAAACCAGCAAGTACTGTAGCTTATGCCACTATGTAAATGCATTCAGTTCTGTGCCTGGCCAATCAACAACTGGCAACTACTGAACTGAGAACTGCAGGTTCTGTCTTCTGTGAAAGCATTACTTTGGGGACCTCGCATTTGCTGGAGATTTTCACTACAGCATGTAGAAACTCAACTACTGTGAGTTATCAAAAGCAAAATAGGCAAAAGTCAGTCAGCAGGTTCAAAAAAATTGTTTAGGAGGTCTTACAGACAGACAGGCAGACCATAAAGAAAGATACCAAATCAAGGTTACTAAAAATATGGTACAAGTTACAACTCACCTTGAAGTTCATCAATCAGTGCTGAAATCACAGCAAATACTGACATATCAAAACTACCATTAATGTAGCAGGACTAGATGGCAAGTGTGAGCTGTATCACACTCATCTGCTTTGGTGCATATTTGCTGTCCCAGTAAGAAGACAGTGTACATTACAGCGCTACCACCTTCACTGTTCCTACACTTGGTATCTCCTCACACAGACTACAATTTTATTATAAATTACTGACTTCACCTAGTATAATTCTACAAAGTTCAGCAAGAACGCACACATATTTTTGTAAATACCTAGCATGCAAAGGCCCTGGTCAGAACTAAAACCTCCAGGTATTAATACACTGTTCTAATAATATATTATTAGTGTCCCAGTACTACCACTGCCATCAGAAATAAAAGCCATGACTTCAGACTATCTAATAAGTTTAAAGTTATATTTTTTCATTTGCATATAGCATGAACCAAAATTAAACATCTGATAACAACCTCGGCATTAATTTTGAATTTGTGCCATTAAAAGAACATGTATCAACTTACCTGCAAAATCTTTTACATTCACATTTGCACCTAAACTGATTAACTCCTTAACCTGTTTAACATCCCCTCGAATTGCTGCCATATGTAGAGGAGTTTCCCCTCGTTCATTTCTCTTGTTAACTTTGTCTTTTTGTCTTGAAGAAGAGCTCGATGTTTTCTTTTGTGTTGGTGTTGTTTGTAAGGGATGATTTAAGGTGGAATCTACAAAATAAGTTTTTAAATGGTCACTGCAAGTTATTTAATAATATTTTCACTTCACCTTCTTTTAACACTTGCACTCAAAGATGACAATAATCAGGAAATAACTGTATACAAATAAAGGATGTATTTGACACTTTACACATATCAACAAAATGCCTCTTTGAATGTGCAAAAGGGTGTTTTGCAAAATGCCACTATTTTTAAACTAGGTTTCAAGAACAGATGACTTCTATCCAAACTACAAGGTTCACATACTCTGGTATAAATTCTGCTGAAACAAAGCATGATCATGAAAATTAGTATCTACCCTGCTTCCCCTTCCTCCAGCACAATTCCACTACATTTTTATGTAGTGGGATGCCAGTTTAAGGAATTACAATCTGTATACTATACTCTATGTACTTCCTCAGCTGTGCCAACCCAAATATTTTCCAGTGGGCTGGATAATTCCTTAAGGAAATGCAGCCATTCACTTTTAAATGCCAATTAAAAAAAACACCAACATTACAACTGTATAGCATACATAAGGTCTTTTAAATACAAATGGACCAAGGACAGTTTGAGGTTCCGAATTAAAAAGAAGGTGTCTCTCCTCTCCCATTAGATCCTAAGGAAACGATCCAGTTTCCTTCTAAATTAAAATCCTGCTTCAAATTCAGACAATGAGACAGTAGTTAAACTTCATAAAAAACACAGATAACACTTGAGTTTTTAAGTAATACACATGGAACAGTGTTTGAGAGGCAAACAAAAAAAAATGGAAGAAAAGAGATTTTCAGATTTTACACCTATCATAATGCAAAACTTTGCACCTAAATACTGAAGATTTTTTTCATCAAATCACTCATCAATGCAAAGGAAGAGTTTTAAGAGAATCATGAATAATTTTTTATAATTTCAATAAAAGTCAAGGATTGCTGAAAAAAACAGCAGGGTTCAGAATATTCGGACAGAACAGAATTAAACAGGCAGGAGAAAGAATACTGTTAACTTTGTAAGATCACCTGGACTGTTGTCTCTTGCCGTCATCTGCATGAGAAGTGCCATCTGTTTGCGCTCTGACAGAGGATAACCAAAAAGAATGCTAACTGGTGTTGATTTCTTATTTCCTGCATCCTTCTTCATTTTCTTTTTCTCCGGACCTTCCTTCTCTGGAAATATTAACGTTTAAAAACTCAAACCACTGTTCTATTTGAACATTTTTCTAGAAATAAAAATATCCTTTTAAGGTATGTGAACTGGTAGTTGGCGGTAGGTGATAAGAAACAGAAATTGCATCTATAATTTACTGCATTTGCATTAGTTTTGGTTACCTGTTCTAATTGCATCAGGATACTAAGCTACCGAGTTAAAGCACTTAAAGCTGTAAGGAAGATTACAAAAAAAATCTAAAAGATGAAAAACCTGTTTCACAGCAAGAAGATTACATATGTCATAACTTTGATTTTCAGAGAATCAAGTCAGGTGCTTAAAAAATTCTGTAAGATCAGCTAGTCAACTTTCAGCCTTGAATACAGATCTGAGATTGCGGCCTATTCTACTTATCTCCAGACACCATGTTAAAAATTAGGAAAAGACTTTTTAATATTGGTATTGTGTAGTTTGATAAAAGATGTATTTCTCTCAAGCTCATCCTGTTACTTCAGCTTAATTTCTTCTCCAAATTTCATATAATTCAAAAACATACAGCTATTTTATATACATAACTTCTTTCATCAATATTTATGGAAGTTGTTTAATATTTCATGTCCAAGTTTTGAACCAGAAGCTAAAATTACACATCTGAATAAACAAATCATTTCTAAAGTATTCAGTACCTACAAACTCTCACAGATCTTCAGATTGGTTAAATGTGCTCTGAAATCACACAATTTTTTAACATCTAATGAATTTAAAAACTAGAACTTTATTTGTGTGATTTGGAAACTTTGGCCTGTATCTTCCATCCTTTTAAAAAAGTTCCTCCTTCATTTTCCTGTGTAAAAGTCCCATAAACCAAAAGCAGGCATTTAGGTTAAAGTATGATAGAAAACAACTGATTTGTGATTTAAGTGGCTTTGACTAAATCACTTAAGATCATTAAACAATGCTCCAGTTAACATCAAACAAGTACAAACTCTCCATGCATGAAATTTCTTTTGGTACAACTGTTTCCTACAGATCTCCCTACTTGGTCATTATTGTTTAACTGTGTTTTCTAGAGACATATTAGTTTGCATTTATGTGTACTGAAGACCATTCATTTTGTGCAAAACCTTGTCTTTCTAGGCAACTACTCTTTTTCCGTTTTAACAACTTCTTATCAAACACAACAATTTATATCTTTTAGGTAGCTTACATGTTAGATCTGTAATGTCTACTTTTTTTCTTCAGAGCCTCTAAGACTACTACTTGAATAAAAATGCACTGGATGTAAAAGATGGCTCAAGGAACCTTAATAACAAATCAGGTGATTTGGAATTAGAAGTTTTGAAAGAGTTAAAAAAAATAATTCTAACCACCACTGTCAGGAAGGAATGGTCCGAAGAATATTCTAACAGACTCAACCAACGGAAGCACCATCTCCAAACCCTGAGCAAATAATTCTCCTGGTTTCCTTCCCTAAAAGCCCAGGTTCAGTATTAGGTTTTCCAGAGATTCTGCTCACTCTACTACATCTTCTCCTTCTGGAAGCCTCCCTACCGACCACCTTCCTAACAGTCCTTTAACAGTTGGACAGGACTCCGCACCCTGCAGCCATGGGTAATCCCAGCTCTTCTCCAGGCTGGACCACTGACCACAAAGATAGGGACAGAATTCCATAAGCATGTCTGTTGCCTGCTTTTTCTCCTCTGTGGCATGAGCCAACTCCCATAAAGCAAGTAAGAACATGAAACGAAGCTGAGCTCTAAAAATTACAAGAGAATATATAATAAATGAAAAGGGGGCTGGGAGGAAAGTTGTGGGACTGCTTGACCAGACTTGGCCATACTAAAATGCTAGAATTCGTCTGGGAATTGGTTGAGGATTGTTACTATTAGTTAATCCCAGTTGGCACACTGATCTTTTTAGCTTTTTCTGTAATAAGTTATTTAATCTTATTTTTACTGTGACCAATTACCATCTGATGAGACACTGTTCATCCATTTTAGTTAATCTTAGTATTTTGGGTTACACTACAAAACTTCTGGAAATGCAATTAAGCTAAGTTAAAGTAGGGGGTGGGGATTTTGCTTTTATTATTGTCCCCATCATTAGACTGGTTCCCCAGTTTCCCTTCCTAAATGCCAAGCTCAAACACCTATATGATAAAAACATCATTAAAAAACCATGTATTTGTCATCTACAAAAGCAGAAAAATCTTAAAACAGAAGACTCCATTGAGGCAAACCTCAGTGATCTTCTGCAGAGAGACAAAAATTCACTTTTAATTTGTAATTTTTATTTAGTCCCTTTGAGGTTTCTAACCATGCAATTCCATGTTCCATTAAGCCCCAAACTGACTCTTTTTTTATCTTTTGATTTTCTACACTTCTGCCTCAGGCCCTCTGTGGCCCTCCTTGTTTCACTTGTTTCCTCCCAGCTCATTTTCTGCCTTCCTAGCCTTCTCTAAATCTCATCTTCCAGGCTTGATTACAGACAGAGGCTGTAGTAAAGCAACACTCCCGAGGCAGAGGAAGGCATGCATATAGTGCAGATCTCAAATTCCACGGTGATCAAAGAAATACATGATTTTACAGACTAAACAATTATGAGCAAGGCTATTTTAAGAATGGAAAGCTACAGACCTATGTACATATTAACATCCTTCCCGCACCGCCCCCCCGCAGTTTATCCATCATGTTTAAAAAGGAAGCCAGATCCCTTTTACAGAAGTAATTGAGATTTTTTCTAAACCGCATGCATCTCATACTCCTGAACACCTAAAAAAATTAATTCAACATCCAAACCAACACTACTGCCCTATCAGCAGAACATCTGCATAGGAAAATTTAAAGAAAACCTACAGCGCAATTTTACTTTCAACTTTTCACTGCAAATATGTTGTTGTCTCTCCAAGGATAACATACAGCACACTTCACTGACTAATTCAGTACTTCCATCAAAACAACACATTTCAGTTTGTCTGGCATGATGTGCCGTTTTGTAGCTTAAGCTATTTACTGCTCATGATTCTTTTCTTGAAAAGCACATTCATTTTCATTCTGAATTATTCCTTACAATTTTATAGATATAATCAGCTTGAGAAAATAATACATCAAAATAAGTGAAATAAATCTTCTGACAATCTAGCTTTTACTTTTTTACTATACAGTGTACTTTTCCAGGTATTTTTATCTGTTAGCTTTTGTTCGGGATTTTTTTTGGTTGTTTGGTTGTTTAATGATTTTATTATAAAAAACTACTAAGTAAATGAACACAATTTATTCCTGTCTCACGTTTACTGTTGTCAAACATCATGAAGATCCTCCTCTACCTATTCCAATGCATTTCAGTGGTGGGGCACATTATTCTTCTATTACTTTTTAGTAACAGTGTTTGCAAAGCATTTCTAGAGCTTACCAATTAAAAGCACCAAGTAAAAATAAAATTGCTCTCACCAAGCTATACTGTAATGATGCCCTTACCACTCAAAACCCACACAATTTTATTAAAACTTATGTCAGACCTCACACGTGTTTTCAGTAAATCTGAACAGTTCAATACACAAAATTAATATGACCAACAACAAACCGAAAAAAAAAAAATCAATTCTCAGGACTACAGCAGTTGCACCTGATAATCCATTTACTAAAGCATGTCTCCTGTAAGTGGATATTGCTTCTCCCCCCAAAACCTGATGCATATGTCCTGGCTCTGACTGTACAAGATAAAACAACATAGGACAGAAGGGGTGGAAGGAAGCAAAAGGAAGGGAGCGGGGCATACAGAAGAAAAATTTGTATAAACCCACAAATAAATTAGATAGTAAAAAACTACCTTTTTTTTAATGCCAGGAAAACAACAATGCAACTGCTGTTAAAACAGCTACACAAATCGAAAGAAAAAAATCTTATAAATTACTGAGAATCCCCATTATGCTTACTACAGAATATATTATAAGATTTGCTTTCCCTGCTCCAAGAATAACGTCACACAGCACACTATACTTTATTTAGCAGACCAATTTAACATTCAGCAACTTTAACTTTTTAGCTATGCTTTTATCTTGTGGTAACAGGAAACTTTTCACAGCTGTGTGCTTTATGTTTACACAATTGGAACAGTAATAACTGTTCCTAATAGAATAATTTTTCATAATAAAATTTCAGTTTAAGAAATTAAGTTTAAGTACAATTGCATGTATAAGATTGACTGTTAAAGTAATTTAAATTTTTTTTAATTTTATTTTTGAGAATTTTTGTTTCAAACTCTATGGAATACAAATATTTTCTTTTGCATTCATTTTCTTGTCACTATTTGGTGTTCTTCAGTAGTTAGAAGATCAGGGAATTTCTTACTTGCTATTAAAAAAATAAAACTCTTCAAGTGGCTCCATGTTCAATTATCTGTATTAAGTAACCTTCATGATATGCAGCCAAATCTACCCAGACAACATTCCTTTTAAGATTTTCCTTTTGCAATGTAAGCTTTTTCCTGGCTATTCTTAAATCCTTTTTTTAAAGTCTTTGGTGAACAGTGCTTTAGGTGCATTTCAGCACTTGTAGCAGCGCTTCATGAAATACACTCACAGTACTTAAATGTACTGGCACAAGAAACAACAGAATTACCAGCAATTATTTTAGGAGAATTTATGCATGACAGATTATATCCCAAGGCAACCAATAATGGATCTGGCGTGGGTTTTTGGGTTTTTTTGTTTTGTTGAGGGGGCGGGAGTGGTTTTGTTTTTGGTTTTGGTTTGGTTGGTTTTGGTTTTGTTGGTTTTTTTTTTTGTTTCTTTTCTATTATTTAGATAAACTACAAATTCCCAGTTAAGTAATTTCTATAATGTTTCAGGAAAAGAAATAATGTGACATGGGGATTTCTCAAAACAAATCATGCCCAAGTAACAGAATATTCCATTTTGTAAAACAACCACCTTAGTGGATAAAGAAAATAAAGGAAAAAGACCAAATTCAAATTTCAAGGCTCATGACAGTCTGGTTTCAGGAAGAACTCCTATCATAGTGCAAACTGTAAGGAATAACAGGATTAAGAAATTGGACCACGTGAAGCTAAAATATGAACTACTTGAAATAAATGCTTCTAAGGAATTTAAAAGATGGAGTGATACACAATACTCATATGCTTATTACTAACAACTGTAGAAGACAGGTCAAGATGATCAGTTCTGCAGATGTCAAAAGTAAGAGAAAGAGTTACTAAAGTCTGTGTGACTGTGCTAATCTGACTGAAGTTATTTCAAAGAGAAACACATCATGATTGACTGCTGCTTCCCACCTTCAGTAGAAGGGAAAGATGAGAATGTGATGATGAGACCTCACAGTATATTCAACACTGCAGAGATATCAAGGTACTATTGTGATACCTAATTAATCAAGTTTATGGAATATTTAACCAAACTAACACACACACGCACACAAAACCACCTCCACTTTCCTGCCTCTAGCCCAAACAACAGTTAAAGAAACTTGTAATAGCTGAACAGTAAGTTCATGCCCAGCAAGCAGTAACACTGTAAACATTCCCTTTAACAGCCCCACTAACCTCTGCACCTATGGGAAGCACAAGTATAGAAATTGTGTTACTATGATGTACACATGGAACATAAAGAGGTCAGTTGCTTTGTTCTTCTGCATGTCATCTAAATGCTGAAAGAAATATGACTGTGCCGTGTTTGGACTACTTTACAGACAAAATTGAAAGGGTCAGAAAACAAAACCGAGATGCTACTATAAACAGAGAGTCTGGAGAACATTAATTCCAAGGGAAGATCAACAAACTAGCACATTCAGTGTAATTTAACTTCTGTTGTTCTTTCAGAATAATCAACTACGTAACAATGCTGCAAAAAAAAAAAGCACCTACACTTAATCTTCACAATGCAAAGATTTTTGCAATCTGCAGTTATGTTTAATTATTATGAAAAATTCAGCTTTCTCTCTTCAAACTAGTAAGGTAGAGAAAAGAAATTTGTCCTTTGCAAAAGCAGCACTTGCCTGTTGTTCTTACTCTGGTAACCACATCTGAGGTTATTTAAAAATAACCAGATAAATCAATTAAATAGTATTTCTGAGATTTTTTTAGTCTAAATAAGCGATGTTTTTCAATCAAATGATGTTTTTGTATCAGGAGACCTCAAATCAGAGAACTTACTTAATAAGGTATGAAAAACGCTTCTCCTTCCATCAGCCATTCTACCAGTCTTAAAGCTTGCATGTAGAATCTTTCATAAGATTAACTTAAATAAGGGCTAAAGCTATACTGCAAATTTTGCAGTATAAATAAATTTGACTGTAGTACAGATATACTGTATTAGTTTTTGTGGTTGCTCTAATCAAAGAATGGGTGTGTGATAACAGAGTCCTCAGATTTATATGGCCATCCAAACCAGGACTGTGTATTAGAACGGACCCCTGCACACGGAAAGAAACAAGACTAGGACACCGTTGCTTAAAGACAGGTATGTAGTGCCATTTCAGGTGCTGTCATTGTCCTGCTGTCCTCTTCAGAAGGCCACAGGTCTCCTGTGACTCACATTATCTTTCAGCCCACTGCAGACTTCTCTGCTACTGCAGGCATTTCAACCGGCACTGGATGATTACCTTTAGGCAACTATACTCAGTCCTAACCAGTACGAAATTATGAAGAAATTAACCTAAAGGCTAAATCTGAAAGTGTTTAATACTAGTTTATTGCAGCAGTTTCTTAGGCAAAAACACCGATCTAAAACTAAAGTTAGATAAACACAAAGACTAGAATTGTCCTAGGCTCTTATGGGACACTACAAGTGCTGTTTGATTTCAGTCTTGCCAAAAGTGACTCAGTGTAAAATTTACTTTATGTAGAGTTTTGTAGGGATCAAATTAAAAAACAGTATTTCCACATGAAATCAACATTCAGTTTGGCTTTCTATGTTCATTGTCACTTGTAGTTTCTAGACAACACCTGAATCAAAATAAGCCCACCATGAAAAGGAACAAGTGGAACTTCAGGTGGCAATTTTTACCAAAATAAAGCAAAAAAGACAAAATCTTAACTTATGGATGAATATTCTGGAGATAGAACCAAGATGGCTCTAATGATCTAAAAATTAGGTATTCCCATTCTTTGATCGATTTACCTGCCTAAACAGGACAAAACCCAATTATCATGGGATTTCTACAGTCAGCTAGCAAACCTATCAAGTACCTTGGAGATAAACCATTTATTCAATTAAACAATTAAATCGCATTTTTTAATACTATAACTACTTTTTATGGCATTTCTTGATTTTTGTTCACCCAGACACATTTTTCAAAGACCCTAAATCTTTAAAAACATTTGAAAAAAATAAAACTTAATGGTCTTATCTGTTACAGAGAAACTATTCAGCAAAGCAGTAAGAACGTTTTGCTATTCTGAACTCTGAAAATGTTGGAAGGCTATTAAAAAGCAAACTATCAGGAAAGGATAAAATACATTCTGGAACTGTAATGCACAGTGGGATCAATGGAGTAGTACCACATATCTCTTGAGAATCTTTTCATTTATGAATTGTATACACAACCTTTGATCATTTCCCTAGAATACCACTACAGATTTTCACACAGTATCAGAAGAAAACTGAGATTGTGGGTTGTTTTTGTTTTGTTTTGTTTTTTTTAAGCACTATCACTACTAGCCGATAAGAAGTTTTTCATCACCTCGTCTGTTGCAGGTTACACTCATCTCCAAAAACTTAATAGCTATCAGGGAGACACTTCAGTCAGAGGTAACATTTCAGTCCAGTGATGGCAAACCTTTTCAACGTATAACGCCAAGTTTGTGTCAGAAGCACCACCACATTTCATGATCACTGATGTCAGTTCTAATCCATGTCTGTCACAAGCCTGGCACTAATGTTAATTCCAGTGGTTAATTCTCACTAGTCTAATCTAACTGGTTAGGTACAGAATCAGCACTACAAGAACTGTTTTTTCATCCTAGTAATGCTCCTGCCTCTAAAGTTTCTGGAAAGCTTATGTTCCTCATCTGCAAAACAAGGTAGTTGCTCTTACCTCTTTACCTCAGCAGTAATGAACTGGACAACAGGCTATGAAGTTTGCTACGCATTAGTTAAATGCTATGTGCTTTCTATTGTTATATTTGCTCCTACTTGAACTGTTTATTTCATCTCCCTGATACAACAAAAAGGTCTTGTAGTGTGTGCATTGTCTTTTTGTGCATGTCTAAGTGCCTAAAGTAATGAATCTTGCTTGTGGCAACTGGACAATAGATGCTATAGCAAGAGAAACAAACAATAACATTACCTTACAAGATGCTGTGACAATGAATTATTTAAAGTTGATGGGGGCAGGGAGAGATGACGAAAGTTTTTCAACACAGAAAACAATAGATAAGTGCTAAATATTACTTCTAAACAAATTTATTTCCATTATGAAAAATAGTAAGGGTCTAATACCAAGCAATAAATTTAATAAAGCAGATGCTGGCAGCATACTTGTAAATTATGCATGGTCTTTTCAGAATCAAGTGGTATCATGAGCAGTGTAAGACTAAAATTCTGTAAAACCACTGATAACAGAGTTCTAAAGCCAAGAGTATTGTTTTGTAATGTGACTATTACAAATTTGGATTTCATACCATGTTTTTTTTACAGTAACAAAAACATGAGTGTAATATCCAGGAGCCAAATCTGCATGAAATACATCCTGGACAAAAATTCAACATGTACTGAGATATATACTTCTGTCTTGCATTTAAATCTAGAGCATATTAAGGGAATTACCTATTTATTAAAATATTCAAATGTACAGTAAGCGCTGTACAAGAAACTGTAGTACTGCACCTTTGAGAAATTTGGGGAGCATACCTTCTGGTGGCCTTCCAGAAGGCATTGATACTGTTCTGCTGCCAACAGAACTGCTACTGAATTATGACACAGATAACTGATTACCTAGACTCAGAGATAACTATACTCTTGGAATATATCCAGATCCCTCCATCTTGATTTGAAAAGAGCCATGTCACGAATAGTATTTTGAAGTCTTTAAATCAGTTCTAACAGAATATGATTAAGTTAGGAAGAACTACGAGCCTGTGCAGAAAAGGTATCCTGAGCAGATCACAGGAGCTTAGACTGAAAGAAAAGTTTGCTCTCCATGACTAGTTTAGTTACTTGTATTACCTTAGCAACCTTTTCTTTTATATGAAGGACAGTACATCTACCAATCTTTCCCCCACCTCCTCCCTGAAAAGGCTACAAATGGCTGACAGCTGTCTCTCAAATCAAGGCACTTACATGTCTTTTCATCAGTTTACTTGTTTAAACAAATGGACCTCTAGAGATGTCAATGAAAAGAAAGATTTATTACTAAAATAGAAGCAAAAGAATGAGGTTATGAAACAACCAGAAAATGTAAATAAACTATGCTGGCATGTTAGCTCTTGCTAACGATAGGATGAATGCCTATCAGGCTGAGATGCAACAATTAGAAGCAAGCAAGCAACTTTTATACTTAGTATCCTTTTTTATGGGGGAAAAAATTAATCAGTATAAAAACATAATATACAATTAATTAAATTAGGATGTATTTTATCAACAAATAATTAGTTAAGGAAATAAAAAGGTTCTACCTGTGTCTGAATTGCGATCTTCATTTCTGGATGGACTAATAGTAAAAGGAAGTTTACGTTTCATGGAAGACTTTTCTTTCATCTCCTTCCCCACATCACTCCTATCCACTTTTGGAGTTTTGCTGTAGGATGCAATCTTGTCCTTGCTCTAATATAAATAAAAAGTATACTAAGTAATTTTTGCATAAAGCAGAATAGTCTTATAACGTATACAGACTGAAAAGACCTGCTATGCGAGAATGTATATGCGTGTGTGTAAGTAAATGTATTACATAGTTTATTCAAAAAATTTTAAAGTAACCTTTCTAAAAATAATGGCATTTCTTTCTTTTAAAAATGAGTATCTTCTGTGTTATTTCTACTTCCTGATAGTTCTCACTGTAGAACTACTGTTGCCTATTGGAGCCTTGATTAATAAGCAAAGAAACAACACAAACTGGATGAGTATTTGCTAAGTCTTAATGACCAACCCGATTTCCTTCTTTGACCACAACATAATAATCACATTAAAAGCATATTAAGAGCCCACACTGCAATTCAGACTGTGAACACAGTAACAACAAAGAAAACCTCTAACAACCCTCCCCTGCCTCCACCCCCACCCCGTAATCCATCCAAACAGAACTCTCTGTTTCAACAAGAATAATAGTGTGGTGTTTCATTTTCTAAAGCAAAATTTACAAAGAACTTAGAAAATCAATGAAGAAACTTTTTAAACTCATATCAAAAGTAGAAAAAAATAGGTACAAGCTATTTGGAATTTTTATCTGGGCTTACAAAATGTATTTCAAGATAAACAGAGAAAAACCTGGATGGGCACAATATTAACTTACGTTTCATCACCTTAATAACAGCATCAAAGTATGTAAAAGAAACCAGGTTAGTGAGAAGACTGCTTGAGGGAACCCTCTGCAAACCCCAACATTTTGGCCTATCAATCAAGATGCAATATAGAGACACAGCATTTTCTGTTCATTACATGCTGCAGAAACATATTATCAAGCTGTCAGCTATCACAGCTCCACAGCTTTGTATCATTCCTACAGATGATCAGATGGAAACACTAAAAGATTCATTTTCTAAAGGTAGAAGAGGAACATACACTGACTTGTCAATCAGTGAAAAACAAAAGCCTGCTCCTTGGTACTTTTGAAGCAAGAAGTTAGAAGATCTATTCAGATTAGAGAAAAGCTAGAAAATAACTCCAAGTAAAGGTACTATTCCCAAAACACCTTTCTTTTTTAAAAAAAACAAACGTAAGTACAAAGAGTAGTTTGACTATCTGACACACTGAAATTGAATTATTGCCCAAAGCGTAGGCAGAAGTGATTACAAAAAGAGCCTGCAAACAAACTCTGCAATCTTCAGATGACAAATATCTGTACCAGGGAAATCACAAGGAAGTGATCAGTCTATGTCAGGAGAAGTCCAGAAGTAAAAGGTTGATGCCCCCAGACAAAATCTATCTTTGCTCCGAGTTTGGAAACCTGGGGGGAGGGGGGTGGGGGGGTGGGGGGAGCAGGGGGAAACAACAAAACCAAAACAACCCAAAACACTAAACCCCTAAACCAAAACACAGAATAAAACCCACACACGAAAACCAACCCTCCTCCAAAATCCCAGAGGGAGCAACAAACACTCCTCCCTGCCTTTTTCCTACATGCTAGAACATCGAAATCTGAAAGTCTAAAAATCTAAAACCCCTTAAGATTCCCCTAAGGCCTTGGGAGACAGTGTCTGTACTATTACTTCTGAAAGAAGCTAATCAATCTAACACAACTGATTATTTTCAAATAGATAAATTGACAAGAGCAGATACAAACTCCATTAAGCCGATACCGATCTCTTCCGCTACACATCTGAATTTCACACTGCAGTCCAATCTCACCAACAGCTATCTCATAACTTGTTCCAAACTACTCATTTATTTGTCATATTTACGCATGTAAATTTCCCACAATATGATAAAGCAGTATTACAATTTATTGCTTTCTCTGGAATATTATCTTACGTTAAGTACTATGCAATAGAAAGGATCAATTAAAATAATTTAAAAGTCTTAAGCAGGAAACCTTGCTTTCAACTTCTACAGAAAAAAAAAAGGCAAACTTTTTGTGGTTGGCAATACTTAAAAAGTATCATTTTTTGGTACTAGTCAGTAAAGTATATCGGTATGTGCTCAAAGAGACACAAGCTGCTTAAATAATTTGATCGCTTTAAATTTACTCTTACTCTTAAATTGTATATATGCATTATATTAAATATTATGACTGATGCACTACTTTTTTGATAATCACTGAATATTGATTCTGTGATGATCTAATTAGGAGGCAAGACAGTTCAAAATGTGTATTTTCAGATAAATAAAGATACACTGAAAAGGAAAGAAGAGGGTATATACAGAATACACAGAAATGGGGTGGGGGAGGGGAAAGAGTATTTTGTCACTTTGCTGTTGTAGAAATAAGCATTTAGCCACCATCAGTGGTGCACTTTCTAACCTAAAAGATGCAACAAACAGGGTGTTTGAGAAGTCTGTACGAAGTCAAAGCTATTTAGTATTTTCTGTGACAATGCTGAAACAGAGATGCAATTAGATATGCAGACATCATCGCAACTGGGAGAGAGGGAGAAGCAAAAAGCACTGGCGAAGGGAAAGTAAAATAACTAGTGAATTTGAAAAACAATCTAGATACAAAACAAAACTGGAAAAGTCAGGATAAAATCAAGGTTCTACAAACTGATAAAAGTAATTAACTGTACAATCAGAAGACCCCACATTAAAAGCCAGAAAACATGTAACAGCCTCCTGGATTCAACTTCAGGTAAAAGAAGGCAAGAGAAGGTAGCAAGCCCTGTAGGTCAGAACAGGCATTTTGATTTAAAGAGTGAACGTTCACTGTTACAGATGCTCCTGCTCACTGCAACAGCATAGACATCTCTTTTTTTCAGGGTCCAAAGCAAGGTTCAAAATTCAGCATGAATAGGCCTATGTATTAGTTTAACGATATCCATGGAAGCAACCTAAAACAAAGCTGGTATCTTTTACAAAGCAACCTGTAACTTAGAATATCTGTGGACCTTCTAAAGAGGTTCATTAATCTAAAGTGAAAATTGCTAATCATATAAAACACTCAAGACATGATACTGCTCAGATACATAAACTATTGCTGCAAAGAGAAAGGCATTACATACTCTCCATGTCCACTACAGTTAAGAGAACATTTAATGACTTTAGATGTCAACAGAAGACAAACAAAGGTTATTTATCCTTCTACTAAATATCTAACTCCATGCCAGTCAGCATAATTAAGTATCAGAATAAACTGCCCAAGGAGACAGGAATTTCCATCAGGCAAGGCTTTAAAGAAAAGATCTGGCAAACATCTGTCAAGAACCGAGTACAGCTTATTCTACTCTGGGGCAAATGGATGAACTGGATCTGCACATCTCAACATTTAATGCATGCCTCACTGGAGAATGTAGTAACAAGGAAGAATTTTCTCTGTTAACAAAACCATACTAGTGTGCTGTGATGAGGAACACATTTTTAATCTGTTCCAACAGAAACTGTCTCAGAAGGCTAACAAACAGCAGTCTGGACAATTTCTTGATATCCCATTCCAGCTCTATTGTCTGGTACTGCTACAATCAATGACAATACACAAAAGGAGACAACAAAGTGCCATATAATCTAGCAGATGTACTAAGCCCTGGGAGAATAAGCATTCTTTTTCTGCCTATCAGAGAGAATTACATACTGAAGCCTGTTCTGTATGGTACTGTAACAGCTTTGGGCACTACTGTTGGACTCTTCTTAAAGAGAGTTAATTCTTAGAATTCCCAAATGTGTTTCCCCTTTGGATGACATACCTATCACTTCCCTCTTTAGTTTTGACCATTTAAGTTCTAAAGTATAAATTCAGATAAATTGAAATTTCATTGTGTTCTTATGTCTATAAAATATCTCATGCAAACACTAAGTGGTCTATCCACTGTACACACTGTTACTGTTTTTTAATTTATTTTATGATCCCAAGATGAGCAACTGAAGTAAAAATACACATAGCCTAAAGTATGTATGATATAAACTCAATTTATTAACAGGAAGGTTATTTCTAATGACTTTCTTTAAGCTCTCAGAAGACCTGAACACATAGCTGATTCACATAGCTATTTACTGGTTGCTAGAATAGCACAATAAGCATTAATCTTTCATATTTGTCCAGTGGAAGTTAAGTCTCATAACAACAATAACTTTACTACATTCTTCAGTCAACAGCTAAGAGTGCACAACCAGTAAGAGCTAAACATTTTATCAACTATGAAAGGAAAACCAAATCCTGCAAGTGTTTTTTTCTTTTATCTTAATATATTAACCATTGGAACAGTCTTACATCACATATGTAGGCCATTCCAGTTTTTATTTTGAGGAGGAGAATGAGGATCTTTTTAGGGAGTGGTGTCCTTTAACATTACTGTTCATTTGTAATATGCACTGTTTTGTATGAACATCACTTCATATTAGGCCTCAGTACTTCCTTATATCAATTGCACCAAGTTAACGAATCCCTAACTTTTCATAAGATGTTTTAATGTTTCCAAAACTATTGTTTTAAAATTAATGGTTGCAAATATACATACTGAGAAAAATCCTGATTGGCTTTACACAAGCTTCCAGTACTTTCTAACTATACTTCATTTTAAGTTGTCACTGTTGACTTGGCCTGGTCAATCTTTACTTCAGAGTTTTAATGTTTGTGTATGTAATACAGATTTACCTTCATGACTTTCTGTTGTTCAAATTCAAATTTTACTCTTACCCTATTGCCTGTTGAATTTTAAATAATTTTCTATGCTGAATCCAAATGATTACAAGTGGCAATATTTTGTCTATTTTTTCTAACACAGGGGAAAGATTGCAGATTAGTCAAGAGCTAGCTAAACACTTCTGACAATTACTTGTCTGTGTGTTAGAGAACAGATCACGTGTCTGACTATCATCTTAAACATGTATTCAGTTTTTCCTCAAAATATGACAAAAGCAACCCAACTGTATTTATTATGCTAAACAAGTGAATACAGGAATATTAACTGCAGCACTTAAGTAATTCTGCAATTTTATTTAGCATCTCACATTTTCAATATTACATATCAATCTATATCATACAATCCCCAAACCAAACCCTACATTATTCTAATCTCACATTATGTTGTTCCAAGGCAGACAACAAACAAGACTGAACCTAACAGTGCAAGCAGTTTATCAGCTTCCTTTTTGGTATCAATGTAATTAGTCCACCATTGTGATTCCCTAGCTATGTCCTTGGTGAAACTTCCATCTTCCCCCAGACTCTAATTTTCTAAGTAATCTGCTTTGACTAGCATCTTAATCTCAAATACCAGGCAAGGTAGAATCTAACATTTGTCTACATTTCTAATTCCTGCACTGGTGATCAGTCTCAACAAACACTTCCTTGTTAGAGCAACCAGCTAAGGACAAACCTTCACACCAACTAATATGACAATCAAAGGGGTTTCTGTGACCATTAAAAATAGAATGTTACTATAATCCTTTCTAAATCAAATCTTGCTGTATTTCCTGGCCGTTAAATAAATAATAACATGTTCACTCTTCTGCTCCCTGGAAAGTTACGCCTACCTTCATATGAATTTGTATCTTTAATGTTCTGGCCAAAGAGCCCGCATGTTTCAGAAGACTGCAGAGATTGCAGGTATGGGGGTTACACAGCTCAGCAGATTAACTGCTACTGTTACTAGAAGAGAGGGAACAGTCTACCGGGATCAAGGGCAGGAGATTATGGGAGAGGAAGGTGTCAAGACACCCTGTGAATACTGAACTGGGCACAAGGGTTACTGGTAAGGTAGTTTCTTTGGCAGTGGTTGCAGACTGAACAGCCACTCTGTAAACTAGCACCGTTTTTCTACTATGGCAGCAAGCGACACGGAGGAGATGAGGGGGAGTAAGAGGTGGAAAGTGGAGGAAGAAGAGTTGCCTCCCAAGTAAACTATTTTTACTGATTTATATATTTTAACTCAGATTACAGAGCAACTTATATGTAAAATTCAAAGCCTAGGAAGGAAGGAAGGAAGGAAGTAATCTCCACTATCAAAATATAATCTATTTCTACAGACTCAAACATATAAATGCATTCCAGCCATTTCAAGCCATACCTTTAGCAAAGAAACAGGGAAAAGGAAAACTTAAAAATGGATACATTCCAGCAAACCCACTATTTTTGCTGTGATGAAAGTGAACAAAACATGAAAATTCATTTTAACCTCTATTACAGGTTTTTATAAATTTTTGGTTAGATTATAAATACAAATTAAGCTTGAAAAAACTGATGTCAAGTCTGTTCTCCTAGCATGAGCAGCTTTGCCTTCCAAGACTTTCCTGTGCCAAGTGGTGGGGTTTTTTTAGAAATACTGAAGTGTCAATATAATAAGAGTTTATAAAGCCAGAAAGTATTCCTTTTGTTAAATAACCTAAAACCTTTACAAAATATAACTTAATTACAAGTATATAAATAAAAAGGCAGTATTTAATACCACTAAATGTCACTGTAATAGCCTTCATATTCTTGCTCTTGTAGGCCCCAAGACATTCCCCTCTCTTTCCCAGTACTGAACGAAACTTCAGTTAACTCAACCATATCCCAAACAAGAACCAGGAAAAAAAACCCCAAACACCACACAAACCAAACCACTCCAACGTTTTTTCATCCCTTTACTCGTAAGCCTATTTCTTTTCCTCATTCTACTCTGTTACCTTCCTCTTCTTATCTACGTATTTCATCACAACTAGCAAAAGTAACTACCTTTGCCTCACTTTACTGGGAACCATAAAACAAACTGGGAAGAGATAAAAAAATCTAAAGGTTTTTATGAATGTTTTCAGAAGACAAATGGTTTGAAGTAGATGCTGGATCTTCTAAACTTCCCTAGTTTTTAATCTCTTCCTATCTTATATCCATTCATTAAATGATCTTGCAGAGAATACAGACTTCAACAAAACAGTAAGTATGACCACACACACAGAGTCTCCTTTTCCAGAGAAGACACTCTTAAATACCATTTGGGTGTTAAATGGATTCTCTTTCCTTAGGGCTACATAAAACTCATCATTCACAATTCAGAATTTTATTTTATCTTCTGTTATTCATTAGTACTACAGATAAAACTGTTGTCTATTGTAAAATTGTACTAGGCAGACAAAACTGAGAACTGAGTTATTTGCAACTCTGCTCCAAAGTTTGAAAATGGTAGGGTACTTCACATTTATAAACAATAAACCACTCTTTGGTGTTACTAGAGCTCCGGTATTCCTTCATTCTCTAACACTCAAAAATGGATCTTATCATTTTTGAAGTGGACTCCCTTGCACAGGTGTTACTCTTAACTCTTCTGCAGCATTTAGCTTTCAAGTCCTCCTAAGAGAGGGAACAAGTCCCTGTGTTACAAAGGAATGTAAGAAACTTGTGTTTTTTCACCGGTCTGTGCTGTCACAGGTCTTCAGAAATGTTTCATGTGTTTGTAACAGAGAGTAAGTCCGTAAAATTAAATAAAATATGAATCATTGTTCTTGTGAGCATATGGACTTCATATGATGTAAGATATGAAAACCATGCACTAACTTACACCAAATAAAGCCAATCCATCCAGCTTCTTCTGAATTAAGTTGCAAGTTACAATAAAAGGCATATTCTATTCCCTAGTTTAATTTAGTT
This sequence comes from Falco punctatus, assembly GCF_963210335.1. Lineage (NCBI taxonomy): Eukaryota > Metazoa > Chordata > Aves > Falconiformes > Falconidae > Falco > Falco punctatus. The sequence continues at coordinate 61,010,301 of NC_137582.1, read as the reverse complement.
AAAGCCATGTAAAAACTTACACTTCTTTTTTTCTGCACTTAAGATATCAGAATACAGATTCATATTCAGTTCTTCCCATTACAGCAAAAAACCAACCCCCCAGTGTCAGAATACATGCTCTTCATTTCACTGAAATTAAATGGACATGAATATGATTTTGTTACCTTTCTTGCAGTTGGTTTTTCCACCATGGTGCTATCACTATCAGAATTTTCAACTTGAACTGTTTTTGTAGACCCAAATTTGGGCATTTTATAGCGGTTTAGCTAGCTGTATCTTGCATCAGTGGGTTCATCGTGTGTCTGAAAAACAAACAACCAACATTACATAAATATACACACTGCAGTGTTATTTCAGGGCAAATGTTGTTACTGCACATGGTAGCAGAGTTGAATAGTGCCCCAGAAAAGATGACTAACAATGACACCTGACTTCAAACATCCCACTCATCTGCAGCTTAAACCTTGGGGTGAAAACACAAAAGGTCTAACATGGCTGCTACTGGGGACAGCGTCATCAGAAAGCCACCAAGTCAGCAGCTGAACTGCCTCATCCCTCTAACCTGCACCTTTGGCAGACTTAACGCTTTTGGGTATTTGATGTCTCATTGGTTCAGTATCTCATTTTTGTAAGTAATAAGACTGGGAAGATGCAGAAGATAATTTCTAGCAACACTGAAGAGAAACCAAGCTTTCTAGCCTGGGAAAGTGAAATATCATCTACCCAAAATATTATGGAAAGAAGATCAAATCTTGGCGATTTGGTATCCTTTCTGTCAGAATGAGAAGTAAGTGTCAGAAGAAAAATCTTCTAAAGCTTAGACCTGGAACTAGAACCCTTAACTTTCACTGTCTAGCAAATTAATCGCATAAGCCATCACTACATATATATACGCATGCACATAACACTCTTAAGAGAGAGAATGTGGCGTTTCATCTCCAGGGTATACCAAGTACATTACAGATCCACATAATGGAAAAGGTCTGATTCACCTCTTCCACAGAAGAAGGAGCCACTCCTCTCCTAAGAGGGCCCAACAGGAAAGGTCACGTGAAAAGCACAACTGCATCAGACATCACTGTAAAGCTGGTGATATTTTATGGGTCTTTTTGATATGATGTATTATATTACAAATATTTAGGTGATCACAGTCTTGCTAAGTCTTGTGGTGATTCTAGGTCTCAGCTAGATGTTGTTTCATGTGTGACATTTCTACTGCTGCTTTATAGGTTAAAAGTTTTGGATCATCATGTCGCAAAAATGTTGCTGTCACAGGACCAGGGCCACTATTTTGGTTTGACACAGGTAACTTACAGAGACTGGTATGTTCTCACTGCAGATGACTTTGAGAAAACTGTTTTGTACACTAGACCTGACACACAGAACTTTCATATTCAAGAAAATTTCTACACCCCACCGCACCAACCCACCCATCCCCCACAAGACGTAAACTATGGGAAATTCCCTTACAGAATACTTGGTTAAGATTAATACCATTGTATATAGCAAAGTAACATCTTACTTTCTCATTCTTCCACAAAAGGAGGGGAAGAACAAGAGGGGAAGGAAAGTTCAAAATGTTCAATCCTAAAGTTGGAAAATTAGGAAATGATACACTATGGTTTGCTCTTTTCTTTCCTTTCCCCCACAACGGAGTTTTTTGTTTTTATTTCTTTAATATTAACCACAAGCTTATGAAAAACAAGAAGAGCTTAATTAGAAACTGTCTCATATACAATAACCTGAATCTTGTCTCCACTACTATACAAGGTACAATATTGTGAAATTCCTACTGTTCCACTCTTACCTAAGATAAAAGAACATTAGGGTATCCCCTTCATTTATGTAGGGTCAATAGGATTTATGCCCTACTGGACAGGGACAGTAATTGCTCATTTTTAATGAACAAAGCACACTGTTACTTGCCTGTTCTTTTTATTTGCTTTTTGTTAACAGTTGCAGGAAGAAAAAAGGTTATTGGTGCAACGTAGAGTACCCTAGAATGAGTTTCCGGTAGTTTACACCTAAAATGAAGCAATGAGATAGCATCCTCACAGACAACAACTACTGTGTTGATTACACCACAGAGTATTACCATAGCAGCAAATACCTGTTTTCATGGTTTTAAAAAGAAGTCATAAATCTTCTTTTGCTCAGTTAGCCTCTCAAATCCTCTTAACTTTCATTCACAATTCCCGTTGTATATATCATCATGATTATAACTACTTTAAAACAGATTAACATGTGAAAATTATCTTTATTATTTTAATAAAAACATTTCTCATTGCATATGCTGCTGTTTTCTTTCCTTTTTTTCTGCTGCTGGACTCCCTGAAACTAACTCCATCCCTGCTTTGCTTCTTTTCCCTTCCTGGTTTGGTAATGCCATTCCCTATACCCTTCTGGTACTGACAGTAAGGAGCCCAGATTCCTGAGCTTAAGTAAAATTTATTAGCTTAGGCTTGGCTCCACTCCTTTTATTTGCCTCACCAAGAGGGGCTAAAACACATTAACTGGACAAGAGTTCTTCCTCCACAAAATGCCCAGCTTGCCTGCATGTCCTTTCAAACCTTACTGAGCAGAAGTAATTTATTTTCAAAAATGGTAGACCAAAAAAAAATTCAAGCTATAGGTATTGTATAGGGACAAGAGGATGATGAAAACATTTTCAAAATACATTTAAATTAAAGGTATTTTTATATAACACAGCACAAATAATACACAAATTAAGTAAATGAAAACAGAAAGCATAGGATGTTTCCATTTTCTTTACCACATAATCAAAACAAAATGTGAATTCATTTAATTCTTGACCCCAAGCCAGCTATGTTTTGAAGAGAAAACTGTTTTGGAAGTTCACTAAAGCTGAGTATCACATACTGTATTATTAAAGTAGAACCATCCACCGATCACATTGACACACGGCAGTATTTCCATGAAGTGTTTTATGTACCAGGTTGCCGTTCCACAATCCCTGTATTAAATACTTTTCAGACAGACATAAATGCTTCAAATACTTGAGAAAAAATTTTAAAATGTCATAAAGGGTAGGTTTTTTTTTTATTTCCTAAGATATCACAGTCCAGAAATGTAAGCAAACTATTCAACCCATGATCACATACTATATATTACAATAAAATGATGACCTGAAGAAGTGATTTTACTGACATTTTAACTTTATTTCTGTTTGCCTGCAGTTCAGTGCCATTTCAACTCATGTTCTGAACACAGTAATTTGCATTCCAAGTGAAAATGGAGAACATTAGCAGGTTCTTCCAGGGAAACCCAAATCTGTCTGCTTTGAGTTTCCTTCAGGGCTGTTTCTTAATGCGATTACTGGCTTATTAGGCGGTCTTGATGGCATGTTTCAAATCAACAGAACTTTAATTTAAAAGTTAAACTCTTTACATTCAAATTATTCTCTGTCACAACAAGCAGCACCATTACTTTTCATCTGACAAACAGGCACAGCTGTGCTTTTTCTCTGACAAACTGATCTATTTCAAGCTTTTCAAGAAAACATAGAATCTGCTTCCTACAAAAAGAAACTTCTCTGCATGTAAAAGAATCAGATATTCTGATTTTACGTTTGGACATCTGTCCTGCACATTCATTATAGTTATCAATGTCCTATTACTCAAAAAACAGTTCAACTTCTCTTGTTCATTTTTCACCTAAAGGAACTGAAAGATTCTTTTTTCTCCTTAAAGTATCAAAGGTGAGCATTTTGAGAGATCTACAGGCAGTGATATAAAAAGCTGGGATTATTTAATAAAAAAAAACCCACCCCAAAAACACCCAAACCCCACCAACTACCAAAATTTCAGATACAAGTAGCTTCAGAAAATTCAGCATATAATACAACTCTAATACCAACAAGTTACTGTATTGATTTGTATAAGCTTACGTCTAGCACTAATAGAAGGGCATGCCTTCACTTACGTAAAAACCCAGAGAACTCACACAGTACTCCCAACAACGCTGCTGCCACTGTTGTTCAATCCCTTTATATGAGTTTTTGCTTTCACTCCAGCCACTTGAGAAACGGAGGCCCATGTGTTCGTTACATGCATATGTATGATTCACCAATGACTTTCACGCCCATAGACATATTTTCTTCAAACTTGACAGCAGAGAAAAGTTTTCAAATATATTAAGCACTCACAAATTTAATGGAAAGAGGTGGCTGGTAGATAATAATGATCATCTTGTCACCGTTTTCCCCGAGGGAAAGTTTCAGTATGAGCTTCATGCTACGTTGCATATAAGAAAACCCTATGTGAGATGGCCTTTACAAACCACTTTCCTTCTTTTCCCCTAGTCACAGGGCAAGTTTCAGTTGAGACTTGCACATTACCAATCAACTGTAAGACACAAATCTATAAGAAATTAAGCATCACTAGTTCTGGTGCTCACAGAACTACTTGTTTCCTTTCTGGTTTATGATGCATGCTTATCTTATTCCTGCATGTCTTCCCCATAATATAAACAGCAAAAAGTTACATGATACTTAGGGAAGGTTTTCTTTGGCAGCCCTGTTGTACAGTTGATCTTGAAGGTTAGATGACTGCTATTATAGAAGATCAATGGGGTGCAAGACCGAACTTGTATGAGAATATTAGTAGCAGATGAGTTAATTTCCAAGATACTGCATTTATGCTTGAGCTCTAGAATACATCTGCACTTGAAAAGCAGGGGATCTAACATAAGGCAATCTTCTCAACTACCTGTTCTATATTTCCCGTATCTTATTTCATCTGCAGAGGAAAAAAAAAAAAAAAAAGAAAAATATCCCTTTCTTCTAATAGGGATTTACTCCAGACTAGGAAACAGTGAATCAACTGTAAAAAATTTCTGCTATAAATATTTGACATGAGTGCTTCAGAATGTTTTGCTAAAATTAAACAGATGAAAATGACAGCTAAGGCTACATCTACATTAGCAAGAACTACAGAATTATCAAGAGCAGATCTCTAGAGTGGAACTGCTTGTAGCAAAAAATCAGAATTTACTCTAGTTACATTTAGCAGTTTTGCTCTGGACTAGTTCTAGTGCAGTCCCATGTACTAAACACATATTAAAGGCTGGAGCACACTGAGCACACATCTCTGCTTAAAACCGAAGGAATCAAGCTCTGCAGCCACTGCATAGATCAAGCTAAACTACAGAGAGGAGAGATAAGGATAGTCACTAAAAGTGTATTCCTGATTCAAACTAAGACACTGACCTGATTTCCTCTTGGCAATCTCCTCCCTCCCACACCCATGACTTTGTCTCTTCCAAGTTTATTTAGAAATGACTAGTACGATCTAGATCTCAAAGCTATTCAGTCTATTATGGAAAGGGGAAAAAAAAAGCTGGTGGATGAGCATAAGAGAGCGACGTCTAAGAACAGCTGAACTGAGGGAAAGGCAGGCAAAAGCCAACATTACATATTCTGTTCAGAGAAAGCCAGCTGGCCAACCCGTATGTACATACTGGCTAATTAAGAAGTAAGTAGGTAGCTCACACCTAGCCATGCCAAATGCTATCTGCGTTCTGGTGGGAGTGTCAAAGGCAGCTGAGGTTAATGCACTGGGAGAAAGGGAATGGGTATAGCACAAAGGACCAAAACCCACAGAAAACTGGGCTTTTAAAATACTGTAAGAAGCAGAGTTTAAGCAAAAAGATGTTCATTTAACTAAGTTTAGCACTCTTTGGGTGTTTTTTTTTCTTCTCATCAGGAAAGCGCAAGTGACTTCAGTATTTTATTTCACAAATAAAGCATCCCTCAGCAAATAACTGAGAGAAGTGTTTTCTTTCCAAAAGAGAGGTTAACAAACTCCAGCACTACTAGCGCTAAAAGAAACATTGTGATGGGAGATGTAGCAACATTGTCAATCATCTTCTTGTTCTTCCAGAACTCTGCGCTTCTATATCCACAGTTACTCAGCCACAACCTACTACCATACAATGCAGCCACTCCCAGTCAGACTGTAGTGCATGTACTATCATACCAGCATCTCCTTCTCACCTACAGCATCTACTAAGAAAAAAAGGGCACGAGTTGAAATGAGACATTATTTGGGAAATTTTGGTTAGAGGCTGGGGACATTGTAAGAGGCACAAGATCAGGAATTTGGGACTGTCAGGAAAAAGACCATTCAGGTCCAACACACAGTAGGATGGTAGTAAAGTTCACTAGTACAGAGCTGGGTTTTTCTGGCTTCGGAATTTAAACATCATGTGTAGGAAAAGACCATCTATACTTTTACCTGATATTTCCCACACAGAAGTATGCCTGTGAGGAGTAAAGGTTCAGATTAGCTAAATAAGAGAATGTGATTGTGATGAGGAAGCAGCAGAGAGAGAGAAACTTCAGACGACAGGTAAGAAGGGATTGTGCTTGGGAGGAAGGCACAGTAGAATCCATGATCAACACACAAGAATTTTTTCCCCAGAACATAAAAACACAAATCAAAATTCTTTAGTCTTGCCACTCCTGTGGCCCTGTAAAAAAGCACAAGTGTTTAATCTTCTTTTAGTTTTAATGGAGAATGACAAGCTAACTACTGTGGTCAGTTTTCCATTACCTTCTTGGACAGACATACTCACAGAAATGAAGTCTCAAACACTACTGACATCTCATGAGAATGTCAAAATGGTGGTAATGGATGGGATATTGCCCAGTGCATACACTTTAAAAATCTCATTCTAACATTAAACAAAATATTGCTCTGAAATTTCAAAATTTCAGAGAGACCGTAGCCACAAAAACATTAGGTTTTGTACCAAGGTTTTCATTGCAGACGACTACATAAACACAGCTATTCTATAATCATTGCAGCAGTTTATTTGATCTTTACAATTAAGAAAATTGAAAGGGCTAATAAAGGTTTCATTTGAGCAAAAATATTTTGAGGTTTCTTGTGCAGAGTCCTATGAAAACATGTTACATGGATCCCCCCCAAAGACTTCTTTCCAATCATTTAGCAACCAATGATGCTGCTGGGTCCGCACACACGTTACTGCTAAGTAGGATTACCAAACAACTTAACTACCAGGGTGCTAAAGTCAAAGCTGAGTAGGCATGAGATCCATATAATGAAACACTTTTTCCAAAAGCTGATAATGTATTACACACACAGAGCTATAATGGACTAAACATACACAGCAGTACATCCCTACTGCTGCAGGCTAGAGGCATTATTGTCCTTCACAAGCTCAAAGGAATACACATTTTGCATAAGAAAAGATTAAATAAGAGGCTGTATGTGTGTGTGTGTTATACTATGTAAGACTAAATTTTTTACCATCACCCCTTCCTGTATATGGTGTGCACTAAAATATCATGAAATGTAACAAACAGAACAATTTACCAGGCACTTTTTGCCATGCACTCCACAGTGTCTCATTGTACTTGCAATACAGCAACCAGCAAACAAGTTACCAAGTACTACTGGCTTTAGGTAGCACACCAATTCAATATATAGGAGAGAAGAGCGCCTGAATGATACATGCAGTGGCTTTTACAGATGAAAGTTGACAAGAACATTTTTATTTGGAAAATATTCGCAAGCTCTTTTCACACGATTGCGACAGTTCAGTCCGTGCAGATTCCAGTGTCAAGAGTTATGATGAAAGACCTAAGCTCCAACAAAGTCTCAAACTAACAGTGCCTAAGGCAACAGTCTGTTGTGGTATTAAGTGTAAACGCAGTACCCAGCATGGACATGAGTCACAAATTTGGCAGATTTTACAGCATTTGATGATAAAATATGACAAAACACTTCTGGTCCAGAAATGAGAATATTTTTTTTATTACAATTTTCCTTTAAGATTTACACAATACTTGAGATGACTTCGTGGCTAGAACATTCAAGGCTGAGTTCAGTTCTACTCCTTTCTTTGCTGCACCTATTGCACAACCTCAGAAAAAGTACCTTACCTCTCCCCTGCAGCAATTCTCCCTACCAGATTTTAGAGGCTACACTAGAAATAAATAAATAAATAAAATCCCAACCCAAAACACCAGCCTAACAAACACACCTTTCAGAAATATATGCCATGAAACAACTTGGGTATGTGTATTTCAGAGACTCCTCAGAGCCCAGCTAATATATGCAATGGACTACTAGACTGGCTGTCGTATCAGAGAGTATTTCTACATTTTATTTTCAAATGTTTAGATACCCGAGATCAAACATAAGGATCACAAAAATCTTTCTGTAATAAGGAAAATAAATTATTTGAATCCCATTTTATAAAGGTGCCCTTGAACAGTGAAATAGGAATGGGCAGTGACTACTCAATCTCCAGAACAGCTTTTAAAATACTCCTAAGTACCTACTCATCCCATGCCAGACTACACTACACAAGGCTAGGATGAAGTCCCTAAAAAACAGCCGACACTCAGGCAGCAAGAAAGATTTTCCAATACTTCAGCTGGAACTCACTACTACTTCCTACCAAAATTAAGAACGTATCTCATAGTCTAGGAATTTCTACTAAGAGCAAAAAATGAGAGGACATACAACTCTTTCCTATACAGAAAACAAACAAGACTCTTTGCAGGGGTTTTGTTGCACTTGCCTGTATAGGACCTTGGGCTCCTACCCAGAACACCTCCAAATTCCTATTTTAAGAGCCTGAGTTTACCTGTGCATGGTTTCAAGTATCAAGTTCCACAGATTTCACAAAACCCTTCAATCTATTTTCCACACTAACAGGAGCACCCAGACTTGTCGACCTCTTTCTAACAAATACACCCTATTAAAGAGCATGACCAAATCTGTAGTTTTCTGATTGAGTTTTGGTAAGGCTTCCCACCTCTCCCCCCCTTTTTTTTTTTTTTTTTAAAAAAAAGAAGCTAAACACATGCTTACCAAAGAACACAAAAATTTCATTGATCATAGAATTGAAGAATAGTTGAGGTCAAGGGACATCTGGAGGTCATTTAAGTCGCTCAGTTATCTAGCCAGTTAGGTGCTTTCAGCTGTCATACCTTACACAGATCAGGTTGTTTGTTACTTGAGGAGGAAAAAACAGTAAAAGAAACCATGGAATGTACATACCTTGCTATTCCTGATTAACTGTAGGCACCTATACATCATGCAGCAGTGTTTTACAACAGCACACTGTGGAATAACAAAAAAACCAAAACCAAACCACTTTGGCCCAGAATTTAATTTACAAAATCTTATTCACTGATTGAAAATACCACACCCCAATATGCCTTTCAGATTTGTTGCACAGGTTGACTTGAATTTTAAAGGTACTACTGGTTTATAAATTACAGATAGATCATGCTTCAGTAACAGCTGTCTGAGCAAGTGATGGCTCCTCTTTCATGACACAGCTCATCATTAAAAATACACCTGCACTTCTTTCTGTAATGTTCTCTTGAAGCTACACTTACAATAAATGTCAACCAAGTGAGGACTGAAACTCACTGGAGTAGCATTGGACACCTCTTGCCTCATGCACTTTTAAGTAAAACTCAAAAATCTACCTATTGGAACAAAACCAACACACTGGTACTGATTTGCTTCAGAAAGTAGAAACAAAACATGATGAAACAAATCAGATTTTTAGTGTAACTTACATCTCTGATTCATACCTCCTTAGATGTGATCAAGCAATATATTAAATTTGCTGAACATTCATTCCTTTTAAGCTAGTTTAATGCTTAATGCTCCTGCTGAAATGTTTAAGCAGCACTCAAGGCAAAAAGTGGACTTCAATTTTCTGTGATCATTGTTACTACTGGCAAAGGCAAATTCCCATAGCAATTCGAGACACTTGCTTCTGTAGCTGTGTGAAAATTTTTTGACAAGCTGGTGAAATTCTGAGGAATTACTGACCAGAAACACATGCAGCAAGTGGCTTTACTTGCTTCCACAGAAAGAGAATCTATCTGTCACTTGTACCACAATTCCCTGCTATTTCAGCTTGCCTCAATTTCTATGTTCTTAAAGAGAAGAAAGTGTCTACAACACTTCTTTTAAAATTTGAAAATAGAACAATCCTCCTAAATGAAAAGGAGGGCCTTACCCTGGACAACACCACAGAACTTACTATCCAAAACTCAAAATTTGAAATAATAAGGGTTAGGCTCTCCCCCCTTCCACAGACATTAATTTATTTTCACAATATTGCTGGAAGATGAAAACTTATTATTTCCTTCATTTTACACACGGTGACTTAAGTGCACAGAAATAATAAAGTCATGAATTTGACTAACTTTCCATGTCCATAACACATTATGGACTTTATTTTCCAGATTATTTCATGCTAGGTAGTACTTTATACTTGGTTAGACCATAGCTGCTAGCAACTTCAGTTTCAGCTTCTGCAAACAACTCTTCTTCCCTACTACTGCTGAAGGAATAAGCTGTAACAGTCTCAAAGCAGTTATCCATAAGGAAAACACTTGGCAAATGCTCATAAAAAGCCTGTATCTTACACAAATGCCAAAACAGACTGAAAATTGGTAATTTTCAGGGTCAGTACTCAACTGCCTTTAACATGGGACCCCGTTTTCTCTTTCTGCAACCTCCTCTTAAGATAGAGAACTCATTCCAACTTCTGCAATAGGACTCCTCTTGAAGCAGTTTCCTGGATGCCACAATCCATCCTCAGAGAACCACCTAGTTAATTCTTTAAAGTGGAGTCCCAATCAAAAACCATCAACCCATGATCCCATTCTACTATCTCTGCAGAAAGGCAAATGAGCAGTGCTACTCATATGGCAGACAGAATTTCTGACACAGCAGACCACAGAGGTTAGTGACACTGTAGCATAGAGCAAGAAGATGTTCAAATACAGACAAGATGCACTTGTTTCACTACTTTTGCAACACACTCCCATTTCCTTTCTTAACTTTCTCGAAAGTTTCCTGTCTCAGATTGTGAGATCCTCCCACTGCAAATGCCACTCCACACATCAAGATTATGAAAAAAAATCAAATTGGTCTGTCGGTATCAGACTTCTAAACTCATATGGAATTCATCAGTTTACATTTTGCCAAGCCACCGAAAAAAATCATAAAGCCCCCTAACATTTTATCAAAATATCCTTGCAAGTGTTATACCAAATAATCTAGTCTTGCTTGGCATGTAAGAGCTAAAAATTATTAGCACAGGAAAAGAAATAAAAGGATCCCAGCTATTTATAAACAACCTTTAATGTTCTTCCGCATAGATAACTGAACACAGAAGAACTAAAAAAAATGAGTGTGCTAGGCTCTACTTCTGCTTTAACACCTCACTGTAGTATACTAAACATTAAGGTCCAAGTATCCAAAAAGTGTAATTTTCAAAGGACAGGAAACACTCAAAGAATCTGTTAAATTCATGGACCCAAACCCTGGGTAAATCCATCTACATCAAGCCCCATCTAAAAGAAGACACCAAGAGACTGTCTCCAAAGACCCTGTAAGGTGCTGAGAAAAGATATGAAGCAAAAGAAGTAGGGAAGGGATGAATTCTTTCCCAGTTGACTCTTGAACACTTTCTAGAACACTGAAGTCTTTCATAACTTAAAAAAATAAAAAAGAAAAAAAAAAGAAAGCTATGGGAATTAATTTAATGCTGTTCAGGGTGAAAATCAATGCTGACAAACATGGCCTAAACTGACAGGGTGGCACAACACTGAAAACAGGTGAGTGGGGAAGATGGTGCTTTGCACAAGGGATCCCAAAATAAGATTTGATATAAACAGACAGCTGAAACAAGGAAGCATTGAATGAGAAGGTACCTGAAGGAACAAAAAGTAAAATCAAATACTATGATTTCTTCCCTTTCATTTCTGAACAGAAATAGTTTCACAAGTCTGAGATCCTAAATGTTACTTGTTTAGTAAAAGAACTACACAGGACAAAGGAACTGTCTTTACAATAGGTACTCTCTGATTTACATCTCAATTGTATAGACATTTATATTCAGTATAATCTTTCAGAACAGAAGTCCTACAGTTTAAGATTACAGAATTATTTCAAAGAAGTCTCTGAAGGGCTGTGGGCTTCCATAATAGTGAAGCATGTGGACTGGATACACACATTACAAATGAACTTGCAAAACCATAGCCTTAAGTAATTAATAATTTTCGCAAGACTGGGAAAATGCTAGTTTTTCTAGAAAAGCATAAAACAGTAGGACGTTTCATATCACAATGGCATAACAGTAGGACGTTTCATATCACAATGGCATCCCAGATTGTACAAGAATGGCAGAACCTTCATCAATAAGCTATTATTACCTTGCATAAAAAGGTAGATCGCTCCATCATCAGTATTTTCTCATATGATTTCCTCTTAATACCCAAGTGTTGCATTCAAAATCACTTAAATTAATATTTTATGACAAAACTTATTTTAAATTAAGCAGCTTAAATTATCAAAGTTCAGAGTTTGTGCAACATAACTTTTGCATAACATAAACCAGGTGACATTTTTATCAGAGAACAGTTCGGAATTATTTAAAAGCAGAAAATCCTCCCTGATTCTGAGACTTCCGCTGAAGATACTTTTTACATGTATAGGTACACATCTCGTGCCCCAAACTAGGAGGGGCAAGATGCAAGAAACAAACATTTAAGAGCAGGATTAACTCCTGGCATTAGCAACAAACAGAAACAAACTAACAAAGGGGGGGGGGGGGGGGGGGCGGGGGGAAGCATTGCCTCTCCCAAAAGGGTGATAAACCTGACTTTGAGAAGTCAGACAGTGACTCCCACTTCAGCGTGGCAGGAGCAGCTGCCCCATAGCGACAAGGGGCATCGTTCCTTCTGAACCAAGGTACTCTTTCTACAGCATTCCTCTATGTGGGCCAGTAAGGATCTGCAACCAGCGCCAGAATCCAAGATGAATCCAAAGGATGTTTGTCAGTATTGTCTTACTCTCAAGTGCATTTCTCTACTCTCAGATTAACACTTTGTCTTTTCATGGAAGATACTAGCATTATTGCTTTTCCATATGGCTGGCTGTTCTGCAAGGAAGCACTGGAAAGAAAAACAGAAGGATGATGGTACAAATAAAGCCAGTTGAATAAACTGTTTTTTCTCCTTGAAAGGAATGCTGCAAGCTCAAAAATATTAAGTTTCTTTTCAGACGTTAGCAATATTCAAATGATAATTTCTGAATAAATGCTCTTACAATATTTATGCTTTAGCTACCTTTCTTATTTCTTCTTCGGTTGTAGAAAATAAGGTTGTTTCACTTTCAGTTTCTCATTCACAAGCCTACTCTGAGTTGCAGACATTGGGAGACTTCCTTCAAGTAAGTTCCAGCACAACGTAAAGAAGAGATACACATATTTGTCTTTCCTTAAAAAAAAATAATCAGAAACTGCATTTTTAATAAGCCAAACGAAGTGCAAATAAGTCTTATTTATGTACCCAGTTAATTAGTCATTTCAATAAAAAAAAGACCTCATTAAGAGTCTGTATAGCAGTACTTAGTAGAATGCAACACAGCTTTACAAGACTACCACACACAGGCAGTACAAGAAGAATGCATGCTTCTACTATTAAAAATTAAATTAGTCAGGAGAAACACGTTACCTACAACAGCTGAAAAAGTTCTATTCCACATTTGAAAAAATGAAGTTTGACCATTTTACAATTTATCAAGCCTTCAGCACCAGGTTCAGCACGGAATCCCAACAGACTAACTAAAATTAGAACTTAACCACATTTTACTCATGCTGTTGGGGTGAATTCCAGGTTCAATCAATCATGGCTATAAGCAAGCTGCTCTAGCTGACCCTGCTCTGAGCAAGGGGTGGACTACATGACCTCCAGAGGTGCCTTTTGATCTCAACTAGTCTATGATTCTGTTCCATGAATGAAAAATGCAGATGTTCTTTACCTCAGCAGCAGCAGCATGCCCAATGGCAGTTCTCTCCTCCTGCTGCTACATTCAGCATATGAAAAGGTTTTTCATATTCTCCAGCAACTTATGCTGTGTAAACAGGACTGAATTTATTCCAAAGACTTACATAGGTGGCTTGAAGAATCTGTGTAGCTTGGGAGTACTGATGTCATACTCAAGTTAGATCATATCATTAAGACAGCCACACAGAATACAAGCATCATATTCCTACTGAAGGACATACTAGCTATCGAAATAAACATTGACATGGGAAAACAACCCCACCTTTTTACTCTGAGAATCAGACACACATAAGCTTTCAGAGTGCTTGAAGGGATCTCCCTTTATACGGGCTAGCCTCTCAAAACAAAGCAGATTCTTGATCCTATAAAGAGGAAGTCTGGGAAAGAAAGTCACGCTTGCCAAGAACTCTGGCTCTTAGGAGCCAAAGACACTTATTGCAAAATCCATTAGTCCTCCCTTTTAATCTACAAGTCTAAAAACTCGTATGTTCACAGGTGCTTCCTCTTCAGTCTTTTTTAGGACGAGTTATGGGTTCAAAGGAAGCACCTGCACAGATGTTTAGAATAATATGATACTCCCTTTAAGCTAAATGGAGAAGTGGAGTTGTAAACTTCAGTTTTGATCTACTGGTTATTCCTTAAAGGTGTCACTAAGCCGATCTCTGACAACTAAGACTGATACATTAGTACAGTGCCTAACAAAGAAAAACATAAAAGTCTTTCTATCAGTACTCTGCCCAACTTAAGATAAGCAAGCCTATTGCCCATTAAATTTGAATTCTTCTAAAGGAACCTACTTCTCTCTGGAAACCTGAAGATCTGCACAACAAGAGATTTCAAATCTGCTCTGTACATTACTACTAGGACCTCCGTAACTTCTATTTAAATCTTCATAAGCAAATGATAATTTGCCAAGCTAAAACCAAGAAAACCCACAACTTATCTGTAGCACTGCCTGAAGTAACATAACCACAAAACACGCAAAGGCCCTTCATGGGTTAAAAGCAGACTAACTGGCAACACCTACTCACAGTGCTTCAACTTTAGCAGGATTCAGCACGGGTAAAACAGTGTGCATGAGTGCTACCATTCACGAGTAAGAGCTAAAGCAGCAGATGCAGGAAAAAAAGCAAGCCTCTGACGAGGCTTACTTACAGGTCCCCAACTGGGTAACAGAGGTTTTTGTCCTGGCTAAATTGTGAAGACATGCAAAACATTCAATGGTCTTTATTGCCACCTCTTGGCCATCACCACATATCACAAAAGTAACAGAATAAAATCATATGCCAGTTCCTCTACATAAATAATTTTTCTTTGAGGGACAAGAGATAGTGAGTGAACAGATGGAGTGGAAACAGGATAACCAGAATACTGTTTGCATCCAAGTATAACTATTTAGAGCTGTAAAACTACAATAAGTACAGCAATTAACCTTCATTAATGTTCTGCTATGTCATCTGGAGAATTGAAGGGACCGCAAAGCAAAGTATGAGTTATTTTCAAGACAAAAGAATTATTTTTTATTTATTTAGAAAAGGTAATACAGTTGTCAAAACACCTGTCCCCTCTTGAAGTCAGAAGACGAATGATTTAGTATTACCCACATGAGAAAGTATCATGAAATGAACTTTCCATTTTCCCTTTATTATTAAACTAGTAGTAAGAACGCAGATTAGCAGGTTGCTAAACAGCATAGACCACCACAGAAAGTTAAAATTTCTCTCAGCATTCTTTGTTCCACACAATCTTGCAGCAAATATAAACAAGAAGGTACTTCCACAAACTGGCTAAGGAAGCTGTTTATATCAGAGCTTGGAAGTTTCAAAGAACCAGACACCTATTAAGTACAACTAATACAAAAGGCTTTGAAAGAGAAGGGAAACTACAGGAAATGTCTTCTCATAAGTAAGCTCATTTCTTCTGACATCAAGCAATCAAACTTCCTAAGACTTCTACCACAATACTCCTAGAAATGCAAAGTGTTATATGGTTTCTGTTGCATTTAATAAATTTCAAAGCTAGGAGAGGGGAAAAAAGTACCTTCTATTTCTGGTATTTTCCAGCCCCATGAATGCAAGACATAGGACAAGAAGAAAGTAATTCCAATACTCTCCATCTCCACTGAGGTTTTGGTTTGCCAGTAGCCTATAACAGGAGCAGGGAAGAAAAAGTCCCCTCCTCAACTTGCATTTTTACTTGCTGCTTCTAATATAGCTCATAATTCTCTCTCTAACATTGCTAATGGCTTTTCTTTGCACAAACCAGTGTGAAACCAATCCTCTTGTGACGTTATCACTACCTAGAGCACTCTTGAGTAGCAGCCATGAAACTGAGGAGAGTTTATTCATTTGTTGCTTGCTAAAGATAAAATCAGTTGCAGCAGATCGTCAGATCCAGAGAGACAACCTAAAATAAGCCAAGGCAAAGTCACACTTCCCAAGGTCTTCAAGTCTCTCATTAAATAAATACTTAGGTTTTATGCAAGGTGGCAATAAAGGTCTTCAGCTGCATAGTTAAGATACAAATCAAGTCTCCATAAGCTTATGGAGGAACTTGCAAAGACTTATTTAGGTTCTGGAATAATAATGAACTCTTAAAAAAAAAGATGTTAGCAGGGCTCTGACTTCTGTTATTCTGTTAGCAAAATTATTCAGTGTCATAACACAAAATGCAAGACAGAGTTTGTGCTAATATTTATTTCATACCATCTGTTGCTAGAGTCTATGTAGACTCTAATGATGCAGTTTAAAAAAAAAAGTCTGATTTGGAGACTAAATGACCAATCAACATTTATACCACTCCATCTGCAGTAGAACATGGAAAAGAAGAAACACCAAACATTCATGCCTAGCCTACCTCTTCATAAGATAAGGTCCAAAAAACATCAAAAGTTGTTCTCAGTGTGTATATTAACAGGGCGGTAGCAGGTTAATCATTACATATTTTGTGATCAATAGTTTTTTCCAGTTTTAAAGAGGACCAACTGTGCTACTCTTTCAGATAATTTCATCAGCCTAAGATCATCTAAACATGGTACATCAGTTCAACAAACAGAATTTACTTTCATCTATCTGTATGCCCAATACAGAGGAAGAAGTTCTAGCTCGGCCATTTCTAGGTGCCTGTATTTCCACTAGAAGGATATCCAGGACTTCTTTCCATCTAGTTAAGTTAAAGCTGTAATAGTTTACAGGTTTTGTAACAATTTAAAGAGACACCTAATGGTGCAAAGAAACTGCTGTTTCACACTATGATTGATGACCTCTAATTTAATAAACACAGATATTTAATTTTTAGTATATACTTTTAATTGTAAAGGAAGTGGTAACATAGTAGTAACCCCTGTAACTAGAACCAAACACTGAAGCTTCATACAAGCACTCATTCAGCCTGCTCATTGAAAGATCTCCTCCTCAAAGAAGTTACCTATTATGCAAGCCTGCTGGAAGAAACTGTAAGTGAACTAAGTTTGTTGCACAGAGCCTGCTTTCTTACACAACATCTGTCCTAAGCTTTACTGTCTCTACTACTCAGAGTTCACAAATAATTTTGAATAATCCTCTGGGCGGGAGAAGAACATGCAAAGAGGTAACAATGGAAAGGCAGAAAGCCTTGTATTTGTAAGACTGAGCTGTCATCTTTGTGAAAGAACCAAAGGCGCTCTGATCATCTGTCTGCACTTAGTAATTACTAGAGAAAAGCCAGGAAATCAGAAAAGGGACTCACATACTATACACCAAAAAACTGACACCACAAGAATGCCACCACAGTCCTCTGGGTGCCGAGAAAAACATTGGCACTCCTTGACATTTTAGCTTACAAGACACATACAGGAAAGTAGAAGTAATAACAGGGGGGGGTGTGTGTGAAGACATAGTCAATGGGTTTACCGTTACCTTCCCAATGAAGTATTCTACTGTACTTCAATCCCTGCAGTTTTATTTGACCAGTTTCTTAAACTTGCACATAAACATAGTGAATTTACTCAGGGTGAGATTAAGGTCCCTAGCTGATCAAGTCAAAAACCTTGAGTTTCCAGCTAAAGAATGAAGAAAAGCGAGTGACACCCAACATCTGCACAAGCCTTAAACAATAAGAACAGGTGAGATGCCCTGACACATCATTTTGAAGATCTATTGCTCTGGGGAGTATTACCCACTAACTATAGCAGAGGATTACAGTGGATGAAGGAAAGACAGCACAGGATGCTCTTTACAGCTACACAGCACCTGTGAAGAGCTCACCATGTCCCTACCTAGAGTAACTAAGATGTGAAGACAACCAAGCTGCCATCAACTTCCATACTGAAAAGCATCTAAACCCTTACTGCTTCAAAACTAGAGTAGAAGCACCCCCCACCTCCAAATCATGACATATCAATAACAGTAAAATTATTTTAATAAAAGTTAATGATTTCTTATAGACATGATGATCTCACCCTTTCCTAGTGTTCCAAGATTATACAGTTTTTTCCTGGAACCTAAGAACATTTGGACTTTTCCACATCTGTCTGATAGCTTTTTGTTCCTACAAGCATCACAACTTACTCACTTGTCTCCATTAAGGAACTGCTTTACCCCACAAACTACCTTTCAATTCAGAGGTATAAAATTCAGATTTTCTTCCACATCACATGGCCCACAGAAGAAAGGCACAGAACACATTGGCCATGTCCAGGCAATTTCCACAAGACCTCTAGCTGGTAATACTGGTAGTAAACTGCTCATTTTATTTGGGAGTTTAAATAAAAAAAATAAACTAAAATAAAAAATCCTGTAATTGCTTGTCAGCTACCCAGTGCTTAAAAAAAAAAAAAAAAAAAAAAAGCTGAATATTAACAATAGTACCTAGAAAGCCATGCTAGAACTGTGCAACTGAGCCTGGCATTCTCTCATTTCTTGTCCTTCCTTTGTTGCCTGGTGTCACCTGTGCTGTGCGAGTTACGGTGCTCCACACCGGCGGCGCCCGCCGCCTTGCACTGGCACACCAGGCAGCTGAACGTGTTATTCTGCAAACAACCGGGCAGCCTTTCGCATTTAACGGAAGGCGCCAGAAACGCCTCAGCCGCTCGCCCCGGGTCTCGGTTTGACGAGGGCAGGCTGGCCCAGGGAGGCGGCACGGCCGAAATCGGCGGAGCAACTCCCGAGGCTCCAGGGAGCGACCGAAATTCCCGAAACGGAGGCGAGGCGGGTGTGTGAGCGTACACCGCCATGCCGCGCTCGGCACCCGCGCCCCGGCCGCCCGTGCAAACCCCGCCGCCGCCCGCCGCCCGCCCCGCAGCCCCGGCCCGGCCTCCCGCTGGAGCCGTCGCCGCCCCCCGGCCGCAAGCGGGCCCCCCGCCGGACTCGGCGGGCGAGAGGCGCGGCCGCCAGACGGTGACAGCGGCGGCCATGGCTCCCCTGACAGGCTGACAGCGCAGAGCCGCTGCCCGCCGCCGCCCGCGCCCCGCGCTGACAGGCCCGCCGCCCCGCCGGGCGGGAGCGGCGCGGTGCCCGCTGCCCGGGAGGGCAGGGCAGCGGTTACACCCCCCGAGGCGGGCACCGGGTCGGGGCTCCCCGGGCGCCCCGCGCCACCCGCCGTTCAGAGACAGGGGGGCGGCACCCCGCGGGCGCGGGCACCGCGGCGGGGGGTGGCACGGCGGGTCCCCGCCGCAGACCGGGAAGGGGCGTGGAGGTGCGCTCCGGTCCTTACCTTCTCCTGGGAGCCGGCGGCGGGACGCGTCCTCCTCCTCCCGCCGCTCCCCCCTCTCCGTGCCGGTGCGGCCGCAGAGATCCGACAGGAGCGCGGGTGCCGCCCGCCGCCACCGGCGGTGCCCAGGGGCTGGGGCGCGGGCTCAGCCCCGGCTCCGGCCGCCGTGGCTGTCGGCTCCGAAAGCTCCCCTCCCCCGCCCGCTGTCGCCCTCCCTCCCTCTCACCCTGCGCTGCCGCTCCCCTCCCCCTTCCCTAACGTCGCGGCTCGAGTAGCGCTCGGCGCGGCTCCCATTGGCCGAGCCCCGCCCACGTGGCCTCACACAGGGCACGGGACGCGGGCGGGCGGGCACTGCCGCGAACGTTACACCGCCCGGGCGGCGGTTGGGGAGGGAAGGGGGAGGGGGGGCAGCGTCACGGCACCGCCCTGTTCCCCATCCCAGGGGGAACGGACGCGGACGCGCCCCCCCCCCACCCCGCCCCGCCGGGCTCCTCAGCCGCTGTATGGGCGGAGCGCCCCGTCCCCCCGCGCACGCAGGCGGCGAGGAATAACGGGCTCGCAGGGTGCGGGGACGGGGTGGGGGGCGTAAGGGAAGAGGGCGGCGACGGGAGGGCGCGCGCAGTGCGCACGCGCCGGCGCAGCCCCGCTCCGCTGGGCCGCGGCCGCTGGAACTTTCTGGAAATGGCGGCGGCCCGGCCGCGCCGCGCCTGGCCACAGGGCAGGGACGGGGCCGAGAGCTTCCCGGTCCCTACGGGACAGGAACGGACCCGGACCCAGAAGCGCGACCTTCGCTGCTGCCACGGCGGCCGCTCCCTCCCCGGGGAGGGGTTTTCCGGAGGCGATGGCGCAGTGAGTTTTAACAACCGGCGCACTGCGCCTGCGCGCTGGGCGCTGCCCGGTGGCGGCGGCGCATCCAAATGAGGCGGGTGCGGGCGCTGGCGGTTAGGGGGGCTGTTGGTCCCGTTTGGGGGGGCGCCTCACGGCCGGGTGTACGCGTGCTCACAGGGGCTGAGAGGAGCGCAGCGTACCGGCAGGCTGCAGGTACAGGGCCCGCAGCTTTTGGGAGAAGCGCCTGGAGGCAGGTGCGTGTGGCGCGGCGCCGGGGGGGCCGTTCGCCTTCGGGGCACCCGCGTAGAGAGGGGGGAGAGCGAGCCCGCCGCGCCGGGCCTGGGCAGAGCCTCCGCCGCACCCCCCCGCTGCTCCCAGCCGGCGCGGTGGGGGCCCGCAAAGCGCTGCGGGACCTGCGGGGGGAGCTTGCGGCCCGCCGGCGGGCACAGCTTGTCCTTTGAAGCTTAGGCCCGCTTCCAGGTTTCAGAACAAAAACAGTATTTTGCGGGGTGGTCTTGCACCGATAAGACAGACGTCATACAAATGCATCGATAGGGGTTACAGTGGACTAACGTTAGTCTTAGCTGCAACCTTGAAAACGGGTCATTCATCTGCACTTGTGAAAGATTTTGCATCTGCTTATTAAAGTAGTATCATGTGGTGAGACTTAAGGCATCTGTGTGGTTCTGTACTGGTGGGTTCTCAAGATTCTCAAGACTCTCCAGATTGTTTCTGGAAGGTGCTAAAGACAGGTGGGCTGTTGGGATGCCATGTTTTGAGAAGGCAGCTGAACAAAGCCCTTCCATTTAGTCTTACTTGCTGTGCTCAGTCTACTACTGGATTACTTTCAACTGCTACAGTGTAGAAAGCAAGAATTCCTTAATATTCTACACAAGTCAGAAAGGTGAATTTTTCAGAATTAAAAGGTGACTTTGATTAAAACTATCTATTGTGTGGACTTCCCTTATATTCTGATTTCCACCCATCATGTTCCAGAATGGGTAGAGAATAGCATCACAAATCCCAAACATTCCCACGCTGCACAACAGCTCATTGTCTAGGCAGACTTCTCTCACCTGCTTTCAAAATCTTGGTGTACAAACACAGAGATGATATATAAAGCAACTGCCTTCATTTTTATTTGATTCTGCTAGTGTAAGGTGAGTAGTGTCAGCTGACCAGGAGCAGGTAGGCCAGCACCTCGGACCACCTAACAAAGGGAGTTGCATTCACTTTCCTGTTGCATCGATTACAGAGATCATCACTTGAGGTGGCAAGCGGATGAAGAGCAGATGGGCTATAGACTGTCAGCATAAGTGGAGTAGAACTGTTTCTCAAGGCGGGGTATTTTTTCTTTCCACAGTACTATATAGGGATAATGATGACTGACCCTGTAAAACATGACAGGCTTCCAGTGTAGTGCAGTGGTGCAATGCTGCATTCTTTGTGCATCAGCGTGAGTGGTGCACCTCCAGGATTTCACTGTGTGTTGGTAGGTGTTTGCAACCAGCAGCTGAAGTAACAGGGAAGGAGTCTCATGAGAACATCTCCAGCAGCAGATGTTAACATTTTCTAATAGTATCTATCAGTAACTAAAAAATAGTTCCTTAAGCCTTTATTAAGAACTACTATTTGGACTAGTAAAAAGCATCAGTCAGTTAATTGCTACCACTGTTAGCTTCTTCCCCTTGTCTCCAGAAGCCACTCCCTTTTACATCCAGCATAGCTGCAAAATGCCTTTGTAGCTCCACTGTGGGGGCATGCACAGCACTTCCCTTGATCTGCCCTCCCTAGAGAAACGGTTGTATTGTCAGCTGTGTGAACTGCTGGTCTTGACAAAGACAAACGGGTGAACTGTGTAATTGCTGACTTCAATCTAGTAATTGAATGACTTGAAAAATCTCAGACTGCAGTACAAAATACTAAATCAAGAACTTTTATGCTAAGAACTTGCATGACGTGCTGCTGAAAGCATACATACTGGCCTCTGGCAGGTCAGCCAGCGAGCCCAGCTAACACACTGCACAGGTAGAACTGAATTTCATTGCTTCTTCCTATGTAGTGACAGAACACTGTTCCAAGTAACATTTTTCTAGTGGCATGTGGAGGTCTGGAAGTCTTTCAGTTATCCAACATTGAACACATCATTGGGTATCTGGTGGTTTCCTATTACTCCAGACTTTTCTTCCATCTTTACCAAAGGAAAGAACCACGACCTACTCAGTCTAGTGGATTCTTTCCCTATCTTCTGCTTCCATGTTCTAAATCTCATTTCTTTTCCCAAGACTGTACCTGTTTTTCTTAAAAATTTCTCTAGGTAGTCTTTTTTTTTTTTTTTTTTCTTTTCCTCCCCAGTTTATTGCTTTTGTTGGTTTTTTTTAACTTCATCTTTTAGAGAATTTCTACAGCATGTGAATTCTTCCATTTTTCCCTCATTGGAGAAAAGGGGCAAACAAGACCACTGAAAACACAGGATCAGTTCTGTTTGCTGCATTACCCGTTTTAAGGAATGTCTTGACTGCTGCTGTACTTGTTTTTCATTTGACCACTTGGTACTCTTACAGTCCAAGATAATAACTGGTAGATCAAAACTGCAGAACTGTGTTTACTTATTTGACAGGTTAGCATCAGCTGCCCAGAATTACTATTAGTAACCCTCTGCTATTGAGAATTGAGGATAACAGAAATTTTGTCCTGGTAATACTTGTTACCTAAAATATTCAATACTATCTTTCAGAAAAGCGTTCGTTAACTTTAAAGTACAGATAATACTTCAGGCAATGTAATGTTTTCTGATACACACAGTATTCTATACCACTTGCAAGGTGTTTTTTCATGCTTATAGGGCAACTGCTTCACTCATCAAGTTTACTTTCCATTTGTATGCAACTAAATTATTTAATTTTATAAATTCAGTAATGTAGAAGGGATAGCAAGTTTTACATACAAACGATAAACATATATTGTTTTCAGAACTACCAACAGTAACACTACTTGTTCAACAATAAATCAAGGAACTTCACAGAGCCTATTGAAATAAAGGTGGGGCACAAACACATAAAATCATTATGCAGGAAAATCTGTAGATACAAAATCTGACTTAAAGGAGGGACAATAGTTTAGAAAATTAATCAGATTATAAAAACAAACAACATAATGTAGAATAAGATACAAATAATACAGTTAAGCTCCATCTATCACATTAATTGTAATAAATGTAAGTTCCACAGCAGATTTTAGAGGAGGCAGGCACAATATGCTCTCAGGTGACAAACATGTTCACATTTCCTGATTTACAGTGAAATGTATGTATATGTACATATATAAAGCATTTGCCAGATTTTATAAGCATAGATATTGTGTTAATATGCAGTCAATTCAACTTTGTATTGGGAGGAATACCTCAATTTCACACAGATTTCTTAAAAGTAGCTGATACACAGCAGTAAGGTCAGAGAAGGATCTCTGATCTAGTTTCATATATTACGCTTACGCATGTATTAAAGTGCCCCCAACTGCATACCTTGGCTGTATTGAGTGAATTTGTACAGGAAGTTGTTCCTTGTTGCTGTACATTCTTTTAGTAAAGTACTACCACTATATGGTTGGAGGTTTTTTGTAACAAAAAATGGTAATTTTCTCATTTTTCCTGGTCACTGAATGGTGACTCAAGAAGAACCACTTCTTACTGAACATACCAGTTTGTTTTTTTTTTTTTAAATGCAGCTTGGATCTCCTTTCCCATTTTTTTATAGTTTTTGAATTGCAATTAAAAGTAAACTGTGATGAAGTTGTGACAGATAATTTCCTTTCAATTTGTTTCATTATGCATTTACCAGATTTGTAATTTAGTCAGTTTTAATGCTTTGTCAAAGAACCTTAGAAAAAGTGGAAGGAATTTTCAATGACAGATCAAAAGATGCAGCTTTCACCTCTCAGTGACCGTAAGTGGACTCTTAGCGAGTCACTTTACAGAACCACTTTTCTTATAATCCAAAATTACGATTATGCTTTACAGGAGTTAAGTAAGCATACACTATTTGCTGTTGCATTCTTCATTTTTTAAAAAAAGTAATAGCACATGCATCACTTTACTGAGATTAAAGTTACTTTATTATTTTTAGACAGTTCATTTTGTATTACAAAAATCCTTAGAGGTCAGCTCGAACTCCAAAGCCTGGTCCTTTGGGTGGTTCAGTCAAAGAAGTAAGGCCACCAGCTGGCTCACAAGAAAAACGTCCGCTCCTGAAAAATAAAAGCAGTTTTTTTCATTACTGGTATTGTTATAATCTCAGATACTATTTTAATCACTGGATAGAAGACAAGTTACAAAATCTGACTTAAGGCTGAAGCCACTTTTTTTCTTTTGTTCTTCCTATTCCTCCTTCAGAATGCTACTCTTAAATCAAAAGGATTCTAAATCGGGTAGTGACAAAGTCTTCTAACTGAAATGCAAGACAGGACCACTAGTTTTCTTTCATTTATTTGCAGGTTGGCCAGCCAACACATGATGTTGATCCCAGTAATACCAAAGGCAGTATCCAATTGTATCAGTGATTTTTGTTAGTGATGCTTCCCTGTGTTTGGAAACTGTACCTGTTTTAAGATTGTTCTTGTATTAAAAAAAAATCATTATAGAATCAACAGGAATAGCTAACACGCTCAAGTCAAATTAATTCCACCATCACATAAGCATAGTTGGGCTAATAAAGAACAGTGGGAAATAACTGATAAGAAAAGTTCAGAAATAATAACACTTTAACAAACTCACTGTCTGTTTTTTGTCAGAAATAAAAAAAAAACCCAAGCAACCAACAGGCATTTGTTGATTTAAATGATCAAGACGAAAAAAATTCCAACAGGTGATATCATTCACCGGTTAAGTACTAAGCCAAGTCAGAGTTGATGTTTTCACTCCTCCAGTCAGTCATCAATAACATCAAAATTCTCAGTTCTTTCCTGTTCTTTTTGGCTTTGAATGTATAGAAAGGCACAGAAAGCATGCCATTCTGTTCAGTAAATTAATGCTTTTTAGCTGTAGGTTGTGAACTGAAATCACTGGAACAGGAATTTAATTTCTGAAAAGGATCAGGCTTCAATTAATTAGCCAGTATTATACAAATATACCTCGGGCCAGGTTTAGGAACTTTCCCAGCCTTTAGTTCATCAATTATGTCTTCAATGTCTTTGGGTGTCAAATCTTCCTGTAAAAAAAAGTAAAATAAATGATCAACCAACCACCACTGACAAAACAGAAAAATAGTCAGCAATTGTGCTAACTGCAGCATTCAAAATTGTGCTCTTAGGTGTTAACCTAGCATAGGTAATTCTGATCCTGTCCATTAACACACATACTGGTTTAAACAATAAGGAAAATGAAAAAGCCTACTGTCATTTTAACGTGAAAAATTTGTTTTACATATAGTTGCAGAAGCTATGTTAAAACTTAACAGTGTTGATGTGGGTCCCCTCTAACATTGGTTTGTGTTTCCAGCTTCCTTGGTACATTAGTGAGCTGGATCTCTGCCTACACACTATACACGTGCTGTTGCATGTACTGCAAAATAGGGTCAGCTGTGATAAAAAAATGTGGATACAGCTCAAGAGAACAGTTCTGAAAATATTAGTCAGACCAATAACTTGCTTTTTTAAAGAACTAAATATTTAAATATTTAGATTCAGTCAATACATTAACTCCTTTGGTCTGATGGCATCTAAATGAGTCATAATTAATAATTCCAGAAGTTCAAAAATAGCGTTAAACCAGTCCACGCTTTCTAACAGACTGCTTTAAAGCACATTTAAAGGCTTATCAAATACCTATTTAAAAATTCCAGATTATTGGCAGACCACTACCACCAAAAATACATTGTCCCACTTGTATAAATCAAGACAGTAACTGAAAGGAAAAATACACTGACACACTGTGATACAGATGAAGTGTTCTAGGAAGGGTCCAAGAAACTAAAAGATGCCCTAGGTTGTAACATTGCCCCTGCCAATAGGAATTTGAAGTAACTGACCAAAACTTCACAATCTGAAACATGTGATAGTACAGGTAACCCAGCAAAAAAGTTTAACCTTTAAAAAGGGAATGTAATACTTACATAGTAATTGTCGTTTATTTGTACCATCGGGGCATTTACACAAGCACCTAGACATTCCACTTCTATCAGCGTGAAGAGTTTATCCGGTGTGGTTTCCCCAACTTTTATACCTAAACCAATAAAGAATACTAGGTTCAGCAATGCTTATTGAACAAGTTTAATAAAGCACAAATTTAAGTACTCCATAGACTTCTCATTACTTGTAGTTTGGCCTTAAACATTTGCATAGTTAAGTCCCCTTAAATACGTCCAACATGTTTCCATTAAAAATTCTAATAAACTGTGAAGTCTGTTTTCAGATACATTTCTGAGACCTCATTTCCAGGTCTGCAGGTATGATTTATTAAAAATAACTATGAAATGACAATTCTAACAAACAGAACAGCTCTACTCAGGAACATTTTTAGCAATCCATGCAATAGAATCAAAAAATAGGGAAAACATAGCTTTCACATGCCGATACGAAATATGTTAATATGCAGTGCTGAGTATTAAATTCCCAAATAAACAGATCCAAGCATTAACATTGTTAGCTACAAATTCATAATCAAGTTCCAAATTTATACACAAAGACTCATTTATGCAGCAACTCTGTAAACTTAAGTTAACTTCATGACACACTACTGTTGTAGCAATACAGATACAGAACCTCCCCAGAGGGCAGGTTAGCTGGAATAACATCTCAGAATCTGATCTTGACAAAATATTCCATGGAAGGAAGAATGCTGAAAGCAGTTTTCCTCCATAGTTGGGTGTGCGTGTGTGGAGTGGGGGACTAGTAAAAGTCTTAAGTAAGGTCTGTGTCTCAGTAAGAGCTACACAATTAATACTTAATGCTTCGATTTCTCAAGCTTAAGAGTTTCCGTTAAAATTAAGCTACCTTTGCAGTAACAAACTTAAGACAAATTTAATCTAAATATGCCTTTTCCAGACAACAGAATATATGAAGTGCAAGATAACAAGCAGCTGTTCTGCAGCTCTTGTCACAGTGATTCTTAGGAAATGTTAGCACAGATTGTGCCTTCATAGAAGTGGAAATGTTGTTAGTTGCTGATCTTACCCCCTCCACATGACCACCTAAGGATGAAAAAACCCCACAACCAAAGCCAACCCACACACAAAACCCATGAGCTCTCCTTATATCTCGTATGATGCAGTACTCTCAATTGACTTTTTCCATGGAGAATACTTAAGGTATATTAACATCACGTTGGCCATCAAGAGGAACCTTGACAGGCTAGAAAGATGGGCCTGTGTGAACATCATGAAATTTAACAGCCAATCCCCAACATGGATGCAGGCTGGGCAATGAGTGGATTGAGAGCAGCCCTGAGGAGAAGGACTTGGGGGTACTCATGGATGGAAGACTGGACATGACTCAGAAAAGTGGGCTCACAGCCCAGAAAGCCAACAGAATCCCGGGCTGCATCGAAGCATGACCAGCAGGTTGAGGGAGGTGATTCTGCCCCTCTACTCAGGTCTTTGCAAGACCCTATCTGGAGTACTGCGTTCAGTTCTGGGGCCTCACAATATAAGGAGGACATGGGCCTGTTGGAGCAAGTCCAGAGGAGGGCCACACAAAAATGATCAGGGAGCTGGAGCACCGCCACCCCACCCCCCTGCATGAGGACAGGCTGTGGGAGTTGGGGTTGTTCAGCCTGGAGAAGAGAAGGCTCCAAGGAGACCTTATAGCGGCCTCCCTTTATGTCTAGTGGAAGGTGTCCCTTCCCACAGCAGGGGGGTTGGAACTAGATGATCTTTAAGGTCCCTTCCAACTCAAACCATTCTATGGTTCTATCACCTTATATAAGTAAAAAAACCCTCACAAACAACTTTTATACAGCATATACCTTAAAATCTTACTTCACATATAAAAAAGTACCCCATAGCATTCAAAGTCCTCTCCTATATATGGGATAGGGCTTACTTTCTCAGTCCAGAGTCATACTAGAATAATGTATTTCCTGGCAAACTGCCCTTAAAACCACTTTAAGACCACTGAATGGTGCTCCAGACAATGGTCTTTTCTGCTCTACTGTATTGAAATTATTAAAAATAAAGAATAAATGCCAAATCCGAAATGTGAAGTGTTTAGTGCCTGTTTTCCAATTATTTCACTCTATAATTTCAATACTATTGCTCTGTCCCCACCATATGAAAAAATTTACTTCAGTATCATTAAGCAAAGGTAAAAAAATCACAAAAAGTATTACAAATTCGTGTCATACCAAGTTTCTTCTTAATGGCTTCTAAAATACTATCAGAATCTCGCAGCATGCAAGGCGTGGTAGTGCAGACCTGAATATGGTATTTCCCAACAGGTTTGCGATTATACATTGTATAGAAGGTTGCCACTTCATATACTCTCATGGGAGGCATTTCTAAAATTTCAGCAACCTGTAACAAGGGGAAAACACACTATATTGAATTCTCACAGGGCATTAGTAAAGGCATTTAACACACCATTTCAGTAAAATCACCTGTCCTCTGTTGGTAATGGATAAAGGAGAGGAAGGAGATGGGTATCAAAGCACAACTGTATTCAAGTGCCAAGAAAAAGCACTTGAGTTACTCTGATTGGAGTCACCCAGCTCGAGCACAAACTTGGTCACTAAGCCACAGATTAGCAGTGTGGAGTTCAAGGCAATTCCCCTCCAGCATCTAGCACCGTGCACAAGCAGATGTGAGGAGTCAGCTGGGTTCCAGCTTTCACTGTCAGCTCCAGCTCATACTACTTCTCTTTTGCTGTATGAATGAACAAATTTGTATGAATCTGCTTGCACTAACCCACATAGGACTTTTTTGTTATGGGATACTTATAGGCTGGCACTAGCTCACCCAATTCAGATACAGCAGGTGTGTCTCAGGTTCTGTGACACACCAGGGCTGGCCCAAGAAACACCACAACTGCATCTGCAGGTTGGCATCACATTTAATAAATAGGGAGTGAAGCACAATCTCCATGAAGCCAGTTCTGGTGCAAGTATCCCTGACCTCATTAACCTGGAACCCTGGCAAACTGCTCAGGTTGAGAACTGGCTCTTTTTTCAAAAGGGTAACTGTTTTACGTTCCAGTCTCTATAGCAGACAAGTAACAAGCCACGGAAAATATCTGTTCACTTAAAAAAATATCTTAATATTATTTCAGTTTTGGATTGATATTATATTTTAGAGTAAATAAACAAAAATACTTGCCCCATTCAGTAGTAATGGGGATTTGAGGCTTTATGTTACACTGTAGAAACAGTTAGCAGATATGTTGCCCTTCCCTAAATGTGCACTTAACTCCTTCAATAATTTCTATAACACTGACACTCAGCACATCTTGAGTGCATTTAAAACTTTTCACTTTAAAACTGATATGCCAGGTTGCACCACAAAATAGGACAGATTTATTGATATGAATATAAACCAGAAATTTTTATTTCTTGGTATTTGATTACTGTCATGCAACCTGTCACCTCGGAGCAGTGTAGTTGCTTGCTTATTTTGAAACCATTTTAATATATAACTTGATAAGTCTTCTGGGCACTTTCTGTGAGGCATTATACAACACTCATGACACATACTACACTAACACTGCTCTGCAGAAGCCTTTATGGGCCTAGAGTACAATCCTGGCAATGCATGTTGTGCCACTGATCTGGGAGGAGAAAAACTCCATTGTTCTTTTCTTCTTTCCCCAAATTCAGCAGCGAACCAAATCTTTCAAGTTTCTGTTCCTACTTGAAGGATGATTCTGGGAAAAGCGCCTATCTAAACAGGGCTCATGTAATTTTTCTTCTGTCTGCAATTTCTAGCAATGAGCTAACATTATGTAAACAACAGAGCCCCCAGTTTTCTGCATTAGTCTTCCCTTTTATTTTTTAAAACATATTCTCATAGGAAATTCTCACAATTCCATACCACATGTAAATTCCTACACTAGTATGCTAATATTATAGCAAGATATTTAAAGAAAACAGTATTATTCTGCTTGAAAGACAATTAATTACCAAATACCTTGTTCATAGCTGATATGGGCAACCATCCATGCTGTCTTTGCGCCAAATCTAGTACTGCCATGACAGCTGCAGACTTATGTCCCCCTGGGTAGTTGTTTATGATTGCTTCTATTCGCTTTTTAAAGGGAAAGAGGGAAAAGGTATCAGTACTGATGTGAAAACAAAGTCTGTGTATTTAACTTTGTTTGTCTGCATACCTTTTGGTTTTCAGGTGTGAACTCAAATGGAGTATCTGGATTATTTTCAGGACTATCTCTGTGCTTCAGAAAAAGAAAAAAAATGTGTAAACATAGGGATTGTCAGGAAATTATTCAGGACAGATTTACTGTTGTAAAATGTCTTCTCATTAGACAGTTACAGTTGAGTTGCTTGGGTAAAACCAATATATTCCAGATAAAAATTTCATAGTACTCAAATGATTAAATATCTCTGGGAAAGTTATCAAAAATACTGATAATTATTTAATCACTCAAAAATAATGACTTATTCCTCTTATTTCCTATTCAAAAAATTATTTCCTGAGGAATACAGTGTTATCAAAATATAAATTTCTTTAAACACTGTTAATACAGTTTGGCAATTATGTTCAAATTCATCTCTGGTAGATTAAGAGTCCTCCGGTTAATACCTTAATAAACAGCAAGGGACTAACACAACAGCCCATTTTTTCTTTTCCCGTGAGACATTAACTATAAATACTCTAAAATTCATCAAGAAGCTTACTATGCAACTAAAATGTTTGCACATTCTAACACATTATTAATTCATTTTAACATCAACTTTTGATTTGTATTGGATTTAAACATTTTAATTTTAGATACAATTCTGAATCAGAATGGAAGAAGCAGAATTTTGAATTAAGATTTCCAAAATAAGATACTCTATCATACTATTTTTAAGGTGGTCTTCTAAGGAAACATCAAACTGAAATTAGTTCTTCTATTTTCAGAAAATAGAAATTTGGAAGTCTTGAAGAAAGTGACATTTTCCTATAATAAAATCTTAGTTCTGATGAAAATCCTTATCCACCAAAAAAAACTTCCTGCACAAAAATTTCAGTTATCTCTAAGCAGCTCATTATGGTATCCTTGAAATAATCACAGCTAAGCTTCATTCCAAACTTTATAATTTTCAAATTGAGAAAGTTTGAGGAAAGTACAAGTTATACCTGAGGCTTGATGTTAAAAGTAATCCACAACTACCTAATAATAAAAGCTTTAAAAGTATATTTAGGAGAAAGAAACCCACTCCACTGACTTTGATCATTATCTCAAGTAACCTAGGGTGATTTTGCAGTTTCCACACTGCATTCTATTAAGCAGCAAAGGATTTAATGAAATTTTTTAACATTGCAAGATACTTACCTACTGAAAGACCATTATCAGTGCAAAAATGAAAGTATGTATGGTCCACAGCTATTCCTGGACTTAGAAATTTTAATATGGAATTATAGAAAATCCAAACACTTAACTTCAATTACATCTGTTGGGTCTAGTGAGAGATTCCCTTTGCTTATCCTGCCTATATCCTGGAGCAGACAGTACTACTGCCATCATCAACTGGAGAACATGTATCCCTACTACAGTTCCAAGTCAAATATAAAACTACAGTCAATATACACTTCTCCACCGAGGCTGACTTCCCCCTAGTAACAGGAATTACAGAAAGATAAGCAATTCCCTTTACAAATATTTTATGAAGTATGAATTAATTGTCTATTTTGTGGTCTACAAGACAACATAAAACAGGTTTTACGAACACAATTGCCATTATTTTATACTGACCCTTCCAGATAAAGGATTTGAGTCCTTGTATTTAGTGTTAGTGGGTTGATACCAATTTTAATGAAAGTTCCTCCATCAGCAATTTTTTGCTAAAAACTGATAGTAAATACTGTGCAACTTTCAATTTTTTCCCCTTACAGACCTGTTCTGCAACTACACAGACCAAATACAAGGGGATAAAGGATAAGTATTTCCATAACTTAACTTTTCCTTCTCAAATCTGCATGCCCGTTTTATTTCAGGCTGCTAGTCTGCTTTCCATAGCTATTTCATACAGTTACAATTGTACTTGATCTGAATTTGTTTTCAAATAAGTATATTTATTAAAATCTTCTTGTCTAGAACAGCTGCTCCTTTCAGTCTATCATCTCTAAACTGATATCCTTAAATACCCTACAAGTGAAAAGGAATAATACTTTATATCAGAAGCTGGTTTGTCACAGTCAGTTCTGTGCAGCAAGGCTCCAAGATGCACTGTAAAAGCTACAGCACAGGTGAACACTGAATACGATCATATCACCTTGTTTATTGAACACTGAATACGATCATATCACCTTGTTTATTCACCATTCTCCTAAGTGGGCTTCACCCAATTCTGTGCTCTGGTAAGTTTCATAGTTTTCATCCAGAGTTTACAGAGTTCTAGGCTTAGCAAGCTGTTAGGAATTTGTCAGTCACCTTTTCCCTAGTCTTCCATTTGTATGATGACGCACCATTTATCAGAGACCTGCACGATCTCACTTCTAAATGGTGAGTGCATTTCTGCCTTTTTTTAGGCTATAGATTCTGCAGAGAAAGATCACAATTCAGGACATAGTACTGGAAAAAATACTGTCTTAAATCACAGAGTGGTTGAGGTTGGAAGGGACCTCTGAAAGTCATCTGGGCCAAACCCCCCTGCTTAAGCAGGGCCACCCAGAGCTGCTTACCCAGACCATGTCCAGATGGCTTCCGGACCTTCTGTGGAAACTCCACAACCTCTCTGGGCAACTTGCCCCAGTTCTTGGTCACCCTCACATTAAAAAAGTGTTTCCTGATGTTCTCTGAGGCTGTCACTGGTCCTGTCACTGGGCATCACTAAAAAGAGCCTGGCTCTACCCTCAGTGCACCCCCCCTTCAGGTATTATGGACATTAATAAGATCCCCACTCCCTCAGCCTTCTCTAACAGACCAGCTCTCTCAACCTTTCCTCATCTAAGAGATGCTTATAAAAAGAAACAAGATATATTAAGGCTTCCTCCATACACAAACTAAATACAATTACATATATGCCAACTACAGCCGTTTCTTGAAACGCAAGGTCAAACTATCCATTTTTTCTGATACCCTTTCACGCGCTCTGCAACTTCCTGAAGTCTTACACAATAGGTTTTGATTCCATGCATAGCTTTACTGTATCGTATTTGTATTGCAGCATCCAGCCTAGACTACTTAAAAGTGTGAAAAATGCACTGAGAAGGCCTACCCAAGCCACGCTGTCCCCATAGATCACAGTACTCTCCCAGGGAAGGTACTAAGGCTGCTGGATGGTCATCTCACATTTTTTGCTACACCAACCTGGGCCATTTTATTTTTCTTTTTCAGTGATCTATTCATCTGTCTTTCTTGACACAATTATTAAAGAGCACTGAAGAATTACAATAGAATAACTAGAATGATTTAGCTTTCATGTATACTGCAAAAAAGCTGGCCTGAAATTTGACCTGTACCCTGCAGTGAATGCCAGTTAAAAACACTGTAAATCAAAATGAAAACTGCATGGTCTGCAGGGGAAATTATGTTTAGGGCAACAACCTATTAAAAGTCTGTATCAAATCAGCAATGCAAAGAAATTTACTACTTCTCCAAAGGGCAAGTATTCACTGTTCCAGCAGAAGTCCACATACAAACCTTTCTTAATTTAAGAACACTGGAAGTGCTCTCGGACCCAAGTAACTGACCATTTCACAAGTAACAAAAAATATAATTAGCAATTCTGTAACCTTCTCTACTGAATCCCTGTGCAGCCCTATGACAAAGGCAACATCAGGGCAGTTGATGTGTTAAGGAAACTCAGTTCATGTGTTAAAACCCACAAAGTACAAGAGTTAAGTTTTAGCTGTTAAAAAGGAGGTTAAAGTCAGGCAGAAGTCAAATATAGAGAGGGCATGTTTAAAGAAAGAAAAATAACTATTATAAATACAAGTATGTTTGTAATCAGGCCTTCCCTAACCATCAGAAATGATAGATTTGGAGCAGCCCTCATATTACTATGGGCAAACAATTTATCTAGTTTTGAATTTGATATGCTCTTTCTGGAGTGTGATCCAGCTGCCTGTGATAGCACCAGACTGAGTTTAATGGTTGAGAGAAAGTATCTTCTTGCTGTTTCAGAATAAAACGAGGTTTCAGTAGAAGTTCTCTTATCTCTGTACATTTCTGGTAAGATGTAAGGCAAAAACTTGCATGAAAAAAGTTTGCAAAGGGATGCATAGGCACAGAGATTAGAACTGCCTTTTAATACTAGATTTTAATTAGACCACCAGGTCCCCTGCTAGCCTGTCCCCTGCTGTTACAAAACAAAGACACTGTATGCATTTCCCTTCCTCACATAGAGATTTCATACATGGCAAGGGCAACAAGAAGCGCCAATATGCTTTGCAAGACAAAACAAAGACATTTGTGTGTAAACTGACATACAAAGAGGACCACCACAACAGGTTACAGTTATTCCCAGGTAAGCACACTATTCCTCCACAAGCGGTTCTTCACAGCCTTTGTTTGACCCTTTATCTGCTAAGACCTTTTTCATGTTGGGTTTTTTCCTCTAGAGAAATGGGACATGGACACACACACGACCCATTTTCTGATTGTATACAAACAGCTACTGTTGATTAAAATAATGCCTTTAGCTCAAATCAGCAGGACTAGTTTCCCTTGAAATTTGCTCTGAAGGTTTTTAGTTGTAGTTAGGGCAACTACACACACACACACACACACAATGACATCCAAATGTCTTCTTCTCATAGCCTTTTACTTCACAGAACAAATATTACCCTATTAAAAAAACTCAACACACACACAGAGAACAAGCCCCCACACAAACAATTTCCTATGCTCTTCCAGCAAAAATCCTGTTGCAGAATAAAAATAAATTGATGCTATTAAATAAACAGTTGCAAATCACAAGAAACTAACACAGACAACTTCACTTTTCTACTTTGTTTTCTGTTTTCAGGCTCCTCCCTCCAGCAAATAAGCCAGACACCTGTGGATAACTGGCTAGCTGAAAAGGGTCACAGACATAGTCCAGCTGGCTGGACAAAAATGCACATCGCTCTCAGCTTATCTGAAGTAAAGCAAAATACACTGTCTTTGGCTGTCCTTGTTACACAATAACAGGAAGATTTCGGTGGGAAAAGAATGTTGCAGGTGGGAACAGAAAACTACAGAAGAGAAACTAGGGGCGGGCTTGGTATTTAGGCAACTAATAAATAATGAGCTTAACTTTTGTAATATGTATGAGCTAATTATAAGAAGGCATAAAAGGTGACTGTAAGGGACAATAAACGAAGTCTGCTGATCACTCATATTGAGTGACTGTGTCTTCCCTCCATTGCGACTAATGGCGCCCGAACAGGGACCCTAGAGAGGGCTGAACCTGCGAGCCACGGTTCGACGGAGATTCGGGTACCGGTCCTGAAAGCAGCGCAGGAGGCGGAAGGGCACAGTCCCCGCGCCCGGGAGCACCTACAGAGGGTCCCGCCGGCCACGCGTCGCCGAAGTCTCGCAAAGGCTGCAACAGCGCTGACGAAGGTATGGAGAGACAAGCGACGTACGATTCGCTCATATGCTTTTTAGAAAAGCGGAGCGTTCAGGACATAGATTGTAACAAGGAATTACTCGGGTTGTTAGCGTATGGGATAGTATCCCGGACCCCCGCGGCAGCGGCGAGCCGCGGCACGGTAGGCCCCTTCCTGGCCGCGGTTTCTCTCCAAGGCGGCACCAACCCCCCCCCCCCCAATCGGCGCCATGGCGATGCAAGCGGCCAAGCGAGCTAACATCTGGCTGCCCCCAGAGGTCAATCGGATCCTCTATATTCGGAACCTGCCGTATAAAAATCACAGCGGAGGAAATGTATGATATTTTTGGGAAATACGGGCCTATTCAACAACTCAGAGTTAGAAACACTCCTGAAACAAGTGGAACAGCTTAAGCTTCTCAAGGGAAAATACGTAATTGATTACAAACCCACCAAAAAAAGTGCTTCAGATGTCCCCTACAAGAAATGGGTTTCTGCCTTGAACTAGCAAACATCTCTGTGCTTAAAGAGAAGCCTTTTTGCCTTGATGGAGATAATTTATTCTTATTCTGTATTTATGCTGTATTCTGAATGTGGAAATTGGTTGGGACTAGGAGGCTGGCTTAAAGGCATTTTGCAAACGGGATTATTATTTTTGATCATTATTGTAATAATAGTTTTTTGATCAAAACCAGCCAAAATTATTTGTAAGCATTAGGCCTATCTGAAGAGAATGCCTTTATTTGAATCGGCAGTTAAGGTGTAGTTTAGTCTGATGCTGTGGTTTTATCTGCTTCTGGTGAATTTTTGAAGTGATGAAATCAGAGATACAAGGTATACTAAGAGTTATGAGGTAATAAGATAATAATCTAAGTAAGGGTGCTATCTTTTATATCTACAAGTGCAATATGCTTTTATGTAGCAGAGAGAAACTTTAACAATAATGTTGCTTGAGCGAGATGTGCATGTGACAACTTGGGAAAAGGGATATCACAACTGGAGTGCAACAGTGTTTCCATGTCTGGCAGAGTGAAATCTTTCAAGACCTGAGTTTAGACAGTCTATAATAAATTGTTAGTATTCAGAAAACCCATCTTAAGCCTCTTTTGCTTACATAGTGTTATGGAAGTCAACTGCTATTGTAGAGAATTAATGATTTTTTAATACATATTAACAAATACTACTATTTTAACTTGAGGCAGTTGAGTGAGAAGTACTCACGTGTAGCATTTGAGGGAATGTCAGCATAAATCACACTTACAGTAAGACTGCATTTTTAATTACTGTACTCGTTAAGATTCGATGATGCCATAAGGCTAAGGCCTTTTATCACAGATTGGTTCTGAACTAAAAGGTGTGTGCACATGTAGATATGCACATTTGTGTTATTTTCCTTAATTGGCTACAAAATAATATAATTAGGTTGGGGACTAGATCTTGGGAATTTGTCTATTATACTTCTGTTTGTTAAGGAACGTGCATAACATACAGCACCCATGTAGGCTTGGCTTGTGGCATAGTTGTCAAATTTAGCATAGACATTCAGACAGATAGGCAACGTATTCTTCTTGTGTGTATCACCTACAAGCCATTATGGCTTAGTGTGTAAATCTGTATGTAACTATTGAAAAATCCACTTATGAATGTATATAGCTTAGAACTAATTTTTTCCCTTTGTTAATTCTTTGATATCAATGAGGTATTCTTCAGAAAATGTATGGACTGGTTGGTTGCATAAGAGCAGTTGTTATTTGGACAGAAAATTGTTAATGGTCAGGGATTTTCCACTAAAATATTTGCAAATATTCCTAGTCAAACATCAGTTTGGTTTCTTTTTGGGTTTTGAGCTTGCCTTAGTCCATGTTCAGAACTTTAAAATTGCCTTTGAATTTTTTAAACTTTTTATATCACTGGAACAGAAAGAGCATCTAAATTAAAGCTTCAAGCTAACTTTATTTTTCAAGTATTTCTGGAATTATACTTCTGAACTGAGATTTTATAAGTTGGCTGTGTATTTTCCTGTGTCAAAATGCTGTTATTGAAAATGGTCAACCAGGCCTATGTCACCCAAAATAAAAACGGGGGAATTGTGGATAACTGGCTAGCTGAAAAGGGTCACATAGACATAGTCCAGCTGGCTGGACAAAAATGCACATCGCTCTCAGCTTATCTGAAGTAAAGCAAAATACACTGTCTTTGGCTGTCCTTGTTACACAATAACAGGAAGATTTCGGTGGGAAAAGAATGTTGCAGGTGGGAACAGAAAACTACAGAAGAGAAACTAGGGGCGGACTTGGTATTTAGGCAACTAATAAATAATGAGCTTAACTTTTGTAATATGTATGAGCTAATTATAAGAAGGCATAAAAGGTGACTGTAAGGGACAATAAACGAAGTCTGCTGATCACTTATATTGAGTGACTGTGTCTTCCCTCCGTCACGACAGACACTAACATCCGTTAGGGTACAAATGACACCTTTTGCCTGTCTTTACTAACCTCAAACTACATCTGAAGTTTCCTCAGTTGTCAGCCTACGTCGTTTCCTCTATCCCTTGAATACCAGCTCTCACTCTGTAAATCATCAATGCCTGCTCAGGTTTCTGGAAATGTATCCAAAGCATGTACTGTAATTCCATTAACTTCATCTTAATTTAAAAAGCTGTAGAAACAGCTGCATAAAGGCAACAACAACAAAAATCTGTTAAAAAATGCTGAGCATCTCCTTTCAAAGTTGTCAGTTTTGTACAGTGGTGATTTCTACCAACTGTTGGAAAAATCCCAAATTATTCAGCAGTTAAACTGCAGGCTAGGTAAAGCTCTGAATGGAGCAGAATGGGACAGAACACACCTCTCTGAGATGCTTCTGGTTCTCTTCAGAGGTAGAGAGCCAACGCACGTGCTTTACACAGTTAAATTTGAGGGCTTTTTCTTTTTTGCAATCACTATTACTATTTATAACTATTACGATAATGCCTAATGGCCTCAATTATAAATCATTACGCAACATGTTATATCAAATATAATATAAACAAGAATTGCACTTTTCAACACCTGGACCTAAGGGTAATTCTGCAGCAAATTTTAGAAATCAAGAAATTGTGCCTGCAAAAATTTTCATGAGCTTCAATTACAAACTCAATAAAAAAAGGAAACAAAAACTGTTTCATAATGAGATAAAAGTTTAAGCAAACTCTCATCTGCAATCACATACAAATGCTGCTAATATTACCATTACTATTAATAAAGAGTTTTTACTATATAAGGAAAGAAACACAAGGCCAAATAAATAAGCAAGCCTTTTTGCTTCTCCGTCACAATTCTAATGAAAAGTTCTACTGGAAAAAACGCTTCTTCGCAAATGCCAGCGGGCTTCTATAGTAAATTTCTGCCCATCAAAAACTTTTAGGCAAATTAAAAAAGCATATGCCAAACACTTCTTACACATCCCCCTTACAGTAAGGTAGAAAACTACATACCACAAATAAGGCTCCTCCACTGGCATTGCACACTGCTGTTCTATGTAAGTATCGGACTTGTCTTATCTACAAAGAAAATAGATAGTATTAATAGTTAATAATTTACATACTGCTAGTAGCTGCTTTCAGACCCAGCTTGATTTCTATTTAAGTGTAAGCCATTAATTCTACTGTCATCATTAATAATTTAAATCAATTAAAATCAATTAAAATCAATTAAATCAATTAAACTCAAGAGAAGACTATTAACGGCTCTCCTGTACTATTAGGAGAACAAATTTCTTAACTCACCTTGACCATTTCAGACAATGTAGAAGTTAAAAGGATTTAACTTCAAACAGGTAACATTCTGCCACAGCATAATTTATTATTTATGTGCCTTGAACAAATTCTTATCAAACATTTCATGAAGAATTTTCCAATTTTTACATCACATGTGCTTTAAAGTTTGCAAAAGCTGCCATTGCTACCGAGATTCTTCTCTACATTTACATGCTTCTTCAGCTTTTATCTAACTGAACAGTGGGATCAGGCATAAGAGGACAAACGTAAACACAAACATGAAATAACCACACACAGACCCATATGCAAGTTCTGTTCAGCTAATTCTCAGTACTTTGTCTGGATCCATCATGACAAAACAGATCAAGAAAATTAATTTTACATAAATTTTTACATTGTATTCTAGATCAAGATTGAGATCTCTTCAAAGTGGAAATATAGCATATTAAAAAAATCCCTCAACTACTTAAGTTCTGTTACCATATAAAATTTGTGGGACTTCCAAGTGGCTCAGCATCAAACTAGCAAAAATACAGTCACAGGGCCAGATTTGAAATACAAACCTAAGTACCAGGGAACTACAGCCCCTGCTCTTCTGTAAGAACAACCTGATCAGCTCAGTGTTTTCAGAAGCATGTCATGTAGTTTCACCTGCAGCATAGTTTCACATGATGGCTGCAGTCATACGATCAGTCCTTCCAGGAAGAAATTTACTGGATTGCCGTTGTGTGTTATATTGTACACATGCATTTCATCTTTGCTTTCTAGTTCTGGCTCATCTGAAAGCAGCAGCCAGGAAAGCAATTAATCTGCCATTTCTGTGTCAGAGGCCAAGATGAACTCTGGAATACCTGGGTAACTCTGTGGACTGCAGACCACTCCTGAGTGACAGGAGACCCTCAGTCTGTTGTCTTTTATCAACAGACTGAGGCACATCGAATGAACTGCACTGACATGCCAGTGTGACTGCCCTCAGTGAGCCAGACAGCATATAAAATTCGGGCAAAAATCTTACAAGCCTTAGCAGAGCCTGCAAATACAACTGAAATTCTGCAGACAATGCTGAAAGGCACATGTAAATGATGTGATGCTGTAGTATATATAACACACATGCGGTGCTCCTTCAAAAGGATGCACTTCAGATGGAAGCCCTTTATTCTATCCACAAATACTGCTCTGTTTTCAAGAGCCACACCTGTAAATTCCAGACTTGAAGACGAACTAAGATGAGCCCCCGTTTTCTGCACTGGCCTAAAGGATTTCAACTGGCGTGAAGAGCTGCTCAGGACCGAAAAACAAACCAAGGGGCTTCCTTCCCGTGGTTAGTCTTACGTACGCCAAGTCGGAAGTTTTATTCCCGCTTGGGAAGCTTTCCAATAACCTGCAATCGGCACCGAGCAGTCGCTGCCGGAGCCTCTGTCACTCGAGGCAGGCAGCGCCCCTCCAGAGCCGGCCGAGCAGCTCCGGCAAGCACCGGGGCCGCCAGGGCGAGGGAGACAGCCGGCACCGGCGCCCTCCCACGGTCTGCACCGGGCCTCTCTTCCCGAGGCCCTGCGCCACGGCGGGCCCCGCCCGCCCACTGCGAGGGCAGCACCGGCCCCGGCCCCCACCCCGCGGCCTCCCACCCCTCCCGCGGCCTCCTCCAGCCGAGCGGGCGCCCTGCCCCGGCCGGCGGGGCCAGACGCGTGGCCGCCGCTGCCTCCCCCTTACCGAGCGTGTGGCCGCGGCCCGCAGGGCAGCGCACAGGAACATGGCGCCGGCGGCAGAAACGGCGACCCCCGCCCGGCCGCGCTCTCCTTGAGGCCTACCCACGCCCTCCGCGCCGCCCAAGGAGACCCGCCCCGCGCATGCGCCGGCCCGAGGCGCCCGGGTGCGCGCGCGTGCCCGCTGAGCCGGCCGCTCCGGCGGGAGCGCGCGGCGGCGGTCGGCGGTCGGGCCGCGGGCCGGGCCCGGTGGGGGCCGCTCGGCCACAACGCGGCGGCTGCGGCCGGCGGGGCTCCCCCGGCGGGGACGGCGCTGCCTGCTCTGGAAGAAGTCCGGCCTGCCCCTCCTGCAGCCTGCGGTTCCTGTCCTGCAGAGCGGGAGCCTCTGGGTCAAAGAACGGAGGGAACCCGCAGGGTCTGTGAGAGAACGTTCGGTGAATTGTGAGTTTCTGTGACGTACATCAGCGTGAAAAAAACCCAGTTCCTTCGGAAGCAAGGACCTGAAATAAATAAGGGGAAACTGCAGAAACTGTTGAGGGTTTTTTGGTCCTGTTTTCCTCCTTTCTACCCAGTTCTGTTGGTCGGGGTACTGAATGTTGGCACTGCTTGCATCTCTGTTTTGACCTCCCTTGACCGGAAGAAACAAGACTGAACGTTTGCTTGTCTTCTTGGCCTTTGGTGAACGCTCTCATTTCACAGTGTAATCCAGTGAACACAGTAGAAATGTTGGAACTGAAGAAGATCTAAGTAACAGGGTTTTGGATGCAGCACGCTGTTAGAAACTTTGGTCCATCCTTGTACAGACACCTTATGATTCAGGTCTGGCAACGAGGAGCGCAAATGTGTCTGTCACTGTAAAATAAATCCACGTTTTTCAAATAACAGCTAAGAAGGAAGTGTTTTATACCGATGAGTACTCAGCATTGCAGATTGCAAAGCATCAGCTGATGTTCCAACATCTCTTACCATGGCCTCCTCCTCTCTGAGGAGGCATCTCCTCCGCGTTCCCCACCCTCTCTACCCTGGCTCTCAGTGGTGAGCCTTACTACAGTCATGCAGTGCCCAGTGAAAATCTATCCATGTATACTTTACTTCTGCAAAAATTGTGATTTTTGATTGATGATATAGTATCAAGTACTTTTAGTAAATACATGCTAAAACAAAAATTCAGCTTTCCTTACTGTGTTTTCCTTCATCCAAAATGGTAACTTATTTTTCATGTGCTTATTTATGTTGAAACACTCTTTTTGACTTCATACGAACATTCAGAAAGGCTGGATTAACTACACTAGAGCGAACTGAATTTTATTAAAAAGGTTTCATGACTACATTATGGATTTGAACCGACAAAATGATCTATCAGGGCAGCTGTTGGAACTAAAGGCCAGGTTACATGGAACCGCAGCGGCTATGCCTGTGTAGTTGCACCTGGAGGGCCCCTGTAGAGAGAGACCTGTGCATGTGATGAGACAAGAGCCCCAGTGTATCTCAACAGCCCAAAACACTAAGCAATGCACATGCTAGAACAGTTTAAGATACTACTCTTTCAGACAGTTGCATACATACAGACAGACATGCATGTATATGTGCATGTATATATTTGGCAGCTGTTATTGTAATTAATGTCCTTTTAACATTGCCATTTGCACAGATCAGGTAGGTTGTGGTGCTAGCTCTCTGGTTAGATTACATTTGGGTTTACTGTAGTCAGTGGTTGTCTTCCTGTGCCTTATTCATTTCCTCAGTGCTGAAAGCTACTATCAACATTTGTAATTTAAGTGCTGCTACTGGTATTCGACATTTTCATTGATTTGTTTTCACTAATTGTTTAGTTGCTTATAAACCTCATTTTTGTACTTGTATACTACCCTGAGATGAATTCTTAAAACACTTAAAAGACTGACTAAAGCAGAGCAAATATAACGGTGCAGCCATGTTCAAGCACAGATTACAGATTCCGTAGCTAAGCCAAATTTTTATATTGTGTTGAGAATCAGCCCTAAGTATACAGTCTAAGAATAGCAAAGGCCATGTATGATTAGATACAGGGACTGTTCCTGTGCAGATAAATTAATAAGCATTCATTTTGATAGTATAAAATATAAAATCACAGTATTTTATTAATTTTATGTTAGGTCAACGTGCATTTTTCAGTTGAACTTCATAAATGTGTTACTAGACAAATAAAACCAAAGGATTTAGAAGCATTTGTAATGTAAACTCAATCAATTTATCAAATGGCATTTCTAAAAAACCAGTGTGGCCTCAAATGGGAGTCCAGTATCTGCAGTGATACGCAGACTTGCCCATTGCTTTTTGCATTCTGCCTTCTTCGTGCACTGAACCGAAGTGCCAAAGTCCTGCCCATGCAGGCCTGCAGCGTGTGCACATGACTGCTCAAACTGCCAGTGATAGCTAAGAGGGTCTTTTGTGGACCACAATGGTTTGAGACAACTCCTTTTCCAGTGTGACCCATCAATAAGGGAAGGTGCACCAAGGAGAAAAAGACTCCCTGTGTTTTGACGAGGGTCTGGAAATGCAGCAGATGATGTGCTCATGCCTGTGCCTCCAATAGGGCAGGTGTGCAAGGATGGCTGAGGAATGGCCAGACCACCTCTTTCTGTAACCTTGCACTCTGCCCCCAGCCTCCTCACAAGCTCTAATTGCATGGATTAGTAAGGAAAAGATGGAACATGCTGTTGTTTTCTGCAAATGTAGGCTAGACAATTATTCTTGCAATCAAATAATTA
Organism: Falco punctatus; assembly: GCF_963210335.1. NCBI lineage: Eukaryota > Metazoa > Chordata > Aves > Falconiformes > Falconidae > Falco > Falco punctatus. The sequence goes on along the minus strand of NC_137582.1, from coordinate 60,966,023 downwards.
TTTACTGTGTCACTGGATTTCTTTATTAGTATCCATTATGCCAAATAATTGCTTTCAGGCTTTTGTTTTAAATGGAAATATACCAGGGATATTTAATGACTGTTACATTACTTTCCATCTTCAAATAAAAAAAATAAACAAATTGGCTTTCATTAATCCTCAATCCATTATTTATGTACAGGCATTTGCTGTGTATTTGCTGACATCCAAAAGCAGTACTTCCAGCCATAGCGGTACAAGTAATATTAAGCAATCATACTTGAAACGATTCAATTTTTATTATTTTATGATACATGCTCTCACATTAAGTAATGTAAATAGTAAGTAATTTGCAGTGTAGGGACTGTGAATGTTGACAAGCCATTTGAAGAGATTCTTCTGAAAACAGGTCATCTGGAAAGAACATAAACACTACCAATGGTATCAGAAGCTTCTTATCACATTAAAATTCAATCAGCTCTGCTGTCAACTATGTAAAAGAAAAAGAAAAAAAGAAAAGCCTATTAAGATCCTTCTGGCACCTCAGAACATTAGTATGTTCATATCTAACCAGTACAGTGATCTATTTTAGGAAGTGTGAAAACACAGGGGACAAACAGAAGAGACCATATTAAATAATTAAGACCTAGAAACATTGGAAAAAAAAAACATTCTAAGTTGCAGTCTTCACATTGCAACACTGTGTAGAAAATTGGCTTATATACCCATCAGTGTTGCAGATGAAAAAGTGTTGCTATCCTTGTGATAGATTAGATTTAATTAATCAAAAAAGGATATGTACTACAGAGCAAAATTAGTGTAAAGTATGATCTGAGACCCATTTCTGTAAACAAAGTAGAGACAAAGTGGGCAATGAAGCCTGCTTGGTTAACACACTCACCTGAGAACTGTAAATACTAGAATAAGCATTTATTAGCATCATAGAAGTAACTCCTGAAACAAAAGATGACTGTATGAGTAATGTTCAGATTGTACATGGAACCACATCTGCAGAACTATTTTCTTCTGAGAAATAACTGCAGAATGATAGAGAGTGGAAAAAAAATGAGAAGGCACATTCCAACGTGGAAAAAAAACCAGCCCACAATTACTTAGCCACAGTGCTGAATAATAATTAAGAGCCAAACTGGAAGTGAACACCAGGGAATACTGCTGTAGGAGGAGGTTGCCTGGGATGATAACAGTCCTTACTATACCAGAGCAACCTGAAGGTGTAGTAGGTGTTTGAGCCTCTGAAAAGATGTTATAAAAAAGAAGCATGATGCTGCCATGGGCAACTGGCCATATCTTCTGTGCTGGTGGAAGGTGGTATAGTTGCACTGATTGAGAGAGGACGGAACCGATTTTCCTCATCCAAGCATCAGGCCCAGTAGATTGTGAGATACGAGCTTTCACAGCCCATTGTGTGCAACAAACATATTTAATTTCTTTTGTTGATAATCACTTTGCTTCCATGGCTTGAGTACTAGAGATGATAAATTTGCATCTCTGTTCTACAGTTTGCTTGAAGCAAATGGTAGCAGTACCAGTAAATAATGGAGAATGACAATAAAAGCAGGCTCAGGCTGTATTGTGTACCTAACGGAGATAAAATGCTTGTAACCTTGGCATCCTTTATACAACTCTCACTGAACAAATAAGAGGAAGTTTTGCATTAGCTGTGGAGACATGAACTCAGTAAAATATTGATACATGGCTTAGCTCGTTTTCTTTGATATCACGAAGTTTTATATATATTTAAATATAAAACTAATTTGTGCTTAAATTCAAAGATGACTTGCTGGCATTCCTTCATGATATAGTCTGTTCTGTACTGTATACAGATGGCATTGCAGATCGGCAGCACATGATGTGTTTTTCTTTACCATGTACTTCTTTTATGACACACTGTACTTCACTCAACATGCCTACATGTTGCTTATGTTCCTGGATGTTGCTTTAGTGTTACTGAGGTCTAACAAGCAAGCCTGTGCAGTAATATGAAACATTCTTCCACTGATAGAACAAGGGGTGATGAAAAATGTCTTAATGGTGTTTACTATTTGCACAAAGGCACTGCACAATTTTTTATGTTCCTTGATGAGATTTGTACTTTCTACAAATACAGTTGTTTCAATATGCTGTAGCAGTTTTAATTTCACCTTTATGTGGATTTCGTATTATGTATGAAAGTGGAAATGCACTTAAAGTTTAGAAAAAATCTTAAACTGTCCTTTAGTTCTACTACTAACATTATTTAGTAATATGTAACAATAACTTAACTGTGCCCATACAGATAACTATTCGTGTAGGGAGTGAAATAATTGAAGTTGGTATATAATTAAGACTTTGTTATCCAAAGATGACAACCTTTTTATAATGTGGTTATGAATTACTGTATCTATTTTACAGATAGAAAATGGGAGGCAAATGTGTACTGACCCCTGGTTAGTCACAAGAAGTCACAGAGAATTGGAAAAGAATGCAAGTCCACCAGCCTATAACCTGGCATCCTATTCCATGGACCATGTTTTTCTCCCAGTCTGAAAGAAACTCAGTTCCCAGTGATCAGGTATTCATAATCCTTCGTCTGCGGCATGGGAAGGGCACTAGCAACAAATTCTCCTTAATTAAGCTATTAGAAGAGAGGGATGAGGAGGTAAATGCATTCACACACTTAGCATTAGACACTTAAATGCCCAGGCTAAGAACCTGCACCCCTCCTGTAGTTAACTGAATGTTAATGTTAATGTAGTTAACTGAATGTTAACTCCTGACTATGTACAGAGTCCAGACAGCTGTTTTCCTAAGTTAGTCTCCCAAGCCAGGTACCAAAAGCTGTAAGGAAGAACAGCTCCCAGATAGTCTACACGATTTTAATTTTTACACACATTGCTTCTGTATTCAGGCTTAATATTAATTTAAGCTTAAGAATGTTTTGATGTGTAAATAAACTGATGTAAGTGATACTGCTCTTTTCAACAAGGCTGTGAAAGGCTAGTGTGACTTCTATTGGCATCTTCTGACTTTCTGATGTTAACAATCCGTGAAGTTCAAACACCAGTTCAAAAAAAGGGATCAGCATATTTTTGCAGCAGCTTTGAACCTTCTTTATTTAAAAGGGCAGCTAGAACTATAATTAGGTACAGCTAGTCTTCATTACTTAGCTCATTTATTATTTATGTCTTCCTCCCACAGTGCCTGTGAACCTCAGATCTTGTGCTGACAGAGATGAGAGTCTGAATGTTGCTCCACTTGCAGTCCTCGTGGCATGGCCCTTGATTCATAAGCTGGGCTGAGGGTGCTGACCAAATGCAACCAGTGATGTTGCAGCCTCTAACATCCCAAGCAAAGCATTTACCACTTTCTCCACCTTTCAGGCAAGCAATCACAGATGAATCCCCCTGTACACAGTACTACCTGCATATATCGTAATTCTTATCACTCCCTCACTGCAGTCTCTCCCCACCTCATGCTGGGTAAATTTTTTTTTGACATTTTGAGGGTTATTGTTATTAAGTTCTGCAGGTCTTCTGGGAGGTGAGAGGAGACGTAACTGTTATTTTCAGTGGAGATAAATGCAGGAAGGACATAATGGGATGGAGTTTTAGACTGTCATTCTTTTAAGCTGCTGATGGTCAGTGTGTTACTGTATTTTTACAAAGCTCATCCATGACCAGAATGGTGAAGCTAGTAACAAGTTGCGTTGCCTTGTCATACTCTTTAAGAACAAGTTTCGTCTTTCCTGCAGTATGCAGCTTTCATCTTTGTGGGATGTCTTCCTCCCTGAATCCTTAACTGTGAAGGACTAGCAGATGGAAAGGCAAGAACTTGAGAACAACCTGGTGGGTATTGAATGGGTGAGGTTAAAATGGAATACAGTAGAATTGCTAAAGTAGATTTTAAATTTCTGCAGAGCTTCCCCCCCCCCCCCCCCCCATTCTAAAGAAAATAAATAAAGGTTTAGACTGCAAGTTGTTTTAGAAGGAGGGCAGTGCAGAAAAGGAAAACCAGTGACCTACTTAAAAATAAATTAAAATGCATTAAACCTCTTGGGGTTGAGGTTACAAAAAATAGTAACAAAAATATGGCAACACAATCAATGCGAGCATGAAAGAAGACAACATCTTCATTTCTTCCCTAGAGGCAAGGCAATTCTACCAGGAATGAATTTTACTTCTGGTCAAATTATTATTATGCAGTTGTTATTATTATGCTGTTTAAAGGGTTGTTTTTACTTTGCCTAGTCAGACTTCTAGGGTGCTAACTTTCTAACGTGTTAGTATCTTGTCTGAAAACAAATGCTTCTTACCATGTCAGGTATCCTAGGGCACAAATAAGTTTCTGCCATCCTTGTCTATTAACCTGTTTATTAGAACAGTTATACTGTATTTCAGTAACTCCTTTTTTAAAACTTTTTTTTTTTACCTATTACATAGACACCATCCTGGATGATCAGAAGCTATTTTTAATTTGTCCTTTAATCTTTGATCTGTCCACCTTGGATGGTCCTTCCAGTACTTAATGCTTCTGTTGGCACAGCTTTCATTATCATCAGGTCACATCAGTTTTTCCCTTTCATCAAAGCGGGTCCCCAAGGAGTCTATTTTACCTCATGTAAATCAAAACAAGCAGACCTAGTCAGAGCTACCTTCACAACTCTACGGATAATAATTACAAGCTCCGGAATTACATTTGTCTTATATCCAAAGCTTTGAGAGTAATTAAGTGTGTTGGGAACAGACAGGCTAATTTGATACCTTTGTGGATTATTAGGATCCAGCTCCTGTGATGAAAGAAATCGCTGCCAAGTTGACGGGAGCATCCTGGTGCACAGGTCCTGCTTACAACACAAGAGCCTCCCACGGCTGTGTGCCCTGCACACTCATGCCATTCCAACACCCAGCACCAAGCCTGGGTGCCAACAGCATGACTGCGCCAGAGTTCGGGCCAGTCTTTCACCACCAAAGCTGGCACAATGATTCATGATCGCTGCACTGATCAGAAGTGTGGAGACAGGAGACAGAGGAGCTGTGTACCAGGTGCCCAATGGGAAGAAGTTTCCTATGTGTGCGAATATCTAAAATAATCTTTCAATTCCTTGTTAAAGTTCTTCTTTGCTCTGATACCTAAAACCCCCATGACAACAGTTAAGACTGTTGGAACTGATACCAGTCACACTGCTGGGTACTGTCGTGTCATTTTCTTGCGCTTCCCCATCTGTCCTGTAAGTACTTCTGTCCTCTCCTGTTTAATGCTTTGATTTAACCTGGAGACAAGGATAGGGTGTGAGAGGGGCTTTAGTCAGAGGAACAGTTCCAGTGACAAAACTACTTCTAACGTGGGTCCCTGCAAAAAAAGAGCTATATTGGAAATTACTGTAAGGGGTTGAGTGGAAGAGCGATGTGAAGGAAAGGGGAACCAAATCCTAGTCCTGGTGTAGATTCATTCTTCTCTCCCACAGTTTCGTATCCATTTGTGGTATGGTTGATTCTAAACTGTCAAATGTAATATTTATAATCTCAAAATCTGCTCAAATCAGTAGATGTTCAGTGCTTAGAATGCTGTCTCCTATTTTGCATGTTCTAACTGTAATTGGTGTTAAGTTATTCCTATTTATTCTGGAAATACAAAATATGTTACTTTGCTCTTAATCTGCATAGACTGAAACCATCTGCTGTGGTTCACAGTTGAAGAACAAGAGATTATAAATTCCATCTAGTATTTATATCCAGCCTTCATTAAACAAGTGATCGTTACTGCTACCAAGTTTTAAGTCAGGGAAGTGTACAGTCATAATCTGAACATTGAAGCACATGAATGATCCATTCCCTTTTTTTTAAAAAAACCCAACATTTAAAGACACTTTTGTCTTTTGCTTCTACCTAATGCTGAGAAGGCAGCTTTTAGTGGCTCAGGTAGAGAAGGAGTGGAGGCTGTTGTCAGATGAGTCACTGACTTAACTCCATGCTGAGTAAAAGGTGATTTGACAAAAGAAGGAAAATCATGCTGTACTCAGTTGTGGGATCAGCTAGTTTGCTTCCAGAATGGCAGGAAGCAAGAGTCAGCAGGGATAGCTTTGCAGTGAGATGACCTATTTGAGAAATAAAGTTTTTTTTGCATTACACAGACATACTACAAGCCTGCCTGAATTAAAGCAGAAACATGAGGCATCCTGTTTGCCTTCAACCCAGACATACCACAAGCCTGTTTGATTTAGGAAGTGAAATATTGTGTAATATTTGTTTGCTTGGCATAGTTGCACAAAAATAGTAGAGCTAAGATAACTGTACCCAGTCTGCAAAAAAATGGAAAGAATCAGATATCCAGCATGCAGTCTGCAAATGGGTAGCACCCACTGAAGAGGCTGGACAGGACCTATGTGCAGAAGAGTGTAAAATCTGTCTGACAGGTCAGAACAGACTGGGCCTGACCTAGGGGAAGAGGAAGTAAACCTTTGGGCCAGCCTGGGCTTGATCCATGAGAAAGCTGTATGTAAAGACGAGTGAAATACAGTAGAGCTTGGGGAACTTCCTTTGGTTTTTGCTTGCCCTGCTGGAGAGCTCTCAAATCCAGCCACCACAGCCTTGGAGGCTAAGAATCATCACGTGATGTAGCCACCAGAAACCACAATGCAGCATCTGTCCCACAGTATTGTAGACCTAAGGCTTCATGTTTAGGTCTGTATGTTTAATTAATGCATGGTTTTTTGCTTGTTAAAAGGTAGATTGCCTAAAAGCTGAGCATAAATAGGTAACTGCTTGAATTATTGACTGGCTCTTCCTCTCAGAACCCTCCCATTACAATGGTCCCCAGGTTGCAGCTGCAACAGTGGGTGAAAAGCAGTTTCTGCTACACACACCAGTTTGCCAGGCTTTGCAGGGCTTGAAAAGAAACTCCTGCTGGGATGAGTAATACCACACAGAAGCTGAGGACAAGAACAGGGTATCTGTGAATCCAGTGGACCATGCCTCCTGTGTTGGTAGGTACTGGAGTGCTTTTAATGCATGCATTGAACACTGAGTATTCTCATTGGGTTTGGATATTCGAGGTATGTAGACAGAATTGTATCTCCCACATTACCCATGCCCACTGTCTGTCATCCTCTAGCAATCAAATACTGATTCAGTCTTGGTCTTAAATCCAGCTAAATTACACCAGAGGTGAATTTGGTCCTCTCTGATTGGTAAGTAGATTTTGCTTCTGTCCTAAATAAACCAGAGAAAGAAATAAAAGCAGCAAGGCTGAATGTGTTAGAGCAGATTTGAATCCTTCTTTAGCTTTTTTCTGTGACACAAGTGTTCACCTCACTATCTACCCTTATGTCTCCTAGAATATACTTTGAATGCTGCTGCTGCACTCTTTCTGGAACTGTTTACTCAATTAATTTGTTATATTTGTGCAACATTTTACAAACAAGATAGGTTGAATTTTTTCCTGTTGCCATAATTCAACAGGCTTCACTTACGTTTGCCTAGAAGGAATTTGGTCCAGTTAGTTTTGTTTACAGATTTGTTCAAAATCAGGAAATGCTTTTAAACTCTAGGTCTGCACCTAGTTTTCTGGCTGACCTTAGAACTGGAAAATGCCAAGGCCCATTTTTTGCTGGTGAAAAATGCCACTTATGAATAAACTTAAGAATCTTCCTGTTCCTTATTTTGAGATTTTAATTGTATTTTCTGTAAAAAAATCTTTCAACCACCAATCTTTAGACTGTTTCCAAAGAAAAAGTTCTTTCCCCCATCCTTTTAAGAGAGCAAGTTTCCCCATAATTACCCTGGTCTGACTTTCTAGAGGAAGCAATACAGCAAGATCTAATCTGCTGAAAGGGGGAACCACAGAGCTTCTGATTCTGATGGATTTAATCTACAGTCTGTTTGAAGAGACTGACTGAACCTTTGGCTGTCTTTAAATATACAGCATGTATTTCGTGTCATATAAAAGATTTTAGCATAAGGGGATGATACAAGGCAGTGTTGTGACCCTGTGAGCAGCCCAGAGAGATTTGAAGAGCATAAGGCAGAGCTCCTCAGTGACAGAGACCCTCAGAACTGGGTAGGTGTAAAATTATCTTACATCTAAAGATCTTGTAAAATGATTCAAGCACAGCACAGAATCTCACCTCGGCGCTTTGTATCACTGTACTCCCCATATGTAATTATGAATATAACACTTCTCCCTCAGTCTGGAAAGGCCTGAGATAATGAGCTTATCCTCACAGCATCTTTATGCCTGGATGAATGCTAGTTTGGTTCTAAAGGTCGTAGCCTTTATAGCTGGGCCTTACAGCTGCTGTAATCACCTGACTTCAGAGAAGTTCTAAGAAGTAATTTCAGGTCCTGTTACCATGTATAAGTATAAAGCATATATATGCAAAGAACATATGTAAGTCTGGTTAGGCAGCCATCCTTACTGATTTAGAAGTGTGAAACTTCTCCCCTCATGTGTAATACCACAGCATCATACTTGCATCCAGCAATATTCTGCTGGTTCAAAACAAACAAAAAGAGACACCTTTTCAAGCAATGCGTACTTAAATGTGGAACTTACTGCCATGCAGAGTGATCAAGGCCAAACCATATGCATGTTGAGAATATGGAAATAAGACAAATCCATTAACACCACCACCACCCCCAAAAAAACCCAAACGAAAAAAAAACAGCAAACAAAAACCCACCAAAGCACAAATATCACCTCTAGGCAAGTGCCTGAGCTTCAGGCTGGTGGGAGCTGGAAGAATTTGCCATCAGTATTCGTTTGCCCTGTTACCATGTGCCCCATGCTCTACTGTGGGCCACTGCTGGACTGGGTGGACCTTCAGTGTGACCTCTCGCAGCCACTTCCATCTCCGCATGTCACTGTCTGTTAACACACAAGCGCGGAACAGGGGCTTATGGCGATGCTATGTTTTCACAGGGAAAATCGCAAACACCACGTCCGGGTGAGGATGTTTTTCAGATGTTCAGTTCACTTAAAACAAAGCAAGAGGGCAATTTTTTGAAGCCTTAAGGTTAGTATTTGTTAAGCGATGAGGTTCGAGTCCTGCAGAACGCTGTCCTGCCGCAGTCTCGCCCGCCTTTATGCGGGGAGCACTGTATTTACAACAAGGTTCAATCAACAGCACCGTCAGAGCTCCCCCGCGAAGATGTATGGCCGATCTCGTTACCACGAAGCGAAAGGATGACGTAAAGAGCAGGCTTTAGCGTCAGAGAGGGACAGCCACTGAGCGAACTGCTGCTTGCCGGCACAGGCAGTGCCTTGTCCTGCCCCCACCCCGCCAGCCCCCCGCATTGCCACGCCGCAGCCGCGGCGCTGCCCTTGCGGATGGTACCGAGCAGCCCGGCAGCCCCACGGCGGGCCGGCACCGCCGCCCCAGCCCGGTGGTTTAGCGCCGCCCAGCGGCCGGCGGTGGCCACTGCGGGGGCTGAGCGGGGGCTTCCGCTGGAGCCCGGTGCCAGCGTTCAAGCGGAGCTGGCGCCGCGCGCGCCGGTGGCGAGGGACTGCACCGGCCTGGTCTGTGGGACAGCTGCTGCGGCTGTCTGAGTGAACGTGAGCCTTAACGCCTCAGGGGAGTAGAGGAAGAACCAGTCCTACGTGAATACCTGCAGAATCAAAACATATTGGGTTGGTAGAGCCAACTTTGGTGATAGTTGCATTTTTCATGAAATTGGCAATCAGGTGGTTTGTTATATAAGCATCAATGAAAAAAATTAGGAAATAAATGGCAGCATGAAGTGCTAGTCAAAGGGTCCATCAACATGAATCACAGAATGGTCAGGGTTGGAAGGCAACCCTGGAGATCACCCAGTCCAACCCCCTGCTAAAGCAGGGTCACCTACAGCAGGTTGTTGCACAGGATCGTGTCCAGGCGGGTTTTGAATGTCTCCAGAGAAGGAGACTCCACAGCCTCTCTGGGCAGCCTGTGCCACTGCTCTGTCACCCTCAGGGTAAAGAAGTCCTTCCTCATATTCAGATGGAGCTGCCTGTGCTGCAGTTTGTGCCCGTTGCCCCTTGACCTGTCGCTGGGCACCGCTGAAAAGAGCCTGGGCTCGTCCTCTTGACACTCACACATGGGATATTCGTGTGCATCTGTATGCATTGATAAGATGAGTTTGAGAAGACTACTCACAATAAGTGTGTGAATTATGCCTATAATCCTAAATGAGTGTCATGGTATGTTGCATCGTATTCTGTTATGTATATGCTGTTTATATACTATAGGAAGAAAATCCAGTTTCTATAAATTTCTAAATATCCTAGTTACGCAGCTGAGAACTACTTATTTTAATCTGAAACATATTGAATAGAGGGTCTGGTAGCTGGTACTATGCAAAAATTCTGTTTGCATTCATCTATGATTTTCTTCAGTCGTTTCTGCTTTTGGGTTCATCATGGCCTTGTATATACCCATTTTGAACTATTGGTAATAAAGTATTTCCACTTTAATCACAGTAGCATAAAGTCTCCAGACATGTATAAGAGATGTTGTTTGTATATTCCGGATAAAGCGTAGTGGAGTAGATAACTCTGTGGTGTAGTATGCCATTTCTTATATACATTTATATTTTCCTTGGATAGCTACTAAGTTAAACGCTAGAAAGAACCTAAGTCAAACACTAGGAAGAAAGCACCGTACAGTATTCTTTTCTTAACTGTGCCATGTTCTAGACTGCAATGCTTAATAGCTAAGTTTTGAGCTCTGGGGGTTATCTCTTTTCCTTCTCAGGTACGTCTTACTAAAGCATGACCCTTACCAAAACAAAAAACCTGTGAACAATGCTGGTGTTCTGAAGGAGGCATTTCCAACTCCCAAACTCCCCAAGCATTTTTAATGTCAGAAGGGAGACATCATTTTACCACCCAATCAATAGGTGGCCCTGCTCTCTCCTGCTCAGACAGGTGCTCTGGGAAGGGCCTCCTCTCCGCTGGTTAAGACTGTCCATTCCTCTGCACTTAGGAAAGACTGGTAAAAGGTGGGAATTGTCCCAGTGCAAAAATCCACTTCTATAAAGTTAGATCATGTCTTGATAGTCTGAACACAATGCCTACAGTAGAAAATGCACAGTATTTCCAAGCTACGCAACATATGACACAGAAGGAGGATGGTGACTAGGGTGATAATGTTGTCCTTCACAAATCTGAAATACATCCTGGAATATCTTTGTTAATTTAATTATCCTCTGATGACAGTATGCAAGATAAAATGGAGCAAGCACCAGATACTCTTCACCTGACCCTGTGGCTCCCTTCTTTGTCAGGATATTTTGCATTATATGGAACTGTTCCTTTCATGAAAAATGGTAGAAAAAACCTACTGTATAAGGGCTACTCAGATTAAATTTATCCAGGGAAATCGACCTCCTTTTGCTTATCCTATAGCCAATGGGGTGAGGTAACTTTTCCTATAATCCAGAACAGCTGAAATATTGTGTAAAGGAGCTGACTATAAAAGAAGCTCTGGGAAATTAGTGCCCTAGGAAAGAGTTAAGAATATCACTGATTATAATGATCAAACTTCATAATTTAAAGAAAACTGTGTGCATGTTGCTCTGACCCTGCAAAGCTCTGGCAAGGGAGTTTATGCTCAGGAAGAACTTTGAGCAAAGTGTAAGCTGCTATACAAACTTGTCCACATAAGGAAGCGCTGTGCCTCAAATATATGCCTATCTGCAGAGCATATGCTTTTCCTATTGCTGCCTTGTGGGCAGGAAGATAATTTTCAGCAGGTCTTTGAGAAGAGTGTGCACTTCTTTACACTGCTTTGCCAACCAAATGGCTATCTGAGATTTTTACGGGACAATTCCACTTTAGCTGGAGGGTCTCTGCAACAAAGGCTGCCTGAAAAAAAACAACATACCTTTGGTGATTCAGGGAGCGCAATGACACCTCGATGTTTTTGGGCCAGCATGATGTTTGGGTGCCTTACCATCCAAATGCTAAGTTTTCCAACTATAAAGACAATTTCTCTCACTTGAATGAGCCCAAAAGGAGATAACATATCGGCATGATATTACTCATATTCATATTAATTCATATGTTCAAATCTTTCCAGGAAACTGAGGCCTATAATTTGATATGAAGCATTCTTGTGTTTTTACCCTTAGTGGCAACATTTTTAATGCAAATAACAGCTATCAAAACATTCAGCTGCAAGCACAGCTTTGGGATTTGCACGTGTAAGCACAGATGTACTCATATGGAGCTCCACTTATTGAAAATGTGGCCCAGTTTATGCTTTGGTTCATACAGGAGGAAGAATTAAGAGGCACTAGTTTGCATGTAAGTCCAGGGATGTCGAGCTCCACATGATAAAATTTTGAAGCAAATAAAATAATAGGAACACGCTGCCATCATTTTCAAGCCCTGTATCACCAGGGCTTAATCCTAGACGTTTTCTTTATCATTGCAACATTTTAATGATTCCCATAACATCTGGATGCAACCATGACTTCAGACCACTTAATCATTTATAAATGCTCTTTTCTACATGTTTTTTATGTTTTGAAAATGAAAGCATTGTCAGAAAACTGTAAAGCCTGGTTGAGTGAGGACCTCAACTTTAGGTCTTCTCAGCCTGCTTTTCCTCCTATTCTGTAGGTGAGCAAACGGTTGCATAGTGTTGGAGGTTGAGTACTGAGCTCCAGCCCTGCTTTTACTTGCCAGGCTTATGAAACTCTGGCTCCCTGCTGCTGCAGTCCTTCATCGTGCTTAGTCTGAGGAAGAACAGTCATTGACAGGCCAAGTTCTCTACATGAGATGTTGGGTACCTGATTTTTCCAAAATACCTTGTCAACCAAGAACTGGCTCCTGACTCATTTCTTCAGTGCTGTGTCCTGACTACCCTTGGAAGATGCCTCTGATGAAATACTGTGTATCCCATTGCCCACTGAAAACTGACTTTTCTTAAGATTAATAGAAGTATTTTAAGCAATTTTTCTATCTTCATGGCCCTTGGAATTTCCTAAACATCTCCAAGCAAAGCTAAGTGATTTATTTTCAGAGCTCAGCAGTTCCTCTTATTTATAGATGTGTGAGGACACTCCTGGCTGTGTAAGAAATCTTAATATAACCAAATCTTCATCCCCCAAATGGCAATGAAGAATACTGCCTAATTCAGCACACATTTTTATAAGCTAACCTTTGCAAGGCAGTAGCTTGTGGATAGCAATTTCTCATCTCCCTTGCTATGCTGCAATTTAGTCCTCTGGAAAGGCCTTTCAGGTAAATTTACCAAAGACAAATGTAATGACGATGATATATTAAAAGCTCCCAAGCTGGTTAATCTTTAGAGGCAATGGAAATTTATTGAGAGCAATAGAACAGCCTGTGCTAGCCTCTGGTCACAAGATAAAAAATGTGTTTATTTTTAAAAACCTGAGTGAGGGTTGAGCTTCACAATCTATTTTCCACACTATTCCACTGAGTTCAAGGAACCTTTGGTGCTAGACAGGGAAAACACACCAGCCTGGATGCCCAGGGCTCTCTGAACACCAGCAGAGTCTCAGTGTCAGAACTGGAATACAAATGCCCAGTAAGGTGAGCCAGGGGTAACTGTTCCTCTGAGGCGCCCGTATTCAGGACTGTCGTGATAACACACGTAGATGCAACACCTACTGTGTATCCATCTCATCCTGTGGGGTACCATGAGATATAACAGCTTACATGATAGCTGAGGTTGTGCTTTACGTGCTTTTTTTTATTAATGGGGAATCTCTAATGCAGAACGGAAGAGATTATTTAAGGATGTTTTTCTCTGGGGAAGTTTATAATCTGTACTGGTTTAAATAGATCACTGAGGGTATGTTAATTTTAGTCCCTTTGTGAACCCCTATGTGATTTTAAGCTTGTTTTCATTTTGGCTTAAACTGCTTTTGAAAAGAAATATCTTGAACTGAAAAGAGACAGTCCAAATCCTGAGAGACACTATCTACAGAAGTTGTCACACCTTCTCAGTAGTAGCAGTGTAACTATTATTCTTATAGCTGTTTGGAAAATTTCCCTTCACAGGCAAGTTTCTGCAGAAAGTTTCTGTAGCAGAGACTATACCCCAAAATGCTCCCATTTTATTTCCCTGGGGTAGCAGCAGTTGGAAGCTCTGCTACTGCTTGTGAGCCAGTTACAAGGGAGGGAGGGAGAGGAATGTTGATCCAGCACTTTGTAGATGGTTACATTGGCTATATAACTAATTTCACTAATGGAACATGAATTTTCACTAATGGGTTATCACCAGAAATACGGTTATAGGTAACAACTCTTCCATAATACACCATTTCTGACTGTGAACAATTGCAAATTACAGAGGGGATGGAAAATACACCAGAACACCTGATTCTCTTTCACCTTGAAGATACCCAATGCATAAGAAAGACTTGAAAATAGATGAAAATATAATCTACCTTTAGACAGAGCTTTTACTCCACCAGAGTGACAGCAGCGTGAGAGAAGGAGGAGCCAAGTTTGGAGTAACAACGGTTGTAGATAAATAAAGAAAATATGGTGTTACTTCGGAAAGTACTAACAGTTGAGAAATGATGTAACCCAGGAGCTGTACTTAGTACATTAAAAAGATTAAAAATGTATATCTATTCTTTATATTGTTGTAATAGCATTTGCTCATGAAATTGTTAACTGCAATTGCTGTAAAGAAGTGTGAAAAAACCTGAGCATCTGAAGCATGATATTGCAAAAACTAGGCAGAAATTTAAAATATCTCATCTATAAGCTTTCAAGCATTACGATTTCTAAGCAGAGGCAATCTCCTAAACCAGACCTCTGTTAAGCCCAGAAAGAAAAGAACTGAAGTATCAGAAGTATGTGTCTGGCAAAAGGTTTATTTTACTGCCCCTAGTTTATGATTGAGAGTGCAATATATACATATAAATACATAAAATGAAATGCAAAAATATCCATATGTTTATTTATAAGTCCAGTTATTATGCTTTACAATCAAAGAATAGCAAGATCAAGACAATATTACTATTGAAATATCCCACTTCAGTCACAGCTTTGTATCTAGTTATATAAATACAAACAGGTAACATAGCTCTACCTTCTGAAATCTGGTGTTGACAAAATTCTTGATCAGGTGGGAGGAAGGACTACAGAAGCATCAGTCTGCACGTAACATCCTAGGGAAATACAGTCCCTAATAATGTAAGTATGGACTGTACTGCAGATAACTGTAGTTTCAAGTATTCTGGTGACCCCAGGCTAGCGATACAGCTGTTTTATATCACAACAGGGAGTTTAATTGTGGTGGTTTCAAATTCAAACAATCCAGAGATTTTGTTGCTATGGCAGCATCAGCCCTCCACTGCAGAAGTCCAAATGCATGTGACACCATTCAAGTCCTTTCACATGTGCCCATTTTATTTCATAATAAAACCTTTGAGAGCCAGCATTTAACCGTGCTAACACAGCCACTGCGTTAAGTAAAGTTCAGGGTACTGTTTTTAGGAAATACGTTTCACAGCATTTAGCTTCATGACAAGAACCATGACTCATAACACTGAAGAATGTTTTCATTGCTAATAATAGGCTGCAATTAATATTTTTCCTGAAAAACAGTTTCTACTGTTACATAAGTCTGCAGGTGATGATCTCAGGGACTATATGATATTTTTATTTCAATCAGTCAGATGCTAGAATATTCTGTAACAATTGAACTGGGTTTTATTTATTCTTATATGAGTCCTATTACTAGAGGAGCACCTTACATCTTCAGTGTATTCGTCCTCTCACTGTCCCTGTGAAGTAGGACGATGTTTATTAAAAGGTCTTTTAAACCTGTGGATCTTGCTTGCCAACATTTTAAATATTTCTGCAAAATGTGGCATTGATATATGTGACATGTGTACGTATGTTGGCTTACCCGAGAAAAACAGCCCTTCTTTTTTTTAGATTGCCACATTATTAACCTGTTTCCTGCTTCAAGGAACTCACAGATGGAGATTAAAAGAGATTTTTATGTGGTCATGGAGGTCTGTGAGGAGGAAAATTGTTCCCTGGTTTCCCAGTTTCCCGTTTAGTGCCATAACACAAGGCTGCTCTGTTCAAAGGCTGCAGCTGGGTGTTGCTGCGCTGTTCTTCCACTTTACCAGGAAACCAGCAGAGCTACATCACTTTCTTGTCATGCTGAAGTCCCTGCAACTTCAAAAAGCCATTTGCAGGTAACTGATTTGTTTTGCTTGGTGGACCGAATGGGTTACCATTGCGAGCTTTACGCTTTCCTGTAGCCGCCCGAGTACAAAACCAGAGGGCTTCTGCATGGCCGTGTCTCACTTTTGACAGATGTTGCAAGATATTGTATGAAATACGAGAGCTTGGGCTGGAGGCAAAGCATTGCACAATGTGAGTGAAGAGACTTTCAAAATAATGTAGATAAAATTATGTGAGAAGATCTCTCAATATTAGAGACTCCTGTGTATGTTTTTCTCCAAATAAGGACTATAGGGTAGCAATAAATAATTTGTACATATGTATGAGTAGCCTGGAAGCATCTCTTAATTCCTCAGTCCGTAAGTCACCAGTCACTTTACTTTTAGAATCATATTTTAGCATATGTTTGGATGTTTTTCTTTGCATAATGATTTTTTTTGCCAGGCCTTAGTAGGTCTTTGTAAATGCATGGCATTTACACGGGCACCTCAGTGTGTTCGTGTTAAGAGTGCACTGCGCTTCATTCCTGTCTATTTCCATAAGAGAAAAATGGCATTTACCTTCAGGTTATGATGGAAAGGATGGCTTGCAACCCTCCCTCCAAGACTGGAATTACTCAAGCTAAAGGGAAAAGAAATCTCCATAGGCAGACTTTATTGAATTATTGCTCTGGAGATTGTATTTTTCTATGAAGTTCAAGGTCTAAGATCTAAGAGAAAGCGAAGTAAGTGAAAGTGGAAGAAGGACTGATGGATGACTGAAAAAGATTGCTTGGATACTGTCTATTTGAAATTGTTTTCCAGTCATGACGTACATAGTATCTTACTTGTTAATTCATTATTTATATCCTTAAATCTAGACATTTATTTAAATGAATACAAAAGTTGAGACAGTTGCAGCCAGAATACTGATGGCCTTTTTATACATTAAAAATAACAGCAGATGCCTCATCAGTCTTTAAAAGAGCTACAGAGTTTGTTCTGAGGGCAGTAAATCTGGCTTTTGTACCAAGCAAATTTGTAGAAACTGTAAGAGACAATATAATCAGTCAGTGAGTAGAGTGTAAATATGAGATACAGGGGAAAAATCAGCTCAAATGTCTTTCTATTTGCAAGTTTATTACAGTGTTTTAAAGGTGTCAATGAGCAGATGATTACAATTGTTTATACATAAGGATTTAAAAAAATCTTTCAAAAAGATTTCTTACCAAAGGCATGTGAATCTGTCATGATCTAAACCAGAAGATATCGCAGGGATTAACATTGTGTTGAAAAATAGGAAACAAATGGTAGGAGTTAATGTTCTGTTTTCACAAATAAATTTCACATTTAATGAAAATCTTGCCATTCATCTTGAAAGGGTAGCACTTGAACTGGGAAGGATGCTAAGAAGAATGGCAGCATTGACTGCAAAGTGGAACAACTTCCACAGAAGAAAAGCAACTAACCTCCAGCCCTTCAACTTGGAAAACAAACTGTGGAGGGAAGATGGGGGGGAGACGTGATAAATTTTATAATACCATGAGTAGTTCAGAGAAGGTGATTAAGGAGTGGCTATTCATTATTTCTCACAGTATGAAAAGTACAGAATATTCAGGGAAATTACTGGGTGTCAGGTTTAAGAGCAAACAAATGCAAGTTCTCTTTCCACAGGGTACATGATTAAATCATTAAACTCAATGCTGCAGAATGCTATCGAGTCCAGAGTATAAAGGTCTTCAAAAAGGATTTAGAAACAGTCATTGGAGACCCTCTAGCTCATGACATCCTAATTCAGGTGGTTGCAAAATGAAGCCCGTAATGAATGACTTTGAAGACACTAAGTTGAGGATTTACCTCTGATATTTGTGTTCTGATAGTCAACTTGAAGTAAATGTGACATATTAATCCTGTAATTGTTTCCCAGGAATATCTTTTAAATGTTGTAGATGAAAAACAACTGCAGCAAGGCTATCAGGTTGAGGGAGGTGATTCTGCCCCTCTACTCTGCTCTGGTGAGACCCCTCCTGGAGTCCTGCATCCAGCTCTGGAGTCCTCAGAACAGTAAAGACAGGGACCTGTTGGAGCGGGTCCAGAAGAGGGCCACCAAAATGACCAAAGGGCTGGAACACCTCTCCTGTGAGAACAGGCTGAGAGAATTGGGGTTGTTTAGCCTGGAGAAGAGAAGGCTCTGGGGAGACCTTATTGTGGCCTTTCAATATTAATGGGGGCTGATAAGAAAGATGGGGACAGAATTTTTAGTAGGGCTTGTTGCAATAGGACAAGGGGTAATGGTTTTAAACGAAAAGAGGGTAGATTTTGATTGGACATAAGGAAAAAAATTTCTACTATAGAGTTGGTGAAACAGTGGAACAGGTTGCTCAGAGAAGTGGTAGATAGCCCATCCCTGGAAACATTCAAGGTCAGGTTGGATGGGGCTTTGACCAACCTGATCTAGTTGAAGATGTCTCTGTGCATTGCAGCGGGGGTGGACTAGATGACCTTTAAAGGTCCCTTTTAACCTGCACTTTCTATGATTCTATGATACAAAGACACTGTCACCTTAGTGAACACCTGTGAGTAGGCGCCAGAGAATTGTTTTGCTTGAGAAATTTGAATATCCTTATGGACACTATGAGTCATTATTTGTGTTTTATTGCTGTGAATAAATAAATACATGCCTTTTTCTCAGCAAAATTCTGCGAAGACATCTTTCCACACAGCTACATATGAGACGTGGGATGGATTCTTGTTTCTGTTTTGTTGTGTGCATGAAACATTACATACTACCCTAATCTTTGGAGGAGAAGTCTGGCTCATTCAGCACTCCTTTGGCTGACTAAGAAATGATGCCAGGAAGTTTTAATGTCAGTCTCTGCAGTGTCTTTTTTTAGGCAGATTAGCAAGAGTTCCCTCTTAGATTCTTATAGCAGATGTTGTTATACTGCTGGAGCTCAAAACAGAGTGCAAAATATCTCTCTGGAAGGCTGAAGTTAGAAATGTGGGTGAAAAGAAATACAGGATTCTTTCTTCCACTCTGGCTCTGTACTGTTTTCTTCCCTAAGCCTGTCCAGAAAGATACTTTTGCAGTTTATTCATTTGCAAAAACTATTTAGTTCCTAAGGTTGAAAAAAACCTGCCAGTTTGGAGGCATGAAATTCCTGATGCATCCAGCTGAGCTGCTAATGCGATGAATCACCTGCAGCATACAGTGCTGGGCTCAGCACCACTTTGCTTTCAGCCTTATCAGGCTGCTAATGTTTGGTCCTTTATGCAAACCCATGGGGTACAGGTATCATCTCATATGAGCAACACTCCCTCCTGTGAAGTGGGTCATGTCTAAATACATCCAAATGCACCATCTGGCATCTGAGTTAGCAGCAGGTATTGGCTTCCTCTGAAGAGAAAGAGTTCAGTTTAAAACCAGCAAGCACTTTCCTTGTTGTGGGGTAAAACTGAGGGAAACCCACAGATTCATTAAGGACTTAATGACCAAATTAGCTTTGGCAAATGAAAGCAAAAGAGAGCAACGCTTAGAGCAGGATTAATCTTATCATGTGCAGTATGACTCTAGAATGATCTTTTCACATGGTATTTTTCTTACATGTATGTGAAGAGCAGATAGCTCACTGTTTTTGACTGTTTTCCACCTGAACTGAGGCTTTTTTACTCTTCTCCCTACTTTTCGGTTCAGTCTGGCTTTCCTCTCTTGCAGCAGCATCATGGTTTGCTCTTTCCCATCTCAAACATCTATTCTTGACCTTATTTGTTTCTCCAGTCCCTTTCCCATCTTATTTCACCACACTCAAGTGATTCTGCATTCTAGAACTTATTCATTATTTTCAGTCTCATTTACAGCTTGTGGCTCATGGAGGTTTTGTCCAGCCCACTGCCTTCCTTCTTCAGAGTCACATCTCAGAACCAGTGCACCATTTCCCTCAGCCTGGTCTAGGGAGGTAGATTAAATTTCTTAATGGTTGGGACGTACACACGTACAGGGTAAGGAGAAAAAGGGCAACGCTCACATTCAGGCTGCGGAGCCTGCTCCCAGAACCAGGCACCATGCTTACAGGTGCAGCCACGACACACAACAAATATGCCAAGGTCCTGGCCAGGGACATGTGGAAGGATGTAGAGGGAGTTTGCGGTAAGGAACCGCAGGCTGGTCAGGTAAGTGTTGTAACTACTGGGACAAGTTTCATCTGACCATCACACTCTCCAATTGCTTAGTTTAGAAGACATAGGAAATGCACAGCCTGGAAAGGATGAACAGTAGCTCTTTTAATTTTTGTTCTGTTCATGTAACTGTAAGTGGCATCAATAAATGAGGGATACTTCGGAAAGGCTGCTAACCTACCTGCTTTAATAACCTCTGAAATACTGAGATTAATAACTGACACTTGGGGAAAAGGAGGGAGAGTAATCTTATTTTGCTTTGTAAATCAGAGTAAATGTGGAACTTATTGAAGAGTAGATGGATAACACAAATCTGTTGGTTTTAGTCACTGCCTAGATCGTCATTGACATTTGGAAGACCTTATGTAACACTGTTGATTATAACAACTATTAATTAAATCAGGGGGAGGGAGGTATTGTTTTTTGTTTGGTTGATCTTTTCCCCCAGAAATTCACCAGTGTTTTTTTAAAATACATCCAAGAACTCATCACTCCATAGATGTTTTATTCTTTCCACAGAGTGAGACCATAGGCAGACACAACCAGAAATATCCCGAGTTCCCTGGAGGAGAGGTGGCCGTACTTGTTTATCACTTGCAACCCAGAAAGAGAGAAGCCTGCTTTCTGCATGGTTTGGAGCAAGGATAGAACTGGTCCCTGAGTGAATAGCAAATGGAGTTGAAACATCCTGCTGCAATGCAGGGTTTATGGTCCTGCAGCCTGAATAACTATCATCACAACATGAAACAGGACTGAGAACGAGAGACCTGGCAGAGGAGGAAGAGGGCAGGTGTTGTCCTTGTTTGGGGGTAAAAATGGGATCATAATCCTCCCTCCTCAACCCCCTCACTGCTTTTCTCCTCAATAGGTTTTAAATGTGGAACATGTATTTGATGCAGTTGCTAGCGCTGAGAAATTAGCAAAAGTGGTTGAACAAGCATGCTGTCCTGTTAGGTATTAATTTAATTCACTTAGAAGATTTTAAAGCAAAATTCCTTAGGTTTTCATCTTGAATAAAGGTGACTCAGATGAGATCTTTACCCTTGGGCTGCAGATTGCAATTCAGGCTGCCAGCATGCAGGGAACATAAGAACTGATTATTCCTTCTACCTGGACAATTAAGACTAATGGGCAAGGGAAGAGCTGAAGCACCATCCCAGAGCAAGGCTAGGAGCTGTAATAGTTCCTTCCCCTTGAGTTATTAACCCACAGGGTAGATGCGCAGCTAACCCCTTGGTCAAGATGGTAATCTCAGACAGGAGATGTCTGATTAGCTAGCTATTTCTTCTGCTATGACAGTAGAAGTCCTTAGCAAATGGCACAGGTATAAAATCTGAATATATGACATGAAAAGTTAGGATTTAAGTGTGCAGAACAAAAAGGAAGTGTTCTAGCTCACCTTGGAAATTGGCACACACATAAAATAGTGACCAAGGGGATGAACAAATGAATTGCTTCCACAGTTCTTGCAACTGATTTTCCTAACGCATTTGAAAACAATTCTCTTTGACCTGTGATGCACAAATCTCACAGGACTGCCACAGAACTCAGTGCTGCCTCCAGATCTTCTTGGTCTACTTTTGCTTCCTTTGCTGCTCTATTCAGTAATTTTTAAGATATCTGAGCAGGAATCCTTGGCTCGGAGATATTTGGCATGCTTTCTGAACCCCTTGAAACTAAAGTAAAATACCTGACAACCTAGACTTGACTTGAACCTGCTATTAGCAAGAAACAACTTGGCTTATGGTAATATAAAGGTGAAAAGGTGAACTGAGAGTAATGGGTGAAATCTTGCTCTCAGTTTCATCTGCGTGACATCCCTTCATTCATTGAAAAAGCCTAAATGTACCTCGGGGTCAAACTTGTCTACTGTGAGGAAAGAAGAAGAGCAGGAATGCTAAAGGCTCTTGGGAATTAATGAAGTTCTGGAAGGGAGAGTGATGGATGGGTGTTCATTCTCTAGCTTTCTTGGGCTGATGGCAGGCTACGATCAGTTTTTAAGCTAGTCTACACCTCCTCCTTCAACAGACATGATATGATAAGCATGTTAGCCATACTCTGATGCCTTACACACCAAACCCTTGAAGGAATTTAGACAAGAGAACATTTTTGTTTTCAGTTCTGGATTTGACTTGAGCTTGATCTCTGCATAGACCTTATCTGATTTTTCTTGGATGATTCCTTCCAACTTTCTAGGAGGCATCCATGAATAGTCAGGTAGCTGACATTAACCTTCCCTGATCTGGATGCCCTTTTGGGCTTTTGCAACATGCCACAAAAATGTGGCACAGATCGCTACGTGCAGCTTTGTCTGAACCATGTGTGGAAGTGATGACACACTAGCTTGCCATTACAGCTCAGACTTTAGGTCACTTTTTCACTTTAAAAGCAGTTTTGAGCAAAGAATTTGGTGTCTACTAATAGTCACATTTATTAATAGTCAGTCACATTCTGGCACTTCGAAATCCTCTGTCTATCGAGACAAAGGCAGTACAAGTCAGAGGACCACAATTTCTCTGCCAATTACTTTTTTCCCTGGAGCTAGATGGACTCCATTCAGAAATCGGAGGACAGTTTATTTCCATGCCTCTTGGATTCTTGGTCTGTTTAATGAGCTAACAAGGAGCCCACCTCTTGGGTTTTATGATAATGTAGCCATATTATCTCTTGTTTACAATATCTCTGCTACAGTTTATGATCTGGCATTTGTAATGCAACACAGCAAAAAGGTAGAAATTAGGAAATTATACAAGAAAGTTACAGAAAAACTAAAAAGATAATCAAAGACCAAAACCCACCACCACCAAAATCAACAAGCATTTTCCATTGACATAGAATCAGAATCATAGAATAGTTGGGATGGAAGGGATCTTTAAAGATCATCTAGTCCACCCCCCTGCAATGAGCATGGACATCTTCAAACAGACCAGGTTGCCCAAAGCCCATTCCATTGAACACTTCCAGGGATGGGGCATCCACAACTTCTCTGGGCAACCTGTGCCAGTGTTTTAACCACTCTCATAGTAAAAATTTTTTTCCTTATGTCCAGTCCGAATCTACCCTCTTTCAGTTTAAAACCATTGCCCTTTGTCATATCACTACAGGACTCAGTAATAAGTGGTCCCACTCCTCAAGCCTGTCAAGGTCCCTTTGAATGGCATCCCTTCCTTCCATGTCACGACTCAGCTTGCTATCATCTGCAAACTTGCTGAGGGTGCACTCAATCCCACTGTCTACATCATTGATGAAGGTATTCAAGAGTGTTTGTCCCAGTACAGACCCTTGAGTAACACCACTCATTACTGGTTTTCACTTGGACATCGAGCAATTTAACTGACTCTGGATGCAGCCACCCAGCCAATTCCATCCATCTAACAGTCCATTCATCAAACCGATAAATTTCCAATTTAGAAGTAAGACTGTTGTGGGGGACCATATCAAAGACCTCACAGAAGTCTAGGTAGGTGATATTCATAGCTCTTCCCTTGTCTGCTGATGCAGTCACTCCATCGTAGAAGGGCACTAGGTTAGTCATGCATGATTTGTCCTTGGTGAAACCATGTTGGCTGTCTCTAATTACTTCCCTGTCTTCCATACCTTTTGACTTACCTTCCAGGAGGATCTGGTCTGTGATCTTATCACACACAGAGGTGAGGCTGACTGGTTGGTAGTTCCCAGGGTCCTCCTTTTTCCCCTTTTCAAAAATGGGTGGATGTTTCCCTTTTCACAGTCACTGGGGACTTTGCCTGACTGCCATGACTTTTGAAATATGATGGAGAGTGGCTTGGCAACTATACCAGACAATTCCCTCAGTACCCTGTGATGCATCTCATCAGTCTCATGGACTTATGTATGTTCAAGTTCCACAGGTGGTCTTGAACCTGATCTTCACATAACCATGAGTTCTGAATCAACTTCTGAGGAAATTAACTGCTTTTAAAATTTGGTATTTATTCCCACCTCAGATATGCTTGTGAATGAATAACAAAAAATCATTACAGTTTGCAGACAGCAGGAGCATCAAACCAAAACTGTAATTCTTTTCTTACTCAGAAAATAGGGATTTTATCTGCTTTATTTCTTTCTGAGTGTATTTAAATCAGATAGTCTATCAAAATTTATGAACTGCTGGAAACTGAAGGTAGCTCCTTTTACCTTTCATACCTGGCAACTGCATTATACTGTCTCAACAAGTTAAATGAGAGAAAAGAAGATAACAAAGTCTTAAGTAGTGATGGTATAAATATTTTATTCAGGATTTTTTTTGCTGTCTTATTTCTGTGGTTTTTAAAAAAGATCTCCAGCTGAAAGCTGTTCAAAATCAAGCGTATCAAATAAAGCAATACCAAAGAAATTTTAACATGCGTTAGCTTGACCAATTGGGAATAAAGCCAGGTACTTACTATAAAAATATGGCCATCAAAATATATAATGTCTTTAAAAAACGACCAAGAGGCTTGTTAGTCTCATCATTTAGCAGTAGGGAGAAATATAAAAAGAGAATTAAAAACAGATTAGGTAACTTGAGTAGAGGGCAATCTTGAGAAAATGTGACCCTTTGTGGCTTTTTTTTGTGGCCAAGAATCAAAATACAGTTTTCAGAGTCTGTGGCCAGGGACTAATAGGCCAGACAGGAAAGCTATGGTGACCTTTCATCTGCTAGCATGAGTTGTTCCTGTTGTGTACCCCCAGGTGCACTAGTTTCACCTTGAGCATCTCAGGCAGTGGGCTTTGACCATACTCAGAAGACTTTTTTAAAGTTTTTGTGCCATGAAAATGGATGTTTTCCCCTTCAATAATGTTTAATTCTTTCTTCCCCAGCGTGTTTTTAAATACTTTCCAAACAACTCATCTCTCCTTGGTATTTTTATCCTTTCTCGATGAGACTGTCAAAACCTCTCACACCTGGCTTACTGCCGTTCTTATCAGAGTCAATTGCTAAAGCACTTGGTGTTACAGCTTTTCATTTGTTGAAGTCGGTGGATGTGACTACCGGCCTGACAGATGCTGTGGAAAATCTGCACTGTCCTTTTTGGATTCAACTTTCTGTGGAAATCTACAATTGCTTGCATTTCTGGCAACTGCGGCAGCAATAAAGAAGCTTGCACTTGGATGCAGAAAATTTGATGTGACCTTATTTTGGAATTTAAAACAGAACGACACAAGCTTGGCTGAAAAAAATACAACACCCTGCATCTGCACTCCTTCCATACAGTTTCACAAGCAGCCAATGCAGCCTTTCCCACTGTGTGAGCAAGGCAAATATATAAATTAGAGTAACAATTATTTTCCACCAGGAATGCCAGTGTTGATTTTCAGTCAGCACGACCGATCCCAGCACCATGCATAATTTAGCCATTTTAAAGGTATTGAGCTCTAATTAGATTTGCTTCCATGTAAGTAGTTAGATTACCTCTGCATATTCCAAACTCAGTGCTCCCTGAGCTCTGCCTGAGAGTTAAGCTATTAAGAATTAAGCTATTACCACAAAAATAATGATTTAGACTTCCAGGGAAACCCCCCTCTGAGACTTGCTTTCAAGTGCCTTTTCACACTGGCTTCAAAAGGCTTGTTTACCACATTAAAAAGGAATTGTGTCTAAAATGTAGAGAATGTAACAAATTAATACAAGATACGTATTATTGTGTCCAAGGGCCTGGTCCCACAGACATAAAACACAGATTTAACCTTGTTCCCAGTGAACTGCTTGGTTCAGTCAATGGTTTACTCATAGGAATAATACTCTGCACCTTTTTCTGTATGCAAGCTCAGAGCCTTCTGTTTAGCAAATCATACCGATTGCACAGATCCTTGATAATAGCGGATGGGAATTCTTTGTCTCTTGTAGTTTGTATATTATTTAAGTTATTGCTAGATGAAAGAATATAGAATATTGCTACAACTGTTGCAATGGATTTCTACCTTAGATTTTCTCCTAAAATGACCTGTTTATGATCATTCAAAAGAGGAACACAGATTTTTTTCATTACTTCTGATAATGACTAAGATACTGGCCAGAGAGCAAGAAACTCTTTTTATACTAAGTTTTCAGGAGGGAATGAGAAATCCATTATAGTTGTCTGGACCAGTAAATGACATACAGTGGCTAGAAACCTGCATCAGTTCCTCAGAGGAGACCTAGAGGATTCAAGAACGATGGTCTCCCAGGAACCTGGTGGTACTTGCACCAGTGCTGATTTGATGACCCTCCTAAGCAATTCCATCTTCCATTAGCAATTTGATATTCAAGCACCACTTTTGGAGCACGGGTGATCTTGAGCCTGTTTTGGAACAAAAGGACGATGATATGGATGTCAGAGTCCTGACTGCACAAAGAGGGTCTGCAGACTCTTCCCTCACCACCCCAGGGATTTAGCGGCCTGTGTGTTGAAGGCCAGCCCTGATACGGTGTGGCTGTGTATCCTGGGACCAGGGTGCTGTGGAAAGAGCTGTGTGGGAAAGCTGTGAGAAGCCTTGGCAAGGGCCTTCCCTTCCTTGGCTCAGGAGCTGCACTAAAGGTCAGGCACTCACCCTGGGTCGTTGCCTGAGCTATGTTGTAGGTACCTGTCTGTGCCTGGTCTCGTGGCTTGCTGATTCTGACCCTGCCTTTCCCACTTGGCTTCCCAGCTTGACCTCAAACCTGCCTTGCCACTGTACACCTCTCTGCCAGTCTGCACTCTCAGCTGACTTGGGTTAATTTCGTTCGACTTGCTCTGCTCTTCGCGTTCGAGTGCTGTGGGACTGCACTCCTGCTGGCGAGGTCCCTGCTCCTGCCTGCCTTGCTGGCACTCTTGGCTCCCAGCTTCCCTTCCCAAGTGGAGGAAGCTGCTGCTGCTCTCCAACAGTGAGGGCTGTAATCCAGCAGTTGTACCCTTGCACCATCGTTCTGAGTAGCAATACTGCACTAAGGGACCCTACAATAAATGAAGGTGACCAAGGCAGCTGAACAGGACCATCTGGTGCATGCAGGAACTGAACAAGACCCTGTTCGTGATGGCAGTCTTCACAGGCACCCCACTCCAGCCCCTAAAGCTGTTATCAGTAGCATGTGGCAGAAGTCTGGCAATGAAATTTGTAGCAGCTGAAGCCTTGGTCTGGCTGGAAAGAAACCTGTATTTTAAACATCCACACTAGGAAGTTGTGTTAAAGCCAACATTATTATATCCAGTTGTGTCTGGAGATGGAGAGAAAGACAGATGTGCATGTGAGAAGCAGGAGCCATGAGCTGAGAAAGAAGCTCTGTAATGAGTTCAAATTAGATTAAATTAACGAATGCAAACTAATGCTTTGGAGAAAAAGAATCCTACCTATACTTGTGCAATGATAGGTTTTTAATTACTTATTACCATTGGGGAAAGACATCCTGCAGTCTCTGCATTTAGCTCTTTGAAAACATCAGTGGAAAGCAAAAGGCAGATCAAATGACAGGAATTATTAAGGAAGGAATAACTAGCAAAACAGGAAACATCATTATGCTTCAGCATAAATCCATGAATAGCGTGTGTGGTTTTCGTTCTCTGATCTCTGATAGAGTATAACTAGAAATAGAAAAATGGAAAAAGGATGATCTTCTTGCATTAGCCTTGGTGTGGTAGCAAATGCCTTACATGATTTTTTTTCAATGGCCCAGATATGCTTTTTAGCAGTTTTAATCCCTTTGAAGCTGGCTGTTATAGCTGTGAGTGGCACTTTGTGTTGAGTTTGCAGCACTTGAGTTCTTTCTCTCCAGGCCATTAGACAGCAATTCTTACAGTACTCTTGAGGCAATTCTCACTAGACTGAATTATGTTTAGTGCTAATTTTGGGGAAAAGGTCAAGCATATAGCTGGGAAATGTTTCCGTCCATCTGTGATGTGCCAGCCACATAAATAAACTTCCCATTTTTCTTTTCTTTTACTAGCAAAACCCCATCAGGACACAAACTCATCCTATTTCATAGCAAAATTTCTGAGCCGTGCTCAATAGTTGAAATTTCTCAGAAATTCTCCTGACCCAAGTAGGAAATCAGCCTGCAAAACCCACAAATATGGAGCTGCAGCATATGCAAAGTTTCTGCATCAGTACAGTCTAATATTTGAATCACAAAGCAGTAGGGCTAGTTGCATACCTGGCTGCAAGCTACTGGCTCGCTTGCTCCTTCTCACTCGAGAACTCAGCAGAAATACGGCACCTATCTTGCCAGAGATGTATCTTACAAGTATGCCACACGGCAGGAAAGCAAGATTAGCAGGTAAAGCGAAAACTGGGATGGGGATTTCCTCTCCTATTTTCCATCAGATATTCCTGATCTGACAGCATTTGGGCTCTCCAAGTGCTCAATATTAGCCCCACATGCTTTTATATCCTATATGGGCCATTCTCTTGCAGGAGAGAAAAGGAGGTTGCTTGAGGTTACCAGGGCTGTGGAACACAATTGAAATGACCATCCTTTCTCTTGCATGGAATTTCTGATTTTATTGCAAGACAAACACACCCAAATTAACGTACTCATGCACCTTATAAATATTTTAAGTAAAGACAAATTAGTAATAGTTGTTCATTTTTTGACTAGATCTTTTACACTCGTCCAGATCAGGAGCCACAGTCTGATCTCACAAATTTATAACAGGGTAAGTTTTTTCTTTTAAAATTTAATCCTTATTTATACAAGAAGGAGAGAGACAAGAACCAAGCCCCACATTTCCATCAGGAGGCCTTTTTATTAAAGTTGTCATTCTAGCTTTCTCATTCCGTGTCTGTAAATTTACCTGCAGCAGTTATGATATTAGTCTTTTTAAGTGTTTGCACAGCATTGAGGAAGCCTCTAATGGTGAGCTATCAAGAAAAAAAAAAAAAAGCTTGTTCAGTTTTCTGATGTGCAGCCCGCAACCTCTCCCTTAAGTGGGTCAGATTTTTCATCAGCTGCCATGCTCCATTGCACAGCAATTCTCCAAAGAAATAGAGCAGCCAAAAAAGGGTCTGAGAGTCAAAAATCAAATATATTTGAAAATGTTCTAGGGAACATACTTTGTGAAGACATTACTCGTGTATGTATGATAGCACGGCAGGTCACTGATGGCCCATTCGTTATGTATCACCCTGTGAGGTGTCTGCCTACATGGCCTCAGCGTTACAGTAAGCTTGTAGCAGTAATCAAACCCAGAGTAATATCAGTGCTTGCACTAGAGGTACCTGTGAGATGGAAAGTAAACAAGACCTTTGGTTTTGGTTTTGCCAAGTTGATTTTGCATGACGTATTAATATATTCTGTATTTTGTTGGTACATTAAATGTATACTACAGCGTACATCCCCTTCCTTTGGGAATGTCATCACTTATCAAGATGCTAAAAATGGCTTTAGAGAGGATCTAGCATCACTATGCACTAATTTTTCCTCTGTGTGTATGTCTGTGTAACAATTTTGGCAGCTGCCTTGGAAAATCTACTGTACATTTTCCCTCCAAATTATCTTCCCCCTGCCCGCCTCATTTTTTAGAACCATGGGTTTCAGACAAAATTAGGTCCACATAGGGTAATAACTTGTGTGAGTTCAGGTGAGATGACTGAGAAAGTAGGTTTTTTTCTGCTTACTGTTACTGGTAGTGAAGGTGCCAAATTCTACTCCCCCTGTTCCTCTTAGCTCAGCAAGTGGCCCCAGCCATTTTCAGACATTGAGGGTGTCACTGAATTTGGCTTTGTGAATTAGAGCAGTGCAAATCTGGCAGCATGCAAATAAATAGCAAAGACTGAGAGGCAGGGCCCTCGAAAGACTGGTATCTCATATTGAAATGTCAGAAATAGGTATTACTGGATATATGAAAAAATTCCTCTGTGAACAAAGGGTTTAGACAGGAATTCATCCTTAGTCTCTGAGAGACTGTCACATCATGGGAAATAAACACAGATTTAGGTCCAAAATAATTATATCACAGTTTTAGAAAATGCAAAGTGGAAGCAATCTAATTGAAAACTCTTTCCATAAGCAGTAAAAATGTACCCAAAATTTGAGTGAAAACTATTGCTCGTCTAAAATATCTCTTTTTTTTTTTTTTTTTTTTTTTTTTTTAATAGAGTTTAAATAGGACAGTTCTGAACTGAAAGAAGAACAGAAAAAAACATCTAAAAATAGCCAGCCACTATTAGCAGTTGCCAAACATGCCTTGGAACTGTAATATAATTCAGCCTGGCCTGGAACAAAACCCTTCCTTCAAATCACAGTCCCCAGGTGCCAAGGTAATAATGAGATATGTTAGAAAACATACAAAAATAAAAAATCAGATGATACCATGGGCACACTAAGCAGATGCAGAATTAATGACACTTGGAGGACTTCATCTGAGGATACTTTCTCCACACACCAGAAAACAACACTCTGAAACCTGTATCTGGAAAACCAGGTATTCACCACCTTTTGTCCATTTTCAGGCAGATTTGATTGAATCAGTAAGGCAGGGAAAACTCGGGACTTCAGCAGCTGGAGAAGCTTAAACGTGTTCTTGAAGGGATTTGGAAGTCATTAAAGAGGTGGGAGTGGGAGAAAAAAATAAGGGCTCCTCTCCCTATGGCACTGTGATTCTGCGTGTTGTGGGGAACTTGAAATAGGAAATGGGAATTTGCTCATAAGCATTTTCTCTGAAGTTAGATTTGCTCAGCGTCAAGGAAATGGTTTTGTTATTCTTTCAATAGTGACATGTGTCTTAGTTACTCCTTCTAAGTAAAGTAATTATAACTTAGGGGATGGATGGGATCCACCCAAGAGTACTGAGGGAGCTGGTGGAAGTGCTCACTGAGCCACCTCCCGTCATTTATCAGCAGTCCTGGCTAACCGGGGAGGTCCTGGTGAACTGGAGGTTAGTCAATGGGATGCCCATCTACAAGAAGGTCAGGAAGGAGGGTCTGGGGAATCACAAGCCTGTCCACCTTCCCTTGGTGCCAGGGGAGGTTGTGGAGCAGGGCATCCTGGCACCAGCACGTGGCACATGCAGGACGCCCAGGGGATCAGGCCCAGGCAACATGGGGTTATGAGAGGCAGGTCCTGCTTAACTAACCTGATCTCCTTCTATGTCAAGGTGACCCTTCCTGAATGAGGGAAAGGCTGTGGATATTGTCTACCTAGACTTTTGTAAAGCCTTTGACACCATTTCTTGTAGCATTCTCCTGGAGAAACTGGCTGCTCATGGCTTGGATGGGTGTGCTCCACACTGGGTAAAAAAATGGCTGGATGGCCAGGCCCAAAGAGTGGTGGTGAATGGAGTCACATCCAGTAGGTGGCCAGTCAAAAGTGGTGTTCCCCAGGGCTTGGTCTTGGGGAAAGTTCTGTTTAATATCTTTATCAATGATCTAGATGAGGGGATTGAGTGCACCCTCAGTAAGTCTGCAGGTGACACCAAGTTGTGGGGGAGGGTTGACCTGCCGGAGGGCAGACAGGCTCTGCAGAGGGATCTGGACAGGCTGGACCGATGGGCCGAGGCCAGTTGTATGAGGTGCAACCAGGCCCAGTGCCGGGCCCTGCCCCTGGGTCACACCAGCCCCACGCAGCGCTACAGGCTGGGGCAGAGCGGCTGGGAAGTGCCTGGTGGGAAAGGGCCTGGGGGTGCTGGTCACCAGCCAGCTGGACGTGAGCCAGCAGTGTGCCCAGGGGGCCAAGGTGGCCATCAGCATCCTGGCTTGTATCAGAAGCAGTGTGGCCAGCAGGACCAGGGCAGTGATTGTCCCCCTGTACTGGGGCACTGGTGAGGCTGCACCTCAAATACTGGGTTCAGTTTTGGGCCCCTCACTGCAAGAGGGATGTAGAGGTGCTGGAGTGTGTCCAGAAGCAGACAACAATGCTGATGAAGGGTCTAGAGAACAAGTCCTATGAGAAGCAGCTGAGGAACCTTGGGTTGTTTGGTCTGGAGAAAAGGAGGCTCAGGGGTTGCCTTATTGCTCTCGGCAACTACCTGCAAGGAGGTTGTAGTGAGGTGGGTGTCAGTCTTTTTTGCCAGATAACAAGTGATAAGAGAAGAGGAAATGGCCTCAAGTTACATCAGGGGAAGTTCAGATTGGATATTGGGATAAATTTCTTCACTGAAAGGGTTGTCAAGCTTTCCAACAGGCTGCCCAGGGAAGTGGCTGAGGTATTTCTGGTGGTATTTAAAAGATGTGTAGATATGGTGCTTAGGGACACGGTTTAGTGGTGGACTTGGCAGTGTTAGGTTTACAGTTGGACTCAATTATCTTAAGTCTTCAACCTAAACAATTCTATGATTCTGTGATTCTATGATTGTAATTCTGCACCTGGGAGGATCTTTTGCACCTGGGATGGTGTAATCCTGGATGTAGATGTAGACATGGGGGGAAAAGAGGCTGGACTGCATCCTGTAGAGAGGGATCTGGGGGTTTTGGCTGATGATAATCTCAATATGAGTCAACAATGTGCCCTGCCAGCCCAAAGGGCCAACTGTAACCTGGGGTGTATTAGATACACTACAACTAACCAGTAAAAGTAAGTGATTGTCCCACTATACCCAGCACTGGTGCAGCCTCACCTTGAGTACTGTGTGCAGTTTTGGGCTCTATAAAAATATTAGAATGTGTCCACACGGGAGTAACATGGTGAAAAGAGTAGATGGCATGACTTATGAGGAGTGGCTGAGGATACAAGGTTTGCTCATCTTAGAGGAGACTGAGGGGTGACCTCATTGCTGTTTACAACTTCCTCATCAGGGGGAGCGGAGAGGGAGGTGCTGATCTTTTCTTTCTGGTGTCTGGTGATTGTATGCAAAGGAATGGCTTAAAGCTGCATCAGAGGAAGTTTAGACTGGACATTAGGAGAAAGCTTTTCACTGAGAGGGTGGGCAGTCACTAGAACAAATGCCCCAGGGAAGTGGTCATGGCCCCAGGCTTGCTGGTGTTCCAAGCTTTTGGACAATGCTCTTAGATATATAGGTTTAACTTCAAGGCTTCCCTGTGTGGAGTCAGGAGTTGGATTTCATGATCCCTGTGGATCTCTTCTAACTTGCAATATTCTGTGATTCAATTCTGTGTTTCAGTGATCGTATTTCAGCACAGTTGGGGGAAGGATCTGAGACTGGGACCCCCACAGTGGTAGACACAAATTAAGGGAACAGCCTGTAGTCCAAAATGTTACTACGTGGCAGGGTCCAAGCACAGCTAGAAGTGAAGGTCTCAGTTCAGGCTTGTACAATGAGGTTTCTACAGTGCGAGTGTCTATGTGAGAGTCTGGTGGTGAGGGTGCTATTATAATGAATGGTGAGCTACTGTAGGGTTCAGTTGCTTAAAAATGGGTTCTTGGTACTGTCTGAGATGTCTCCTTACCTCTGGAGCATCCATGCAGGACTATGTATATGACATAGGACCCTCAGGAAATATTTACTCTTCCGGAACACCAACCGGACACTAAGCAAGGTAAGATACTTCCAGTGTGGACACTAGATCCAGAATCTATGAATCCTCCCCATGTCTCCTGGGGAACTTGTCCTTGCAGTGGATGAATCTATAGGATTATTGAATGGATGTCAGTGTCTGCATGCCCAACTACATTGACATGTGGTTCAGTTGCCTAGACAAGGTTATCTACATCACCATTTGGCCACCCTCAAGTATTTATCTAGTGCCAGTTGAGGTGACCAGGATGCCTTACCTGGACAAGCAGATTTATCTGTCATTTCAGACAGGCAAATACCTTGCAGAGGTCCTGTCCCATATCTTCCAGCCTTGTACACACCATCACAAATGGTAATGGATGCCCATGCGTGAGCAAGTAAATGGAGCCCCTAGCTTAAGGACATCCTGCTTGGTCTTTAGCAGGATCTTGGCCCTGCTGCAGGACACAAATTCCCTGTAAACAATGTGTAACAGCTGCGCTCGGGAGTCTCAAATAGCACAAGACGCATTTAAGAAGCTGAACCGACCCTTCAACCTCTTTTATGATAATGGTGCCATAGAGAGCTGCCTCATCATAGACACCTACACTGTACACACCTAAATTTAGGTGCCTGAATCATGTCTTATAAATAGATTCTAATCCCATCACTAATGCTGCCTTCTTTAGTTAGAGCATTTCACTGCTTCACCTCAGTTGCAGTATCTGTACAGCACCAACGTTATGTAAACCATGAGGAGCTCCAGTTTATCTCATTAGTCCAGCAGTCTGCACGAGATCTGTATGAAGGCACACCAAGAGTAAAAGAGAGTTGGGAAGAGAGTCTGAGAGCCGGTCTGCGAGTGTGTGACTGGAAAGCTAGCTGCAATCAAAGAAATTCAGGAAATATTTCTCTTGGTTAAAAAAAGAGGAGCTTTTCCTGACATTGTTCCACATGGTTCATGGAACAAATGAAAAGGAAGAGCTGTATATAACTAAGTTGCAGTGCAATAAGGTGTTGAGTACGAGCTGTTGCTTAAGTTTCTTCTAAATTTTAGAAAGAGTTTTGAAGGTACTTGTTGTTATTCAGGTGTGACAGAAGGATTTACCCAACCTGGCATGCTGTGCTTCCTTCCCTAGAGATCTATCGGACAGCCACATACTGAATCTCCCAGCAGCTCTCATTAATGGGCCACTTGTGGGTGTGATGCCATATTTCAGCTTAAAGCTGTAGGTGGTGCTTCTTGGAAGTTTTATTTCTGTTGCTGGAGGGACTCATCCCTCTCACGAATGGGAAGGGCAGTTGTCAAGGCACCAAGAACTTGCCTGCCACAGCTTGAGGGCAAAGTCCCCAAAACACTTTCTGCACTATAAGGAGCTTTAGCTTTCATAGCAGACTCCAACTAGCAGAAACAGAACCTGGCAGAGAAAGGAAAGATTAAATACTGCCATCACCTCAGCACCACATGATCAGGTGTAGCGGCATGTAGGACTGCCCAAGTGAGCAGGAATGACTCAGACCTGGGCCCTGTGCTATGCGGGTATCTAGGCCTGTCTAATACAGCAAGATGGGTCTTACTAACCCAACTACTTGGAACAGAAGAAACAGGCTAGTCCACCTAATTAGCTTCAGTAGTGGCCAGGAGCACTTGGTCCAGCAAGGTGTCTCATCAGAGCTGCTCCCCAACCTCTGTGCCACTCTCCAGTTTTGGGTGACCAACACTGCACTGACACAGGCGCAGCCTCTGGCAGCCAGTCTGACACTCCCAAAAGTTGTTCTGATTTCCAGGAATGGCTTTGATGGTGGGTATCTGGTACCATGCTTCCCGCCTCCAGACAGTAGGAGTAGTGGAGTAGGAACTGTGTACCAGCTCAAGCTGTGAGATGAGCTCTGCAGTGGCAAGTTAAGGTGACCGGTTAAGTCTTCAGGGCAGTTTTGTGCTGATGAAGGAGCAGTGCAAAGCCTTAACATGGGACAGGATCCAGCCCTTCCTGTTGACTTGTCCAGATGTAATACATAATGTTTCCCCAGTGAATGGATAGCACATTTATTCTGTCCATAACCTGTATTACCTGTATCTCCACTCTCTTCAGTGTTCTAAAGTATTCCTCAAAGATAAGAGATCGCAAATGTACGCTGACAACTTTTTTGTGAACTTCTTCATATAAACCCAGAATTTGTCCCAGCTGAAATTTCTGCAGTGAGTTCTGGAAAAGGCAGGCTGATTTTGTCCCTGTTGCTGTTCAGTGTTGAACTGGCAGGTCTCTGTTACAACAGTCTATAGTAATGTAAATTTATTGGAATTCTGTTCTTACAGTGATTAGAAAATGACAGGGGAAAAAAAAAAGTAAAAGAACAAGTCCTATAAAATTTCTGTCACCCTGCTAAGGA
Source organism: Falco punctatus (assembly GCF_963210335.1). Classification (NCBI taxonomy): domain Eukaryota; kingdom Metazoa; phylum Chordata; class Aves; order Falconiformes; family Falconidae; genus Falco; species Falco punctatus. The sequence goes on along the minus strand of NC_137582.1, from coordinate 60,929,998 downwards.
CATCCCAGTAGGTTTGGGAGACTCAGTGAGCCTCAGAACTTTTGGACATTTGTTCATTAATTATTTCACTTATTAAGACCCTTTTATTGCTTTAAGACTCTAACTGCTAGTGGGACCCTTTTTATTATCAAAGCATATAGAAAGAAAACACCTGTTTTGTGAACAACTTACGGTTTCCATAGGTGAAGAAGACAAGTGTTGTACATTTGCTGTGTATTTTCTCTAAATATATGATCTGTTGCAAATCTAGAATGACTCGGTAGATGGGGCTGGAATTATTTCCAGTTAAACTAAAAGCCCAGTCAGACTCCATATACTCAGCCAACAATAGGTTTGTGGGAAATTGTATTTTTGAAAGGATTTCACAAGAGATATTTGAAACTACTTGCTGTGTTGTGCAGATGACTGTATTACAGAATACTGCTGGACTAATTTTGAACACAGATTTTGGAAGATTTTTATCAGCGCTTGGTCTCTGAGTGATTTCTGAACTTATCTGAATAGTACGAAGAAATGACAACCTGCTGTCGTCTTGTTGATACATAATAGCTCCTTCAGCTGCTGTGCTGATTTAGTATACAAACCCAAATGATTTATATGAAAGTGCAATCCTGAAAGTTTCATGTTCAATTAATTTTTTCAAAACTTAAACCCCTCACCCTTATGAAGTAATTAACATTGTAAAAATATATTTTCCAAGCAAACAGCTATCCAGGAGCTGATTTATCTAGGGCATACAACTTGCTGTTTAGTATCAAAAATAGTGAATGTGCTGAAACAATTTAGCAGTTTCCTCCTTTTGAACAGCAAAAAGAAAGAAAAAAAAAAGGCTCATAAATTCCATAGTTCCATAGTATGTGTAACCTGCTGTATCTGCACTGGGATCATTTAACTATTTTTCAAAACCTTCAAAACGCTTTTGCAATTTCCCCCTACCTCCTGTGTTTCTCAGTCGTTTACGTGGTGCAGCCTTACAGGACAAGACCCATATTCTTCACACCACAGCCTTCACACCTACAGTTATTCCCATCCTTTCTCAGCTTTCTACCCAGATTTTTCATTGGATTTTTTTTTTTTTTTTGAGCAGAACTGCCCGTTGTCGTGCAAATATAAAAGTAACTGGGTTAATATGGTGGGTCAGACTCAGTGCTGAAGAGGAAAGCCATATACACTTCCCAATGTGACATGCCAATAAATGTGTACCCTCAGTAAATTCCCAGGGTCTTTGGACAGCTGGCTGTCTCCATGGAGAGCAATGGAATCAGGAATAAAGACAGCAGTGACAAGGTCCGGGCACTGCTGCCTCCCTGGGGTGCAGTTTTGGGCTCCCTGTGCACAAATGCTGCCACTATTGCCTGATGGCAAAGAGCTGGGGTACAGCTTGGAGGCACAGGGGTTAGGCTGGGTCTCCTGGGCTGAGGAGACCAAAAAACTGAGGCAAAAAGAGAACATGACTCCTGTCTACATGAAGGTTTTGTTATGCAGCTCATGGCATCAGGAAGCCTGAGGTGTGAGAAGACAGGGTTACATTTTCTCTGTGTGATTTTTCTATAAAATCTCAAGAAACTCACCATAGGTTTTTATCTGGACACTTAAAAAGAATCATGCAGCAAACAGACTAGAGGAAACTGGATTCTTTCCTCTGTGTGTGTTTTCATTTATGCTGAAATATATCATGGGCATCAGCTTTGACAACAATTCAGGACCTGTATTTCAGGCTCCAGAAATTTCAACACAAATTACCTGAGTCAATATTCCAAGCTTTTCCCTCTCAAATGCACTCCTGATTTGTGAGACAGATCGGCAGTCACAGGGGGCTGGGATTTACTTATTATTGGTAATGAACTCTTTTAAAATTTGAATTATTGTTAAGAGGTTATTTATGAAATCATCGTCCATAGAACTTGTTTGCCCTACTGTTACAATGAAGTTTGTTTGTTGCTTCATGAAACTTTGCAAAGATATGTAGTTTTCTATATATTTCTATACTTTTTATGGTAGGAATTAGCTTCCATCTTTTTCTTCCAGGTTTCATGAAGGCTTAACCATGTTAATATTGTGAGAGTTGCCAGATGGTGTTTTTTGCAGGTACTATTTACAAGTCCTATTTAAATGACAGTGTACTCAGACCTTAATGAAATAATTCTTTTAATTGGGCTGTAGCTGTTTTTAAAAGCCATGTTAAGCTGTTTCAAAAGCCAACGACAAAAAAAAAAACAAAACAACAAAAAACAAAAAACACCCAAAAGCTGTTTTAAAAGCATGTAAAAGCTGTTTCAAAAGCCAACAAGGTCGCTGAAATTCTGTCTTTAACTCATTCAGCCAAAATTTTGGAAATGATCCTCTAAGAATGTATGTGACTAGGGACAGATTAAAGCAAGTGAACAAATACTTTCCCAGAGCTGGGCCTGTTCTCCCCTAATCAAATCCCTTTTAGGGTTTGTTCTGTGACTGTATCCCATAACCCCACAACCAAACATGTTCTCAGAGCATGTTACAATGTAAGTTATAATGTGACAGATTATGAGACACTTGAAGATAAATTTTGTATTTGCTCTTAAGTGGCTGATTGCCAAAATCAGCAGCAGTTATAAAATGTGTATATGGAGCCAGAAATCCTCCAAATAGGCGTTCTCATGTGTACATTGAAATAAACCCAGAATAGTTGTTAAAATGTGTTTTTGTCAGTTATGGTTCTAAAGCACATCTTTCAATTATTACTGAAGTAAAAAAAAAAACCCCACATAACAAAACAATGGTGTGCCATAAATAGGACTTTTGGATAAACTTTTGTCATCCAGGATTACACAATTTAGCCTCTAATTTCCAACATCTGCTTTAGATAGATTAGCATAGATATTCAATACTAATTATTTTGAGGTTTAACAGCTATGTAAAACATAACTGTGAATCTTGATAATTTCATGGCTCTTAGCCTTCAGTTTCTGAGCTGTTAGTAACCACAAAGCATTTAGTTGACACTTAGTATTTTACTAAGTTTAAAGCATACACAGATTTGAGACAATCTTCTGATTTCCCCCCCTGATTTCCTTCAACTGGATTATTGTACAGTTTGTGTTAAGTTTATCCACTGGTGGGTGACATTTTTTGTGCTAGTGACCTGAATGAAAACAAGCTGCAGAGAACTCTGTCCGAAGTTGACAAGAAAAATAGCTGCACACAAGAAAGACAGCAGGAGCATTTAAGTGCCTTACTAATGATTTTTACACCTCTTCCAAAGCTCAACACCCTGTACTTACAGCAAGCAGGACCGAGCTCTCCCCTTTAAAATTCTGAGTCAGCACCACCACATCACTTTGCGACAGCTGGCTGTCAGGCACCCCACGGCTCATCAGCCCTGCTGGCAGAAATGACAATGGTATGTATAAGAGCACAATGACCTTGGTGTCAACGACAGTGTTTACCAAAGACTGGAGGCATAGTAAAACTGTAAGTTTGATGGCTTTTTCCCAGCTGGCAAATGTAAGTTTTCGTAGGACTTAATCCATATGGATGGATGTGGAACTAAACAAAGCAAAATGATACTCTTCCTGGGTCTCAGCTAGAGGGCCAATAAGCGATGAGTTTGACCAGTGCAAAAAGCTGTAGTAGGAGGTAAAAGTAGTAAAGTTCATGGGGATGTCGAAGCCCTTTCCTTTAGCAAGCACTCACTGAAGTAGAGAAGTGTTGCTCTCTGTGGGTCACCTCCTGGTGAAATATGAGCTTGTGAGGAGCAGATCCTCCCTTTGACACTCAAGTTTGGCAACATGTCTTGTTTCTACTGCTTATCTTCATATAGAAACTGCAGATCCAAACTTGTAAATCCTGTTTCTCAGAGGTAGCCCTTGAATATGTAGGGGTTCTCACAACAGAAGCATACTTGTGAACAAGAAGTCACATCCCTGTCCCCAGTATGGCTGGTGATGGAAGAAGCTATTTAGGACCTTCCCTGCTGTTGGAAGTGTTATGGAATACAGATTCAAATTCTGCTTTCCATCTGTCCTCAGGAACTGTGCTTAGGAAACTTTTTTAGCACCACTACCTTTAAAATCATCAGAGATGGGTATGATAGAGGTTGACTCCAGGTCAACAGTCCCAAGAGCCAAGGGGGCTCAAAGCTCCTGTGTGGAGGGCAATGCAAACCACACTCCATGAAGGAAAAAGTGGGCATATGGGGTGAATCCTTATCTGGGTGAGGTAATCTGTGGTGCTCAAATACATTGCATATGAAGAATCTGCAGCTAGAGACAGAAATAACCTGAAATAAAAAAAATTAATATTTATACTACGTCAGAAGTCTGATGTTCAAGAGAACATTACAACTCCTTGCAGAAAACCATATATCTTCACGATGGTTATAAAATGAAAAGAAAAAATCTTTTATCTCAAATGAAAGTCCTCAATTATATTTAGAACATTTTTTATATGCATCATTGCTGATTATGACCTTGTTTTCCCCTAAAATGTAGCAAAAAGAGAAGGAAAATATAATTAAATGTCATGGAGCTGTGATTGTTTCTAATTCATTGGACAGACTAGCAGTCAGCAAGATAAATAAATCATCCATAGATAACTCATATTGCCATATTTATGTGAGTGGGGTTGAAAAAAGAAAAGCAGTCAATAAAAATTAAATTGAAAATGAAAATATTGTTGCAGCACAGTTTTCCAAATGCATGCGACAAGTGAAAATAAGATGTGATAAAAAGTGAAATGTGAAATCTTTTAGTTCTTCCTACTATTGTTTATATGTTTTATTGTTTTATTCTTTATATGCCAAGCATTAGCTCAGCATGTTGGCTCATAAATATTTAGACATGAGAAGAGTAACGTGGGTACAAAATGGGTAGATTTTCCAAAGAATTTCTACTAGTGCTAGTAGCGATGGAGAAACAAACTTAAGCTGAAGCAAGATATAGAGTCTGGAATATATTTAGGCATTCATAACAGTCATTTCAAAAAAAAATAATCCCATCTCCTCAACAGAGGGTACATTATGTTTAGCAAGTGGGAAAGTGAATGATGATTAAAATATCTAAGAGAACTAACAGAGGGATGTTGGAGCAAGAAGTGATGAGCCAACCTCATCAGAAGGGATTAAAGTTCCCACGCTTCAGCAACAGAAAATATTCCAGCTCTCTTTCCCTCCAGTGACATGAAGGAACCATAAGCAAACCTTGTGCAGTGCCACACTGGATGTATTGCATGTGTCAGATCTCTTTGACCGGATTTTCTCTTTCTATTCTTAGCAATTTTGTTTTCTAACACCAAAGTTGAAGGCTAGTCTGAAAGGTTTAAGATGTTACAACCATAAAATAAACATTAATCATAAGTTAGGGAAGAACATCTCCTGTACTGTACAGAGCTGAATCGGTATTTGTGTTGAAGACTCAGGAACTAAGAAGTTTTAAATGTGGGAAGGGTATTGGTGCTCCACAGACATGGAAAATGCTGAATAAGCTCCAAATGTCCATCGCTCCCTGTAAGTACTTCTATAGCCCAGTAGCCACCTAATCACAGCACTAAGTTCAGAAAGAAGCAGCAGACTGAGTGTTACATTACATTACAGCCCATTGCACATGAGCTCTGGAAAAGAGGGTGTAGGAAGTTTGAACACAGAACCCATCAGTTAATGAAAGAACTTTAAAGACATCCTAAGACCAACATCCTTCTGCGTGGATAACTTGGGCAATAACAGAATTTCTAGGGGGTACTTCTAGTGGGTAGCCTTACAAATCATCAATATAATGCTGAATTCACTTGCTTCAAAAACATGTATGTATGTATGTATCTATCTATATTTTTTTAATATAAGAGTGCTGCCTGTTCTAAACATGAGGCCTGACTCTGATCCTGTTCACAGCTCGATGAAACAAGAACACTCCCAGCAAGATCCACAGAGTTTCTTTAATGAAGAATGAGTGAATGACAGATTGCATCCTGGGCTCATCCCAGGAGTGAAGCATGTGACCCATGGCTGAGTCTTATTCTTTAATGGTAAAAGGCTTTTTGAAATCCATTTAAGTATATTAGTGCTCCCAGAAAATTGTGCACTCACTCATTTTCTCAAAATAAATATCCTGGACTTAATGGAGCGTAGTGTCCTTTCACTACCGGTACCCAAGAACTCCAATTATGCTTTATTAAGCTATTAAATTGAACTGAACGAAAAGAACTGGCACTTACTGGCAAGATCAGTGTTCTAAAATGCTCAGTAATAAGCTATGGAAGAATTAGCAAGCAGTTATAAAACTGCCATCTCCTACCAGCTGCTATAATTCTGTTTTCTCAAAGAGTTAGAACATATTTATGAGCACATCTTATGCATGTGCACATATACACAGAGGGAGGCATGCACAGAGGTCCACCTGTGCTGTCACAGACTGAGCTGGCAGGGGATTTCAGCAAGCCAGCTCATTCTTGAGTGTGTTGTAGGCTGGTTCCTGCAGCATTTCCCTCATACAGGCTGTCCTCTGGAAGTCTCTAAAATCAGAGCATATACAGGACTCTACAGACCTCATGATGTAAAGCAAAAACCTTCCTGAGCCCCCAGATAGCTGGCGATGTATTGTGATGACAAATTAATCAACACTGGAGCTTCTTTCTGTTTGTTACTCCATGTGGTATGCAGGGAATGTAGAAAGGCGAAAAATCAGGCATTATAAACTTGTTACAATCTTGTAAGGTGGTATGATCCATGAACTTGAGATTTCCAAATAAAAACGTGATGACAACATTATAAAAGGCTTCAGGGATGTGAAAACATCTCAAATGATCATTTAATGCTTCACCTGCTTGAAAAATCAAAGAATAACTAAGTTATTGTTGACTTCAACGCTAGCTTGTTCAGTCACTTGCTTTATGCCTCTTAGAGCGCTGTTCAAAATACACAGCCAACCTTCATGATCTTTGCTTCACACTAGATTTATGGTAAAGCAGTGCCTTCATTGTCTTGTCTGCAATGCTGACATCCATTATGATATATTTCTTTTTTTTTTTTTTTTACTTTCTATATTTATTTTCTGACATTGATTTTATAGGTGACAAACATTCCCTTGAGTTACTGCTGAGTTGCCTCCTCACTCTTTCCCTAATGCATGCATTAAAAGCACATGTTTAGATCTACTTGCTCAAAATTGCCACAGTATGGAGTGAAAAGAGCAAATAAAATAGTTAATTAGTTATGCAGAGCTGATAGTGGAGCTAAGCCAGAGCTACTAGCCCTCTCTACTTTTAGCAGCACAATGCAGTTTATCTCCATGGAGTTTTATTGTCAGTGAGCCCAAGAAGAAAATACAGTCTTCTTAAAGGGTGTAATAAAGTATAAGTTTATATCACACCATATAAAGTTGTAAGGAGTTCACAATGACTGTACTGATTACACCAATGAGTAGGTAGAGATTGATGACTGCAAATAAATTTTTTCCACTCACGGCTGAGCTCAGCAGCCATTTCATGCAACGCTGCTATGGGCCATTGCAGCCTAGTACAATGTACCAAGACACAATCTGTTCACCAGCCAGATTGAAGAGAAAGCACTGAAACCTGTTGTGCATTGTCACACAAGGAACTGGCTAGAGCTACAATTTCCAAAACCTCAAAACCTCACCTTTAAGATTTGATACCTGAATCCCTGTTTACATGCTTTAAATATGAGTAATCTGATCGCACACTTGCTGAGCACTTATGGTCTCTCTGCCGCTGTTGAAATAAAACTGCCTTCACCCGCATTTGTTCACACATATGGTCAGCATGTCTGGGGGCATGACTGAGGCTTTAGGAATCTGGTTGGTTGGTGCTCTTCTGGGATAGGGTAGGGATGCTGGCTTCTGTGGGCAGTATCAAGTAGAAGACCCTGCTGGGCTTCTTAACTTGTTCCAGCAGCCTTTTTTTCCTTCTCTCCAAACATAGAATCAATTAAATACATTTGACATCTTTTAAAGTAGAAACTCATAATAATCATAACCAGTGTATCACACAATAATGGAAATTATGTATGGTCATTTCAGATTGGGACAAAGCTAAATGCACATTCACTTACTGAGGAATGAGGATTTATTGTTCCATATTCTCAGCCATTAACACTGTGAAAGAAGAAACCCTCTTCTACAGTCAAAATCACACAGCTATTCAAGTGACCTTTATATTTAATAGGCACTAGTTCAGCTGGAGGTAAGCAGGCATTTACTTTCTAGATTGCAAATAAGAATTTTGGGACTTTACAAAAAGGCTTACATTTTTTATATATACTTTGTATGAATAAGTATAGTATATTATTTATTGAATTAATAAATCCCCCTAAATCTGCTCACAGGGTTCTTATTAATTGGTGTTTGACAAAATGTTTAGTGTTATAGATGTTTAAAAATAAAGAACAGAAGAAGGAGGCTGTATGTCATGAACTCTCCTGAAGAGCATCTAAATGCATGGGAATTACATGCCAAGAATCAGTTTATTTATGCTCTTTCATGTTCTGCATATTTCTTTCATCCTTTCCCAAAACTGCTTTGGCCCTCCCTTGGAAGAATGTAGGAGGCAAACCTATGCATAGGTTAGTGGCACTAGAGAAATGTCTTTTGAGATAACCTGTAAAATAGAGAGAATGATATCACAATTACACTGCATTTTCAGTTGTCAGCCACATGGCTTTTGATTAGGAAGGGAAGAAACTAAATAAAAGTACTCCAGATGACAAAATAAGCATTCACCTCTTCCGAGGGGTAGACCCCTTCCTTTTTAACTTGTACAGATATTTCAGTGCTCCTGAGTTTCTTAATTCCTTTGATTCATTGCTCCCCCCAACCCCCCCGCAATGTTTCTCCATTTTACTGGGTTTAAGAAGATTTTAATTTCACTTGTCTCTGAGGGTTTTTTCCTCTGTTCTTTAGGACCAGAAGTCTAGATGGGTGGATGAAGAATGTATCTATTGCTTCTCTGTGCTGCTTTTTTTCCCCAACCAGTTTTCAGAGTGCTGAGGAGAAACATCAAGGAATATAGACTGGAGGATGATTACTTTCCTGCATAGCTTTTGCCTATTTGCTATTCCACTTCTTCAGTTCTTTCTGTCTTCATTGTACTGGCATAAGGAGCTCAGTTCATCACTATCTTTAATCTCCTGCAGATGCTTATTCTCTGGCAAAAAAACATTTTGCTGACAACAAATGAAAAACGCTGTTAGGTGCAAGTGGTGGAAAGAAATGCCCTCCAGTGAAAATATCTTTCCTTATACCTGGTTTCTGATATTGTTGCACTTAAGAGCTTGCTGGATACTGGATACTGCAGATCCTAGATGCTGCAGAGGTGCCACAGAGCTCTCCTGAAGGAGCATCCATGCACTTGCTAGAGACCATGGGGAGTATGGCCTGTGACCGCCATGGGGTACTCGCACTCACAACCATCTCTTGGGCCACAGGAGCAGCTACAGAAAGCCAGGCACTGCTGTTGTTGTTTCTCTGGAGGCCCAGATCACTGAGGGCTGAGTGATGAAAAAATGTGAAAGCTGACAAAACCAGCCCCTCCTCCCAGAGAAGACTCTGTCCCAGTCCCCACCACTTCCCCCTGGCTGCATCTTCAATCAAGCACTTTTTAGCCAGGTTCCTCTTTTTGGCCAGGTCATTGGGGAATGGGAGAATTCTGTCACCTGACAGTAGCCAAAAAGCAGGGAAAGATACTTTGAAGGGAAGCGGCTCGGGGCCCCTCAGCCCGGGCCGTCCCGCCGGCTGGAGGGCGGCTGGCTTGCGGGGGGTGCGGCCTGCTGGCGCGGGGGTGCTGCCCGGCTCTGCAGGCAGCGTGCCACTGTGCGGCCAGGTAGCCCGCCCCTCTCTCACCGCTCTCCTGCGGCCACACACTCGCCCCACCGCCATGCCCTGTCCCCTGTCCCGTCCCATGTCCCCGTGCCCGTGTCTCCGTCCCGGCGCCGACACAAGATGGCGCCGCAGCCCCCGTCTTGCAGCCCGCCGGTGGCAGACAAACGGCGCGGCCGCCGCCAGCCGTCGCCGGGGTCACGTCTCAGGCCTGACCAGCCCGCAGGGGACCGCCTTGAGGAGGCCGAATTACAAACTCTTCATAAATTCACGCGTCGGCCTTTCTTTTCGGCGTGCGTGCCCATAACGATGCGCACGGCTGTGTTACCAAGCCTGGGAAATGGCGGCCGGACTTCAAAAAAGCCAGGCCGGGCGCCATGGCCACTGGTGGCTTTCCCCAGGAGGGAGCCAAAGGCCAGGCACCCGAAATATCCCCACCTCTGAGTTACGGTCAGGGTGCTGGCAAAGGGAGGTGCAAGCACAGGGGTGTCCTCTGCTGCTCTCAGCTGCTCCCCTTGCAGGTGGCACGCACAGGGGCTGAGGCCACCAGGTCCGGGGCCTGGTCAGGGATCTGGGAGCTAAGCTTACAAAAAGAAAAGGCAAATTTTTTTTTCTCCCTAGAGGCAAATTTTCATGCAAGCCTGGACTTGGAGAAGCTGTTGGAGGAGTTCAGTGGCATGAGTATCAGTGGGTTACCAGCCTATCATCTGGGACTCACCTGAGGGGTGACAGAACCCAAGGTGGAAAGGTGGCATAAAGCCATCTGAGCTGAAATGCACTTGCTAGACTGAAGCAGATGAAGCAGTAGTCAGTGTTACGTGCATATAGTACACATATATATGTAATATAGTCTAAGGACATTACTGAGATTTAAATGCAGGGAAAGAAAAGATTCTGCTCTTTTTTTTTTACAAACCTTCACCTTTGTGTGCCTCTGTGCCTTCAAACATAGGCAAACTAAGTCCTAACAAAATCTTTCGCTGGCAGCGATAAACAAAGAGCGCTCAGAAGAAACCTCTGCGCTTCCCTGCTGAATTTGCTTTTCTTAGCTGGGTTAGGTCTCTGCTTCTCCAAAATCTGTTATCTCTGTGGAGAGAGGGAAGGAGTGGAGGGGAGAGGGGCTTTATAATGCTTCACATGGCAGGGATGGAGTATGGGCAATGTGGGGGTGCAGTATGAAGGAGAGTGTATCTTTATCAGAAGGTTTTTGTGGTGCCCTCGTGATTGTTAGGAAGCAGGGAGCCTCGATGCCCTGGATGGGAGCTGAGGAGGGCTGACATTAGGTTGCCTGGTGCTGAGTCACTGTCCGGCCACGCCTGGCACTGGGAGCTGGACGCTCGGGCAGGACATGTATAAATAAACTCACCGATGACTCCACGGATGTGCATGTGCACTCCTCTGATAACGGTGTGTCTGAAAGCCCCTATGCCAGAAAAGTCAAAGAATGGGACTTTGGTTGTGGTCTGGAGATACAAAGAAATGCGACAGTGTGGTGATGAAAGGCCAGCATTAGCTGAATCGGCCATAAGCAATTTATTGCCATTTCCAGAAAGAGCCTGACTCATAATAATGTTCTCTTCTTCCCTGCCCTTCCCTGAGTATAAATATATCTCATTCAGCTGTGCAGATCTCCAAACGGAAGCCAAACCTGGAGGAGCTGTAGTAGTTGCAGATATGTTCTCATTTGGCAAGGGTGGAGCGACGTCCAGAGCTGGAATATGTCAGTCAGGCTGACAAAGCAGAACAAAGCATCACTACAACAAAAACCTCTGCCCCATCTTAAGTAAAGCATTGTTTGTGACTGCTGGGCTCCTGGTGAGGAGAAAAACCCCAAGAGAAAGTTAATAGTCCTTTAAGAGAGTTCTTAAGAGGTTTTCTCAGTCCTGCAAGTTATTTTGATTAACAGGCTGCTTGTACATGTTGAAACTTGCCTAACCATGAGTTGTTTATTATTATTGGAAAAGGAATTATGTGGAGACCCATACCTTCAAAGTCTGGCAAAAGGCAGCTGGATCTAGTTATGTGGTAGAGAATTATGCTAAACAACATGATCAACAAGAATACAAAGAGTAAATGAAGTAGGATGTAATACGGTGTCTGTCTCTGGTGTATCACCGTGCAGCCTTCCTTTCAGCTCTGCCCGGCACCCCCCCCCGCCCCCCCGCCATGAGCTTCAGGCGAAAACAGGGAAGAAAATCTTGGTATTTTCTTTCAAGACATCATCAAAGACTTACACAAAGACTTACACTACATTGTCAAAGGAGGGCAGTCTCAAGTAAAGCAAAAGACTTACAAAACCAAACCCCTATGACCCTCAGTCTTTATGAAAAATCCTGATAAAAGATGCTTTGTCTGATGCTTTCTGAAAAGTCCCTCTTGGTACAAACCACAGTTACATTTTCCATAGCCATAGGAGCAAATGGATTCTCCCTTCTCTGAGTGCTTTTATAGAAGACGGTGGAACAACAATGCAAAATTGTAATGAATAAAGCATGATACATAGCAGAGAACAGAGATGAGCTGATAGTCTAGTGAAAGGAACAGTAAATAATAAACAAGACTATTGAGAAACATGAAAAACTTAGGCTATCCTGTAGCTAATAGATAACAATGACAGTACCCCGAGGATAAAGGTAAGGGAAAGCAACTACAATTAGTCTTTTCATAGCAGTGTATCATTTGTAGAATAAGAGGCAACAAAATGCAGTAAAAAACCCTCAGAAGGCAAGTTGTCTGTATGTGTTATTAATGCAGGAGGAAGAACTGAGATTGTCTTTGGCCCCAAAGAGATCTGTGTGCATCACCCGTCTGCTAAGAATAAGGGCAAAAAGACAAAGCGCTGAATAGCGCAGGGAATAATGGATGAACAAAAAACCTGGACATAAATCTGTTAGTAGGATGAAGTATGAGGCAGTAGTGGCAACCTGCTAAAATTAAATCACTGAATCTGTACATTAAATGTATCTCTGGTGCACCTTACCTGATTCACTGAGAATACACTTGGGATGCAGTTGACAAACGGTGTTTATTAGCAGGCTAGTAGACTGAATTTGAACAGTGAGACAGAAATAAAGCAAATGATTGACAGCTCTGAGCATTTTCTCTTGGTAGTTCCTGTAGGACGCAGTGACTTAGTATATGCATCCCTCACGTGCAGGTTGCTCACCAAATGCTTCATATCAAAAGGCAGCAAAAACATCCACTCCTCCAGCCTCAGCACCAATGTGCCTGACCTGGGGAGCAGCTGCTAGAGCTGTGCCAGATTTTGGTGCATGCTGTGCTGTGCCACCCAGTGACTACATCAGTTTACACTACAGTGTCCTGTAGGACCTGAAGACCAAAATAATTTGACCATCCCCAAATAGATGTAATATTTTAGGCAAGATTTATTTATTTGGTTAATGCACTTATTGACATTTATCAATTTATTTTAAAATAAACATTTTATTTACACTAAAGGACAATCCTAATTTAAAGAAAATATAGGGCATGGATGAGAAAGCAGGAGAGCCTGGGGAAAAGCCCAAATGCAAGATGTTAAATTCTGTGATAAGAATACAGATCTTACCTTAAATAAATATAAACAGTCAAAGCCTGCTGTAGGTGTATACAGGTGTCATATTGTTCTGAGATGCCTTGCTTAATTTATTTTTTCTGCTAAAGATGACTTTCAGAGATAAGACACCAAACAAACCCAGTTGTTACTGAGGATGACCATACCAGGTGCCCATTTGTGGTGGAACCTGATTTTTTTATACAGGAGCACCCTGGAGCTAGTTGAATACAGGTTGGTTTCCATTTTAAAAAATACCCTAGACCTGGATGATGCTTTTGTGTAGGGTGGTGATGCTGAGCTCTCTGAATGCAGAAGAGCTTCCATGACACTGCCCTCTCTGTCTGTATCTCCTACCCAAGGCAAAGTTTTCCATCCTGGCTTCCACAGCAAGAGAGACCTAGAAAGCAGGAGCTTGTAGGCAGGTCTTCAGCTATTTAGAGGTACTGTGCCTCTGGAGTCTCACGTGTGACTGGCAATTTGTTGGTGCAAATAGCCCACTTTTTCTTTTTTTCTTCTTCCAGAAGCCTTAGGCTTTCCTAAGTGGCTTGTGGAGTGGGGCTTCAGTTTAGTCTGACCGGGGTGCAAAAGGTTTCTTTCTACAGCTGCAGCAGACCATGAGCAGTTCCATTGCTGCGTGTGATTTCAGGGTTACTGACTTCCTTGCACCGCTCCCAAGTGCCTGTCTCTCTTCAGTACTCACATTCAGGCACTTCCAGGAGGTTTTCAGAGCTTTCATACCTCTGACCTGATCACTTTTAGTTATTCCTCTGTTCTCTGGGCATCCATGGCTGTTTGGGTGGGCCAAACAAAAGCATCTGTTTTATCTCCCTGTATATGTGTGATCTATGATATTTGTAAGTATTTGAAACATCAAAGAGCCTACAGGGTGCCATAGATTCGTTGCAAGACCTTAAAATAGCATGGAGAGAGGAGAGTTAAGGGCAGCTGAGAATCTAGGCCACAAGGTAGCTGTGATGCAGTTTTCTATGTTCATTCAGCTGCTTATTGTTATGATGATGAAGGAGAAGCACTGAATAAAATGGGTGAAAATGTGAATCTGCAGAACACGTACCACTTGTATGAATTCTGTTAATAAACTTACTTTGTCCTCAACAGTATAGCTTCTGAGCTGTCTCTTAATCTTCATACATTTGTCCTCACAAAGTGCCTCTGAGTGCACTGCTATTGTCCTCGTTCTATGTGGTGTTCAGGAGCAGAGAGATTAAGTGAATTGTTTGGTGACAACCAAGTCTTGTATGCTCCAGTCTAGTGTGTGGGGTTGGAGATCATTCTGTATTCCAGATATTAATTATTTTAATAAAGGGACCATGGGATACAATTTCAGACTTCTTGAAGCTCAGTTGTGAAGAAGATTCAAGAAATTTCTCCTGTCTAATTTGCCATTGATGGTGTGCCTTGGGCCTTCTCCAGCTCTCAGGCTAGTTCTTATTTCATCTGTGATACCTTCTCCCACATCAAGTCTCTGCCATAGTGGTCTAACACACCAATAAAGGAGAATCATAAGAGAAACTGAGATTAGGTTCTGCAGACTGTAACTATTTGTGTAATTGGCTGTCACCTCTATAATTACATTTATCCAAAAGCCAGATCAAACTAAACTCACTGGGGAACAGGCTGTCAAGAATGAATAAATATATCTCAAGGATAAAACCTCAGGTATTGTTCTGAGAGAACAAAAGTACAATAAAATATTTTTAAGGTGTTTTTATGATTTTAAAAAATGATAGGCAAGAGACGGTATGATGCCAAACACTAAATTTTTGAATGAAGTTGTGATACTACCATTTCCACGTTGCCGTGAAGTGTGTGTGTACTGTCTCAGATCAGTAAGGGACTTGGTGAACCTTCCTGCAATCCTTTTTGTATAGGTAATCCATGTCAATAATCTTGAAATTTTCCTTAGAGAAGAGCATTCATACTCCTTCAGGTGTACGCAAATTTTTTTTTTTTTTTTCAGCTCTCTACATTGCCAGGGGTCCGTTGCTGGTTTCCTTGGAAACTGGGGTAGAAGTGGTGATAATTTCTGGGAAAGCTGTGTGAAATGCTATTTCTCTGAAAAGTTTCCATTATAGGAGAGTAGGCTTCTTGGAAGTGAGCTAGCTGGAGCTTGTGAATGAAATCTTCAGTAGGAGTAGCTGGAAGTTGCTACCGGTGGATTTTGCCTCTGAGTAAGGCCACCCATGCGATCTGCAGCGCAGAGCCAGTCCTCTGGTGCGGCAGGTTCTGCCTTTCCCTGGGCAAACACAGGGCAGGGTGCGGGCTGCCCAGGGGTGAGCTTCCAGGCTGGAATTGCAGTAGGTTATGGAGCCCTTTGAGTTGAGCAGATCCTAAGCAAGAGGAAGGAACCTGGATCTCAGGAGATACAGGGGACACAAGCATCTCAGAGGAGATGGAATAAATTGAAAACTGATCTCTGCAAGTTCAGAAGGATGCACATGTACAATGAGTGGTCTTCTGAGAAATATAGAGTTGCAACAAAGAAATTCTGAGGGGAAAACATGATGTTACCTTATGACAGTTATCTATTAATTAAACAGCACCTTGCCTCCTTACCCATTCCTCCTGTGAGATTTATTGATTTCTAAACAGACCTTTGTAAGAGTTATTTATGAGACCAGAAGGAGGAATTAGCTAGTGCCTGTCTGACAGTTTATATTGGTGAGTTTCAACAGGAGAGAAAACGGTAAATTGTGACCAGGTACACTACTGTGAGTAGATGTAAATTGCCAGCCCACCAGTACCTCAGAGCCATTAAGTGCCAATGCTTATTGATTAGTATGCGCTTTCTCCTCCTAATGGCACCAATTTGTGAACAGCCAGGGTATGATTCTGACATTCATTATCTTTTCAGTGACTTGAAGGGGACTCAGCTAATTTTGCCCTTGACTTCCACAAAAATCCTTCCTAGTGTCACTAGTGCTCTATAGACCTGAGTGACTTATACGCTGACTAGAAGCTAAGGTCAAGGCTGGTACCAATTGCCACACTGAAAATGCAAAGAGCAGATGCATGTAATAAGCTGTGCATGTTTGTGTGTAGTTAGAGAGTTTGGTCATTAAGAAGAAAGAATGAGAAATAAAGGCTGCAAAAGCTTCTTTCTTCCCTGTCCACTCCCAAACCCACAGAAACTTCAGTCATTTTACGTTCCCTTTTGTGCCTTGAAAGAAGTCTTTTAGCTGTCAGCCAGCACCTTACCCTGCAAAATCCTCAAAAAGGACAGAATTCACATTTCTGTTCTCTGGGAAAGAATACCATTTATCCCTTATCACTAATAATTAACAGCAGAACAAATACACTAAAATACATCCACCGCCTCACCCCCCTCAAATCTGTTGGCTGAAATCAGAAACAGTCTTTCTGGGTCCTGACAGCAATCAGTTTTGTCCTGGGGTCAGCCACATCTTTTTGCCAAGCAGAGGATGAGCTTGTAGAAGAATGTGCTGAGAGCAAAAAGGCCCAAAGGAAGTTTTGGCTCAGCTCTCCAGGTGTGTTTGTGTCAAGAGCTTCATCTGGAGGGCAGGACTCAGAGAAACCGACTAGGCAGAGCTGCCCCTGCAGGATGGGAGTGGGGTTTGGATGGGCAGGAGTTGGTGGAGAGAAGCTGAGTTCCTCCTGGCTGCTCTAACAGGACTCACCTGGGGTGCTGCATACAGAAGAAGGGGATTTCTTCGGGCCAAGCCCTGGGTGCTGAGGTCAAGTTGTGAAGCTGTACAAGCTCAAAGTTTTTTTATCTGAAGAAAGGGGAAAACCTGTGTTAGGAAGGGAGGAGGCATAAAGCACATGCTGAAAATAACCAGTAAAAGTTACAAGGTGCTAGACTGTGTGAAAAGCTGGTGTAACAACTAAATACAAGGGAAATGGGTAGTAGCTCCTCTTCTGGCACTTTAAAAATTATTTTATAACAGTTACTTAATTTTATCGCATAAAAAGTTCAAAGAGTTCTCATGTTTTCACTTAGTGCTACCATCTCATCAGCCAGCCAGTTGTTTTTTTTTTTTTCAGGGGAAAGGGATTCATTCTCCCTTTACAGAAGTTCAAGTAAAACATGAAGAAAAGAAAAAATATTTGTTCTCACTCGTCATCACTCAAGACTTGTGTGAGCCTGAATATCTACTGACTTCCTCACCCTCACAAATTTATAAACAGAAAGCTTTTCATGTTGAAAGCAAACAGACTTTCTGGAAAGAACAGAGAAGAAAAGATTGCTTTTACCTTTGTGGTTAACCTGGTCACTCCATCCCAAACACTTTGTTCCTTTAAAATATGTGGGAATGGTGAGGCTACAGAGAGAGGTCAGAAAGAGCTGAACAGCAGAAGGCTGAGACAAAGATCCAGAAATCCCATTTTGACACAATCTGCAGTTTCACAGGCACATCCTGTCATGTACCTAATAATTCGAATGCAGAGAAAATAATATTTTTAAGATTATATAACCCTGCCATAAACTTTTTAGAATTAGAACAGAAAGAAAAGGAGGAGGAATAAGAGTGCAGTTACATGAGCAGATGTTATCCTTATTGCTTACCAACTAATGGCTGATACCAACTCACAAAACAGCTGAGTCTCCACAGGTGTTTGGAACTCAGCTGCATCTGCCACAAAGTACATGGGAAGAACGTCCTGCAGTTTTTGAATGTGCAAGGATATCTCCTTGGGGAAACAATGGCCTTAATGATGAAGCTTTGAGGGAGTGAGAAATATTCATTAGTCATAAAGAAATCTTGTTGAGCCACCCAGTCACTCAGGAATTTAAGATCATTCTTGTTCTCAGTAAGAATGCATATGAATTTCAAAAACATGTAAGAAGAATGAAATGTTGCAAGAACAGGATGTGAAGGAGAGAGTAAACAAAGGGAATTAATCTTTGGATTTTTAAAGTAAATTAAATCCCCTGTTGAGCTAGAAATCTGACACCTGAATAGTCTGACAGATCAATGTGTCTGCCTTTCAAAGGCAGTTCTCCATCTTCTTTGGTCAGTCCCAAGGAAAGATGCAAACCAGACTGTGCAAACTACTTCCCAAACTAAAATGCAATCTGGCTGCAGGACCTGCTTGTCATGTTGTGACTGCAAGATAATACAGCTCACAAGTCACGATGCTGTGCCTGCTCCCATGTACACATTTTTTTCAGCTCTTCATTCATCTCTTTGTTCCAGCAACTTTAATTGCTTAGCCTATGCATTTGGGACTTTCGGAACAGGCTGATTCCTTGTTGGAAGATAAATGTTGGACGTACAGTTTGTGGATGTTCATTCTTAGTTCACCTTAATCAGAGCTGGCCAAACCCAGGAATGTGTGCTTCAGAGAAACATGCCATTATTTTGACATTTGGTTTTATTCTAGTTTGAAGTTAAATCCAATTTGTCAAAATTTCTAGAAGAAATTCTCTAAGAATAAAAAAAAATTACACAGCAAATACCAGCAACATAGTATTTTTGCAGGGGAATATGCCTCCTCAAGAGGCAGGCATGCAAAACCACTTGCCACAGAAATGTGGAGATGGTGGTGCTCCAGGCTTGGCATAGTCTGAGAATGAGGTCTTCTATGGCTCCAAAAGTTAATCTCAGCTTGAATTGAGGCTCTGAAGGGTTTTGTGGCTCTCAGGTTTCTGCTTCCAAGACAGAAAATTTGGAAGTGGTGGTGGAGCAGTCCTGCACTGGGATACCTTGCACTGCAGAGAGCTGGGCGTTACTACGCTGCTACTGGCTCGCAAGACAACTTCATAATAGAACCTTGAATTCAATTCAGCTAAAATCCTAACAGAAAATAACTTCACAACATGTTACGAGTTTCATGAATCAAGATTTTTAAATTAAATTCTGTCCAATAATTACTAGCCAGTAATTGTTGCAATCATGCTCTCTGTATGCTTGCACAGGGAGAGCCCCTTTACTTGGAACAGAGATAGCAAATGGACGTGTTGGTTCTCCCTTCAGAGCTGAGCCAAAATTTTCATCTCTTAGTAGTTCCCTACAGTCATGGCATTAAGTTAGTTTCCTCATCCCATGCTGATCCCATCTGCTCTGTATTAAAGGTTTCTGCGTCTGAAAAACACCTCTCCTTGTAGGCACACAGCTTCCTTTCCCTGAGCCTGACTGTCAATAGGCAGCCCCGAGTGCTGGGCTGTGTGGCTTTTTGAGGCAGGGTGGGTACATAGCAGAGAGCAGGTTCTCGCACACTTCTCAAGACAAATAAAACACACAAAAAAAGGAAAGGGATTGAGGTAAAGTTGTTGCAGGGCCAAGTGCCTGCCCAAGTTTGGATGATGGTCAGGTTTAGCGGGGTTTTTTTGGCAATGACTCAAACTAAATTCTGCAGTCAGAAGACTGCAGAAGACAGTCAGAAGACTGTTGGGAGAGCTTGACAATGGTCCTTGCCCTGTTGAGATCATTTGTCAAACTACCACTGGCTTGGCAGGACTGGCTTGGTAGAACAGAGTTAGATAGGGTTAGATGAGTGTACTGTTGAAAATACTTTCACTGCTTTTTCTAGAATATCCATGTCTAGATGTTTATGGAATATGCAGTTTTGTCTTGGTTAGTATATTTTGCTAAATGCTGCTATGTTAATTCAGGAACGGGCAGACTGTTTCCTGAAGTGATTTTTAACTTGACTTGGTAAGAAAATGTAACTTAGAAGGTCACAATTGTGTGTGTGCTGTAATATTTTAATCCATCTATAATTGAAGTCAAAGCTCATGTAATGTAGCCTTAAGTTCTTGATTTTTTTCTTTAGGATGGGGAGGTTTGAATGGAGGAAGGAAGAGTGAGGGAGAAAGTGATTTTCAGCAACTTGATTTGCATAAGGCTACAGTTAGAACTTGTACATCATTAGACATCCAAACCTTGGTCATGCTTGAATGACTTTGGAATTTTGAGAAAGACGTGAGGGGCAAATTTGGATTGCTATAAATATATTTTATGTTACTTTATTCACTTTATGGGAAAAAGTGAAGTGGTTGTAATGAGGCCTTCTGGTCACATTTTAAATAAACTACGATACACAGTATGGCAGTCCTCTTAAACTACATGTGCATCTATTTTTTAATAATATGTAAACATTCATTTCCTACACCTATGGAAAATTGTATTGAGGGGAACCAAAGCTGGCAGATTATCCACCCCATTTACCAACACAGTGAGTGTTGATATATGTCAGTTATAGACAATGCATAGTAAACAGAAAAGACCATGCAGCAACTGTTACTCTATCCATTAGGTACTTGAGTAATGAGATTTCAAAAGCTTTTTGAAGGCTTGGTGTTAACCTGGAAGATCTCCTATCCACTCTTTGTCCACTGGAGATAGCACATTTCTTTTAATTTACAAAATGATTTAAAGCACTGGGCTTTGAAAGAGATGGACTAGACATCAGTAATGCCAGAGAGAACTGCAAACTGCAGATAACAAGAAACGTTGAAAACATTTCTGTAACACAACTCGCCAAGCCTTTTTTTTAATTCTTATTTGTCAAATATACCATGACAAATAATTTTGTAAATTTGCAATTTTAAGCAGCCACATGTAGAAAAGCATTCAAAGTTTTCCAGAGGTAAAGAGAACAAAAGTATATTGTTAGGATTTTATTTTACTTGCCAGTGGTGTAAACACCAAACAAGGAAGGTAATGCGGCATTTCTACATCAGTTGCCAGTAGATCACCTGAACGTGCAGAAGGTGCTTAACTCTCTCTGCTTTGACAGATGAGCTCTGGGGCAGGTCTGCAGTGTCTTAGGGGATCAGCCCTGCCCTGTCTGCCCCTTCATGGCTGGCAGGCAGATGACTGGAAGCAAAATACTGCTGAGTGATACCTGCCTACTGAGCCTGAGTGGGAGCTCTAAGATCCTGTGTGTCAAGATAGTGGTGTGTTGATGCACCAGTGGTTCTCCTGCTCTGAGGTGTTGTGAAGAAGCAAGACTATCATAACATGGGAAGATATAATATGATCTAAGTTTTTGATTGTTCCTGTGATAAATGGCTGTTACTTGGAGCCTTATGTTAGGCTCTGTATTCAGATAGAGTGCTGCCGTTATTTCCAGGGGAGCCAGTATACGACTTCAGGGTGGAACAGGATCACAGGTCCACACTAAGTTACACTTTTGTCTCATTTCTTTCAGAGTGATTGTTCTGATGTTTCCTGTCCTCATTTCCACCCTTTTTATCAGGGTTGCTTACAAAGCTGTCACTCTCACTGGTTCTCTGATGGATTCTGGGGAACCTCAGAGTACATAGCAAAACCACCCCCCCAAAACCCACAAACCACCACCAAAACCCAGTGAGCTTCCAATTTAAAAGGAAAAGTTAGGGGTTTTAGCAAGCTTTAGGGATGGTGTATTCTACAGATGCAATGTATATGGCTGACATAGTAATGTGCAAAAGAAATGCTTAATATGGGCTAAACCTGGACTTCTCACTCAGAAGTATTCAACACTCAGGCCAGAAGTATTCAACAAAGCTCTAGGGTCTGTTTATCTTGGGGTGTTGCCGACTGATAGGAATGGGATTTAAAAGTGCACTTTAGTATTTTACTGGCTAGGAATTAATCTATGCATTATTAGAACCAGGCAGTCAGAACAATGGGTTCAATTAGTCCTTCAATATTAATTCAGTTTAAATTTGGCAAATACACCACTGCATTACAGTAAATATCTGAGAGGGAGATGCCTTCCTCAGAAATGGGTCTGTGTACAACAGACTGAAATCCAGGAGGCGAGAACACCATTGTGTGGGCTTCTGCTGCAGCCATGCCTTGGGTCTGCCTTAGGAACACCATTACTGGTGAGATGCAAGGAAAGGTGATTAGCAAAGCCTGAAAATGAATCAGGGCCTTTGGGTTATTTGTGTCTGGAGAGATTAGTGGGCAGCAATATAAGTAGTTTATTATACAATAAACAGGGGAAACAGTGGAAATAAGGAAGTCTGATTTTCTTTAAGTCCATGTCTGATTTCCAGCCTTGACTTCACTGCAATAATCGCAGGCTCCCCAGCATGTCTTTTATGAGGCCCCTGTCATTCCTGTGGTTCCTTCTCTACTGAATCTTAAGCCTCTTCACAGTATCTCCAGGCCTTTCCACACCCACACCTACCAATTTGAAAGAGGCAGTACCTGGCTGTTGCCAGCTCTGAACTGGCTCTGTAAAGATGATGGATAAATGTTAAGCTTTATGCTGTGACTGTTAACTCAGCAGGCAATGGAGTTTCGTAAAACCTGTTGGAATTCAGAGCATGATTCAGGTGCCTAGACATTTATGTCATTGCCTGAAGCTGGTATGCTGCCCTGGAGACTTCCACATGAGATCGGAGATAAGATGCAAAATATATTTAAGACCTGCATCTCTCTGGGGCAGGATATGGAGAATGCATGTGGACATCTAAAATAGCTCCAGATGCTTGTCTGAACAGTTGAATTGTCTCCCATTACCTATTAAAGTCTCTACTAAGTGTCAGATTTGATAGAAGTCAGCTAAGTATTACTGGGAGGGACAGATAGACATCCAAATGCTATGGAATAGGCTTCATTTCCTTAGTAAACAGAACTAAAAATGTTACTGAGTAGGCAATGAAAGTGAACATCTGAGCTACCCAAATGTATCATTGCTTGATAATTAGTTAGTGAAAAATAACTGGCTCTGTAAGTCACTATGAACTCTCAAAAATGTAGTCAATTTACAGTGACATACTTGAAAAGGATCCCTCTATTGTTCTGCATTTTTCCCACACTCCAACTTAACCACTTTTCTTCCTCAGACTTCTGACAAAATACAGGTATGTCAATAGTGTCTCCAAAATGGATGCATTTCCGGACAACTAAATGGTGAACATTAATGTTAGGGTGAAATTCAACTGAGATAACAACTTTTAGTGTTAAGCTTAATAGAATCATACAACACTTTGGGTTGGAAGGGACCTTAAAGATCATCTAGTTCCAACCCCCTGCCATGGGCAGGGACACCTTCCACTACACCAGGTTGCTCAAAGCCCCATCCAGCCTGGCCTTGAACACTTCCAGGGATGGGGCATCCACGGCTTCTCTGGGAAACCTGCCCCAGTGCCTCGCCACCCTCACAGTGAAGAATTTCTTCCTTTAATCTAAATCTACCCTCTTTCACTTTAAAGCTATTCCCCCTTGCCCTATCACTACAGGCCCTTGTAAAAAGTCCCTCTCCAGCTTTCTTGTAGGCCCTTTGTAGGTACTGGGAGGCTGCTATAAGGTCTCCCTGGAGCTTTCTTTTCTGCAGACTGAACAACCCCAAATCCCTCAGCTTAGGAGAGGTGCTCCAGCCCTCTGATCATCCTTGTGGCCCTCTTCTGGACTCACTCCCACAGGTCCATGCCCTTCTTATGTCGAGGACCCCAGAGCTGGACACAGGACTCCAGGTGGGGTCTCATGAGAGTGAAGTAGAAGGGGAAAATCACCTCCCTTGACCTGCTGGTCACCCTTCTTTTGATGCAGCCCAGGATGCGGTTGGCTTTCTGGGCTGCGAGTGCTCATTTCCGGGTCATGTTGAGCTTCTCATCAACCAACAACCCCAAGTCCATCTCCTGAGCCCTGTTCTCAATCCATTCTCCACCCAGCCTGTATTTGTGCTTGGGATTGTCCTGACCCAGGTGCAGGACCTTGCACTTGGCCTTGTTGAACTTCATGAGGTTTGCACAGGCCCACTCCTCAAGCCTTCCAGGGTCCCTCTGGATGGCATCCCTTCCCTCCAGCTGTCGACTGCACCACACAGCTTGGTGGTGTTGGCAAACTTGCTGTGGGTGCACTCAGTCTCACTGTCTGTGTCGCTGACAAAGATGTTAAACAGCACCGGTTCCACTACAGTTCCCTGAGGAACACCACTCGTCACTGGTCAACTTTGACATGGAGCCATTGACTGCATCTCTTTGAGTGCAACCATCCAGCCAATTTCTTATCCACTGAGTGGTCCACCTGTCAGATCCATGTCTCTCCAGTTTAGACACAAGGATGTAGTGCGGGACAGCGTCAAATGCTTTGCACAAGTCCAGGTAGATGATGTCTGTCACTCTTCCCTTAGCCCCATTGTAGAAGGCCACCAAATTTGTCAGGCACGATTTGCCCTTAGTGAGGCCATGGTGGCTGTCACCAATCACCTCCTTATCTTCCATGCACCTGAGCAGAGTTTCCAGGAGGATCTGTTCCATGGTCTTGCTAGGCACAGAGGTGAGACTGACTGTCCTGTAGTTCTCTGGGTCCTCCTTTCTCCCCTTTCTAAAAATGGGAGCTATGTTTCCCCTTTTTCAGTGGGAACTTCACTGGGCTGCCATGAATTCTCAAATATGATGGATAGTGGCTTAGCCACTTCATCTGCCAGTTCTATCAGGACCCGCAGATGCATCTTGTCAGGTCCCACGGACTTGTGCACCTTCAGGTTCCTTAGATGGTCTTGAACCTGATCTTCTGCTAGGGTGATCAGTTCTTCATTCTCCCAGTCCCTGCCTCTGCCTTACGCGACTTGGGCGGTGTGGCTGGAGCACTTGCTGGTGAAGACCGAGGCAAAAAAGTACTTCAGCCTTCTCCATGTCCTGTGTAACCAGGTCTCCCGTTTCCTTCTGGAGAGGCCTCACATTTTCCCTAGTCTTCATTTTGTCACCGACATACCTACAGAAGCTTTTCCTTTTGCTCTTGACACCTCTGGTCAGATATAATTCTATCAGGGCTTTAGCTTTCCTAACCTGATCCCTGGCTGCTCGGACAATTTCTCTGTAGTCTTCCCAGGCTATGTGTCCTTGCTTCCACCTTCTGTAGGCTTCCTTTTTGTGTTTGAGTTTGTCCAGGATATCCTTGTTCATCCATGCAGGCCTGGCATCTTTCTCTGACTTCCTCTTTCCTGGGATGCATCACCTCTGAGCTTGGAGGAGGTCATCCTTGAATATCAAAAAGCTTTCTTGGGCCTCTCTTCCCTCCAGGGCTTTATCCCATGGTACTCTACCAAGCAGATTCCTGAAGAGGCCAAAGTCTGCTCTGCTGAAGTCTAGGGTAGTGAGCTTGCTGTGGACCCTCCTTGCTGCCTAAGGATCTTGAGCTCCACCATTTCATGGGCAGTGCAGCCAAGGCTGCCCTGAAGCTTCACATTCCCCACCAGGACCTCCTTGATGGTGAGAACAAGCATAGCACCTCTCCTCGTTCACTCCTGTGTCACAATGCACTCCACAAATGTCTCAGATTGCTTATGCTCTACTGTTTCGTCCCTCCAACAGATATTGGGGTGGTTGAAGTCCCCCATGAGGGCCATGGCTTATGAATGTGAGGTTGCTCCTAGCTGTCTATAGAGGACCTCATCCTCTCAGTCTTCCTGGTTGGGTGGCCTGTAGTAGACTCCCACTATCATGTAACCTGTCCCTGCCCTCCCTTTAATCCTGACCCATAAACTCGAGGTCAGCTCCTTGTCCATCCCCAGGCAGAGCTTCATCCACTCCAGCTGGTCATTGACGTAGAGGGCAACACCTCCTCCTTGTCACCTCTGCCTGTCTTTCCTAAAAAGCCTGTATCCTTCCATTCCAACACTCCACTCATAGGAGCCATCCCACCACATCTCTGTGATGCTGCTAAGATCACAGCCCTGCAGGCATGCTGATGCCTCTAACTCCACTTGTTTATTCCTTATACTACAAGTGTTTGCATAGAGGCAGGGAGATCTAACAGTAAGGTCTCTTTATTTCCAGATTCATGAGTCAGTCCTCCTATAAGCACATATGTATAATTTTAGAATTTAGTGTGCAATAACTGTTCTTTAGAGTTCTTGCTCTTTTGCTATAGAAAGCTTGCTTAAATAGAATGATGACTATCTGGAAAAAAAAGGAGTCGGTGTATACTAAAGTATAGGATAAAAAATGATGTGAAAATGGGGCATGAACACCATAATATAAAGTCTGGCCTTCGTATAGGACCATGGAGAAGTTTTAGCCTCTGCCTGTTCCAGCCTGTCTCTTTCTCTTGGTTGTAGCCTCTAGCCCAGGTAGAGACACCCCTGTTCCAGCACCGTGAGCTAAACCGGAGACGTGGCAGCCGGTTGCTTGTGCTTACTGTGTGTATGCTAATGGCTCAGCTGGATCAATTTCTTCATCTCACAAAATTATGAAAGGTACTTGTTAGTGCCTTGTTCCATTAGGACAGGACTATTAAAATGCAGAAGTGATTTCTCTGGGGCTATATATGGCTGGCCAGGACACAGAGATAGGATTTATTAGTATGCAGTTGTACAATAAGTAGCAATCAATACTTCAGTCTTGGCACAGTTTACCTCTGCAGAACAGTCTGAAGACACAGTTCATGCCAAATGGCAGCGTAGGATTTAGTGCAGTACAGATGTATCTGGAATATTTTAATATAAAGAGGGGTTATGGAAAACATTTGGCAGTTTCTGGAGTATGCAGCAAATATTACATTATATACCATCTATAACAGTATAGCTGAGCATGTGCAATGTACTAAAAAGATGTTGCATCCATGTTTTCTAAGAAGTTTCACCTTCTGTAAAAATGTGCCAATTTTTAAGGTTTATAGTTAGGCCAGATTGGTTTGGAAATAAAATCACATTTGTGCTAAGCTTGACTTATTTAATATCCTTGAGATAAGATAAACAACTTTGTAAACTCTTCGCAATGGGTTCTATAGTCTTTAATTAAAAATGTTCTTCCTAGGAAAGGAGAAAACGATTCTGGACTCAGAATCCCAAATATTTCTGCTGGTTTTAACTGTGACAGCAGAAAAAGTCTTTCTGTTCCAATTTACTGCTTTTCAGATGAGGCAGCATTTCAAGGACTATCATGATGAAATCACCTCCTGAGCTCAGTCATTAAGCCAATACAACACACCAAACAGACATGTTAGAGTTAAAACAGTGTATCCTTTAGTGTGGCACTTAGAAGGGCTGCCGTATTAAAAAGTAACTGTACCCTGTCCCCCATTAAGCTCCTTCGGTCCCTTAGTGGTACGGACAGTGGTGAAGAGATCCACATCTGAGAGGAAAAAGTACTTTCCCCTGAGCCATTAAGGGTGGAAGAAGACTCTGCTGAGCATCACTGCCTTCATTCAGACTTGAAATACCATAGTTGCAAGGGTGTGAGCAACAGTGGAGTGAGAAACATTATAAAATCCCAAATGAATGTGCAAATAGAAGCAGAGGAAGTATTTTATTTACCAAATTCTGTTACACCCAGTTGAACTTGTCTGAATAAAGCTAATCCTTTCCACACCAGACCACTGGTGAATATTGACAACAGGGTCCCTGTGAAAAGATGTAATATCATGTGTCCCCTTCTCCTTTGGCATACTGCAGCCCTAAATGTGTTGCTCCTACCCTTGCATCACTGCGTATACATGAACAGGAAGGCTACAGGATCTCTAATCCTTTCCGTGTCTGCTGTGGGAGTCATTGGGGCACTGGCAAAATGTTGACATCCGAAGAAACAGAGACTGGTGATGCATCCACTCTGGAAAGGCACTGAAAAGGAGCAGATCACTGCCAAAATTATGAACTGTATAGTGTGTTCTGAATGCATTACAAATCTTAGAAGTAGGCTTGTGTTTCTGTGGTATGATATAAAGGTGATTATGGCACGGTGGTATTGTATCGGATCTTTCACTGTCTTCTCACTCATTGCAAAATTGTGTCAAAAAGACTATTGTGCGGTATCTGCTCAGTAGGAAGTAGAGAGGTGCTGCTGTAACCATTGTGGGCAGATGAGGTGATCTTTTAAGTAGAATTGATCCTTAGTCTTGTGTCCCTTGCAGTTTCTAATGTCAAACCATTTCCAACGTCCATGCAGTGTTGGATTCCTACACATGTTAAGATTTTCAAGAATTGAAAGCCTGTTAGAATGATATTTCATGATTAAAAGCCTAAATTTGGTTTTCTTTCTGGCTTATCAGCAACACATGTAGTATAATGTCTGGAACAACAATGCCAAACTAGTCATTCCATTCAGTTTTGGTTTAAGGATGATTTTTACTTCTGCCACCACAAAAGAGTTGTATGGCATAGATGTTGCAACTTCAGCACTTGTAAACTAGTTTCATATTTGGAGTATAGTCTCCTATAGTAGCTACAGAAGCATATGTAGTAATGGATTGTGTTCTGGTTTATGGCATGGTTTATGCCCTGTAGGGCATATAACATAGTTGGAAATTCATTCTCTGAAACAAATCACTCATTAAAGCAGAGGACTGATTTATTTAATATGTGTAGTAAGTCAGCAGTTAATATGTGTAGTAAGTCAGCAGTATAGGTGAGTGACTTCTTGACGGAAACCTAAGATCTTTGACAAGCTGTTGGTACTTTCACTTGTTAAATGTTACTATGCAGGGTTGGCTTTGCTTTTCAAAGTGTTTGTTCTGTCTCAAAATATTTCTCTTGGAAGCCCTGAAATAAACACAGTAGGGAATTTTGCATGTTTTTTAACTTTTGACTTTTAGACAATATATTATTAATACTCATATTCCTGAAATACTTTGTCATGCTAGTAACTTCTTATCTAATGGTGTAACAAACTTTCATTGCTCTTACTGGATGAACTTAAGGAACAGCCACATTGCTTGGACACGTGCCATTTCCCCGTGTTTTCTTATGGCAGGCTGTTACTACAGACAGTTTTAAAACAAAAAGTCTGTGATGACATATAATCTGAGAGTCCCTCTGGAACTCCAGTAACATTGAGACAGATACTGCTTCTGATTATAAAAGTGAGAAACTTTACAATATGCACAAATGGAGTGCAATACATAGTAGGTGGAAAAGGGAAAAGACTTACAGTAGTAAAAAATATGCATTTATATATATACATACGTGCATGCAAACACACACACATATGCATCTTGTGTGTGTCTGCGCAAGAACCAGCAAGAATTTAATAGCACCCTCTCATTTTCATAAAAAAACCCTTAGCAGTCTGTCTTAGTCCTTATCCTGGTATTAATTAGTTAAGGGCTTTTCTGGTGGAAGTACATAAGCTGGGTCTGCGCAGTAGTTGTTGAAGAACATGGCCAAATATTAGTGGGAAAGTCATGGTCATTTTTCCCATGAGTAATCAGTGATAAGACTGGTAGAAGCAATAAGGTAAAGGAAACCAGGAGGATGTTTCAGCAGCTATAAACCTGAAGCAGGGCAGAAGTGAGGTGAGTAGGAATTATGAAGAAGAGAGACTTGAATTTGATGGAAGAGAACAAGAGAGTGCTGAAATAGCAGAACCCAGGGACATGGCATTCAAAGTGGAATGGACTGATAGAATAGGATGAAATATTCAAGAAGTAACCTAAAAATCCCAGCTGGGACCTTCCTACATGTGCAAATGTAGAAAGAAGGTTGGGCTCTTCTGACGGTAGAAGAAGACAGCTTGGTATACTTCCTGCGTGATACAAGAGCTGAGCCAGAATTAGAGAATGCCAGTTCATAGTCTTGGTGGCTTAGGGTAACGAGGGCGATCAGGAGTACCACACTGGTAAAAACACAGTGTTAACTGAGTGCCACAAAATCTGCTTTGAAAAAGGCCTATATTGGAGGCTGTGTTCCTTCAGGCCTTGAAAACACTCCTTGAGAGAAACGTCAGCTAAATACTTCAAGTAAAATAAATGAAAATGAGGTTGGGAATGCCAGTTCATGTGCTGAGTATGAAGTAGGCTTTTATGACTTTGTATCTATGCTTTTGTACATTATTTCCCTGCATTATTTTTTTCTGAAATGTCACCATGAACATAATCATAAGAACTCTTCTGGCTGTAGGACGCTGTTTGGGATGTTTGACTCTGGAGTATCTAGAGTTACTCAGAACAGGCTACTTAGTAGTCAAATCTTTCTGGGAACAGAAAAATGCATGAGAATTGTATTAACGGTATGCAAACATGAAGATGATATTTTTGTGTAACAGGAGCTGAACTGAAATGGCTTCCCCTGCCCCCTGCACTATAGCTTTTCGGACAGACACTTCTGTTGTTCTAGGCTCACTAGCAATTAAATCATAGTTAATTAAACAATGCCAGAGAACATTTCTTGGCAGTGAGATTTGGTCTTTTATGCTACTACACAATTAAACCAGTCCCCATCGTGGCTGCGATCCAGGTCAACTAGCATTTCCCCCCCAGATTCTCAGGTACCTGTCAGGAATGTTCCCAACAGGACTACCCTGCTTTGAGGGCTCTAACTCTTTGGCTGTGTGGGTGCAGCCATTCCGGCTGCATTGCCAGAGGATGGTCCCGGGGACATGCCACTATTACTGCAGATGTGACCTGGCCGGAGTAATTTAATCGGTTCTAGTACACATCTGTTTATTTTGGTGCACTGGCACTCCTTTTAAATTAAGAGCAGCTTAAATGTATGGGTGATATTACCAGTGATAATTCTAGGCCATTTGTTCATCTGAGCAGGTGTCTGGCTCATTAAGCCCCCAGTGCACGTATTCACTATAATGCACACAGATGGATGTGGTAGGTACCCAGCAATTAGGCTAACGCAGAATTAAATGAAGCTGCGCTTGACTGTTGTGTGCATGCAGAGATAGGAGATAGCCCAAAGTAGGTCTTTAGTGTCCTATTTTTAATATTTTATTTCCATAAAGTACCTAGAAGTATTTTATTCAGGAGTCCTGGTACCTTTTCTTAGGAAAAATGAACATTCAGCGCTGTAATAATAAAGCTGAGTATAATGTACATCTTAAAAATGCTCTGCATGTGTCAAGTTGCTAAGCCCTACAAGGCTTCTGTGAGGAAGGGCAGTATTTCTGAGGAGTATTTCTAGATGAAAGCATCAAAGCTGAGAAGTCCAAAAGGATTTAAGAAGGGAGTAGTGAAGTGAAAGCCATTAATCCTGACACTGAACCCACCACAAAAGTAACCTTCTTTCACTTGGCAGTCCCAATCCAGAACTTCTTCCCCAGATATGCAGCTTTGCAGGCTAGCGGATGATAACACTTGTGCAGAGAGCTGTCATCAAGGTGCTTTGAGATGGTATGAGTACAGGAGCAGGTGTCTTTTTCTGGGTCACAGCTTCAGTGCAGAATTTTGCTTACGTTTTTCCCCTCCCTCTATCACATGTATGATCCATTTTCAGGACCTGGTAAATGCAGCAGCAGTTTTTCTAGTATCCGTCATTGCAGATACAACAAAACTGATTATTGATTATTAAGACTGTACTTTGGATTCTGAGCTGTACAGTTTTGAAGTAATGTGTGCACATGTAAATCTTAGTCAAATATGCATTCTGAAAAGACTAAACAAAAGCTATACAACCTGAATTTTTATACTGGAAATAGATGTCCTTATCCTGGTATAAATTTCCATCTTTGATCTTGCCAAAAGACATATCATCTCTTATTTCAGGTACAGTGGGGATGAGATCCTCAACAAAGTACAGTTAATGTTAAGGAAAGATTAACAAACACAGGGATATATGAGAGGCATTTTTTGTTAAGCTACATAAGGCTTGTTCTCATGCTGTGGATTTTTTTTTTTTTTTAATATGAGGCAATCCTGATAGCCCTGGGAAGAGTTAATTCTCTCCAGAGCACCTGCACATTATGCAGCTGCTTCACCGATTTCAGGGTGCTGCTTACTCATCCAAAGTCCAGGGGACTGTGGTCATTTCATTCAGGGTATGTGCCAATTATTGCAAGCAATGCTGGTGGGAAAATTTCTGTTGCTAACTGAGTCTGTTGGCTTCTTCCACCTTGGGAATGAACAGGTCCCCAGTTGCAGATCTAGCCATCTATCTGTCCTGAGATGGAGAAGGAAAGGGTTTGAAACAGAGTTTAAAAAAAGGAAGAAGAAAAGGTCAAGGCTGCTTGGGCCAAACCTGATCCTCAGAAGCACCTGAACATTTGTGCTGCAGGCAGGGGGATGGAGGGTTTGCTACTGAAAATACTGTGTTTGAGATGCCCAAACATTTTCCCTTTGTGCTGTTGTCCTGGCAGACTACAGAAGCCCGTCCAGGAGGCTCTGGCTGAAGCTGCTTTGCAGAGTTCCTGATGTTTGTTCAGGCAAGATTCTGATATATTTCAAGGTCTTTCATTCTTTAGGCTTTGGACATCTCATGGCTACTGAGGAGGGGGAAAAGTTTCACGATCATTTATGCTTAGGCAGGTGTGATCATTCCCTTGAAACTGGCTGGCTATAGAGATTATTTATACATCTTAAAAATGGTGGTGGAACTTCACCTTCTTTCTTACAATACCAGTCCACCAGCAGACACTCATGTGTAAGAGCTAGATTTATGGCAAGTTTTTTCCTTTTTGGTTTCCTCTGTAAAGTGTATACATTTTTTTAACTGACAGAGGTACATAACATTCTCAGTCTTAAAACTTATTATTTTTAAGGTTTTGGGTATGTTCTCCAGGCATATAATTTATTTTGTTTATTTACAAGTAGAAGAACACACAGTGAGATTTACGGTGGTGGCGTTTTCCAGGCAGTACAACATGGCTTAGAGAAAAATCTTAAATAAGATTTTAAGGATCAAGTTTCATCATTTACAGGCTTTTTGAGGAGCTTTTTTCCCATGAGTGGTCCTTTCCCTTTGGAGCTTAGGCTATAGAAGAGGAAGGACCCTTCTGTTTCTTAAGCCTAGGCCCCCACTTCAATGTGCAACTGAGCAACATAACACCACGCCCAAAATTTAATCAAATAGTGTCTTAACTTTTTTTCTCATGCAAATAGCATTGAGTGCAGTTGGAATGCACAGGAATACAAGACAGATCTGAGCCTTAAACTTACCATGAGTGTTTCACATAACAAAAGCAAACTGGTTGAGTAAGCTGATGAAGAACCATGTGTTTAGTAAAGGAAGGGAGACAAAGAGCGAAGTCTTCCAGCACACGGCGTGATTCCGTACCATTCAGCAGAACAGCTCCAGTTCGATGAAAACAGAGTACCTCCTACTTTAACAGAGTCTAAACCTGCTTTTAAAAAAGAATGCTTATAATAAATGCTTGTACTACATCAAGAATGACCCTTTTTCTTACAGAAGAGGCATAAGGGAGATACTGTTCAAAAATGTATATTCAAAGCAAAATTTTCTATTCCACTGGGGAAGGGAGCAAATTTTTTTCTGACAGTTTCTGATGCAGATAGATTAGTCTTTGAAGCAGTCACTGAATGTACACAGCAATTAAATTGAACTTTGGGAACCATATATAGGGGGATTTTTAGTTAGATCATG
Source organism: Falco punctatus (assembly GCF_963210335.1). NCBI lineage: Eukaryota > Metazoa > Chordata > Aves > Falconiformes > Falconidae > Falco > Falco punctatus. The sequence continues at coordinate 60,896,455 of NC_137582.1, read as the reverse complement.
TCACTTCCACATGTCATTTTTCTTTGAATATTACGTGTTGAGATAGAGGAACCAATTCCCGCTGAATGATACTGATAATGTACAAAACCCAGAGATATTTTCAAAGTGCCTTGTCTCTTCATATTAGCAAAAGAAAGTATTTGCTGAGCCTGTATTGCTAAATTGAATGAGCCATTATTGGATGCAATGAAATGAACTTGAGCGGTTTCTCAGCCCACTGGCTTAGCTCTGTATTTGTGTGCCACTAGAAATTATAAACCAGATTCTCCTTTGCAGTAAGATCACTGGCTTTTGCTGTGTGGGGATAGCCAGCTAGTGCACGTATCTCTGCAAGATACTGTGCTGTGCCATTTTTGAACAAGGTCAGTGCTTATTAGCCTGGCCAAAGAGTTTTGCTTCCAGGTCTAAGCTAGCTCCCCATGCAGTAGCTAAGGCGTATCTGCACTGCACTGCCTTGTGCTACAATAACATGCATCAAGCAAAGCTGCACTGAATTAAAATAATGTTTTAAAAATCCATTTCATGTCGAGGCCTATATAGGCTTATTTACTTCAGTCTAAGCTGTCTTCTCTCACTTTAGGATATATCTCTTGCTGAGGCAAGCTAAGGCAATATAAAATAGTTTTAAAGCTACATGCACACACATACACGTTAGCCTTTGCAGTGGTTTACCTAAAGTGTTTTTTAAACCAGTTTAGTTAAACGGGTAGAATCTTGGTGCTTTGAAGTCAGCTGGAGCTTTGCCAGACTAGTCAGGATTATATGTGAGATCTTTATGCTGTGCCAGTGCTGGGAAGTGCCATACAGAGAAAAGTTACAGTCTCAAAAGCTTATCTGTAAACCGAAAGCAGGATCTGAATGAACATCATCAACGAGCAAATTGTGTCTTTACAGTAATTAAAATCTGTAATAAAATGGTGGGTTCATTTCAGAATTCACAAAGTCATCGAACTCCTCCGAGCTCTGCTTTCCTGTGAGTGTCTGATAAAAACAATCCCAACTCCCAAAAGCAGAATCAAAAAATCCAAACCCCAAATCTTATGAAAATAAAACCAACCAAACTTTATGGAGAAAAAAAGAAAGAAAACAAAATAAGCCATCTGCCAGTAAATCATTGATCTGGACATGGATAAACCACAGGGCAAGAATAAAATATTCATAGTAATTAGTGGTATAGGCAGAATAGAAACCTTTTCTTTGCACTTGCTGTTGTTATGGTGATTCTTCCTCCAAATACTCTCTCCTCCCCCCAAATGACATTGGCTCTCTCCGTGGCTATCCATCTGGCTCTTGCTTTCTTGTTTATCCCAATGAAATTAGCTCGACTGCTCATTTGTCACCTTGGAGGTGTAGTTGCTGTGAACATGTGTGGTGCGAGAGAGCAGGACAAGCAGATGGTACTTGAGAATAGATAAACAGACAGATGCATTAAGGAGACAGAAAAATTGTTGGTATGAAATAGTGTCTGGGAGATGATGAATTGGGTTTGTGTTTGGTGAGGCATGGCCAACTCCTGCATGCGAAGAAGTGCCGTTCCCTCATCCTTGTTTTCTTTTAGGCTTCTGGCACATGCTGAGGCCTCTCTGAATTGCTGAAGCTCATGGATAAGAAGAATCAGGGATACCACGTTTCAGATAGTACGCTGAGGTTTCATGTGAATTGCTGGAAAATGTGACACATTTTCCTGGCTGCTTCTCCTTAACAAAACGAAAAACACATCTCCACCAATCTGCACAAATCACTTCTGTTACTAATATCTGCTCTTTGTCCTAGAAATGGCTCAGCTCAGTGTGCCATTTGTGATTTCTGTGGTATCTTGTTTGTGTGTAATAAATATGTGTATAGGAAAAATGATAATTTCATTATACATTTATTTAACTGCATTAGATTCAGAGTTGGTCTGGATTTACGTCAGCGATCAACATCTCTTCTCCAGAAAGAAATAATGAGAGTTATCCTAGAAAACCTGTGAGGAATGAAGGGCAGAAGCAGAGGGACAGTGTAGCTACAGAAAGAAGAGAGAAATAAGAGTCATCATCTATAAAAATGTGACCTAGTTGGCCCTATCTGTTAGGCCAAAACCAATCTTTTAGCCAAATGAGATTTTAAAAGATAATGAATATGGCATGTTTATGTATGTGGCACAGGAAAAGTGCCTATAAAAAGGGGGTATTGAGACAAAAGCAGGATAATACTTTCAGAAATTAGCACTACATTTGTATTAGTTACTGAGGTGAATTTTCTGATTCCTGAAACACAAATGGAGTGGAGTCGGACACTAAGGTCCAATAGCTAACAAACTTCACTCCATAGAGGTCTTACAGCAAGATTGCCAAGTTGCAGCTGTCTAGATGTAGATACACAGTCACACACACACAGACATAGTCTGGATTAGTGAAAAGGCAACTCTTTAAACATAAAGAGTCTGACAGTGGCAAAAAGAAGCCCACTTCTAGTCCCTGTGCACTGCCAGGAGGGAGGGATGGCTTGGAGCTGAGGGGCACAGATGGAGGGGAAAGGGAAGAGGAGGCAGCAAGCTTGGGTACAGCACACAGGTGGAGTGAACCCACGTCTTTTCATCTCGGATAAGGAGCAAAATGAGGACGTGGAAGGGAAGGGAAGAGGGAAGAGCAGAAGGAAGGTTGAAAAGGGCCAAGGAGAAAGTGGATTAAGAGACCACTGTGGATGCTGGCAAGAAGGAAGATGGTTTGTAGGGCTCCCTAAACTACTGGAGAGAAGGCAGGACTGGGAACAAGTCAGGAGAAGACAGTCTTTTTTGGACACACTTGCAGAATGGATAGTAATGGCCTGGACTGCAAAGGCAACAAGTGCTTTATCCATCACTCAGCTGGCAGAACAGGGATGTCTTTGCCTCAGTCTTGTGTTTCGGCACTGTGGCTGTGAAGTCCTCCAGCAGGATGCTTAGACCTATAAGAAGGTAGCACCAGCTTTTGGAGGGATCGGGGGAGAAGAAAAATCCCTACCCCTTGTACTGTATTAACCCTCTTAACTCATCTGCTTCCTTCCCTCTTACCCCGTGAACCTCTTCCCACATCACCCTTAGAGCTTGTTCTGTCACAATCAATAAGGACAACATAAATTATGTAGTTCCTTGTTCATGGTATGGCGAAACTCAGTTTTGACCATGCTGCTGAGAAGTTGGAGCTGACTCTGGAGTAAACACACACGTACATGCATCTGAGAAAATAAACATAAGAATGTAAGTGTTAGGATTAATTATTTTGGAAGAGACTGAATATTCTCAAGGTCTTATTAATGGGGTAGGGGAATCTTCCAGGGTTTCCATGAGCTAGGCCTGTAAGAAGTGGTGATTTAATTTGGTGCTGTTCATTGCACTTACCTCCCCTGCTCCCCCTGCCTCCCTGCCCTGCCCCACCTAGTATTTTAGCCATAAACTATTTTTTAAATAACTTTACTTATGAGTTATTTAATGCATTTCACTTTCAACTGGACACTGAAAGCTCTCTTAATGCCTTTAAGAGAGCTTCCAAGCAGCAGCTAGAACTGCTGCAGCAAAACCAGACACCACCTTCAAGCATGGCCCTGGAAGAAACAGTTTCTGTAACTGGCAATAATACAGTATGAATTCATGGATACCCCTAAAACCAAAATGCTCAGCACTTTTCACATGCTAAGAATTGCCATGGCAGATATTAAGGGGAAGAGACACAATGGACTGACCTGTCCACCTGTCAGTGATGATGTGTATCTCTAGTCCCTCTGCAAAAATGAAACCATGCTCTGCTAGAATTAATAGCTGACAATACAGATAAAATATATCAGCAGTATTTTTTATTAAAACAGTAGTTTCATGCTTGCGAAAATTAGCATAACTCAACATGCTCCAAAAGCTCCAGGAAGTTCAGGAGTCTCAGAAGCTGCTGGGAGGTTGTAGCTCACTCATTTCCCATGCTAAAAACCAGCGCATTGTGCGTGCCGCTCCCTGGAGCTGGCACAGCAGTCAGCACAGGGGCAAGACCACAGCCAGGCTCGAAGCACACATTTGAAAGTGAGGATCTTTCAGGCTTGGCTTTTTTTCTCCTTGACACTGCTATGGAAAGAGTGTGTGAAGCCAGGCTGGAGCAGCCTCTGCGTGTTCTCCAGACCTCAGAATTTTCAGGCATTGTTTTCTCTGGGCCAGGAATGCTAATCCGGCACACATTTCAGAACAGTGTTTCATGTGCTCGGAGTGGAATTGCCAGGTGAATATTCTCATTTAATCTTCATTTGTGATCTCAGGGATGAGATATGCTACTTCTCTGACCTCAGCGTAACTCACAAAGTACAGACTAAAGATTGTAAAAATGCAGGTTTTATCCCTTTTGTCTGACTTGTTTCAGACTGCAGGAAACTTAAGGTGGATTTGTCCACACTTGAGCCATGCCGGTTCCTGTTTTCCTGGCATGAAATAGACTCCCTGTCCACTTTGTCCTGGAAAGAAAAGGTTTTACTGCATGAGAAATGCTTCTTTTCTTGTCTCACTTGCAAAATGTATCTGTTTCACAGAACAAAAATAACTAATGTATGCAGGAATTAGAAAGGCTGTCTTGGGGCTAGTCTGTTGGTTCAGAGAAAGCACTGTGGCACCCTGGACACTGTGCGCACTGGGTGTGTTATGTTTGGTCTCATGTCAGTGTTGCATAGTGTGTAATTCCACTAAGTCTCATTCACATCCTCAAGTAAGAGCATGTTCAACACACTGATTCAGCTCAGTCACTCATGCCATAAGGTGTCGCATCACCTCCCATGTTACAGCAGGAACTACAAGTGAAGGGCAGAGTCCGGCCCCCTGTCATACCGTCTTGGGAGCTGGGTTAGGTACTGTCTTCGTCACGCTCTCCCTGACCTTGGGAAATGAAGCACAGCAATGTCTGTCTCGTTGAGATGCTCTGCTTTAGGTCAGGTCTGGTGCTCACACTATGGTCCTGTGTCCTGGTTTCAGCCGGGACAGAGTTAATTTTCTTCTTAGCTGGTGCAGTGCTGTGTTTTGGATTTGATGTGAGAACAATGTTGATAGCACACTGATGTTTTTGGTCATTTCTGGATGATGTTTATAACAAATTGAGGAATTTTCTGTTTCCTGGGTCCAGCCAGAGAGAGGGCTGGAGGGGCCCAGGAAATTGGGAGGGGGCACAGCCAGGACAGGTGACCCGAACTAACCATAGAGGTGTTCCATACTGTATGGCATCATGCTGAGTATATAAATTGGGGGAAGAAGAAGGAGGGGGGACATTTGGCATCATGGTGTTTGTCTTCCCGAGTAACTGTGATGTGTGCTGGAGCCCTGCTTCCCTGGGGATGGCCGAACACCTGCCTGCCCATGGGAAGTGGTGAATGAATTCCTTGCTTTGCTTTGCTTGCATGCACAGCCTTTTGCTTTACCTATTAAATAGTTCTTATCTCGACCCCTGAGTTTTACATTCCTTTCCGATTCTCATCCCCATCCCTTCGGGTGAGGGGGAATGAGCGAGCAGCTGTGTGGTGCTGGGCTGCTGGCTGGGGTTAAACCATGACATCCTGGCACAACCCTTGCCGAGGGGAGGAACTGAAGTGAATCCCCTACCTCTCTTCAGTTTTGCAGAGAAACTTTGTTTGTGCCAAACATTTGAGGACTATGTTAAGATTTGCTGAATTAAGAGTTTTGGTTTGTGATGTATTAGAAGAACCCTACCTCTCAGTAACCAGGAAAGGTGCGTTTAATATTCATAGACCGTACCTGGACTGTTTTGTGACACAGTGTTGTAACTGAATGATGGAAAGCCAGCATGCTTTAGATGTCTGGTATGCAAAAGAAAAAAAGGAAATTCAGTAAGTTAAATCCAAATTTTGTTTTAAAATGGAAATATAGTCCAGTTCTCTTGAAATTCCAGTTTGTCCCTTTCCATAAAGAGATGGGCACATAGATGTTTTCCATGCATAACATACACTGATTTCCTTTGTAAAACAGAGAATAAAAAAGTTAGAAAAAAGAATGCTGTATACTAAAAGGGATTGCATATATTATAGCTGCCTAAGTGGGTTAACTGGCTCACAGATAGTAAATAAGATCACCTAGCACTCAGGCAATGAGAAACACTGGACAGTGGAACCACAGTAGGATCAATATGTTGATGCATTTCATTTTAGAAATGAAGTTATGGGCTTTTAGTTTTAGGGTCATTTTATTCTAAGGAATTACAAGGACAGATTAAATGGGATGGAAAGGAGCAAGGAAATGTTCAGGAAGAACACTCCTTCGATCATAGTTTGCTGCAGGGTTTAAATTTTCCAATATCCTGTCAGACCTTCCAGGAGAAATAGGCTTCATTTTTTGGAATGAATTTCCATATTTATATTTAAATACATATTTCATACAAATACCCTTGGCTATGGCCCATATGTAAAGTGCACAAAAGCAAATTCAGTATGAATTTAGAATCTTAATCTCCAATAAACCAACACTTATTATTTCTTGAGTTATAGGGATATTAACTGATGTTAGTAGTACATGCTAAACTTTTAGGTAGGGCACATGATATAAGTGTTATTTACTTCGTAAAAACAGGTAAAGTTTAGTCAGGGGAAGGCAGGTGAGGTGCTTCTCTTTACCTTACTGAGAATCCTCAAGGGCAGCGCAGTCTCCTTACCTTCCCATGGTCTGATGGCCCCACCTCCTTATGCCAAACAGAACAAGAAGTACTTCCAGTGAAATGCAGATGAATCTTATTTAATATATTTTATCCTAGGTAGTACAAAGTAGAGGACCAACAGAGTTGTAAGAATGACAAATGAATTCACTTTTTAGCCATCGCATTTTAGGAGAAAAAAATTTGTGTATTCCTACCTGCATATATTAAGGAGAATCAGCATTCAAATAGTTTAAATTCATGAACCTGATGATTCAACTTTGAAATCAACAACTGTCAGTGCAACAGCAAGAACTCCAGGAAACACATGGCTTGTTTTTCTGCTGCCATATATGGTGCTTGATCCCTTACATAGAGATAAAATAAATTTACAAAGTTAATTGTGCACATGCAAATAGTGTAAGAGCAGAGAAACCCCTATCAGTCAAGACTTAATCACAATCTTTGTGTGTTCTCACTCTCCCATAAGGGGAATGGTTTCTTTCTATGTCATCAACCTGGCTGAGCATATGATGAAAATGATGGGAGGCCATGTCTTGCTAGAACTCTACTCCTCCTGAAGTTCAGTCAAACAGTCCATACCCTTAACTGCTGCAAGACTCAATGGCATTTGAAAATAAATGTATTTGATTTAAAATCCTGACGTTCTTCAGGTACAAGCTCATTCTTGTACTAGTATGCTACTTCTCTGTAAATTGCATGCCAAGTTGACTTTGCTATGTGATTTTGAAAACTGAGGGGTTGTGTCATTAGGCCCTGTGGAGAGCAATGTACTGGGGATAGCAAGGGCACGGGAACAGCCTCCTATCAACTGTCAGGCCCAAGGGTCATAGTCAGATCCTGTTATCGTCTACAATTTGCATGTCTTCCTAGCCTTTCCATCCTCTGAAGAGAGAAATGACAATGTGGCAATTGCTGGAGAGTACTTGGGAACACAGATTTTGTCACATCAGATAAGACAGTTTATGTGTTTGTGACCAGCCAGTCTCTCTGCAGCACATACGTCAGCTCTCTAACAGCATCTCAGACCTCATGCATCAGGGGTTGGAAGCCTTCTTCTATAAGGCAGTGGCCTCTGCAGGACCTGATGAAATGGTGAGATCTTTACTGGCGCTGCTGAGCAGTGACTGACTCACATGAATCATCCCAGTGATTTCAGCTGTTGAACAGCTGCTCACCTTTCTGAGAAAAGGCTTTCCAGTTTCACATTTTTTGCTGGTTGCAGCTTGTTTATCATATGGTACGTTAAGTCTTCCAGGGGAGTTTGGTATAGCGGTGGTGTTATGACAGCTCTCTGTGGAACAAACCAGGAAAGACAAAATAAACAATACTGAGGTGTATGAGTATTTTTAGTGTTTGATCGAGGGCTTAGAGCAGCAGCACTGCCAAGTCACTCAAAAGACGGGAATGCTAAACTAAATTAGAGGTTATTTAGTCACAATCTTTACATCTGCAGAGATGATTTTATGATGACTGCTCTTTTAATGAGTAGGTGTGACGCTAGAGCCTGAAGGTACATCAAGAATTTAAACCCACAACAATGAGTCCAAGAGGAGAGAGAAATCTAACTGGGAGAATGAGGCAGGAGGTTTCATTTCTGCCGTGCCACGGGCTTTCTTCTACACAGAGGGTGGGAAGACAGAACAAGGCCAAGGACTGTCTAGTCTTAATATTTATGTGGAGAGTCCTCACCTTTACCCTTTTTACTACTTCTATTCAGTGAACCAACAGTTTGATGAGCTACTGAGGCAGCATTTACCTTTTGGTCTTCTTTTTACCCAGTCAGTGGAGTAGGAATGAACTTGGAGCCAACTGAGCCAAAGGCTAACATGAAACAGATTTGGCTATGAGGAGGATGCAGAGAAGTAAGGAAATTATCTCAGCTCCTTTTGCTAAATAAACTTGCTCACTGTCTTCTGCAGTTTAGAAGTTTTGCTGGAATGTCTGTCCTTGGTGAACACTTAGACATAAGATGGAAACTAAATTGTTCTTAGTGATATCTGTGCTTGACCAAATTGGATCCTTATCATAATTCTTGCTTTGGCCGTCTTCGGGGTAGATTGCCGTAATGCACTTAGATGGAACCATTTCTGAGGACTGTGAATGTAGTTTTGTCACCTGCTAACCTACCACAGAGGACTAACAATGGGGGAGCTATACACTTTCATAGGGGTTTGGAGAGGAGCATATCTTCTTAACCCTGGAGAAGCACGACATAATATATCTTTACTGATCACCACCTGATTTCCAGTTGACATTTTTTTGGTATAATGATCTACTAACTGTTTTTCCTTCTAGCTGTCCCAGAGAACTTTCTCTCCTAGCATAGTTCCACCAAAGTACATGGAGCACCTGTCGTTCTAATGCAGGGAGGACCTTTCTTTTCAGTGATTCCTACGCTCTTGTCTTCAACAAAATTTGGTACTTGCCAGTCATGCCAATGACTTCTTTCCTTTCCTAAGGAACTGGTTTGAAGAATAAAGTAGGTCAATTTGGGAGTAATTTGGAGAACAGAGTTTGTAATAATAGCATGAGAATATGATAGTCTCCTTAATTGCATGTGCCCTTCAGCAAGAAATGAGACTTTTAAAACACTCAAAACAGACAAATCTGAAAACCTGAAAGCACCCCAGATGTGTACAGCTTCAGCCTGATGACTCAATATTAGCAAATAATTAATGATTTAATCAAATCAAGTCACTTTTTTTGCTAAAGAAATTTTCCTTTTCAGTCTGTTTACATTGAAGATTTCTTGGATTATCTGTAAATTCTACTTACCTACCGCTTAAATAGGATCATTCAAGTGATTAACTCTCAGACTGAAAATACATATTATGTTTGTTCAGTTCTATTGCTCATATATTATTGCAGCTACATCTTCACTAGGTGAATCACTGGCATCTATGAAGTTCAGAATAAGTGTAGTTTAGAATCCATAATTATAAATCTGCTCTGTTAATGGTTACCGTTTTAATCCCAGAGAACAGTCAGATGTTGTTCAAGTATTTGTGCCAAAACTTACAAGATACCCAGATTCTTGTACAAGAGGAGACACTCAAAAAGTTGAGTAAAAAAAATATAAATTGTATAACTTTTCCCCTCCTACTTCTTTACCTAGATGTACTAGATAAAAATAAAAGGAAAATACATCCTGACTTTGATGTATTTGAGAATTATACGATCATAGAATCAGTTAGATTTTGGAAAAGACTTTTAAGATCGTCGAGTCCAACTGTAAACCTAACACTGCCAAGTCCACCACTAAACCATGTGCCTAAGCGCCACATCTACACATCTCAAATACCTCCAGGGATGGTGACTTAACTGCTTCCCTGGACAGCACGTTCCAATGCCTGACAACCTTTTAGGTGAAGAAATTTCTCCTAATAGCCAATCTATACCTCCACTGGTAGAAGAGCCTAAAATAAATGGAAAATTGGATTGGAACTACCCCAGAGATTTTCTTCTGGAAATAAACCTTTACAGGACAGTTATGTCTTCAAAGTGCATTTGCTTGTCCCTCTGTAAGAGTGTATGAACTAGATTACCACATTTCCTAACTGCTTTTGCTCAAGAGATCTTAAGAGTGAAATAGCTCCTGAGAATCGTAGGCAGAAGTCCCCATTAGTTTAGTCTAGCTTGTTTCTAAGTAGTTAATGGGGAAGGTTAGGCTTTCTCCAGACCTGTCCAGAGTGTGGTAAACATATCACCTGAAATTAAAGGAGAAGAAATAGCACAGCTTACCCTGAGTTGTCTAGGCTGCAAACCACATAGTAAAAGGGAAAAAGAAAGGCCCTCCCCTGTTTCTCACAGGGGAGAAGTACGCTGAGAAATCAGTGATGATTAATAAACGTTATTCAGACATGAGGTAGGAAGACAAGCAGCTTTCCAAGTAACTCCCTTTACTATAGCAGCCAAGTGGAAAGCAAGCCAACTCCTTTAATTAGGACATGATATCTTGCTCACTTGTTACCTCATCAGCCAGCTGCAACTTATCATAACCTAGTTTATGAGCTCTCAAGGATGGAGAACATATTTTACAGGAGGCTGATGCAGTACTTACTGCTACAGAACCTGCTCTATAACTGACACTGTAAATACTATTGCTACCACTAAGCCCAACAGAAAACTGTGGATCGGAGACAATATTACCCCCTGGAAAAGGTATGTAGACATAAAGGTAAGAAATCAGCCTGGTTACATATGAACTTAATAATAAATCCTAATGAAAAAAGGATCAAGAAGAAAATGTATTTTATTTTCTCATGTATTAGATAGGAGAAGGATCACATGATGTGTGAAAAAAATCCCCAGGCTTATGCAAGGTCATGGTTACCCACAGAGCTATTGTTGAGAAAAAACTAAGCCAAACAAAAATAAAAATGCCTTCTAGAATAGAAATATGTACATTACAGAAAGGTGCGCTTCCCTAGCCTTTCAGACACATTATACATTATTTATTGTCCATGAATAATTTGCTAGAGCAGTCCCTATGCGCCTTCTGTTACACAGGCAGCACTGTTGCCGAGAACATTTCACCACATACTGTTTACCTCCTGGGATATTTCCAGAAATTAGCAGGTCCCCAGTCTGTTACGGGGCTGGGGATTTTTTTCTTCCTCTTTCAACAAAGAAAAATGGAGGGAAACAAAAATGAGGTTTAACTGAAAATAAATATAGCTGTGTGCAAATTTGCTAGTCTTTTGAGGTGATCTCTCTGCTGAGTGCCAGTCAACAATTCTTGCCTCGTCTTTTCTTCTCCCTGTTCCAGAGATTTCACTTTCAATCATGCATGAGAGAACTTTGACATATTGAATCACTCTTGCATTCTTGGTCAAATTATAAAGACTACCTGTCCTCATTCTGCAGAAAATAAGAAGATCATGTAAACATTATTTCAGCTCTTCACAGCTGAAATATGAAATATGACACAACCTAGGGTTGGAGTCATCCTTCCTCCATTCCCTTCCTTCTGTTTCACAAGCCAGGGGCTTGAAATTCTCAGGATTTCTGCATTATCCAGTTACCAATACTTTCCTCAGGAGATGAGCTCTATCTGGCATGATCACTACAAGCTCTCCTAACCCTATTTTGAATAATGAATAATTTCTTACTCCCCTTGCAGTTCCAGAAGATCAGAGCTTCCTAACCTGTATCCAAAATAGAAACAGCTTCACAGCTATTTCCATGGCTAGAAAATGAACAGCTTACCCATCTGAGGATGGATTTTATCATTGCAACTATTTTAGGGCTATTTTTATCATGCAGTCTTTGAGACAGCTTACAGGATCCATTTGTTTTTCAATAGTGTTGGATATTCAGCTCAGTTTTGATAAGCAGGTAATGATGGAGTTGTTAAGCTGAGATGATTCCGGAAGACCCATTTGTTCTTTGTGGCTGTCACTGGGTCTCAACATCTCTGCAAATACCATTTATCTGACTGATTTAACATTATTTTGGGGCTCAACATGATGACTAACTTGCATAAACAAATGACCCCACATAGCACCTTTTGGAGACAAACTTCTGCTTAACACACAGGCTAAGGTTTGAAAAAAGCATGCATCAAGGTCCATGCAGCAGCTTCCTAAATTTTGCTTTTTTTTTGCTAAATGGTGCTTCTCGGCTTTCTGCCCAAGATTTTGATATTCCTTTTTGCTGCATGAGCCTTCACTCCGGATAATTTCTTAGTTATTTTCACAGGGCACTTTGATATTCATGTAACTTTTATTGTTTTCTCTGCTTGTTCTCATAGCCATACAATGAAAAGAAAAAGGATATCAGCTGATCAGTAAGTACTTGCTATATCAGAGCGTTTGATAGTTGCGCCATAGGGAATGGTACATCTTTTTGTGATGCATCTTGAGAAGAGAATCAGAAGAGAGAGACTAGAAGTGGAAATCAGGCAGTGGCATGTTTCCTCATGCAGATTCCTGGGCCTGAAGACGGAATGGCAGAGGAAGCATGATAGACTTCTTTAGAAATAGGATTTACAAACATACTGTGTCTACCTTCTACATATATATCACATGCTCACCTCTTCTGGATGTATGGCATCAGTTTCTTTCATTCTCGCTGCCTGTCTGTTGAAAAGAGGACCTTAGGAAGGTTCTACTAAATTCCATAAAAAGCACCAACTTCTGTTCTAGCTGTCAGGAGGAAGCTATTAAAAAAATGTCCTGGGAAAGACTTTGCAGGAAAATCTTGGTGGATGGTGCAGGTGTAATCAAGTAATAATAATAAAAAAGTTCCTGAGTAACTCTGAAATCCTGAACTGCAAGGCAGGAGCCCAGACATCATTAATTAACAGCTGCACACTGTTGATATCTGCCTGGTGAGCTAGGGCCTTTTTCCTCTTCTTCTTAAAATGCCTTGAACTGTGTAATTTGAAATGGATATAGACCATATGAATATAACTATTTCCCCTTCAGGTCTTTGTTTTTAGGTCTTTGGTAAGTTATTAATTCCCTATATGATGTGGACACCGTTGAAGAGATCTCATGTCTGTACTATTATGACATGTTTTCCCTAGACAATGACAGAAATAATGCTAGATTGAAGTTGTCTTGAAGTAAATAATCTCATCTCTATTGAAAATGTTACTGGCAGTCAAAGTTTTGGTGTTTTTCTCTTAAAAACTATTTTAAAGATGTAAGCTCTGGAGGGCTACTTTCTTAGGAGGTTACCGAGTAAAACATACTAGAGCAACAATATGACAAAAGTTAATATGTGGATCCTATCCATATAAAATGACATCAACAATAACTTTTATGTCAGAGAAAGAACAAAACGATATTTAAGACGGGTACTATAACAACATTTATTTTTCAGTCCAACACCAAAAAGGTTGTGATTCTTTTTGAGAGTTGGAAAAAGGAACTTCACCTTCACTACTTGCAAGCTATGTGGCCTCAAGCCACTCAGGGTTTATATGAAAAACACATTATGAGGAGGAAGGGTGTGAGTCCTGGTGTAGTTGTGTGCATTCATCATGGGAATCTGAAAATACAGTACAGAAAAGAACAAATAGGAATTTGTGATGCCCTGAAACTCTTGAGCTCTGCTAAAGAAAGCAGTAGCAATGTAGGCAAATATTTGCTTCTTGACATAATGTTCCCAACAAACCATCATTTTTAGTGATCCTCATGTTGTTTTTCCTGGAACTTTCTCAGTGATGTTGTGAACAAGAGAAGAAAAATATGAATAAACAGGTTGCAGAGTGAGTAGTCACGCAAGAAGGCAAAATGTCCCTCTAAGGGGTAAAATACCTCTTGTATTTAAAAACGCCTTTCCACCATTTGTGAACTCTTATTTGGTCTTCGAGGAGAGCTGCATCCCCAAAACAATGCCTGAAGTCATGCAGTACCACAAGTCCAGCACCACAACAGCAAAAATTGCCGAGCTCGAGGTACAACATATTGCTGTCAGGTGGCTGAGAGGTTGGTTACAAGTCCTGTAAACAAACGGGTCCCCCCGAAGCATGGAAGCATCCCTACACTGATTTCATGTAGAGGGACTTGTGAGGTCTTAGTTGTTATTACTTAAACTTAAGGCAGCCAGTGGTAGGGAAGGAACAGTGTTTCTTCCCCCAGCCATGGCTCTTGCCCATGCCTTACCTAAGGCATGTCTTAGAACTTGCGAGAAGCCATGCTCGCTCAGGGTCTGGCGAGGGCTGTTTTCAGAGAGTGCCAACCCTCTTTGCATTAAGATGGCTCAGAGACTGCAGATCTCATACCCAGTGGTTTGGCATCTGATGGACAAATTTGCCTTTCATTTTCACCAGAGCCAATATTTTGTATTCAGTGTCTCACCAGTATTTAGAGATGCCTTTTAGCAGTGCTTCAGAAGGGAAAGCTTTGCCACTCTGGGATTTTGCGCAGAGCTGTAAAGTATCTGCTAGCTGTTACTTGCAAGAATGGCTGTGGTACCCGCTTGTTCACATGAATGCCTCTTACCCAGCAGCACAACCCCCCCTTCTTTTCTGTCCAGCCTCTGCCATCCTGGTCCGTGTCCTGGGATGCCAGTTCCTCACCTCTGCCTGGGCGTATTGCAGCCCTCTGGGTGGCTGCTTTGGGAAGGCACTGCACTGTTATGTCTCCTGAGTTTCTTCCTCATGTGTCTCTCCCCTCACCTAGGCTTCTTTTGCAAACAAAGCAAAACTTCATTTAACAGGATCTGGAGACCAGGTAACAAGTGAAATCAGTGTTAAACATAATCCAAGTCTCTATTCACAGCAGAATTTCCTAGCTTCTTTGATGTCTCTCACACAGAGGCCTCGTAGCATCTTTTAGCTTTGTATAGCCAAGGTGTCAAGGTCATTATAGTTGTTTTCTTGTGTTGCTACTCAGCCCAGCTGGAGCTACTAAAACACTCCTATTATTTTACTAGATAATTGTTGTACATATATTCTGTACGGTTCTAATTCTCAGCTGGTTTTGCCAGCTTTCCGTAGACCGCACAAGATGTTATTAACTAAAGAATGTGTTGTGTTATTTTCTGTGTTACAAGTTTATTAACGATGACTGAGATGGGGCCCCTTCGGGGATGGTACCTACCTTTTCTACAATAGTTGAGACAGCACAGATTGTTTTAGGATAGAAAGAGATAAGCTGAGGCACTGGAGTATGATTGTAATTATATAAAGTGGAGCTATCAATGTGTAAACAGACATTCAGGCTGTCAATGCTTCCTTTCTAAAAATTTGGAATAAGCTCATTTAACTTCTCACATATGACTCAAATGTTTACAGAGCTTATGTTGTGTACTAAGGATTCGAAGCAAAGCCTAAAGAAAACAGCTACACAATAAACAATTCATTTTATAGATGGAGCTGGCACTTACTTTTATGAGAGCATATGGTGAATATTTAGAAGACAAGTCTATGCAATTCAATTTCACCTCCAATATGCATATTTTCCAGTGAGTGGCTCAAGGCCAAACAGGATAATATTCCTTGTGGAATCCCCCACACCACTCTCAATTGATTCAAGACAACAAATTTAATGTGCGCTGCCAGTCATTTGTAGATTCTGTATGTTGAATGCTTTCCCAGACGTTAACCTCCATGGGACTAAGCACTCTCCTCTCTCCGGTTCACAGGAGAAAGCTCCTATGATAGCTAAATGTATTATTCTTGATATGATGCTAATTTATGGGTTTGATAATCTCAGTACATAGACCCTCTGTGACATCTCAATATTTAAGAAATCCCTTCTGTTTGCAGCAGGAAACTGATAGTGTATTGACTTTTAGCAAGTGTTAACAAAAAGCAAAGCATTTTTGCTTTTAACGGTACTTCCCCCTGTAATTCTGCCCTGTTTCTTTTGCTTTGAAACCACAGTGTTATAAAAGGATCAGTATGAGTGGGTGCCCATGAAAACCCTTACTTGGAAAAGCTGATTGCAAAACCAGGATTGCTATTTACCACTGCTTAAGAGGTTTAGAACCAATATTGCTCTTCAAAGCATTTTCTTGACTTTCCCTGACTGCAAAACCAATTTCAACAATTATTTTTTCCAGTGGAAGTTAAAATTCATCACCCTTTTTACTATAAAAAAAGGAAAATTGTGTCCCTGACAGAATACCTTCCATCGCCAAGGCATCAAATATTTATTGGGCTAATGGTGGAACCCTAGAAAAAAAGTTGTTACCACACTGTATTATCGTATATCTTTATAATTATCTACTTACGGTTAAATTTAGTATAAAATGGCTGAAATAATGCAAGGCTGCCAGCCAGTGAACAGCCTAGGAGACGGTTCCTGGAACAAAAAGCTTTACAAGTCAGAAAAATTTGTCTCTGACTCTGAAATACCTCTCATCAAAATCTAACACTTCAAACATAATGAAAATAAGGAGAACTGTACCTCTGGGTACATTTTGAAATGGAGCGGAGGAGAAGAGACCCTTGGAGAGCTCCTCGGTCTGTAAGGGTGTTCCTAGAGGTGTCTGGCAGTGTCCTGGTCCCTGTGCCTTCATTTCCCCCTTGAGGAGGGAGCCCAGAAATGGTACTGAGTTGAAGTATCTGGGCTGGACTCTCTGCCTGAGTCACCTTGGTGATTCTCAGTGGAACTAGCAGAGTTTTCTGCAAATAATTTTGCCTGTGGGTTTTTTACATAGATGTAAACAGTTTCAGAGGTCACCAGGATTAAACCTTGCAATGTATTTGTTTGCCAAAGTTTTAAAATCAGTAAAAGTGTCTGGCATGAGCCAGGGTCTTGGTCTGGAGCTGAAACATTTGTGTTCTGGTAAAGAATGAGGTGCAGATGAGCATTTGATTTTGATTGCGCATAAACTCAAGTTTCTGGCCTGGGCTTATGAGAGAATTAAGGCTAAGTTTAAATTAAATCCTAATGCTCGGTGTGGACTCTGAAAATGACAGGTCTGTCCCTCACGCTGGGTCTTTGTGTTATTGGTGTAAAGGTACGATGACAGCTAATAATGGGTCCCTCCTTGCCCTAGCTCAGCAGAAAGGGTAGGACCCAGGATTTAGGGTGCTGCTGCAGGTTTTCCTAGAACTAGAGCAACAGCTGAAACTTTATCTGGAAATAAGAAACTGCTTACAATGAAAGTCGTGGGTCTTTTGCCAGCATGTGAGAGTTGATCACACCCGTGGCTGGACAGAGGATGGCATCTGGGAAGAGGAATGGGTGCAGATAAAGGTGATCTGCTCGGCTCTCATTTTCGTCAGCTGTCAGCACAGTCTGTGAAGGCAAAGATAGTTCTCCACCACTCCATTCCCCTCCCTATGCCGCTTGCCTTTATCACTTAATGCCAGTTAGGCGACAGGCTTCAGATGCACCCACACATAGGAAGGTTAAGTTTCTTTTTTATCTGGACACTTTGCTGAGCTTATATAGTCTTTATTCTTTTCAAATGTAGTGTAAAATGGAGTATGATACCTTTGATGAGTAGTCTGGATGTGAATCTCAACAGCACCGTGAAGTGCTGTTCTTCACACCTGAGCAGCTTTGTGTCCTGTCCTGCACTGTTGCTCGTGGCAAGCAAGGAGTGGGTTCTGCTTCCAGGCTTCGGTGCAGCCATCAATTTGCTGAGAGCCGGAGAGCTGCTGAAAAGGCTGCCAGCTGGGGGCCCAGCGGGAACAGATTTCTTTATCCTCTGCAAACTGCCAGGACCTGATCCCATATCCTCTTTCTTGCTAAATCTCTTGGGTCCTTTAAGTACTTGTGGAATGGAGAATCAGGGTCCAAGACCAAGGAAGAAAGGGAAACCTACTTCTGTGAAGAAATTACAGAATTACCAGTACCCCTGGAGCCCAAGCGGTGTAACTGGCCAAAGTTACTGAATCACATGAGGAGAGGAAGAGGCAATCCATAACACTGCCTCTCTGCCTCGGTTTCTATCTATAATTTGAATGTTTAAAACTTCAATAAAGAATTATGAAGAAACATGAGGGTGACATTTCAGAGGACTGGCAAGAAATCTATTAATAATAAACTGAGCAAAATTAGATATAATAACGAAGAGTGCTCTAAACCCATGTCCTTTCTGCCCTCCTCAACTTTCAAGGCAGAATGCAGGCTCTTGTTGTTGATGCTAAAGCAGAATATGGTTGCAATGGTACAGCTGCTCGGTCATAAACATACCAGGATTATTTAGAAAGATTTGTCTTTTAAAACTGAATTTGTGCCCTGACTTTGAAACCTGACCTTGTTGAGAATATGTGAGGAAATCGTTTGATGCTTTGATATTGCTACAACAAACTTCCTCATTTCCTAGAACAGCATTAGATTTCCAGGAATGGTTTTGCCACCCTTCCCCTTTAGAGGAATCCAGTGCCCAGACAATTGACACTGGAGCAATTTCACAGTGTTCAGCAGACAACAGGCATGACATGAGTCCTTCTTTACCATGCCAGGCCCAGGTGAGCTGAGTAACGATGGGACCGGGAAGAAACAGTGCTCTGCAGATGCTGGGGTCTCTTTCAGCACCACAATACAAGCCTGTCTCAGCTGCTTTCCTATACTGGTTCCCATCGCAAAAGAACATATGCGCAGCTTCTGGGTGCAGACAAGCAGGCACAGACCAAAACTTGGTGCCGTCCACAGAGCTGAATGGGATATTAAACACAACTGACCTTTCTTTTTTCTTCCTCCTTTTTGCTTTAAACCCAGGCCTAGTCTCACCCTCACTGTAGGAAGCATAAGGAAATAGATCGAGGTGGTACTAGATTTCATTTTCCCAATCTGCAGCACCATACTTGCTGTACAAACAGCTCCACACAATGTCCCTGCTGCTTGCCAAGCTGGCCTTTAATTGTGCTGGGTGATGGCAGGCTGCCAGCACCACCTTTGAGACTGATGTCACTACCAGTCTGTGACACGCCTGCAAGCAACATGTTTTCATAAAGTGCCTCATTCACCACTGAGGCCAGTTCTTATTTGTGTTTAAATCCCTGTATATGGCAGTGTCACCTGCAACTCCCAGGGAATCCCCAGAGATGCTGGCTTGAACTGAAAGCTGTTTTCCACACTAGCAGTTAAGGCACATGCATATTTCACACTACCGAGTTGGAGATCAGCTGAAACACGGCATTTATGATACTGTTATTTTGTGCTGTCATTCTTGGAAAAAGCAGGAAACATAAATGCGGGCAGATCTGCGAACACATCCACTCCAGCTGCCCTGCTCACTGTGCTCCGCTCTCCCTTGTGTGCTGACCGGGCAGCGCAGCAGCCTGGTGGGAACAGGTCCTCCTCTGGGCTCTGGGGAGCTAGGAGTGAGGCAGCAGTGGGAAGCCCGTGGCCAGGATCCTTGCAGCCAGAGCCGCTCTCTTCATGGAGGATGCCCAATAGCACCAGAGCTGGTCTCTATTTGGGCAGTTTTGCCTTGACCAGGAGGGTCAATTCCCAGCCCAGGGGAATCCAGTCCAGGGCTACAGTCCCCTTACGGTGGCTGGAGCTCATGCCTGTGGCTGTAATGCCTTGTCTGCTCTTACGGTTGAAGCTTTAGGCAGTGTAAGACACAGCTCAGTAATGTTCTTAAAGTACTTATTAACTTAAATGCTTGGGAACACTAAAAGACCTGCTCTTAAACACTGGAGGGATGCTCTCCTTTTGCAGGCTTGTCTTCTCTAGCCTGACGGCCCCTTCTTATTTCACGGAAAAATGCATAGGATCTGGAAGCTTTTATTAAACCTTGCCATTGATCCACTGTAAGTGCAAAGGCAGCCTGGTAAACTCAACATAGCCTAGGAAGGAGCAGGAACAGGGTGTTTTCAAAGCACTGCTGCACCTCACTAAATACATCATTTAACTTCAAAATGCCTCAGTTTCCCAGCTGGCAAAACTCCATCACAGGAGAGAAAGCAAACTGCCATATGTTCCCAAGAAGCAAATGGCTGTATAAGTGTTGTCTGGGTTCGTGTAAGATCTGAACAGGGAAAACAGTGTCACAGTTCAGATGGGTAGTTAGAAAAGAAGCTGAAAGTCAGACACAGTCCTGCTGGCTGCTAGCTGCTTGCATCCTTAATCTTGGTTCCTGGAAACTGGGTGAGCAGTTGTAGTTTCTTTTGTTAGCTGTCAGTTTTGCTGTGATGCTGCCTGCTCAAACCCACCGAGCCCTCTGGATTACTAACTTTACCACTGTTGGATTTCCCATCCGAGTTAAAAAAAACCCAACAAATATATCTTCACAGAGAGCACACGCCTATAGAAAAATGGTGAAGCTCACTCCTGTCCTGGGTCATAGGACACAGCCAACTAAAGGGCATCCAGCCTGCATTACAAAAATAACTGGAAGTGGATCTTTTCTTGCATAGCACCGCTACTGCATTAATGTATTTCTGAATGACTGTGGATTTTCCCTATTCAAAGAGGCCGAATTCAAAAAAAACTCCTTTTAAATCTGTTTCTCTCACTGCCAGGAACAGAGAGACAAAGAAATTCCTTTCTCTTGCCTCTACTTGCTCAAATTCAATTAGCACCACAATTTCTTCCTATACTAAGGAAATAGCTGCTGCCTTCACAGGTCGTTCCAGCACAAAAGTATTGCACAGAGATTCTGCCACTAAATATAAAACAAGTTCCTGGTAAAATACAGCACTTCTATATACATGTATTTATGCTGCTATAAGATGACATGCCTCAGCAGTGCTATGGGAAAAGCAAACACCTACCCAGCACAACTATGCTTTATCCAGGAGAATGTGAGGTGTGTCTGGGCAGCACCTTCTGGGGACCTTTCTAGCCCTGGCCCCCCTATTCCCACAGCACAAACCTCCGCACTCCCTGCCCTGGGTATGGGGCACCTTTGCTTTCATCTTGCCCTCTCTGACAAACTTACATGGACATGTGTGTGCTTGTGTAATTAGGTGGTTTTTTGTGTGTAAACATAATAAAAACAGTCTCTACCACACACGGATATTTCCCAAGGGAGAGGACAAGCAAATAAATTATGGGACAGATGTTAGTCACACTGGTAATTACACATGGGATGTTAGCGTTCAAATATTGAAGTGGTAAGTGTGGCAGGACTGCATAGAAGAGGGAAAATTATTTTTAGGTGTCTGTTTCTTACAGCCACATTTGCAGAGGGGGTGAGCACACAAAGCCTTTTTGATTTTGTTTGGGACATAATGTTTCATTTCCATTTCTCATTTGGAAAATACCAGGTTAACTGAGGGCAGCCCTACCTCAAGTGTTACCTCCCTGTGCAGTGCAGTTGCTTCAACTGGGTTGCCCTTCAGCTTTTCAAAATCTCCCAGTGAACGCTAGTGACTTTTTAATATTATTTTTATCCTGCTGCTCAAACCAATTGCCAGCAAGTCCAGTCAATAAACTAAACTCTGGTTTACTTGGTTTAAACAGAGATCTATGCCTGCTTTTGCTTTCTGATCCAGTGTAAAGCATCGGGAGGACTAATTGCTGTTTCTTACAGCTTTTGAATATACCGCTGAGGGTATAGGTGTCTCAGAGAAGGTTTTGCAAAACATATGCTCTGTTAATGCAATATGAGGCTGTTTTTAACAGCCATCATGCCATAGCTGTACAGTATTTGACAGATGTTTTACATTTTTTAAATCTGGTGGCACGCTATAAACCATGTCTTTGGTGGGGAAAGATTTGCATGCTGTTTGATGTATGTGCCAGCTCGTGGCCTGCTGCTCCCTAAAGCAAAGGCTTATTTGCATAAAACATGCATTAAAATAAGGTTTACGTATGTAGCAGCACACTCGGATGCTTGCTGGAAAAAGGAAACGCACTGTGATGGAGGTTGAAAGCCAGTGTACGCATCTTTTGATAGCGTCTGTATGCTTCATCTGATCACACTGATCTGGAAAAGAAATCAAAATTTATCTGTGTAGGTGATTTAGAAAGAAAAGTGACAACAAAACTGGCCACCACTCACATGCTATTCCCCAGACATTTCTTCAGTCACCATCTTGCTTAGTTCTTCATTAGCGCAGAAAAACATGCTAGACATTAATCACAAAGACTTCCTAAGTAGATTAAAGGCCAATCTTCACTGTCCATTTAACTTATCTTTAAAGCTCTGTATTGTATTTATCTCCTTAATCGGAGCTGAGCTTTTAAACACAAATACTGTTTAAAAACAGCAGAACAAATACTATGTGCTGACTCAGCACTTTTCTTTCCAAAGACCAGCTTTGCTGCAGTCTGCGGTTACGACTTCCGTGCTGCTGATATGGGATGGAAAATGGTGCTAAGAGGTGTGGAAAAGTCTGGCTGGTTGGCTTCTGTGCTGGTCTGAAGGACATCTCCTTCACCCTGTTTTGTAAAAGGCCATTTTATAGACCACGCAAGGTATCTGTTATTAGGGGCCTGGTTTTACCCCTGTATATATACATATACATAAGTAGATGTAAAGAGATAAAATAGACTTTCTGTATTAAAGATAGATAGGTAGGTAGATAGATAGATAGATAGACAGATGCATCTTTGTATTTCTTTAGGAGACTGCTTTCAATATATACATTTAATCGTGTTATCTTCTGCGACTATATTAGCTGTTTATAAGTGGTTGTTCTTTAGCTGGTGTACTTTTAGAAAGATTTAATGCCTGATGTGCTGCCTAACGTGTTTTATTTCTGCATAGTAGCTGTGGAGGTGCTGCCTCTAGGCAGCTGGCAATGAACTTTCTGCATGTAATGTGTTATTTTCTGTTTAAATGATTGTTTCTAGGCTGTAATTACTGTGTCTGCACTGCAATATGCAGCAAGCCTAATCAGTTCATCTGCCAGCACTGTCTGCTACCCTGACAAGAAACTAAAATCATTGCAAGCCTGACCTAATCAGTGTCAAGGTTAAAAACAACTCACTGTTTCTTCAGATTGGCCATTCTCTGCTGTAAGACCAACGGAGGCTTCAGCAAAGTGTGTGTGGATTTTTTAAACTAGGTTTTACTGAGTGACCTGACTCCCAGAGAACGAAGTGTTTCCACATATCCAATACTTTCTGGTATGTAGGTCACGGTAAATTTAGTTAACTTGCTAAGTAGCTCAAATGATAATTTAATTTTGGTGTAGGGTGGTGTTTATTTTTTTTTCCATTCAGGTCAGGAGTGGCCTCAGGTAACAGTGGGCTAGTTCCTTACTCTGTTCCCCATCCTGGCTCCATTTGGGTTTCAGAGCTGCCTTTGCCTAACCTGAAGAACCAGCACCAGAGGGATCTTCTGCACTGGTGTTGGGGTGACTTCAGGGTAACTCACTCCACTGGGAGAAACCAGAAACCCTGGTAGTGGGACCGGCTGAATAAACCAGTTCTGGATATGGGAGCTGGTGGTGGCTGAGCAGTGCTTGTGGGACAGGGTCCACGGTGAATGGGTGTTCTCCCAGTTCTTTGGGAAGGATTGATGTGAAACCGGAAAGCTGCTTCTCTAACCTAACCCAGACCTGTCAGCCAAGAGCTAAAGCAGGTTCTTCCCAGCAGGGAAATGTTTCTACTGAATTATTTAGCTCTGTTCTAGGAAGGTGCACTAATTATTTGCTGGATAAAAGCAACCCATTGTACATGAGGAGGTGTTACACCACAGTGCTGCAGATTCTGAATAAATTTGCTTCTGCTCTTGACGTGAAAAAGGTTGTATAATTCAGGGAATAATGTGCCTCCATTGCTGCCACTGCGTTCTTCAGAAGGTCCCTGCTTGGCAGGTCAGTCTATCCTGCTGAAGACTCAAGGGCTTGTTGGAAAAATGTGGCACAGGACAGGTCCATTGGCTGGGGGTTTCCGTGTCAGTGAAACATGAACTGATTTTCAGGGCTGCTGTCAGTGGTATAGATGAGCAAGGTCTGTAACCCCATGTCGCCTCCCGTGCAGTAGCACAACTCAGGGTTTGCTACAGCCAAGCCATAGGTCTGGGGTTGCTCCCTGGGACATCAGAATCAGGCCTGTTATTTACCAGACATGGTTCAGGGTGCTGGTTTCCAGGGGGTAATTGTGTCTTTCCTGACTTCTTATTGCTGTTTTCCTCCTAACTGCTCCATGGTCCTACTACCTTATAAAAAAATGCGCGTAATATGCTTTTTTTTAAAATATGACTACACATCAACTCCTACTTGTAAAACATGTGAAATGCCTGTACAAAACATTTAACTTGCATTTTAGGTGTATGTGGTGAAGCTGTGGTGTTGTCAGAGGCATCACAGACTGAGGGGAACACAGATAATTTGTGAAGCCAGGGCTTTGATTTTTGTCTGAGATGTGATTTCTGTGACAAGCCACAGTGACATTGTACTAAGTCTCAAAAGTCTTTGGTTTTGTCATGGAAATAGTTGTGACAAAATCATGGCCTTTATTGTTCCCCCTCTCATTCATATATGCAAAGTGGATTTTTTTTCTGTCCTGCCAATGCAGTGTGTAGAAAATAGAGAGAGGAACAACACAATACACATCTGTCAGACCACATTAGGAACTGAGGCCATATTTTAAAGACAAACACATTGAAGTGGTAGTCAGAGACTTGTGATAAAAACTCCCAAAATGTCTTAGTTACTGAAGCCTTTTCCCTGGGCAGAAAATCAATGAGATTCACGTTGTTAATTCCTAAGCACTTAACATTGCGGTTCTTAGTAGCTAAAACATATGGACTGCTCCTCTCCGATGTAAAATGGGAACTTTTCCAACACCCCAAAATTGTGCCCTGTTGCCTGTTACTGCAGGGTTTAGTATTTTGGAGCCGAGTTGGTTCCAACCAACTCGGTGAGAAAGAGGTGTCTGCTGAGCAATGCCTGTGGGGTGAGCCTATCCACTCGCACTCACCTCTCTCTTCTGCAGCCTAATCCAGAGGGATCACAGCTGGAGAGAGAAGCAGCAGGAGGATGAGAGTACCTGGGTCCATGACGTTTTTCTGTGTAAACCTATTCTAAAGTCTTTCTGTAGGGATTAAAAAATTCAATTAATTATATATATATACATATATATATATATATATATATGGATTTAAAAGGACAAAACAAAATTTGCTATTGTTGACATTTAATAGGATTCACATTGCTTAGCCTAGCAGCAGTCTTCTCTTTTACTGCAGTATCTGCTTGTATCTGCTTACATTGCTCAGCCAGGCTTATTGCCACCAAGAGACATATAAAACTCAATATCCAAACTATCTTCTTTCTTCTCATTCAGATATCCATCTGCTTGCAGCTGCCAAGTACACTGCTTTATAATTTTTCTTTTCTATGGCCTTCTCTCCCCAGATCTCAGCCCATCACCCTGGGCAAAACTAACCTGGGCACAACGTGGGTGCCCTGTCCCCAGAAGGAGAGCCTTTCTGCCACCCGCCTCTTGGCCTTCTGCAGCTCTAACCTGCAACTGATGGCTGCCGAACCAGGGACTTCTGGAGAGCTGCTTTGTGTCCGTGCTGCCACAGCCCCACCTTTGCCTCCAAACTGTTACTCCGTAGGGAGCAGCTCCAGGACAAAATGCTGCAGTGGCTTTGCTAAGCAGCCTGTTGAGCCCTCCCTCACCTGCAAAATCCTGCCCAGACCACCAAGTGCTCTTGGGTTTTCTTACTTTTTTTTTTTTTCAGAGGATGCTGACATTGGCCTCTAGAAGGTGTTTGTACACCGAAGAAAGAATGAATAATGAGAGGAGAAGTCCTAAATCTGCTCTGCTAGAAAAAAAAGTGGTGGTTTTCAGCAGTAGATGCTGTTTTTTTATTCTACAGACATCAATAGCAGGGCAGTAATCTCTCGCTCCCAAACCTGAAGGCAGAATGTCTCATACTCTTGGAAGATGGATAAGAAGATGATAAACAGGGAAGGGAAGCAGACTTTGCTTAAAGCCATTAAGCCTCTCTAGAAAGCAGCCTGGGCTGTGTGGAGACTGAAGACATTAGCTGTCATTTCGTATGAAAATTATATGTACTCAGCAGCTTAATAATATTCTAGCAGGTTGCAGTGATTTACATAAAAGGAAATCAAAACAGGGAACAGGGAGAAAGCAAGAGATGTGGGACCTCCCAAGAGAGCAGGTGGGAGCTTGATGGGTACTCAGGGAAGGAAGTGCGCGTGTGTGGGAAGACGCATGTCTTGGGGTACTCTGCGTGCGTGGAGGGGACGTGAGGGGAAGCGGGAGGTGGGCCGGGATGGCCCAAGCCCAGTCCTTGTCCAGCCACAGAGGCGCAACCCTGATGTGGTGTTGCTATGTTGTCCTGTTTTGGGTCTTTCCTTGTGGACTTGGGTAGGTGAGTTAAGAGGCCATACAACATTGCCAGTGGTATGTATCCACATCTGCCTGGTGTGTAAACGGGAGGGCAGCATGTCAGAGGGTGGCTGACTACGGAGAGGCACCAAGAAAAGCAGGAGAAAGGGGTGACTTTTCCCCCTTATGCTGCCCACATGGAGTGTTGTGGCAGGAGGGACACCCCAACACCCTGGGGGGCTGCAGCCCTCCCAAAAGATGTCTGAACTGGGAGGGATGCCATGGATCACTGTCCTGCTCCTGATCCCTGCTGTGTTGCAGGACCAGGTGATATCCCAAGGCCATTATCTCAGGCACCACAAACCTCTGGGTGAAATCCAGCTATCTATTTCAACCTCATCAGGCGAAGCTGTGACAGACATATTCATATCCCCTTACACTAATTTGTGTGGTAATTTGTGAGGCTTCTCCTGCCCTGATTATTCATGAGGCAATAATTCAGATATCCCACAGACACTGAGTGAGCTGCAGACCTTCTAAAAAAGACTTTTAATTTTCTCTTGGAAGTTTTAAAAATAACCTTAGATGGACTGCAGACCTGTCATTTATTTTATGATTTATTTAAGTAATTATGGAGTATGCTGGAATAATGCAGGGGTGGGAGGGAATCCCCCAATCCCACCAGCAGCAATATTGGAAAATAAAAGCCCTGGTGTTTCCAAAGAGCCAGTCCAAACGTGATATTTCTTGAAAAGAGCTTATGTTTAATTAATGGGATTCTTTTTAAGTTCGTCTGCAGATTTTTTATTTGCACTTAACCTTCTCCTTATTGCTGTTGCTTGCTGTCTCCCTTTTCTCAGCAATTTCTGCCATTTCATGAGCACTTCACCTGTCAAGCCACAGACAGCTGCTTATCCTCACAGCCCTTCCTACTCCAGGATGGCCAGCAGCTAATTCTGCAGGCTGGCGTATCCCTGATTTGAAAGGCAAATACCATTTCCTGGTATCAAAGCTGCAAATCAGTCACCTGAATTTTGTTCTGCATCATTAAAAAAAAATTACAGCTGTCACAAGAAACAGAGCAGCATTTTTCCTTGCTGGTAGTCAACATTGCTCGTTCATTTGCAACATTCACTTAATTCATATAGGAGAAAGAGCTTTTAAGGAAGCGGCAACCCCTCCCCCTTTCTCTGCAAAGTTGCTCCCGGTAATTGAGATTTTGAAAACAAACCAGGATCTTTCAGTTGTGGCTCAAGTCTTCTTCAATAGCCACTGTGACTCTTTGACCTTCTAAAAACCTCTTGCACATGCTCCTCCTTCCACTCTGAAACAGAAATTATTGCAACAATACCGCAAAGTGTCGCAGCAAGAAGATTTTCAAGCCAGTAGGGTGGCCACCATGGACAATTTTAAGCATTCAGACTTGGTGGGGGTCAGCTTAACATTCACAAAAAACGCTAGCAGTGAGGCTGTTGTGACAGCTGGGAAGGCAATTATCACTAATATGACTACTGCTGCTCAGGCCTGGCACTGGACACCCCTTGTTTTTGCTGGGGCACCAGAGAACCATTAAACAACTGCACTTTTCAGTCCCTGCCTGTCTTGGTAAGTGGCAGTTTTCATAATGATGACCTACAGGTGGACATTTTGACACCAGGTTAATAGCCACGGGCCTAACCAATACGGGAGAAATCAGACCTCAGCTGGCTGTTACTTGGGAGCTAGGGAGTTTGATCTCATCTGACAGCTGAATTAAACTTCCTTGAAGGCCGGCCATGACGCGGCAGGACAGGATGTGAGGGGCTTGTCGCTGGATAGAGCTAACCAGGAAGGCTTCTAGGGATCCCATACAGTGCTCTGCAGCAAGCAAGGCTCAGAAAGCCTTGGCAAAGGAAACTGGACAGGAATGAGCCAGTTCAGCGATGGGATAACTAGGCAGAGCAGTTCTGGGTCTGCCAGAAAAAGCATGTGGCCAAACAGATCGTCCCAGGCAAAGTGTGTCGAGAGGCTTCCACATCTTCAAAGTACATGAATTCTCAGCTGCATTTACTTCTCAGTGTTAGCCACCGGTTTTACAAAAGCCCCGGTTTTATCGGTCTCTGTGTGTAATGCAGATGAGACCTGAGCCTGGATTATCACTGGATATGTCATATTTTTGGTATTACATTTAGCCGGCTGGCTTTCACTCCCATGAACAGCTGAAAGCCACAAGCCGTACGGCCTCAGAGGCACTGAGAAGATGAGTCCCACTATCTGTGTGAGCAGCTGCTTTGCAGAGTTCGGTGAGGAAATTCAGAAACTTCCCCATGGCCTGATCCAGTGCTCACAGGACTCTGCAGAGCACAGCATACTATTTGGTGTTGCCATGATTATTTCATGTAAAGAAGCATTCTTCTTCCCATATGAATAAAGGAGGAGTCTGGGGGCTTTTCTCCCCCCAGTTACATGAACCTGGGAAGTACAATCGTAAAAAAAAACCATCACAAGGCACTCGAGCAGCTTGTAAATACTGAGGGGTTTATTTCCACTTCACATGGTCTCCAACAGACTCTTAAACAAGACCGGTTACAATTTAGTATGCCCAGAGATCTCCATGGTTTTCCCAAAACAGAGGAAGTTCTCAGTAAATGCTGTACATAGCCAGTTGAACTGCTAACAATAATTTAAAAACTCCTTTTGTATAGTCAATGCAAGAATACCAACAATAAAAGTACAGTACAGGTAAATTCACAACAATATTACAGTGAAACAGTTTGACTCACATTTATGTGATGGTACAGTAGCAGTATGTACATGCACTAAAGTGCGAGGACCCAGAGGCATGCAAGTCAAGTATTGTAGGTGTATTTTACAGCTAACTCCGTAAGACTTTCTGAGGCATTCTTTTTTTTACACTTTTCCTTGTGTTTACCTGTATTTCCCTCCATCTCAATTAATACAAGCCTAGTGAACGAGCTTAATGGCTTTCTTCACTACTTAAAAGGTATCGCTTCAGACAGTTGAAGCATCTTTAAGAACCTTACTTTTAAAAACCAGTAACACTGACATTAAAATAGAATAAAATTAACTTAAGACCCTAGTTTTACATGAAATAATAAAAAAAGTCCAACCCAAAAAACCCAAAACCAAAATCGAAAACATAACAGTGCAAATATAACCAAAAGGCAGTCAGTATTTGGAGAGAGCGCGAGCACGTATTCAAATTCCCTTAAAACTTAATTTACATTTTATTTTAAATCTTACTTTATATCATTTTTACCTTTTTTTGTTGTTTTTTTTTGTTAATATACTGTATGTAGAAAAGATGGAGACAAAAATAGTTTTCTCAGCTATGAAAAAAATTAAGTTATTACAGGCACATTAACTGTTTCATCCTAGAAACAACTCTGTTTCCCAGGTCAGACATTCAGCAGCTGCATCTGAGAACATTCTTTGACCTCTCCAAGCGGACCTCTCTCCTTCGGGGCAGAGACGGCTGGCGGGCGACCTGGTGGAGGCGGGTCGCAGCCCCCCTATTCCCGTGTGGAGTCAGGCTGGTCGCCTCCCTGGCTGGGGGTCTCTGCTGGCGGCTCCTTGCTTCCACTCTCCTCTGAGGAAGTCAGGTCTCCGGTGGACTGCGACTGTGAGGCAGTAGGGGAATGTGAAGCCCATCGCGAAGGTGGGCGACGGTTCGCTGGTCTCTCTGGCCGGGAGAAGCAGGGTTGGAGGGACGGGGCTAGTGCAGAACAAGGTAGTTCCTTGGCAGCCAAGAGAGCAAAACAGCGGTTAGTGACTTGCATTAGAGGCTGTCTGGGTGTGCAAAGGATTAAGAAACAAAAGATTCAAACTAAGCTAAGCATCTGTCATGTCGCGGGACAAAAGCAAGCAGCAAACATCTGGCCATGTGAGGGCTCCAGGTATCTGCATATATGTCTGTGATTTATGGAACATGTAAGGAGAGAATGAAAGAAAGACGTCTGGGATGAGCTGGAGTAGCTGACAAACTTCCATTTGCTAATTCTCCTTGTGCTAGAAAAAGAAAAGTGCATTTGCATGATAATTCAGGAAAATCCACTATTCATCTAAGGGCTGACCTGGCATAAAAGGGCCAGGTTTGGAATTTGCAAGTGGGTTGAAAATCTACTACTGACTCCTTTTGTCTGCTTCAGAGTTCAGACTTCTTAGCAGCAGAATAATGACTACAGGAGTAGTTATGATCTCCAGCTGGATGAATGATGAGGCTTACCTACAGATTTAATCTTCTGGAACATCACTTCTTAGTGCCAGCTGCTGAAGCCTGAATTACGGGATTCAGTGGTACTGTATGTTAAAGACAACATTCACGGGAATGGAAGAAAAGGGAAATTTTATTCCTCCACTAACTTTCCACTGTTCGGGCTTAGTTAGCCTGCCTTTGTGATTAGAAACAATCTGCAGTTGTGATTTTTCACCCTAGCACTAAGTTGGTAATTGTCTCTAATATTTATGACTTTGCTCCTAGCACAGCTAGGCTTCCTGCCTCGCTCCGAATGCTCCTGACACCAAGATGAGTGATTGTGGGAGCCAGTCTGTCTTGCAGTGCCAAAGCCAAGCTTCTGAATTTCACCACATCCTTTGTAATTTATAAAAGCAAATCAGAGGAGTTTGTCAACCTATAGAAATGTGTACACTGAGGAGCAGTCACTGGCAAGGACAGGAGAGTTCAATAAAAACCAGTCTCAAAGTCAGAATGCAAACTGGTGATAAATGGAGAGACTGGAAACAACACAATGCAAAGGAAAAGCTCCGGCATGGTAAGGCACAGGGGAACCACAGCAGCAGTACGATACAGTAGGAAGGAAAAGATTCAGCACACTATTTCACGCAGAGAAGGAGAAATGTGACTAGGGATGGAGGATACTGGAGAAGGTAACATGATGTGATTGGCAGTGAACAAACAAGGTGATATGCCATTGAACCTCTCCGTTGCAGTGGGAAGACCAAACATGAATGTTACATGACAGGAAGATCAATTTTGAAGACACAGAGCTGAGGTGCGGGAAATGGAGCTTGTGTAAGTGCGTGCTTTGGAGAGAGCGCATCATCAGACGTGGGGAAGCCTCTGCGAAGGGCAAACCTCAGTGCCTTTGGGCAATACGCAGCCAGCAGGGTGCTCTGCAGTTGCACATCACCGCCCGAGACAGAGCTGTGCTTATCTGCCCTGGGCCCTCGCAGCGAACCATGGCAGAAGCTGGTCAGGGGGGCTGCAGAGCCTCGGTCTGCAGCGCTGCCTCTCTGCATCCTCGCCTCCCACCCCATCTCTGCATCCTAAACTTCACAACAAACCTTGCTAAAATATAAATCGTTGCTAACCAGAAGGTTGACTCCGTGTCCTTACCTCACCTTATCCCATTGTGACTGGGGCAACATATGGTCTGTGAAAGCTGCCACTAGACTCAGATTTATTAAGATAAATCCATATGTGCAGCAAACCTCGCAGGCAGTGCAACACGATGAATTGAGGCTATGAGATTTGTGGGTTTTGTCTTAGCCTCTTTCTAAACAGTGGCTTAAAATGATATCTCTGTAGTGTTGCTTAAAACGGTATCTCTACAGCGCTGCTTGCTTCTGGCTGCTTTATCCTAGTTTCATAGCAGTAAAGGAGAGTTAGTATGGCGATAACGAAATTTATTTCCATTGCTGCCTCCCATTTCAAAAGCCTCTCCCCAGCACGCCTGCAGATGTTGGTCAGCTTTTACTGAACAGCAGGGTTAAGCTCGTCTTATCTGTGATGCACACATGCCCAGCACAATGCAAGGCTGTGCTGGTGATGGATGTTGCTCCAGGGCCAACAACTGACTGGCAGCGTAATCTTATAACGTGCTGGCTGCTGAGTCAGGCACTCCCACCCGCAGTGTGGCTTCCTCAGTGTGCGTTAAGGAAATCCCATGACAAGGAAACTGTCTGGAAGGGTTTGTGAAAGCCCCTCCTCACTTACTACATGTAGCTGTCATAGCTAGGAAGGATTTTAGAAAAATTAACATCCCGTGGGTAGTTTAGTTTGTTGGTTGCTTGCGGGTGTGGATGGACAGGCAGCACTTTTTAGGCTGGACACTAAAAATGGGAAGGATGATTAGTTAGCAGCTATTTGCTAAACCAGGCTGTCGGCCACTGTGGCTATGCCTGTATTAATAAATAAATAAAGAAATAAAGCAGTTTTCTGGCTCTGATCTGGAGTGGATGGTCACAGCTTATGTCTGCACAGCTTCTCCCAGAAACTGGCCAAAACTGGGGTGGGAACAGCTTAATGAGGTGACCGTTGGCCATGGGCTGGTGCTGCAGCCCCCTCCCCAGCCCTCTCCACCCACTGCTGTAGCCACGGCTGGAGGGAATGCACCCCAGGGCAGCCAGAAGCCCTGCACAGTGCTGTGCATTTGTCAAAAAAAAAAAAAAAAAAAAGAAAGAAAAAAAGTTTGTTACAAATCTGAATCCCTTCCCAACATTCTCGCATACCTTTATATTGGTCTTAAAATCTGCTAATTTTTTAAAGTTTAACAAAAATCCCAACAGCGCAAATTTTGACTTAAGCGTGACCTCTTCATAGCCTGTGCTGCCGCAGGAGATGGCAGATGGGCTCCTGTCCTGAGCGCTGCCTGACCGGTGCCTGCGAAGGACCCCACAGTGATGCTGGGTGCGCACTGGTACCTCCGGAGCTGTGGTCATTTACTTCCCTTTGTTAAACCCACACGTTCAGAAATGATAGCTTTCGGAAAGCTCTGGAAACAAGGTAGAAAGGACTTACAGCAGTGAGGCAGGCAGGGTTAGAGTCCCCAGGGGGCAGTTAATAAGACAGTTTGGTTCTGGACAGAACAGACAGAAAAGAAAAAGAAAGCAAGTAGGTTGGAAAGAACTGTTTTAATCAATTATTTTTTTAAAGTGAAGGTTTCATGTCAGCAAGGAAGAAGTCTCCAGATGTTACTACCCACTCAGATCATGTTACCGCTGTTATCACAGGGAAACTAATAATCAAAAATAAAAGATAAATCATCAGCAGAAAAGGATTTAGAAAGGAAGGAAGCAAACCAACCAACCTCTTACAATCCTAACACAGTCTCAGAAGTGGACATAGCATTAAACAAACCAAACATTTCCACTCAGCAGAGAAAGACATCTGTTATCCTTTGTCAACCTTGATTAAGGCTAGGGAAAAACCACATTACTATGAAAGAAGGATAAGTTGTAATTTTTTTGCTTTGTTTGATTTCAAAAGAGAATTTATGCTTAGGAAATCTTTAACAAGCGAAAAAGCAACCAATACTTTGTGTTTGTTGCTCATGCTTATGTTGCTTAGGTTTCATGAAAGACCTTTGCCTCACCCTTCTCCCTTGCTCCTCTTTAACAGTGATCCCGGATGGGAGACTCAAACTAAAGCAAAAAACCTTTAACTCTGGCAACACCTTCCCTTCTTTTCAACATTCCCTGTCCCATGCTGAACGGTTCAGTGGCAAGTGTGCGGCAATTGCTCTGCCCCGGCAAGCAAAGGATGCAGCAGCCGCCCTCTCCTCTGTGGGTCTTTGGATGGTCTTTTCACGGTGCTGCCTCCAGAAATGAGTCCGACCCCCATAACAGGACTGTTGTGTAACCTCCGTGATTTACACCCTTGCTAGTCATGGAATTAAAATGTTCATACAGCACTTACGTTGTTAGTTAGGTAATGCTAATCTGCATTTTTAATAGTAATATTTATAAATCCCATGATACGCAAGTAAGACAATGGTTTGCTGAATTAGGAGGATAAGACACTAGTAGGCTGCACTGGGTGAACATGAATTTGCTTGTAAGCAGCTCTGGGCAAGTTAGAAAATACAAAGTTATTACTACTCTATGCATATACACTCATGCACACATACATATGTATGTAAATATTTAAATATATGTACGAAATGTATTTCATATTTGCAGCAGGACTATAAAAATGTAATTAAACTACTCAGAAGCTCAAATTAAAGAAAAGCCACCAACAGGTGCTCCACGCAAGTCTAAAAGTCATTAATATACCATGCCACCACTGCAGAAACAAGAAGGCATTTGGTGGTAAGAAGGTCACTTGTCTTGGACAGAAACCAACAGGTGAGGGGGAAGCAGAGCAGGGATCTACAGGAGGGTGGCAGGGGCAGTGCTGACGTGACACTGCCCCAAGCACAGCCTGCCTCCTCCAAGGCCATCATTTGCTGAACTCCTCTGGCTTTGTACAAAATGTGCAAAGTGGAATTTGTACAAAGTGTAATTTGTGTGGTTAGTGTAATCCATAAATAGCCCAAGACATCTCCGGAGTCTAAATTTATTTGTGGTTTTGTTTTCAGCAGCAAACCCATGCTCCATTAAGTACATCTTGTAGAGCACCACCTCACCTAGGAAAAACTACATTGTGTGAACACCCACGCCCTTCCTCTTCAATGCACATTCCTGAGAAATGACAAGACCATCCAAAGTTCATAATAACCTGTGCATCTAGACAATGGTTAGAGTGACCGAGTAAGAGTTGCAAGGAAAACCAAGTCTTAGCTCTGAGGCTGGGAACTCAAAAAAGAAAAGGCAAAAGATACTGAGAATTCACAAAGAGGAGCAATTTTCTACCAGGTTGATGGTCAATGAGGTTTTGCTAAACAGCATTGACCCAAATCTCTGTACATAGAACTCAGGTACTGACACTAGCTGTATTTTGCCAACAGCAGTTTCTGATGTCATGGGATGACACCCGTTTATTCATACTTGAAATCTGACCAGACATCTAAAAGCTGCAGGAGGAAATCAAGAGCTTCCAGGGATGCCTTGAAGGCAAAGCTGAGTTGAACCTGTAAGAGTACAACACACTTTCTAATAAGGACCATTAGTGCATTCCCAGTATTTCAAACCAAGGACAAAATTCAGATAGCTAGAAAGAGTCACATAAACAAGACTGCTTTCCACTTTTATTCACTCTGAGGTTTGTGCATAAAGCCCACTTTTATTTGCTGTTAATTATAAAGTGCATGTAGTTTCTTTTTTATATGTACAAACTTTCTTATTTATGTCTGTTTAAACTGCATATAGGGAATAGATCCTCAGCTTTAGATCCTCTGTTAGGCAAAAAAGATCACGTCCTCTGAGCAGTACCTGCAAACGAGGAACCCATTGCCCATGGAAAGCACCCACTAGTACAAGGCAAACTGCAGATCAAAAGTCTCATCGCCTGGGTACCCACAAATCCTTCAAGCCAAATGTTGAGTTAGAAAATGGGGTTTGAACCTTCCCCTGAGGCTAGCTGAGGCAGGAGTGGTAGAGGTGAGCCCAGCGAGGCCATGGTGGGATGTCTGGTGCACGCAAGGGTCAAGGAGGAGCTGTTGCCCTGTGGCTGGGGCCCAACAAAACATCAGAATGCTAAAGGGACAGCATGGGGCAGAGAGGATGACGGGCTCCTGCCCCTGCCCTGGGGGCTATCACTGATCAGGAGGGCACAGGCCATTTCAGTGCTGCACCAGAAAGGCAACAAGCACTGGTAAGATCTGGGCATCATTCAGCTTCTTCAGGCCTCCTCAGGCCAACAGTCTTAGGGGTACAAAGGTTCACCAGAAACAGGAGGCCTAGACACTGATAACCGAAAGCTTTTGTCCATCATTTCCCCCTCTGTTTTGTTGATTGCTCTAGCACATTACTGTACCTGAGACTCTGACCCTCGATACCTGGGCATACTTGCTGAGACAGATGATGACTGTTAATGCTGTTGACAGCAAGATACCAATAAAGAGTTCTTAAACGCTAATTAGGTATGTGCTTGTCGATTATCTTTTGGGTTTTTTTTCCTTTTTCTCATGTTTATGAGGCAGCAACAGTAGGTACCAAATGTCATGCCATTTAATCACGTTCACAGACCCGAGCCAAACTTGATCAGATACATCCAGAAAAGGTATGCTGAAGGCCCTGAAGTTTTGGTTCAGGGTATTGTAGAGACTATTTTTCACACAAACTTGCTAACACCTATTCCTGTGTAGGAGGAGAAGTCTACCCTTCCATCCAGCATAAAAGAGAAATCTACTCGAGTCCCTAGAGAACCTGTAACATGTGATGTATTTTGGGACAGAAAACTCGTATCCCAGCCGTACAGGGGAGAACCATTTTTATCCTGTAAAGGCATCTTTATCCTGTAAAGGCATCTTTATCCTGTAATGGATAAAGCTCTTCTGATGCTTTCAAGCCTGATAAGCTGTCAGGTTAGAAACTCAATTCTTTAATGAGTTCTTCAGTGGCTAATCCAATAGTTTCATGACTGCGACTCGCTGGTGGTACCACGACAGGACTGGGATATTCATTGCAATACTAACTAGGACTGCAAGAGATCTCACAATGCATTTGCTCAAAGAAGAGTGCATTTAGCTATAGGAGGAAAAACAAACAAACTCATTACCTCTATGGACCCTGGATCTACTTTGACAATTTCTCCTGTGCTGTTGTCATTGCTAAGATTTGGTGGGCTGTGTGAAGGTAGCCTTCTCTCTTCCTTTAAGGCATGCTCCAAAAGTTTCTTATTCAAGATCCTGGCAGCATTTTCTGCAAGCGTGTACCCTGGAGGAGCAGATAAATCCTGCCTGATACTTGTCACCTCAGTCCCTTCTTCCTTTTGTGTCTCTGTCCCCAACCGGAGAGGACTGGGTGATCTGCCACGAGCATTTGTACATGGCTCCTGCACTGGGCCCAGTTCTGGTCTGGGTTCTGCTGACCTGGACCGGCTGCTAGACCTGGGGCATTTTTGGAAGGTCTCATGAAAGATGGGGCTATGGTCAATAATGTTGAACAAACTGGAGAGGCCATCGTTGATAGTGGTGTGGACAGGACTCTCCCTTGTGGTAGTTGATCTAGCCCAAGCGGACTCGCTGAATCCTTTCTGAGGTGTGCCAGGCAAAGTCCGGTTATTTGGCTGGTCTGATTTGGGAAGGACTTTTCTTTGCAGCTTTGGAGAGCCGTATTTGGGGGAGCAGCATGTGCGTTCAAACTTAGCCTGGACCTTTTCAATGACGGGGGTCACTTGCCTGCTTCTTAGGCTTCTGGATGGTGAAGAGACAGGTGTGGACCCCCCCTTTGGTGTCAGACACTTGTGTGGACTGCTGGTGATACTGCGCAGGGTTTCCGTCTGCAAGCCAACGCTGATCGTCTGGGTGGTCTGTGTCCCTGTTGTTCTCATACCGTTGGTTTGACATGCAGTGTCCTTAAACTGAGGCTCTGTTGAATTAGAGCGTATTGCATTTCGGACAGAGAAAGCCACCTCCTTCATATCGTCGCTCATGTTTTTGGACATCTCCAAGCTGTGCAAGGGTGAGGCAAAGCCCACAGTAGTGCAAATAGGACGTTCAATGGGATGAAGACCACTCTCCAGAAAATCCTTATGACAAGACCATCTTCCAAACATATCCGAGGAAGCACCTTTTGTCTCAGTGACATTCCCCATAGCTTTGGTCACAGAAAACAGGAAATCCGGCTCAACCTGGTTTTTCCCTTCACTGCCAGCTATCACTGAGTTATCAAACCTACGGACAACCGGTGGGCTGTGAAAGACCCGAACTCCCATTTTTTCAGTTACACCATGACTCCTCGTTGGCTGCTTCTGGCAGTGCTCTGGGCTGGTCATGGTGTTAGTTGTCATAGTGACACTGGTGGTGAGGTACCATGATGATGCCTGGAAGGGATCTGAAGCAGGATCATTCCCAGCTTTCCCAATTTCTGTCCTTTCTGCCCAGCCTTCTGCAGGCTTCTCGGTGGCCCCACCATGGTTCCTAGTGTTACTGTAATCCCAGTTCTTGTTGAACTCCTCGATGTATTTCAGATCATCAGGAGACAGGGGAGGGGTTATGTCATCTTTGCTGCTGGATGAAGGCAAGTTTTTTTCTGGTAGGAATGGAGAAATATCCATCAGGCGCTGAAATTCTGACATGGAAGAAACGGACATTGCCCTGGAGAGGGGAACATGAGAGGGTCACTCATAAGCTTGGAAATGCACACAGAGCAACTTATTTTCAGCAGCAACCCAACTCAGGAAACCCGACTTTTACCATCTGCTTCTATCTAAAACTGCTTCAGCCCTCTCTTTCATTAGTTCCCTTACATTATCGTCAAAATAGCTGTGAAATGCAAGCATTCCTGATGTGTCATTAATAGTAACAAATGGTTTATTAATGGCTCTTAATTTACTGTTTTCTCATGGATTACTGCTTGGCAAATGTCTGAAATATGAAGCAGTAGGATCCATTTAAGATATATATCATTCACAGAAAGTGAGTGCTTGTGTCAGTATCTGTGGGTGCTTGTGGCAACACAAGGCACGCTTTTCAAAGCAAGGGTGGAGTCTTTCTGACTTGCTGGGAAATGGACAAGTCCACCCCCGCTCCTGAGACTGCCCGAGCTGCTGGTGCATAGCAGTGTCAGACACCTAGCCTAGACACTGTTACATTTGGCGAGTTGAGCTAGCGCTAAAATTCAGCCAAAGGGAATCATTTTGTGATAATGCTGGATTTTTGGCTTTCCTGCATTTTGCTAGTTTGTACAAATCACAAGCATTCAGCTGAGTTGCCCTACTGCTTTGTTTTACGAAGAAATCAAACCGAGAAAGAAGCTTTCTGAATGGGACTACCTAAAAATGGAAATGAGTGTAGTTATCAGAATCAGCTCAATGAGACAACTCAAGCTGGGTGAGGATTCAGCAGGCAGTGGTTTTTATGTATCAGTGATCTAGAGGATACAGTAAAATCACACTGTGAGTTTTTCATCAAGAGCACCAGCTGCAGTTAGGGTGCATCTACGCTACAGGGAGTCAGGTGAGATCAGAAGCACAGTTTTGAAGTGGATTTCCTATTCAGATGCTCTGATTTGCATTGGGGCGGCAATGTCAGAGAGCATGAGCTGGATTCCTTTGGGATGAAAGCAAGCTGGAAGATGCTCTCCAGAAGCACAACTAATGCACTGTAGGGTTAGGTGGGTATTCAGCCCATGGGGTCAGACCAGCACTAGTCCAAAGCAAAATCTCTCTGACATGCAGGGGCATGTCAGGTCCTCAGCATCAACTGTTTCCCTCTATATATCGATGTCTACAGCTCTGCGCTGCTTGCTAAGGTAGGCATAGCCTTCAGAGTAAGCTGCAGCTTCATGCACTTTCATACAGTTTGATCTTTGTGCACCACAGCTGAATGTGGCCCTAGTTAATCAGAGTAGAAGGGAAGCATATTGAGACAAATTAATCCCTGGGTAAATCCATTAATCTGGCTTGTAGGCTGCTTAGGAGGCAGCACAGCTACGCCCTGGGTTTGTGGTTTGGGCACCAGAGAGCTATAGCTCTGGCAGCTGAATATTTGCTGGGTTTTTCCCTGTAAGTTTTACTCACCTTTGAAGATTTCCTTTGTGTGTTTCTTCCTCCTGAAGAAAACCAGAAACAAACAGGATAAGTTATTTCTGAACCTGTTGGTGGCGTTAGCTTGTGGGTGTTTTGTCATTCTTCCCATTAGTTGCACCAGGTATGTTTGCCTCTAAAATGTGGCTCATTTTCCCTCTGGTAAGGACTCTTAAATTGCCAGTGGGAATATTCTTCCCTTTGTACACAGGCAGCAGAATGGGCAATCCCATCAGGACAACAGACTGCAGAGGGAAAGCCTGTATGCTAAATCTACAACAGCCTTCAACTTTTATAGTCCTGTCCAATCACAAATGGAAGCGAGCTGTAAAAATGCCTTTTTTCCACATGTACAATGTATTGTTTTGGACAAAATATTTGTGAGTGAATTTGTTCAGTAGAGGCAATCTGCTTTACGCCAGAGACCTAGCTGTGATGAAATAAGAGATAAACCAGGGTCCTTTGACATAAAATTTGATTATACGTTCTCTAGGAACCAACAAATGGCACCAGTTGAAACTCATTAAGCTAGTTATATTAAATGTGTGGGAAGACAGTTACTTGTTTCATAGGGGGAATACCTACAGCTTGCTAATGGCATTAAGATGTCTTTATGGCAATTATTTCCCTGTGACAATTCCCATAATGAGTTGGATTTTTTAATAGATACTTCTGAAGCAATTGCTCTGCACTTACTTTAACTGTTTGCTTATATTACTAATAAACTACAGGGAATACAAAATATGATCAGGAAAAAGAGTATTAGTACCTATTACTTTTATTTGACCTCAAGAAATCAAGAACATTATTAAAAGAGAAGTGTATTTCAAATTGTGACTACTCCAAAAAAGCAGCACTTAGCAACTACCTTTCTGGTATTTTATCCAGAGTCAGGGTCAAAAACAGGAGTACAGTGATCCTCCTTGCCTTCACTCTGGTGTAAGTCTGGAATAATGTTGGTGGCTTCAGTGGAGTTACTGCAGAGTAAACTGATCAAACTGAATGGACGATCAGGCTGAAGGCTGGACTGACTGCTGCAGTTAGTACCGCAAAATAAATACAGTGGAGAGGAGCACTCAGCAGGCTGCAGCTGCCTCTGTGCATCCTCAGTTAAGCTATTCATTAAACTCCCATCAGTCTCGCTTGAGCAAACCCTCTGAGGGGAAATTACTTTGCCCAGGTTTCACTAAAGCACGCTTTGAAGGAAAGAAGCTATGCAAATATCACAAAGGATGAAATTTTGCTGCCAACACTTTTGTTAATGGTGGTACTGTCTGAAAAACAGAAAAGGGAAGAGAGACCTCCCTTCTTGAATATCAGACTGAATTTGAAGGAAAGAAAACAGCAATCAAAATTAAACACAAAACATAAATCCCTGACACTG
The DNA here is from genome assembly GCF_963210335.1 of Falco punctatus. Classification (NCBI taxonomy): domain Eukaryota; kingdom Metazoa; phylum Chordata; class Aves; order Falconiformes; family Falconidae; genus Falco; species Falco punctatus. Next base: position 60,855,430 of record NC_137582.1, on the reverse strand, counting down.
GTACCAACATTCTTCACTGAGCATATGAAATAAAAGCTAAGAAATAATAAATATGGGATCCCACACTGCCAGCCATACATTTATGGCACTGAGGGAGGAAAATCTAACTGGAACACACAGGTACCTACAGCTACTTAAAATGTAAGAAGGGTGGTCACATTTCTTGTCTCTCTCAATCTTTTTTTTAATTCTTCCTCTCAAAGAACTTGATTTCCCAATCCTGTAGCTGAGTAGCAATGTGATGTATTTCCAAAGAATTGCTTGTGTCAAATTTTCACAAGTGCACGTGTTCAAGTCAGGGCACTTCAGTGAACCCGGTCCTGCAGGGAGCCTGAGATCTGACCCGTTGACAAAACTCTTTTCCAGAGTGGTCAGATTTTCAAGCCAGAGTACACAGATACATCTTTGACTGGGAAGCTTTCACTTCCCTATTTGCTATAATGTGTACACTCAACCAGTATTTTTGTGCCCAGAGAACAAGCCGAATGTCTAACCCAGGTGCAAAAATCTGAATTTTCAGGCAAGAAGAAAATACTCAAAACTTGCACCGAGCAACATGCTGCCTGCTTGATAATTTTAACTTCTGGCAGTCTCCGAAAGCTTCTTGTTCTGTAACAGCTGCTAACATTCAAGGAACAATAGAAAATAAAGGAGATATTAGCATTTAGAAGTTGTAATGTGTTTCTAATTTCACAGGAACCATTAAAGTATATAGTTGTGGTCAGTGTGAACATTCTCATGCCACTAATGTCACATGCCAGTTCACAGGCTGCTTCGTAGCAGCATATAGGGACAGCAACCCTGGGTTTCATTCAGCAACGATACAAACAAAACTGTGAAGACCTGGAACTGGTGCAAGTAAGCCCGCGGTGGTGCAGATTTTAGCAGGACACAGACTACTTTCACTATGTCCCAATGGCATCTCTTAGCACTGCGTTTTATCTCTTTGTAGCTTTATGGTGTGACCTCAGGGTAGGTACTTTGCTGATGAAGGATAACTCTATTTCTTTAACATCTCATCTCAGTTATTCATGCTAATCTTTTTAGATGGCAAGCACAACGCAACAACCAGAAGTGCCTCTCTACAGTACTCACTGCTTTACTAACAAAATATAGCCCACGTTTCTTCAAATATATGTAGCTACTTACAACTGAAGAAGATTTAAGACCTTCTAAATCAACATAGTTATCATACATAACACGAATGGCCACCAGCTGAGGTAATCTTTGGGACCTTTAGGCTGGCTCCCAGTTTCTCAGGTGATTGATACTGGTCCAATCAGCATATTAAGAAGGAACGAAGTCTTGTTCATGCCAATTCACTACTGGGTAACTGTAAGCAGTGCCTGTGACACAACGTCTCCCTTCCTACAGCAGGGATGCTGGACCAGTTCTGACCAGTTCTAAGGGACAACATGCTGGCTTGTTAAAAGGTAGAAGAGCACATACTTCCGTTAATCCGGGCAAGAATTTCTCCCGCTCCAGCTGCCGAGACCGGTGCTCATCAGACTCGTCAGGGGAATCAAGAGACAGGGACTGCAGAAAGAGGTTTTCCGTGGCGCTGCAGCGGTCACTTTCCTTCAGCTTAGACAGTGACCGATCATCAAACTGAATGGCGTCAGAGTCAGAGTAGGATCTTGACCCCATTGGCCGAGGTATGTGAAGGTTCCCCTGGGTCGTGAAGGGACGAAGGTTACTCTCCTTCTGGTCACACAGAAAACCGCTTCCTCTTCGTGGGCTCACTTCTTTCTGAAGCTGGAGATGAGGCAAATTAAAAGGAACAGTGATTACTTACATAGCGTATGGCATTCTGCAGAACTCGTCCTTCCCCAGAAGCGGGGCACCTGTGCCCTGGGGAGGCACCACGAGATCACCGCCTGGCTCCAGGGATGCCAGCTTTGCTGTGCTGGTCCTTCCGCAAAGGGAGATGTCTCTAGGACTTTGATGCTATTACTCATGAGATTTTGAGAGACTAAATGTGTATATGTATAGTTTTGTTTGTTTACATATACAGGTATACATATATATACACACATACACACTGTGTGTATATATATATATACACAAAATAATGCATCTGTCTTTAATCTGATTTTTAAGGAAACAAAACAACACTGGCTGTTATTTAAAAGCATTCTTGATATGAGGTCCTAAAGCAATACAAATAGAAGCTCAAGGAAGGGTGAATGACTTGGAGTCTCATGAAAACAAATGTATTTTTCTTCTGGTCAGCAATACAAAGTTTTCCCTTTTATGTACATCACTTAACAAAAGGCAAATGCTTTGTTCTACAGAAAGTCTAACCCTAATGCATGGCTAGAAAGTTGACTATTGGTACAGAGCAGCATTGTCAAAGAGATTAATTAGGCAGGCAAAGCACGTTTCAAGAAAATGCATATTTATAGAGGGGCCATCAAAGGTATTAACTCTTTTTAATTTTGCAAAAGCTGGGTGAGGAGAGGGTGAACCACTAGTGAAATTGCCAATTTAAAAATCCGATTATATGATCAACTTCTCCTTTAATTGTAAATACAACAGGATAGATGAAGTAAGTGATATTTTAAAACATGATGATGAATGACAGCAGGAATCATAAGTAACTCTGATGTTTTGCTAGAGCAGCGTGCTAAGATTATTGACAATAACCTGCAAATGCAAGTCATTCACTAGCACCCTGGAAGCTGAGGACCTGCAAAACATAGCATGAGAATAACGCTGATAACACACCGATGTTTTAGTTGTTGCTAACTAGCGCTTACTCATGAAGACTTTTCAGCTTCTCATGCCCTGACAGTGAGCAGGTTCTCAAGAAGTCAGGAGGAAGCAGAGCCAGGACAGCTGACCCAAACTTGCCAGAGGGATACTCCATAGCACAGAACATCATGCTCAGTATATAAACTGGGGCAGTTGGCCGGGGCGGGCCGATCACTGCTCAGGGACTGGCTGGACATCGGTCAGCAGAGGGTGAGCAGTTGTATTGTGCATCACTTGTGTTTTTTTCACTTGGGTTTTATTCCTCTCTCTCTCTCCTTTGCATTATTATTATCGTTGTTGTAACTATTTATTTATTAATTATTATTATTATTCAGTTATTAAACTGTTCTTATCTCAACCCATGGGTTTTACCTTTTTTTGATTCTCCTCCCCATCCCACTGGAGCAGGCCTGGGGGAAGAGTGAGAGAGCAGCTGTGTGGTACTTAGCTGTGGCTGGGGTTAAACCATGACATATTTTGTGTATACCCAGTCCCAGTTGCAAGCCCTTCCAGATTTTCAGAGATCCTATAAGGATAACGATCTGGGAACCTTTATGAGAAAACAGTACAGATACTGGCTCATTCTCTGAATCTGACAGGAGAATGAAAGTGAGAAATACCAGCCTAACTTTTCAAGAATGACTAATGATTTTGAGTCCCTGTGTGTTTATGGCTTTAAACCCACAACTTTTCATACAGGTGATTTTGTGGGTTTAAATATTTGCCAGTGCACTCTGTGCACAATTAGCTTTAGAAGCACAGTGGAGAGAGATTCTCTAAGGGAAAACAAAGTGATAGTGTACTTAAATAGACAAACCCCACAAATTTTGAGCTCTGAAAAAAGTAGGTCATCAAGTTTTTTATATGCCAGCAGTATTCCCATAACCATCCAGAGTAAAGTATTTTATATATTATATATGTTGGTGCGAGCTTCCCTCTTATCATACATGTATTATTCAAGAGCTGTGTCAAAACAGACAGGCATAAAGCATTAATGTGAAATTTTGCACACATGCTTCTGCTATCTCTTAGACTCTGTTTTTCAAACATGCACACTGGCGTAGTCTCCTCATCCTCTACATATTGCCATAGATGGAATACACACAGAAACCTCCGGGGAGAAGGACTTCAGAGATATACTAATTGTTTCCATATAAAGCAGGGCATGACTGCAATCTGAGAGGTTATTCAACTGAAAGCTTGCAAATATTTGGAAGCTTCCTGTCACACAGGGAAATGTTTGATTATAAGGAAAGAGGAGTTACAAAGTTTGGCAGGCAGGTAGCCAAGTTTTCAAACGCTATTTCTGATCATCTAGTCCTCTGAAATTAGCTTGACGTAATATTTTTTATTTCCCTATCTATTGCTAATTCTGTGTACAACTCTGTTGTAAATTTATAGTTGAAGCCTAGAGGTTTGAGAATATTAACAAAAGAAATCAGCTCCCCGACTAGTTAAGAGCTATTTTGTAGGCTCTCCCAAGATGACAGTGAGAGGTCAGATTTAAAGAGAATTAAAGGCTCGGTAGCATTAACAGGGATTTCTCTGTTGCTTCCATCAATGGCCCTCATTCCCAGGGGACAGAAAAAGCAGTCTTTACCCAGGTGAAGTCCCTCAAGCTATTGAGGATACACTGAAGAGGTAAAACTACAAAATACCGTTCATAGGGACAGCAGAATAAACATCCAAAGATGTACCAGTGACTTTCTGAAGAAAAGTTCATGTCTCCATCCTCAGGATAATAGGAAATTTTCTGAGGGTTATTTAATTTCCATTGTACATGGATAAAAGTGGCAGTTTGGCCACTGAAATGCAACAGTTAGAAACCAGCCCAGTCAAGCCATGGAGAACTCAGCACCTCCTGCCACTGAACCCTGGAAGCCAGGCAATTTGCATGAAGAGCTCTGCTACAAGCCTTTCTAGCTCATACCTGTTGGTTGTTTTATCTCAGGAGATACACTACTGGGCTGCATTATAAGAGCTAGCTCAACAAGCTGCATTAATTATACACAAAAATCCTCGGATAAATGGGAGATTAAAAAATCCAGAATATTGTTTATTGATATTTTTGAATTTAGAACTTAAAAAATCACCTTTCTTGGTCTGTAAAACCTTCATATTGGTCACCGCCCACTCAGACCTACACTTCTAGCAGTGATTTTAGAAATATCTGTAGAGTGCAGGATTTTCCAGAGTTGTTCTCTGTAGGTTTAACAGCCATAGCTTAAACTGAGGTTTAATCTTGCTCTGATAATATTTACAGCCTGGTGCGTTTTCTTTAGCTTCTTGTTGCAGCTCAGGCAGAGTAATGTGAGACATAGGTAACGAATCCTTTCCAAAAACTGCTCATGAAGTTACACTGGGCTTTCATCAACCTAACCTGTGAAGCTACTCCGTGCTTTGTTCAAGCACAGTGCTCCCTAGAGAGCATGCACAAATCTGGTGCTGTTCCATTTCTGATGTCCTAAGGACAGAAAGTATTGAGTTAATTGAGGACCCACAATTTCAGTTGTTTTTCTTACTTTTCCTGGAATACATGACCCAGAGCTGAACAATGTTCAGGCAAAACCAATGTATTAACTCTGCCTCATTAAACTTTTTATTTTTTGTGTGGCTTCCAGCCAGATAAAATCATTAGGTGTGATTTGTCTCTGATACTAAGCAGACGAAAATATGGATAGGCATGAAAAACAAGGGGATAGGTATGCAGTTATCAGATTTGCAAAAGATAGCAGAATTGTGCACAAAATTCATGTGACCAAGGTCAAAGTTGTATTCTGAATATTTAATATTGATAGCTGTTTATTTGTTATCAGTCAGGGCTCTTCATGTTAACCCCTGGGTTCCTTTGCTAGAGAAAAAAGGATTCAGCTGAGACTGAATAGTCACAGCAGCTGCATCTTTGGTGGCTAATTCACAGATGACAAACTTTTTTGGCAGGATGCTGTACATGAAACCTTGAATAACCCTGCATATGGGGTTGAGTGTTTCAGCACGAAGAGATGCACAAAAGCTTTCAAACAGAAAGAATCAATGTGACCATGCCTGCCCCGGGTAATTGAAATGAGGCAGGAAATGGCCTTTAACCTGGAGCTGATTTCTCATAAGTGGTCTTTTATAGGGATTGTGGGCATTTTCCTTCTACTCCCTTGTGCACGTAAATTGTTTTGTAGGATGAGAAACACTGACAGAGCCAAGTAACCACAATCGTCCCTGTGCTCCTCCTTAATTCAGTCTCTTGACCTTGGCCTGAGTGCAGTGATGGTGCAATGCCTCATGCTTGCAGCCAGACATTGCTCACCCAACGAAGACTCCTTACCTGTTCTATCCGCCTGAGCAGCTCCTTCTTTTGACGCTCCCATTCTCGCCGGTCTCTATCAAGCCTGTCCAGGAGCTCCACCTTTTCCCGGTTCCAGTTCTTCTCACTATGCTGGATTTGCCGGCGGAGGTCCATCACCACACTATGACTCTCAGCCAGAAGCTTCTTGTGCTCCTCTCTCTCCCTTTTAAAAGCTCCCTTCGCATCAGAAGTGAGACCTGTTTCTCCTGAGGTGTTCTCACTCTTCCCTTCCAGCTGGCATGAAAGTAAAACATTACTAGGACATTAAACTTTCTGTGGTAAAAGCCTGCATCTGACAACCAATTTGAGTTAAAGACCTAACCCCACAAAGGTAATGGCAAAATTATGGTGATTTGTAGATCTTGGGGTCTTAATAAATGATCAAATATGTTCTACCTGAAAAAAAGTTTTAAAGTCAAGACAGTGAAAACCATAGTGAATAATTTCTCAAGTTCTACCAGCTCATGCTATTAAAGCCATCAGTTATGATCTTCCTGGTGGGAATGTGGCTAACCAGCAATGAAGGAAACATGGTGATAAACTCCGACCTCATCATCATCTCTGAGACAATTGCCAGGACGATGTCCTCAGCCACTGCTCTGCTTTTGTGCTCTCATCCAGTGCACCTGAAACCTAAAGGGAGTGCATTCATCTTATGAAGAGCCTTTTCCCACAACAACCCTCAGCAATGGTCTTATTGTACAGCTCCTCACACCTTCCAGCAAAAGAGGGTGTTAGCAGCAGGAGTTGTACCAGGGTCATCCCCCCATCTCTGCAGGTTCTAGTGTCTGAACTGATTTCTAGAGCAGTTAGCTGCTGCTAACCCCTCTTTCTTCTCCTGCTCTTCATGTTCAGAGGTCAGCTCTATCAGAATCAGAAGAACTGGCCCAAGGTAACACATTCATAGGAAAATGCAGGCTGGAGGAGGTGTCTAGTCCACTCCCCTGCTTCCAGCAGGGTTGACTCTGAGATCAGATGAGGTTGTGCAGGGCTTTGTTCAGCTGGATCCTGACAAACCTCCAAGGGCAGGCAGGGATTGCACAGCCTCTCTGGACAACCTGGGCCACTGCTGGACTGTTGTCAGAGTGAAAAAACTGCTCAATGGTTTTGTGTAATTTCAAGCAAGTGAAGAATTTATCCCTGAAGCTTGACCTTTTGTTGACAACTCAGTAGATGTGTGAATGACTCAGAATTGGATGCATCCCTGTCCCTTGGCTCTGCAGGTGAACTGGAGTGAAAAGCGATGAAAACTAATTTCTGACCCTGAAGTTAAAGTTGTCCTCAAAAAAGAGAGACAGCAGGTCTGCTGGGAAACGTGCTCCTTTAGCAAAAGAGAAGGACAACACCTTCACCTTGCCTTAACGTGGGAAAAAAGCCCAAACTTTCTGAGCAAAGGGATGCTCAGACTGGATTCAGGAGTGAAGCTTACTAGTCTCTGGAACAGCCTCCCCAAATAAATGGCTGAGAGGTCATTTCTTAAGTCATTTGAAATTGTACTGAGCTGCAGAGAACATTCTGTTACAGCCACTTGCATTGGCAGGGAAATCTTAAAACACCTGCATCCTTTGCCACTAATTTTCAAAGTCCAGTTATTTTCAAATGACCAAAGAACCAACTGACCAAACAACCAAAAAAATCAATTATAAAAAGTGAATTTTTATAAATTATAAAAATTTTATAAATTATTTAATCATTTTATAAATTATAAAAATTAAGCATCCTATTCTAACAAAGCTGACACGACACTATCCTTCTCACTTTTACCCTGTTTGTGCAGTGTAAGTTTGTGGGACCTGCAGTGGTGTGCGAGAGGCTGCCCTGCACGCAACTGCATGGCTTGGTGGCAGACTGGAGGTGCCATGGGACAGAACTGCAGAACATCCCAGGAGAGACACCTCTGTGCTGCAGATCCATGATAAGAGACAGAATCCTGGGCAGCATGGCTTCAAGAAGCCAGGAAGCTTTGCTGCCTTCCTACCCACTACCCAGCACATTGACTTCCCACATATTAGTTCAGCAATATGTAAAAATACCGCTGCTAGTTTCCAAACTCACTGCTAACTTCAGGTAATGATACCCTCTTGCCCCTTGCTATATTTTTCCTCTGTCCATCCCCAAGTCCCGACCTGCATTCCGTGCTGCTGTGGGAGTCAAAGTTGGTGCTGCCACCAGGGTCAGCAATGTCGATAGGCATTCTTTTAAGTTTGTTTGCTTTAATTTTACTATTTTGTGCCCCCTGCCCCAGGTCACCCTTGCAAGTTCCTGCTGGGTTTACTAAATAGTTGTGACACTAAATAACAATGAATTTCAGGAATGTCACTGCACAGCTGAGATCAGCCAAAATCATAAGTGACAAATGAAGTAAACGCTGTATAGTTTCCTTACACCTAAACCTGGCAGAGGGCTATTTAGGACTTGTTCTTTGTGATATATGTAAGCGTCTGTCAAGGTCCTTTGATACCCCTGCAGACTTCTCATCTTGCAATAGGAGCTCTTAGGGGAGGTTTCTGGAGTGTCTGAGATAAATCTCACTAGGCTGGACTGCAGACTCAACCATACAACTCTGCTGCCTCCGGGGAGTAGTGCCACGTGCAGCAGTAGCTATGGCCAGCATGCTAAGTTGCAAAAACACACCAATGCCTGCAATAAATTCTTCAGCTGTTATGAAGCATGAAAATGCTAAAAGCAACCCATAAAGCAAAGAAACGCTCAGTTGCAACAAATACAGTCTGTATGATTATCCTAAACAGCAAATTCCTTCTCCCATTTTTCTGAATCTAGAAAACCAGCAAAATGTTGAACATCAACAAGACTTGTTCTCTTTCTCCCTTTACACCACTGAGTTCTTCACCACCAATGGGCAAATTCTCAGCCTTTCAGTTAGCAAACAAGACAGGCAGTGGTGCCTGTGAAGGGCAGGAAAGCTGAGAGGCAGTGGAAAGTAAGAACATACTCCAGTAGAGCAATATCCCGGGAATGTATGGCTGCCCTTAGTGCCACGACCAAGCTGCCAAAACACAGTAAGTCATCCTGTGCCGGACCATGGGCTTACCAAGACCAGAGCCCTGGCTCTTGTCTCGTTTGAGAAGAACACAGGAAGTCTATAAATACAAAGGTAAGTTCAAAACCAAGGCAAGTATATGGTGATATACCATCGGAGTAATTTCCTGGTGTTCAGTGATTTGGGACCTAAAACCTTCTCCAGCCAGAGGCAGTGTCTTCCAACTCAGTTCTTGGTGCCTATGGAAGGCAGAACAATGTTCCTGGCAAGGAGAGAGTCCTTTCATCTCTGTTCTGATGAAACAGCTCCAATCATGGAGGAAAGGTCCATTGGTGGCTCCTTAGCATCAAAGTCTAGATGTGACTTTCCTAAACCTGCTAACTACTAAGGTTGGCCAGACGCCTCTCCATGTGCACAACAGCTTGTGTTCCCCCCGGCATCCTGAAGCTGGATCATTGGTCAGAGTCTTAGTGATGGTCTGTGTCCTTACATGCAAGTTCCCAAAGCATATGCAGGGTTTGGCCCCTCATACTAATGCCCTCCTTCTTCAAAACTTTTCTGAATTCCCAGAATACCGAGATCTTTTACTTGCCCAGCCGGAGGCTGAGAATTACTGCCTTATTGACTCAGCATTATCACAACCCCATACTTGGAAGCAATGTCATTATTTCTTATCTTAAAAACAATGCCTGAGGATCCTTCTTCCAAATCAGACGTACATGCATTTCTAACAGCCAAGACTTTTATTTTTAATGATACATGCAGTGCTAAAGCTCCAAAGCAGCAAGGAATAGTGAAATATGAAATGCTGATATTTTACGTATCATTCACTGGCTCCTCCCATTTTGATCCTGAAATTGAACTTATAGTGAAAGCACCCCATATTTCCAATCTTTACCATTAGTGTGAGTTAAATTGTTGTTTACATTGTTTCTATTTCAGGTTTATTATATTATTATTTTTATTTTTATATTTAGTTTTTTAATTGCCTCTTTGTAATTGTGAGCACATACACCAGACCTCAGTGGGACACTTACCCTATCCTAACTGACCTTCTAATGATTGATGTGTTACCTTTTTGCTGCTGCATTAGGGACCTGCTTTTACTGTGAAATAGAAATGTTGTGGGGAATTGGTAAGGAAGACAATTTTATGTCTTAAATATTAACCAGCTTCATTCATTTGCTTGAAAAAATGTAAAAAAGTAACACCCATAGCTCAGTAATTGGCCTATGTTATATCTCATTACCAGTGGAGCAGTAGAGGTAGCAAAGAGCCAGGTAAAGCCCCCAGAAAGAAGGGTGCAAATCTTTCTTCTCCCTGGGCAGGAGTCGCTGCACCATCCTGGTGCCAAACGCCAGCCAGAGTGACAGCCTGGGAGTGTGTTGCCCGTGCAAGGGCAAAGCATGCAAGCTCTAAATTGGCAGTTTGTTGTCAGACTAAGTTTCTCTAAGTTTTGTTCTTTGTTGCCATCTTAAGTTTAAGGTAAATCTGTCACTAAGGTTTTATTTTGCAAGGAGCAGAAATGGGAATTGATTTTGTTTCCTTTTTTTTCAGGTGATCTGTTGTCGGAAATGTGTCTATACTAAGAAGCAGCTGAACTGAATATCTGAATCCATTAAGAGAAAACTCTGCTAAAATGAAAGCTTCTTCCTTCATTCCGGGAAGGCAGCCTAAAGGACCTGGGCAGGAAAAGCAGTGCTTGCATCTCAGCTCTGCGTCTCAGAATGAGTCTCTGACATTCAGTAAATCCTCCTGAATGTACCACCCTCCTGGCAGTGAATATTTTTATTATATTTGTCTTCTGCAGAGAAATCCTACAATTACAAATCTTTTTCTCAAGATCTGAACTTATTAATTCTCCCACCACTCCTCTCTTTAATGCAGAAAATTAGAGCTTTTATGCCATCAGATTTGGAAATGAATCCTTGTGGGTTTTTTGCTAATTTGCTTTCATATGGCTTCAGAAACAGTACATCTTCCGTGAACAGCCGTACATGACGCTGAAGCACCTGGCACCAGATTTGATATACATCTAACTGCACCCCATGGTGGGTAGCTAGAGCTCTGTCTGCAGCGGGGTACCATCCATCACTAACCACTAGCTTTGAATATCTGATTTAACATTAACATATTGATCGATCACTTCAGTGTTATTAAATCACTCTTTTCTTCTCCTATGCATCAAATAACACAGCCTTGTGCCAAGGCACAGCGATGACCTAATTGTGAGCTCATCAACATCGAGACATTTTTCTCTCCTTAAATGCCAATAAATACAGACACCCGCAAGCTGATACATTACCAGCCAACTCTTCTGAGGAAACACAGCAAGAAGACGTTTGGTTCCTTTGTCCTCATCTACGTTACACAGTACCTACTACATGAGCACTCATACTGGGACAACTGGAATCCAAGAGGCAACTCAAGAGGCAAAGCTTTGCTCAGGCTTCGCGGCAGGGTTCAGGCACCAGGTTCAAATGAATAAATATAGTCCCTTTCCTGGCTGTCATAGATTTCCTGTTCCATTAAGTACCTCAGCAATTCTTTACCGGCGTTGGACGTTACCTGTTCAAGGTGACACTTCAGTTCAGTCATTTCCACCTCCCAGGCTGCCTTGTGCAGGGTGTACTGCTGCTGGAGCCCCTGGCGCTCACGTTCCTCATCCCGCAGCTCCGAGCGGAAGTCATCCAGCAAACCTTTCAGAGCGTTCAGGAGCTTCCGATTTTCACTCGCCTGCCGCAACAAAACAAACGAGATGCTGTCATTGGATGGGTTTAGCCTCTGGTTTCATTTCAAGGAGGAAAACTGTCTGCGTGTCCACTGCATGGAAGAGAAAGTGCCTGGGTTAACTTTTGCATGAGAAAACTAATAGCAATGCCTTCTCTGCCTACAGGCTGCCCAGGGAAGTGACTGAGCCACCATCCTTGCAGGTATTTAAAAGACGCATAGATGTGGCACTTAGGCACATGGCTTAGTGGTGGAATGGGCAGTGCTAGGTTTATGGTTGGACTCGATGGCCTTAAGGGTCTTTTCCTACCTATATGATTCTGTGATTCTGCAATTCCATGATTCTACTCCTTGTTAGCTGTAATCCTGAAGCACCCGTGAAAGCCAAAGACACTTAAGCCACCCTGAAAAAGGCACTAAGCATCTTCCTGGATTGAGGACATCTGTAGTAACTTCTTCATTAATGCTGTAAACCAAAGCTAGAGTATCATTCCTGAGGTTTGTTGGGCAGCTGGATATCTCATACATACAGTCATTGCTCAGCATCAAACCTCAAGTATTTGTAAACTACACAGAAAGAAAAGGGATTAATATTCCATACTTCTGTATTATCAGATAAAATAACTTTGGGGAAAAAAAAGTGAGGTTTTGAGCTGAGTATCTCCTGCTAAGGTCTTTCACTAGTCTGTACTTCACATTTCTGTTCAGTCCCAGGCAGTTGCACACAGGCTGGCTTTGCAGCAGCTCCCTGTTTGGTACCGAAGACACGAATGCCAGGTGGGCCACTTTCCCTCTTGCAGGTGGGATGAAAGAGCAACCCTCCATCCACGTCCTAATTGAGAATGTCATGGTCATACTGAAAACGTCTGTGCTCCTGTGCTAGCCAGGAGCCAAAACCTGAGTTAAATCAAAGTGCAGCCCAAAGCTGACATCTGATCTTGGCAAAGTACTGAAAGGCAGCACGAATACTTACTCAAATCTCTGATTTTTATTTTTTTCTTAGTTTTGGCATTTACTTTCTGCAAATTCACTGGAGACTTACAAAACTTGTTGTTTTAATGTTAGACATTGAAAAACAGTTTTTAAAAATTAAACCCAGATCAGTAAAATAAAAAGTATCCCTCCTTTTTTTGCAGCCAATTAATTACACAGAAATGTGTAACATGATTTACTTATCCAAGATTTTAATCAAATATTTTCAATGAGCCTCTCAAAGACCAGGGAGTAGCTACAGATTGTATATGACAAGTTATTCTGAATAGGAAAGACTTTTAAGAAAATTGATTAGCAGACACAGCATGAGCAGAAAAATGGGAAAGCTTACTCAACAAATTCAGCATTTAATCACCTGGTTCTCATGAATACGTTGGCTTCCTTGGAAAGGCCTAACTCAAATTAGCTGTCTTGATTCTTGCATGAGAGTCTAATTGGTTTTATTTTTTATTTATTTTCCCAAGTGCAGGCTTCCTGCAATCCCTCTTATCTGGTATTTCATGAAGTACCTACATGAAGACTTCTGTGTAGACAAGTCAAGTAGACAGATGTATACAAAAATCTAAATAAATTTTCATGTAGTGTTTTCAGTGACAATACATATACAATTTTATGGAGACAACTAAGCTGATTTCACATGCTCATCAGATTTTTGGCATTAGTGAACCCACTTCACTCACTTTTGTAATCACAAATCAGACATACTATGATGCCTTTTTTCTTTAAAAACATACTAATGTGGTCTACTTTTTCCAAGCCTTTTGATTAACCACCAAAAATATTCTAGATGTAGGAAAATAACTGCAGGTGCTCATTGACTGACCTATAATCTGTTTGGGCTAATGAAACGTGATGGTGTACAACAAGGGGTTTTATAAGAAATGCACCCACAGAAGCAGAATTAATTCCATTAACATTTAATGCCAATTAGCAGTTTCCTACTATACAGCAGCAGTCTCCATCATGCATATAAGATCACCTGCTTTTCAATATGTAATGAGATTATATTTTTCCACCATGAATTTTCATTCTGATACTCAATTAAGGCTAAATTCTCCAAACATCTCAAGCCCCTTGTGTAGTAATCAGAATAAGAGCTCTTTTGAAGATTTGTCCTTAGTGTCACAACAGGGGCTGCTGGGTAGTGAGCGCATCAAAATCTGTCCTCATCCTCTTTGAAAACTCCGACCCCAAATGTCTATGAAGTGCTTTCATTCAAGAGCCACACTCTGGGCTTTCTGGTATGCTGCATAAACCTTTCTCTGGCAAAGTAGTCTAAAGCCTTCATGAGGGAAATGATGCAGAAGAAAAATAAAACCCAGTAACAGAAAAGCAAGCTGCATCCCTCATTCCTGGGCATACATTTGGCAGCTTTAGATCCTGTAAAACTAGAATTGCAAAGAAAGAAGTGATGGACTAGTACAGAGAGGAGTCAGAAGTGCCCCATTGCGGAGTTGTAGCCTACTGGGATGAGGGCATGTCTTATTTCTAGAGGCATTACATCAATATTGCTTTTATGAGACAAGTACCCCAGGTGCCCCCTGGGCTTGTTGGGATTTTATTTAACTTGCCAATACAAATCCAATTTTGGTTACATACTTGTAATTCCTGCAGAGATTTCCCTTTTTGCATGACTCTATATTTACAGTCTGAAGTTGGAGAGATCTATGAGATTATTTTTTGCTGGTTTGCTAAACTGGAGTGTTTTTGGAGACAAAGTGCTTTTGAGACAAAGTGCTCTGGAATACAATGTTTACTTCTAGACATACTTTAGATTTCTGTTGGTGAAACTGTGAAAGTGTCTGCCTAAGTCCCATAGATACATAACAAGGATTGTTATGGTCTTCCCCTTCCTCCCAGGAACGTTGTACAGGTAGGAGAAATGGGACATGGCTGTGATTCCCTGGACAGTCTCACATGCAAGGAGCTGGCTCTTTACTGCCTTGCCAGTTGCTGAAATTTAAAGCATGGAGGAATCTGACTGATTCACAATTGATCTAAATCAAGAGATCTACAAAAGCAGTTTAAAGTCTTGTATCCACAACCCAGTATTTGTAAGTAAAGGAAACAACAGCTGACAAGAAGTAAAAACTTAATGTGGTAAATCTCAAATAAACTCCAGGACTCTGGAGTCTTCACTAAGTTGAGTCAACCTCAGAGAACGAAGCCTCCAGCTCTTGAAAAGTTTGGGACCAGAGCAGTTGTTTGAAGCTTAGTTCTGCTTTTAGTCACTTTTTTTTTTCTCTCTGAGAATTTCACGTAAGAATTTAGCACAGTCTGGTAATACAAGCAGTTTAGTAGAGCAGCCAATTAAAAACACAAGGTCAGGAGCCTAAACAGGGAATGAGAACTGTGCATTTTCTCTGTCTAATCGCAGGTCTAGGCAAAAGTGAAGCTGGATCTTGGTGCAAATCATTTTAGTACATTTAGGTCTTAATTACTATTCCTTTGGGCTTTTCTCTTTGCTAAGCTTTGAAAACAAATATTGTATGAGCAAAAAAAGATCTAATTGGGGATTTTCTTGACACTCTCCCCTAGCAACAATGCAAGTGTATTGTTTTTTAATGCTTTTTCCACCGGACCACAGATGTGCACTGTTTTTTCCTTGCTCCCCCGATCTTACACCATCCCATATGCATCTCGCCCTTTCTACTCAACAGAACCAAAGTGCTTTCTTTTTCCACAGGCTGTTCTCCCTGATCTCTTACCACACACATAGAAACGTTGATTTACAGCAAGCCCTCCTGTACTGTGCCATCAGCCCTACTTGCCTGCTTATCTTCTGCCCGTGACCAGATTTCCCACTTGGCTCTTGTGCATTGCCAGCTCCTTCCCAGACCCCTTCTGGTGTATGCTCCAGCTACCAGCCAAGGGACAACACCAGGAAGAGAAAGACGAATTGACCCTTCTCAGAGTCCCCATCTACTCTGCCTTTCATCAAATAACCTTTTTTCTCCCCTTTCCCCTCTGCTATGCCTTCATCCCTCTGTATGCTGGCCACATAAAAATCTCAGACAAGCGAGACGTAAATTTTCAACCAAGTTGGTTACCTCAAATCGTAATAATATAATATTAAAGGCTGCTCTGTTTATCACTTTTCTCAAAACAATTCCACTTTCCAGTCAGGGTGAGAAAGTCAGCAGCAAGAGTGCAGACTGAAGATATAAGCCATTAAATATTAACATTAAATGTTAAAAATAAATATGGGTTACTTCAAGTTACTGTAAGCCCTTTATTTTTTCTGACCCAGTTAACCTCAGCCACTCCTAGACTATTTCAATATTTCCTTCCCAATGTGAAATGAGCGCTGATGCATTTAATCTTGGAGCTTGCCAGGCAGAAGTAGTAACTTAGGGCTCTCCCGGGCAGGAGCAGAGTTTGGAGGCTTCCAGCTTCACCACTCACCTCAGATTCCCCATAAAAACACCGCTTTTTTTTCCAGCTGCAGGCTTCAGGAACCTATAGAAGACCCCCAAAACTCTGGGTGTTTTTCAGCGCAGCCTGACTAGTCAGTGGTATACTGGGAGGTGAGCACTGCCGAGATCCATCCCTTCAGGAAGGACGTGCTCATGGTCTACTGATACTCTCTGAGCTTTTAAAACTGGGACAATACAGGCAAAGTGTTTTCTTGCTATATTTTTGTTTAGTTATTGTGTTTTGGGATCACATATGAATTAACTGAAGCTGATGTTTATGGGTGAAAGTAACGTACTATGTGTAGGGTCTGTGAGGCTGGTGAGCACAGCAAAGGTCCTGCATGCAGGAGGTCTGCAGGGTCAAGCCATCCACCCCAGTGAGACAGACAATTCACACCTGACGGGTACTAAGATGTGTGGGGGCAGAGCAAGGCTCTGGCAGAGCCTCGAGGGTGCAGGAGGTGTGCATACCTATTCCTGTGCCACAGCCCTCCAAAAGACACTTTTGATGCCCTGCATCTGACAGCATCAGAATTAACCTTCGCTATGGTTCCTATTTCTGTGTCAGAGAATAATCATAATCATTTCTTGCCATTGACAAATACATGCCCTGTAGCACTGAAGCCCCTTTTTGCATGCCTTTCAATAAACACAGTGCTTGTTAGAAGATTTGCCACAGTGAGCGGGCAAAACAAGTAACAGTGCTTAAAATGAGAAATCCTTAGCAAACTCACACATTCTTGTCATGTTGAAATAACACTTTTTTCCTGGTTGGAAGGCAAGAAACCTGTTTTACCTTCACAGGTCCATTTGGATATCATGCACTACTCCCTGTCAAGAGGGGTACTGAGATGTAGTCTGTTCCTATGCTTCATTTCTTTAAGCAAGACTACCTGGAACTGCTGCATTAGAACAGCACGGAATGTATATAAAAATGAATTACAAGCAATCCTACTTCCAATTTCTGCCACCTTAATCGAGATTAATGCCTAAGCAATGATTATTTCAAAAAGGACATAATTTATTTGAATGTTCTTGGTCATTTTGAGAGATTTATATGGGAGGTTAGTACATAACACAGTTTGTACCGAGTTAGTATGTTGGCTTATATTTATTTTATTCATTCTAGATTAAATCAGTCTGCAGATGGAATGCAGTTAAATGATGTGCTCAGGAGCATCTTGTCCGTGGCCTTCTTCAGCTTCTACCGGAGAAGAGCTTGCTGAGAGGATGACAGTGATGGGTCTGGGTGACTGGCAAGGCAGAACCTTTCCAAATGCCAAACTGTGATCAAATGAATACTAACTTGGCAGCACGCTTTACAGAAAACAATAGCTAGAGAATGAAGTTGTCTATGAAAAAGGAAAGCAAAAGAGTATATAAACTTAAAGCAGAATATGAAGTAGCATAAAGACCACAGATCTCTACAATTTTATCCAAACAGGAATTCTAACTGAAGTTACATCTTGAACTAGAGAGGTAGGCTGCAAGACAGCCTGGACATCTCCCAGCACTAACTTTATTATATGATAGAGACTTACTGTTATCTGCTTATCTATTAGACCATGTAGATAATAAGCAAACCAGTTGTACATACTTGTGAGAGTCTGCGGAATTCAAGGTGAAGAAATGCAATGCAAAGACACACAGAATCCCCAGATCCTGCAGCAAGTCCAGCGGAATAATTGTGGTCATAGAGAGTACACATTTGTCTGAGAGCTCTCACTGTGGAGCAAGCTCCTGAGTCAGGGGCCCGGACAGAGATGACACATAAGGCATAAAGCTTCAAGATCTTTTTCACTGAATTTGTGTTTCTAACACAGAATTCTTATTCCATTCTACTTATGATTGCAAATAATTCCATGTAACAGGATGATCTCATCTGAATGTTTTCCATTTTAAAAATGCTCCTGGAGAACGTTTGGAAGCCTTAAGTCTGTCCCCTTTGGACGTTTGCTGTTGTTAGGACTGCTGATACACTACATGCAGAAAGGAAAAAGCTAGGATATGTGGTAGAGCTCTGACACACACGGTTATGGCACAGGAGATGTGAGAGATGTTAGTTACTATGATTTGCTTTTCGGCATTTAAAAACAAGCCCAGTGACAGGAAGGAACTTTCGCATTGTTTTTCCATAATCTCTAAGGGAAATATTAAATACATGTGCTACTTTCTTCAATTATTTAAAGGAAACAAAATCACCTCTTCTTGCTAAAAGCTAGAATACCATAGATGTGCTTAGGCAAGAGAAGCATGTAAATTCTGCAGACCATCACATACTGATAGATGTTTCTGGGCAAACAGCCACAAGAGGAAATAGGATTTTTCACTGATAGCATCTGCCAACAGGAGAACAGTAATCATGTGGCTCCTGATTAAATATAAATACAATGGATGAATTCCACTGTAATTGCTGTGTATCTAGAAGTATTTTTACAAGTATGATTCTAGGTGATTTAACACAGCAGCAGAAGAAAATGAACTCCCTTGGAAAATTCACAGTTTCCATTCCCAGGGCATGATATACAAATGGTATAGTACCTGCTTCTGCTGCTGCAGTAATTCTGTAGTCTGCAGCTGTGGCCCACGATCTGTGCTCTCCAGGGTGGGATGCTGGGAGAAATCTGTCAGTGCAAACACAACATCCTCTTCCTCCTCCTCTCGCTCTGCATCATCCGCCTTCTGCTCAGACTGAATGCCAAAGTCTGGGAGGGCCTCAGGGTGCTCGATCTAAAATCCAAGAGATGGGATACATTGACACTCCTTTGCCATTTAGCTCAGGGGACAGAAATCTGTTGAAGGACTAAGAGAAGGAACAATCTTCCTCTGCATCTCTGTGGTGGGATATAGACTTCTATTCTGTAGGCTACAGGAAACAATCTTTGGTGGTATACGACATGTTGCATATGTGAACACAACAGTATGCAGGCCTGCAGAATAGGAGCTCTATACGGCTGAGAAGATGGGTGTAATGTAGCATGATGGATATAATCATTCACGCATGAATGAAAAACTATACAAGACACTAGCATATTGTCTGATGAAGATATGGAGACCAGGAAGCAGCCAAATCTAACACTTTATTCTCTCTGATGCATTAGCAAAACACATGACTCCAATAATGACTGGAGGTGGTTTGATTATAAGTTAACCAGTCAAAAAATCCAAACAGTGAAAAAATAAAAGCTATTTTGATATTAGAAGATCAGCTAGTTTACACAGAAGCAAATTAGTACTGCAGAAGTAAAGTAGAAGCAAATTATTTCTAAATAGCTACTCATCTCTTGTTTCTGACTCCTATTACCACAGCAGACGAAGGTAAAGATGTTCATTTACTTTTCATCTAAGAATACAAAACATTGGAGTGTTCAGCTTAAGCATACTCCTACCAGACCTGAAAGGTTACTTGTACTGCCAAATGCAGCACTGAAAAACACTAGGCCCATCTTGTGAAATTCAGAAATACTGAGCAAAATTACTTAGTTGCCTTAGCAAATGGTTTCAGAATTACATGAACCTGCAAAATAAATCTATTATTCTCAAGAATTTTGTATAAAGCGTTAGACGGGCAAACACTTTTTTAAACTTACTTTAAGTAAGATTTCCAAAGCACATGGTAATTCTGGGTGTCCAACTTGACACAATTTAGCAGCACCTTTCTTCACAGTGCGTGTTGGCTGGCAGTCACCTCTGCTGAGATGTGTCAGCTTGGGGATTCCAGGTTGCTATGTACTTCTGAAATTCCTGATCTTAATTTAGTCACTACTTAGAAAATCACCATGATGACTACTGGTGTACTGCTGTTCAGTGTGGTAGATGTGTGTATGGAGAGGAGGAACAAACAAGACTGATTCACTGTTAATTCCCACAAGAAGCTCTATAATTCTCCTGCCAACACGAAAACAGAGCTTCCCTCCGTCTGTATTGCTGCAGGCTTTATAAGGAACACACTGTGCACACGATTTAAAAAATGACAGCACTCAACACATCAAAACAGATTTGACTCCTATTAGCTCGCTAATGTTTTTTTTTTCTTTAAAAAAATTATTCAGGAGTCATATCTTTGAGACCTACTTAAATTTTCATTTACTATAAGAGAGTTTTTCAGGACTAGATGTTTGTAGTAGTTAAGCGTTCAGATTTAAAGATGGGTGGTCTGTAACATATCATGCAGAATATACTTTAGCACAAGCCAACTTAAGAAAAGGCTTCATGTTTAATTTGAATCTTCTTTAAATCTATGTGTAATTATAAAGCTGCTGATGCCACACCATATTTAAAGTCTACACATGAAGAAGGGACATCCCAGTACTCCACCGCTTGCAATTTCATTGTGTTAATAAGGTGTTATATATGTATAAGTTACCTCTAACACGTCTTCCCCTTCCTCCTCCATTCTTTTGCCTTGCCGCCAGTGTTTCAGCAGCCACTTCAGTTTGACATACAGGAGAAAGGTGTCCTGCTTGAAATGCCTGAGTTCTTGCTGCAGCAGACTTTTCTCCTGGCTCCAGGTCTTCTCTTCCAGTTTGTTCTGCAAAGTCAAGCTCTGCACTTCCAAGTCTTTCCTCCGCAGGGTCTGCATATGCTCCTCCTCCAGCTTTAATGGAACAACAGACACCATATCAATGAGCTAGTGTCCTGAGGCAGTCTTCAGGACTTACTCTCTTGGGTGAGACAAACTAAAATCTCTAACCTTCATCAGTAGTGAGTAGCTATTAACTTTGGCTCGGTAAGTTCCTCAGCAGTTATGACTGTTAAGGAAACCAGAGGACAGCAACCCATAAGCTTTGCTTAGATAACCATATGCAAGTAACCTGCTGTGGAAGTGGACATTTAGTTTAAAGATGCGTGAGACCTCTGCTGCTGCTTAAACTGTACCACTCATATTTTCCTTCCTCTCTCGGCTGTATCCCTGCAGTATGCTTCCAGCTCAGCTACCACCGCACACTACTGCACACAGCACACCTGCTAAATGCATTTGCAGCCATGCCTGCAAGGTGGGACCACAGCTGCCCTTCAGACAGCCTGGAGTACCATCCTTGCCTCTCCCCTCCCCAGCCGCAGACTTATCCTTTCCTCTGTGGCTGCATGTCCCTCTGCTTCTAGAAAGGCAACACCTCTGAGAGAACCACATCCAGTATCTCAGATACAACTACTAGTCCCTCGGTTCTCATAGTTCATACTTGGAGGCATCTGAACAACCCACAGTAAACATTTTCTCATTCCGATATACCTAGATGCAGGAACTGAAGAGACAGGAATAGGTTGCAATTTGACACTCGGTATGTCTTAGTTTCAAGTACTAGAAGCACCAAGAAAAGCTCATTCTCTGGAGCACCCGTATAATTACATCTGCTTCAACACAAGGCCATTGGAAACATTCTTTAAATGTGACTTCTCCCTCAATATGTCAAAATCAAACCATGGCACAACCTGTGCCCAACAGCACTAGTACAAGTTAGTTGTACAGCATCTCATATTCTGCGTGGATGAGATAGAGTTTCCACTTCAATCAAGCTGTGGTTCATATTGATCAAGAAAAGGCAGACAGAAAACGAGTACAGAGCCACTGCTCACAGATGCCGTTTCTACTGCTTCCCATTCTGTGGAACAACAGCCTCTGCCTTTGCTGACCAGCCCCACAGATGAAATCTGTGAAAGCCACAGTACACTAACGACCACAATGATTTAAACCATAACAACATAACCTGCAACAAACAACATTCACACAGGAATGAAGAATACTGCAGAGATTCTTCTTCAGGAGCATAGACCCCACAGCAATTAATGCTGCTCAGAAAAATATGCTTGATTTTCATGGCAACATTCAGATGCTTCTGACACAAGATACAGGTCCATATTAGATGGTTTACTAAGGACTTTCCTGCCCTTTAAATGATGTACCCTGGCATAATGCAAATTTTCAGCATCTATAGTACTATGTCTTAAAAAGTTCCTGAGTAAATTACACCTTTTTACAGTAGTTGCTAGCTTAAATAGGTTTAAAATGGAGCTTAAAAGTGGTCTGGAACAAAATTAGCTATAATGGGCCAAAAACCATACACACAGCTCCTAATAACACTCATGGAGAATGTACACCCCTAGCACACATAAATTTAATGTCATTAGACATTGCTAAAAATTAAATAGCAAAAACCAGGCTTAATTTAAATTTGATTTTTACAGGAATAAACAAATAGATTCTGTTGATGCAGATTCTTTCACCAAATGAAGCTATGGTTAAATACAGCAAAGTTCTGAGTCATTTCCACCAGAAATCCTGGAAGATGATAAAAAAGGAACAATATCAACAGGATGGGCATAATCTGGAAAAAATGAAGAATCCAGAAGATGCTTTTTTTCTTCTAGTTCTACTGGCTGTCAACATTAGTAGCCAGCTTTGATTTGGCTGCATTTTTCATTGTTTTTACAAGCTGTTATGATCTAAGACCCTGTGGTCACAAATTCTTGAAGAAGACCCTGGTGGAGGTAGCTTCACAGAGTATTATGCTTTTTCAATGGATAGCTATTGCAAAAGAAAAGGATTTTAAGAGGCAGGCATAACTTCCAAAAAGCTTTCATGGCCAAGGCGTCTAGGAAGGAAATCAATTTACTGGTTGTCTTCAAAAGCCTCCATGAGAAAGTTCCTATGGAGGTCAACTGGAAATTAAAGCTACTTATGAAAAAATGGAGAGATACCACTTGGGTCTAGTGAGATTAGCTGGCACAGGGAAAAATGCTTTACACTATGCAACAATTATGCTGAATTTGGCCTATGAAGCAAATTTAAAAAGAGAACTTAAGTTACAGCCAAACAGCCTGCAAAAATTAGGAACAGATTTTTTTTGTTCTAGGAGCTAGAGTTCACAAAACGATTGACTAATCTGTTCCAGCCTTCAAAAGAGCAGGAGGAGTCCATGTAACAAAATATGATTTATTCACCAGTTATGAATTAAAGGGTTGGAAATATGGGGTATTGAGAGATACAAAAACGTCCCAATTTGTGTCTCAGTTATGAGTGTGTAACAACCCCTCTGACTTCAGAAGTGTTGGATTTTCTTTGGGTTAGGAGGGGCAGAATAAGGCACAGAGCCCAACTGTGCTCCCAGAGATCAAACACACCCTTTCCCAGCTCATGGAAAGCTGAAGGGGCTGATATAATTACCCATGAGGTATTTCATATCTCAACTTCCCCCGCAGAGGGGAGGACAAAACTTCTTTCTACCAAGCAGAGATGCCAGATTTGAAGTGGCAAAACAGGCTGGAGTGCACATTTCCCCAACTTCCAGATTCTTCATTTACTCAGATGAAGTCAAAAAGGCATAGCCATCAGGACACAAGTTCCCATG
The DNA here is from genome assembly GCF_963210335.1 of Falco punctatus. Classification (NCBI taxonomy): domain Eukaryota; kingdom Metazoa; phylum Chordata; class Aves; order Falconiformes; family Falconidae; genus Falco; species Falco punctatus. Next base: position 60,831,847 of record NC_137582.1, on the reverse strand, counting down.
GTTCTGACAAACAGGGTCCATGCGACATGTCATGGTCACGCATCTCTCCCAGCAGGCAGGTTTTGTATTTACCTGGATGATCCTTTCTGTAAACTTTTCTTGCTCCTCTCGGTGAAGTCTTGTCTCCTGCTCAAGCTGAGCCTGAAGCTCCTGTATCGATACATTCTGTACAGGTAAAACATGGGAATCCCTGAGCTGATCAGCAGGACAAAGGGACAGGTCTAGCAGAAAACGTGTCTCCATAGTATAAAAAACAAAAACTGCAGGACAGACATCTGCACAACTCACAGTTATCAATAGTTAAAACCAAAGCACAGTGTGCGAATAAATAGCAACACCCTAAATATGTGTGGGAATTTCCTGTGTGGCTGCTTCTGGAAACTAAAGTTGGGATGCTGATGTTACATGTTGGATATTCCCTCCAGGCCTCTGCTCAGAGTTTGCACTCGAGTAGCTAAGACAGCGCACCATCAGTGATGTTTGTCAGATGAGCTCCTGTTTACAGGATTACAAATTTGGTGGCGTATTTCTTTATGATAATCAAAGCTATAAATTTTTAACATCTCTGCAGAAGATGTATCTAATGCACGTATGTTGAACCTAATTGTTAATTAGCAACACTTCTGACTAGGCAGTTAACGGGATAGCATTTATTAAACCAACTAAGCATATGAGGTCCCTTTCTTCAGATACAGGACAGCTCTCTGCACAAGTCGACTTCATTCTGTGATTTCTGCTCAAAATAATTACTCCACAAATGTCACGGTGATAATCAGTATGAGCCTGAGATCTGACCAAAATTCTTGAGTATTTCCCCTTTCAGGTCCAACACTATTTTAATCTTAATACTTCTAATTTCATGTTCACATCAGGTTTGGAATCCCATCCACTTTACTCTGAAAGTTAATTAAAAAATAAAGACCCAAGAAGGCAGAGTCAACCTCATTATTTATACTATGCTAATTAATCTTGTGGCACTTACATTCATGATCAGAACTTTCCACCCCTTTCTTTTTGTGTCTCTCACACTGGAGCTACAACTTTGTCTGTACAAAGGTGATGCTTGTCCAGATGCTGTCCTCTTCACGTGCATTACCACAGAAAATACTACAGCACCAAAATTCCTACTTCTCAGAGTAAAGACACATTTAAAGAAGGGATCCGTTCAGGCTTCAAAGCATAATCCCAAATTCTCTGCTGGCTGACGCCCAGCGCACTCCAATCTCGGCAGCTGCAAGGATATAACACAGGTCGTGGGACCGCTCTCGGGGAGCTCTGTTGCCATTTCCCCTCCAGCACCAGGCCCGGCACCCCTCTCCTCTCCCCAGGCACTCCTCCTACTTCCTAAGAGCAAAAGCAGCTGCTGCCAGTGTTTGGGCCACAGCAGCCCTTGCTGGGACACTTTTGGTTATTCAAAAAGTATTTGTCACTGGAACAGATGCTCCTCTCCTCCTCGAGGGAAGAAGAAGATAAGGCAGATGGAGGTATCCCATAAACCACCCGCAGGACCATACTCCACTGAAAAATGAAAGTCACCCTACATATACTTTCTGGGCCCTATCAGTTCCTTCTTTACTTGATTCACTTATTGACTTGTGCATGTCTGTTTTGTACCTGAGGAAAAGACGCTTCCAGCCCTCTGAATACACATACAGTGATCAAGAGAACATTATCTGCCTTACCAATTTCATCCTACACCTTAATGTGTCTGCGGACATTTTGTATAGCACAAGCAAAAATCTGGTCGCACAAATAATTTTGAAAGTACTGCTTGCAATGGGATTTGCTAGTTTTGCACAAACATTCGTAAACCATCAGTTTAATTTTCTCATCCACTACAAGAAACATTATTTTCATCAGAAATTTCTGCATTCTTTTATTCTGATCAGGCTTCTTTAGGAATATGGCAAATAAGAAGTAAGGTACCTAGTTAATTCCGGTGTAATTAAAAAAAAAAAAAAAGTGTGTTCCTTCTTTTTAAGAATTCAAAATCAGCCAAAATCATGCAAAGTTGATTGGGTGAAAACTGACACAACATGGCAATGCTCTTCTGTTCACAGTCATCACTGATCCTAATACGCCTGCCCTTACAGTATTACAATTACACATTTAGATAGTTAGAAATGTTGTTGGTCTTGGGATTCCTGAAACTGGAAGCTGAATCAGAGCAGTAAGAGTTATCAGGAAGGTAAGGTTTGAATTTTTCACTCGACTTCACACTTGTGTTTTCCAGTGGACAATGATTTGCTAAAAGATCATTCGTTCTACTTCAGACTAATATTAATTGGAATCACGTAGTCATGTATATACTGACAACACCTTATGGCTGCAAAATTACAGCAAGAAAATGATTAAACTGTGCAATATTTCAATAAACATGTAGTCCACGCAAAGCCAAGCTTCAGGCAGCTTGGGCAGCTGGGATTATGCGGTAACTGTTGGAACTACTAGGAAGAGGTTACCTACATCATAAAGGCAGACAATCATATGCATACGAGACAATGCAAATCTTTTTACAATGACTTTGCCTGTTTAAGAATGATAGTTTTTTATAAGTGGTAAAATAAACATGTTGAAAAGCCGTTAATGCACGAATGCAGAGCTGCACACCTTTTTGCTTCCAGTGCAACCTGAGGGCTCTTCACAGCGTATAATTTCATATAATGTCATTTCTGCTAGAAGCATTGGGATTTTTACTGCTCAAATCAAGGGAGATAAAGCTGCTTAAGCACCTAGTAGATTGCTGCTAAACATCTGGATCATGAATGAAGAATATGTACAAATGTATCATGTGATATTTGTATATGCAGTTCAAGTACCCAGTACTGCTGGACTTCTAGATGTTTATGTGTGGAAATCAGGCCCCTGTGATATAATAACAGGGTGTAGTCTGTGGCACAACTGTGGTTTCGTTTGTGACAAAATGGACACTAACATTGATAACCTGTTAACTCCCATTCTTTGTTTCCTTTGTTCTCATTAATGAACGCACTACAGGAGGAACAGAAAACACCCCAAAATGGGCTGGCCACCACACAGTGAACTGACACCACAGGAACAGACACAAACTCACTACGACAAGACATACAAACACAATATAACGGGAACTACGAGCTAGTGCTACTCCATCACAGCACCACAGAAACAGCTGCAGCTCAACACTGACGGACAGTTTCCCATGTATCCCAATTACTGCATTTCCAGATTCACTCCTGTCCTCTCGGACAGGCAGTGCCAAATCTTTCTGATAAGTCCTTTTCTCTCACCTGTTATCACTCCAGAACAAGCTAATCCAGGCCGATGTCTACCTCAAGAGGATACGCAGAGAAAAGTTATCCATGCTTTGGGGGCTTCACCACTGCTCCGTCATTGCACTGACCCCTTTTTGCCCCTCTCAGTGTGTCGACGGCTTTTCAGGTTAGTTTCCAGCTCATACAATCCCACATTTCTGCCCCAAATTGTTTTTACACCATTGCCATGCACCGTGAGGTACAGCTGGGTCTTATTGTCTGTTTTCTCCATTTTACCATAGCTAATTACAATCTCAATTTGCCTGCAAACTTGATCAGTTTACATGTAAGAACTGTGAAGATCAAATTTCATGGAATCTTTTTTTTAGTAATTTTTTTTGAGAGCAGTGGAACAATATAAGGCCTGAGGAGGCAGGGTAAAAAAATGCTCTGCAGCATTTGTGTGCAATTCCAATGTAGCCAAAAGATGAATATTTTATGCTATTCTGGCTAATGCTTTGACATCTGGACCTTATTTGACCATGCAGTTTAAAAACTGCTACTTTTTCACATGTGATACTGACCCCTGCATGCGTACAATCAACCAGATCTGAAAGGAACTTCCAGTGCCTTTTGTATTACTTTTAACATACAATACACATCTGACTGAATTCTGAGAGGCTGCCTCTGAAGCTGTACTCTTTTCCTCACCCCTTAAAAATAAATGGCATATATTCCATTTGCTAGTGTACAATAGGCAGTTGTGTGGTTATTTTTCTGTGCTTATATGGAGAGTTTGTGATTTTGCGAAAACACAGAACACTTTGCTCAGTCTTTAAAAATCCACCTCGTATGGATAGTACACAAAGTCTCACTGAGTTCAGTTATGACTGGGATATCCAGATTTACATCATAAAAGGTCTTTTAAGCCATTATGTTGTCAACCTTTACAGAATCTTGCATAGCAAGAAAGAATACAATTCATCAAAGTAAATTATTCTTGCTGTCCTTAATCCTGGTGGGAAGGGATCCTGTCAGCACAAGTTTGTCTTTTTTCTTCCCACAACTTTGCACTGGAGGAATAGTGGACACCAAGAGATATATCCTTCTATGTGGTCCTCATTTGTTGTTTTTGGGGGTTGTGGTTTTTTTTTCCTTTCCCCCCCCAGAACAAAGAAAAGTTACAATGTATAAAACATTCAGAGTTTCCTTTCTGGGAAAACAAAATCTTAAATCCGGGCAAGAGAAAAGGATGTGTAAATTTTCAGCACATGGCTGGGAGCTGCTGCAAAAGCCATTCAGCTGAAAAGCTCTCACGTGGAATTATGAGAATTGCACAGAAGGAGCACAGACACTCCAAACCCAGCTAAAAATAGAACATTTAAAATACAGACCAAAATTCTCCTTGTATGTCCAAAATAGTTCCATACAGAAGTTTTGATTCAAATGAGGTGGTAAAGTGACTTACCTAACTTGCACATCACTGTATCTGATTGGTCCACATTTAACCCAGGTACTCACTTAGAGTAATAAAGATGTTTTATATTTCTTACGGGCATGATAAGGAAAATGGATAAACAGATTAAAAACTCATTAGAATAAATTATTCTTCAGTGTGAGCTCTTCCTCCCTTATTACTAGACCTTGTGGAAGACTTACTTTTTAAGACATGCTCTCACCTTCTCTAGCCTATCCATTTTTATTTTAATTCTCTGTGACAACTTGTTCCTTTTAAGTGAATTCACTTCAGTGGTTCTTTTTCCATAACCTGGGAGTGTCAGAGATTTTGTGGCATTTTTCCACACAGAAACAAATGTGTAAGTCTTTAAAAGCTACGTATGAGGATAATCCAATTCTGAAATGCAAAGATGACTGCTTTTGCCTTTGGTGATATACATTTACTTAGGCAAGGGCAGAACTGATACCCTCTGAAGGAACAATCAGAGCTAGGAAGTACAGCTCTATTTTAGAGCATCAGGTATCAAATACTGCCACAAACTATACTTGGACATGTGAAAGTGGTTTTTTTTTCCTCCAGACTGTTTTCTTGTTTCTGAATAAACAGGAGGAGACTGCTTAAGGAAGCTGCCTTTTGTTTATGGATATTCCATTAGCAAAAAGGGTAAAATTCACCAAATGAAAAATTATTTACCATTTTTTCCCACTGGTTCCCATTTGTTGCCATAGTAACCCTTTGATTTGTCCTGGGCATTTGCTCCATGAAGAATTGTGTTACCTTTTTTAGTTCCTCCATGGCTTTTACTCAGGGCAATTCTCACTTGTTCACTTGCTTTTTCTTTGGATGGTAAAGAATGATTTCCCCCTCCCAGCACAACCCTACCCTGCTAAAATCATGAATAATGGATTGAACATCCACCCCAATGGGCTCCAACCTCCCACAACAGCAGCTGAATGGCTTGTTTCAGCCAGAAAAAAAAGCTCTGCTCTTAAGGCTATTTTAAGATATAATTTCCCTTGGACTGTGACTCTAACCCACCTCTTTAAATGCAAATATATTCTAATAATACTGTTGCACTAACAACTGCAGTGCAAAGCCCAAACAAAGGCAGATGTTTACAGTTAGGCTATGGGGTAGTTTCAAGCACAAGTCAGTCTGCATTTGTTGTATTTAATCAAACAATTAGGGTCTCACGATGCTCATTTTTAAAAATAGGGAAATGGCTAAATGGAAGCTGCTCAGCATTGCTTGGGAAAATTGTAATTTAAAATTCAGCTTGGAAAAAATTAATTTAGTAAAATGGGTTTGCCTGCTTAAAAAGAAAACATTTGCCTCACTGAAATGAAATGTGTTGTTCTCATGCTGAAAGTCCATATGCAGTAAGAAGATCATCAATCAATGTTATCCACTGGCCAGTGCATATATTTTCACTTCATATGTTAAAGCTGATAATGGCTTATGTGTAGCCATCTCTGCTGCAGACACTGAAAGGTTTGAGTCTCCAGCTCAGATTTCTGTGGTAATAAAAAACCCCTTTGGTATGTCAATAATATTTTTTCCTGATCATTCATCTGGCCCAAAAATATAGT